>NC_053035.3:426388897-427671996 GCF_002575655.3 Aegilops tauschii subsp. strangulata
AGACAAGGCTCAAAGCAATGGAGCAACAAATTTTCAAGTGCCAGGAGATGGTGGAGGGTGGACATGACTCCAATCACAAAATGATCATGGAGTTCACCAACAAGCACAGGCTGGATGCCAAGGACATTGGGGAGGCCATCTTCAAGCTCCACGAGAAAATCGAGCACCTCCAAGCCCAAATCTATGACCTACAAAACAAAAACTATGAGTATGAATATAGATTCAAGAGGATGAGTTTGGGTGCAGATTTAAGGATCCCGAAGACTCGATCATCCTTCTATGATGGTGAGCCTATGCCTTGGAAGATGGATGACAAGCCTACATCATCAACAATCCCTTCACCAGCAAAGGAGACATAATCACATGGGTATGGGCACTCCCCTTGGCAACTGCCAAGCTTGGGGGAGGTGCCCCGGTATCGTATCACCAACACACTCCTATCTTTACCGTTTTTCTTAGTTTGATCCTTTTAGTAATATCTTGATCTAGTAGAATAAAGTTTTTGGTATGATCTAGTTTTGATTTTTGCTTTATGATCCCTCTATGTAATCGAGTCCGTGAGCTATATAATAAAGATTAGTGTTGAGTCAAGGGCTTGATTATCTTGCTATGATCTTGAGTGAATAAAAGAAAAGAGAAAGAATAAAAAGAAATAAAAAGAGATCATATTGATCTTATGGATAGTAATGACTTCACATAGACAGAGTATGATGATTAAAAGTTGTTGAGAGTTGACAAGCATAGCTTTGGTCATCGTTGCAATTAATAGGAAGTAATAAAGAAAGAGAGGTTTCACATATAAATATATTATCTTGGCCATCTTTTATGATTGTGAGCACTCATTAAAATATGACATGCTAAAGAGTTGATGTTGGACAAGGAAGACAACGTAATGGGTTATGTTTTCTTATATCTGAAATAAAGTATATTGTCATGGATCATCCAACATGTTGAGCTTGCCTTCCCCCCTCATGCTAGCCAAATTCTTTGAACCAAGTAGAGATACTACTTGTGCTTCCAAATAACCTTAAACCCCGTTTTGCCATGAGAGTCCACCATATCTACCTATGGATTGAGTAAGATCCTTCAAGTAAGTTGTCATCGGTGCAAGCAATAAAAATTGCTCTCTAAATATGTATGATTGATTAGTGTGGAGGAAATAAGCTTTATACGATCTTGTGATGTGGAAGAAATAAAAGCGACGGACTGCATAATAAAGGTCCATATCACAAGTGGCAATATAAAGTGTCGTTCTTTCGCATTAAGATTTTGTGCATCAAACCATAAAAGCACATGACAACCTCTGCTTCCCTTTGCGAAGGGCCTATCTTTTATTCTTGTCTTTTACCTTATGCAAGAGTCATGGTAATCTTCACCTTTCCTTTTTATATTTTATCCTTTGGCAAGCACATTGTGTTGGAAAGTGTTGGGGAACGTAGTAATTTCAAAAAAAATCCTACGCACATGCAAGATCATGGTGATGCATAGAAACGAAAGGGGAGAGTGTTGTCCACGTACCCTCGTAGACTGAAAGCGGAAGCGTTAGCACAACGTGGTTGATGTAGTCGTACGTCTTCACGATCCGACCGATCAAGTACAGGACGCACGGCACCTCCGAGTTCAGCACACGTTCAGCCCGATGACGTCCCTCGAACTCTGATCCAGCCGAGTGTTGAGGGAGAGTGTCGTCAGCACGACGGCGTGGTGACGATGATGATGTTCTACCGACGCAGGGCTTCGCCTAAGCACCGCTACAGTATTATCGAGGTGGACTATGGTGGAGAGGGGCACCGCACACGGCTAAAAGATCAAATCAATTGTTCTGTCTCTAGGGTGCCCCCCTGCCCCCTATATAAAGGAGCAAGGGGGGAGGTGCGGCCGGCCAGGAGGAGGTGCGCCAGGAGGAGTCCTACTCCCACCGGGAGTAGGACTCCCTCCCTTCCTTGTTGGATTAGGAGAAGGGGGGAAAGAGGAGGGAAAGAGGAAGGAAAGGGGGGGGTGCCGCCCCCTTCTCCTTGTCCTATTCGGACTAGAGGGGGAGGGGCGCGCGGCCCTACCCTAGCCGCCTCTCCTCTTCTCCACTAAGGCCCACTATGGCCCATTAAACCCCCGGGGGTTCCGGTAACCCCTTCGGTACTCCGGTAAAATCCCGATTTCACCCGGAACACTTCCGATATCCAAATATAGGCTTCCAATATATCAATCTTCATGTCTCGACCATTTCGAGACTCCTCGTCATGTCCGTGATCATATCCGGAAGTCCGAACAACCTTCGGTACATCAAAACTCATAAACTCATAATATAACTGTCATCGAAACTTTAAGCGTGCGGACCCTACGGGTTTGAGAACTATGTAGACATGACCGAGACACGTCTCCGGTCAATAACCAATAGAGGAACCTGGATGCTCATATTGGCTCCGACATATTCTACGAAGATCTTTATCGTTCAGACCGCGTAACAACATACGTTGTTCCCTTTGTCATCGGTATGTTACTTGCCCGAGATTCGATCGTCGGTATCTCAATACCTAGTTCAATCTCGTTACCGGCAAGTCTCTTTACTCGTTCCGTAATACATCATCCCGCAACTAACTCATTAGTTGCAATGCTTGCAAGGCTTAAGTGATGTGCATTACCGAGTGGGCCCAGAGATACCTCTCCGACAATCGGAGTGACAAATCCTAATCTCGAAATACGCCAACCCAACAAGTACCTTCAGAGACACCTGTAGAGCACCTTTATAATCTCCCAGTTACGTTGTGACATTTTGTAGCACACAAAGTGTTCCTCCGGTAAACGGGAGTTGCATAATCTCATAGTCATAGGAACATGTATAAGTCATGAAGAAAGCAATAGCAACATACTAAACTATCAACTGCTAAGCTAACGGAATGGGTCAAGTCAATCACATCATTCTCCTAATGATGTGATCCCGTTAATCAAATGACAACTCATGTCTATGGCTAGGAAACATAACCATCTTTGATCAACGAGCTAGTCAAGTAGAGGCATACTAGTGACACTCTGTTTGTCTATGTATTCACACAAGTATTACGTTTCTGGTTAATACAAGCTAGCATGAATAATAAACATTTATCATGATATAAGGAAATAAATAATAACTTTATTATTGCCTCTACGGCATATTTCCTTCAGTCTCCCACTTGCACTAGATTCTACAATCTAGATTACACAGTAATGATTCTAACTCCCATGGAGCCTTGGTGCTGATCATGTTTTGCTCGTGGAAGAGGCTTAGTCAACGGGTTTGCAACATTCAGATCCGTATGTATCTTGCAAATTTCTATGTCTCCCACCTGGACTAAATCCCGGATGGAATTGAAGCGTCTCTTGATGTGCTTGGTTCTCTTGTGAAATCTGGATTCCTTCGCCAAGGCAATTGCACCAGTATTGTCACAAAAGATTTTCATTGGACCCGATGCACTAGGTATGACACCTAGATCGGATATGAACTCCTTCATCCAGACTCCTTCATTTGCTGCTTCCGAAGCAGCCTCCGCTTCACACGTAGATCCCGCCACAACGCTTTGTTTAGAACTACACCAACTGACAGCTCCACCGTTCAATGTAAACACGTATCTGGTTTGCGATTTAGAATCGTCCGGATCAGTGTCAAAAATTGCATCAACGTAACCATTTACGACTAGGTCTTTGTCACCTCCATAAACGAGAAACATATCCTTAGTCCTTTTCAGGTATTTTAGGATGTTCTTGACCGCTGTCCAGTGATCCCCTCCTGGATTACTTTGGTACCTCCCTGCCAAACTTATAGCAAGGCACACATCAGGTCTGGTACACAGCATTGCATACATGATAGAGCCTATGGCTGAAGCATAGGGAACATCTTTCATCTTCTCTCTATCTTCTGCAGTGGTCGGACATTGAGTCTTACTCAACTTCACACCTTGTAACACAGGCAAGAACCCTTTCTTTGCTTGACCCATTTTGAACTTCTTCAAAACTTTGTCAAGGTATGTGCTTTGTGAAAGTCCAATTAAGCGTCTTGATCTATCTCTATAGATCTTGATGCACAATATATAAGCAGCTTCACCGAGGTCCTTCATTGAAAAACTCATATTCAAGTATCCCTTTATGCTATCCAGAAATTCTATATCATTTCCAATCAACAATATGTCATCCACATATAATATCAGAAATGCTATAGAGCTCCCACTCACTTTTTTGTAAATATAGGCTTCTCCAAAAGTCTGTACAAAACCAAATGCTTTGATCACACTATCAAAGCGTTTATTCCACCTCCGAGAGGCTTGCACCAGTCCATAAATGGATCGCTGGAGCTTGCACACTTTGTTAGCTCCCTTTGGATCGACAAAACCTTCCGGTTGCATCATATACAACTCTTCTTCCAGAAATCCATTCAGGAATGCAGTTTTTACATCCATTTGCCAAATTTCATAATCATAAAATGCGGCAATTCCTAACATGATTCGGACAGACTTAAGCATCGCTACGGGTGAGAAGGTCTCATCGTAGTCAATCCCTTGAACTTGTCGAAACCCTTTCGCAACAAGTCGAGCTTTATAGACAGTAACATTATCGTCAGCGTCAGTCTTCTTCTTGAAGATCCATTTATTCTCAATGGCTTGCCGATCATCGGGCAAGTCAACCAAAGTCCACACTTTGTTATACATGGATCCCATCTCAGATTTCATGGCCTCAAGCCATTTTGCGGAATCTGGGCTCACCATGGCTTCTTCATAGTTCGTACGTTCGTCATGGTCTAGTAACATAACCTCCAGAACAGGATTACCGTACCACTCTGGTGAGGATCTTACTCTGGTTGACCTACGAGGTTCAGTAACAACTTGATCTGAAGTTCCATGATCATCATCATTAACTTCCTCACTAATTGGTATAGACGTCACAGGAACTGGTTTATGTGATGAACTACTTTCCAATAAGGGAGCAGGTACGGTTACCTCATCAAGTTCTACTTTCCTCCCACTCACTTCTTTCGAGAGAAACTCCTTCTCTAGAAAGGATCTATTCTTAGCAATGAATGTCTTGCCTTCGGATCTGTGATAGAAGGTGTACCCAACAGTCTCCTCTGGGTATCCTATGAAGACACATTTCTCCGATTTGGGTTCGAGCTTATCAGGTTGAAGCTTTTCACATAAGCATCGCAGCCCCAAACTTTAAGAAACGACAACTTTGGTTTCTTGCCAAACCACAGTTCATAAGGCGTCGTCTCAACGGATTTCGATGGTTGCCTATTTAACGTGAATGCAGCCGTCTCTAAAGCATAACCCCAAAACGATAGCGGTAAATCAGTAAGAGACATCATAGATCGCACCATATCTAGTAAAGTACGATTACGACGTTTGGACACACCATTACGCTCTGGTGTTCCGGGTGGCGTGAGTTGCGAAACTATTCCGCATTGTTTCAAATGTAGACCAAACTCGTAACTCAGATATTCTCCTCCACGATCAGATCGTAGAAACTTCATTTTCTTGTTACGATGATTTTCAACTTCACTCTGAAATTCTTTGAACTTTTCAAATGTTTCAGACTTATGTTTCATTAAGTAGATATACCCATATCTGCTTAAATCATCTGTGAAGGTGAGAAAATAACGATACCCGCCGCGAGCCTCATCATTCATCGGACAACATACATCTGTATGTATGATTTCCAACAAATATGTTGCTCTCTCCATAGTTCCGGAGAACGGCGTTTTAGTCATCTTGCCCATGAGGCACGGTTCGCAAGTACCAAGTGATTCATAATCAAGTGGTTCCAAAAGTCCATCAGTATGGAGTTTCTTCATGCGCTTTACACCGATATGACCTAAACGGCAGTGCCACAAATAAGTTGCACTATCATTATCAACTCTGCATCTTTTGGCTTCAACATTATGAATATGTGTATCACTACTATCGAGATTCATCAAAAATAGACCACTCTTTAGGGGTGCATGAACATAAAAGATATTACTCATATAAATAGAACAACCATTATTCTCTGATTTAAATGAATAACCGTCTCACATCAAACAAGATCCAGATATAATGTTCATGCTTAACACTGGCACCAAATAACAATTATTTAGGTCTAATACTAATCCCGAAGGTAGATGTAGAGGTAGCGTGCCGACGGCGATCACATCGACTTTGGAACCGTTTCCCACGCGCATCGTCACCTCATCCTTGGCGAGTGTTCGCTTAATCCGTAGTCCCTGTTTTGAGTTGCAAATATTAGCAACAGAACCAGTATCAAATACCTAGGTGCTACTGCGAGCTCTGGTAAGGTACACATCAATACATGTATATCACATCTACCTTTGTTCACCTTGCCATCCGTCTTATCCGCCAAATACTTGGGGCAGTTCCGCTTCCAGTGACCAGTCTGCTTGCAGTAGAAGCACTCAGTCTCAGGCTTAGGTCCAGACTTGGGTTTCTTCTCCTGAGCAGCAACTTGCTTGCTGTTCTTCTTGAAGTTCCCCTTCTTCTTCCCTTTGCCCTTTTTCTTGAAACTGGTGGTCTTATTGACCATCAACACTTGATGCTCCTTCTTGATTTCTACCTCCGCAGCTTTTAGCATTGCGAAGAGCTCGGGAATTGTCTTATCCATCCCTTGCATGTTATAGTTCATTACGAAGCTCTTGTAGCTTGGTGGCAGTGATTGAAGAATTATGTCAATGACGCTATCATCCGGAAGATTAACTCCCAGTTGAATCAAGTGATTGTTATACCCAGACATTTTGAGTATATGCTCACTGACAGAACTATTCTCCTCCATCTTACAGCTGTAGAACTTATTGGAGACTTCATATCTCTCAATCCGGGCATTTGCTTGAAATATTAACTTCAACTCCTGGAACATCTCATATGCTCCATGACGTTCAAAACGTCGTTGAAGTCCCGGTTCTAGGCCGTAAAGCATGGTGCACTGAACTATCGAGTAGTCATCAGCTTTGCTCTGCCAGACGTTCATAACATCTGGTGTTGCTCCTGCAGCAGGTTTGGCACCTAGCGGTGCTTCCAGGACGTAATTCTTCTGTGCAGCAATGAGGATAATCCTCAAGTGACGGACCCATTCCGTGTAATTGCTACCATCATCTTTCAACTTTGCTTTCTCAAGGAACGCATTAAAATTCAACGGAACAATAGCACGGGCCATCTATCTACAATCAACATAGACAAGCAAGATACTATCAGGTACTAAGTTCATGATATATTTAAGTTCAATTAATCATATTACTTAAGAACTCCCACTTAGATAGACATCCCTCTAATCCTCTAAGTGATCACGTGATCCATATCAACTAAACCATAACCGATCATCACGTGAAATGGAGTAGCTTTCAATGGTGAACATCACTATGTTGATCATATCTACTATATGATTCATGCTCGACCTTTCGGTCTCAATGTTCCGAGGCCATATCTGCATATGCTAGGCTCGTCAACTTTAACCTGAGTATTCTGCGCGTGCAAAACTGGCTTGCACCCGTTGTAGATGGACATAGAGCTTATCACACCCGATCATCACGTGGTGTCTGGGCACGACGAACTTTGGCAACAGTGCATACTCAGGGAGAACACTTTTATCTTGAAATTTAGTGAGAGATCATCTTATAATGCTACCGTCAATCAAAGCAAGATAAGATGCATAAAAGATAAACATCACATGCAATCAATATAAGTGATATGATATGGCCATCATCATCTTGTGCTTGTGATCTCCATCTCCGAAGCACCGTCATGATCACCATCGTCACCGGCGCGACACCTTGATCTCCATCGTAGCATCATTGTCGTCTCACCAATCTTATGCTTCTACGACTATCGCTACCGCTTAGTGATAAAGTTAAGCATTACAGGGCGATTGCAGTGCATACAATAAAGCGACAACCATATGGCTCCTGCCAGTTGCCGATAACTCGGTTACAAAACATGATCATCTCATACAATAAAATATAGCATCATGCCTTGACCATATCACATCACAACATGCCCTGCAAAAACAAGTTAGACGTCCTCTACTTTGTTGTTGCAAGTTTTACGTGGCTGCTACGGGCTGAGCAAGAATCGTTCTTACCTACGCATCAAAACCACAACGATAGTTCGTCAAGTTAGTGCTGTTTTAACCTTCTCAAGGACCGGGCGTAGCCACACTCGGTTCAATTAAAAGTTGGAGAAACTGACACCCGCCAGCCACCTGTGTGCAAAGCACGTCGGTATAGAACCAGTCTCGCGTAAGCGTACGCGTAATGTCGGTCCGGGCCGCTTAATCCAACAATACCGCTGAACCAAAGTGTGACATGCTGGTAAGCAGTATGACTTGTATCACCCACAACTCACTTGTGTTCTACTTGTGCATATAACATCAACGCATAAAACCAGGCTCGGATGCCACTGTTGGGGAATGGAGTAATTTCAAAAAATTTCCTACGCACACGCAAGATCATGGTGATGCATAGCAATGAGAGGGGAGAGTGTTGTCCACGTACCCTCGTAGACCGAAAGCGGAAGCGTTATCACAACGCGGTTGATGTAGTCGTACGTCTTCACGATCCGACCGATCAAGTACCGAACGCACGACACCTCTGAGTTCAGCACACGTTCAGCCCGATGACGTCCCTCGAACTCCGATCCAGCCGAGTGTTGAGGGAGAGTTTTGTCAGCACGACAGCGTGGTGACGATGATGATGTTCTACCGACGCAGGGCTTCGCCTAAGCACCGCTACAGTATTATTGAGGTGGACTATGGTGGAGGGGGGCACCGCACACGGCTAAAATATCAAATCAATTGTTGTGTCTCTAGGGTGCCCCCCTGCCCCGTATATAAAGGAGCAAGGGGGGAGGTGCGGCCGGCCAGGAGGAGGCGCGCCAGGAGGAGTCCTACTCCCACAGGGAGTAGGACTCCCTCCCTTCCTTGTTGGATTAGAAGAAGGGGGGAAAGAGGAGGGAGAGAGGAAGGAAAGGGGGGGCACCGCCCCCTTCTCCTTGTCCTATTCGGACTAGAGGGGGAGGGGCGCGCGGCCCTGCCCTAGAAGCCTCTCCTCTTCTCCACTAAGGCCCACTATGGCCCATTAAACCCCCGGGGGTTCCAGTAACCCCTCCGGTACTCCGGTAAAATCCCGATTTCACTCGGAACACTTCCAATATCCAAATATAGGCTTCCAATATATCAATCTTCATGTCTCGACCATTTCGAGACTCCTCGTCATGTCCGTGATCACATCTGGGACTCTGAAATACCTTCGGTACATGAAAACTCATAAACTCATAATATAACTGTCATCGAAACTTTAAGCGTGCGGACCCTACGGGTTCGAGAACTATGTAGACATCACCGAGACACGTCTCCGGTCAATAACCAATAGCGAAACCTGGATGCTCATATTGGCTCCCACATATTCTACGAAGATCTTTATCGGTTAGACCGCGTAACAACATACGTTGTTCCCTTTGTCATCGGTATGTTACTTGCCCAAGATTCGATCGTTGGTATCTCAATACCTAGTTCAATCTCGTTACCGGCAAGTCTCTTTACTCGTTCCGTAATACATCATCCCGCAACTAACTCATTAGTTGCAAATGCTTGCAAGCCTTAAGTGATGTGCATTACCGAGTGGGCCCAGAGATACCTCTCCGACAATCGGAGTGACAAATCCTAATCTCGAAATACGCCAACCCAACAAGTACCTTCAGAGACACCTGTAGAGCACCTTTATAATCACCCAGTTACGTTGTGACGTTTGGTAGCACACAAAGTGTTCTTGCGGTAAACGGGAGTTGCATAATCTCATAGGCATAGGAACATGTATAAGTCATGAAGAAAGCAATAGCAACATACTAAACGATCAAGTGCTAAGCTAACGGAATGGGTCAAGTCAATCACATCATTCTCCTAATGATGTGATCCCGTTAATCAAATGACAACTCATGTCTATGGCTAGGAAACATAACCATCTTTGATCAACGAGCTACTCAAGTAGAGGCATACTAGTGACACTCTGTTTGTCTATGTATTCACACAAGTATTACGTTTCCGGTTAATACAATTCTAGCATGAATAATAAACATTTATCATGATATAAGGAAATAAATAATAACTTTATTATTGCCTCTAGGGCATATTTCCTTCAGAAAGATCCTGATATATATATATATCCAATTGGATGTAAGTTAACATGAACTATTATTGTTGACATTACCCTTGAGATAAAAGGTTGGGAGGCGAAACTATAAGCCCCTATATTTCTCTGTGTCCGATTAAAACTCCGTAACCATAAGTATTGCGTGAGTGTTAGCAATTGTGAAAGACTAAATGATAGTTGAGTATGTCGACTTGCTGAAAAGCTCTGACATAGACTCTTTCTGATGTTATGATAAATTGCAATTGCTTCAATGACTGAGATTATAGTTTGTTAGTTCTCAATAAAGTTTCTGATTCATACTTTGCATTGTGAATAGATTATTACTTGAGCATAAGAAATCATATGACATTATGCCTATATGTTGCTGTTATGAGAATAATCATGATGCCCTCATGTCCGTATTTTATTTTATCGACACCTCTACCTCTAAACATCTGGACATATTTATCGTTATCGGCTTCCGCTTGAGGACAAGCGAGGGCTAAGCTTGGGGGAGTTGATACGTCCATTTTGCATCATGCTTTTATATCGATATTTATTGCGTTATGGGCTGTTATTACACATTATGTCACAATACTTATGCCTATTCTCTCTTATTTTACAAGGTTTACATAAGGAGGGAGAATGCCGGCAGCTGGAATTCTGGGCTAGAAAAGGAGCAAATATTAGAGACCTATTCTGCACAACTCCAAAAGTCCTGAAACTCAACAAAAGTTGTTTTTGGAAATAATAAAAAATACTGAGCGGAAGAAATACCAGAGGGGGCCCACACCCTGGCCACGAGGGTTGGGGGCGCGCCCTACCCCCCTGGGCGCGCCCCCTGCCTCGTGGGCCCCTGTTGGCCCTCCGGTGCCCATCTTCTGCTATATGAAGTCTTTCGTCCGAAGAAAAATAATAAGCAAGCTTTCGGGACGAGATTCCGCCGCCACGAGGCGGAACCTTGGCGGAACCAATCTAGGGCTCTGGCGGAGCTGTTCTGCCGGAGACACTTCCCTCCGGGAGGGGGAAATCATCGCCATCGTCATCACCAACGCTCCTCTCATTGGGAGGGGCCAATCTCCATCAACATCTTCACCAGCACCATCTCCTCTCAAACCTTAGTTCATCTCTTGTATCCAATTCTTGTCTCTAAGCCCGGGATTGGTACCTGTAGGTTGCTAGTAGTGTTGATTACTCCTTGTAGTTGATGCTAGTTGGTTTATTTGGTGGAAGATCATATGTTCAGATCCTTTATGCATATTAATACTCCTCTGATTATGAACATGAATATGCTTTGTGAGTAGTTACGTTTGTTCCTGAGGACATGGGAGAAGACTTGCTATTAGTAGTCATGTGAATTTGGTATTCGTCCGATATTTTGATGAGATGTATGTTGTCTCTCCTCTAGTGGTGTTATGTGAACGTCGACTACATAACACTTCACCATTATTTGGGCCTAGAGGAAGGCATTGGGAAGTAATAAGTAGATGATGGGTTGCTAGAGTGACAGAAGCTTAAACCCTAGTTTATGCGTTGCTTCGTAAGGGGCTGATTTGGATCCATATGTTTCATGCTATGGTTAGGTTTACCTTAATACTTCTTTTGTAGTTGCGGATGCTTTCAATAGGAGTTAATCATAAGTGGGGTGCTTGTCCAGGTAAGGACAGCACCCAAGCACCGGTCCACCCACATATCAAATTATCAAAGTACCGAACGCGAATCATATGAACATGATGAAAACTAGCTTGACGATAATTCCCATGTGTCCTCGGGAGCGCTTTTCTCTATATAAGAGTTTGTCCAGGCTTGTACTTTGCTACAAAAAGGATTGGGCCACCTTTCTGCATTTTATTTACTTTTGTTACTTGTTGCTCGTTACAAATTATCCTATCACAAAACTATATGTTACCTATAATTTCAGTGTTTGCAGAGAATACCTTGCTGAAAACCGCTTATCATTTCCTTCTGCTCCTCGTTGGGTTCGACACTCTTACTTATTGAAAGGACTACGATAGATCCCCTATACTTGTGGGTCATCAGAAGTCAGGGCAACTGCATCAGTTGTGCCTGAAGAAAATCAACCAAATTCCTCTGCTCCTCCTGCGCCTACCCCAACTCCGATCCTTCCATCTGCATCAGATGTGAAGAAGACCAAGACTACTGAATGTGCAGCTATGAAGAAAAGGAAGGCATCAACTTCATCAGATTCTTCAGCCCCGAAGAAGATGAAGCCTTTGACTAGCTAATTTGACAACCCAATTGATGTTGTTCCTATCTCAACCATGCCATCAACGGACCTTGTTCCTTTCGATGAAGAATATGTGATCCCCAGTGGATCTGATGAAGATATTCCCTTTGCTGCTTCCTCAGAGCAGATGGATGAAGAAATTGAAGGAGATGCAATCCCTTCAACTCCAATTGTCTCCTCGCCCATGCCTCAATTCACTGCTGAAGAGGCCGGCGTTGAGGAATTGGATGAACACAACTCTGACGTGGACATTGGGAGTACTACTCCATTGATGAATGATGACTTTTGGGATAGTCAGCACCCCAACTCTCCTCTATTCATGCCATTGCAGCAAATCCCTCAGTCCCCAGCACATACTGTTCCATTGGGCTCTGAAGAAACTCACCCCACTCCATCTATTCATGAAGAAATTCCAGCCACTAGTGCTGATGAAACTGCTGCTG
Organism: Aegilops tauschii subsp. strangulata; assembly: GCF_002575655.3. NCBI lineage: Eukaryota > Viridiplantae > Streptophyta > Magnoliopsida > Poales > Poaceae > Aegilops > Aegilops tauschii. The sequence goes on from NC_053035.3 coordinate 426,401,721, forward strand.
CTGAATCATTGAAGACACAGACTGCCACTGAAGAGGAACCAGAAATTCCTCAGCCTGAAGAACCTGAGATTGCGATTCCCGAGGTTGTGATGCAACTGACTAACACTCCTCAACCCAAGCCAAAGGATCCATTCTCCAGGAAGCAAAAATTCAAGGCTGATGATTTCTTCGGCGAGCACGTATTCTTCACAGATTACAACCCTTATGACTCTGCTCGCATTAGGAAGAGGCATTTCTGGACTGCCAGTCAGGCAAATTTCTATTCCTTAGTGTTGTTCAACAAATACAAAGTCTTCGATCATGAGCAAATTCCTCACGTGGATATGGAATCTCTGCCGTGCTTCGTGCCAGTCCTCAGTGTTCTTCACGACGCTGGACTGTTAAATTTCTGCACTGATATATGTGATTGGAATGAAGAACTCATTCTTCAATTTTATGCAACGCTGCACATCGCCGGAGACTCTGAAGATGTGAATTCCTGGGTGCTGGACTGGATGACCGAAAACACTCCCTATAAGGCACCAGCTACTGAATTGCTTCATGCTTTGCCTCTCAGTCCTCCCCATGAAGCTGCTCGTTGCGTCTACAGTGAGCCTGAGCTTACAGATCACTATATGCAAGTGTTGATGAAGCCATTGAAGCCAGGTCAGGCCCCAAGAACAAAATTCCTCGTGAAGGAATTGCTATATGTGCCTCGGACTATTTATCACATTTTGACGAAGACATTGAGTCCCATCAAGGGCCACGACTCGAATGAAGAAGAAGTCGTTGGCATCATGAAGAATCTGCTTTTCCATATCATTCATGGCGTTCCCATCAACTTCCATGATTTCTTCATGAGGACTCTGGCAAATGTCGCAATGTCACCGTTTGAGTTGAAGCCTTATGCTCCGTGGATTATGAGATTCATCAGAACAAGGTCTTCACTCAACTACAAAGCTGATACACTGAACCATTGCAGCTACTTGCCCCCGATTGAAGTCCTCAAATGGACGTTTTCCTCAGCTGATCACAAGGGCAAGGCCGCTGCTGTTATTGATGAAGGCATTCGTCCATTGGATGGTCAATTTCGCAAAGCTGCATCTTATTCCACCAATGATGACTCTGCCACTCATGACACTGCAGCCAATGCAACAAAGCAAAATCCTCAAGGCACAGCTCCCAGGGTGATGACTGATCATGAGCGTCTCCTCAGTCTTCGCCAGAAGGTTGATCGCCATCACAAATGGGTCAAGCGTCAGTTTGGTTCAATTCTTCACAACATGACTGCTACCCACAATGCAGTGAAGAAAAACCATTACTACCTCCATGAAACCTTCAACCGTACCTGGGCTGTTCTATCTCACATATATAGCGAAGAAGATCTGAAGAAAATGGGTCTCACGGAAGATTTTGACTGGTCTGCTCCTCAACAGAAGAAGTACAAGAAGGCCAAGGTTCCTTCCTTGGTGGCCAGCTCCTATTCTTCATCGTGCGACACCGACGAGCATGAAGACTTGGACAACACTGCGGCAGGCCCAACATCAACAAACGATGCCGACAACGCTGGCGCTCCTTCATTAACTTGATATTCTTCAGGGGCGTTAGTCCTCATTTTCGATCCTTTTGGTCATTCGATGACAAAGGGGGAGAAATTTGAGTTAGTCTTCAAGCGGGCCTATCTTATATGGGTGGTTTTTTTTGCTAAGTTACAACTCTCGTTCTTCTGATGATTTGCTGGATCGAGTTGTAAACTTAAACTCTATGGTGGCCTGATACTTTTGCTGTGATTTTCTGCATGTTTATTCCTCGTTAATGTTAATGTGCGCATGCTGAATTACATCAGTCACCATATTTCATCATGCATTTCAAATTCTTCATATTATATGTCAAATGCGTGTATGAATTACAAGATATAGGGGGAGATCCCCGTGATTCTACTCTTCAAGTGTGCATTGCTTCAAAAGCAAATTCCTCACTATGCACATCTTCAGGGGGAGTTCTTCTATATCTTGCAATCAAATTCCTCAATATCAGTATTTACACTTCATACCTTTATCCCCGTTGAAAACTTAACCAAAAAGGGGGAGATTGTAAGTGCATCTAGTGCCCCTTAGTGATTTTGGTGTATTGAAGACTTATAGGTTAAGGGACTAATGTGTTTATGAGTGTACACAGGTCTATAAGTCTATGAGGAGTTTGATATTTATAGAGAAAGTCGACCCCTAAAAATGAAGTTCTTCAACTGAAGACTTTGGATTTCTGAAGACTTTCTGAAGACTTTGAAAGTGAAGAAATTGGTGTGACCTTGAAGACTTGGCATTCATTCAAGGAACATGGAGCGTGAAGACTTTTGTTTTTGTAGTTTCATTTTCTCTTTCTTGAGTCATAGGAAACACCGTACTATTAAAGGGGTCGAGGAAATACTAAGGAAAATTTTCCATGTGATGCTCAACTCAAAATCCTACACCTACCAATCCCTTCGAGTGAAGCCATTGGAAATCTCATACAGTGCAGTCATATTCTTCAGTGACAGAGACGAAGTTCTTCTGGTCTCTGAGGAATTTGTTCTGACTGAGGAGTTAGGAATTCGCCGTGCGGATTGCCTACACAGTGAGGAACATGATAGCCCTGAGGAATTCGATACTCAAATTTCCGACCGTTGCTGTGCTAAGCGCCAGCTGTCCCAAAATATCTACCCACCTAATGGTCATATTATTGAAGGGCATTTATGTCTTATCATGTCGGGGTGCTCCCTAGGCTATAAATAGCTGCCCCCTACAACCACTAGCTGGTTGGCTGCTCCGAGAGAAACTGACACTTGTCATTTGAGAGCATCCCATCCTCCGAGGACTTTGAGCGAAAATCATCAAGTGAGGAAAGCCCAAACCCAAACACCTACAAACCCAAAGTGATTGAGCATCACTGAAGAGATTGATCCTGCGTGGATCCGACGCTTGTTACCTTTGAAGACTGTGCTTCTTCCAGACGGTTAGGCGTCATGGTCTAGAGCATCCAAGAGGAATTGTGGATCGCCAAGTGACCAAGTCTGTGAAGGTTTGGAAGTCACCTGAAGACTTACCACGAGTGATTGGGCGAGGTCTGTGTGACCTTAGCTCAAGGAGAATACGGTGAGGACTGTGTGTCCTCGGGTTTAAATACCCAGCTGCTCCAACCAGACGTACAACTGAGACAGTAGTTGGAACTGGTCTACCAAATCATTGCCTTCACCAAGCTTACTGGTTCTATTTCCTCAACTCTTCCATTTCCTCATAACTGTGTTGTGCACTTGTTCATATCTGTGTTTGAAGACTTTGACTGAAGACTTTCTCAATTTCCTCAGTATGTTTGTCTTCATCCTATGTTATCCTGTGTTTACGTTTTCTGTACTCTGCGCTTGTCTTCATTTCGTCATGATGACCATGCTTGTGCTTTGTTATGTTTACTTTTGAGTACTTATTCCGCTGCAAATAGTTCTTTGCTAAGGAATTTCCACACCCGCAAATTCCTCAGTGAAGAATTCATAAAAATCGCCTATTCACCCCCCGTCTAGTTGATATAACGCACTTTCAAATTTGCTGGAGGCCTGAATATGCTTGAAAGGACGCAAGCTAATCATGAAGAAATGAATTTTCATTTCTCACGTCCTCATACTGCTTTATCTGTTCTCTTGCTTGATGAAATTGATCTGATGAATTTGATATTATCCTTCATTGATGAAGTATATGAGTTCGAAAGTATCACTAATTCATCTGCAGGATGATCAACCCAAAGCCACTGAGTGGGTTCTCGATAGTGGATGTACAAATCACATGACTGGTGACAAGAATCTATTGATGGATGCTCCCTTATCTCCATCACATGTGAAGCATATCACCTACGCTGACAAAGGAAAAAAGCAAGGTATTGGGTCTAGGTAAGGTTGCGATCTCAAAGGATCGACACATGGACAAAGTCATGCTTGTCGAGTCCTTAGGATTCAACCTCATGTCAGTCTCAATGCTTTGTGATCTTGATATGGTTGTTATCTTTGGCAAGTATCTTTGTGTTGTGATCATGGAAGTTGACCATTCCAAAGTCTTCGAAGGCTTTAGGAGAGGAGATCTGCATATTGTTGATTTCTCTACAGGACCACAACCTGCGATATGTCTGCTTGCAAAAGCTTCACAAGGCTGGCTATGGCATCGACGACTCGGTCATGATAGCATGAGGAACCTGCACACGCTCGCGAAGAAGAAGCATGTCATTGGCATTGAGAATGTCAAATTCCTCAAGGATCACCTATGCGGTGCCTGTGAAGCTGGAAAGATGACCAAGGCCAAGCATCCCGCGAAGACTATCATGACTACCACTCATCCATTTGAATGGCTTCACATGGATCTCTTTGGTCCTAACCACTACTCTGCATTCACCAATGAAGCATCTCTATATGGCTTTATTATTATTGATGATTACTCTCGTTACACATGGGTGCATATCGTCACTTACAAACGTGAAGTGCAGGAAGTCTTCAAACGATTTTCCTCGAGGGCTTCAACCAACTTTGATGTGAAGATCAAGCACATCAGAAGTGACAATGGAACTGAGTTCAAGAATACTGGTCTTGATGACTATCTTGATGAGCTTGGTATTACTCATGAGTTATCTGCTCCTTATACTCCTCAGCAGAATGGCGTCGTGGAGCGCAAGAACAGGACTCTTGTTGAGATGGTTCGCACTATGCTTGATGAATACAAGATGCCTCATCACTTATGGATTGAGGCAACTGACACTGCATGCCACATCATCAATAGGGTATATCTTCACAAATTCTTCAAGAAGACTGCCTATGAACTCCTCACTGACAAGAAACCCAATGTGAGTTATTTCAATGTCTTCGGTGCTAAATGCTAGATTAGAGATCCTCATCACAACTCTAAATTTGCACCGAAAGCACATGAAGGTTTTATGCTTGGTTATGGAAAGGACTCGCACACCTACAGAGTCTTCAACAACTTTCTTCACAAGGTTATTGAAACAGTAGGCGTGCGGTTCGATGAAACTAATGACTCGCAAAGAGAGCACCTACCTCCTGTGCTAGATGAACAGTCACCTGAGAAAACCATCAAGTTCAAGGCTACTGAGGATGTCATTCCTACCGAAGAATCTGCTGAAGAAGTCATTCCAGATCGTGAAGAACATCATGCTCGTGCACCTGAGGAAAATGGATCTCAAGAAAATGCTGATCAAATTCCTCGTCGCCAACCCGCTCATCCTCGCATTACTAATGAAGTGTAGATTGAGAAAATCATCAGCGACATCAACGCACCAGGTCCACTCGCACGCTCAAAAGTTTCACATTTGTTTAACTTTTGTCGGCATTTTGCTTTCGTCTCTATCACAGAGCCCACTAAGGTAGATGAAGCATTTCTGGAGCCTGAGTGGATTCAAGCTATGCAAGAGGAACTACATCAATTCGAGCTCAACAATGTGTGGGAACTTGTCAAGCGACCAGACCCACGCAAGCACAATATCATCGGCACCAAATGGATCTACCACAATAAGCAAGATGAAAATGTCCTTGTGGTAAGGAATAAGGCACGACTTGTAGCTCAAGGCTACACACAGGTTGAAGGAATTGATTTCGATGAAACTTTTGCACTTGTTGCTAGACTTGAGGCTATTCGCATATTACTTGCTTATGCTAACCATCATGACATCATCTTATCTCAAATGGATGTGAAAAGTAAATTCCTCAATGGTAAGCTTGAGGAAGAAGTATATGTTGCTCAACCCCCAGGTTTTGAAGAACAAAAGCATCCTGACAAAGTCTTCAGACTCAATAAGCCTCTCTATGGCCTCAAGCAGGCCCCTCGGGCATGGTATGATACTTTGAAGGAATTCCTCACGAACAAACCCGGTTCACTTGACCCAACTCTTTTCACCAAAACTTATGATGATGAATTATTCGTGTGCCAAATATATGTTGATGATATCATCTTTGGCTGTACTAACCAATGTTACACTGACGAATTTGGTTATATGATGAATGAGGAATATGAAATGTCTATGATGGGATAACTGAAATTCTTCTTAGGTCTTCAAATTCGTCAACAACGCAATGACATATTCATATCTCAGGAGAAATACCTCAAGGACGTATTGAGGAAATTCGGCATGCAAGATTGCAAAGGCGTCAAAATCCCTATGCCCACAAATGGCCATCTGTGCACTGATGAAAATGGTATTGACTTCGATCAAAAGGTATACCGCTCCATGATTGGCTCCTAATTGTATTTATGTGCATCTAGGCCAGATTTTATGCTTAGTGTTTGCATGTGTGCCCACTTTCAAGCTACACTGAAGGAATCACACCATAAGGTTGTGAAGCATATTCTTCGATATCTAGCTCACACTCCAACACTTGGATTATGGTATCCCAAGGGCTCGGCTTTTGATCTCATTGGATATTCAGACTCTGACTATGCTGGTGATCGTGTGGACCGCATGTCAACATCTGGCACATGCCATTTCCTAGGACGATCCTTGGTTTGTTGGTCTTCGAGGAAACAGAACTGTGTATCACTTTCTACTGCTGAAGTTGAGTACATTGTTGCTGGTCCGTGCTGTGCTCAATTGCTATGGATGAAGCAAACCCTCAAGGATTACGGCATCAATGTGAAGAATGTGCCACTCTATTGTGGCAATGAGAGTGCCATCAAGATTGCTCATAACCCAGTTCAGCACTCGAAGACAAAGCACATTCAGATTCGTCATCATTTTCTTCGTGATCATGTGTTGAAGGGCGACATCTCCATCGAGCACGTGAAGACTGAAGAATAGCTAGCCGATATCTTCACAAAGCCCTTGGATGAGAAGAGATTTAGCAAGTTGCGGTGTGAGCTAAATATCTTAGAATCTTCGAATGTCCTTTGAAAGGGACACACATCCTAACACTTATGCAAAATTGATGACTTAGATGTGCAACACACGAAGTAATGTTTTTCTTCAATCAATGAAGACTAAGCCTCCAAGTGTGAAGAAATTAACGAAGAATTTGATTCTCAGAGTCCTACGACAATTGTACGCGGCGTCTGAAATCAGCATTCTTATACGGTGGGTTAAACCACCAACAAAAGTTGAAAATTTTCAATTTGAGTGTTTCTTCAATTTTGAAATTCCTCAGTTGCTCAATTTCTTCAACTTTGCAAATGTCTTCACTCTTCCCGGCGTTATTCTTCATTACCTATATATATATATATGAGTTTATGTCCTCTACAACATTCACTTATTGCTGGTTCTTCAAGTTGCCTTTTTCTGCTAAGTGAATGTGATCAGACCCTTCCCCCTCTATGCTAAACTCAACCCAGTCTGTTCACAAATTCTTCATGTGCTTTCTATTTGAAACCCATTCAAAATCTTCATTGTGTCCTTGTCAGCTGAAGAATTTGCGAACGAAATGTTAAAATATTCTAATCTAAATTTTCGGCTTTTGCCGCCTAAACCGTCTCACATCCCACGATATGATTATCTTATTCACCCACGATCTCCTCCTCTCTGTACGTGGGTGACACATGTCACAAGGATGAGAAGGGTCAGGGGCACGTTCATCCATTTTCCTCGGGTGAGCGGTTTTTCACCTTGGCTATATATACCCCTCACCCTCCTCGGACTGTTTTTACTCCGCTCGACCTCACTTCCTTGCTCGAGCTCACAAAACCTAGCATCGCCGCTACTTCCATCGTCGCTGGTGAGGAAGGGCTTCGCTGCCTCGACCTCGTCGCCATCGTACTCGGGTCGGCGGCGGAAATCTTCACCTCCGCCGCTGCCGTAGCTATCTTCCTCTGCCAAGATAGGGCGTGGAAGATCTGGGCTGACGAACTTCCAGTCTCAAACTCTCAGTTCGTCGTGTTCTTCATCAAGGGTAATTAAAAGTTACTTTTACTGCCCTTGTTGATTCTTATGATTTTGACAAAATCTTCAAAAGGTGTTTATTCTTCAATCTTCACACTGTAAACACCTCACACAAGCATCTGTTCTTGATCCATTTCTCTTAAGCAATATTTTTCTTCAAGATTCCTCAATTGTGTGGATTTTCAATCTATACAACTCTGGAACCTAGGTCAAAGAGCGCTTAGTGAAATTCCTCAAGACACCACTGGTCAAATTCCTCGAACTTGTTCTTTTTGCAAAAAACTTCTGAGAACGCATATGACCTCTCCAAATTCTTCGCACCTATACTCTATTCACAGGTACTCATGTCCGCTGCTGAATCACTAGGTTCTCATCAACTTAACTGATTTGCAGCGTTCTTTGAAGAAAAGTTGCATACCTCTTCAGAGAACTCAATAGTTCATAATCCTCAGCTGAAGAAAATGGCTGACGGCAAGAAACCTCAGAAGGGAGGGAAGAAATTGGAAGTCAACAATGCTTTTGAAATACCTGAAGACATCTATGCACGGTACTGCACACCTCCTCATGAAACAAAGAATGAGCGCAAAGTACGAATACAGAGAATAGAGAGGAGATGGGAGTACAGATATGTGACTCCCAAGTACATGAAGAAATTCGCAGTACACCCTCCATGCCCAAGACCTCCATTGGCACCAGGCCAAGAAGCTAATACCTCTAGCATCAGAAGAGGTGAGGAATTTCCTGCTGAATGGGCTAAGTGTCAAGCTAAACTGGCCAAAATGGCAAAAGAGGCAGTGAAGAAATTCAATGAAGATTCTGCTGTTGCCACTGCTGAGGCCTCTGCTAGCAAGCCCAAGAAGTCTATGCAAAAGAAGCCTGCTCGCAAGCCCAGTTATTCACAAATGCCCTCACGGCCTAGCTCATCAATGCCCTCACGGCCAATTCCTCAAGCTGTCCCAGTTCCTCAAGTTGCAAAACCCTCAGCTCTTCCAGCAAAGTCCTCAACACCTGTGCATCTCGCCTCGTGCCAAAGGACCAAAGGCATATCAATTTCCTCAGGAGCCTCTACAAGTTCTTCAGCTTCTCCGCATTCCTCAACAGGCCCCACTCTACTGAAGACTAAGGCCACTGCTGGACGAGGCTCTAGACCAAGTCCTCACAAGAAGCAGGTTGCATTTCATGTACCATCAAGTGATGACGAGGCTGATGATGAAGAATTAGAAGAAATCATTAGAGATAGACAGCAAAGGGCCGCTAGAGCCAAAGGAAGTGAAGTACCTCTCCTGCTGAATCCCAAGCTGATCCTTGAGTTCATTGATCTCTCGCACAAGGACCCCAACACACCTGTGCCTGACTTCAAGCTCACTCCTGGCCAAAGTCACATGCTGACCGCCTTCATTGGCGAAGAAAAATGGAAGTTTGAGAAGGCCAAGCAGCTGAAGAAAGCCCAATACAAGAAGGAGCGCTATCTGTAGAAGAATGTTGTCAATATGACAACTGACGAACTTATTGCTATACAAACTAAGATCAAAGGACTCAGTGATGAATTCAACGTCTACTGCCCAGAATGGCTAGGGGCCAAAATCAGATTTTTGAAATTAGCTGAGAAATTCACGTCAACTTACGCTGCATCATCGCAACACGAATCTCCTCAGGGTGAACCATCTGCTCAGCCCACTGAAGAACATGCCAGCACTGTTGATGAAAATCAAACTGCTGATGAAACTGCAAGTACCAGGGCTGATGAAGCTATTCCAGCCGCTGATGATATTGCTAGGGCAACCACTAGTGTTGCGCCTGAAGAACAAGCCAGGACAGCTGAATCATCTGCCGCTGTGCCTGAAGAAACTGAACCAGTCAGGCCAACTGCACCAGTTGAGCCTGAGGAAAATGAACCAATTTCCTCTGCTCCTCCTGCACCAAGGCCAAGTCCCATTATTCCTTCTGCTTCAGACATGAAGAAAACCAAGGCTATGGAGCGAGCAGCAGTGAAGAAGAGGAAAGCATCTGCTTCATCAGATTCTTCAGCCCCGAAGAAGATGAAGACACTGACCAGCTCTCTTGAGAATCCAATTGATGCTATTCATGTATTGAGTATGCCATCAAAGGAAATTGTTCTTTTGGTGAAGATTATGCGATCCCAAGTGGATCTGATGAAGATGTTCCTTCTGCTGCTTCTTCAGAGCAGTTGGACAAAGAAATTGAAGTGGATGATATCCCTTCAACCCCACTCGTATCATCGCCCATGCCTCAGTTCACAGCTGAAGAGGCACGCGTTGAAGAAATTAATGAAGAAGATGAAGACGTGGACATTGAGAGCACAACTCCTGTTCTCAACGATGACTATTGGGAAAGTCATCACCCCAACTCTCCAATGTTCACCCCACTGCAACAGATTTCTCAGTCCCTAGTTCACACTTAAGAAGTTCATACGGGCTCTGATGAACCTCAAGCTTCACTTCTTACCATCCCTGAAGTAATTCCAGCCCCTAGTGCTGACGTTAATGCTGCTGAAGAGATGGAGACCCATGCTGCCACTGAAGATGATGGCACTGAAATTCCTCAGCCTGCGGCTCCTGAGATTGTGATTCCTGAAGCTATGAAGGCATTGACTGATACTCCTCAGCCCAAGCCGAAGAATCCCTTCTCAAAGAAAGAGAAATTCAATGTTGCTGAGTTCTTCAATGAACACATATTCTTCACGGAATACAATCCTTATGACTCTGCTCGTCTTCGCCGCAAGCGCTTCTGTACAGCAAGTCCGATGAATTTCTACTCTTCACTGCTTTTTGATAAGGACAAGATCTTTGACCATGAGCATATTCCTCATGTGGACATGGAATCGTTGCCTTACATCAACCCCGTCCTCAGTGTTCTTCATGACGCTGGACTGCTAAACTTCTTGTAAGGGCATTTTTATCCCTTAGTTGGTTTTGGTGATTGATGAAAATACTTTTGCTGACTAATCATGTGCATCGAATATTTCAGATATATATTGACTAGGCACAAGATGATTTGGTTCCCCTCGAAGGCTATGGAAGACGGCGTTTCTCTTTGTTTCTTTTCGGTGGTATTGAGTCGTAGGGAAGCCGTACTATTAAGAGGGGGTCCGCGTTGGAAAGGTTGGGTGGATTCATCACGTACACATCTTCCTTTGCACCTCCTTTCTTCTAGCCTTTGGAGCATCCTATGTTTTCCTTGTCTATGCAAATAGTGCTCATGCTTGCTGAACTAGGGCGTGCGGTAGTACTGCTCCTTAGAGCGGTAGTACCGCAGGCCCTTGCGATAGTACTGCCCGCTGGCGCGGTAGTACCGCAAGCGCCCACGGTAGTATCGCTTCTAAGTAAGTGGTAGTACTGTGGCCGTAGTCCATATGTTGTCACCCTCTCCCTAGTGGGTGGCACCCATCACGGTAGTACCGCGCACAGGGCGCGGTAGTACCGTGGTATCTGGCTTAGTTCCGCAAGTACGTGGCAGTAAGGGGCGGATGTAATTTTTTACATCCCCGCCTCGCACGGTAGTACCGCTCCTGGCTTACGGTACTACCGCGTCGGGTTTTTGCATCGACTCCAACTCTGCGGAAGTAGACACGGATGTAATTTTTTATATCCGTGCCTTCCCATCTCTGGACAGCCCCTGCCTGGCAGTAGTACCGCAAGGGGGCGCGGTAGTACCGCGTCAGCAGTACTACCGCCCTCTGCTTTAGTGCATTTTGGGCTGTTCTGGTCTCTGCTGCGTGGGCGGTAGTACCGCGGGGCCCTGCGGTAGTACCGCGTGCCCCTGTGGTAGTACCGCGCCTCAGGTACGGTAGTACCGCGTTGCGCAGGCTGAGTTGGTGGATAACGGTTGGATTTTTTCTTCCACTATATAAGGGGTGTCTTCTTCCTCTAGTTGACTACCTCTTCCACCTCCAAGCTCCATTGTTGCTCCAAGCTCCATTTTCGCCCGATCTCTCTCCCTAGCCAATCAAACTTGTTGATTCTCTAGGGATTGGTTGGGAAGGCCCCGATCTACACTTCCACCAAGAGAAATTTGAATCCCCCCACTAATCCCTTGTGGATCTTGTTACTCCTGGGTGTTTGACCACCCAAGACGGTTGAGGTCACCGCGGAGCCATAGTCCATTGTGGTGAAGCTTCGTGGTGTTGTTGGGAGCCTCCAATAAGTTGTGGAGATTGCCCCAACCTTGTTTGTAAAGGTTCGGTCGCCGCCTCCAAGGGCACCAATAGTGGAATCACGGCATCTCGCATTGTGTGAGGGCGTGAGGAGAATACGGTGGCCCTAGTGGCTTCTTGGGGAGCATTGTGCCTCCACACCGCTCCAATGGAGACGTACTTCCCCTCAAAGAGAAGGAACTTGGTAACACATCCTCGTCTTCACCGGCTCCACTCTTGGTTGTCTCGTGCCTTTACTTGTGCAAGCTTATTTGTGTTATATCTCTTGCTTGCATGTGTGCTTGTTGTTGTTGCATCATATAGGTTGCTCACCTAGTTGCATATCTAGACAACCTACTTTGATGCAAAGTTTAAATTGGTAAAGAAAAGCTAAAAATTGTTAGTTGCCTATTCACCCCCACCCCCTCTAGTCAACTATATCGATCCTTTCAATTGGTATCAGAGCCTCGTCTCTTGATTAAGGACTTTATCGTCCGAAGAGTATGGTTGACGTCGTAGACGGTGTGGAGGAGCACTCTGGTGCGAATCCGGTCTCGTCTACGGGAGATGGGGGAAGGTCTCTCGTGAGGAATTCAATGTGGTGTTGGACACATTGAAAACCTCCATGACGACCGAGGTCGAAAGCATGTTTAATAAATTCATAGAAGGGCTTAAACTTTCCACCGCACCGTTGAAAGTGGGTGATCCCGCTAACAAGGTGACGGATCCTACCTCCGACAAGAGGGAAGCTACTAGCGAGAAAGCTCCTTCTTCTAGTGGTAAAAATGGCACCGGCATCTTTGCCCATGTGGAACCTCCACTTTTCTATGGTGGACCGCTTCCTTCCACTCATTTGAATCACTACAAAAAAATACGCTTCCGTGATGATACGTGTTTGTCACAGTAGGTCGCGTTTTCTGTCATGCATGTACATCCATGACAAATTTATGACAGAATCAAGATAGTCATACCTGTGATGTCGTAGAAGTGTTCCATGACATTGCCAAAATTATCATCACGGAAGTGTCCACTTCCATGATGATAAATCGCGTGTCACAGAAGTGCTTTCGTCAAGGGTGACCGACACGTGGCATCCACCATAACGGAACGCCGTTAAGCTATCGGGTCGGATTTTGGATCCGATAACCCGTTAACAGCCACGACCAATGCCGATTTTCCACGTGTAAAATTCTCATTGGCTGACGGATCCACGCGTCAGCTCCGCGTTGGCACATGTGTCACTCATCCAACGGTCGAGATGGGCCTATGATATGTTGACACATGGACCGGCCCAAAAGTGGCCCACAAAGTTTAAATGGGCCGGCCCAACCGAAGGCCCATAAGATTTAGCGGACCATAATGGGCCGGCCCAGCTAAAGGCCCACACGATTTTGCAGACCATAATGGGCCGGCCCAGCTAAAGGCCCACAAGATTTTGCGGACCACAATGGGCCGGCCCAGCTAAAGGCCCACAAGATTCTGCAGACCATAATGGGCCGGCCCAGCTAAAGGCCCAACATTCTCTGTCAAATCAGCTCATCAACGGCCTGTCCTAAACTTGTCATCAACGTGGCCCATGGTCACTTCTGGCCTGTTAACAGTCCGCTAAGTAATTGGGCTGAATTATGGCCCGGTGTATTTCCGGCCTGTTAAAGGTCCGGCTTCATTTGGGCCCATTTACAGGCCATCAAAACTTTCGGCCCATAAACGACCATGAAGGATTTGGGTCATATTCGGCCATGTCTGACATTCGGCCTGTTAGAGGCCCACTATAGCTTTGGGCCACTTTCGGCCTGTTGTCATTTTCGGCATGTTAATGCCGGACGTAAACCATGGGCCATATGTGGCCCAACGTCATATCGGGCCCATTAACGGCCCATATAAAAATGACGATAATCTAGCCCGTCCGAAGTTTCGGCCTGTTAAAGGCCCGTGTATTAGGTCGGCGCATTTACGGCCCGTCCAAAATTTGGCCTGTCAAAGATCTGCATCGTAAATGGGCCACCATTTCGGCCTGCTAAGTCCAGTGGATTATTTGGCACAATCAGGGCCCAATCTCACTTTCGGTCTATTAAAGGCCCATGTTTTTTATGGGCTCGAGATATTTACACCTGTAAACGGCCTATTTTTACTGAGGGCGCAAATTATGTTTAGGCCTGTTAAAGGCCCACTATGGGCACAGGCCTACCAGAAAAATATGAAAGCTTATGCTGATTTAGGCCCAGATATTTTTAGTGGGCTACATGCCAATTTTGGCCCGGAATCGTTTTTAGCCCAATTGGAATGGGCCCGACGAATGTTGGCATGTTGGGCTCCTACGAAGCTTTCGGCCGAATACATTACTAAGATAAACCTACACTATACAAAAATAGCGTCGTAATTACTACAGCCTGAGGCAGCATCATAAATGTTGTATCACAACAAAATAAATTCCAACCATACAAAAAAGGCCTGTTGGCATAAATTTTACAGTCCTTCCAGATAAAAGCACCATCAGATGTATAGAAGCACAGATCATTTGACCTGAGTGCTAATGTTTCAGGCTGTAGAATCTGATGGAGCAGCACGATCTCCACCTTTTTTTCCGCCATTGCTCTTGAACAACGAAGCGAATGTCTGATAGTCTGGTTTCAAAACCATTCATATCTTGACGACATTTCTCAACCACTATTCTTGTTTCCGAAACAACGTCCATTAGGGATTGGACTTGTGTCTGGAGCAGAGATATATCACTCTGTCTAGCAGGAAGATTTTGTTCAGTAGGCGATTTGGACGAGGTTACCTTGACAACCAACCCAGAATTACGCAGGAAGGTGCTTTTTGCACTGTTAGTGGAGAGATACTGACGCACTGCAGCAAGAGGTGACATTGTGCCTGTAGTAGCCTCGTCACCTTCAGGTGGTTGTGGCTGCTCAATCATTTGTTCCATAGCTTCCTGAAAGTTTGAACTTGTAGATTAGTGTACCAGATAAGTTACTAATGAGACAAAAACAAACAAAGTAGGTTAAATGTTTATACATAACTTATTTTGGTGAACTAATGTAATACATTAGCATGTATTGTAGTGCCAACTACATAATAAAATCACTTTCGGAACATATGTCCATGTAGCATGCCTACTGTATTGTCTATTTCCTCACATTCATTGACATCTAAGGATAAAGAGACATGGTTTAAAGTAGGATGAACATAGTATGACATCATTCATATCATGGGCAAACAGATATAAAACAAACAGGCTATTTTATCATTGTGTGCGCACGTGAACATAACAACTAGATTACAGATCAAGACCAAAAGAATATCCTTCATCTCTTTTAAACCATGTAAGGTGAAATGATACGTTAAGACAACTGTGAATAAAAGTGAACAGAGTAACTGACATTGGCTGCAAACCAAGTAGTTAAATGAACACACCACAGTACCAATCAGTTCAAGGCAGGAGGAGTAAGGACTTACAACAGCGGCTTGAACTGGTGTGCTCATGCCCTTCATCTTGCTGGTGTGGCAATCCTTGAAGATTTGCACTGCATTCGGTTCAGGTTCTTTTTGGTCCGCACGGGCTTTCCTCTATATTTGGAACAAGTCAATATAGATACGATAATATGGCACAAAAAAGAAGGAAGTAGCAGATATTTACAAGAGCCTCGCAGTGTGCAATATAGCTACGAGATCTTGTTGTCTGTTGGAATTTCACTTTAGAACGGTTGGTTTTGTTCTTTAAACAGTTAGCCTAGAAGAAGATACACTTGTAAGGCACATACATAAATACAAGTTCAATATGTGGTCTGATCAAATACATATAGCCTACCTAATACTTTGGATCAGACCAGTGTTTAACGAGGGCTGTCCAGTCTTCATCTGTAATATATTCCACTGGAGATGTTTGGGCGATTTCATTGTTAGCCTTGCCTTCAAAGTGAGATTTTCTAAGGTGGTACCAATACTGTCACAGAGCAGACTGAAAAACATGAGTGCATGCTTGTTTAGTTGCATCATCTTTCGAATCCAACTTGAACCTCATGTGTTGAAAAAAGAATGTGATTCTTATTAGGAGGAAGCTAGAAAGTATGGGACAGAGCAAGACAATATTACTAATTGCGATGAATAACATTACTTACGGATAAATGGTCAAGGAAGGTGTTAAACTGGGTATTGTCTTTCTCATTCCTGTACTGGATCCACGTTGGGAGGATACGTGCATGACACCTAACGGCAACGGCTGCCTCTGATACTAACTTGGCTGACTCTGTAGCATCACGTGGCCTTTTTAAACCTGCCTCAAAATGGATCTCCATTCTTCCTCCTTTAGATTTTGTTAATCTGTCAAGCATTATCCCTGATGTCTGTTTCCGCTTGCGCCGTGGTGCTAGTTCAACAACGAATATGGAAAGTGTTAGTGTACATCAAACTGTGAGAATACATATAAAGGAGCATGCAACTGCAACTTGACTCAGTCAGGTACCGTCTTGGTATTGATGCTCATGAGGTTCATCTGATCTTGCCAAGTCCTGTTGTGTCAGCAGTGCTTCGGAAGTAGTGTTAGGTGTGAAGGCAGCTTGGGAACTGGCCAGTTCCGGAGCAAACGAACGAGTAACTGGTTGAGATGCTGGTACAGTTGAAGCGGATGCTGCAGCTGGTGGAGCAGGTGATACTGTGTTTGTAGATTTAGCCGGTGGACTTGGACCTTCTACTGCGCTATAAGTACCAGCAGAATCTCGACAGCAGAACCTTTTCTGTTTCACCCGACGAGTAACAGCGCTCCCTACTATATTATTTTCCTTGCTCTTTTTTGACTTTGCCATGTCAAGCTGTACCCACAACACAAAAGAATAAAATCACTCTTCAGAACTCATTGATGCATGATACAGACAAGCAATACTTTGATGTAAGACAACCGTATGAGGATGGAATATGTAAGAAAAACAGGACGGCATGACATATTCATAGCTACGATGTGCAAACTAAGCAGAAGGATTTTCAAGAAAATAGAAGTAATGCAAGCTAGACACCATATGAAAGATGCAACCAATATTACTCTGCCAAGTTAAAAGTGTCTTGTCATAAGTGGCAATTCGAAAAATTAGAAGCAGTACAACATAGAAATCAATGCAAGATGCAACCACTATCAAACTGCCATGTTAAAAGCGTCCAATCATGAGTGACTGATGCGGGATACACAACAGCAGTACTTTGATATAAGAACATGGTATGATAGATAGATGCAGTGTATTCTAGACACAGAAAGCCATTTCATATGCACATGTATAACGTATGAACTCAGCACGTGCAACTTAATCAAAATAGAAGAAATACAGGCTAGACAACATATGCAACATGAAACCAATTATCACACTGTCAACTTAGAGCAAGCACCTGCAATGGTGGAGTATGGGAGATGAACTCATCATGTAGACTTGGGACTTCAACTTCATTA
The DNA here is from genome assembly GCF_002575655.3 of Aegilops tauschii subsp. strangulata. Classification (NCBI taxonomy): domain Eukaryota; kingdom Viridiplantae; phylum Streptophyta; class Magnoliopsida; order Poales; family Poaceae; genus Aegilops; species Aegilops tauschii. Next base: position 426,419,183 of record NC_053035.3, read on the forward strand.
GCAGTAGCAGTGGCAAATCTAGAGAGTCTCTGTTTGCGTCGGTCCGGAGGACCACCAACATCCCCTAACTTACTCTTTTCCTTCCTATTTTCTAATATTGCCTTATGAAGTCAAAACCACAAGAAGATGAATAAAATTAGCTTTGCATAACTGGTTGATGCATGATACAGACGAACACTACTTTGATGTAAGGCAAGCGCAGGATAGGAGGATGGAATATATACAAAAAAAAGACAGCGTTTCATATTCACACGTACGATAGGAGGATGGAATATGTATGAAAAAAGAGTAAGCGGAAGGCATTTCAACAAAATTAGAAGAAATGAAAGCTAGGCACCATATGAACATGCAACTAATATCACTCTATCAGGTAAAAAGTGTCTCATCGTAAGTGCCATTTCAAGAAATTAGAAGCAGTACAAGCTAGAAGACAATGCAAGATGCAACCTACATCACAGTCCCAAGTTAAATGTGTCTTATGGGTACGTGATCGTTGCAGGTATAAGTTGTAAGCTATGCAGATGCAATTCAACATAATCAGAAGCAATACAAACTAGACATCATACGGAAAACGCAACCACGTATAACAGTTCCAAGTAAGAGCAAGCACCTGTGATGGTGGAGTAGGGGAGATGTGCTCATCATGTACACGTATGCTCTAGAAACAGGAACACGTGTCATATTCACAGGCATTATGTGTAAAGTAAGCAGATGCAATTCAAGGTAGAAGCAATACAAGCTAGACATCATACGCAACATGCAACCACATATAATAGTGTCAAGTTAGAGCAAGCACCTGTGATGGTGGAGTAGGGGAGATGTGCTCATCATCTACACAGCTACGTTGACTGTCCAGCCTTGTGTTGTCTTGCGAATCTTGTTGGGAGGATGGTGGAGTAGAATCTGTAGAGACCCCCTGTTTGAGTTGCTCCGAAGGACCACCATCATCCACTGCCGGACTAATTTCCTTCAGTTGTAATGATTTTGCATTGTGAAGTCAAACCGATAAGAAAAAGGAATAAAATTCGCTCTTCAGAACTCATTCATGCATGATACTGACGAACACTACTCGGATGAAAGGCAAACACATGATGTGACGATGGAATATGTATGAAAAATAGGATGGTGTGACATATTTACACCTATGATGTGGTAACTAAGAAGACGGCATTTCAACAAATTAGAAGCACTGCAAGCTAGACACCATATGAAAGATGCAACCAATATCACTCTGCCAAGTTCAAACTGTATGGCGTTTCAACAAATTAGAAGCAGTACATGCTAGAAATCATATGCAAGACACAACCAATATCACAGTGGCGACTTAAAGGTGCCTTATCATAAGTGACTGATGCGGGATATGCAAGAATAGTAGTCTGATGTAGAAACAGGAACACATGTCATATTCACAGGCATTATGTGTAAAGTAAGCAGATACAATTCAACAAAGTTAGAAGCAATACAAGCTAGACATCCTACGCAACATGCAACCACATATAATAGTGCCAAGTTAGAGCAAGCACCTGTGATGGTGGAGTAGGGGAGATGTGCTCATCATCTACACAGCTACGTTGACTGTCTAGCCTTGCGTTGTCTTGCGAATCTTGTTGGGAGGATGGCGGAGTAGAATCTGTAGAGAACCTCCGTTTCAGTTGCTCGGAAGGACCACCATCATCCAATGCCTTGACAATTTCCTTCAGATTTATTGATTTTGTATTGTGAGGTCATACCGACAAGAAAAAGGAATATCATTCGCTCTTCAGAACTCATTCATGCATGATACTGACGAACACTACTCTGATGAAGGGCAAAGTCATGATACGAGGATGGAATATGTACGAAAAAATGGACGGCTTGACATATTCACACCTATGATGTGGTAACTAAGCAGAAGGCACTTCAACAAATTAGAAACACTGCCAGACACCATATGGAAGGTGCAATCAATATCACTCTGCCAAGTTAAAAATGTCTCGTCATAGGTGGCGTTCATCAAACTAGAAGCAATACATGCTAGAAATCATATTCAAGACGCAAACCAATATCACACTACCAACTTAAAGGTGTCCCATCATAAGTGACTGATGCAGGATACACAAGAAGAGTAGTTTCATGTAAGAACATGGTGTGATAGACAGATATAGTATGTACCAAAAACAGGAAAGCATGTCATATTCACATGTATCATGTGTAAGCTAAGCAGATGCAATTTACACTAATTAGGAGTAATACGAGCTAAACACCATATGCAACATGCAACCAGATATCACACTGCCAAGTTAGAGCAAGCACCTTGGATGGTGGAGTAGGGGAGCGGAGACTTGGGCCTTGTAATGCACTATCAGTACAAGGAGAATCGGTACAGATGCTCCGTTTACGTTGCTGCAGAGGACCACCATCATCACCTTCCTTACTCTTTTCCTTCCTCTTTCTCAATTTTGCCTTGTCAAGTCAAACCCACAAGAAAAAGGAATAAAATTTTCTCTTCAGAACTCATTGATGCATGATACTAACGAACACTACTTTCATGTAAGGCAGCCGCATGATAGGAGGATGGAATATGTATGAAAAACAGGACGGCATGACATATTGACATGCATGATGTATAAAGTGTAAACTAAGCACAAGGTGCTTGAACTTGTTGGAATCGATGCAAGCTAGAAACCATATGAAAGATGAAACCAATATCACTCTGCCAAATTAAAAGGGTGCCCTAACAAATGTATTTGACCAAATTAGAAGCAATACATGGCAACAGGCTAGAAATAATATGCAATATGCAACGAATAAAGGTGACTCATTGTAAGTGATTGATGCAGGATACAGAAGAGAGGTAGTTTCATGTAAGAACAAGGTTAACACATAGATGTAGTGTGTACCAAAAATAGGAAGGCATGTCATATTCACAGGTATAGTGTGTAAACTAAGCAGATGCAATTTACCCTAATTAGAAGCATTACAAGCTAGACACCGTATGCAACATGCAACCACATATCACACTACGAAGTTAGAGCAAGCACCTGTGATGGTGGTGTAGGGGAAGTGCGGTCTTCAGGTACAGCTATGTTCAATATCTTCATTTAGGCTTGTTGTTTCTTGAGAATCATGTGGAGAGGATGAAATTGCATTCTTTATAAGAGTATTGCGTCTCATATTAACCCACGCGCGTGACTGTCTCATCATAAGCGATAGACGCAGGATACACAAGAACAGTAGTTTGATGTAAGAACATGGTGTGATAGGCAGATGTAGTATGTACCAAAAATAGGAAGGCGTGTCATATTCACATGTATAATGTGTAAGCTAAGGAGATGCGATTTAACAAATTAGGAGCATTGATGAGGGATACACAAGAAAAGTAGTTTGATGTAAGAACATGGTTAATAGAAAGACGTAGTATGTACCAAAAACAGGAAGGCATGTCATATTCACAGGTATAATGTGTTAACTAAGCAGATGCAATTTACCCTAATTAGAAGCATTACAAGGTAGACACCATATGCAACATGCAACCCCATATCACACTGCCAAGTAAGAGCAAGCACCTGCGATGGTGGTGTGGGGGAATTGCGGTGATCAGCTAGAGAGCTACGTTGACTATCTTCATTTAGCCTTGCTGTTTCTTGAGAATCATGTGGGGAGGATGACACTGCACTCTTTAAACGAGTAGGGCGTCTCACAGTAACCCACTCGGGTGACTGTCTCATCATAAGTGATTGACGAGGGATACAAAAGAGCATTAGTTTGATGTACGAACATGGTTAATAGACATATGTAGTATGTATCAAAAACAGGAAGGCATGTCATTATCAAAGGTATAATGTGTAAAGTAAGCAAATGCAATTTAACCAAATTGGAAGCAGTACAAGCTAGACACCATATGCAACATGCAACCACATTTGACAGCACGAAGTTAAAGCAAGCACATGGGATGGTTGTGTGTGGTAATTGAGATCATCAACTGCAGAGCTACATTTACTGTCTCCAACTGCTGACACTGCACCCATTAGAGCGCTGAAACGCTTAGTGCTTATCTTCGAATTACACTGGATCGACTTCTGTCTTTTCTTTTCTGCGTTCATCAACACTGCGTCAGAGTCTGAAATACCCATGCACAAAAAAACAATACTGTGAGTATGGGTGAAGTGTGTGCACAATTAGTACAGTGTAAAGGTAGCCGATAGCAGGTCTGTGAGAAATAAATGACGGGAGACATATGATAGCTCTACAACATGCATGGCACACTAAATTACTACAGGATTCTATGAAAATAATAGTCGACTGAAAGCAAATAGGTCAGTCCATTTTTTCTGCACCGTCCGATGTACAAAGAACGGGCAGATCGCCTTCATCTACCTCCAGCCAATCAGTGTTGACGATCTTCCTCGAAACGCCAGCGACCACCAGCCCAGTATTCCTCCCCTGCCTGCGCCCTCCCCTCGACCTCACCGCACCGCCTCGCCCCCCCCCCTCCCCCGGCCATCCATTCAAGCCCCGCCGACCTCCAGATCGAGCGCAAGCAGCTCCTGCGCCCCACACCCCTATGATAGACACCGATGCGCCGCTTCCCCGGGGAACAGTCGGACTAGGTGCTCTGCGCGCCTAAGCGGGTGCTGCTTCTTTTAATTGCGGTTCGACTGACCCTGAATTGAAATCTAGGCGGGCTACTGACCTCTAGCAAAGGTGAAATAGTAAAAGGGAGGAAACCTTGTGCATTTAGTATCACGAAGAAGATGCAGTAAGAAGCGCTCAACTAGTTTCTTTCGTGGGATGAATATGGTGTGAGCGGAGACGTAAGATTTGCACGAATAAGGGAAGAGGAGTACCTCTTTCTCCTGGCAGTGATGTGTCCTCCTTCTGTTTTTCCGACGATCTTCTTGTTGTTCGCCGGAAACCGGAAGTTGTGGAGGACGGTGCAGCCTTGGGCGAACCCATGGCCAAGTTGTTGAGTGTGGTGCGGTGGCCGTCTGTCGGCGGCGGGGAAGCAGATCCGAGGCGGCGAACGACGGCGTAGCGGGAACAGCTCCGGTGCGGTGGATGGTTGCGACAGTGGAGCCGCAGCAGTGAGGCGCAGGACGGCGTGGTCGGAGTGGTTCTGGTACGGCGCACGTCGGCGTCGGCGTCGTGGAGGCAGCTCTGCCTCGGCTTCAGCTGCAAGTCCTTGAGGGCGTTGCGGGCGTGGTTGCGTTGGACGACGCCGTCGGGGTACCGGCTCCGGCGTGATGGAGGAGGGCGGCGGTGGATTGGCCGCTATGGGGTGGTGGACGGAGGAGGCTGGGGTTTCGCGGCTGGTGGAGAGGGCGTTTTCGCGCCCACGGAGTATGAATGGAGAAACGGAGGGAGGCGGGGAACTAAGGGGGAACAATGTTTCAGTTTGAGATGCGCTTGTTTGAAATTTGGGGAAAGTTACAAACTTTGCCCCCATCTAAAATTTCGGACATATTGCGGGTTGGGGGTAGGACAGTCATGTCAGGTGTCCCAAATGTGGGCGGGATAGATTTCGGCCGAGCGCATGGGTAGGCGCCCACGGCGTATGAATGCTTCTCGGAGGCGGTTGAGACTGGCGTCTTGGTGAAGTTACAAACCTACCCCGGTTTAGACCTTTGGACATCGGGCCGATAGGCTACACGGGCCAGAGTCAGGACAGTAATTTCCTACCACCAAAACATTAGTCTCGCGCGGTTTCGGGTGACCAGAGGCCTATTTGGCGCTTCGTTCAATATTTGGGAGCATAAGCATTAACATTTTCGGTTCTCTTGAATTGAACTTTCAGGATTTGTCAAACTTCACAAATCTTTACTCTTGAAAATCCTAAAGCTACGATTATTTTGGAATGGAGGGGGTACATTTCAATATACATTGTACACGAGTATATATTAAAAAATATGCAACTTACCTCAGTTCATGCATGGTTCCAGATATAATCTCCTTGGTTGCAAAAAAAAGTTAGATATGCGTATGAATATATATAGCATGTTCAAACTCACAACAAAGATTGATGCCCCCTTTTACATCTGATTTAAAAATGCCATTATCTCGGGTTCAAATAGATGAATGCACTTCCTATGAATTCGAATCTTCGAAACCCCCTTTATGTTGAATTCGGCATGTATTCTATTTCGTAGCTAGCAATTTGGAATGTATCCATGCAAGTGACAAATGTATAAAGTGCTTCACACTAACAACATGGAGTGCCCTAATTAATGTTTATATATGAATTTCAAAAGCATCCATTGCCTGTATTTCAAACCGCTCTCACTCTATGGATCGATAATATGAAATAAACACATGCACATGCTAGAATTCAATAGATTATGGGTGTCTGATAGACCGATTTTCGTCCATACGCAATTTGCAAAATTCATGATCTCATCCAAAAATAATAATGTCATTTATATTTTAATTTAATGCGTAGAACCGCCTTTTACACGTAGATGCACTATGCCTCGCCCCGTTCTCACAAACGTGTTATATATCTCTCTATCTAACGCATAAGTGCACACACTTTATATGCATCGGCATTTCTCTTTCACACATGCTCACAATCTCTCTCAGGGTGTTGGGGTGTCTCACGCACATGCTCTCTCTGTTTGTCGTGCTAACCAACATGTGGTTGGATGGTTAGAGGACAGTGGTTTCTCGAGCCCACCAAGGTTAAAGTCCCGGTGCTCGCATTTATCTTGTGTTAATTTCAGTATTTTCCGGCGATGTACGTTCAGTGGGAGGAGATGTTCCACTCGACTACGAGGCACCTATGGTGACTTCGTAAAATCTCAAGATCATATATGCTGGCCCACTCTCTCGAAGGTGCTCATAGGGGTAGGGTTCGCGTGTGTGTGCTTATAGCGGTGAGTGCTTGCACGTATATATGAGCCCTTGCGTCTGTACCGTGTTAAACAAATACATATCATGATTATGCGGTCACTGGCTCACCCGTACAACTCCATATTTTGTTGATGACACAATCAATTGACCAGTCAAACGTTCCACGCGGCGCAACTAGTGTTGCACCATCGGGGCGCGTAACCGTGGGGCCCACCTGTCAGCCCGTATTTGAAAGAAAGAAATGGTAGTTTGAGTCTGTACTGTGTTAATAAAATAGGAGTACATTTTAGGGTGATCATACGGTCACTGGCTCACCATACAGCTCCGTAATTTGTTGATAACACGATCAATTGACCAGTCAAACGGTCCACATTCAGCAGCGCACATTACCATAGGGCCCACCCATCAGCGCGTATATGAAGGACAGAAATGGTAATAAATTAGTGGTCGGTGGGTATTCGAAGTCGTGAGACCTTTGGTTGGCAGTCACCAGTGGTTGGGGGGCGTTCATTGGGCAGTGGGGTGGGGATCCCCGAAGAAAAAGCTCAGGGGGGGAGGGGCTAGAGGGATGGCCGGTGCGGCGGTGGGGAGTGGTTTCGGGGAGGGCGGGCCGGCCACGGGCGGCGGGGGCTGGCAGTTCGGCCGGTGGTGGCTGGCGGCTCAGGGGGGTGGAATTTGATGATAAACTGGAGGCCCTTGATTTCGTATCCAACGGCTGGAAAATCTAATGACCAGAGATGAAAAAGTCAGTTGACTAACGTGTAGCCTCACCCCGCACGTACACATGCACGCACGCAAGACACGCACGCATGTAGGCGTGCAACACTGACACATACACACGCACGCATGCTGGCGTGCAACACTGACACGTACACATGCACTCAGGAACACACGCACGTACGCACCCATGCATGCAACACTGAAACGTACCCTTGCACGCACGCAACACTCGCACGCCTGCATGCACACAGCACACGACGCAAGACACACGCTCAACCTATACGTGCATGCACCCTTTGTTAAGGACATGGATTGTTACGGGTATTAATCAATCTTATCTGTGATAAGCAGAACATTGATGTTTGAAGCGGTCTTTATGAATCACAACGTATCGAACGGGCTATCAACATAGTAGGCTTATCTACATGAAAAAGATGACGTCACACTCAATGAACAATCATCGGTTTATGAAATGCCCACTTCTGACCGCCCTAGCCCACCAAAGGTTCCTCTGCTGTGCGCTGCCTGCGTTGGGTCACTGACATGCAGGCCATGCACCCAAAGAGCCCACACGTCAGTGGAAGAACGGCGCGGTGTCCTAGGTCAGAGTCGACGGCGCCACTCGCGGCATGCCCGGCTGAACACGCCTCCATGCCGCATTCAAACGCCTCCATGAAACCCGCCCGTGTGCAAGCCGAGAAACCCACTCTGGACACACGTCCGTTCATGACCGGGCCGGCATTAAACGCAACGCCGGCCGAGCTCCTCCCGTCCGCCGTCTATTTAATCTCCTATTTAAACGAGGCCAAACGACGGCCAAGAATCGCACACCTCCGCCGCTCCCCTATCTCCTCCACCATTTTGTCCACTCTTACAATGGCTTACGAAGAGCAGTTATTCCGCATCCAAGCCGACTGGGTAGCCCGCCGGATACGAGCTATGCAGCTCGCTGATCCACCTCCCTCCCCTCGCCCGACGGAGCCAGTTGCCGCCCCAAGCCGGCGCGCGGTTCAGCAACTCGCCGCTCCAGGCCAGCTCAATGAGGAGCGGCGCACGGGCGTCGTTGCTGCCGTCCACGCCGCCGCCTCATACCCCGTCTCCCGTTTCTGTGGCCGAGACTCCCATGCCGGCGGCCGCGCCATGCAAGCAGCGACAGAAGCCGGGTGCGCGGAGAGCGGCGAGTCGGTGGCCAGCGCCTCCGCGTCCGCCGCCATCATCGAGGAGAAGTATAACACAGGAGGCCGCCGCCGCTTGGGTCCCATGAAGGCCACCGCGGAGGCGACGCCGGCGTACACACCAGGTGTCTTGCCGGATCCTTTTGTTGCGAGGACCTTCGTCGACCCCGCATGGGCTCCACGGAAGAGGGGAATGTTAGGATGAACTCGAGCCGGTGCCAGCCATGGCGAAGTAGTGGCCAGTGATGAACTCTAATCGGTGCCGGCCGCCACCATCATCTTCGTCACCAGCCAATGATATCAGTTGGGCAGTGGGGAAGCGAGCCGTCCTTTGCGCTGAAGCATATACCTCCGGGGCTCCCGGCAGTCCGGTGATCGTGCTGCCGGACATGAGGAACACAAATCGATCGGCGGGCGACCATTTAGGCCAGGTATTATATACCTGTGCTGTCCTGAACTAGCACCACGTAGTTCATTTGAATGTAATGAAATCCGTCATGTTTGTATGAAAATCTGGTATTTTATATGATTTTCGTCGTTGTTTATATGAAATATCAGTTAGTCTGCGTGTTTGCGTGAATTTCATCCGGTTGGTTGAGTTGCTGTCATAATGTGTGCGGCTACGGTTGGATGGCATAATTTGCGGGTCGCCGGTCGGTCTGCGGCCGGCTCGGGCAGCGTTGTGGGACAAAAAATACAGCTTGTGCGAGCTTGTCTCCAACGTGCGCGCTGGAGGATGCATGACAGCATGAGCACCCGAGCCATTCCTCGTTCATCGGTGGCAAAGGCACCGGTGGACAAAAGGGTCGCCAATATTTTGGCTACCCCGGGCAAGATCCAAACAGCCCCTCCCAACAGATTCAAATCCCTTGTTCGCCGTGGAATTTTGCCATGTGTTGTTTTCATGGACTAGCAAGATGCCCGTGCATTGCACGGAACATCAAGATGCATTTTTTACAAACTCCCGCATGCATGCAAGGGATAATTAATGTCCTCCTTTGCTAGTACCACGAGGCAAACACCATTAATATTGCATCGATTAGTGTTAGTGGCCTTGTATATCTGCAAATTGTAATTTTGATAGTGGCCCCTTGTATATAAAAATGGAGGGAGAAAGATGAGAGATAAGGTGAGGAGGAGTGGGGTGTGGTGGTGACTGGTGGTCGGACTGGGCGGAGGCATGGGGATGGACGGCGCATTATGTCTAGGTTTGTATCTCTCTCACACACACCCACATAGGTGGGGGATGTGCATGAAGAGAAGAGGTGCACGCACGGCGCACGTACTCCCGTCTCTTTCCCAACCACACCCGCGCGGGTACACGGTGGAGCTCATTTCTGTACGAAAAAGGCAGCCCACGTGGTAATTTGGCACGTGTACGGGTTGTCCACTTGGTGGAGGGAGGATCGTCTACCACGGCTGAACAAACAAATTGCGACTTGACGCGTTATGTTAAATTAAAAAAAGAGGAAACACATGTGGGACCTACCTTAGAGGCGAGGCTCTATACACCGGAGTACTTTTGATGTGTCCCGTCAACTCGCAGAACGAGGAGAAGCTTGCTTAGTACGTCGTCTCCCCCGCCCACGGGCGCGGTGGCTCGCAGGATGAGGTGAAGCTTGCTTACGAGTAGTAGTACTACTACTACTACTGCTGTACGCCTTTACGCCCGCTCCCTCGCCCACGCGCGCGGTGGCTCCCAGCATGAGGAGAAAATTTTACTACTCCCTCCGTTTACTCCTCGTCCCTACTACGTACTTTGGTTAGTACTCCCTCCATTTACTTATACAAGGCCACTATAAAAAAATACATTTTGCATCTATACAAGGCCACAAATAGTAATCGAGACAAAAGTTACTACTCCCTCCTTTCCAGTTTACGGCTCAATTTCAAAATCACTCCAACCAAGGTAGACGGTGAGTGGTCGAATTAATTTCGTAGTTTGCACAAGTAATTAGTACGCTCGTTTTTCTCAAGAAGTTATGTTTACCGAGGCATTAATTAGAACGAATGCATGAATGACCACTAAATTTCCATGAACTTGTACATGCATTGGTTAGTTTCCTCTTGACACTGCTTGCGTCGGGTGATCTAACGCACCTCGAAATCCAACATGTAATGGTACTACTACTAGTATAGTAGAATTGAGACTTATCAAACGGAAAAACGAATGTTTTTTAGATGAGCCCTATAAACCCTAGTGGGTACGTACTCCGTAAAAACAGATTTTTCCAAAACTAAGTCGCTCCCTGTCATGAATTCTGTAGTATACTCCTCCGTCGACGCTCCCTTTCATGAATTCTGTACTTCCTGTCGCCGACATGTGGGACATATAGCAACCGGGTCGACGTGTCAAGCACCAAATAACAGTGCAGAACAGCAGGGGGATGCACCCCACTCGTACTGGCCCAGTAGTAGTAATGAGCAATGAGACGTCAAATCACAATGCCGCACCTTCCCAGACGGACGAAGCAACCATTATTTCACACTTCGGTTCGCCATCATCTCAAACCATGTAGTATTGCTTCTGCCTCAAGAGGGACACGCGCATCGCCTTGGTAAATCATTACACGTGGGACCGCATGACAGGCCATGCTCCCCCGCCGATCGCTCGGTAAAATCACCTCATTTTTACTATACTTCCTCCGTATCGGTTTGCTACATGGCATGCATGTCGTTCTAGGTTGACAATTTAACTGGCTATATATGTGATGAACAGTACTCTAGCCTTTTACAAAATGTATACTTTTGTACAGTAGTACTATCGATGGATTGCGCCATGGAGCAAAAATTGAAATTAAAAGAAAGGTGGTACATATAGAGAGCGCTCGTCGCCAAATTATGCATATAGTACTATTAAAAAAGCTAGTACGTGCTTAATTGGGGTGCTAAATTCTATTAAAGAAATACTAGTAGTATGTACATACTGAAGAGTTAAAGTAACAAGAAGAAACATAACATAGTTCTGCTGGGGGCTCAGCACAACACACCCCTCAAATTAAACTAAGCATACCTGAAATTAAACTATGCAACTAATCCGGTAGACACTGCATTAGAAGTTTAGAACCACCATGAAAAATGACACTGCCACCTTACTCGGAGTCCTTGTCCACGTCCTCGACTTCGTCCTTGTCCCTCTTCCTCTTGGCCGATACTTCTTTGCTTGAACCGCACACTTGGCTGTTGCTCTTCATCCAACCCTTGTAGATATTGAAACAAAGGTAGCCATCCATTACAGCGTAGTGGATGTGGTCTATATCTAGTACATTCCGCTGCCATGCATGACGATGAAACGTGTAATGAGGTTTCTCCAGTTTACGGTACGAAGGATGAACCATGGCTCCTGCTAGGGTCAGCATTGAAGGCTGACGAGAGGGCACCAGCCGATTCTTCGGGAGGTCGAAGGGGTTGCCTACAACGAGGCCTACCCGACCCAGGACTTCTTTGTCGTTCTTAAAGTCTACAGTAACGAATTTCACTGCTTTGTCCTTGAGGAAGTTCTTAAAATCCTGGCACTCAACGTCGGCATGGCATATGTGGTAGACCAAGCAAATGTTATGTACGCAAACCTGGATCACGGCGGGCTTCTTCCTCTCTTCGTCCTTTAGACCCTTCTCTCGTCCCAGGACTGTGGTGTACTCAACATCTAGCCCAGCGACCCACTCATCATCTGAGTTTTCGAACATGCGTCTGAAGCGTGAAAGGCATCCTTTCACCGTCGCGGAAGAACGGGTGTAGATGATGTCGAACTCATCGCCGGTGATGGTTCTAACCTTGTACTCACCGCCGATCGTGGAGATTTGGGACGCCATGGATTTGGGAGGAGGGTTAGGATTAGTGGAACTGCCATAATGTGAATGGACGGGACGACTAGGAGCGAACCGCCGTAGTATTGAAGGACGTGCGGGGACGAGTAGGAGCGAACTGCCAGCGTGCGAACGGCAGGGTAGTGGCTTTCCATTCTCCCATGATACGGGCTTCCGAGAGCCCTTAGATCTGAGATCGAACGGTTGCATGGCGTGATTCTAGACCTATGGGTGAATATCCTATCCTGGAGGGTTATTCTGCAAATTTTCAGCAACTTAGCATGCGACCGTTTGATCTCAGATCCAAGGGCTGCCAGCAGCCCGTATCATGGTCGCGCCTACCACGACCGTCGCGTCGCTCGCGCGGTCGCGCCCTTGGAGATTTAACATGGTGCATTAGGCTATCTGATGTTGGCATGTCATACATAGTCATCACTTAGTCACTCATACTACAACAAGGTTGGCTATAAGGTTGGCTATAAGTGTAATTTTTTTACTCCTCTCTATCTCTATCTTCGTACTCCCTCCGTCCCATAATATAAGAACGTTTTTGACACTAGTGTAGTGCCAAAAACGTTCTTATATTATGGGACACAGGGAGTACTAGTATTTATTGCATTTGCCAAGGAGTGACCTCTTCCAATGAAATGGTGTTGCTAAGTTTGCTTCATTTAATTAGCTATAGACTCAAAATTGTCTTTTCACCTAGGTACACGCGCTTAGCACCGTTTCTTCCTTGGGTCACCAAACTAGTCTCTCTCTTCTTGATTAACTTGCCACATCAGACTTTATGCCTATGTGGCAAGCTTAAGCACCTGTAGGAGCAAGTAAAAGTAAGTACAATAGTGCGCTTTACATGGCATTTTGCATATGTGGAGGAAAGAGAGGCAAGGAAAAAGTGGAGAAGTGGGCTCTCATGCAAGAGCCAGCCTCTACTACATGGTGGAGCATTGGGAGAGGCACCTGTATGGAGGTGGTCAGGAATCGGGAGACTCACGCCGGTCGTAGCGCCGCAGTTAAAATGATAATGGCAAGTCAAATCACGGGGCCCCACCTGTCCAGTAGTAACTCGCTGTCAAATCACACAACCCTACGTTTGCAGCAGCCTACTCCCTCGTCTTCTCGCGTCTCTGTCGAACCGACTAGGCGGAACTGCCCCGCCTACCGCGCAGGAAAAGCCCCGCCCTCGACTTTTAAATACAACTACATCCGCTTAAGAATCCAATAATATACTTTTTGTGACATAGTAACTTATATTTAGTTAGTCAAATGGATGACCTAGAACTACGTGCAGGCCCTATAAACCGAGACGCCTAAAAATAAAAAAACCGAGACGGAGAGGGTAGTTCAGCACATATCTTTTTAGATCAATATAGTCGAGATTCACCAAGGAGGAAAACCAAGTGGTAGGATGCTCCTGTCGTGTTGGCGTAGCAACTCAAGCAGGGTCAGTCCGCACACGAAACGACACACTTAACAGGACCCCTTTGGCCGACATGTGGCTCATCCACCGTCTTGTTCCATGTGCGATGCACCAAATTACAGTTCGGAGCAGCGGTTGGAATTGGAGGCACCCCGGTCATAGCGCCGCAGTAGTAGAAAATGAGCGATGAGGGGTCAAATCACAAAGCCCCACCTTTCCCGCATTAAGCTGGACGGACGAAGCAACCATCATTTCACTCTAGGGCGCAAGAGCATAAAGAAAAGAGAAAACAATGATGCGTGCGGCAGCTACCTAGGGCACCCTAGGGTAGGGGTCTCCACTATAGATCCTTTTTTTTGAAAGCGCCTCCACTACAAATCGGCTTCTCCCTCGTCCTCTTGAAGAAAACCGATGATGAGTGCGGCGGTAGGGTTTTTAGGAGTACTACGGCATGCGGGGCCACGTCGTAGTAAATGGGTTCGAGTCGACGCCTTAAATATGTGTGGGCCGCTTGGTTTTACGGGAACGAGGCAGCATTTTGGGTTCGGCGACCAGTGGAGATATAGTACGTACAAAAAATTGTGGACGTAGGTTCGACCGAAAGGCAATGATGCATGGGCCCTGCATTTTGATATACCCGGGGCCGCGTGAAAGTTGCTACTCTACTCAAAACTAGTAAGGTACACATGTATTGAACGCATGATATTTCGAAACCAAATTACGAATAAATACACACTATAGCATGTAAAGCTTTGAGTCATATATGCATGATGTAGATGTTCGTTTAGTTCTGATAGTTCATCTCATTCAAAATCAATTAATATAAAAATGTTAAGATTCATGGGGTTGTGCATTGTAAATCATAAAGTAAAAAACAAATAATGGCAATTCATTTAGAAAAAAATAATCAATTATGATACAGAAGATTCTAGAACAAAGGAGAAGTGCTTGTGTTTTGAGGTTTGTGCATTATGCTTAAGTTCAACCATGGAGTCTTCTAAATTGTACATGTGGCAGATCTGGTGGAATGTTGATGATATCCAATGGCCAGTAGTGCTCGTATTTGCCTATCTCTGCACTGTCGGGTTAGCTTCATCCAGCGACCATCTTTCAAAGTTATTGGCACACTATATAGTTCTTGTGCCATAGTTGCATGTTTTGGAAAAAAGCTACTAGTGGGTTGTACTATCTATTTAGGAATAGAAGATGTATACATGGAAGTTGTAGGGAAA
Organism: Aegilops tauschii subsp. strangulata; assembly: GCF_002575655.3. NCBI lineage: Eukaryota > Viridiplantae > Streptophyta > Magnoliopsida > Poales > Poaceae > Aegilops > Aegilops tauschii. The sequence continues at coordinate 426,434,364 of NC_053035.3, forward strand.
GAGATGACATGGAGCATCTCAATTCCTATGAGTAGGGATTGGAAAAGAGATGTCATTTGGTTCACATCATAGGAACTTTTCTATTGAATATAGAGATGACATGTATCTCAATTCCTATGAGGAGGGATTAGAAAAGAGATGTAATTTGGTTCATATCATAGGAACTTTTCTCTTGAATATACGCTAATGTTTATTTTCCTTTGAAATTAAGGGAGCATAGGAATCCATTCATATGAACCAAGTGGCTCTAAAGCTATAGAAATGATATCATGTTTATTTCCTTTGAAATGTGGAGTATATGAATCTATTCCTATGAACCAATTGGCTTTAAAGGAAAAAATCCTATAAAAATCATATCATATAGAGTTCCTATGATATTCCTCGACACTAAAGGATGCTTGAAATTGCTGCGCGCGATACGATGGTCTTTCTTTGTAGACTCCTCACCCATCTTTATAGTTACCTCTCGAAGATGAATGAAATGATATATACATGGTATTCTACATGTGCAATTTGGTACACGAAAACTCGGTAAAAGTTTGCGAGGTTCGAATTTTCAATAAAGCTATATGCACTGCATTTCGGAACGGAGGGAGCATATGGCAGTTGCTAACACTCACGTGGAAGATTTGTGTGTAGGAGGAGTGGCTGTTCTGTTAAATGACATGGCAAAACTGACACTGTCGGATGCCGATCTAACGGTTCTTACGGCGTTCGTCAGGAAAAGGCTTGTGGCGAATGTTTGTCGGATAATGATTTACGGACACATGCATTGCATTGATACGTGCCCCCCTCTCTCTCACGCACACGCACCCTCACGAGTCACGACTCTCCCGAGTCCTCTCGCAGACTCGCATGTCGCACCCACCGTCTATCTGCAGGTAGACGTCACGCACATATGTGCTCTTCACACCCTACCCTCGGAACTTCTAAAAAACAAAAGACAACGCACACATTTTATTTTAGCTCACACGTCACACACTTATACTATTACTCTTGCGGCGAACGTTCTTTGGGCATAGTATATTGTACTCTCACGAAGAGAAGCAATGCACGCACGCACTAGTTCTCTCACACCCACTCGCGGGTACACGTAGGAGCGCATTTTTTTGAAGCTGGTACAATAAAATCACTCCCACTATATATAAAAGCAGGAGCCTTAGCGCTTGCTTTACTAGGGTTCCTCTCGTTCACTCTCTCATGCTCTCCAGATCTAAGCAACACATAGGCGGCCACACTCTCTCTCAGCTCACGGCTGGTCACAAATCCGACCGGACAACCTCGACCGGGGCAGGGGTGTAGGTGCATCGTTCACGCTGTCGTCGGCGGCGAGGGAGGAGACCAACGGCTGCCCGCGCGTCCCGATCGGCGGCCGTGCCGTTCTCTCCGAGAGAGCGCCGGCTCGGGAGGGCCTCCGACCCCTTCTTCCTCCCTGCGGTATTGTGGCCAAGATGCGGCCTCCCGACGCCGTCTTTGCCACATGCCGACGACCCTCAGGTATATATTCCTTCGAAACCTGCCTTGCTCTACTGCCCTAGCTCCCTTCGTGTGGATCCTTTTCTACTTCCGTCCGCTGTTCCAAAGCCACCTAGACTTCTACTATTATTAGAAGTAAAGCTAGTTCATACAGTCGACTCAAAGTGTTGGTTCAAACAGGGAAGAAAGTGGGAAAGATGTAGCATGAATCTAGGACTTGGTTCTAAGAGGAAACGGGGGAAAGTAGTAATATTTGTCACTGTTTAAATAACCGTATTTCGTATTTGCGCAAACAGGGATGTCTGTCTCCGTATCGTTTCTATCCGCGCAATCAAAAGCACACACCTCGGTTTTAGTACAACTGTGCAAAATGAGATGGCTATCCCTCGTTGCCGTCGTCTAACCTCCCGTCTTCAAGGTATCCCTACATTGGTACTAGTAACTAAGGTAGAATGACCAACGCAATCTAAAAGAAGCTGATTCGTACGTTTTACTTCCTGATTGAAGTGCAGGGACGAGCGAAAACAACTGCATCCTAGTCCGGAATGCACTTTCTACCAGTTCATCCATGGACCGAGGACTAGCTGGCACGGCTGCACGGCGGTTTTTTGTACAGGTGCGCGGACAAGAGGCATTGTGGTCTGCTTATTTCTGCAAATAGCGGTGCTTAAATTTAGTGGAATGCACAAGCATTTCAGCTGGTCAGTACACTGCATGGTTCAGTTCAGCATTCCAGCTGAGACCACAATTATAATTGGTTATTCTGGAATGAGAGAACCTAACCCTGAATGGTGGCAACATGAAAAAACCAGAGTGAACTCCAGGAAATTTAAGCCTGCCGGGAGGCCCTTTGCTCAGAGAAGCCTTGCTTGTTTTTTCCTGATTTGTAAACCTTCTCGCAACTTTGTCTTTTGCTGTGAACTAGTATATGTTTGTTATGTTCTAAGAATCATTGAGATGTATAAAATTGCTTAACTTATGCTTTTCAAGTTTTTTATGAAGATGAGTTTAATGTGAGTGTTCCACATGAGCGCTGGACTAGCGTGTGAACGTTTGGAATTTATTACATTGTGGCCTCAATTAACTGCATGAACCACTGTAACAAGATACATAGTTGATTATATGTCAGACAACAGATTGTTGATTGTTAGCTGGTCGATAGCCTAGTGTTGAAGCGAGCTGAGCCAATGTGCCGTGTTTTGCACAACTGCTTACAAGTGGGGTAGCACCAACAGTGTTTACAAGTACTTATGTATACTTCGGCGCACGGTTCTCGAACGAGTGCTCTATTTCATCAAAACACACACTGCTCGTATGATAAACCATGACAACTTATGTCTTACCATGCCATATTCATGAAAAAACTAGTGAGGATGCATCTGTTTCAGCAACAATTACGATGGTTCTCACATGATTCACGGGCACACAAAAGTAGCAGCAGTTCCCATAGATGGATTCAAACAGAGTACTAGCCCCAGAGGGGTCGATAACAGGCAAGGTTCGGATAGTTAGACACAATCCAAACTACTATTAAACACTAGCTGGGGCAACTATTTCATGCCTCGATCTAATTTGGGCTGGACACAAGACGGACCTTGCCATGAACATCATCGAGGACGTCCCGCAGCAGCTCAATCCTGTGAACCTTCATGAAGACAACCTTGTGGCCTTGCCACTGATAAACTTGTTTGTGGAGGCATGCCACGTCATCTTCCTGCATAAGCTTGACAAGAATAGTATGCCTCACAATTGAAGGAGTAGCTTTGAACTTCTTGTGCTTCAGTACACCCTGGACAACACGCCTGACAAAAGTGAGGCTGGCTGCCTGTAGGATTACCAAGCCAAACTGGTCGAAGTTGTGTCTAGAAATGCTTAGTTATATAAGGGAATTGATTGTGGGAGGGAACGTAAGGCTCTTTTTACTCCTTTACCTTATGCCCTTCTGATCTGAGTCACCCTCTTCTCTTCTACAGGGATTAAGAACTAGGCTTCTCATCTTTCTATCAGGATCACGTGTTACTAATCCGTAGACTCATAGGATTGATGGATTTAAGCCTTAGTTCAGTTCCTACTACTTCCGTATGTTGACCATTGATTCCGGAAGTTTATATTGTGATGTTGAGTGGTTATGCCACCATTTTGTAGGATGTCTCAAATCCTTTGAGCATTTACAGCCGTTATGCTGTCCGAGCCATCCCAGGCTTCTAAATAATCTGACGCATTTGCAAATCCCTTCTTTCCGTTCTCGATGTTCCCTTTGGGCCAGATTAACCACACTAATCGTTGAGTTGAGGTATTCTATTGCCTCGGCATATATGTTGGAGTTATTATTATGACCCTAGGTGTCTTAGAAGATTACCTAGTAAACTAGCTATGTTTTGTGTTCCCGGTGTGATGATTCTGGCCATTACTCTCGAAAGCATCCCGTGATGCCATTTAGTTAGTAGGCATTCTATTTCTGGGTTCTTCAACCCAAGATTCACTCCACTTACCTCCTGTTGATAGTGTTTGCTCGTTCCTTTAGGTTATTAGTAACCTTTGCATTAGTCCACGAGGTCCGTGGTATATAGTTCTTCCAAATACCATGAACCATTCTTGGCAGGAGTTCTTTTGAACCAAAAGGTCACGACCAGAGTGCTCTTAATGAGTTCTCCATTCTACATTGTGAATCTGCCAGTTCTACCCTTTCTCCATGGGTTATCCGGAAGAAATGTTGAGCTTCGCCCGACATACTAATCCATGCATCCACAACTCAGAAAAACATATGTTCCTTTGAGTTGTCCCCCTTTAGTTGTATCCTGACCCTCGTCTATCAATTGATAGTCAGGAGTAATTGTGCATTCGTGTTATCGATGCTTATTATCCTTGTGGTCCGTCAAGCCGTTCTATTCAGAATGACTAGGAGAAACAAACTCCAGTACCTCGTCCATCTCTGGGATTGGGTCAAAGTAGTTGTATTCCACAGATCAAATGCCAATCCAGTTTTGTTTTGTTCTACCTTGGAGTGTTACCATCTTTATGTCAAGAGTGTCATGAGAATTGCACCACCTCTTATGAATTCTTGATTTAGTGATACTCCTCGCCATCATCGTTCATTCCTCGGTCCCCGTGTTATTATAACTGGAATACCGACAAGTGAATTGTGATGTGTGAAATCAATACTCCTGGCAACTCCGTTGCTTGGTAGTTAAAGGACAATAATTTCATCCTTAGCGTGTTGGTTACTGAATCACATCCTAAGGTTGATCGTGCTACCTAGTCCATTTTTCCTGGTGCACCTTTCGATCAAGAGTTAAGATTGTGTCAATCCTTGCCTAATTGATCATATCGTCCTGCCCTTAAAAGCAAGATTGTTCTCGAGCTTAGAGACATATCGGTGGTTCGTGATTTTCCAGATATCTTCACGGAAGTATCACCAGGTCGTCCCCTGACCGATATATTGAGTTCGTGATCAAGTTGGTTTTCCAATAAGCCACTCTTTCTCCAAGAATCTGTGTTGGATACCCTTGAGCTAGTTGGTTAAGCTAGACAACAACTTGGAGAGCTGGAAGATAAAAGCTTGTCTAACTTAGTTCATTTCCAAAGGGATATCCTTGTGTGTGTGTGTGTTGAAGAAAGGTGATATCTTCATCGATTGGTCCTTGTGATCAGTTGATGGGTCTATCATCTTGTCAAAACTTTGATTTGAACATGGGCTATCATCAAGTCAAATCAGAACCAACGATGTTCATAATGTTGTCTTACTCGTGGTTGATCCCTCGAGCATACACCATTATATCTTTTGGGTCTGACCAATGCTATCACTTGTTCACATAATTATGGAATTCCATCTCCATGGAAACCTGGATGAATTGTTGTTGAGCCCATCAGCAACACTGCTACCTTCCTCATGACTCGTGTTGAACATCCAGCTAGTATTGGAAACTTTATAAGCATTATCTTCGTGTTCCATTCATGAAGCATATGTTGGATGAAAGAAGTGACTTACTCTAATTCATGTGCATTAGATGCAAGTTGCCGCCGTGAATTCAAGAAAGTTTGTTTTGCTTCCTCTGGAATCATCCCAAGTCAGTCATGCATATGTGCGAAGTATACCGTGGTTTGGAGACTTGCAACCTTCATTCTATATGTATCCCTAGCACACCAAGCCACTAACTGACTTGTTCAAGGAGAAGGAGTTCCTTCATAAGAGCTAATCCGGACTTATGAAAGAACTTCGATATCCTCATTGATGGTTCCCAACCAGAACTCGGTAGTGTTTCGTTGTAAGACTACCATGTGGGCATGCTTGTCTGGGACAACGTGTTCACATGTTTGCAGCAGAACCAGCTCATGTTTTGGAGCTTACTACCGTAGTCCATCTCCCGAGAATCTTGCAACATCATCTCGTCGGTTTGTGTTGCAAACTTTCTTTTCCAGACATGCTGTCTGAAATATCATGTTACCATCCAGATCTGAATCTCAGGCAGATATGATGGATGGAACTTTTTCCAGGATCTATGATGTAGGTCCCGACAAGGTTGATGTTCTGGCCGGCGCACCTAGCCGGAAGATCTATTATTGTAGCTTCTTGATTAAGCAATTTGACCATCTTCTCCATGAGGATTTCATATGATCTATTCTAAAAGTTGTTCCTTATGGATTCCTGCGCTCCCGAAGTCCGACCTACTACTTGATGTTCAAGATACCAAACCACGTCTAATGGGTTACGCTAGAACATCAAGGAGAACATTAGAAGCGGAGTGCTAAATGTCTCTCGGTCGATCATCCAGATTTTGCTCCCTTGGCTTCGCTAAGGTGAAATCTGAGAAAGTGTTGTCCTCCTTTGCACCTGCATCCTCCATCACCGTTCATCATGGTAGTATGTTGTGTTGCCAGGATCCTCAGCACGGATGTTGGTAAAACCTTGATGAATATGGAAATGCTCAAGTTCTGGAGAGCATACTCAGACACTAGGTTATATCCCCGGTATCAACGGGAATGTGCCTTCCGCTTGCCGAGTTGCTCCATAACCATAGTTTCCTTTCCGATCTGAGTATGCCATTTCTCTGAACTCCTTCAAATGATCGTTTGCGATTTTCCTTGGGCCGGTTTAGAGAGTTTCCATGATCTTTGTATCAAAAGTAATTCTTTTTGCCACTTAAGGGAATATTTCTACGAGCCACCTTCCCTAAGGTGCCCCGTTATGGAGTCATGGCAATTATCTCCTCGCTACTTTGAAACCATGCACCATCTTATTCAGCGTGGAATTGTGCTTATCAACTTGAATCTTCGTTCTCTGTTTCACTTCATCCCTCTCTTGATGTATGTGTTGAGTCTCAGCTCAAGAGATACTCAACGTCGCATTCCGTGAGTTGATCGTGAGTTGCTCGATCTTTAAGGAGATCGATTTCTATAGAGTTTCCCTTGTCGTCATCGTGTTGGATGAAGATCTCGAAAGCAAAGACGTCAACGTTAATTGAAGCAACGGATCAACATCTTCGCGAAGAGCAATTGGATCATGAAGATCGTGTTAGCTTGTGTCCCTCTGTCTTCTTACCTCACGACTTGAATCTCGGGACGAGATTCTTGTTTAGTGGGGGTGAGTTGTCACAGCCCTAGAAATCTTCTTGTAATTAGTGGCATTGCATCCATGCATCATTTTCGATTTCAATTAATCTTGAAATGGGGATGTTGAAACCCTAGCACCAAATGCATTCAACTAGGTTCAAGTAAACAATATTTTCAATGAACCCAAATGCCCTTTAGAAAAGTTCATGCTTTTTTTTAAAGGTGAAAACCTCTGCCAAAAATGATGGACCTATTTCTAGGCCATCCTGGATTTTTGAATTAAATCTTATTGTATTTGACTTTTGGGCATTCAATGCTATAAATAATTTAAATGTTCAAATAATGTTGGAACTATTTTTGGGCCACTGAAATAATTCAGCAAGTGTCCATGAATATTTTCAGGATTTTAGGAAATGCCTTGGTATTTTTCCTAAGCTCAAAACAGAGGCAAATAATTAGAAAACAAAAACAAATTAGAAAACAGAAGAGAGAGAGAACCTTACCTGGGCCTTACCTGCAGCCCAAGTGGCTAGGCCAGCCCACCTCCCCGGCTCCTGTCGCCTTCCTCCTCCTGCCAGTAGGAGCAGGGGCGCGTGGTCGCCCCGCGCGCGCGCCAGCTCCTGCTTCCACCGCGACGCCCGGCTCTTCTGAGGGCGCCACGGAGACGCCTAGAGACCCCTCTCTCCTCTCCCTCACTCGCTGCTCTCTCCCGACCTCTTCCCCCTCCTCTGCTCCCTCTTCCTCTCTGCCCGAGCGGAGCTCGCCGACGCCGATCGCCGTACCCGCGGCCACCGCCACAACCTCGCCTAGCTAGGATGCCCAGTAGCTCCGCCACCTCGCGCTACGCCTCTCCACCGAAAGAAGCCACTCCGGACGCCCTGCAACGACCGCATCGTCATCGTCTTCGAGCTTCGGCCGCCGGCAACCTCACCGGCGATTCGCCGCCTTCTCCGCCTCCCCGAGCTCGCCGAGAATCTCTTCGTGACCGCGGTGAGCCCCCGGTCATTTCCCCCTAACCCTGTCCCCGTTGGGTTGCCGTAGCACCATTCCCCACGAGCACCGAAGCTCGCCGCCGCCATTGCCAACGAGCTCCGTGCTCCTGTGCTCGGCCGCTCGCCCGAGCATCACCAGCGTGCTCGCCGCGCCCCTGTGAACATGAAGCCCCCACGGGTTCGCCCTGCCGTGCCCTGTAGCGCCATCCCCGCCGTTGCCCGAGCTCCGACCGCCGCGGTCGAGCTCCTCGCCATCGCCTCCGTCCACCCCAGACCCTCCCGCTTGCACTGCTAGCTGCGCACGAGCCTCAGCTGCGCGTAGCACCAATCCGCTGTCCAAATGGTCGCCGATGAACGATTTCCGACGTGCTCCGCCGCGTCTGGACTCGCCGGCGTCGAGTCGCCGGCGTGTTTGACCCGTTCGACCTGGGGTTTGACCCCGTCTGACCAGAGGTTTGACCTCTCTCTCTCACTTACATGCGGGCCCCGCCCGACTAACTAAGTTAGTTAGGGCTAATCCTATTTAGGTTAGTTAGGTTAGCCGCTGACTAGTGGGCCCTGGCCCCTGCTAATTAGCTAAGTGTTAAATTAACTTAAGTTTAAACACACAGCCACTGACGTGTGGGTCCATGGACTAATTAGCTTAGATTAACTTTTAGTTAGTGCTAATTAACCCTCTTAGTTGACTGAGTCACTGACCAGTGGACCCCACTGGTCAGGTTTGACCTGACCGGGTTAGTTGACATGCTGACATCACACTGACGTCAGGCTGACGCAGTAAAGCATTATCTGGATTTATGTTTATTCAGGAAATTCCAGAAAATAGTATAAACTTCTAAAAATCATATAAAATCAACCGTAGCTCAGAATGAAATAATTTATATATGAAAAATTATCAGAAAAATGCAATCTATCCATCTGTATCATTTTCATGCATGTCAAACCAAGTTATACCTGCTGTATAGGTGAAAACATGATAATGCACTATTTGAATTCATAGTTTGAATTTGAATTTGAACCTTGAGTTCAAATCAACCCAAACCTTTCTGTTGCTAGTTGCATTAGGCCAAATCACGTCATATTGCCATGTCATAATCATGCATCATAATTGCTGCATTGCATTGATTGTGTTCTTCCTTGTTTGCCGGTGATTGTCCCCTCTCGATAGCCGTGATTCCGACGACGTGATCGATGACACCGATGAAGAACTATAATATCTTCAGAAGTGCCAGGCAAGCAAAACCCCCTTGTTCATTCCGATACAATCCCACTCTCTCGCTCCTGCTCTCTTTTACTGCATTAGGACAACAACGATTCAACTGTTACATGTTGCGGTAGTTGAACCCCTTATCCTCTGCATGACCTGTCATTGCCACAGTAAATAGATGAAACCCACTAGCATGAGTAGGAGTTGTTTGAGCCCTGATGTGCCTACTCATTCATGCTTGTTTGTCATGCCTGCTACTGCTTAGAGTTGAGTCGGGTCTGATTCATCGGGGATGAATTGGAGTGGTGATGAACATGTCCTACTGTGTGTGAGCTAAGTGTGTGAACACGATTTGGTAAAGGTAGCGGTGAGAGGCCATGTAGGAGTACATGGTGGGTTGTCTCATTGAAGCCATCCTCAGGAACTGAGTTCTGTGTTTGTGATCCATGATACAGTTACTACCACGCATTGGGCCCGAAACCAATGGACCCTCTCGGCTTCTTAATCACCCTTGTCCTCTGTCCAGGAGTTGCAAGTAGTTTCTGGTGTTTGTAGTATGCTGGAGGCCGTGGACAGCGCTGACCGAGGGGTGGGCTGTGATGCGGTAGGCACGTGGCACGGTGTACCGGGCGCCCGTTTGGTGTCTCGGGAACCCTGCACACATCGTTCGGGGCCGTATGTGGAAACCTCGGCCGGACTCCCTGCGGATGGAACCTGAATAGGCGATAAACCTGGACTAGAGACTTGAGTGTTTAGGTAGGCTGTGGCCGACACCCACGTTGGGCTTCCGCTTGAAGGTTGCCGAGTACATGTCGTGTAAACGACGGTAAGTGGTGAGAGCGTGTGTGTCGAAGTACACCCCTGCAGGGTTAATATCATCTATTCGAATAGCCGTGTCCGCGGTAAAGGACTTCTGGGTTGCCTATAACAGTTCATAGACAAGTGAAAGTGGATACTCTAAAATGCGCAAGATAAGCGTGAGTGCTATGGATGGCGTTCTCGTAGGGAGACGGGAGCGGGTCCATAGTGGAGTATTGATATGGTGAATATGTGGACTCGTGTGCGCCACCTCAAAAGAGTTACTTGCTGTCGTAGTTAGGATAGCCACCGAGTGAAAGCTGGCTTGCTGAAGTTAAACTCCACCACCCCCTTTGTTGATACCGATGCATATGTAGCTAGTTCTGATGTAAGTCTTGCTGGGTACATTTGTACTCACGTTTGCTTATTTCATGTTTTGCAGAGAGACGTCAGTCTCGCTAGTAGTCCCGTGTGGACTTCGACGTTTAGCTTGATACCTCAGCTACGATCTTGTGCCCTCGGCAGGATCTAGTAGATAGTTAGGCTTCTTAGCCTTTTCCATTTGTAGATGTCTGTACTCAGACATGTTAAGCTTCCGCATCTGCTTTGACTTGTATGCTCTGAATGTTGGGTCATGAGACCCATGTTTGTAATATCTGGCTCTTCGGAGCCTAATGAATAAATACTCTGAGTCGTAGAGTCTTGTTGTGATGCCATGTTGTATTTGCACATATCGAGCATATTGTGTGTATGATTGAAATGCTTGGTATGTGTGGGATCCGACAATCTAGTTGTCTATCCTTAGCAGCCTCTCTTATGGGGAAATGTAGTCTAGTGCCTCCTTGAGCCATAGTAGTCCGCTACAGCCCGGTTTACCGGAGTCCTGCTAGCCCAGCACTACTGCTCCGGAACACTTGACTGGCCGGCATGTGATTCACTTCGTTCCTGTGTCTGTCCCTTCGGGGAAATGTCACGCGGTGACATCCAGAGTCCTGCCTAGCCTGCTACAGCCCGGTTCACCGGAGTCCTGTTAGCCCAGTGCTACAGCCCGGATTCGCACGCTGCTGACCGACATGCTCGATGTTGATTCATGTATGCCTATCCCCGTAAGTTAGTGCCACTTTGGGTTCACGACTAGTCATGTCGGCCCGGGTTCTCTGTCATATGGATGCTAGCGACATTATCATATACGTGAGCCAAAAGGCGCAAACGGTCCCGGGCCATGGTAAGGCGACACCCGTGGGAATACCGTGCGTGAGGCCGCAAAGTGATATGAGGTGTTACAGGCTAGATCGGTGTGACTTAGAATCGGGGTCCCGACAACAATAACGCTAGAACGATATGTAGCCAACCGTGCAAACACAAGATTTGTCACATTCTTCCTGCTGAATGCGAGGTTACTATTGTCCATTTGGCTTAAGTTTATCAGCAGCATGCTTTTGACGGATGGGTATGTCGAAGAGCAAAAAAAGGAGTTTCAGGTGGGCAAAAGAGCTTCTGAACGTGTCGGGCTTCTATTTACAACATATTGTGGTCATAATCCAGTAAATTTTATGATCCAGGATGTTCATTCTATGGACCTGACCGATCCATTTGACTGTGACTGCCGAAAACAGTGCTGGAGTTAGATGTTGTTGCCCTTTTCAATCTGGTTTTTTTTTGTAAACCTGATGAACAATTAACCCTCGTGCTTTTGTATAGTTTGTAAGCTGGAGTTAGATGTTCCTGCCCTTTTCAACTCGGCTGTGACTGTCATATTTTCTTTGAAACAAGGCAAATGGCTTACCATTCGTTTAATTTAGAGTGAAATATTGTAACAAATCCCAACCAAGGGAAATAACATCACTCTCGCCGGCTGCTTGAGCTCACTGTGCATTACAGAAGCCAAGTGATTATCCCCCACCAGCACCCACAAACTTATTTCAAACTAGCACAACAAATGGGCTGTAAATTTTCATAGGAAAGGCTGCATGACCGTGACAGATTTGGATTCTGACATTTGGGACCCGCGAGGAAATAGCCTATCCAAGGTGGTGTCGACTTACTAGCCAGTCAACAAATGATTCTGCCTACCAGCCGTTGGATTGACATCCAACATCTGTCGTGTATCTTCTATCTCTTGTCTTCCTCTTCCTCCAGCCGCCCAAACCAAACCACCCTGTCGGCTCCGCCTGCTGCCGCCTCCCATGGCTGGTTGCGCCTCCGCCGCCCTACCGTACGTACCCTCCAACGTTGGCTAGTCCCTCCCTCTATTCCCCCACACGTCCTATTATTCTCCGGTGACGTCAGCCCCAACACGCACCCGCGCCCGAACCAGTCAACCCTCGTACTCCCCTCCGCCTGCGACTGGACCGACGCATCTTCAACGGCTCCTGTTTGTTTCGTCCGAGGCCTCGTCGTCGTCCTCCGCCTTGCGGCCTTGGTTCGCTCGCCGTGCGCGGTGCGCCGCCCTCTTGCGTTGTCAACGTCGTCAACAACCGAGAGGAACAAGGAGATGACTGTACGTGGAGAGGATGACAGTAGGGACCCACCAGCGTCATGGCAGTACGCAAGCAAGTGCCTCTATAGTACAAGCCCAAAAATATGGTTCCTCCTAATGGTTGGACATCTGGGGCTGACGCCATTGTCAACGTAGTCAATAAACAAGAGAATTACACTACGAGCGGCTGACACCAGGGACCCAGCCAGTTGTGCATTTTTTTAGGAACAAGCAGTTGTTATTTATACTAGTTTTAGCGACGGATCAGGGTAACAACGGGGCTGTGCGGGGGCTGTGGCCCGTCTAGCCAGGGTTTTATTTATGTTTACCACATCATGAGCCCAGTTGTGTTCTTTTCTTGCTGAAAATGGCTAGCCCAGTTCTATTTTTTTAAAAGAAATACCCAAACAAGGCCTACTTGCTTTATCGGCCCTGCTGGGCTGCAAATATTTCAAGACGAGGAGAGTTTCATTCGGTTTGCCCAGAAATGGGTTGTACATTTTTAAAACACATCAAACCGGGAATTAGTTTCAATTTTTTTCCATTACAAGATCTTAAATTCCATTGATTTTTATGCGTGCACAATTATTTGGATTTTATATTTATATAAATTATTTTTCAAAATAGTTTGAATGTGAATCGATATTTCTGGATTAAAAACTATTGACCGCACCGAAATATGCAAAATTTCGTATACTTTTTAACCATGGCCACAATATGGGGTATAATGCTAACAAAAAGAAGATGGGCTCCATAAAAATTCTTAAGAATTAGCAAATGGGTTGTACATTATTAGAAATAATGGCAGATGGGCTGTATGCTGTTTTCCACAGATTTGAGGCTGACTTGTGCGCCTACTACAGGTTGACGCGTATGCTTTCATAAAAAAAAGGTTGACGCACACGCAACGCCCTGTCAACTTAGTCAACACACGAGAGCAGTGACTGTTGGATATCCATCCAACAGCTATCGTGCTTCTTCAATCTCTGCTCTTCATGCTCCAGCCGCTCAAACAAGCGCCGGCGGGACTGCCTGCTCCCTCCTCCCGCGGCCGGCTATGCTGCCGCCCAGGCCCCACGGCCCCACCGTACTCCCATCGCTGGCCTAGCCATCCCTCTACTCACCCACACATGTTGTTATTCTCCGGTGACGGCAGACGAACCAGTAAACCCTCGTACTCCTCCGCGTGGGAAACAACTGCCGAGTATTCCCTGGCTCCGTGTCGTTCCCTTCCTAGGCCTCGCCGTCGTCCACCTCCCTGGTGCTCTCGGCGCGGCCTGGTCAACGTGGTCAATGAACGACATCCATCGGAAGTGGACTGTATGTGGAGAGGCAGACAGTTGGGTCCACGGTCGCACGCAAGGAAATGCCTCCTTATTACGCGCAAAATAATGATTCCTCCACCTGACAGCTAGGACCCACAGGAAGGGCCTCTGTATTTCGCGAAAAAAACGTTCCCCCCGCTGACAGGTCGGACCCACCAGCTATATCTTCGCACGCAAGGAAGTGCCTCCTTATTACGCCCAAAAAAATGAATACCCCCTGCTAGCTGGGACCCACCATATTGTTGGGCTGACTTGTGGGCCTACTAAGTTGACGGGGACGGAGGGCTTTGTCAACTTAGTCAATACTCCAGTGACCGTATGATGTCCATCCAACAGCCATAGTGCTTCTTCAACCTCTGGTCTTCTTGCTCCAGCCGCCCAAAGTAGCGTCGGTCGTGCCGCCTGCTCCTGCCTCCCGTGGCTGGCTGTGCTACCGCGGAGGCCTCACCGCCCCCATACTACTCCCACCACTGGCCAGGCCATCCCTCCACTCACCCACACCCCCTGTTATTCTGCGGCGATGGCAGCCTCACACCACAGCCGAAAAGTGAACGCTCGTACTCCTCTCCACGTGGGCATCCACTGCCGTGTCTTGCCCGGCTCCGCGTCGTCCCCTTCCTAGGCCTCGCCGTCGTCCACCGCCGTGGTGCTCTCAGCGCGGCATGGTCAATGTGGTCAACGACCGACTTCCATCGGAAGAGTACTGTACGTGGAGAGGCTGACAGCTGGGTCCACGGCAGCCGCAAGGAAGTGCCTCCTTATTACGCGGAAAATAATTATTCCTCCACCTGACAGCGCGGACCCACCGGACGGGCCACCAGTATTTTGCGAAAAAAATCGTTTCCCCCAGACTGCTGGGACCCACCGACGGGCCACCGTATTTCATGAAAAAAACATTCCCCCCGCTGTCAGCTCGGACCCACCTGAAGTGCCTCCTTATTACGCACAAAAAAATGAATACTCCCCCGGCTAGCTGGGACCCACCTTGGTGGGAGGCTGACTTGTGGGCCTACTAAGTTGACGGGGACGAAGGGCTTTGTCAACTTAGTCAATATGAACGATTCTAGCTCCAGTGACCGTACGATGTCCATCCAACGGCCGTAGTGCTTCTTCAACCTCTGGTCTTCTTGCTCCAGCCGCCCAAAGCGGCGCCGGTCGTGCCGCATGCTCCTGCCTCCCGTGGCCGGCTATGCCGCCGCAGAGGCCTCACCGCCCCCTACTATTCCCACCGCTGGCCAGGCCCTGCGGCGACGGCAGCCTCACATCACAGCCGAACCAGTGAACCCTCGTACTCCTCTCCGCGCGGCCTTCCACTGCCGCGTCTTCCCCGGATCCGCGTAGTCCCCTTCCTAGGCCTCGCCGTCGTCCACCGCCGTGGTGCTCTCCGCGCGGCGTGGTCAGCGTGGTCAAGGAACGACTTCCATCGGGAGAGTACTGTACGTGGAGAGGCTGACAGCTGGGTCCACGGCCACAGCCCAGTTTTTTTGTGATTTGCCAAGTAAGTCGCATTGTCAGGCCTGTTGGGCTGCAAATCTTTCAAGACGAGGAGAGCTTTCATTCGGCTGGCCGAGAAAATGGCCCATCAGTGATGAGAAATGGGTTGTACATTTTTAAAACATATCAAACCGGCAATTAGTTTCAAATATCTTTTTTTCATTTCAAGATTTTAAATTACATTAATTTTTATGCGTGGAGAATTTGTTGGATTTTATATTGATATACATTTATTTTTTAAATCAGTTTGAATGTGAGTCGAAATTTTGGGATTAAAAACAGTTCGGACCGCACCAAAATATGCAAAATTTTGTACAATTTTTTAACCGTGGCCACAATATGGGCTGTAATGCTAACAAAAAGAATATGGGCTCCAAAAAAAACCTTAAGAATTAGCAAATGGGCTATAAATTATTAGAATAATGGCAGATGGGTTGTATGCTATTTTCCAAATATTTGAGGCTTTCCTAAAAAAAGGTTGACGCACAAGCACTGACTGTTGGATGTCCATCCAACGGCCATCGTGCTTCTTCAATCTCTGCTCTTCCTGCTCCAGCCGCTCAAACAAGCGCCGGCGGGACTGCCTGCTCCCTCCTCCCCGCGGCCGGCTGTACTGCCGTGCAGGCCTCACCGCCCCACCGTACTCCCATCGCTGGCCTAGCCATCCCTCTACTCACCCACGCCTGCTGTTATTCTCTGGTGACGGCAGACGAACCAGTAAACCCTCGTACAGTCGTACTCCCCTCCGCGTGGGAAACAACTGCCGAGTCTTCCCTGCCTCCGTGTCGTCCCCTTCCTAGGCCTCGCCGTCGTCCACCGCCGTGGTGCTCTCGGCGCGGCATGGTCAATGTGGTCAACGACCGACTTCCATCGGAAGAGTACTGTGCGTGGATACGCTGACTGCTGGGTCCACGGCCGCAGCAAGGAAGTGCCTCCTTATTACGCGCAAAATAATTATTCCTCCACCTGACAGCGGGGACCCACCGGATGAGCCACCGTATTTCGTGAAAAAAAACGTTTCCCCCTGACTGCTGGGACCCACCAGCTACACCTTCGCACGCAAGGAAGTGCGTTCGGGCAAAAAAACAAAACGATTCGCCCCCCTGACTGCTGGGACCCACCAGCTACATCTTCGCACGCAAGGAAGTGCCCGATAGTCGGGACCCACCTGGTCGAAGCGTACGTAGCGTTGTCATTCTGGTCGCGAACGTGTACGTACATATATACTGGTGGATGTAGAGGCGCGCACGTGTCGTAGTAGAGGCGCGCACGTAGCATGTACACGTACGTACAGCGGCCAGGGTGCAACAAAGAAAATACGGCCACGTATGTGTACATACGGGCGGGGTCTCGAATGCCTACTAGCGCATACGTACGGCGAGGGCTCGTTGACATGGCTGGGTCGGAACGGAGAAACAGCATCGTCGTCGTGTTCATGGGGAGGCAACGGAATGCGTCGTGTTCATGGGGAGGCAACGGAATGCGTCGTGTTCATCGGGAGGCAACGGAACGCGTGGGAGCCAACCGGCTGGGTCAGAACGGAATGCGTGGTCGTGTTCATCGGGAGGGCTTGGACGGAATAGGCGATGGAAACGAGGCCTGGCGTACCGCAGAACGGAGGAAACGGCCTTGTGTTCGACTGGCCACGTTCGAAATGGGATCCTGTTCATCGGGAGGGGTCTGGCGTACCGCAAAACGGACGAAACGGACCTCCTACAGTCGAAACGGGGGTCCTGCTGATCGGGAGGGGTGTGGCGTACCGCAAAATGGACGAAACGGACCTCCTACGGTCGAAACGGGGGTCCTGTTGATCGGGAGGGGTGTGGCGTACCGCAAAACGGACGAAACGGACCTCCTACGGTCGAAACGGCGGTCCTGTTCATTGGGAGGGGTGTGGCGTACCGCAAAACGGGACTCCACGGGATACTGTTCATCTCCACCGTCGACCTCCTCCAGCCTCCACGGGCTACCGTCGACCTCCTCCAGCCTCCACGGGCTCCTGTTCATCCAGCCTCCACCGCGCGCTACTCCACCGGCTACTGTTCAACCACCCCTCCACGGGCACCCCTCCACCGTCTACTGTTCATCCAGCCCTCCACACCACGGGGTCCTATTCAACCACCCCTCCACGGGCACCCCTCCATCGTCTACTGTTCATCCAGCCCTCCACACCACGGGGTCCTGTTCAACAACCCCTCCACAGGCACCCCTCCACCGTCTACTGTTCATCCAGCCCTCCACACCACGGGGTCCTGTTCATCCAGAGGCAATGCCACCGCTCACTGTTCATCCAACCCCCCCCCCCCCCCCGCAACGCTCACTGTTCATCCAATCGATCGGCTTTAGTTAGGAGCAGTAGCGAAGGAATCGCTCGATCGGGTTCAGTTAACAGCCATCGATCGATCGCTCGGGTTCAGTA
Organism: Aegilops tauschii subsp. strangulata; assembly: GCF_002575655.3. Taxonomy (NCBI): domain Eukaryota; kingdom Viridiplantae; phylum Streptophyta; class Magnoliopsida; order Poales; family Poaceae; genus Aegilops; species Aegilops tauschii. The sequence continues at coordinate 426,452,104 of NC_053035.3, forward strand.
ACGCGTAACCTGCAGTGCAATCGCTCGGGTTCAGTTAGAGCCCAACGCCTCGCTCGGGTTCAGTTAGAGCCAACGCCTCGCACACACGCGCGTACGTGTACGAGAAAACGCGCATCGCTCGGCCCCCGACCTCCCACCGTAACCGGGAACTCCCCGAAATTTTCCTCCCCCTCGCTTCTACCACGGGGTTTTCCGTCATGGACGGCCCAAGGAATGTCATGCAGCTGCGTCTCTGACCCGCCCAGGACGAAAAGCCCATTTTCTGTCATGATTTTTTGTCATAGAAGTAGGAGCCCACCACATCTATGAGGATACCGGGTTTTGTCACAATTATCGTCATAGAAGTGTCATATGTATGACAAAAAAAAATCGTTCGGCCCAAAATGTCACGGATGTGTCTATTTTTTGTAGTGAATCATGCCGGCCCGGCCCCTAAGATAGAGAAGAATGTGGAATTTTATTCTTGGGTCTATCGTTTTAAGCGTCATTTAAACCATGTGAACACTAACCTTTGGAGAATCATTGAAGAAGGTTTCTATCCGCATGACCGAAGCAACTTCACTCCTAGAGAAGCCGTGGATAATCAATTCAATGAGAATGCTCTCTTCATTATCCAAGAAGCAATCCCACCCGAAGATCTTCCTCATCTCCGGCCCTACTCCATGGCCAAAGATGCTTGGCACCAAGTGGTTTCCCTCTATCAGGGAAGCACAAGCATTCAACGCTCCAACTATGAAGTGGTGCAAGATGAAGCCGATGAGTTTGCAATGAAAGAAGATGAAGAACCCCGTGAGCTTTATCGAAGGGTAACCAAACTCGCGGTCTCTCTCCGAGATCATGGAAGTAAGAACACGGATGACAATTGGATCAAGCGCAAATTCCTCAAGGCAATGATGCCCTACCACAAAGCCATGTCCTCCGTCATTCGTCAAAGGCCGGACTTTCACACCTTGTCCTCAAGTGAAGTGTTGGATGAGTTTGTTGCTATGAGCATCTTGGACAAGACCGCCGACAATGCGGTACTTCGCTCTCAAATAGTAAAGAAGCCCAACCTTACACTAAAGGCCAAGGTTAGTATGGAGGAAGAGGATGAAGAGGAAGAAGAGGAGAGCAACCTCGAAGATACGAAGTATGCCTATCATGAACACATGGCTCTTGCTTCAAGGCAATTTTGGAGCAAGAAGAACTCAAGGTCCAACTTCAACAAGAACAATTCAAGTGGCGCAAAGGGCAGGCAACGAGTGAGGACTTGCTTTAATTGTGGCAATGTGAGCCACTTTGTTGCGGAGTGCCCTTATGAGAAGAGGGAAGACAATGGTGGCAAGCTCATCCGAAAGGACAAGGCCAAGTCTTTCCCCAACAAGAGCAACTTCACCAAGAAGACTCCTCCCAAGGCATTGGTGGTACAAGAAGAGTACAATGAGGATGATGACGATGATGAAGATGGTGAGTCGGTTTCCATGGCCTCTGTTGCTATTGCGACGACTCCACGGGTGTCTCTCTTCGACTCACCCAATGAGAGCATCACCGCCAAGTGCCTCATGGCTAAAGCCACCAACAAGGTAACCCCCAACATCAAAACTACCATCAATAATCATCCTTCTTTGACAGATGGCATTGATGAACATGAGGGAACTAATGTGGAGGAGAATGTGTTTGAGACCTTTATGGGTAAACTCAAGGGTAAATCCAAGAAGCACTTCGTTGCTCTCTTGGAACAACTTGGTGAAGCCAATGACATGATCGAGGCTCACAAAGATACCATCTCTAAGATGGAGGGGCATAGTCGTGACTATGCCATTGAGATTTCGGATCTTTCCAATGCTCTTGAGGAAGAGTGTGGTCTTTGTTTGGCTCTTGAGGAGTCACACAACGATGATCATGCTAAGTTAAAGCAAGATCTTGATCATGCTCTTTTTGTTTCTCGTATGCTAAACTCCGAGAAGGCCAAGCTTGGGGTTGATCTTTCTAGACTCAAAGAGGAGTTTGACATTCTCGACAAGGCTCACAAAGTCTTGAAGGGTGCTCATGCTAGCCTCAAGGAGTCTCATGATCAACTTCAAGTAAAGCTAACCAAGGAGAAAGCCACATTTCCTCATATGGTGTTAATTGATAATGCAAATGCTACTAACCCATGTTGTGAGCATGTGCATCTTGTTGAGGAGAATGCTAAGTTAAAGGAGCAGCTTGAGAAGGGTCTTGTGTCTTGCATACAAGGCGAGAAGAACCTCAACGACCTTTTGAGCAATCAAAAGGAAGTTGTGGCCAAGGAAGGGATTGGGTACGCACCCAAGTCCAAGATTAAGAAGAAGAATGACAAGACCAAACAACCTCCCCCTCTCAAGCAAACCTTTGTGAAGGAAGGAGAGGGTGCTACTAAGGAGAAGAAGAAGAAGAAGACCGTGAAGGGTGGTGATGCCAAGATGGGCAACACTTCCCTTCCCAACAAAGCCGGCGACTTTAACCCTTCTTATGTGTTGTGCCGAGCTAGTGATGGACATGTTTATGCCAAATTCATTGGTTCTCCTTATGAGTACATTGAATGGTCTATTTGGGTCCCTAAGACCCTTGTCACTAACATCAAAGGACCCATTACAAAATGGGTACCTAAAACCAAGCATTGATCTCTTGTAGGTGTTTGCTTCCGGTGGGGGAACATGGTTGCTCGAAAGTGGAGCTACAAATCATATGACCGGAAGCAAGGACTTGGTGGTGGACGTGCACAAAATTCCATCTATGCCCACCAATGTCGAGTGGGGTGATGCCTCGTCTTCTAAGGTATTGGGACTTGGCAAGGTTGTCATTTCTCATGATCTCACGATCAAGAAGGTCATGCTTGTTGAGTCCCTTGCATACAATTTACTTTCGTTCGTCAACTTACAATCATGGGCTTTGCCACTTTCTTTGATATTGATACTGTGGCCCTCTTGTGGAGCTAGACTCTTAAAGTAGCCTTTGTTGGGCATGTCGAGAACGGTCTATATGTGATTAACTTTTCGGAGCGACCCACTAAGACCGCGACATGCCTAATGGCTAAAGTTGACGTGGGATGGCTTTGGCATCGCCGTTTAGCCCATGTCAATATGAGATCTTTGCAAAGTCTTCTCAAGGGGGACCATGTTCGTGGACTAACAAATGTTAGTTTTGCTAAAGATCGTGCTTGTAGTGCTTGTATCGAAGGAAAGCTACATGAGAAGGCTCACCCTCCCACGACTATCATTTACTCGAAGAAGCCTTTGGAGCTTCTTCACTTGGATCTCTTTGGGACTCCATCCTTTGATAGTCTTGGGGGTAGAAAGTATTGCTTGGTGATTGTGGATGACTACTCAAGATACACATGGGTATATTTCTTCAAGAGGAAAGCGATACCCAACAAACCGTCATTGACTTTGCAAATGAAGCCCAACGTCAATACAATGCAAAGATCTTGACTATAAGAAGCGACAATGGCACCGAGTTAAAGAACTACACCTTGGATGAGTTTCTTAGTGATGAGGGGATCAAGCATCAATATTCCGCACCATACACCCCTCAACAAAATGGTGTAGCGGAGAGGAAGAACCGGACGTTGATGGATGCGGCAAGGACCATGATGGCGGAGTTCAAGTCTCCATACAACTTTTGGGCCGAAGCCATCAACACCGCGTGTCATGCATCCAATCGGCTCTACCTCTGCAAGGGCTTCAACAAGACTCCATATGAGATACTCACCGGTAACAAGCCCAACCTCAAGTACTTTCGGGTGTTCGGGTGTAAGTATTTCATTCTCAAGAAAGGTGTTCGTTTGTCTAAGTTTGAGGCTAGAGCTTATGAGGGCATATTTCTTGGTTATGCTACAAACTCTCATGCTTACCCTGTCCTAAATAAATCCACAGGACTTATTGAGGAGACGTGTAACGTGGAGTTTGATGAGAATAACGGCTCCCAAGTGGAGCAAAGTGGCACTTGTGATGTAGGTGATGAAATTCCTCCTCAAGCCATAAGAAGAATGGGTGTTGGTTTTATCCTACCCATTGAGGAACCCCTTGTGGCCGAAGGAGAAGGACAATGCTCCACTCAAGTGGAGCCATCACCAACCCAAGGCCCACACACTTCCGAAGAGCAAAGTGAAGGCCCTCAACCTCATGAACAAGACCAAGGGCAAGATCATGCTCAAGACGGTGTTGACACACCAAGTGATGCCCAAGGTCAAGTTCTCTCCTCCGAGCAAGTTCAAGATCAAGAACAAGCTCAAGACAGCGCTCAAGATGATCAAGTGATCGCTCCTGAACTCACCACCAAGGAGGAATTGGAGCGTCATGCCGCCAAGATTGCATCCAAGCTCTCCACCAAGGGTCATCTCATGAAAAATGTGCTTGGAAGCATTCAAAACGGGGTAAGCACTCGTAGACAATTGGCAAACTATTGTGAACATCACGCGTTTGTCTCTTGTGTTGAACCCCAAAAGGTATATGAAGCACTCGAAGATCCGGATTGGCTTAATGCTATGCATGAAGAACTCAACAACTTCGAGTACAACAAGGTGTGGAGATTGGTGCCAAGGCCAACCGGGAACCACAATGTCATTGGAACCAAGTGGATATTCAAGAACAAGCAAGATGCTCATGGGACCATCGTCCACAACAAGGCAAGATTGGTGGCACAAGGCTACTCCCAAGTCGAGGGTATCGACTACGGTGAAACCTTTGCTCCCGTTGCTTGCCTTGAATCCATTCATTTGTTGATTGCTTATGCTTCTCATCACAACTTTAAGTTGCAACAAATGGATGTGAAGAGTGCTTTTCTTAATGGCCCCATTAATGAGTTGGTATATGTCAAGCAACCCCCCGGGTTCAAGGATCCCTACTTTCCCGATCATGTGTATCAACTCGATAAGGCACTCTATGGCCTTAAACAAGCCCCACGTGTGTGGTATGACCACCTTACCGAGTTGTTACAAGACCGTGGATTTGAAGTTGGGCTAATCGGCCCCACTCTTTTTACTAAGAAGGTCAAAGGGGAGTTGTTTGTGTGCCAACTATATGTTGATGATATTATCTTTGGTTCCCCTAACAAAGCTTTCAATGAGGAATTTGCCGCCCTCATTACCTCAAAGTTCAAGATGTCTTCCACGGGAGAGTTGAAGTTCTTTCTCAGGTTCGAAGTGAAGCAAAGAAGAGAAGGAACCTTCATCAACCAAGCCAAATACACTCAAGACATGCTCAAGAGATTCAAGCTAAGTGATGTCAAGCCGGCTTCCACTCCAATGCCCACCAAGTGCCAACTTGACATTGATCCCAATGGTAAAGCGGTGGATCAAAAGGTATATCGTCCATTATTGGCTCCTTGCTTTACCTTTGTGCATCTAGACCGAATATCATGTTGAGTGTGGGAATTTGTGCACGGTTTCAAGCCGCACCTAAGGAAAGCCACTTTGTGGCGGTCAAGCGAATCTTTCAATATTTGGCTCATACCCCAAACTTTGGCTTATGGTACCCAAGGGGAGCAAACTTCAAGCTTGTAGGATATTCGGACTCCGATTGGGCGGGAGACAAAGTGGATAGGAAGTCCACTTCCAGAGGGTGCCAATTTCTTGGTTGCTCTTTGGTGAGTTGGTCCTCCAAGAAGCAAAGTTGTGTGTCTCTCTCGTCCACCGAAGCGGAGTATGTGGCGGCCGGTAGTTGTTGTGCACAACTCTTATGGATGAGGCAAACTTTAAAGGATTACAGTGTAATTTGTGACAAAGTGCCTCTTTGGTGTGACAATGAAAGTTCCATCAAGATTTTCTCTCAACCCGGTGCAACACTTCAAGACAAAGCATATTGAGATTCGGTATCACTTCATCCGGGATCGCATTAGGCGAGGGGAGATCGAGCTCAACTACGTCAACACCCATGATAACCTTGTAGATATTTTCACGAAGCCTTTGGATGAAGCAAGATTTCGCGAGTTAAGGCATGAGCTAAATATCATTGATTCGAGCAATGTTGCTTGAACCCTTGCACACCCCACCTCACTCAACTTGTTGCCTAATCTAGGTGTAGGCATGGACATAGGGGGAGGGTTGTTCTCTCAATGAACTCTCCCTCCCCCCATTATGCATAAAGTGATCAACTCTTTCACATTAGCCATTTTTTATGGTACTTGTGCTTCAAAGACGAGTTTTGGTCATGGGTCCAAGGATAATTCTTCGCGGTTCCATACCAATTGACTCAAACATAGGTGGCTCCGGCCACCGCCCTCTCCTTGGAGAGATTGTGTCTCATTTTTGGTCTTTGTTGTCTCTTGCCTCTCTTCCTTCGTGCCGAGCTTGTGCTTGTGGTGTCCAGTGTGTTAGCTCTTTGGTGTGGTCTTTTTCTTGAAGGTTCCGTGCTTCGGTGTTCTCTCGTTTGGTTGAAACTGCTTTTTCTTGAGCTCACGGTACTACCGCGTGGGGAGCGTGCGGTACTTCCGCACCCAGCGCGGCAGTAATTTTTTACTGCCGCCTGGGGGAGCGGTACTAAAGCCACGGTGCGGTACTTCTGCCCGGGGCGGTACTACCGCGATGACGTGCGGTACTACCGTGCGGTCGAGGGCGCGTGGGGGGTTAAACACGGGCAGGGGGAGTTCTAACTCCCCCATACCCATTCGTCTCTCTCCCCACTCCGTCTCTCTCTCTCGCTCAAGAACGGCGCCGGAGGTCCTCACCGGATCTCCGTCTCCGGCCGCTCTCCTCGAATACTGACCGGTGGGATCGTTCCCCACCACTCCCTCTTGCCATGGAACAAGGTTTCTCCCCCAATCCCTCCCTTTTTCTTGTTCGTCTTGTTGTTTTTAGGTTTTGGGGAGATGCAAGTTGTTCTTGAGATTTTAGGCCAAATCCTTGCAAGAGTAGGATGTAGGAGAGTAGTTTTGTGTAGTGATGGTACTTGCTATAGTTGTCCCGTGATGGATTTGATCGACCGTAGTACCGCGTGTTGTCACGGTTGTGCTCAGATCTCCATGGCCGTTTCGGATCTGCAACCGTGCGGTACTACCGCTCTTCAGGTACGGTACTACCGCCCTACTGGTGCGGTACTACCGCGTCTCTGGTACTACCGCTCCTTGGAGCTGTACTACCGCATGTGGCGTAACACACGATACTACCGTTGTCTCAAATCCCTCTTGTGGCACTTCTCACGTGCTATGTCTACTTGTTTCACCTTCTTTGTTGTGGTCTTTGCATTGATCCTTCTCGCGTTTCGTGCGTGTTTGTTTTGTGGTGTGTGTTTTAGGTGGTGGCTCAGGTGCTCCGGCTCGCCGCTCCAATCCAAGCCATGACACGGGATCCAAGCGTATGCGCAACACAGAGGCAGCAGAGTGCTCCAATGCCCCCCAACGCAGAACCAAGACCACCGCCACCAAAGAGAAGGAACCCACCATGAGTTTGGATGAGATGCCACTTGCTGAGTTCATCTCTTGGAGGAAGATCAATCCATATGGAAACCCTCGTGCCAACTTTCAAGGGAATGAGCTATTCTGGACCAAGCAGCAGAACCTCATTTATCTGGATGTCATCAAGGCTAAGGAAAACACCTATGTGGAGGTGAAGTGGATCAACATGCATCACATGAGGCAAGAGAAGCACCGGGACTACTTTGCCGAGGCTTTAGACCTAGTGGAGCAATTTGGCATTGAGCATATCATCTCATTCCACAAAGACTATGATCCTGAGATCCTTGCTCAGTTCTTTGCCTCGGTGCATTTTCATCCCAATGAGGAAAGGACCATGACTTGGATGACCAATGGTCGGCAGCTGACTGCTACTTGGAAGGAATTCATGACTTTGCTTGGGGTTCCGGATGAGGGGCTCACCACACCCCAAGGTGTTCGCCCTCATGCCAATTCCGAGTCTGCCAACAAGAACATGCTTATGCCCTTCTATGTGGAGAAGAAGCTCTCCAATGGCAAGTCAACTTGGGTACTCAACTCTTTTCTTGACATCATGCACCGGATCTTCCGCAACACTCTCTTCCCACGCATTGGGGACAAGGACAAGGTGCATGCCTATCTTGTGGATATGATGCTCCTGTGTGAAGACGCTCGCAACTCTCAGACACTACCACTTGATGTCTCACATATCATGTGGCATGAGCTTCGGTTTGCGGTCTACAACTGCAAGGTCCCCATCTATGGACCTTATCTGTTTCAGTTGATCTCGGTAACTTGGGAGAAGCTCTACCCTCAGGATGAGTTTGAGACCCCTAGTTGGATCCGGCATGAGCCCATCAACCTTCGTATCAAGACTTAGTGGGCCAACACTACCTCTCGTGCTAATACCGCGGCTGCCATGGACATGGATGCAGATGAGGATGAGGAGGAGGCAGCAGACGAGGACAGCTCTGAGGGTTACATCCCTCCCACCTCTAAGCCATCTTGGGCTAAACGACTGAAGAACAAGATGAAGGTTTTGTTCTGTATGCAGGCAAAGGGGCAGTACAAGACCCATGTGGCTTCCAAGGAGACTCGCCGCCGCGACAAGCAGATTTTCAGGACCTTTGGCGAGAACATATCTAGCGGGTCACAGGTGCACATCACCCCAGAGGCAGAATGGATGCGCAAGCAGGGTTATCAGTGGACCGAGTCTGAGGAGGAGTCCGTCCCAGCTGCAGAGTCTGACGGGGAGCATGCGAGTGACTACTCCACTTGAGCCACCACTATTGTTGTAGGTGTCCTCTCTGCCTTTTTGGCGTCTCGATGCCAAAGGGGAAGAGAGTAGAATTTGCGAGTTGTGTCATGTTTGGGTCAGTTGAACTTCGTTTATTTCGTTTGCTTTGGTTTGCTTTGGTTTGTGCTTGTGAGACCTTCTATCATATGGTGTAAGACATATGCACTCGATCGTACCGTAGTGAGCTTATTCTATCTTGTGCTTATTACATTATGCTCTTCTATATCTTGCTTAGTTTTAGCCTTATTGCAAGATATGCCATGTCTATAAAATATAGGGGGATTGTTGATCCTAGTATGTGTGCCGTGCAGTCCAAAGCACTTATCGAGATAGCACACATCTAGGGTGAGCCCGTCTATATTTTAGAGACTTGGGGTTTGCCCTTGCTCTTTGCGTTATACCCTTGTGCAAATCCCGTGTTGTCATCAATCCACCAAAAAGGGGGAGATTGTAAGGGCATTTTTATCCCTTAGTTGGTTTTGGTGATTGATGACAATACTTTTGCGGACTAATCATGTGCATCGAATATTTCAGATATATATGGACTAGGCACAAGATGATTTGGTTCCCCTCGAAGGCTATGGAAGACAGCGTTTCTCTTTGTTTCTTTTCGGTGGTATTGAGTCGTAGGGAAGCCGTACTATTAAGAGGGGGTCCGCGTTGGAAAGGTTGGGTGGATTCCTCACGTACACATCTTCCTTTGCACCTCCTTTCTTCTAGCCTTTGGAGCATCCTATGTTTTCCTTGTCTATGCAATTATTGCTCATGCTTGCTGAACTAGGGCATGCGGTAGTACTGCTCCTTAGAGCGGTAGTACCGCAGGCCCTTGCGGTAGTACCGCCCGCTGGCGCGGTAGTATCGCTTCTAAGTAAGCGGTAGTACTGTGGCCGTAGTCCAGATGTTGTCACCTTCTCCCTAGTGGGTGGCACCCATCACGGTAGTACCGCGCACAGGGCGCAGTAGTACCGTGGTATCTAGCTTAGTTCCGCAAATACGCGGCAGTAAGGGGCGGATGTAATTTTTTACATCCGCGCCTCACGCGGTAGTACCGCTGCTGGCTTACGGTACTACCGCGTCGGGTTTTTGCATCGACTCCAACTCTGCGGAAGCAGCCACGGATGTAATTTTTTATATCCGTGCCTTCCCATCTCTGGACAGCTCCTGCCTTGCGGTCGTACCACAAGGGGGCGCGGTAGTACCGCGTCAGCAGTACTACTGCCCACTGCTTTAGTGCATTTTGGGCTGTTCTGGTCTCTGCTGCGTGGGCGGTAGTACCACGTGCCCCTGCGGTAGTACCGCGCCTCAGGTACGGTAGTACCGCGTTGCGCAGGCTGAGTTGGTGGATAATGGTTGGATTTGTTCTTCGACTATATAAGGGGTGTCTTCTTCCTCTAGTTGACTACCTCTTCCACCTCCAAGCTCCATTGTTGCTCCAAGCTCCATTTTCGGCCGATCTCTCTCCCTAGCCAATCAAACTTGTTGATTCTCTAGGGATTGGTTGAGAAGGTCCCAATCTACACTTCCACCAAGAGAAATTTGAATCCCCCCACTAATCCCTTGTGGATCTTGTTACTCTTGGGTGTTTGAGCACCCTAGACGGTTGAGGTCACTGCGGAGCCATAGTCCATTGTGGTGAAGCTTCATGGTGTTGTTGGGAGCCTCCAATTAAGTTGTGGAGATTTCTCCAACCTTGTTTGTAAAGGTTCGGTCGCCGCCTCCAAGGGCACCAATAGTGGAATCACGGCATCTCGCATTGTGTGAGGGCGTGAGGAGAATACGGTGGCCCTAGTGGCTTCTTGGGGAGCATTGTGCCTCCACACCGCTCCAACGGAGATGTACTTCCCCTCAAAGGGAAGGAACTTCGGTAACACATCCTCGTCTTCACCGGCTCCACTCTTGGTTATCTTGTGCCTTTACTTGTGCAAGCTTATTTGTGTTATATCTCTTGCTTGCATGTGTGCTTGTTGTTGTTGCATCATATAGGTTGCTCACCTAGTTGCATATCTAGACAACCTACTTTGATGCAAAGTTTAAATTGGTAAAGAAAAGCTAAAAATTGTTAGTTCCCTATTCACCCCCCCCCCCTCTAGTCAACTATATCGATCCTTTCACTTCTGCACCGACATATGTGATTGGAATCAAGAGCTAATTCTTCAGTTCTACGCGACGCTGCACATCACAGGAAATGCTGAAGATGTGAATTCTTGGGTGTTGGACTGGATGACAGAAAACACTCACTTCAAAGCACCGGCCTCTGAATTGCTTCATGCCCTGCCTGTCAGTCCTCCCCTCGAAGGTGCGCGTCTCATATATCATGAACCTAAGCTCTCTGATCACTACATGCAAGTCTTGATGAAGCCTCTGAAGCCTGGTCAAGCCCCAAGATCCAAATTCCTCGTGAAGGAATTCATGTATGTGCCACGGACTTTCTATCGCATTCTGACCAAGACATTGAGTCCAATCAAAGGCCACGACTCTAATGAAGAAGAAGTTGTTGGCATCATGAAGATTTGCTTTTCAACATCATCCATGGAGTTCCTATCAACTACCATGATTTCTTCATGAGGACTCTGGCCAATGTTGCATTGTCACCGTTTGAATTGAAGCCTTATGCTCCCTGGATTATGAGATTCCTCAGATCAAGGTCTTCAATCAACTACAAGGCTGATACACTTAACCATTGCAGCTACTTGCCCCCCATTGAAGTCTTCAAATGGCCTATTTCTTCATGTGATGACAAGGGCAAGGCTACTATTATTGATGAAGGCACTCGTCCATTGGATGGACAGTTTTGCAAAGCTGCATCCTACTCCACCAATGATGATTCTGCCACTCATGACTCTGCCGCCAATGCTTCAAAGCAAAATCCTCAAGGCACGGCTCCAAGGGTGATGACTGATCGTGAGCTTCTCCTCAGTCTTAACCAGAAGGTCGATCGCAACCACAAATGGGTCAAGCGTCAGTTTGGTTCTATTCTTTATAACATGACTCCTACACACAATTCAGTGAAGAAGAACCATTACTACCTCCATGAAGTCTTCGGTCGCACCTGGGCTGCTCTGTCTCATCTTTATGGTGAAGAAGATCTCAAGCAGATGGGCTTCAAGCAAGACTTTGACTGGTCTCAGCCACCGGCGAAGAAATTCAAGAAAGTCAAAGTTCCTTCCTTGGTGGATAGCTCTTATTCTTCATCGCGTGAGACTGATGAAAATGAAGATTTGGATGACACTGCAGCAGGCTCTACTTCAACAACCGACCCCAACAACGCTGGCGCTCCTCCATCGACTTCGTGATTTTCTTCAGGGGCGTTAGTCCTCATTTTTCATCCCTTTTGGTCATTTGAAGACAAAGGGGGATTTGAGTTAGTCTTCAAGCGGGTTTCTACATTTGGGCGTTTTGCTAAGTTACAACTCTCGTTCTTTTGAAGACTTTGTTGGATCGAGTTGTGAACTTAAACCCGATGGTGCTCTGATACTTTTGCTATGTTCTTCTGCATGCTATTTCCTCATATATGTTAATGCACGCATGCTGAATTACATCAGTCACCATTTTTCATCATGCATTTCAAATTCTTCATACCATATGTTAAATGCGTGTATGAATTACAAGATATAGGGGGAGATCTCCATGATTCTACTCTTCAAATGCTCATTGCTTCAAAAGCAAATTCCTCACTATGCACATCTTCAGGGGGAGTTCTTCTATATCTTGCAATCAAATTCCTCAATATCAATATTTACACTTCATATGTTTATCCCCGTTGAAAACTTAATCTATATTGTCATCAATCACCAAAAAGGGGGAGATTGTAAGTCCATCTAGTGCCCCTTAGTGCGTTTGTGAGTGTACACAGGTCTATAAGTCTATGAGGAGTTTGATATTTACAGAGAAAGTCGACCCCTAAAAATGAATGTCTTCAACTGAAGACTTTGGATTTCTGAAGACTTTGAACGTGAATAAATTGGTGTGACCCTAAAGACTTGGTATTCATACGAGGAACATGAAGCGTGAAGACTTTTGTTTTCGTAGTTTCATTTTCTCTTTCTTGAGTCATAGGAAACTCCTACTGTTAAAGGGGGTCGAGGAAAAACTAAGGAAAAGTTTCCAGGTGATGCTCATCTCAAAATCCTACACCTATCAATCCTTTCGAGTCAAGCCATTGGAAATCTCATACAGTTCAGTCAATTTTCAGTGACAGAGATGAAGATCTTCTGGTCTCTAAGGAATTAGTTCTGATTGAAGAGTTAGGAATTCGCCAGTGTGGATTGCCTACAAGTGAGGAACATGATAGCCTTGAGGAATTTGAGCCTCAAATTTCCAACTGTTGCTGTGCTACGCGCCAGCTGTCCCAAAATATCTACCCACCTAACGGTCATATCATTGAAGGGCATTTATGTCTTATCATGTCGGGCTGCTCCCTAGGCTATAAATAGCCGCCCCCTTCAACCACTAGTTGGTTGGCTGCTCCGAGAGAAACTGACACTTGTCATTGTGAGCATCCCATCCTCCGAGGACTTTGAGTGAAAATCATCAAGTGAGGAAAACCCAAACCCAAACACCTACAAACCCAAAGTGATTGAGCATCACTGAAGAAATTGTTCCTGTGTGGATCCGACGCTTGTTACCTTTCAAGACTGTGCATCTTCCAGACGGTTAGGCGTCATGGTCTAGAGCATCCAAGAGGAAATTGTGGATCGCTGAGTGACCGAGTTTGTGAAGGTTTGGAAGTCACCTGAAGACTTACCACGAGTGAATGGGCGAGGTATGTGTGACCTTAGCTCAAGGAGAATACGGTGAGGACTATGTGTCCTCGGGTTTAAATACCTAGCCGCTCCAACCAGATGTACAACTGTCACAGCAGTTGGAGCTGGTCTACCAAATCACTGTCTTCACCGAGCTAACTGGTTTTATTTCCTCAACCCTTCCATTTCCTCATTACTGTGTTGTGCACCTGATCATTTCTGTTTGAAAACTTTGACTGAAGACTTTCTCAATTTCCTCAGTTCAATTTCTTCAGTCAGTTTGTCTTCAGCCTGCTTATCCTGTGTTACGCTTTCTGTACTCTGTGTTTGCTTTCATTTCATCATGATGTCTATGCGTCTGTTCTGTTATGTATGCATCTGAGTACTTATTCCGCTGCTAGTAGTTCTTTGCTTAGGAATTTCCTCACCTTGGAATTCCTCAGTGAAGAATTCATAAAAATCGCCTATTCACCCCCCCTCTAGTCGACTTAACGCACTTTCAGGGGTGCTACTTTTGGTGACGTACACAAGCATGGCGACATCAAAAGCGCGGATTAAGTAGAGAGGGGGTAAGGTTGCTCAACCTCAAAGAGTAAGTTCAGGTTACATGGATTAATCTATTAAGGCCTTTGGCGTCGGCTCTAGCCCATAAACGTGCCTCCTTTTATAGGTCATTGGAGAGCTGAGTAGAGGAGGGGTCCATGGGAAAGTTTGACGTTACAGTGCTTCCAGATAGTCCACATTGTTAGAATGGTCAGAGAGTTAATACCCTTATGCGGGCTAGCCAGTGCCATGGATGTTGTTGTGGACCACAAGTCAAAGAATCATGTCACACCGTCTGAAGAGGGGCGGGCAAGCGGCACCCGGCCATCGTGTCATGCCCAGCGATGCGAGAGAAGACACAGCCACGAGCAAGGGGTGTAGGATCTCGCTCTCCTAGTTCTAAAGTTTGCAAACCGGGTCATGGGGAGATTATGGTGCGCCCATGATGGCTACCTAGCAATGGTTAAGGGAGGCTAGCCAAAGGAAAATCTTCGCATCCGTCGGCGGCCAACTTTTCCAAATTAGCTACGAGTAGGGGGTAGTGGTCGCTCCACGGAACAACGCCATGTAGCAAGAGAATGTGGTGAAGGATTAGCCGGTCTTTAACCATGTTTCAAATCTGTAGCGTGTACCTATACCAAAAGGGCATGTGGGTCGTCAATTCCGGCTCATGGGGGCAACAATGACATGAACCATGGTTCGACCAACACGCCCCTAAACGGTTGTTTGGTTACTCACATGAACTTTTGGCTATTTGCATCTCTGATCCAGTTGAGTCTGTTTGAGGGTATGCAGATTTTTGGATCATGTTCTGCTTATTGTTCGGTAGCCTGCATTGCACCAATGATGTGCTCACCCCTTTTCAAATGTGGTGGGCTTACCACCACACTACACAACAACTGAGCAGAAATAAAGCATCTAAATACACAGCAAATGAACAACTAGCTTAATACGAGGAGTTTAAAGCCAACAGGGGGCATCCCCCCATTCCCTTGCACAAACTCGGGGTGGTGTTCCCTAACCAAAATACACAGTTTAGGCACCAACGAACGACAATTTTAACACCACCAACAACATGACTAGAGACTAGAATCAAATGGCCCTTGGCAGACGAACTTCTGGCATCTGTATATGGCAATGGTGGAGGTCCTTGCATCGTATATCTACACTATGAACCCAAGGTTGGAGAGTTTTAACATGAAGAGGTCGCGGGGGACGATTTTGTGCTTGCGACAGAAGTAGTCCCGCCCTCTGCCTAGCACGGTCTAGTCCCGGAACCTCTCCACCCGCACCTAGTAGTGGCACATCTTGTTCGACAGCTTGACCATGCGAGGGAGAGGGATCTAGATCCATCTCTTGATCAACGACAGGAATGGCTTGGGGATGTCAAGCATGGCCGGAAAACCATGTCTAGGAAGGTCCAAACACGATGAAATTTAATGGAAAATAATAGACCCTAGAAGCTTCGGGAGGAGACCAGAAGGTGCACATAGGTCCTACAAGTCCAGGGGCATGGCCTACCCCCTCACCGCACCATCCAGGCTTGTGGGTACCCTACTGCTCCATTTGACCTAATTCCTGGCCTATAAATTCCCAATATTCCTGAAACCCTAAAGGAAAAAAGATGAGAGAATTGTATCGCCACTGCAATCCTCTGTTGCGAAGGGGTCCCATCTGAGCCCTGTTCCGGAGCTCTGCCGGAGGGAAAAACAATTGGGGTGGCCACCTTCATCAACCAATTGTTGTCTCAATGATTATGTGTGAGTAGTTCCTTCAGGATCTACGGGTCCATAGTAGTACCTAGATGGCTTCCTCTCTCTCTCTCTCTCTCTCTCTCTCTCTCTCTCTCTCTCTTTTGGATATTCAATACAATGATTTCCTCTTAGATCAATCCGATGTAATTCTTGTGGTGTGTTTGTTGGGATCCGATGATTTGTGAATTTGTGATCAGATTCTTCATTAAATATGACTAAATCATGTGAAGTTTCTTTGTTGTATGATTGAGTAGCTATGTGTGCTTTTCGAGTTATTTGTCTTCTTTGGCCAAGATAGATGGGTAATTCTTCAGAGGGAGTGGTGCATAGTAGTGGGTTCAACCTCACGGTGATGTTGCATAGTGACAAAAAGGGGGAAATGCATGTGATGTGTTCTTCATACTAAGGATAAAACGATGTGAATGGGTCTTATTGCTAGTTTTCTTTCTGTCTAAATCATGTCATCTTGCTTACCGCATTACTTCGTTTCTTGCAAACTTAATACTTTGAGATGCATGCTAGATAGCGGTCTTGGGGTCGAGTAATAGTAGTAGATGCAGTTGGATTAATGATCTACTTGTCACGGACGTGGTTCCCATATGAGATTATGCCATGAATGATCGTAGTTATGAATGTTTCTTATTTGTCAAATGCTCAATAGTAATTTGTTTACCATGCCATTATCTACTTTCGAGAGAGAATACACTAGTGAACCTATGGCCCCCGAGTCCATTCTCTATTATTATTTCTGTTGCTCTATTGCTCACTTTATTATTTTGTCATTTTCCATATCACTATCTATCACTATTTCTATTAACCTTGCAATTGGGGATTGACAACCCCCCTAGCCAAGTTGGGTGCAAGCATTTATTTTGTTTGTGCGCAGGTGCTGCTTATCTTGTTAGCTTGTAGACTCCTACTGGTTTGATAAACCATGGTTCTTAACTGAGTGAAATATTTTCTGCTACTATGCTACATCACCCTTGCTCTTCGATGAAAACCCAACAACTAGTACGAGAGTAGTAGGAGCCTGGGTGTAGCGGTTGAGGAGATGGAGTCGTCGATTTTCGACAAGGGTGTGGCGAGGCGGCCGGGGTGGTGGAGCGGCCGCGGAGGCAAGAGATAAAACAGATGCAGAGAAAGATGGGAAGATGGGCGCGCATGGTTTGTGAGGGGTTTTGGGTGGGCTGGGGGTATCAGAGTCCTACATGACTGATGTTTGGACTCCCGCGAAGCCCCCGATACAGGCCGCGTTGGATGGCTAAACGCGTCCGGACCGTGCCGTCCAGACGTTTGCGGACGGTCTGAGGGCCTGCTTTCAAGATGCCCTGACATCTCCAATGCTAACTCACAAACCGGACACCACATCCATCCATGGATAGTGGGGACTAGTCCACGGACATGGAAGCGGGAGGCAGCCACCGAAAGCTAGCCACATACATAACTTTTTAAAGTCTGCATACATCTGCACACTCAATATAGCCACATATCTTGTTCCAGTTTAGCTAAAAATGTTCAAATGTAGCAGTAGTTCCAATTTAAATATTACACTCCAACAATGTTGTCCCCTTTACCCGCCCACAAATGTTCAATTAGATCTTCTTTTAGTTGCTGATGAGTTGCTCGAGGACAAATTTGTTGACGCATTTGAACAAACTCATCAAATGTGGTCGGATTCTGGTCTTAAATTTTGATAGGATCATCCATGTTCTCAAATTCATGACCTTTTGCAACATGCTCACCCTCATCCTCGACGATCGTGTTGTGTCTGATCACACAACATGTCATCACCTCCCACAAGGTCTCTGGATCCCATTGTTTAGCAGGTCCACGAACAACTACAAGCCGTGCATGCCAAAGCCAAAGATCATGCGATGCAACTGCTTCAAGAATGATAGTGGGCTTCTTAACATGACCCTTATATTGCCCTTGTAGAGGTTTTGGGTAGTTCTTCCATCTCCAATGCATGCTGCAAGAGATCCGAGAAACCTGGTCACCATCTTGCTTCCGACGTTGCCAAGATCCTCTCAGTGTCTGCCACCGTTGGTTCTCTTAGGTACTGATGTCCAAATATCGAGACCAAGACAGTAGCAAATCTTACCATGGCATCTCCGGATGTGCCCTCAGACATCCATAGGTATTTGTCGCACGAATCAACGGCCATGCCATATGCAAGCATCCGCGGTGCGGCTGTGCACTTCTGTTAACCAGAGAACCCAATCCTTCCCACGGCATCTTTCTTCAAGATGAAGTAGTCATCAAAGGAATGAATGCCATGGTGGAGACGATTGAAGTCATTTTTTGAACCCGAAAGTGGCGGTAAAAAAATTCAGCGAATAGAGAATCCAAGGCAAAATAGCCGTCCATCGGCATCAAATGGACGCGCCCACTGTTGTGATTGAGCACTCGATGACCCTTGATCGATCCCTTCAAATTGAGAATATGATTTTTCCGCACGACTCATCAAGTGAATTGCCATAGCATATAGATTTTTGAATTATTTGAACACATTTTTAATACATGAACCATTTCTGAAAAAATATGTGAACAAAGTTTGAAATCACAAAAATTCGCTTAAAAAGACAACCAACATTTAGAATTCCAAAATGTTGGCGAAAATTTGTGTCATTTTTAAAAAACAACTGTAATTTTTTTAAACATGAAATTTTAAAAATTGCAAAAATTTTAAACATTTTATTTTTTAAACAAGAAAAAAAGTAAACATGAAATTTTAAATTCTGATATTTTTGGAAATTATCGACCAAAAATTGAAAATTGGAGCATTTTTTAAAATTCCAATTTTAAGTAAAATCTAACATTTTATTAAAAAGCAAGCAATTTTTTAAATCCTGAAAATTTATAGATATAGTGTTTTTAAACTGTGAATTTTTTGTCATGTTCAAACAATTTTAAAATATTTGAACATTTTTCTTAAAATGGAACAATGCCCATTCATTTTCCAAAAACACATTTTTTTAAATTTGAAAGAAGGGAACAATTTTTGAAGACTTGAAGATTTTGGAAAATTTGAATTTATTAAAAAGAATAAAAGTAAAAGTAAAATTAACCAAAATTTAAAAAGAAACTGAAAAAAAGGAAAGAAAAGGAAAAGGACCACAATATCCTGCGAACGTTTGCTGTGAGGTTTTAGTATTTGCAAACGTTTTAGACAATTGTGTTTGGGGAATCACACTCACTTTATTTCTCTATAGAAAGTTGTAAAGGAATTACATTTGGGTCATGTGGGTTTATAAATGATATATGACGGCGTTGTGGCAAAAAATAATCTACCCATACCGGCATCCGCGGCCCATTAGCCCGCCAAGTCCGCCGCGCGCAATGCAAAGAAAGATCCAGGCGAAGAAAAAGGCGGGAATCACACAGCAGATCGAAGCAGAGCCAGCCAACCCCAAGCGGAATCGCCTCCCACGCTTTGCTTTCCGCAAAGGCCAATCGACTCCACCACCACCACCGTCCCCGGCCGCTCCCCATGCCCCACCGCCAACTCCACCACCACCGTACGTCCCCCGTACTATATAACGCGAGCACCCTCGTCCAGACCCCCTCAGTCCCCTGCCCTGCCTGCCTTCGATCCCCACCAGCCAGCCAGCGCCGATGCCGCGGCGAGCGATCGAGGTCCGGGCCGACGGCGCCGCGCCCAAGTGGTGCATGTCGCTGCTGGAGAACACCTTCACGGCGTTCCTCAAGTCCCCCGGCGCCGACGCCGACGCCAAGGCCGTGTTCGCGGAGGGCTCCCTGTTCAGCCCCTACCTGTTCGGCAAGTTCTTCGACCCGGCCGACGCGTTCCCCATGTGGGAGTTCGAGTCGGACGTGCTGCTCGCCGCGCTCCGCCGCGGCGCCCGGACCACCGTCGACTGGGCCGAGAACGACTGCGAGTACCGCCTCAGAGCCGACATACCAGGTACGTGCCCCAATCCCCAGCTCGCTCGATGGATGATTGATTTCAGTACCACATAAAAGATGCTAGTTCAGGCTTCACAATACAAGATCGGCCGTGTTCGACTATAGTTGCAGGTGACTTAACTTGAGTAACAAAAGTACAGTAGCACATATGATCAGATTTTCGTTCAAGCTTCAAACTGAAACCTCCGTCCCAAGTGACAGAAGTACCATAGTTTTAGCATAGATTCGCCGTAGTAGGAATGCATGCATGATGTGGCCTCTCTCTGTACCAAGTTCAGTGCAGCGTTCTCTGTACCAAGCTGCGTCGATTCTCTAGGAATATATCGATGAGCAGATGTCTAGATGAACCAGGATAGTAAGTTACCGTGCTCCTCTGCCACACGACTTGTGTAGGAATCCAACACCTTTGCATTTCGCCACATATATTAAAGATGTTCTTACAAGATTGCAACTTGCTAGCTAGCTATCCATCTAGAGGGGTGTGCTCGTGCGTGCTTTCCCCGTTGCTACCCCTTTGCTTTTGCCGCAGCAGCACTATGGTCATGGTCACGTGCAGCCTTCTGTCGCCGTCGCTTTTCTTGGCAAATTATTCGTTGCGTCTGCGTGTGGCGCCCCTTGCGGAAAAGCGAGCGGAAGATTGTGCCACACGATTGCCAAAACCAACAAAGCCAAGCACACTTGCACCGTTATCATATCGTATTGTACATATGGTACTTGTGCAGTATCTAGCACTAAGTTTGCTATCTTTGACATGATCATCAGGTGGAAGGAAGTGCGAGGTGGAGGTGAGCGGCGACGGCGCAAAGGTGGTGGACGTGAGCGGGCTGTGGCGGGCGCCGCCGGGGGACGGCCGGGACTGGCGCGCCGGCCGGTGGTGGGAGCACGGCTTCGTGCGGCGCGTGGAGCTGCCTGAGGACGCCGACGGGGGCAGGGTGGAGGCCTACTTCGACGACGGCGCGGGGTCGCTGGAGATCAAGGTCCCCAAGAGGAGCAGCGACGCGCACCAGCAAGCCTGAGAGAATCGGAACATCTCGACGCTCGCAACTGGATTGGATCAGACTAACCGGATGCATTTGCCGGTGAAAGTGAATTATTCTCCTTCTGATGTGATGATGAGCAGTTGATGGCGACTGAAAAGACCGCGTAATCTCGGTAGAAATTCGGAAAGATATGGCTGAGACGAAAAGGAGCAAAGATTACCCATCTATTGCATGATGATGATGTTACAAGTCTGATGTAATATGTTCTTCAGTTAAATGGCTAATTAACCAGCAGTGTGTTGCAAGCACGAAAGCGTCGCCGTCAGTTTCGGTCGTCGACCGGATGGGCTGCGGCATCGATATGGTTCTAGATTAGAGGAATATATGGGCAATGCGCGACTTTTGAAAGGTTGATTCTCTCATTTCTTTCGGCACGATGCATCTCCATCAGCCGTCAGTCATCGCCCCTAGCCCCTTTATCCCCAGTCGGCACATGAGTATCAGAGCTGTGACGAAAGCTGGGGTTGGCTCTTTGAGATCCTCAGGTGATTATTCTGCTGAGAAGCACGTTGGCCAGATGATATTCGATGGTTTCGGGCGACGATTTGCTTTAGATTTGTTGTAAAATAATGCCCTGTTTTGTATAAATATACTCACAAGACCGGTGCATCACAATTTTTGACAAGAAAAATTATAACTCAGGTCCCTCAACTATCGCAAAGTCCAAATTTGGTCCCTCGACTATAATAATAGGGGGATTAGTTGCATGGAAAAATGTTTGCAAAAGAAGATAATGTGATGGTTTATGCATTAAGGATATTCATACACAAAATATTTATCTAGCCAAGAAATTTGCAGTTAAGGTACTTCTTTCTGTCACACACAAGAACATTATGGATGATTCACTATTTGGTCTCATCGTTTTGGGAATACGATACAAAAGGTTGATGCCAGATCACTAGTAGAAAACAGGGCTTTGGTCACAGGGCAATATTCACATTAGTCCCGGTTCAGTCACGAACCGGGACTAATGTGAGCATTGGTCCCGGTTCGTGCGGCTAAGGCATTAGTCCCGGTTCACCTGAGCCCTTTAGTCCCGGTTTGAGACACGAACCGGGACTAAAGGGTGCGATGCCCATTAGTACCGGTTCGTGGCACCAACAGGTACTAAAGGTTAGACCTTTAGTCCCGGTTCGAGCCACCAACCGGTACTAATGGGGTTTGAGGCATTAGTATCGGTTCATGGCACGAACCGGTACTAAAGGGCCCATTTTCAAACTCTACCCCCCCCCCCCCCCCCCCGCGCACGTGGATCGCCTTTTCAGTTTTGTAAAAAGCAAAAGAAAATGATAAAAACTTCAAAAATTAAAATCCTTCCAGATGTAGTTATGTTGCTACATGTACTAGTTAGGAAATTTTAAAAACATAAATTTGGACATGTTTTGCAAAAAGTGTAGGGAAAATGTAAACGGCTATAACTTTTGCATACGGTGTCAGAAAAAAGTATAATATATCAAAATGTTCAGCACGAAAATCCGCATCCGATTTTGACCGCCTACGGCCTGTTTGCAAATTTTTAGAATCCTCAAATTCTAAAAGGAAAAAAGTTATGCTCAAATTTCAGTTTTTTTTTGTATTTTTGTTAAATCTGGTCAAACTACTTATTCAAGAAGTATTAGTGTTACCAAATAATTATTCAAGAATATTAGTGTTACTAAATAATTATTTCAGTTTTTTGAATTTTGGTCAAATCTGGTCAAACTGTGGTCAAACTGTGATCAAACTAATTATTCAAGAATATTAGTGTTACTAAATAATTATTTCAGTTTTTTTGAATTTTGGTCAAATCTGGTCAAACTGTGGTCAAACTATGGTCAAACTACTTATTCAAGAAATATTAGTGTTACTAAATAATTATTTCAGTTTTTTTGAATTTTGGTCAAATCTGGTCAAACTGTGGTCAAACAATGGTCAAACTAATTATTCAAGAAATATTAGTGTTACTAAATAATTATTTTAGTTTTTTGAATTTTGGTCAAACTACTTATTGAAGAAATATTAGTGTTACTAAATAATTATTGTTTTTTAAAACAATAGTTTCAAACTCAAACAGTGAAATGTGTGACTTCATGCTCAAGCTAAATTCCTGAGGGTTAATAGGATTGACATCTTAATATTGTCAGGAAAACAACAAGTGCAGACTTGGAAACGAGGGAGAATAGAACCCGGAAGTTAAGCGTGCTCAGGCTGGAGTAGTGAGAGGATGGGTGACCGTCCGGGAAGTTAGATGATTTGGAATGATGAGGGGTGATTAGAGATTAGAGGTTAAATTGAGTAGTGATGAGGGGTGGAGATTAGAGGTTAAAATAATTAAGAAATTTGAAAATATAAAAAATTCAAAAAAAAACTTAAAAAAATCATAAAATTTTCTTTAGTCCCGGTTTGCCCCTACAGGGGGTCCTGTTCATCCAACCCTCCACGGACAAAAGGCCTTTTTTCTACTAGTGAATCCTGGCTTACTATGTACCCCCTCTGTAATATAATATAAGACCTTTAAGATCACTAAAGTAGTGATCTAAAAGGTCTTACATTAGTTTACAGAGATAATACCTCTCTGCACGCGTTCATGTGACTATGTAACAAGAGTGTAGTTGGAGTAGTTATCATCACGGCCGGTGTTTGGTACACGGCGGGGTTGCTAATTAAAATCATGATGTCCTGTTTGTCGTGAATTAGGTGGTTGTTTTCTTACTTAAAGGTCAATTGATTAATTTGATATCCCTAGTTCTTCCTAGTAGAATCATACTTCTAGTTTACCCTTTTCCATACTTTTAGTATCATCTCTTCCAGGTCAAACTCAGCTAACTAGCAAAATCACACACAAATATACAACCGTTAGTCTAGGTTGTTGGTAATTTCAGTTTCAGTTTGACACATAAGTCAACTATGATGTTAGCCATCTGATCTGATCTTGACTCATCATGAATCTCAAATTCAGACATCTGATGGCTCAGTGTGTCGACTTAGGCATAAGAATACCTCAGATGACTTTGATTTAGAAACATGGTTTCAGTTTTCAGTTATCCAAGGAAACCATTTGCATTGATTTGAAATTCAATCAAAGTTTGCCAAATCTGATTAAAATATGAAATTGTTAATGGGAACACAAAATAAATATTGCCGCTGTTCGTAAATACATGAATTCCACATAGCATGCAGTCAAATTTTCTACCTTTGCCTACTTAACATGTAAGGACAGACCCATTGTTAGATGCTCCCACATTAGGTGGGGTCTGGGGTAGGATTACACAAGGCAAGCCTTACTCCTGTGCAGTGCAATGCAGAGAGGCTGCATCAAAACCAGGACCTCTTGGCTCAAGTGGGGAGTACTTTACCACTGCGCCAGAAAAATATTCCTCACAAATCTAATATTTTTCTACTAAAATACTGGCACAAACATTAAGAGCATTGTCTAAAATGCTATCTATTTATGAACGGAGTAATGCAAGTACGAAGGTAGAAGTGCTATTTACAATCTTTTTCAAAATATAACTACAATTGTAATGTGGATGCATCTAAATACATGTACAGAATACACGTTTATATTTTGGTTTCATACTTCATATGAAAATATATTTGGTGCTGTAATTAGTAAAACATGAATCTTCAGCTTACCTCCTAGTATTGAGTCATTATATGTGGTAAGCATCACAAATGTACTGACACTAGACAATTTCTCTATTCATGCACCATGACATCTACATAACGTTAGATACCAATTAGGTCCACAGAAACTGGAGAGATATCGGTATTTTAAAGCTTTGTTACATCGATCAGATTAATCCAGTGCTATGCACATTATTTAGTAGAAACAAAGAAATGGTGGAATCGTAATTGCAACTACAACTCTGTTACCTTTGGATGAGACCGTATGTAAGTATCAAGAGCTTCACGAGCTTCAAATATGACATGAACAAGATTCAATGTAACATCAATGAGCCTTTTTTTTTTGCCTCTAGTGGCTCCATTTCCAGTTTGTTTTGGCACATCTCGAGTTTTATAGCAGTAATTTTGCCCACAACACAGTTAGTGTGACCGCTGCCTCCCTTGCTGGAAGATAGCCCGCGGATCTGCTTTTGAGCGCAAAATGGCTGTATGGATAATTTTTCCATCGATTATGTACTTGCATAGCTCATCTAACAGATTATTTGTGTGTTTGGCTAGCAGCCTAGTCGTAACCAAGAAAATTTTCTGCAAAACAAGAACATGGAAGAGAAACTCAGTTCAATTTTTAAACAAAACCAAAATTTCAGAAGTTAGCTTAAATTGTCCTCTGTTAACTAAAATTAAAAAGGCCATAGAACTTGGACCTGCACATAGACAGTGTAACACACAGAACTGCAGTCTGTGATGACCTATATCATCAGTGGTTTGAGACATGTGCCAATTTGTTATGCTGCAAAACAAGTAATTTGTGCAAGGATGGATACGGAACAAACCATTTCACCAACCAAGACAACTTTGGCACGTCGCACTGCATTACACACGACTAGCTGGCGTGATGATGTAACCCCAAGACATGCCTTTTCCATTCCGATTTATGAAGTGGAGGAAAGATCGGACACTATCACTTTCCAAGATTGGCACCAGGTCGGGTAATCTCATATATCATACTCCCTCCGTTCCAAAATAGATGACTCAACTTTGTACTAGAACTCCCTCCGTTTCAAAATAAATGACTCAACTTTGTACTAACTCTAGTACAAAGTTGAGTCATCTATTTTGGAACGGAGGGAGTAGAACTCATCATTTATGCTCTAGATTGATCCGTTCACAAATAAGGATGAAAGGAAATCAGTTAGTAACAGAAATGTTGCAACAGACAATTTAAATACTCAAAGAATCTGCAGGTCAAACAAAGAACCTGCGGAGTACGGTCTGGGATGATTATATTGGTTGATCTGGACTTAGCAAGTATAGCCCCTGTTTTTTAAACTACTGTTAGAGAGAATGCCACCATCAAGAGCTGTGAGACCATGGAAAGGAAACCATCTAGTAGAAAAACATTATGAAGGTGGTTAGTTACTGCACCTCCTTGACTGATCTGATATGAGCAGCAACGTCAGCATCACACGGAGGACAGAGTAGTCGATGTTGCCTCCTTTTTGTTCACTGTCTCCATTGGTGCAGATCTGGCCTGTACTATCAGTTCCCCTGTTTGTTCCAAGCCAAGTTTATATCTTGTTAGCTTGTACATTTTGTAGATAATTTGTGCTAGGAAATACAAAGCTAGAATGCTGGACTCTACAAAGAAAACTAGTACTTCACATAAACATGGCATTTCATCAGTTTGCAAAAATTATAAGATGGTATACTTTTATGTGTTGTGCTCTCCGTTCTTTCTGTTTCTAGGCTGAACGCGAGCACATCGTCGCTATATAACTTGACTGAAGCATAACACAGCCATAGAAAACGTGAGATGAACAACCAAAATCATCCTTAAGTGAGGCATAAACCTATCATTTCCATCAGACATCAGTTCTCTATTCATCAATGACTAGTCCCTCAATGCCATAGGAGCAGAACGAAAGAACTGAAATTGCAAGAATACAACAGGCTTCCGACCACAGGCCAATAGTGGAAATTCGAAATATAGTACTCCCTCCGTTAAGAAATATGAGAGTGTTTAGATCACTAAAGAGTGATCTTATATTTCTTTACGGAGGGAGTACTAACTTTGTACTAAACCAGCGTCAATTAATATGGATCGAAGGGAGTAGTAACTTCTACAAACATTATTTCTTTATAACAGTTAAAGAAAAGTACATTTTTCGTCCCACAACTCTTGGTAGAGTCTAGATTTGGTCCCTCAACTCCGAAACCGGACAACTTGCACCCGGAACTACAAAAACCGGACAAGGTTCGTCCCTGGACACCATTTTAACCGGTTTTGGTGCTGACTTTTGCCGGTTTTGACCGTGTTTTGACTCAAATTCGTGTACTTTCTTCAAATCCGTTTATTTTATTCAGGTCTGCATACCATTTTCAAGTTCAAGTACTTTTTTTTTCAAATCCGCGTACTTTCTATAAAAGTACATGAATTTGAAAAAGTACACGGATTTGAAAGCAGTACACGAACATGAAAAAAGTACGCGGATTTGAGAAAAATACGTGAACTAGAAAAAAGTATGCGAATTTGGAAAATTATGTGAACTTGAAAAAGTACGTGGATTTGAAAATAGTGCGGATTTCGAAAAGGTATGTGAATTTGAAATTTTTACGCGAACATGGAAAAGTACAGATATTTGGAAAAAGTACATGAATTTCAAAAGATCCACAGATTTGAAAGATATACACTTATTTAAGTAGCACCGTTCAAAATCGGGGTGAGCCAGCACCAAAACCGCTCAAAACCGAGACCAGGGACGAATCTTGTCCGGTTTCAGCAGTTGGGGGTGCAAGTTGTCCGGTTTCGAAGATGAGGGACCAAATCTAGACTCCATCAAAAGTTGAGGGACGAAAAGTATACTTATCTCTAACAGTTACTATGTATTTCGAAAATTAAAGGAATAGAAGTCGAAATTCGAAATGTAAGTAGTAATTGCCAAAATATATATTTCTTTGTGTCAGTTCATACCTTATTTCGAATTTTAATTAGTACTATTCCTTTTACTGGCGGCTTGTAGATGAAAGCCGGTGGTATCCCTATTTATTTTGAGAACCATGTAGGCTGAAAACCTTTCGCTTGAATAAACAGGGTAAATGCAACTGTGAGGCCAATAGATTATTAAATTTATGCAGCACTGCACGTGGAATAATAAAACAAGCAGCAAGCATGAATACATTATTCTTCATATTTTCCACTTCGATAGTTCAGAGGTGTGTTTTACTGATTCCATAACTGGCTGGATACATTATGCTAGAACGGAATATACATGCTAGTCTTTTGTGATTCAAACAAGCCAAATTTGTGGAATATACATGGTAGTCAACAGCAACCAAATATACAGCTGGATGAATGGATTCAGCAATGGAAAATTGCACGCACGGATCAGGCTAGTTAGGGCACAGCTAGATGGATTTGTTTCAGCAAGAAGAAGAAAAATGTTTGCAGGGACAGATTACGCGAGTAACACTGGACTCAGGTGCAGGCGTGCTTTAACCGAACTGCCACCCACGTCTATTTTCGGCGGAGGCCAGATCTCGCAAGGGGCGGGATTGGGTAAGCGGTGGGGCATCCCACCAGATCTTATAAGCAAAAGGGCTTACAAAACCCTAGGAGCGGTGAGGAGTGAGGAAAAACACGTGAAGATAAATAAGGGCATTTTGAACGCGGACCCTCAAACTGCCCACATACATCTGAATTGCGCGGTTCAGACATGTTGTGCCATTCAATGCGGGTGTGTATCGATCCGCCGAGCAGTTTGGACCACTTTTTGGGCAAACTGGAACCAAATGTGGGGGCATTTTGCGGGAGTTCGGATAGCAGACACGTAGGACTCTGACACCCTCAGCCCACCCAAATAGCAGGCGGAGCCCGCGCTTTTGTAGCTGCCCGCCCTATTTCCGCGGCAAAATTCCACTCTCTTCTTCCATCCCGCCGCTCTTCACCTAATTTCCGTCTTTTTCTCCCACTCTCTTCTTCGCTCCCGCCTGTCGGTGATGGAGGTGCTGGAGGATCCGAGCATCACGCTCGCTCGGAAGATCAACTCGGTGACGCGTCAAAGTGAAAGCCGCAAAGGAGGAGACACTCAAGAAGCGGGCCGTCGGCGAACGTGCCGGCGGGTGTGCTGGTCGCGGATGAGGTGGAGGTCGTGGCCTAGGCCGCGGCGCGCCGGCGGTGTCGCCCACCGTACACACGTCACCATGGGAAGCCGTCCGCTTCAAGATGTTGGAGCGGCAGAAAGATGAGTTGGAGGCGGCCGACAATGAGGAGATGGAGGCAGCAGAGGAGAGGAAGCTGCCTACGTGGCTGCGACCGCACCTTGAGCGTGGAAATTCGAACTGTCAGTTCGGTAGGGCAGAAAATCTAATTTTCTGCACGAACTGATATTCTTTTATTATTGGGCATGTAAAAACTACATCATACTTGCCTCTTTTTTGGGTTTGATCGGGCATGTGATCAGGTGCTGCTGTGACCCGACGCCCGTATAATCTAGCGTGCATATGGATCATACTTTATTTGAATTTCAGATTGCCCTTTACTGGCAGACATATACATGACAGTGTTGGATGGTTGGCTCCCGCATCAATGTCCGTGAACTGGTCTCTCTATCTACGGATGGATACCGGAGCAAATTTACGAGTTTGCGTTGGAGATGCCCTAACGAGCAGCTCTAAGCCGCCATGTCGGATCGATCGTGCGGTCGGGGTCAAAATGGGCGGTCTAGCAGTCGTCGTGCCCCCCGGCGCGCATAATAATTTATGATGACCAGTGAATTTGCGTTGGAGATGCCCTAAAGAGCAGCTCTAAGCCGCCATGTCGGATCGATCGTGCGGTCGGGATCAAAATGGGCGGTCTAGCAGTCGTCGTGCCCCCCTGGCACGCATAATAATTTATGAAGACCAGTACAAATTAAATCGAGCCCACGAGTATTCGTATTTGTAGGTTGCAGGGTTTTGATTAGAAGTGTGCTCCATCCTCTAATCATAGTGTGGGAAGGAAGTTTTAGCCCGCCTTCTTACTCCCGTCCGCAGCTCGGTCAACGTCGCTCCCCTCTCCTCGCTCGGTGGCGCCACTTCGCCACCTATCTTCCCAATTGTCCCCCTTCTTCAGTGCCACCCTGCCCCATATCTTCCCCCTTTGTCGTCATCGCCAAAGTCACCCCCATCTGCCATGTTGTGGCGTCCACGCCCTCCTAACGGACCTTTACCCGACAAGATCGAAGAGGAATTTTTTTTGCAAGAAAACTTCCGATCTATTCATCTCAAATCATGACAGTACAACGAACACCATAAATAATAAAAATTACATCCAAATTCATAGACAACCTAGCGATGACTTCTAGAACTGAAATGAGTCGAAGGCGCGCCGCCACCATCGCCCCTCCCTCACCAAAGCCAGGCAAAACTTGTTGTAGTAGACAGTCGGGAAGTCGTCGTCTTATGGTCCTATAGGACCATCGCAGCAGAACAGCAACCGTCATCAATGAAGAGTAGTGTAAATCGGAAGGATCCAACCTAAAGACCCACGAACGTAAACTAACAACGAACTGATCCGAACGGATCTACCAAAGATAAACCCGCCAGAGACATATCTCCACACACCCACAAACGGTGCTAGACGCACTACCGGAATGGAAGCTACGCGGGGAGAATCTTATTCCATTTTCAGAGAGCCGCTACGATCTCGCCTTCCTGAGCAAGACACAAAACCTAGCAAAACCCAAAGTAACAGCTGGATGAATGGATTCAGCAATGGAAAATAGCACGCACGGATCAGGCTAGTCAGGGCACGGCTAGATGGATTTGTTTGAGCAAGAAGAAGAAAAATGTTTGCAGGGACAGGTTACACGAGTAACACTTGACTCAGGTGCAGGCGTGCTTTAACCGAACTGGTCGATGTCACCGCTGATTTTTGTAGCCACCCAGGTCTATTTCGGCGGAGGCCAGATCTCGCAAGGAGGGGGAGAGAGATGGGGGTAGGCGGTGGGGCATCCCACCAGATTTTATAGAGCCTCTTCCAATGCATGGGTGCTTAGATGAGATGCCACGTGCATTAAAATTCTTAGCAACTATTCCCCCAATGCATAGATGCTTAGCTTTTGTAGCTAAGCTTCTCTCATAAAATTGTTTAATAATTAATCTTCTTCATGGATTGGTTGGTAGTCACTTTACATAGATTCACGTGCTTAGCACCGTTTCTTTCTGGGTCACCATAAGGGCATCTCCAACAGTCGTATGATCATCGTTGGTTAAATTGCCACGTAGACTGTTTTGATGATATGGCACATAATAAAAGAAGAGAGAGAATGAAATCGTATGAACCTGAAGCAACGCTCCTGCCACAAGCTCCGAGGCAAGCCTGTTTATTTTTTCAACATTTAGTGGACCCGCCTAGTTGTTTAACATACACTCCATTGAAGAGCCTGTATGATGTGATGTTGGCTGTTGACGTGGACACTTATAGGCTCTTCTCACTATTTTGACCTGTAAGTGCATCTAGTGCCACCCCTAGTTGGTTTTGGAGTATTGACGACAAACCTGGTTGAGGGACTAATGTGTTTGTGAGAATTGCAGGATAACATAGGTAGTAGTCCCTCATTGATTCGGTTTACCTACCTGAGATGACCCCTAAAAATGCATGAAGACATTGAAGACAATGGTGGTATGTGAAGACATTCACATTGAAGACTATGACAAGAGAAGACATCACGTGAAGACTATGGAGTGTGAAGACTTAGTTGTTTCGTTGTTTCCTTTTCTTCGTTGTTGAGTCATAGGAACCACCGTACTGTTAAGTGGGGTCCCAGTGAACAAAGTCAGAGTGACTGAAGTGATGCTCAACCAAAATCCTATGTCTTCGAGCGAAGACAATGAGAGCAAATCTTATCCAGAGCTGGATGAGTCAGCTTCACTTGTAGCCCAAGTCAAGATGCTGCGTGTGTTTGAAATCTGACCGTTGGAACACGTGTCAGTTCCTTAGTGACCCAGGGTCATTTCGGACAAATCAGGTCGGGTTGCCTAGTGGCTATAAATAGCCCACCCCCTACACCATAAATTGGTGGCTGCTTAGAGTTAGTGCACGGCTTTTGTCGTTTGAGAGCAACCCACCTCCGAAGCGTTTGAGAGAGAGAAATCCTTGCGAGGACAAAGCCCAAACACCCAGAGCCAAAGAGTGTTAGGCATCACTGAAGTCTTTCTGTCCGCATGACCTGAAGACTTGTTACACTTGAGGACTGTGAATCCTCCAGCCGGTTAGGCGTCGCGTTTTGAGCATCCAAGAGTCATTGTGGATCGCCGGTGAACGAAGTCTGTGAAGGTTTGGAAGTCTACCTTGAAGACTTACCAGAGTGATTGGGCGAGGACTGGGTGTCCTTAGCTCAAGGGGAATAAGGTGAAGACACGGTCTTCTGAGTTAAATCTCAGCCTCCCTAACCAGACGTACAGTTGTCACAGCAACTGGAACTGGTCCAACAAATCATTGTCCTCACCAAGTGTCTGGTTCTATCCTCTCCCTCTCTTTATTTACAGTTTGTCTTCGTGAAGTCATTGCCTGTTTGCATTACCTGTTTGACTTCACTATGTGACTTCTATTGTTGTTTGGCTTCATACTATCTTCCATCCTGATCTTTACTACCTAGCTGCTATTAGTCTTCGTGCTTTCACTTCATTGAATACTTGACTATGGCTTGCTTAGTGTAGTCTACCTTCCGCTGCATATCAATAGGTTCATTTCTATTGTTTGTCTTCGAAACTTTCATGTTTTGAAGACTTTCATAAAAATCGCCTATTCACCCCCCCTCTAGTCGATTACTAGCACTTTCAATTGGTATCAGAGCAAGGTACTCCCTTGTTCTGTGTGATTCGGTTTAACCACCTGGAGTTTTAGCTATGTCGACTGCAGGGATAATCAAAGTCTCCGCTGCGTGCCCCGTCTTCGATGGAACTGAATATCCCTACTGGAAGAATAAGATGCGAATGCATCTTGAAGCCATTGATGTCGACCTCTAGTATGTCATCAAGAATGGTGTTCCCAAGACTGGTGAAGGTGTCACCCCTGCTGATGTCAAGAAGTTCATTCAACTGGATTCTACTGCCAAGAACATCATCTGTGGTCATCTGACCAAAGGACAGTATGGCCGTGTGAGTGCCCTGGAAACGTCGAAGCTAGTCTGGGACTGGCTCTCCAAGGTCAATGAAGGCGTCTCAACCCAGAGAGATCAAAGGATCAGTGTTCTTCACAACCTCTTCAACCGCTTCAAGAGAAACGACAATGAGAATGTCCAGCTCACGTTTGATTGCCTCACTGACATCACAAATGAGCTTCGTGCTCTAGGCGCCACTGAGATCACCAAGCATGAAATCGTCAAGACACTACTGAGATCACTTGACAGCTCATTCGACACCCTTGCCCTGATGATACAAGAACGCCCTGACTTCAAGACACTCGATCCGTCTGACATACTTGAGAGGCTCAACACACATGAGTTCCAGCTATCTGAGAAAAGAGATATCTATGGTCCCAACTATGGCCGAACTCGCGCTTTGAAGGCAAAAGCTGTTTCCTCATCTGAAGAAGAGTCTGATTGCAGTTCTGGTGATCCTGAAGACATTGGAAAGGAACTTGCTATGCTTGTGAAGAAGTTCCAGAAGTTCACTAAGAAGAAGGGCTTCAGAAAGTCTTCACGATCCAGCTCAAGAAATGATGAGCTTCCACTCATGATTACAAGAAGAGAACATGTCACAAGTGCAAGAAACCTGGACACTACATCTCTGAATGTCCACAGTGGGACAATGAGAACAACAAGAAGAAGAAGAGCAAGGAATATGATTTTGATGACAAGAACAAGAAGAAATCCTCATAGTCTTCTTCCAAGTCTTCATCACACAAGAAGAGCTCATCTGGCAAGGCTCATGCTTTTGTTGGCAAGGAGATGGATTCAGAGGAGGAGTCTGCTTCTGAGGAGGCGGAGGTGGAGTCTGAGGAGGAGTCCGACCCTGGTGTTGCAAGTCTGGCTCTAGCTACAGCCTACGTTGCCAAGTCCATCTTCAACACTGAAGACAATGGCCCCGTCACCAACGCCGATGCTAATGACAAGGACGACTCAGCTCCCACCTACTTCTTCATGGCACGAGGTGCCAAGGTAAAATCACGCGATGCTTACTTTCAAACATCAAGTGAAGATGACTCTGACTGTGAATCCAAACGCAGCTACAAAATACTTGCTAAAATTGCAACTGAACAACAGAAAGCTATGGAACATACTCAAAAACTGTTAGACAAAAGCGATGACCTGTTGGACGCGGAAATGACCCGATCACAGTCCTTAATTGAAGACATAAAAAATCTTCATGTTAAGTACCAGGAACTTGAAAGTCGTCATGAAACGCTCTCAACCACTCATGAAAAGCTTTCCTATGATTATCTTCAAAGGAAGCAAGAGCTTGAGAAATTGAGAGCGGCTCATGAAGATCTTCAAAAAGAGAATGAGTCACTTCGTGCTCAACAGATCAGTCCCGCTCAGGAAGGATTTGAACCACCATGTCTAAAATGCCTTGAGCGTGATAACGCTACTTCTGTTGCTGAATATTCTACTGCTGCTACTGTTGCAATATCTTCAACTGTTGATGTGGTAACTAACCCCTCTGTTGAGGATACCACTACTATTGCTGATGAAAATGCTAGGTTGAAGACATTGTTTGAAACAGGGATGTACAAAAGTCTCAAAGGGCATCAGACACTGTGCGATGTCCTCAAAAAGCAGATTCTGAACCGAAACCCTAGGAAAGAGGGTGTTGGGTTCGAGAGGAAAATGAATGTTGATGGTTCCTACTAGAAGCCTGAGCAGTATCCCAAAACCACATGGGTTGCTGCAAAGGGACCTTCAGTGGATCCATCCACCTTATCTGGCTTCACTTGTGCTAACCCTATTATCATTGATGAATCCTTTGATGCAAACTATAAACTGTTTAAGAATCAGAATGATGAAGTGTTTGCCAGGTATATTGGTACTAACTGCAGGAATGGACCGCCAATGAGGAAGATCTGGGTTCCCAAAAGTTGTCTTGAGAATCTTCCTGTGAATGTCATCATGACACCGCCTGGGAAGAAGACAAATCCCAGACCAAAAGCTTCATATGGTCCAAAGGCTTCATACAGATACAGGACTCAACTGAGTCACCCTAACGCCAATGTTTTGCAGGGAAATCGTACTCAAACTTATGAATATGAGCGTGTGTCTTCAAACCGCTATGTTCATAAAACTAAGAACTTTTCTGCTTATTCATATGAGTATCATTCATCTCCTGCAAGGCTATTTGCTAGGGCTCCAAAGCTGAAGTTCTCAGATGCTGCACTTAGACTCATTGCTTCTAAGCCACCCCTGAAGATGTGGGTGGTTAAGAAGAATTAACTTTCTTTTGCAGGGAAAGGTCTCCAGCCAGAAATCAAAGGCGTCTGATGCTATTGCCGGGGACCTAAAACATCTTGTAGGGCACAAGATCAAATGCCCAAATGATCTTACTATGTATTTTGCTCCTGAATCGCTTGCCAATCATCCTATCAGTCCTAATCTTGATCTGAGCTTTGATAATCCTCTTGTGCATCAAATGTTTATGCTTCACAATACTCTTGGTGAAGCCTATCCCCCTAAATGTACTGTAGGGTATGACACCTCATGCTTCAGAATGGATTATGGACAGCGGATGCACTAATCATATGACTGGTGATCGAAGTCTTCTCATGGACTCAACCTTACGTCCATCTGACAAGAGTCACATCACATTTGCTGACACTGGTAAAAGCAAGGTATTGGGTCTAGGTAGAGTTGCAATCTCAAAGGATCAGCACATGGATAAAGTGATGCTTGTTGAATCCCTTGGTTTCAACTTAATGTCTGTCTCAATGCTTTGTGACTTGAACATGATTGTGTTATTTGGAAAATATCGTTGCCTTGTACTAATGGAATCTGACAAGTCTCTAGTCTTTGAAGGGTATCGGAAAGATGATCTATACATGGTAGATTTCTCAGCAGGACCACAGCTTGCCGTATGTCTTCTAGCAAAAGCTTCAGAGTGCTGGCTCTGGCATCGGAGGCTAGGGCATGTTGGAATGAGGAACTTACACACTCTCGCAAAGAAGAAGCATGTCATAGGCATCGAGGGCATCAAGTTCAAGAAAGATCATCTGTGCGGTGCCTGCGAAGCTGGAAAGATGACTAGGGCCAAGCATCCCTCGAAGACAATCATGACGACATCTCAACCCTTCGAGCTGCTACACATGGACTTATTTGGCCCTACTCACTACTCTACTCTCACTACCACTGCTTGTTTCTATGGCTTCGTCATTGTTGATGATTATTCAAGATATACATGTATGCATATAATTCTCTACAAGACTGAAGTGCAGGATGTCTACAGACGCTTCGCCAACCGTGCTATGAACAACTATGGCGTCAAGATCAAGCACATCAGAAGTGACAACGGCACAGAGTTCAAAAACACCGGCGTCGACCTTTACCTAGATACGTTGGGCATCACTCATGAGTTCTCAGCTCCGTACACACCTCAGCAGAATGGCATCGTGGAGCGCAAGAACAAAACACTCATTGAGATGGCTCGGATGATGCTTGATGAGTACAAGACTCCAAGAAAGTTCTGGCCTGAAGCTATTGATATTGCATGCCATGTCATCAACCGTGTTTATCTTCACAAGCTTCTGAAGAAGACATCCTATGAACTCCTCACTGGTAAGAAGCCAAATGTCAGTTACTTCAGAGTATTTGGTGCTAGGTGCTGGATCAAGGATCCACATCACACTTCAAAATTTGCACCGAAAGCACATGAAGGTTTTATGCTTGGTTACGGAAAGGATTCGCACTCCTACAGAGTCTTCAACCTCTTTCACTATAAAGTGGTTGAAACTGTGGATGTGCGGTTTGACGAGACTAACGGCTCGCAAAGAGAGCACCTGCCAAATGTGCTAGATGAAGTTCCACCCAGTGAATCCATCAAGCTAATGGGAACA
Source organism: Aegilops tauschii subsp. strangulata (assembly GCF_002575655.3). Taxonomy (NCBI): domain Eukaryota; kingdom Viridiplantae; phylum Streptophyta; class Magnoliopsida; order Poales; family Poaceae; genus Aegilops; species Aegilops tauschii. The sequence goes on from NC_053035.3 coordinate 426,488,400, forward strand.
GGAGAAATCATACCGTCTGAAGCACATCATGAAGAAGAACTTATCATTTATGCACCTAATCAACCTGAAGACAATGCTCAGCCCAAAGACAATCCTCCTAACGATGACAATGATCAGCAAGAGCAAAATCTTCGTCCAGTTCATCCTCGTGTTGCAAATGAAGTACGGATTGAGAAGATAATTGATAGCATCAATGCGCCTGGTCCACTCACTCGTTCAAGAGAAACACAACTAGCAAATTTCTGTGGGCACTTTGCATTCGTCTTAATATCTGAACCCAAGAAAGTTGCTGAAGCCTTCATGGAACCTGAATGGATTCAAGCCATGCAAGAAGAGCTTCAACAGTTCAAACTGAACAATGTCTGGGAACTTGTCAAGCGTCCTGGCCCTCACAAGCACAACATAATAGGCACAAAATGGATTTATCGCAACAAGCAAGATGAGCATGGTCAAGTTGTCAGAAACAAGGCTCGTCTCGTTGCTCAAGGATACACTCAAGTTGAAGGGATTGACTTCGATGAAACATTTGCTCCTGTGGCTAGGCTTGAAGCTATTCGCATATTGCTAGCCTATGCAAATCATCACAACATCCTTCTGTATCAAATGGATGTGAAGAGTGCATTTCTCAACGGCAAGATTGAAGAAGAAGTGTATGTTGCACAACCTCCTGGCTTTGAAGATCCAAAACATCCTGATATGGTATACAAGCTCAACAAGGCATTGTATGGCCTCAAACAAGCCCATCGCGCTTGGTATGAGACACTCAAAGACTTCCTGAAGAGCAAAGGCTTCAAACTTGGTTCCCTAGATCCTACACTCTTCACGAAGACATATGATGGTGAACTGTTTGTGTGCCAAATATATGTGGATGACATTATCTTCGGCTGCACCAACCAGAAATACAGTGATGAGTTTGGACACATGATGCAAGAGCAATATCAGATGTCCATGATGGGTGAGCTGAAGTTCTTCCTTGGTCTTCAAATTCGTCAGCAAAGCAATGGCATCTTCATATCTCAAGAGAAGTACCTCAAAGACTGCCTGAAGAAGTTTGGAATGCAAGACTGCAAAGGTTACACGACGCCAATGCCAACCAAGAGTCATCTGGGTCCCGACGCCAATGGTAAAGAGTTCGATCAAAAGGTATACCGCTCCATGATTGGTTCTTTACTTTATTTATGTGCATCTAGGCCAGATATCATGCTTAGTGTTTGCATGTGTGCTCGATTCCAAGCGGCACCAAAGGAATCGCATCACTTAGCTGTGAAGCGAATTCTTCGATATTTGGCTTACACCCCAACACTAGGATTATGGTATCCAAAGGGCTCAGAGTTTGATCTAGTTGGATTCTCGAATGCTGATTATGCTGGTGACAAGGTGGATCGCAAGTCTACATCAGGCACATGTCACTTTCTGGGACGATCACTTGTTTGTTGGTCTTCAAAGAAGCAGAACTGTGTATCACTCTCCATTGCTGAATCTAAATACATTGCTGCTAGATCTTGCTGCGCTCAGCTTCTATGGATGAAGCAAACTCTCAAGGACTATGGCATCCATCTGAAACAAGTACCACTCTACTGCGACAACGAAAGTGCCATCAAGATTGCCAACAATCCAGTTCAGCACTCGAAGACAAAGCACATTGAAATTCGTCATCATTTTCTCAGGGATCATGTTATGAAGGAAGATATTGATATCATACACGTCAACACTGAAGAGAAATTGGCAGATATCTTCACAAAGCCCTTGGATGAGAAAAGGTTTTGCAAGTTGCGGTGTGAGCTAAATATCTTAGAATCCTCGAATGTCCTATGATCAGGCACACATCCTAACACTTATGCATGTTGATGACTTAGATGTGCAACACACGAGGTAATGTATATCTTCAATCAATGAAGACTTACACTCTAAGTGTGAATACATTAATGCGGAATTTGACTTCGGAGCACCATGATAATTGTGCGTCGTGTCTGGGTCTAATACTTCCTATACGGTGGGTAACGCCACCACCAAACTTTTATTTGGAATGTTTTTCTTGGTGTTACATTTGCTAAGTCTTCGCATTGGTTTGTCTTCATGTTTATCTTCACAATGTTGATTTGGTCTTATTCTGATATATGCGTATGTTAGTGTTCTGTCCTCTACAGCATTCACTTATAGCTATGTCTTCTCGTTTGAATCTTTTGAACTAAGTGAATGTGATCGGACTCTAACCTCTCTATGCTTCCTACCTCAAACTCTATCTATCCAAATCATATGCATTCTATTGAAACCGTCGAATGTCTTCTCTGCGTCCTTGTCAGCAAAAGATACAGAGACAAACATTAAATCTGTTTTAAATGCTCAATCCTTTTTGCCTGAAACCCGGAGAAGCCGGAACGACCACCTGACAGTCTAGGCGTGCGTGGGAACATGGAACAACTTCCAATGTGTTGCATGTTCGCCACGAGTCCCTCAGAGTGAACCGCTAGGGGCACCTGCATAATTGCGATGTGCCGTCCCTCTTCCTATAAATGCACATCACATCGCGGTCAAAACACTTCTTCCACCTCTCCACCTCGACAAACCCTAGCGCCACCGCTAGCTCTCGACGACGCCGGAGACGAAGCGCTTAGCTGCCGCAACCTCACCCACGCCGTCTTCACGCGCGGACATCGTCTTCTCCACCGCCGCCGTAGGTCTCCTCCGTCGCCAAGTTAGGGCACTGAAGATCGAACTGCTCGGCCTCATCTTCTACTCCGTCTAGCAGTTCATCGTGTGGTAAATTAAAACTCTCTTTTTACCGTCTTTTGATCTGATAGATTCATCCTTTCTACCAAAAGTGGTTTCTGCCTCCACAAATTTGGATCTATCCTGTTTTGCATCTCATATGATGCCTAGTATGTTCACTTATGCTTCACACATAGTTAGATTCCTCACTTGTACCTATTCTTGGATTCGTACAAATCTGGAACCAACTCTCAACATATAAGTGAATGTCTTCATGCTGTGAGGTCAATGTCTTCTAAACTGATTTATCTTGAAAATCTTCTGAGAATGCATACGACCTCTTCCCCTTCCCTCGCATCTCTAATGCTGTCACAGGTACATGTCCGTGGGAGAATCCCTTGGTTCTCATAGTCTGCATTCATTTGCAGAATTCCTACAACATCATATCAACTCTCCCGAAGCCAGTTCCTGTCTGACCAGCAGACGGAAGCCTTTGACAGTGTTGAAGCCATTCAGTCTGAACTACATGGCCACAGATAAATCAGCAAGGAAGGGTGGCAGACAGCGCCGTGGGGGCACATCAATGGATCTGCCCGAAGATCTCTATGAGCTATACAAAACTGATCCTGAGGAGAGCTATGGCCAACGCAAAACTCGAATCCAATGGATTCGAAGATATTGGGCCGAGCAATGGTTCAAGTACAGGTTTGTGATCCAGGAATATGCTGAAAAGAATGCCATCAAGCGTCCTTGGGGAGATATTCTCTACAAAAATCTTCAACCCAAGACCAGATCTGAAGCTATTGCTCAGGGTTTCTATCCTTGCATGGTCCGTGGACCACAGCCTGCTGATGCTGACCCATCCTCTCTGCTATGGTGTCGTGAAGACAATCTGTTCAAGCGCAACTTCCAGTTTGCCAAGAACTCGGCCAAAGAGAACAAGAAGAGTCTCGGATGCAATTTCAACCCAGGGCCTTCTGCTCCTCGGGCTGATGGCACACGTGGTGCCAATCCAAATGTCATCGGCCCCTTCGACAACTTTGATGGTCTCCTCTCCTACATCGCTGCTCAAAGGGCCACAGTGGATCAGTCTGGAGATGAAGCTCCTGCTCCGCCGAAGCCTCAAAAGCTGAAGAAACCCAAGGCTTCGAAGCCCTCAGCTGCACCAAAAGCTTCGCAAGCGAAGCTTCTGGCCACTGCTCCTCCTGCACCAAGCGTGCACTCTGAAGATCTCTGTCGCATCTCCAAGTCTAAGAAGAAGAAGAAGCCCGTACAGCCTACTGGTCAAGCACTGACCCCTGCTGCCGTTCTGAGGAATGAGAACGACGCCGTTGATCTGTCTAGTGACGACGATCTTGGCGATGATGCTCTTGAGCTGCTGATGAATTCAGAATATGGGAAAGTCGCCCCGGGTTGGGGGACTACTCCTTTTATGGGGATCGCAATGGCTTTATTCGCTATATTCCTATCTATCATTTTAGAAATTTATAATTCTTCCGTTTTACTGGACAGAATTTTAACCTGAGGCGGAATCTTCAATGATCTTCCCCTCTTCGATGTGGACATTCTGAACAAATTCATTGACGAATGGTTTGATAGCCCAAACATCAGTTTTGATGATCTGCAACTCCCCATTGGCCTCAGCGTCTCCTTCCATGGCGCCATTGCTCCTGAGCTGGCTCTAGCTCAGAAAATCGTTGAACTGAAGCACAAAATTGATTAGGAGAAGGCTCAGTTCAAGAAGCATATGGCCAAGCTCAGTGTGACAGACGGCCAAAACTTCAAGACCATGATGCATGAGCTCAAGGAGGCGTTTCACAAGAAGCGTGATGAAGCCAAAGGTTCTCGAGAGCGCATGAAGCTCTGGGCTGCCAAGTGTGTTCAAGCCTACAACGAAGCTGAGAAGCGCAAGGCACTTGGGCGTCCTCGCATCGACCCCAAGATGGCTGCCAAGCAGAAGAAGCCTACTGTGGACCAAGCTGATACATCCAGGCGGGAAGAACCTCGCATTGTCTTTCCCGCTAGCATGACAGGCGTGAAGCCTATGGTCCCCACAGTGGCTTCAGAGCTTTAGAAAACAAGGGCAGCTGAAGCCAAAGCCAGAAAGCGCAAGACAAGAACACCACTGACGATGCTCCACCTGCCAAGAAGCGAAAAACCAAGAAGAAAGATCGGGCTGCTCCCTCTGAGCCCCTTGTCGTCGAGCCAATTTCTGTTGCTCGTCCATCATCTGCACATCAAGAGCGTCGTATGATAGTTCATGAGTCTGCTTCCACAGAGGCTCCTGAAGCTGAAGACATTCCAGCTGTTGACCCCACCGCAGTGAAGACATTGGTCAACATGACAATGTAGAAGATGATGAGGTCCTTCCTCAGATCGAGCAAAATGTGGTATCATCACCTGTTCTCACGAACAGCGAACTCATCAGCATTGGTCGTCCCTTGAAGCCAATTGCTAAGGATGATTCATGGGCTGATCACCCTCAAGTCTCCCTCCGTGAAGAAGAAACACCAACTACTCCCCCAACTCAAGTCACCACTCCGGTGCTTGAAGATGAAGACTTTGTGGCCCAGACAACTCCATCTCCACAAGCGTCGCCAGCATTTCGCAGGCTTCGTAAAGGACCAAGGCCACAAGTCACTCTGTCGAGTGTTCTAGAAGGAGAAGAGCACCAATCAGTATCTCGCCAAGTATTTCCTGAAGCCTCTCCAACTGCGAACAACTCCGAGTCTGAAGCCAACGCGGCTGAAGATATTCCGGCTGCATCAGCCGATGAACAAGAAGAGCAAAGAGATGAAGAAGAACGTGTTGCTACACCCCCAACCAACCCAGAAGTTGTTCTCGAGGAGAACGTGTCCAACCCTCCAGCTACTCGAGTGGAGGTTGCTAACATTGAGGCGACCACCAACACTAACACTGAAGCCAATGACGTTGTCATGGGTGACACTCATGTGGCGCCTGAAGTTAATGTTGTGCCCGAAGTGATTGCACCTGAAGTCAATGCTGCACCTGATGAAAATCTACAGCCTGAAGTCACCACCACAACCACTGCCACTGCTCCTGTACCGCCTCCAAGGCCACACACCATCGAGCAAGCATTTGATCATGGTCAGTTGGTTACTGTCAGATGGCCCATTCTGGTTCCTCCACCTGCTGCCGGTCCACAATTTGACTATCATGTCGAGCACAGGCCTCAGGTCCAGAAGCCTAAGCCAAGACTGCCAAGGTTTCCAGGTACTGCAACCTCACCAGGGTCATTCAATGCAAATGGCTTCATTGCGCACAACACTTTCTTTTATAGTGCCAAGAACCCCTATTCCAAGCCAAGGATTTCATCAGATCGGTTCTAGAGCTATCAGCAGCGCAGCTACTATTCATGTGTTCTCTATGACCAAGGGCGTATCTTTCCACATATGCGTCTAGATACTGAAGCCATTGCTGGACTGCCCTGCCTTGAAGAAGCCCTTGACTGCTTCCGTGATGCTGGTGTGCTGAACTTTGTGACGGATAAGGAGCATTGGAATGAAGAGCTTCTACTACAATTTTATGCTACCCTCCACATTCGCGGCTACAACAGGGATCCGAAGACTTGGGTCCTTGAGTGGATGACAGGCAATGTCCATCATGAAGCCAAAGCTCTTGATATCATTGAGCTAACTGGCCTGCCCACTCCAGGTGAACTCTTCGAGCCTGGTTGTCAACTTCACCGTAATGCATTGGAGAGCATCTTTCAGAAGCCAGAGCCCAACATGAGCCAAATGCTAAGCATGATGAAGCCTCTGCCACGCGATGCTGAATACCCAAGGGAGTTCTTTGTTGAAGACCTAGAGTATCTGCCCCGAACAATCTATCATATCATAAGGCGAACTCTCTGGCCCATCAAGGGACATTCTTCTGCAGCGAAGCTTGAAGGAGCGATGAAGACATTGGTCTTTTATATCTTCAATGGCATCAGCTTCAATGCTCAAGACTTCTTTATCAGACAATTGGCTGCATCAGGCTCTGATCTCTTTGTTCTGAAGTTCTACGCTCCATGGGTTATGCGCCTTATCAAGCTTCCCTCTGCCGTCAACTATCAACCTTCTGCTCGCAACCATCTGATATTTTTGCCAGAGGTTGATATGTCAGTTGAAGCCATATACCCGGAGCCTGCCAAAGAGCCTGTTTGTCTTCAGAACGCTGATCACCAAAGCTTCACACAGCCCATTGAAGGAGTTCAGGCCGTCACTCGTGTTTATCCTTTGGCTGGCAATACACGCTTCCCTCACCGTGCCCATACTAAAGCCACTGAAAGCACCATTGCTCAAAGGCCTCGGAAGCGATCTCATGTTCTCAATGACCGAGAGCTTCTCGTTGCCCTGCATCATAAACAGGATAAGCATCACTACTGTCTGAAGCGATAGATGCAAAGCATCTTGGTGGACGTCAATCGCATTCGCAACCTTGCCACCAAGAATGCCTTTGTCACTCATGAAACATGTCGGAGGTCATGGAAGAGTTTGACATTGCCGAGTGCTGAAGCAGATCTTCAAGACGATGGCTTCACTGAAAGATTCAAGTTTGACTCCACTCCTCCAAGGAATGCTGTCTTGTGTCGAACTCCCTCTCTTGAAGACTCTAATTATTCCTCATCTGCTGCAACGGTGAATGCCAGAGTCATAGATGATCAAGATGATGCTACTTCACCACCTCCAACTTCCGCGTGTGTCGACACTGCACCAAGTTCTTCTGCACCGCCAAACCCCGACGCCAACCCTGCAGCTTCACCTACTCCTTCTGGGAATGAGTAGAGGCTCTGTGTCTTCAAACATTTTTGGTCCTTACTGACAAAAGGGGGAGAAGCATATGAGTTGATAGTCTTCAAGCGGGTCCATATGACGGTTGCTTTATATTTTGCCTAGTGTTTACAACTCTCGCTTTTGATACATTTGGTTCTTTGAGTTGTAACACTTAAACTTGATGGTCGTCTGCTACTTTTTCTGCTATTCTGTGATGCGATGATAAATTCTGCATGTGCGATGATAAATTCCGCACGAAGTCATATTGCAGACGTCCATTTTTCATTCTGCATGTCATTATCGTTGTTATATCCAATCATGCATGATGAATTGTCTTCATAAGTTGAAGAGGATCTCCACAAGTACAACCTGCCATGTGCATTTGCATTCCAAAAGCAAATTACTTATATGCACATCTTCAGGGGGAGCCTGTTGCTACTTATGAAGACAATACCCTAATCCTTTACAATTTCACATACTTTTATCCCCGTTGAAAACTTCAACCAGTTTGTCATCAATCACCAAAAAGGGGGAGATTGGAAGTGCATCTAGTGCCACCCCTAGTTGGTTTTGGAGTATTGACGACAAACCTGGTTGAGGGACTAATGTGTTCGTGAGAATTGCAGGGTAACACAGGTAGTAGTCCCTCATTGATTCGGTTTACCTACCTGAGATGACCCCTAAAAATGCATGAAGACATTGAAGACAATGGTGGTATGTGAAGACATTCACATTGAAGACTATGACAAGAGAAGACATCACGTGAAGACTATGGAGTGTGAAGACTTAGTTGTTTTGTTGTTTCCTTTTCTTCTTTGTTGAGTCATAGGAACCACCGTACTGTTAAGTGGGGCCCAGTGAACAAAGTCAGAGTGACTGAAGTGATGCTCAACCAAAATTCTATGTCTTCGAGCGAAGACAATGAGAGCAAATCTTATCCAGAGCTGCATGAGTCAGCTTTACTTGTAGCCCAAGTCAAGCTGCCGCGTGTGTTTGAAATCTGAACGTTGGAACACGTGTCAGTTCCTTAGTGACCTAGGGTCATTTCGGACAAATCAGGTCGGGTTGCCTAGTGGCTATAAATAGCCCACCCCCTACACCATAAATTGGTGGCTGCTTAGAGTTAGTGCACGGCTTTTGTCGTTTGAGAGCAACCCACCTCCGAAGCGTTTGAGAGAGAGAAATCCTTGCGAGGACAAAGCCCAAACACCCAGAGCCAAAGAGTGTTAGGCATCACTGAAGTCTTTCTCTCCGCATGACCTGAAGACTTGTTACACTTGAGGACTGTGAATCCTCCAGCCGGTTAGGCGTCGCGTTCTGAGCATCCAGGAGTCATTGTGGATCGCCGGTGAATGAAGTCTGTGAAGGTTTTGAAGTCTACCTTGAAGACTTACCAGAGTGATTGGGCAATGACTGGGTGTCCTTAGCTCAAGGGGAATAAGGTGAAGACACGGTCTTCTGAGTTAAATCTCAGCCTCCCTAACCAGACGTACAGTTGTCACAGCAACTGGAACTGGTCCAACAAATCATTGTCCTCACCAAGTGTCTGGTTCTATCCTCTCCCTCTCTTTATTTACAGTTTGTCTTCGTGAAGTCATTGCCTGTTTGCATTACCTGTTTGACTTCACTGTGTGACTTCTATTGTTGTTTGGCTTCATACTATCTTCCATCCTGATCTTTACTACCTAGCTGCTATTAGTCTTCGTGCTTTCACTTCATTGAATACTTGACTATGGCTTGCTTAGTGTAGTCTACCTTCCGCTGCATATCAATAGGTTCATTTCTATTGTTTGTTTTCGAAACTTTCATGTTTTGAAGACTTTCATAAAAATCGCCTATTCACCGCCCCTCTAGTCGATTACTAGCACTTTCATGACCCTTTTAGAAAACTTTCGCACAAAATGAACTTCACACTAAACTATTTTAAGATCTGACCCTTTTGGCAACGCCACAAGCTGTGGCGTTTCTTCTCTATCTGAAAACGCCGAGCTAGCCAGCGCTACTGGCCTGGTCGGGACGCTACGTGACAGAGAAGAAACGCCAAAGTATCTTGCATTGCTAGAAACGCCAAGCACGACTGGCGTTGGTGCCCATGCATGAAACGCCATGGGTGTTGGCGTTGCAAGTAGCTTGCTCATATTGCCGTTTACTTATGAAGTGGAGCAACGTGAGCTAGTTCGGTGTTTTTAAATAGAGAAGAAACTGTTGGGAATCGTAGCATAATTTTAAAATTTTCCTACGCTCACCAAGATGCATCTATGGAGTATACTAGCAACGAGGGGAAAGGAGTGCATCTACATACCCTTGTAGATCGCGAGCAGAAGCGTTCCAATGAACGTGGATGACGGAGTCGTACTCGCCGTGATCCAAATCACCGATGACCGAGTGCCGAACGGACGGCACCTCTGCATTCAACACACGTATGGTGCAGCGACGTCTCCTCCTTCTTGATCCAGCAAGGGGGAAGGAGAGGTTGATGGAGATCCAGCAGCACGACGACGTGGTGGTGGATGTAGCGGGTCTTGGCAGGGCTTTGCCGAGCTTCTGCGAGAGGGAGAGGTGTTGCAGGGGAGGAGGGAGGCGCCCAAGGCTGTAATCTTGTTGCCCTCCCTCCCCCCTTTATATAGGCCCCCTGGGAGGGGGGGGGGCACCGGCCAAGATCCCATCTGGATGGGGGGCGGCGGCCAGGGGGGTGCCTTGCCCCCCAAGGCAAGTGGGAAGCCCCCCACCCTAGGGTTTCCAACCCTAGGCGCAGGGGGGAGGCCCATGGGGGGGCGCCCAGCCCACTAGGGGCTGGCTCCCTTCCCACTTCAGCTCACGGGGCCCTCCGGGATAGGTGGCCCCACCCGGTGGACCCCCGGGACCCTTCCGGTGGTCCCGGTACAATACCGGTAACCCCCGAAACTTTCCCGGTGGCCGAAACTTGACTTCCTATATATAATTCTTCACCTCCGGACCATTCCGGAACTCCTCGTGACGTCCGGGATCTCATCCGGGACTCCGAACAAATTTCGGGTTTCCGCATACACATATCTCTACAACCCTAGCGTCACCAAACCTTAAGTGTGTAGACCCTACGGGTTCGGGAGACATGTAGACATGACCGAGACGCCTCTCCGGTCAATAACCAACAGCGGGATCTGGATACCCATGTTGGCTCCCACATGTTCCACGATGATCTCATCGAATGAACCACGATGTCGAGGATTCAATTAATTCCGTATACAATTCCCTTTGTTAATCGGTATGTTACTTGCCCGAGATTCGATCGTCGGTATCCCAATACCTTGTTCAATCTCGTTACCGGCAAGTCTCTTTACTCGTACCGCAATGCACGATCCCGTGACTAACGCCTTAGTCACATTGAGCTCATTATGATGATGCATTACCGAGTGGGCCCAGAGATACCTCTCCGTCACACGGAGTGACAAATCCCAGTCTCGATCCGTGCCAACCCAACAGACACTTTCGGAGATACCCGTAGTGCTCCTTTATAGTCACCTAGTTACGTTGTGACGTTTGGCACACCCAAAGCACTCCTACGGTATCCGGGAGTTGCACGATCTCATGGTCTAAGGAAAAGATACTTGACATTGGAAAAGCTCTAGCAAACGAAACTACATGATCTTTTATGCTATGCTTAGGATTGGGTCTTGTCCATCACATCATTCTCCTAATGATGTGATCCCGTTATCAATGACATCCAATGTCCATAGTCAGGAAACCATGACTATCTGTTGATCAACGAGCTAGTCAACTAGAGGCTTACTAGGGACACGTTGTGGTCTACGCATTCACACATGTATTACGATTTCCGGACAATACAATTATAGCATGAATAATAGACGATTATCATGAACAAAGAAATATAATAATAACCATTTATTATTGCCTCTAGGGCATATTTCCAACAGAAACGCCACGGTTTGTGGCGTTACCAAGAGGGTCAGATCGTGAAATAGTTTTGTGTGAAGTTCATTTTATGCGGAAGTTTTCTAGAAGGGTCAAAATAGTGAAAAAGCCCACACTTATACCAACGATTGAACATACAAACTGTTGAAGATGCTCTGATGCTCTCTCCTCTTTAATTGCTTTGCACATCACTTTTTTGTCTATGTGGCGTCCTTAGCACCTGTACACCTTGGAGCACTGGGAAGGGCCTAAGTAAACGGGCTTACAAAACCCTAGGAGCGATGAGGACTGAGGAAAAAAGATTGAAGGTAACTAAGGACATATCCAACGCCGACGTTCGGACCACGTTTTTCTGGGAAACTGGAACCAAATGTGGGGTCATTTGTGGGAGTCGGGACCGCACACACGTAGGACTCCGACACCCTCGGCTCACCCGAAATGCAGGCGGAGCCCGCGCTTTTGGAGCCGCTAGCCCTGTTTTTGCGGCAAAATCCCCACTCTCTTCTTCCATCCCGTCACTCTCCACCCAATTTCTGCCCTTTTGTCCCACTCTCTTCTTCACTCTCACCACCGATGGAACCGGAGGATAGACTGCCAGAGATGTAGGACCTGGTGGAGGTGCTGGAGGATCCGAGCATCACAATCGCCTGGAAGATCTAACTCGGCGACACGGCAAAATCGCCTTGTCAAAGAGAAAGCCGCAAAGGAGGAGACACTCAAGAAGCGGGTCACCGGCGAAGGGCGTGCTAGTGGTGGACGTGCTGGCAGGCGTGCTGGTCGAGACGAGGTGGAGATTGTGGCTTGAGCCGCGGTGCGTCGACGGTGTCGCCCATCGTACGGATGCCGCAGTGGAAGTCGTCCGCTACAAGATGTTCGAGTGGCAGAAAGATGAGTTTGAGGCGGGGAACAAGGAGAAGATGGAGGCGGAAGCAGAGGCTGCCTGCGCAGCGGTGACCGGACCTTGAGCGTGGAAGCTCGATCTGTCGGTCCGGCAGGGTAGAAAATCTAATTTTCTGCATGGACTATCGGATTGATATTCTTTTGTGACCGGGCATGTAAAAACTACAACATACTTGTCTCTTTTTGGGTGTGATCAGGCATGTGATCCTGCACTGCTGTGATCTGGCACGGGTATGATCCGATGCGTGTATGGATTGGACTTTATTTGAATTTCGAATTGTCCTTTACTGATGGGCATATACATGATAGTGTTGGATAGCCAGCTCCTACATCAGTGTCCGTGGAGCAGCCCCTCTATTTGTGGACGGATGCCAAAACAAATTTTTGGTTCAGCGTTGGAGATGTCCTAAAGCGCAGCTCTAAGCCGCCATATCGGGTTGATCGTGTGGTCGGGGTCGAAATGGGCTGTCTAGCAGTCGTCGTGCCCTCCTCGGCATGCATAATAATTTATGAAGACCACTCCAAATTGAGCCAACGAGTCTTCAAATTTGTAGGTTGTGGGGCTTTGATTAGAAGTGTGCTCCATCCTTTAACCGTATTGTGGGAAGGAAGCTTTAGCCCTGCCTCTTACCCCGTTCGCAGCTCCGTCAACGTCGCCTTTATATACACAGGTCGAGGCCTTGGACTTAGAAGAGTCCAAATCAAATCATACAACGTGACCAACCCAGGTTCTAAGTCACCTTGCCTTTCTGGACAAGTCATCGTCAGGCGGCTTACAAGCACCGGGTCTCACACCATCTTCTGGGCATCGGCCCCCGGCAGCTCACCGCGTAAGTCGCCCTCCGGGTTCTTCATCCGGCCTCTTGGGCCTACTTCAACTTTTATCTCTGAGTCGCCAACACTGTAACCGGGCCCCTCCTAGGCAGGTCACATCGTGGGGTTATATCCCCAACACCCCCTTCCCCGCTTGGGGGGGGGGCACTTCGACCCCTATCTTCCCCATTGGCCCCCTTCTTTAGTGCCACCCTGCCCCATATCTTCCCCCTTTGTCATCGTCGACAAAGTCACCCCCATCGACCATGTTGTGGTGTCCGCGCCCTCCTATAGCGGACCATTCCCCGGCGAGATTGAAGAGGAATTAATATCTTTTTGCAGGAAAACTTTCGATCTATTCATCTCCAATCATGGCAGTACAATGAACACTGAAAATAATAAAAAATACATCCAGATTCATATACCACCTAGCGACGACTACAAGAACTGAAGCGAGCCGAAGGCGGGCCACCATCCACTAGTAAAAAAAGACACATCCGTGACATTTTGGGCCGAACGAATTTTTTTTGTCATACATATGACACTTCTATGACGATAATTGTGACAAAACCCGGTATCATCATAGATGTGGTGGGCCCCTACTTCTATGACAAAAAATCATGACAGAAAATGGGCTTTTCGTCCTGGGCGGGCCGGAGACGCAGCTACATGACATTCTTTGGGCCGTCCATGACGGAAAAACCGTGGTAGAAGCGAGGGGGAGGAAAATTTCGAGGAGTTCCCGGTTACGGTGGGAGGTCGGGGGCCGAGCGATGCACGTTTCTCTCGTACACGTACGCGCGTGTGTGCGAGGCATTGGCTCTAACTGAACCCGAGCGAGGCGTTGGGCTCTAACTGAACCCGAGCGATTGCACTGCAGGCTACGCGTTACTGAACCCGAGCGATGGATCGATGGCTGTTAACTGAACCCGATCGAGAGATTCCTTCGCTACTGCTGCTAACTGAAGCCGATCGATTGGATGAACAGTGAGCGTTGTGCGCGCGGGGGGAGGGGGGGTTGGATGAACAGTGAGCGGTGGCATTGCCTCTGGATGAATAGGACCCCATGGTGTGGAGGGCTGGATGAACAGTAGACGGTGGAGGGGTGCCCGTGGAGGGGTGGTTGAACAGGACCCCGTGGTGTGGAGGGCTGGATGAACAGTAGACGGTGGAGGGGTGACCGTGGAGGGGTGGTTGAACAGTAGCCGGTGGAGTAGCGCGCGGTGGAGGCTGGATGAACAGGAGCCCGTGGAGGCTGGAGGAGGTCGACGGTAGCCCGTGGAGGCTGGGGGAGGTCGACAGTGGAGATGAACAGTATCCTGTGGAGTCCCGTTTTGCGGTACGCCACACCCCTCCCGATGAACAGGACCCCCGTTTCGACCGTAGGAGGACCGTTTCGTCCGTTTTGCGGTATGCCACACCCCTCCCGATCAACAGGACCCCCGTTTCGACCGTAGGAGGTCCGTTTCGTCCGTTTTGCGGTACGCCACACCCCTCCCAATCAATAGGACCCCGTTTCGACCGTAGGAGGTCCGTTTCCTCTGTTTTGCGGTACGCCAGACCCCTCCCGATCAACGGGACCTCGTTCCAAACGTAGGAGGTCCGTTTCCTCCGTTGTGGGGTACGCCAGGCCTCGTTTCCATCGCCTGTTCCGTCCAAGCCCTCCCGATGAACACGACCACGCATTCCGTTCCGACCCAGCCGGTTGGCTCCCACGCGTTCCGTTGCCTCCCCATGAACACAACGCATTCTGTTGCCTCCCCATGAACACGATGCATTCCGTTGCCTCCCCGTGAACACGACGACGACGCTGTTTCTCCGTTCCGACCCAGCCATGTTCACGAGCCCTGGCCGTACGTATGCGCGAGTAGGCGTTCGAGACCCTGCCTGTATGTACACATACGTGGCCGTATTTTCTTTCTTGCACCCTGGCCACTGTACGTACGTGTACATGCTACGTGCGCGCCTCTACTGCGATACGTACGCGCCTCTACTACGACACGTGCGCGCCTCTACATCCACCAGTATATATGTACGTACACGTTGGCGACCAGAATGACAACGCTACGTACGCTTCGACCAGGTGGGTCCCGACTGTTAGGCACTTCCTTGCCTGCGAAGATGTAGCTGGTGGGTCCCAGCAGTCAGGGGGGCGAATCATTTTTTTTGCCCGGACGCATTTCCTTGCGTGCGAAGATGTAGCTGGTGGTTCCCAGCAGTCTGGGGGAAACGTTTTTTTCGCGAAATACAGTGGCCCGTCCGATGGGTCCCAGCTGTCAGGTGGAGGAATCATTATTTTCCGCGTAATAAGGAGGCACTTCCTTGCTGCGGCCGTGGACCCAGCTGTTAGCCTCTCCTCGTACAGTCCATGTCCGATGGAAGTCGTTCCTTGACCACGTTGACCACGCCGCGCCGAGAGCACCAGGGCGGTGGACAAGTACAACCTAACATGGTTATTGTGTACAACTGTCGGCCCAGTTGCATTGCTGATGTTGAAAAAAAGGTCTGTGTAGTACAGTACAACCTAACATGGTTACCCAGCCCACATTCAGCGACGCCGGAAAGGCCCAAACAAGGCTTCTGTACAACTTTTTGAAGTCACTGAGCTCAGTTAATAACTAAAGAAAAAAGTTAGATTACAGTGGACCCTAATTAAAAGCTGTCACGAGCAAATAAATAATTCAACGGGTCCCACTTGTGCGTGCGCGTGTGTGTGCGTGTGTGTGTGTGTCTGTGAGAGAGAGAGAGATAGTGAGAGAGAGACCCATCGGTCGATGCTCGTAAATACATCTTTCAGCCATATGCATTGTTGATGCTCAGTAAAAACTTATATAGTTGACACAATCATATAGAACATCATAGCACACTGAACTTGCATACAAAAATTTCACGCAGGCGACACAATCAGGATGGAAGCAGTGGATCGCTACGGGAAGGGCTATGTTGAAACCAACGAAGTCGTACATAACGGTTCATCGTCTTTATCAATGACGGGGAAATATCTTGAATGTTGTGCAAAGAAAACAGACAGACAACACAATAAGTTTTGCTAGCACATTAAGTTGACGTACAGCCCTTTCTAAAACAAGTTCAGGTACAAAATTAGAACAGGTCACAATCAAATGTACTGGCATATCAGTGCTTCACACCCATAGCTCGGATTTAACTAGTATCTGCCAAGATTCAGTTGTTACCTCAAATTAGAGCACATCCAGGCAGCCTGCCCTGCCTCATCTCCCAAAGAAGCAGTGGCCTCCGCCGCGTGATGGAGTAGGCCCTGTGCCATCCATCGTTCCGAGTAACACGGGGAAAGTCTAACGTTGACTCCTGTAATGGACGTCGTCAACGGACCCTGGCACCAGCGGCGGCAGCAGGACTTCGATTGATGGATTGACCATGTCACGACCAGTTTTTCAATAAAATATTTATTGAGAGACCAATCCCTTTTACGGACCAGTAAAGAAGAATTCCTTCTCACTGGTAGACAATATCTTGGTCACAGAAGAAAAATACCAGGAGTACTGAATATAATACAAGGTTGAGCGGAGACTGCTCAACAATTTATTACAAACACGCCAATAAAACATAACGGCGGATAGGGTGGCATAACTACTAACTCACGATAACAACGGTGGTGGAAATATCACAGCGGAGTGGGTGATATGACTCCTGAAAACTACAGCTCTTCGAGCATCGGAGTGAGGCTCGAGGAGACTTATTGCGGGTGGCGGAAGCGTATATAATACAAGTGACCAATATCCAGGATCGCACGGGAGTGACTGGGACTCCTCTAGGCGTCGGACTCACTATCAAACTCTTCATCCATGAGATCGCCTTCGTCAACATCTGGCCAAATCAACAAGCCAGGTGAGTACTATGAAAGTACTCGCAAGACAGTTCGGACTTAAGATATAACAAATGTAAACATGATGCATATGAACAGATTAACAAGTGCACTCAGACATGGAGGTAATAATGCATGGAAATATGAAAGAGAAGTCGGGCGGTAGTCCTCCCGAAATCCCAAAATAAATACTGGGTGCCAAACGAGGGTCTGAATGACTCCTCGAGAGGAAAATGCAAGAATAGCAATGCCGCAGTCGGGCGTCAAGGCGACGCCACATAAAGGGCTTATAACAGAAGATAAATAACAGTGCGTGCCACAGTCGGACGTCTGAGCGACATCACATAAAGGGCTTATATTGAAAGAAAAAGACAAACATGCCACAGTCGGACGTCTGAGCGACATCACAGAAAGGGCTTATATAGAAAGTAAAGACAGACATGCCATAGTCGGACGTGTGAGCGACATCACAGAAAGGGCTTATATAGAAAGTAAAGACAGACATGCCATAGTCGGACGTCTGAGCGACATCACAGAAAGGGCTTATATCACATAACTTGACATCTCAGCAAGCCAAGAATTAAAATACTGCAAGGGCATAGTCAGGTATGAAATAAACGACAGGGTTAGTCCATCCACAGGAATAACGTTCAGCCAAGTTTACTACTCACGCTTGCTTACCGGAAAGAAATATACCACGAGGACTTGACACAGATATGGGTTCACTCATCACGGTCCTTGACCATGGATACGATGACTCGGAAGGATTTGACTCTGCAGAGTTTGTACTTTAACCACAGCCAACGGATTTTAGTAGTCACGGGGACTAGTTCCGTTTACGGTGTTTTGGAAGAAACACATCTAACCAGTACACACCCATTCAACATTCCGAAGCCAGGAATCACCCTCGGCAACGTTCAAGAAAAACCTTGAGACAGGGAGGCTACAACCTCGCATAGCATGAGATCAAATTTCTATACGCGCGCTCTAAGGGGTGCCCCCCTCTCGGTCCCAACCGGAAACACCCATGCCCCCTGACCGGATGACTGGCTTTAATCCAGGGCCATGGAACCCTCATCCCGGCCCCTCTATTTGGTGTGTACACAGAAAGAGGTTACCAACTTACTAAACCGCATTCTGGCAGAAAACATGTGGTAGCACGGAAGGGGAAATAACGATAACATGACTCCGTCCACGTTAACGTCGGAATTTATCGGATGACGTAAGGCTGGCATGCTACAACAGTACCACCTTACTGCCCTTCATGTCACCACATGACTAGGCCATCTCTCATCAGAGATCATGGTAACTTCGGAACACACGGGTAGTTGCCTCACATGCAACGAGATACTCACCGATGCTCATATGCCATGCACAACCTTACACGCAAACATGTAAAACATTTATCATATCAAAGGTTCAAACATGCTTGCCTGGTTCGGAGAAGTCGGAGTCTAGCTCGGCGAAGTTCGCGGCTACGTCACCTCTTACGGAACCTACGGTATAGCGAAAATGCATACTAACGTGAAAACCAACGCGTGCATAAAAGTTGTCTCAAAATTTTTCCAAATAAATCCTATAAAAAACTAGACAAAAATATAAGACTGTCAGAAAAAGAATCACTCAAAAATCACTTTTTATTAAAAAGTTATAAGGGTTTCTGTCCAGGGACTCATCTGTAATGAAACAGAAAAGTTCCAGGGGCTTAACTGAGAAAACAGAAAACGGTTCGAATAGAAACGCGCAAGCCCACAGAGAAAACGTACTTTGCCCGAAGGCGCCAACAGAAAACGGTTCACGGGGGAGAAAGAGAGGCTGACGTGGGGGGTCCACATGTCAGGTTTGAAAACCTCGCCGGCGCCCGAAGGCTGCGGTGGTCGCCGGCGTCGAACCACGGCGAGTCAGGGAGATCGGAGTGTACCAAGAGTATCAGCGCGTCCTTCCGCGTCGGTGGGTGGTGGACTTGGGCGTCGGGGAGCACCACGTCGACGGCGACACTTTCTCCGGCGGACGGCGGCTCGGGCGATGGTGGGGAACTCCGGTGGGTGCTGCAAACTCCGAATTGAAGCGCGGGTCAGGAGAGTGGATGCATAGGGAAGCTACTGGTAAGAGATGGGAGGCAGGGATGCACGCACGGGAGCGAATCGAGCTGGATCCCGTGGCGGGTCGCGGCGGCCGGAGTTGAGGAAGAAGACTCCCTCGGGGCTCTTCCAGTGGCTAGGCGTGGTCTTGGTGGTGTGCAGAGGTGGTGTGGGTTCTAGCTGGAGCTCGGGGCCTCTATTTATAGGCGATTCGAGGGGGTGGCCGTGAACGGAGAATCTCCGGCGAGCGATTACGGCGAGGCAGTGGCTTGGCAGAGGGTTTAGGTGGCCAGGCAGCATCAGTGAGGGTTACTGGTCCCGTTCCACTACTAAACTCGGTCGGTCTTGGCGTAATGGCTCCGGTCCACGGCGGGGTTGCCGTACTGGCACGGCGGCGGCAGAGAGCGCGCTCCGCGCCTAGCGGTTCACGACGAGGGTGGCAGCGCGCACGGGGGAGTGGAAGACCACGCGGCGGCCTCCGGTGGCTTGGGCGGCGCTGGACGGCGCCGTCTGCGCTGCGCTTCTCTCTGGCGGCCGCAAAGCCGCCGCTGGCGTCGGTCACGGGGCGGCGCACCTCCTCCTGCTCGTCGCTGACGCCCGCAAGCATCCAGGCGCTCGTGCGGTGCAGAGGACAAGGGGGAGGGGACAGGAAACATGGCGACGCCGGGGCACTGGTGAGATCGGCAACAGACACTGAAGAAACGACGGTAGTTTCAGACACTGTTAACTGAATTTGACTGAACCTTATAGAAACAGTGTCCAGTAGGTGTTCGATGAAATGATTTGGCATCAAGAAATTTTTTCCTGGAGCTGGGACTTGGTGAGGTGACCTCTCAATGCACCCAGAGGCTGCCTGATTTTTCTCTGATTTTTAGGAGAAAGATTTGAATGAATTTCATCAAATTTGGCAAATCTGGTCCAAACTTGCAGCAAGTGTAGTTTGAAAAATTTGAACTGAAGACCAATGGATCTTCATGGATCTTGGTTGAGGGTTCAAAGGACTAGGAAGGGAAATTGGTTTGGGGGCAAAAATCAAAACAGAAAGGGTAGCTCCTTTGTAAATCTTCAAGAGCTAGAATAGAAGGTAGAAATTGTTTTTGATAAGAAATAAATGGAAATATTTATATGGAGAGGTTCAACTTGCTGTAGTTGAGGTACATCATGATCCAAAGGTGGTGGAAAGACTTATGGGAGGGAATTTACACTTGGGTCATGGCAAGAGGAATTTTTGAAAGTGGAAAAGGATCATTCCAAAAGCTATAGGGCTTTTTAAAGGAATTTTCAAAAGACATTTTTTTCCAAGTGAAAAGTATTTTGGTTTGAGTCCAAATAAAAGGGAAAACCTCCAAGACCAAAATCAAGTCTTGGGTGAATCCAAAACAAAAGCACTTGTCATAAAGAAAGTTTTTGAGAGGGTGGGTTCTTTAGAAGAAAAATTTTAATCACCTCCCTCAAGTCAAATAAGAATTTTGAAAAAAAGCCAAATGAAATTTTGGGTGTCACAACACCTACCCCCTTAGGAAAAATCTCATCCTCGAGATTTCAGCTGATCCTCAAATAGATATGGGTATTCTGCCTGGAGGAAACCTTCCCTTTCCCATGTGGCTTCATCCTCAGTGTGGTTGCTCCACTGAATGTTGAAATTTTTTGTTGTTTTCTGACGGGTCCTCTTTTCAGACTCTTCCAAAATCTTTACTGGCCGCTCTCTGTAGGTGAGGTCTGGTTGCACATCAATGACTTCATGGGATACATGTTTCTCCGGGTTACTTACGCATTTTCTCAATTGTGAGACGTGGAACACGTCATGGACGTCTGACAGCTCCTTGGGTAGGTCTAGTTTGTAGGCTACTGTGCCTCTTCGTGCAACTATACAGAATGGTCCAATAAACCTTGGGGCTAGCTTCCCCTTAATTTTGAACCGTTGCAGACCCCTCATAGGAGACACTCGGAGATATACGAAATCACCGGGTTCAAAGCTGACCTCACGATGTTTTTGATCATAATAGCTCTTTTGTCGGCTTTGCACTGTCTTGAGTCTGTCCCTGATCTGCTTAACTTTCTCCTCGGCCTCTTTGAGCATGTCTGGGCCGAAGATACGGCTGTCACCTGTTTCCGACCAATTCAGTGGGGTACGACACCTCCGTCCGTACAATGCTTCAAAAGGTGCCATCTGTAAGCTGGCTTGGTAACTGTTGTTGTAAGCAAACTCGGCATACGGCAAACTTTCTTCCCAACTGGTTCCATAGGTGAGCACACAGGCTCTCAGCATGTCCTCTAAGATTTGATTTACGAGTTCCGTTTGTCCATCAGTCTGAGGGTGGTACGCTGTACTGGAAGCTAGTTGCGTGCCCAGAGCTTGTTGCAGGTGATCCCAAAATTTGGAGACAAATTGGGTGCCTCGGTCGGATATTATTGTCTTTGGGACTCCATGCAAACAAACTATACGGGAGAGATAAAGCTTGGCCAGCCTTTGTGTGGAGTAGGTAGTCTTCACGGGAATGAAATGAGCAACCTTGGTTAGCCGGTCTGTGATGACCCATATGGCATCATTACCGCGTTGTGATCGAGGTAGTCCGACGATGAAGTCCATTCCTATTTCATCCCATTTCCACTCTGGTATCCTGTTTGGCTGGAGTAGCCCTGCTGGCTTTTGATGCTCGGCCTTGATGCGCTGACATGGATCGCAACAAGCAATAAATGCGGCTATATCCCTTTTCATACCGTGCCACCAAAATCTTTCCTGAATGTCTTTGTACATTTTGGTTCCCTCAGGGTGGATCGAGTATGGAGCAGTGTGGCTTTCGGTTAGGATTTGTTGCTTGAGTTCCTCAATGTTAGGTACGCAAAGTCTGTCTCCATACCATAATATTCCTTCACTGTCTATGACGAACTCTGAAGCCTTGCCAAGGTTCATTTTCCTCTTTATGCCCTCGATGCTGGGATGTCCCTGTTGAGCCTTCTTAATTTGTTCCACTAGGGTGGGTTGTATCTCCAGGTTTGATACGGTGCCCTCAGAGACTAACACCATGTTGAGCCTAGCGAACTCTTGCTGAAACTCAGGCCTCAAGTTTTGTGGACTGTCGTTGTCTGGGCTGGGGTTCCGACTAAGGGCATCAGCCACTACATTTGCTTTCCCTGGATGGTAGTGAATACCGACATCATAGCCCTTGACCAATTCCAACCAGCGTCGTTGGCGTAAGTTTAGCTCTGGTTGCATGAAAATATATTTAAGGCTCTTATGGTCCGTATATATTTCACAGCGATTTCCCAACAGAAAGTGCCTCCACTCCTTGAGTGCATGTATGACTGCTGCTAGCTCCAAGTCATGTGTTGGGTAATTTTCCTCATGTTTCCGCAGTTGCCGGGAGGCATACGCGACAACTTTGCCATCTTGCATCAGTACACATCCGAGGCCCTTTCGGGATGCGTCACAATACACTTCAAAGTTCTTGTGTATGTCTGGCACGGTTAAGACCGGTGCGGTTGTTAGTTTTTTCTTGAGTTCTTGGAAGCTTTTCTCGCATGCTTCCGTCCAAACAAATTTCTTGTCTTTCTTGAGCAACTGGGTCATTGGTTTCGACACAGTGGAGAATCCTTCAATAAATCTTCTGTAATATCCGGCCATTCCCAGGAAACTCCGCACATCTGTCACGTTGGCGGGTGGTTTCCAGTCAAGTATAGCTTTGACTTTTTTTGGGTCTACGGCCACGCCTTCTTGGTTTAATATGTGGCCTAGGAAACCAACTTGTCTTAGCCAAAACTCACACTTGCTAAATTTGGCGTACAACTGATGTTTCCTTAATTCTCCCAAAACAATTCTGAGATGCTCAGCATGCTCTTCTGCTGTCCTTGAGTAAACCAGAATGTCGTCAATGAACACCACAACAAATTTGTCCATGAATTTCATGAACACTTTGTTCATGAGGTGGACGAAATATGCGGGGGCATTTGTTAGTCCAAAAGGCATCACTGTGAACTCATATAATCCGTATCTGGAGGTAAATGTTGTCTTAGGGATATCTTCTGTCCATACTTTCAATTGATGATATCCCGATCTCAAATCAATTTTTGAGAACACCTTGGCTTGTGCGAGCTGGTCAAACAAATCATTTATCCGTGGCATCAGATATTTGTTTTTGATGGTGACCATATTGAGAGCTCGATAGTCTATACACAGTCTCAGTGTCCCATCCTTTTTCTTGGCGAATAATACCGGCGAACCCCAAGGTGAGGAACTGGCTCGAATAAAACCTTTGTCCAGTAATTCCTTTATCTGTTTCTTCAATTCTACCAATTCTGAGGGTGCCATTCTATAAGGTTTCTTATAGATGGGAGCGGTGCCAGGTGCTAGTTCAATGCTGAATTCTATCTCTCGGTCTGGTGGCATGCCTGGTAGTTCTTCAGGAAATACGTCAGGAAACTCACATACCACTGGAACTTTTCTCAGTTCTGAAATGTCCACTTTGTTCAATTTTGGTTGCTGTGACCGTGGTCTTTCTTGAGCTGTAACCTTTATTGTCTTGCCATGATGGTGCGTGAGAATCACGGTCCGATTGAAACAGTCAATAAATCCTTTGCTGGTGGTTAACCAGTCCATCCCTAGGATGACATCCAGTCCTTTGTTTTCCAACACGATAAGATTAGCTTGAAACTGTAGTCCTTCGAACTCAATGATCACTCCTTGGCAGTAACTCTGAGCGATCTGCTTATTTCCGGGGGACTTGATGGTCATAGATTTTCCCAAGGGAAGCATCGGAAAACCATGTTGCAAAACAAAACTCTTTGAAACGAACGAATGGGAAGCTCCAGAATCAAACAAAACCGTGGCAGGTACTGTGTTGACAGGGAACGTACCGAGCACGATGTCTGGGGCATTCTGCGCTTCTTCTCTGGTCACATGGTTCAGGTGACCCTTCCTGTGGTTGTTGTTGGGATTGAAATTGTTGCGCTTTGGGGCTGGATTATTCCCACCATTGTTTGGCTTGGGGCCCGAGTTCCTTGGTTTTGGGCACTGTTTAGCATAGTGCCCTTCTTCACCACAAGCATAGCATGTGACCCATGGACGGTACGTGAAGTCCTTGTCCCTGGAATGAAACTGTTTGGTTGGCCTTAGATCAGTAGTCGTAGATCTCCTTGCTTCAGTCCTCTGAGCATCAGTCTTGCTTCGGTTGTTGCGAGCAAGGGTCGTCTTGTCCCTCTTTCGCTTACGGATGTCTTCCAGACTACGGCGCTCATTCTCCAAGGTAATGGCCTTGTCAACCAGAGTTTTAAAATCCGGGAAAGTGTGTACAACCAGTTGGCATCTTAGTGCCGGTGCCAGGCCGTCCAAGAATTTTTCCATCCTCTTGTTCTCCGTCATGTGCTCGTCGTAGGCATAACGAGATAGCTGGGTAAACTGACCGTTGTATTCTGTCACTGACATGCCTCTTTGCTTGAGGTCATCAAATTCTCTCTTCTTGATTTTTATGATGCTCCTGGGGATGTGTGCCCCACGAAAGCCTTCCTTGAACTCCTCGCAGGTGATGTTGTGTTCACTGGGATGCATGTGTAGGAAGTTTTCCCACCATGCTGCAGCTGCTCCAGTAAGGTAGTGTGGTGCATAAAGCACCTTCTCATGATCTGAACACTGAGCAATAATCAGCTTCCTTTCGATGTCACGAAGCCAGTCATCGGCTTCCAGCGGCCTATCAGTGTGAGCAAACGTTGGAGGGCGTGTCTTCTGCAATTCAGACAGCTTGGAGTGTGGTTGATAGGGCTCACGGTGGTTCCCCATATTGGTGACGTGATTCATCATCTCTTGGTGCTGTTGCTGGCTTTGTTCGAAAAGACGGCATACTTGAGATAGAGCTGCTTTGCTGTCCTGTTGACTGGACTGTCCCTGAGTGAAGTTGTTGCTAGTCTGTGTCCCATAAACTTCTTCTGGCTGATTGGGCATGGAACGAGTCCACGGACGAGACATTTTTCCAGTCTGGGGTATTATTTTGCAAAATTCATGAGAAGAACTGTGTGGCACAAGGAAAATCTTGCAAAGGCAAAAAATTTAAAAGACCTCACGATTTTTCAAGAAAGCATAAACGATTTCGCACGGAGAAGAACTGTTTAACACAAATCTTACACGCGAAAAGCAAACACATGATACAACACTCAGGATGTGCGTACACAATCCTGACATGTTATTTGACTAGCACACTCTTACAGAAAGCAGCGTACAAAACTACTACAAACTAACGTACAGATAAAAACACATCATACAAGCAGACATAACGCGCGGCTACTCGGCGCTCTCAGTCGGAGATGGTGACGATGTCCTTTCCCTTGCCGAGGGCAAGACTCAGCGGTGCAGGAGATTCAACCTCCACCTCCTCTCTAGCAGGCTCCTGGCGTGTAGCACTGCGCTGCGGTGATGGTGCGGGAACGACAGGCGGGAGTGCGGGTGCGGCAAGCGGTGCAGCTCTGACTGGAGTAGGAGCGATGACTCGGTCGAACTCCTCAGTGGTAGGCAGACGGCGAGCAGTGGCCAAAATGGCCGGTGCATAAGAGGCTGAAGACGAGACGAATGTCAGAGGCGGTGCCGTGTGGAGAAGCTCCTTCCTGCTGGCAGGACCGCCCCGGAATAAGTCCATGCGGGCAGCCACAAGATCGTCTACGAGGTTGTTGAAAGACTCCTCTAGAGCCTTGAGATACTCCACAACCATCTCGATGGCTTCATCTTGCTCTCCCCTATGGCAGGCGAATGCATAGTGACAAGTATATGGCACATGGCATGGGAGGTAGCGGTAGCGACGAGTCTTCATCATAGGAAGGATGTCCCGAAGGCGAGCTATCGCCTCACGGGCAGCCATCTGCATGGCATGCCTCTCCGTAGGCATGGCCCTTCCCACAAAACGGAAGTGGCGGGATGCAGAACGTCCTCCCTTGAATTGCACCACGGCCTGGTGCATAGACACGTCGTCGCTGAGCTTGTGCTGGTAAAGCGTGAACTCCGGACGAGTCGCTGACCCGATCGCGAGCTTGGTGATGGAGACGAGGAGTTTGACAAACCCCTCGGGCACGTTCGTGAACACTCGAGTCTCGCAGTTGCTGCCAGCCATCTACAAAAGTAGGCAAAAATTCTGAGTAGTCATGTCATAAATTTATGATGACCAACAGAAAATAGCTACATTTGCAAAAATGCTGAAAAAGCACAAAGGACGCTAGTAACCGATTAGCGATCGCACCTAGTGGCTTCCTACAGTCAGCCTGGCTCTGGTACCAAGCTTGTCACGACCGGTTTTTCAATAAAATATTTATTGAGAGACCAATCCCTTTTACGGACCAGTAAAGAAGAATTCCTTCTCACTGGTAGACAAATCTTGGTCACAGAAGAAAAATACCAGGAGTACTGAATATAATACAAGGTTGAGCGGAGACTGCTCAACAATTTATTACAAACACGCCGATAAAACATAACGGCGGATAGGGTGGCATAACTACTAACTCACGATAACAACGATGGTGGAAATATCACAGCGGAGTGGGTGATATGACTCCTGAAAACTACAGCTCTTCGAGCGTCGGAGTGAGGCTCGAGGAGACTTATTGCGGGTGGCGGAAGCGTATATAATACAAGTGACCAATATCCAGGATCGCACGGGACTGACTGGGACTCCTCTAGGCGTGCACTCACTATCAAACTCTTCATCCATGAGATCGCCTTCGTCAACATCTGGCCAAATCAACAAGCCAGGTGAGTACTATGAAAGTACTCGCAAGACAGTTCGGACTTAAGATATAATGTCACGACCGTTTTTTCAATAAAATATTTATTGAGAGACCAATCCCTTTTACGGACCAGTAAAGAAGAATTCCTTCTCACTGGTAGACAATATCTTGGTCACAGAAGAAAAATACCAGGAGTACTGAATATAATACAAGGTTGAACGGAGACTGCTCAACAATTTATTATAGGCACGCCGATAAAACAAGACGGCGGATAGGGTGGCATAACTACTAACTCACGATAACAACGATGGTGGAAATATCACCGCGAAGTGGGTGATATGACTCCTGAAGACTACAGCTCTTCGAGCGTCGGAGTGAGGCTCGAGGAGACTTATTGCGGGTGGCGGAAGCGAATATAATACAAGTGACCAATATCCGGGATCGCACAGGACTGACTGGGACTCCTCTAGGCGTCGGACGCACTATCAAACTCTTCATCCAAGAGATCGCCTTCGTCAACATCTGGCCAAATCAACAAGCCAGGTGAGTACTATGAAAGTACTCGCAAGACAGTTCGGACATAAGATATAACAAATGTAAACATGAAGCATAAGAACGGACTAACAAGTGCGTTCAGACATGGAGATAATAATGCATGGGAAAAAGATAACAGAGAAGTCGGGCGGTAGTCCTCCCGAAATCCCAAAATAAATACTGGGTCCCAAACGAGGGTCTGAATGACTCCTCGAGAGGAAACTGCAAGAATAGTAATACTGGTGCCAAACGAGGGTCTGAATGACTCCTCGAGAGGAAACTGCAAGAATAGTAATACTGGTGCCAAACGAGGGTCTGAATGACTCCTCGAGAGGAAACTGCGAGAATAATAATGCCATAGTCGGGCGTCGGGGCGACACCACATAAAGGGCTTATAACAGAAAATAAAGGCAGTGCGTGCCACAGTCGGACGTCTGAGCGACATCACATAAAGGGCTTATATTGAAAGTAAGGGACAATCATGCCACAGTTGGACGTCTGAGCGACATCACATAAAGGGCTTATATTGAAAGTAAGAGACAAACATGCCACAGTCGGACGTCTGTGCGACGTCACATAAAGGGCTTATATTCAAAACTCAGTAGTTCATGAATTGTAAATCATATCAAGAGAACAAGCAGACATAAGGTAAACAACAGGGTTAGTCCATCCACAGGAATAGCGTTCAGCCAAGTCTACTACTCAAGCTTGCTTACCGGAACGAAGGATATACCACGAGATTTTGACATAGACATGGATACACTGATCACGATACTTGACTATGGATACGCTGACTCGGAAGGATTTGACTCTGCAGAGTTTGTACTTTAACCACAGCCAACGGATTTCAGTAGTCACGGGGACTAGTTCCGTTTACGGTGGTTTAGAAGAAACACGTCTAACCAGTACACACCCATTCAACATTTCCGAAGCCAGGAATCACCCTCGGCAACGTTCAAGAAAAACCTTGAGACGGGGAGGCTACAACCTCGCGTAGCATGGGATCAAATTTCTATACGCGCGCTCTAAGGGGTGCCCCCCTCTCGGTCCCAACCGGAAACACCCATGCCCCCTGACCGGATGACTGGCTTTAATCCAGGGCCATGGAACCATCATCCCGGCCCCTCTGTTTGGTGTGTACACGGAAAGAGGTTACCAACTTACTAAACCGCATTCTGGCAGAAAACATGTGGTAGCACGGAAGGGGGAAGAACGATAACGTGACTCCGTCCACGTTAACGTCGGAATTTGTCGGATGACGCAAGGCTGGTATGCTACAACAGTACCACCTTGCTGCCCTTCATGTCACCACATGATTAGGCCATCTCTCACCAGAGATCATCGCAACTTTGGAACATGCGGGTAGTTGCCTCACAAGCAACGAGGTATTCACCGATACTTATATGCCACGCACAACCTCTCACGCAAACATGCAAAACACCTATCATATCAAAGGTTCAAACATGCTTGCCTGGTTCGGAGAAGTCGGAGTCTAGCTCGGCGAAGTTCGCGGCTTCGTCACCTCTTCCGGAACCTACGGCATACGAAAACGGGCACTAACGTGAAAACCAACGCGTGCATAAAAACTTCTCCAATTTTTTTCCAAATAAATCCCATAAAAAACTAGACAAAATTATAAGATTGTCAGAAAAAGAATCACTCAAAAATCATCTTTTAATAAAAAGTTATAAGAGTTTTTGTCCAGGGACTCATCTGTAATGAAACAGAAAAGTTCCAGGGGCTTAACTAAGAAAACAGAAAACGCTTCGGAAGGAAACGCGCCAGCTCAAAAGGGAAAACGTATTTGCCCGAAGGCGCCAACAGAAAATGGTTCGAGGGAGAAGAGAATAGAGGCTGACGTGGGGGGTCCACATGTCAGGTTTAAAAAGCTCGCCGGCGCCCGAAGACTGCGGTGGTCGCCGGCATCGAACCACGGCGAGACAGGGAGATCGGAGTGTACCAAGAGCTTCAGCGTGTCCTTCCGCGTCGGTGGGTGGTGGACTCGACCGTCGGAGAGCACCACGTCGACGGTGACACTTTCTCCGGCGGACGGCGGCTCGGGCGATGGTGGAGAACTCCGGTGGGTGCAGCAAACTCCGAATTGAAGTGCGGGTCAGAAGGAGGGATGCACTAGAGAGCTACTGGCAAGAGATGGGAGGCAGGGGAGCACGCACGGGAGCGAATCGAGCTGGATCCCGTGGCGGGTCGCGGCGGCCGGAGTCGGGGAAGAAAGCTCCCTCGGGGCTCTTCCAGTGGCTTGGCGCGGTCTAGGTGGAGTGCAGAGGTGGTGTGGGTTCGAGTTGAAGCTCGGGGCCTCTATTTATAGGCGGATCGAGGGGGTGGCCATGAACGGGGTTGCTCTGGCGAGCGATTACGGCGAGGCAGTGGTTGAGCAGGAGGTTTCAGTGGCCAGGCTGCATCAGGGAGGTTTACTGGTGCCGTTCCACTGCTAAACTGGGTTGGTCTTGGCGTAATGGCGCTGGTCCACGGTGGGGTGGCCGCACGGGCACGACGGCGGCAGAGAGCGCGCTCCGCGCCTAGCGGTTCACGACGAGAGTGGCAGCGCGTTCTGGGGAGTGGAAGGCCACGCGGCAAGCTCCGGTGGCTTGGGCGGCGCTGGGTGGCGCCGTCTGCGCCGCGCCTCTCTCTGGCGGCCGCAAAGCCGCCGCTGGCGTCGGTCACGTGGCGGCGCACCTCCTCCAGCTCGTCGCCGACGTCCGCAAGCGTCCAGGCGCTCGTGCGGTGCAGGGACAAGGGGGAGGGGACGGGGAGCAAGGCGACATCGGGGCACTGGCGAGATTGAGATCGAACACTGAAGAAAACGACAGCAACACTGAACTGTTCTCTGAACTTACTGAGCTTGACATTGACAATGCCCTGCAGGTGTTCGACAGAATGATATGGCATGAAGAAAAAAAATTCTGGAGCTGGGACTTGGTGAGGTGACCTCTCAATGCACCCAGAGGCTGCCTGATTTTTCTCAGAATTTTTGGAGAAGGATTTGAATGAATTTCACCAAATTTGACAAATCTGGTCCAAACTTGCAGCAAGTATAGTTTGAAAAATTTGAACTGGAGACCAGTGGATCTTCATGGATCTTGGTTGAGGGTTCAAAGGACTAGGGAGGGAAATTGGTTTGGGGGCAAAAATCAACACAGAAATGGTAGCTCCTTTGTAAATCCCCAAGGGCTAGAATAGGAGACAGAAATTGTTTTGATAAGATTTAAATGGAAAATAATTATATGGAGAGGTCCAACTTGCTGGATTTGATGCAAATCATGATCCAAAGGTGAGGGGAGGTCTAGGAGAGTGGATTTTCACTAAGGCCATGGCAAGAGAGAAATGTTGAAAGTGGTAAAGGATTATTCCAAAAGCTATAGAGTATTTTCAAAGAAACTTTCAAAAGGCATTTTTCCAAGAGAAAAACATTTTGGTTTGAGTCCAAATAAAAGAGGAAAACCTCCAAGACCAAAGTCAAGTTTTGAGTGAATCCAAAAGTGAAGCACTAGTCATGAAAGAAAATATGTTGAGAGGGAAAGTTCTTTTAGAAGAAAAATTCAAATCACTTCCCTCAAAACAAGAAAAAGTTTTGAAAAAGCCAAATAAAATTTTTGGGTGTCACAACACCTACCCCCTTAGGAAAAATCTCGTCCTCGAGATTTCAGCTGATCCTCAAATAGGTATGGATATTCTGCCTGAAGGAAATCTTCCCTTTCCCATGTAGCTTCATCCTCAGTGTGGTTGCTCCACTGAACCCTGAAAAATCTTGTTGTTTTCTGACGGGTCCTCCTTTCAGACTCTTCCAAAATCTTTACTGGCCTCTCTCTGTAGGTGAGGTCTGGTTGCACATCAATGCTTTCATGAGATACATGCTTCTCCGGGTTACTCACACATTTTCTCAGTTGAGAGACGTGGAACACGTCATGGACGTCTGACAGCTCCTTGGGTAGGTCTAGTTTGTAGGCTACTGTGCCTCTTTGTGCGACTATACGGAATGGTCCAATAAATCTCAGGGCTAGCTTCCCCTTAATTTTGAACCGTTGCAGACCCCTCATAGGAGACACTCGTAGGTATACGGAATCACCGGGTTCAAAGCTGACTTCACGATGTTTTTGATCGTAGTAGCTCTTTTGTCGGCTCTGCGCTGTCTTGAGTCTGTCCCTGATCTGTTTAACTTTCTCCTCGGCCTCTTTAAGCATGTCTAGGCCGAAGATATGACTGTCACCTGTTTCTGACCAATTTAGTGGGGTACGACACCTCCGTCCGTACAATGCTTCAAAGGGTGCCATTTGCAAGCTGGCTTGGTAACTGTTGTTGTAAGCAAACTCGGCATACGGCAAACTCTCTTCCCAACTGGATCCATAGGTGAGCACACAGGCTCTCAGCATATCCTCTAGGATTTGGTTTACACATTCCGTTTGCCCATCAGTCTGTGGGTGGTACGCTGTACTGAAAGCTAGCTGCGTGCCCAGGGCTTGTTGCAGGTGATCCCAAAATTTGGAGACAAATTGGGTGCCTCGGTCGGATATTATAGTCTTTGGTACTCCATGCAAACAAACTATACGGGAGAGATAAAGCTTGGCCAGTCTCTGTGTGGAGTAGGTAGTCTTCACGGGAATGAAATGAGCAACCTTGGTTAGTCGGTCTGTGATGACCCATATGCGTCATTTCCGCGTTGTGATCGGGGTAGTCCGACAATGAAATCCATTCCTATTTCATCCCATTTCCACTCCGGTATCCTGTTTGGCTGGAGTAGCCCTGCTGGCTTTTGATGCTCGGCCTTGATGCGCTGACATGAATCGCAACAAGCAATGAAGGCGGCTATATCCCTTTTCATACCGTGCCACCAAAATCTTTCCTGAATGTCTTTGTACATTTTAGTTCCTCCAGGATGGATTGAGTATGGAGCGGTGTGGCTTTTGGTTAAGATTTGTTGCTTGAGTTCCTCAATGTTAGGTACGCAAAGTCTCTCTCCGTACCATAATATTCCTTCATTGTCTGTGATGAACTCTGAAGCCTTACCAAGGTTCATTTTCTTCTTTATACCTTCGATGCTGGGATGTCCCGGTTGAGCCTTCTTAATTTGTTCCACTAGCGTGGGTTGTATCTCCAGATTTGATACGGTGCCCTCAGAGACTAACACCATGTTGAGCCTAGCGAACTCTTGCTGAAACTCAGGCCTCAAGTTTTGCGGACCGTCGTTGTCCGGGCTGGGGTTTCGACTAAGAGCATCAGCCACTACATTTGCTTTCCCTGGATGGTAGTGAATGCCGACATCATAGTCCTTGACCAATTCCAACCAGCGTCGTTGGCATAAATTTAACTCTGGCTGTGTGAAGATATATTTGAGGCTCTTATGGTCCGTATATATTTCACAGCGATTTCCCAACAGAAAGTGCCTCCATTCCTTGAGTGCATGTATGACTGCTGCTAGCTCCAAGTCATGTGTTGGGTAATTTTCCTCATGTTTTCGCAGCTGCCTGGTGGCATACGCGACAACTTTGCCATCCTGCATGAGTACACATCCGAGGCCTTTTCGGGACGCGTCACAATATACTTCAAAACTCTTGTGTATGTATGGCACGGTTAAGACTGGTGCGGTTGTCAGCTTCTTCTTAAGTTCTTGGAAGCTTCTCTCGCATGCTTCCGTCCATACAAATTTCTTGTCTTTCTTGAGCAACTGTGTTATTGGTTTTGCCACAGTGGAGAATCCTTCAATAAATCTTCTGTAATATCTGGCCATTCCCAGGAAACTCCGTACATCTGTAACGTTGGCGGGTGGCTTCCAGTCAAGTATGGCTTTGACCTTTTCTGGGTCTACGGCCACGCCTTCTTGGTTCAATATATGGCCTAGGAAACCAACCTGCCTTAGCCAAAACTCACACTTGCTAAATTTGGCGTACAACTGATGTTTCCTTAATTCTCCCAAAACAATTCTAAGATGCTCAGCATGCTCTTCCGGTGTCCTTGAGTAAACCAGAATATCGTCAATGAACACCACAACAAATTTGTCCATGAATTTCATGAACACTTTGTTCATGAGGTGGACGAAATATGCGGGGGCGTTTGTTAGACCAAAAGGCATCACTGTGAATTCATATAATCCGTATCTGGAGGTGAATGCTGTTTTAGGGATATCTTCTGTCCGTACTTTCAATTGATGATATCCCGATCTCAAATCAATTTTTGAGAACACCTTGGCTTGTGCGAGCTGGTCAAACAAATCATTTATCCGTGGCATCGGATATTTTTTTTTGATGGTGACCATATTGAGGGCTCGATAGTCTATGCACAGTCTCAGTGTCCCATCCTTTTTCTTGGCGAATAAAACTGGCGAACCCCATGGTGAGGAGCTGGCTCGAATAAATCCTTTGTCCAATAATTCCTTTATCTGCTTCTTCAACTCCACCAATTCTGAGGGTGCCATTCTATAAGGTTTCTTATAGATGGGAGCGGTGCCAGGTGCTAGTTCGATGCTGAATTCTATCTGTCAGTCTGGTGGCATTCCTGGCAGTTCTTCAGGGAACACATCAGGAAATTCGCATACCACTCGAACTTTTCTCAGTTCTGAAATGTCCACTTTGTTCAGCTTTGGTTGCTGTGACCGTGGTCTCTCCTGAGCTGTAACTTTTATTTTCTTGCCATGATGGTGAGTGAGAATCACGGTCCGATTGAAACAGTCAATGAATCCTTTGTTGGTGGTTAACCAGGCCATCCCTAAAATGACATCCAGTCCTTTATTTTCCAACACGATGAGATTTGCTTGGAACTGTAGTCCTTCAAACTCAATGATTACTCCTTGGCAGTAACTCTGAGCGATTTGCCTATTTCCGTGGGACTTGATGATCATAGATTTTTCCAAGGGAAGTATCGGAAAACCATGTTGCAAAACAAAACTCTTCGAAACGAACGAATGGGAAGCTCCAGAATCAAACAAAACCGTGGCAGGTACTGTGTTCACAGGGAACGTACCGAGCATGATGTCTGGGGCATTCTGCGCTTCTTCCCTGGTCACATGGTTCAGGTGACCCTTCTGGTGGTTGTTGTTGGGATTGAAATTGTTGCGCTTGGGGGCTGGATTGTTTCCACCACTGTTCGGCTTTGGGGCCGAGTTCCTCGGCTTTGGGCACTGTTTAGCATAGTGCCCTTCTTCTCCACAAGCATAGCATGTGACCCCTGGATGGTACGTGAACTCCTTGTCCCTGGCATGAAACTGTCTGACGGGCCTTAGATCAGTAGTCGTGGATTTCCTTGCTTCTATCCTTGGAACCTCAGTCTTGCTTCGGTTGTTGCGAGCAAGAGCCGTCTTGTCCCTCTTTCGCTTATGGATATCTTCCAGACTACGGCGCTCATTCTCCAAGGTAATGGCCTTGTCAACCAGAGTTTTAAAATCCGGGAAAGTGTGTACAACCAGTTGGCATTTCAGTGCCGGTGCCAGGCCGTCCAGGAATTTTTCCATCTTCTTGCTATCTGTCATGTATTCGTCGTAGGCACAACGAGATAGCTGGGTAAACTGACTGTTGTATTCTGTCACTGACATGCCTCTTTGCTTGAGGTCGTCAAATTCTCTCTTCTTGACTTTTATGATGCTCCTGGGGATGTGTGCCCCACGAAAGCCTTCCTTGAACTCTTCCCAGGTGATGTTGTGTTCACTGGGATGCATGTGTAGGAAGTTTTCCCACCATGCTGCAGCTGCTCCAGTAAGGTAGTGTGGTGCATAAAGCACCTTCTCATGATCTGAACACTGAGCAATAATCAGCTTCCTTTCGATATCACGAAGCCAGTCATCGGCTTCCAGCGGCCATCGGTGTGAGCAAACATTGAAGGGCGAGTCTTCTGTAACTCAGATAACTTGGAGTGTGGTTGATAGGGTTCACGGTGGTTTCCCATATTGATGACATGATTCATCATCTCTTGGTGCTGTTGCTGGCTTTGTTCGAAGAGACGGCATACTTGAGACAAGGCTGCTTCGCTGTCTTGTTGACTGGACTGTCCCTGAGTGAAGTTGTTGCTAGTCTGTGTCCCATAAACTTCTTCTGGCTGATTGGGCATGGAGCGAGTCCACCGGCGAGACATTTTTCCAGTCTGGGGTATTATTTTGCAAAACCCATGAGAAGAACTGTGTAGCACAAGGAAAATCTTGCAAAGGCAACAATTTAAAAGACCTCAAGGTTTTTAAGAAAACATAAACGATTTTGCACGGAGAAGAACTGCTTAGCATACATCTTACACGCGAAAAGCAAACACACAATACAGCACTCAGGCTGTGCGTACACAATCCTGACATGTTATTAAGACTAGCGTACTCCTCCGGAAAGCAGCGAACACACTAATACAAACTAGCGTACAGAGAAAACACACCATACAAGCAGACATAACGCGCGACTACTCGGCGCTCTCAGTCGGAGATGGTGACGATGTCCTTCCCCTTGCCGAGGGCAAGACTCAGTGGTCCAGGAGATTCAACCTCCACCTCCTCTCTAGCAGGCTCCTGGAGCGCAACACTGCGGTGCGGTGATGGCGCGGGGGCGACGGGTGGTAGCGCGGGTGTGGCAGGCGGTGCAGCTCGGACTGGAATAGGAGCGATGACTCGGTCGAACTCCTCAGTGGTAGGCAGACGGCGAGCAGTGGCTAAAACGGCCGGTGCATAAGATGCTGAGGATGAGACGAAAGTCAGAGGCGGTGCTGTGTGAAGAAGCTCCTTGCTGCAGGCAGGACCGCCCCGGACTAAGTCCATGCGGGCAGCCACAAGATCGTCCACGAGGTTGTCGAAAGACTCCTCCAGAGCCTTGAGATACTCCACAACCATCTCGATGGCTTCATCTCGTTCTCCCCGATGGCAGGCGAATGCATAGTGACTGGTATGACTCCTGAAAACTACAGCTCTTCGAGCGTCGGAGTGAGGCTCGAGGAGACTTATTGCGGGTGGCGGAAGCGTATATAATACAAGTGACCAATATCCAGGATCGCACGGGATTGACTGGGACTCCTCTAGGCATCGGACTCACTATCAAACTCTTCATCCATGAGATCGCCTTCGTCAACATCTGGCCAAATCAACAAGCCAGGTGAGTACTATGAAAGTACTCGCAAGACAGTTCGGACTTAAGATATAACAAATGTAAACATGATGCATATGAACAGATTAACAAGTGCACTCAGACATGGAGGTAATAATGCATGGAAATATGAAAGAGAAGTCGGGCGGTAGTCCTCCCGAAATCCCAAAATAAATACTGGGTGCCAAACGATGGTCTGAATGACTCCTCGAGAGGAAAATGCAAGAATAGCAATGCCGCAGTCGGGCGTCAAGGCGACGCCACATAAAGGGCTTATAACAGAAGATAAATAACAGTGCGTGCCACAGTCGGACGTCTGAGCGACATCACATAAAGGGCTTATATTGAAAGCAAAAGACAAACATGCCACAGTCGGACGTCTGAGCGACATCACAGAAAGGGCTTATATAGAAAGTAAAGACAGACATGCCACAGTCGGACGTCTGAGCGACATCACAGAAAGGGCTTATATAGAAAGTAAAGACAGACATGCCACAGTCGGACGTCTGAGCGACATCACAGAAAGGGCTTATATCACATAACTTGACATCTCAGCAAGTCAAGAATTAAAATACTGCAAGGGCATAGTTAGGTATGAAATAAACGACAGGGTTAGTCCATCCACAGGAATAACGTTCAGCCAAGTTTACTACTCACGCTTGCTTACCGGAAAGAAATATACCACGAGGACTTGACACAGATATGGGTTCACTGATCACGGTCCTTGACCATGGATACGATGACTCGGAAGGATTTGACTCTGCAGAGTTTGTACTTTAACCACAGCCAATGGATTTCAGTAGTCACGGGGACTAGTTCCGTTTACGGTGTTTTGGAAGAAACACATCTAACTAGTACACACCCATTCAACATTCCGAAGCCAGGAATCACCCTCGGCAACGTTCAAGAAAAACCTTGAGACGGGGAGGCTACAACCTCGCGTAGCATGGGATCAAATTTCTATACGCGCGCTCTAAGGGGTGCCCCCCTCTCGGTCCCAACCGGAAACACCCATGCCCCCTGACCGGATGACTGGCTTTAATCCAGGGCCATGGAACCATCATCCCGGCCCCTCTGTTTGGTGTGTACACGGAAAGAGGTTACCAACTTACTAAACCGCATTCTGGCAGAAAACATGTGGTAGCACGGAAGGGGAAATAACGATAACGTGACTCCGTCCACGTTAACGTCGGAATTTATCGGATGACGTAAGGCTGGCATGCTACAACAGTGCCACCTTACTGCCCTTCATGTCACCACATGACTAGGCCGTCTCTCATCAGAGATCACCGTAACATCGGAACACACGGGTAGTTGTCTCACATGCAACGAGATACTCACCGATGCTCATATGCCATGCACAACCTTACACGCAAACATGTAAAACACCTATCATATCAAAGGTTCAAACATGCTTGCCTGGTTCGGAGAAGTCGGAGTCTAGCTCGGCGAAGTTCGCGGCTACGTCACCTCTTCCGGAACCTACGGTATAGCGAAAATGCATACTAACGTGAAAACCAATGCGTGCATAAAAGTTGTCTCAAACATTTTCCAAATAAATCCTATAAAAAACTAGACAAAAATATAAGACTGTCAGAAAAAGAATCACTCAAAAATCACTTTTTATTAAAAAGTTATAAGGGTTTCTGTCTAGGGACTCATCTGTAATGAAACAGAAAAGTTCCAGGGGCTTAACTGAGAAAACAGAAAACGGTTTGAATAGAAACGCGCAAGCCCACAGAGAAAACGTACTTTGCCCGAAGGCGCCAACAGAAAACGGTTCGCGGGGGGAGAAAGAGAGGCTGACGTGGGGGGTCCACATGTCAGGTTTGAAAACCTCGCCGGCGCCCGAAGGCTGCGGTGGTCGCCGGCGTCGAACCACGGCGAGTCAGGGAGATCGGAGTGTACCAAGAGTATCATCGCGTCCTTCCGCGTCGGTGGGTGGTGGACTTGGGCGTCGGGGAGCAACACGTCGACGGCGACACTTTTTCCGGCGGACGGCGGCTCGGGCGATGGTCGGGAACTCCGGTGGGTGCTGCAAACTCCGAATTGAAGCGCCGGTCAGGAGAGTGGATGCATAGGGAAGCTACTGGTAAGAGATGGGAGGCAGGGATGCACGCACGGGAGCGAATCGAGCTGGATCCCGTGGCGGGTCGCGGCGGCCGGAGTTGAGGAAGAAGACTCCCTCGGGGCTCTTCCAGTGGCTAGGCGTGGTCTTGGTGGTGTGCAGAGGTGGTGTGGGTTCTAGCTGGAGCTCGGGGCCTCTATTTATAGGCGATTCGAGGGGGTGGCCGTGAACGGAGAATCTCCGGCGAGCGATTACGCCGAGGCAGTGGCTTGGCAGAGGGTTTAGGTGGCCAGGCAGCATCAGTGAGGGTTACTGGTCCCGTTCCACTACTAAACTCGGTCGGTCTTGGCGTAATGGCTCCGGTCCACGGCGGGGTTGCCGTACTGGCACGGCGGCGGCAGAGAGCGCGCTCTGCGCCTAGCGGTTCACGACGAGGGTGGCAGCGCGCACGGGGGAGTGGAAGACCACGCGGCGGCCTCCGGTGGCTTGGGCGGCGCTGGACGGCGCCGTCTGCGCTGCGCTTCTCTCTGGCGGCCGCAAAGCCGCCGCTGGCGTCGGTCACGGGGCGGCGCACCTCCTCCTGCTCGTCGCCGACGCCCGCAAGCATCCAGGCGCTCGTGCGGTGCAGAGGACAAGGGGGAGGGGACAGGAAACACGGCGACGCCGGGGCACTGGTGAGATCGACAACAGACACTGAAGAAACGACAGTAGTTTCAGACACTGTTAACTGAATTTGACTGAACCTTATAGAAACAGTGTCCAGTAGGTGTTCGATGAAATGATTTGGCATCAAGAAAATTTTTCCTGGAGCTGGGACTTGGTGAGGTGACCTCTCAATGCACCCAGAGGCTGCCTGATTTTTCTCAGATTTTTAGGAGAAAGATTTGAATGAATTTCATCAAATTTGGCAAATCTGGTCCAAACTTGCAGCAAGTGTAGTTTGAAAATTTTGAACTGAAGACCAGTGGACCTTCATGGATCTTGGTTGAGGGTTCAAAGGACTAGGAAGGGAAATTGGTTTGGGGGCAAAAATCAAAACAGAAAGGGTAGCTCCTTTGTAAATCTTCAAGAGCTAGAATAGAAGGTAGAAATTGTTTTTGATAAGAAATAAATGGAAATATTTATATGGAGAGGTTCAACTTGCTGTAGTTGAGGTACATCATGATCCAAAGGTGGTGGAAAGACTTATGGGAGGGAATTTACACTTGGTTCATGGCAAGAGGAATTTTTGAAAGTGGAAAAGGATCATTCCAAAAGCTATAGGGCTTTTTAAAGGAATTTTCAAAAGACATTCTTTTCCAAGTGAAAAGTATTTTGGTTTGAGTCCAAATAAAAGGGAAAACCTCCAAGACCAAAATCAAGGCTTGGGTGAATCCAAAAACAAAAGCACTTGTCATAAAGAAAGTTTTTGAGAGGGTGGGTTCTTTAGAAGAAAATTTTAAATCACCTCCCTCAAGTCAAATAAGAATTTTGAAAAAAAGCCAAATGAAATTTTGGGTGTCACAGACCACTTCTTCGACATGCATGAACACTCGATACAGGTACATACCTAACGTGGTCCACGGCGGCCTTGGTGGCGACGAATAGTACAACCCCGGTTCCTGCACCGGTATCTCAACACCAATCACCTTCGGTATGGTGGACGGCTTCTTCATCCACGCCATAACCGTCAGAGCCCAACTGTCTGGAGGAACAAACATACTTACAAGCTCACCTCCAAGGTCGTTGATAAGCTCGTTCATGGACTCGCTGTTCCAAGCACGTCGAGGCATGCCGTGGAAGGTAAGCTTTGTTAAAAACTCAAGCTCAGAGGGCACCGAGCCCCATCCTGGGTGCCACCGATCAAACCTCACCAGCGCGCCATCGCAGAACAAACTCCGGGAAGATTCGAACACACGACTATAGTCGAAAGTTATTCGGAACCTGATGAAGAAATCAGCCGGTGGCGGACAGACTTCGACGAGCAAGTCACTTATTTGGATGCCGTGCGCAATGCCAAGAGTTTTGACAAGGTCGTCCGGTGAGACGGGAGCCCGGTCGCCGTTGATGGTTACCATCAGCACTTTGCCGGCAAACTGGTCGTCAAGCGCCGCCATGCCACTGTTGAGCGACAGCACGCAGCGACCGAAGGCAGGACGGACCTCAGGATCTCCGGCTCGGAGATCCGCGTTGACCGGCAACATGATAGTGCGCTTGAGTACAGGGAGTACAGGAGGAGGATTAGGGGGAACTGGAGTAGGAATCGAGATTCCAAAGGTGGGGGAGGGGCGGGAGACTGGGGATGAAAAGGTAGCATGAATTTCGAGCACGCGCCAATATGCTCTCGGCGCGCAAGCGCACAAAAACACCGATGGCGCCCACATGTCGGCCTAAGAGTCCTTATTCTTTCTTTTTTGGAGAGCCCGGCCTTTTTTCAGGATCTTTTGAGAGCCCGGCCTG
Source organism: Aegilops tauschii subsp. strangulata (assembly GCF_002575655.3). Taxonomy (NCBI): domain Eukaryota; kingdom Viridiplantae; phylum Streptophyta; class Magnoliopsida; order Poales; family Poaceae; genus Aegilops; species Aegilops tauschii. The sequence continues at coordinate 426,529,238 of NC_053035.3, forward strand.
AGAGTCATAATTGACCTGTTTGGCATTGCGTTACTACTCGGCCCATATTCAACGACACCTCACTGGCCCAAACAAGTGTACATCATCGAAAAGACACTGAGCTCAAATTATATAACTTGAAAAAAGGAGATATACTCTGAACACTGGAGAATGGTGATGCCCTCATTTAGCCCACCAGTTCGAGACAATAAACAGTTCGAAACAACGATATATACAACATTCAAACACTGACTAGTGACTACTACTGACATAAACAGCAAGACATGATAGTTCATAAGAAGTCTTGCTACACCACCAAAACGCACCCATCTGCAGCGCTCAGACTCTCGTGATCCAGACGAGAATGACATTCTAAACAGAAGCAACTATTACATAGTAAGAGTGACATAGACGAGGATGACCAAATGACAAGGAATATGCATAACAAAAGAAAGAACTACCCATCCAGAACCAGCAGCAAAGACAACAAAGTCATTCGAAGAGATGATCCAACACCATCATAATTTGCAACCCCGCTTCAGCGACCAGTGATCCGGAGACACCAGTACTCCACCCTTTCGATGCAACAACCCAATTACCTATCAACCTGAAGGCTTGAACCACATCACTGCCTGTCGTAATTGAGACATCCAAGGATCAAAGTTAATCTGGATGCCTTTGTCATTCTCACCTTCTTTTGGTTGCAGGCTGTATCGTTGACAATCAGGGGAGTTTGCTCCCGAACTCCTAGGGCTCGGCGTGTAGACACAGTTTTCCGTAGCAAACAGAGCCTCTCTGCCATCAAGGTCCTTGCCAACGGTGATCTCCTGGTTAATCGGATAATTGAGTCCGAGAAACAGATAGTGTGAACCAAGGCTGTTTACCCGCCTCCAACTAAAAAATCCTAAAGGCCCCAACAAGATGGTATCCTGCTCATAGACGTAACAGCCACTGTCCGGATACTCACGTATTACACGGTGCTTGTATACAGTGGGGTTTTTGCAATATAACTTTTCCGGCTCATGTGTCCGAATGATCATCAGTCTTTTGCCGTCGTCTGATGGAGCGAGGAACCAGTTGTGCTTCCCTGTTTTTGGCAAAGGTGGTGTGATTACAAAGGGCAGTAACTGAAGGGACACTGCATCATATCAAAAAGGACAGGCATTGTTAATGTAAGATCAGCATTGTTCAGAGTATGAGTAGGATAATGCAAGAAACAGCATTGATATGTCCCTGTTGGAACTGGGAGGAAAATACAGGGAAATGTATACTGGGTTCGAAAATATAGAAGTGCCATGCATGGTTATACTCATGTTACCTCGCAATAGATTCTTCACAGGAAACTACCATGTCATGCATGTTATGTACTCCCTCCATTCCCAAATATTTGTCTTTCTAGGCATTTCAAATAGACACAACATACGGATGTATGTAGACATATTTTAGAGTGTAGATTCACTCATTTTGCTCCATATGTAGTCACTTGTTAAAATCTCTAGAAAGACAAATGTTTGGGAACGGAGGGAGTAATCATGTTCTGTCCTCACAAACAAATTCTTCAAGGTAACTAACAGACCATGCATTGTTATATACTCGTGTTCTGTGGGCAAAATTTTTGTGAGGATATTATTCTAGCCATTAATTGCTGAAGGGCGAATATAGGTATGTACACATGGTAAGCATTGCAGGATTTCACTACTTCCAAATATAGAGTTCTCGATATGCACATTTACTTCCCTACTGTATGGTTAGATGAAACCAACAGTGTGGTGCATGTTTCTACATCATGAAAATGAGGAAACTAACATGGCCATTGATACACACTCATATTTAGTAGTAGTATATAGATTACTGTAAAATAAGGATAATATCCATATATTCCTAACCGTTTGATTATTCAGGGTACAAATTGGCTGTAATGACATCGTCACAATCGCATGAATTAACTCATTCCAAATATAGCTGATTTACGGCGTCTCTAATACATTGCCATAGTTCTACTCAAATTCTGCTCAAACAGGGATATGCCAATCATCACAAAAAGTTCAAACAGTGTCATGGCGTCATCATTAACATGAGAAGGAAACAACTTACACGTGCCGTCCCAGCAATACGTGGTGCCATCTGCTTTGTCGATCGCGTAGATGATGCCATTGTGTTCAATAGCATCACAGAAGTGTGTATCAGCTTTGACGATGATCCAGTGCGAGCCGAGTTGTCTCCAGCTAAAGAAGGCACCGGCGTCAAGATAGGCGAGTCCGCGGTCGAACAAGGCAATTAGCTTGAAGTCTGCGTAATTCGCATGTCGTGTGGGCACTTGGCAGATTACAATCTTCTGCAAAACAAGGTCCGTCCAACTGACGTAGTAATCTAGATGACTTGGACTGCGATGGTAATACTCTATATAATCCAACGGAGGAAGGATAATCTCATGGGAGGTCTGGAAGTTCACGAGCACCAACTTTTTACCGTCTTCTCTGAAGGCAGCCATCCAGTGGGAGTTCATGCCGACCCAGTACATACCTGCCAAGAAGTTTCGGGCGATGGTGATCGGATCGATGTCGAGGGAAATGATGTACGGCGACCCACTACATACCTGCAAAGAAGTTTCGGCTAATGGAGATCGGATTGAAGTCAAGGGGCATCATGCACGCCTCTGTATCATGGTGAGCCAATCTCGCAAGACCAGATAGCAGCAAGCAGGGTGTCTTGAAAAGCTTAGGCCTCGCTTCGACGATGGCCGTGTGCATGTCCCTCGAGCATGCAGCCAGCCGCAGGGCGCTCTACATATCCATACACGAACAACAGAGGTCGACGATGTCACTGGGGATATTTCTCCAATCGCGGTTCATATGGATGCTGTGCAGTTCGCGTTCGGCCATGGTGGAGTTTGGAAGGGGGCTTGATTTACGAGGGAGAAGGATGTCGGTGCTGGAGCGGCTAGCGAGGGAATAGTGGTACTGGGGGAGGCGAGTGAGGCGATGGTACATGGGGGCACAGTGAGATGGAGACGGAGACGGAGACGGAGAAGGGGATGGAGATGGAGTGGTGCTATGGGAGCGGAGAGGGAGACGAGGCGAGGCGCCAATGTGCTGTACAGCGGCGGTGACAGACTGCACAATGCACAGGGTGAGGCTGACTTTGGTAACCCGAACACGTCGCCTGGACTAGTGTCAGGCGCAGGGTGTTGTCACTTCACTGTGAGGACCGGATGAATAGTATTTTGACCATCAAGTGTACCGCAGTTGTACTACTACTACTACTACTAGTAGTAGGAACATGAGTACTCCAGTATTGTATAGCGGAAATAGGTCTCCCGTGCTAGCATGCCTGTTCACTTCATCGTTCAGGTGTCATCCATATTGCGAGCAGAACCAAATTCTCGTGCATGCCCAATCAACGCCCTGCCGCGATGCATGCAGTGGTCGTTCTGGTGCATCAAGGACGGCATGCAGATCGTTCCACACTTGAGAAGAGGAAAAATGGAAAGGTAGAACGCGGCAGCAGAGGAAGAGAACGCTGGCTAACGAGGCTGGGAGGGGATCGAGCAGGAAGTTAATGCTCCACGCCTAAAGGTTTTGGGAAAACCTGATTTAAATAAGGTGACTTATACTCACCTAAACGGAGGGAGTATTCCTTAACCAGAGAATGTTGTGTCTCCCACTCACGCGCTCAAAAAAAACTACGACACATTTTTTATCTGTTTGCATAGGTCCCACCTATCAGGAAGGATGGGCACGTACACGAACATGTACGACTCATCAGTCTACCTGCATAGCCTTTTCGTTTAGTCTACCTAGCCATCTAATCAACTGCCTGCACGCCACTTCTCCCATTTACTTCTCCATCGGGAACCGATTCTCCTCGGCTTCTTCACCTCCCCTTCATCTTCATTTCCATCCAAACCCCACTGCGTTCACATTGTTTTAACCTCTTTAAATAATCATCTACTAATTCAGTTAGACTAGCTATCTAATCCTAATTCTCCAAACCATAGCCCTCCGTTCCAGCGGTTCCAAATGGCGAAAGAGATCGAGATGCAGGTTTTTAGCGTCCAACATGTCCTCGTCGAAGGCTCGATGCGCATAGTTGCCACCGTCACCGTCCACCCAAGGGTTGTTCGGCAGTGGATCAACAATGTATCCAACACCCTCGAAAAGGTAGAGACGAGGGTCATCGGTCTCGACGCAGAGTACATGGAGCGTGCCCCTGGGAAGATCCAGCGCGCCGCCGTCCTTCAGCTGTGCCTCGAAGATGATGTTTTGGTGTACCACATCATACACTCGCCCTCCATACCAGGTGAGCTTCATGATTTCTTATCTCGGGAGGACGTATACTTCTGTGGGGCAGCCATCGAAGGGGACAAACAGAAGCTGGAGCCGTACAAACTTGATTTGAAAAGCATCGCTGACCTACAAACCAGAATCAAAATTCCTGTAGAACATTGTGATAAACAGACACCATCCCTATTCGACGTAGCAAATTTTGTGCTCGGTACAAATCTTCAGAAGGGTGATGAGACGGTGGCATTAAGGTCGTCTGGATGGGAGAATTATCCCTTGACGTACGAGCGGATAAAATATGCTGCCCTCGATGTCCGTGTGAGTTTCGAGATAGCTGCAAGGTCCAAAGAGCTTGTTGCGAAGCCGTCTCCCACAAAGAATGAGAAGAAGAAGAAGAAGAAGAAGAAGAAGAAGAAGAAGAAGAAGAAGAAGAAGAAGAAGAAGAAGAAGAAGAAGATGAAGAAGAAGAAGAAGAAGAAGGAGAAGAAGAAGAAGAAGAAAAAGAAGAAAAGGCTGCACCAGCAGGAGGGCATTATGGATGGATGAACTATTTCCTCTCTTGAAAAAAAATTATTCCCTCTCGGTGTATATTGATATAGATGGACTATTTCGATGGTGTGCATGTCTTTGGAACAGAGTAGTAGCGTGGGTCCGCTTGACTATAAGGAACTATTTATCCGCATATATAGCTTTCTCTACTACTCCTTCCAGTGATCGGTATGCAGTGCATGTGTCCGTAGACATGACAGCTTGTCCATGGAAGTTCAACTACGGCAACCATCACGTTTCATCTCACGATTGCCACGACGCCTCTCCAACCCACGGCACCACGCCCCCCGACGTGCGCCTCACCCCTCTCGGCCGCACCGCCCCTCTGCCTTTGTGTGCATGACATGTGGGCCACCTAAAATGCGGCGAGCATCAAGTTTCTACCACAGCCACCCGCGATTCCCACGACGCCACTCGAACCCATGAAACCACACGTCCCCCGACCTGCGGCTCACCCCTCTTGGCCCCACTGCCCCTCTGCCTACGGGAGCATTACATGTGGACCAGTCACCTATCGGGTCCACATGTTATTGACTCAAAGGTAGGTGTATTAAGGCGCTGAAGCTCAGTCCCGATGGCCCTGAGAGGGAAATGTAACCATGCGCCAGGGCTTGTGGTGCTCTCGCAGCATGAACTCGTGCCAAACTCGAGATTTGTTTCTTTACTATACATGCACACAACAATTTAATGGACATTGTAATCTCAACATGTGATGGGGAGCTCTAAATTTGAATTTGAAACTTATAAAACGAAAAGATTCAAAACAAATAAACTGGGAGAGAGGGAGTATATCGTAGGATGTGTCCCATACAAAATAAGTCCCCTGGTTTGTCACCGCGAAGATGGGGTTAGAAAGGAGCACAGCGTCTTCCTACTCGTACGGCAACAAATCGGCCGCAGACAGCATGGTCCACCTTTGACCGCCATGTGCAAGGTTCGTGCTATCTTATTCAATCTCACCGTGGTTCCATCGTACCAATTCATGCGGTTGCCCGTTGCATGGCTGATCCCAATGTTGGACAAAGGTTCTATGGGAACGGTGTCACCGTTGTAAATGTTGTGCAAATTGATGTTGGTACCCTCCCGTACATATGCAAGCCAATCTCCACTCGCACCGAGCCTAACCTATGAAACAGTGGGCAGCGGGAGAATTAGGAAATGGACACGGAAGTAGTCTTTAGAATGCATTTACTACGTGATCAAACTCATCTTACCTGCTCATCGGAGGAAATCCGAGTGCCCCTCAACGTCGGCATCTCAAGGGGCATCAACTTGCAACTACGGCCATGCCGTGCTGGAGAGACCCCCAAGGAAACATCCTTGTGCGTTCCACGGAACATCAAGATGCATTTGTATGAGTAGTTTATCTTGTGAGTGAAAAGGATGAACGAGGGAAGGCCTCTAAAGATAGAGATGGACACTACTACTACCAATGTGCTGGCCCGTGCGTTGCAATGGATCCAAAGTAGTAGAATAATACTTGTTCACGTGCTTGAAATATAAACACTCTAGTTTTGATATACATGTGTCAGCAGACATGACAGCTTGTCCATGGAAGTTGAACCACGGCGACCATCACGTTTCTTGTTTCTACCACTGCCACACCCACACGCGATTCCCACGACGCCGCTCCAACCCACGGCACGACGTCCCCCGACGTGGACATGGATCCTCTGACGTGGCTATCACTGCCTTGCTCTGCCTTTCCTTCGCTGACAAGTGGGACCCACGCTTATGGGTCCCACATGTCAATGACAGAATGGTAGGATTGTTCGCGTCAGGGGATCCTCATCCCCCCGACATGCCCCTCATCCCTCTCGGCCCCACCGCTCCTCTGCCTTTGTGTGCATGACATGCGGGCCAGCTGAACTGCGGCGACCATCAACTTTCTACCACAGACACACCCGATTGGACGCGGTTTGCCTGCTCTGCTGCTGTGCTCCGATCCGTACTCCCGCACCATCAAATTTTCATCCAGCGGCTGTGACACATTTCTTCCCGGGCATCAATCCTCAGCTGGAGTACTTATGTACTACAAGTAGTACCCGCCGGTGTGGCCATCTACGCCTCGTAATGCCCCGATGCCCAGCTGTGGCACCCTCGCCACGGCCACGCCACCACCGGCCGGTTCATCTCGAACGAGTGAGTCGCGAACCACGCCACCACCATGAGAATGACATGTGGGCCAGCCGCATTTAAGGTCTGCATGTCATTCAGTCATAGGCCGGGCACAAAGCCACTGAAGTTCGGTCCCGTGGGCCCCGAGAGGGAAATGTAACTCCTACGGCAGGCCTTGTGGTGCTCCCGCAGTACGAGCTCGTGCCAAAACTGGAATTTGTTTCTTACTACTACCAACTAGTACTAGTAAGGTACACGTGCATTGCACGCATGAGATTCGGGTGGTTTGTGCATTATGCTTCTACATGTGGAGCTTTCTGGATTCTAACATGTGGCAAAATCTGGTGGAATGTAAGGTTAGGCAAGTTTGATTAACTTAGGTGAGTGTTTGGTTCAAGCCACACCATAGGCAAGCCACACTAAGGCCCCACATGACATACACACAAAAATGTGGCAAGATTCCCTTAGGCTTGCCAACTTGTGGCTCTCATTTTGAAGAACTAATAACTTTGCCTAAGCTTAGTTGTGGCAAAGTTAGTCATGAATTAAGTTCAACCATGGAGTCTTCTAGATTATACATGTGGCAAAATCTGGTGGATGATATCCAACGGCCAGTAGTGCTCGGATTTGCCATCTTTGTACCGTCGGATTGGCTTCATCCAACGACCAACTTTCAAAGTTTTTCACACACTATATAGGGGGTATAGATATAGATTTGTCGGTCCGTTGCAATGGATCCAAAGTATATCTATTTAGTGGAGTGCACTCTAAACACATTATCTATTTATTTTTCTCTAACCTTCCGTAGCCATGCAACCAAGCCACATAAGCTTCATGGGTGCCCCCCACATCATATTATTCATACTACGTTGATTGAAAAAAAGATAAATCACCCAAAACAAGATCTTCCCGTTTTTTGTTCCTACGATGTTGTGCCGTGCACGTACCTACTAGTTGTATAGTGGTAGTTCTAGTAATATAGTATTAGGAGTACAAACTTGGTACTAGTAGGAGTAGTACTAGTACAGAATGCTCCTACTCTATCAACGAGCCCCGTCTGACACCAAATTTCTTGGCTTCCGTGCTACAGCTAGATCTTCCCCTCGTTTCTGTTTTCCAACCCGGCGGCGGGCGGGGTGTCGGTTTGCTCAACGGCGGTCCCACATGAAAGTTAAAATGCTAGGCAACACGCCTTCCCTAAGCTATGTGTCGTGCCGGACGGGCCGTGTTGTACTCCCGATTCCCGGGCGTGTGGGGGTGCGACGCGAACGAGAATACAACAGCACAATAAGAATTAAGGCCACGATGATGCGATCGCAGTGGTGGTTACAGAAGGCAAGAAGAAAGATGGATCCACGAACGTACGACCTCCTCCTCCTCAACTTAGTGCACCGGGCCACCGACCGGCGGCTAAGGAGCGGCGGCTTTTGTGGCGAGGTCGAGGTGCTTCTCAGCAAAGGCATCCAAGGCTTCCAGCCGGTTGAGGAAGGCCAACGTCGTAGCGTCCTCACTGGCCTTGTAGATACCTATGTACACGATTTGCTCGTACACGTGGATGTGTAGGTCGATGAATTCTTGCAGGGCGAGGCGCCTCGCGGCGAGCGCGACCTCCAGGTGGACATTCTTCGTGGCGTCGGCGGGCAGTCGCAGGGCCACCAGTGCTTGAAAGAGGTTCCGGCCATGGAGGCCGATTAGGGTGGCAGGCAATGAGCAGCCCGGGCGCGCGGGCTGGAGGAGTACGGCGATGTCGTCCGCGAGCTTCTTGAGGACGGTGAACTTGTTGCTGGTGGCAACGATCATTTGGTCCAACTGAGAGTCGTAGTTGGCGTCGACGGCGGCCATCCACCAGCCAGTCTCCAACACCGTCTGGAGACGATCCTCGGCGCCATGCCGCAGGCCGGCGTCGTGGACCATCTGGCGCAGCCACTGGCCACTCACGCGCATCGCCGCCATGGGTCTGGACTGAGCTCTTTTGCGCTTAGTGTAGGTGCTTAGGCAAATGCTTAGGTGCGTACGATGTGGTAGATGCATTGGAATGGAGGGGCGCCTTTATATGAGGGCAATGAGGGCAAACTGCGTTGCATTCACATCGTGCAGCCTCTTTTCCCGGACCTCCTCCCATTACTTCCCTCATGCATTAATTGAAGGAGGATGCATTGGCCGTTCAACATATCGGGAACCGCTACTCCCTCCCTCATCTGCATTAAAGTCGTATCGGGAACTGCGCCGCCCGTTGTCAAATCGAATACTCCCTCCGTCTAGGTGAGTATTAAGTCATCTTACGAAAACCAAATAGTAAACACATAGGCGTGGTGCATTAACTCTCACGTTGTTTCTTATTTTCTGACATAAATAGAGGAATCAACCAAGAAGAGATGTGGGGCTTGTATGCTTTTAATGACTTGAGTCTATCAAACATGACATGCAGTGGTCAGTTCGTTGCACAAGAACAAATACAACCCATGTCAGCACACACGCATCTTATATAGCATCACATCCAATGGCTATAAAAGATGAATGAGACCAAATTATATCTCATCTAGATGAGTTCTAGCAAAACTGTATTAATAATACTTAGTACTCCTGTGCCATGTATCATATATTAGTATCATGTAGTACTTTATTTATTGCCATGTATGGCACATAGTACTCAACTCTCTCTCTTTCTTCATTTAATTCTATGACACCTCATCAAAATTGCTAAGGCTAGTACCATTACAACCAGCCTTAGCAAATACTAAACATTAAGTTCTCTCGTTTTTCTCTCCACCTTGGTCACCTAGACGGAGGGAGTATACTGCGCGATCTTTTCCTACGCGGTAGGCGGGGCAGTTCCGCCTAGTCGGTTCGACGGAGACGTGAGAAGACGAGGGAGTAGGCTACTGCAAACGTAGGGTTGTGTGATTTGACAGTGAGTTACTGTTGGACAGGTGGGGCCCCGTGATTTGACTTGCCATTATCATTTTAACTGCGGCGCTACGACCGGCGTGAGTCTCCCGATTCCTGACCACCTCCATACAGGTGCCTCTCCCAATGCTCCACCATGTAGTAGAGGCTGGCTCTTGCATGAAAGCCCACTTCTCCACTTTTTCCTTGCCTCTCTTTCCTCAACATATGCAAAAATGCCATGTAAAGCGCACTATTGTACTTACTTGCTCCTACAGGTGCTTAAGCTTGCCACATAGGCATAAAGTCTGATGTGGCAAGTTAATCAAGAAGAGAGAGACTAGTTTGGTGACCCAAGGAAGAAATGGTGCTAAGCGCGTGTACCTAGGTGAAAAGACAATTTTGAGTCTATAGCTAATTAAATGAAGCAAACTTAGCAACACCATTTCATTGGAAGAGGTCACTCCTTGGCAAATGCAATAAATACTTGTACTCCCTGTGTCCCATAATATAAGAACGTTTTTGGCACTACACTAGTGTAAAAAAAGTTCTTATATTATGGGACGGAGGGAGTACGAAGAAAGAGATAGAGAGAAGTAAAAAAATACACTTATAGCCAACCTTATAGCCAAAACCTTGTTGTAGTATGAGTGACTAAGTGATGAATATGTATGACATGCCAACATCAGATAGCCTAACGCACCGTGTTAAATCTCCAAGGGCGCGACCGCGCGAGCGATGCGAGGGTCGTGGTAGGCGCGACCACGATACGGGCTGCTAGCAGCCCTTGGATCTGAGATCAAACGGTCGCATGCTAAGTTGCTGAAAATTTGCAGAATAACCCTCCAGGATAGGATATTCACCCATAGGTCTAGAATCACGCCATGCAACCGTTCGATCTCAGATCCAAGGGCTCTCGGAAGCCCGTATCATGGGAGAATGGAAAGCCACTACCCTGCCGTTCGCACGCTGGCAGTTCGCTCCTACTCGTCCCCGCACGTCCTTCAATACTACGGCGGTTCGCTCCTAGTCGTCCCGTCCATTCACATTACGGCAATTCCACTAATCCTAACCCTCCTCCCAAATCCGTGGCGTCCCAAATCTCCCCGATCGGCGGTGAGTACAAGGTTAGAACCATCACTGGCGATGAGTTCAACGTCATCTACACCCGTTCTTCCGCAACGGTGAAAGGATGCCTTTCTCGCTTCAGACACATGTTCGAAGACTCAGATGATGAGTGGGTCGCTGGGCTAGATGTTGAGTACACCACAGTCCTGGGACGAGAGAAGGATCTAAAGGACGAAGAGAGGAAGAAGCCCGCCGTGATCCAGGTTTGCGTGCATGACTTATGCTTGGTCTACCACATATGCCATGCCGACGTTGAGTGCCAGGATTTTAAGGACTTCCTCGAGAGCAACCTAGTCAAATTCGTTACTGTAGACTTTGGTAACGACAAAGAAGTCCTGCGTCGGATAGGCCTTGTTGTAGGCAACACCTTCGACCTCCAGAAGAATCGGCTGGTGTCCTCTCGTCAGCCTTCAATGCTGACCCTGGCAGGAGCCATGGTTCATCCTTCGTACGGTAAACTGGAGAAACCTCCATACACGTTTCATCGTCATGCATGGCAGCGGAATGTACTAGATATAGACCACATCCACTACGCTGCAATGGATGGCTACCTTTGCTTCAATATCTACAAGGGTTGGATGAAGAGAAACAACCAAGTGTGCGGTTCAAGCAAAGAAGTATCGGCCAAGAGGAAGAGGGACAAGGACGAAGTTGAGGACGTGGACGAGGACTCCGAGTAAGGTGGCAGTGACGTTGCTCATGGTGGTTCTAATGCAGTGTCTACCGGAATAGTTGCAAAGTTTAATTTCAGGTGTGCTTAATTTAATTTGAGGGGTGTGTTGTGCTTAGCCCCCAGCAGAACTATGTTATGTTTCTTCTTGTTACTTTAACTCTTCAGTACGTACATACTAGTATTTCTTACATTTCATCTTTTAGTTGGTATAGTACTACCACTCGTTTCTTCACATTATATACGTACAATATATATGGCCAACATCATATAGCCAGCAGTTTAGTTGTCAAAGAATTTCAGAGTGCTTAGTTTTTTCAAAGAATTCCAGGGTGCTTAGTTTTATTTGAGGGGTGGGTTGTGCACTTGTGCTGGACACCATTATTGTGACAAGCCTTTTTAATAGTACTATATGCATAATTTGGCGACGAGCGCTCTCTATATGTACCACCTTTTTTTTAATTTCAAGTTTGGTCCATGGCGCAATCCATCGATACTACTACTGTACAAAAGTGGAGTATATACATTTTTTAAAAGGCTAGAGGGCGGGGCAGTCTAGCTCGGTCGGTTTCACGAGAGGCGAGGGCCTTTGTGATTTGACGGCTCATTACTGCTGTCAAATCGAATAGTACTGCGCCGCCGCTGCACGCCCGGCACCTCCATTAAACCCCTCCGTTAAACCCGCATGCAAACCGAGAATCCTACTCCTGCCACACGTCCGTTCATGAGCGGGCCGGAATTAAACGCAACACCGGCCGAGCTCCTCCCGTCCGCCCTTAGTTTAAACAAGGCCAGACGCCGACCAAGCTCCTACCGTCCGCCCTCTATTTACACGAGGCCAGACAGAGAACGGGCAAGAATCGCACCCCTCCACTGCTCCCCCATCTCCTCCTTCACCATTTTCTCCACTCTTTCGATGGCTTCCGATGAGCCGTTCTCCGGCATATTACCCGGCTGGGTGGCCCGCCGAGCCCTCCGGATACGGGTGAGGCCGCTCGGTGCTTCATCAACCTCGCTTGGCCCGACGGAGCCAGTTGCCGCCCCAAGCAGGCGCGTGGTTCAGCAACTCGCCGCTCCAGTTCAGCTCGATGAGGAGTGGCGAGTTGCTCCACGCCGGCACGGCGGCTAGCACGCCGGTACGGGCGCCGTCGCTGCCGCGTCGTACCGCGCCACCAGTGTCTATGGTGGCCGCGCCTCCCGTGCCTGCGGCAGCGCCATGCAGGCAGAGACTGAAGCCGGGTGCGTGGAGAGCGACGAGTCGGTGGCCAGCTTCTCTGTGTCCACCGCCATCATCGAGGAGAAGTAGAACACGGGAGGCCGCCGCCACTTGGGACCCATGAAGGCCACCGCCGAGGCGACGACCACGGATTCAGGTGGTTTCTTTGCTGCTTCGTCTCTTCCGAGGACCTTCGTCGACCCCGCAAGTGTCTGACGGACATGAGGAAGACAAAGGGATCCGCGGGCGGCCATTTAGAACTAAAATAAGTCTAGATAAATCCATTTCTAGGACAGTATTTCCGGACGGAGGGAGTACTAATTATACAAGAGAGCCGGATTGGCACCTCTTAGTTCATGTAAGTGTAATGAAATCTATCATGTTTATATGAAGATCCGGCTTTTTTATACGAAATCCTTCATGCTTATATGAAATCAATCCGTGTTTGCACGAATTTCATCTGGTTGGTTAGAGTTGTAAAAATGTATGCCGCTGGCGTTTGATGTCGTCCTCCGCTTAAGGAAGCGGGATGAAATTTGCCGGCTGCCGTTGGAGATGCTATTTATGCTGGAAATAATAGAGTGACATCCAATCAATTTAAGTTAATTGCCTGTATGATTGTCCCTCTATAAAAAGTTAATTGCATGTACAGTGTACACGTGACTTGCAGGGTGGCTACAGCTTCGTACAGAAAGTTAAAAAGAAACAAGTCCATCCTTAATCTTGTATTCTAAGTACTCTGTGGGTTCCACTGTCAGTACAGTAGCGAAAGAAGTATATATTAAATAAGTAGACTAATATATAATATAAAAATATAAAGTTAAAAGACAGAATTCGAACTCATGTCATCGCGTTGCGAGCATCCGGCGCTAACCAGCCCAGCACATTTTTGTTGTAGACCATGCTGGAGATATATCTCCATGTCTACTCTTATATATACTCCATTCGTTCCTAAATATTTGTCTTTTTCAGATTTTAAATCGACTACCACATACGGATGTGTATGTAGACATATTTTAGAGTGTAGATTCACTCATTTTGCTCCATATATCTTTTCAGGAAGGGGTCAGATTTGTCCTTGATTTATTTATGAGGTATCCAGATGGCATTGCACCGTCAAGAACAGAGGGTAACATCAAAATTATGGACTACTTTTTTGAGTATGTTGGTAAGGTCCGGTCATAGTCACTTGTTGAAATCTCCAAAAAGACAAATACTCCCTCCGTCCGGAAATACTTGTCATCAAAATGGGTAAAAGGAAATGTATCTAGACGTATTTTAGTTTTTTTAGATACATCTCTTTTTATCCATTTTGATGACAAGTATTTTCGGACGGAGGGAGTAGAAAACAGAGTTGGTGATGATGGTGTGCGTGCCACCCTGCAATATAGGCCGTTGGATTTATATCTAACAGATAGGAAAGAAACTATGGCAATTTTGCAAAAATATACCCACACGTCTCTCCACGTTCGCAAATCAGGCCTTCCCTTGTTCAACCTTTTCTCTCACAAGATAAACTACTCATACAAATGCATCTTGATGTTCTGTGCAACGCACGGGCAGCTAGCTAATTTCTTTTAAAATAGTTGCTGCGATAATTGGGTTGAAGTGATATATTTTATGTCTGCCCCGAATGATTTCAGATTCACTAGTAGTAACAAAGAAAAGGTTGCCTTGTTAATTAACAGAAAACAGGGTGAAAACTATCACATGAGGCCGGTAAAAACAAGGCACACTGGGTTCAGCGTCATCGTCACTACAGCTGTGCGCGCGCGAGAAGTCTACATATCGAGGGGGCTACCGAGCGGGGCACCGAGACACAATGTTTGAGAGAGAAATCAATTGACAGATTATGATCAGATCGAGTTGTCACCCTTCTGCTGTCATTGTTGGGGGGGAGGGAGAGAAAGACGTATCGAGAGTGTGCGCGGTAGGCACAGAGGCACAACTAGCGTGTGTGTGTTTGAAAGAGGAGTAGATAGATTATTATCAAGATCGATGTGCCACCCTACTCCTTCAGTGCCGGGTAGTGTGTGTGTGTATGTTTGAGAGAGAAGCCAGTCGATAGATTAGTATCAAGATTGAGGTGTCACCCTACTCCTTCGGTGTTGGGAACTGTGGGTGTGTGGGGGGGGGGGGGCAGTGACACTCACATATCTCTACTCTTATAAAAAAACAGAGTTGGTGATGATGGTGTTCCCGCCATCCTGCAATATAGGCCATCCGATTTATATCCGACGGACAGGAAGGAAACTATGGCAATTTTGCAAAAAGATACCCACACCCCTCTCCGCATTTGCAAATAAGGCATTCCCTCGTTCATCCTTTTCTCCCACAAGATAAACTTCTCATACAAATGCATCTTGATGTTCCGTGCAACGCATGTGCACCTTGCTAGTAGGGAGAAGGAGTTTGTGTGACACATATCTAGCTATATTAAGGGATAGGTAGATAGCATATGTGTGAGAGACATTATTATACTTTGAGACATTAGTGGCTGTGGGTGGGCGGAATTAAAGGGGTGGGCGTGTTAGACATAGAGAGCGTGTGTGTTTCTGTGTGAGAGACTTGTAGGACGGGGTAGAAAGACGAATTTAACCCTGACGGAGGGAGAGAAATACATGAAGTGCGCGTGTGTGATTCCGATGCCCACAGGGAAATGAGATATGTATGCGTGTGAGAGAGATTGCACAATTCCTTCACGTATCACTATCTAGCGATCCTGGACGTTCATCGCTTGAACATAAGTCAATATCTACTTCGTATCGTGGCCAAAGGTACAATATCGATTCAACTCTATAAAGATTGGACACTCACATATCACATTTTTTTCTATTTAAATGAACCTTTTCAGTTGTGCATGCCAAAGTTACAGTGATGTTTCTTCAAACAACCAATGTAGCTATCATGTATATGCACCATTATTACTCTTGCATTCAAATTCATTAGTCTTGGATGATTTAAGTTTCTATTTTGAAGTAATATATGTAATATTCATATATGAATTCAACGGGTACGCAATTTATGAAATGGAGGCTATGTAATCATATGAGGTAACACTTTTAAGTAGCTGACTACAATATCCATTTCTTTTTGTGCGCCTCTACACTAACACGTCAATACATTATGTTTAAAGTAAATAACCAATTGCACTAAATTATCTATTTACACGAGAAATACATAGGCTGAGCGTTTGATCCCTTTTTTTGTGAACGCGCCACTACACCCGTATGATTGGCCGCGCCCGTGTGAACGTCCAAGTTATCGGCGCATCATCCCGAGTTATTGTCTTTTTTTGGGGTGGACTTCACACCAGTTATTAACTGCTGACGCGTGCCCCGTGTACACAGTCTAGCATGACCTTCCCGCTAGCACGGTCCAAAATTAGTTGAAACTGGATACGAACGATCCCGCGGGCGGCAAAATCTCCCGCCTCCTTCTAAAATTTCTACCACCTTAGTCTTTAGCATGCGAAATCCCCCTTTTGTCCTTGGTGCACGGAGACCAACAGTTACAATACCGCCCTCATCTACATGATAGGTCGGGGCTGCTTTGGTAACTTCCGGTTCCCCCACTACATGGCACCCCCATTTCCTCTCCCCCTCCCGCAAAAACGACTAACTCCACAGCACCAGAGCATCTTACATCACGCCGTCCGTACTTCATCGCCCTTTCTCCCCTCCCCTCTCGAAACCCTAGACTGCTCATCCCCCGGCGTACCATAGCCCATTCACTGCCAGCGGCGTCCACCTCGCTGGATCTGCTTCTGCGGCCGCATCTACCCCTCCCACCTCCCCTAGAAACAAGTAGAATGCTCATCTACCACTGTACCACAGCCCATTCAGTGTCGGCCTTGTCCACGGCGCCGGATCTGCTTCGCCAGTACTCTCGTCAACCGCCGCGCATCTACAGCGGCTCATTCGTACTCCCCACCGGAGACGCTTCGTCCACACCCCCCGGAGCCGCCCCACCGACGCCCCCGTCGACGGCCTCTGATCCTCTTCGCCGACACCTTCCTCAACCCTACCGGAGCCGCTTCGCCGACACCTTCCTCAACCCTACAGGAGCCGCTTCGCCAACACCATCGTCAACCCTACCGGAGTAGCTTCGCCTATACCATTCTCAACCCTACCGGGGCCGCTTTGCCAACTCACAAGTCCACGGCCTCAGATCCGCTTCCTCGCACCCTCATCCAACCTACCGGAGCAGCTTCTGACGCCCCGTACACGGCCGCAGATCCGCATCGTCGACACCACCCTTAACCAAACCACCGGAGCAGCTTCTGACGCCCCGCCCACGGCCGCAGATCCGCATCGTCGACACCATCCTTAACCCAACCACCGGAGCAGCTTCTGACGCCCCGTCCACGGCCGCAGATCCGCATCGTCGACACCATCCTTAACCCAACCACCGAAGCAGCTTCTGACGCCCCGTCCACGGCCGCAGATCCGCGTCGTTGACACCATCCTTAACCCAACCACTGGAGCAGCTTCACCTACGCCCTCGTCCACGGCCACAGATCCGCTTTGCCCACATCGTAGTCCACCCTACCGGAGCCGCTCCACAAACACCCTACTCGACGGTTCTAGATCTCCTTACCGGACCCCGACAGCCAGCGCAGCGTCATCACCGTCGACGTTTCTAACCTGATTCCCACCATTTGGAGAGATGCCAAGCACTCGCCATGGCCTAGGTACTTGTAACCTTTAAACCCGTCCAGCATCACCTGCCCGATGTACTTCAAATATACTAACCGGTCGCTATTACCTGTTATGCAACTGGCAAAAACTACAAGGACGATGTTTCTTCTGGATCTAACAGCTTGGCCAACCAAGATCCTGGACTGAGGCATTGCTATGATCTTGTAAGCGCGTCTCTCTCTCTTGCATTGTACTGTGCCTGCCAGCGTGCTTTGCTAGGATTTTCGACCAGTAATCCCTTTGTGCAGACAATGATTTCTACTACTGGCTGCTAAATTAGATATGTAGATGTCATACAAGATACTACCTCGTACCTCCGTTCCTAAATATAAGTCTTTCTAGATATTCCACTATAGGCTACATACGGAGCAAAATGAGTGAATCTACACTCGAAAATGCATCTATATACATCTGTATGTGGTCCATACTGGAATCTCTACAAAGACATATATTTAGGAACAGGGGCAGTACATTACACAAAATCGTAGGTGGCATGTAGGAATTCCAGTGCACTACATTAGGCTCCCTTAGAGTGCCTGCTAGTCCAGCATACAGAGTCATGGCTAGTTTATGGTACGCACACAATCGTTAATTGGTGGTTTAAATATGCGCAAGGGATATGCAATGTAGTATCATGTAGAGATGTCTGAAATTAGCCGTGTCAACTTGCAGATAGGGTTACACAATGAAAAAGTACAAGATGTATGTGGTAATTTCATGGAACATCGCAAAAAAAGGAGAGGCATGAGCTTATGCAGTGTGCTATGGTACGTCACTCCTCCATTGCAATGATCGTGACATGTTATTTGTATGCCAGTTCTATTAGCCAAGTTTCTTAGGCACAGTTATTATGAGTTATCCTAAGAAAATAAGCACCTGTGAATATAAGCTCCATGTAATAAGCCACCCAGTTCTTTTCATTGCGTTTTCAGCTTATCTTTGGTATGATCAGTGGAAAGTCTAGATTGCATTATATTTTTTCATTTTGCTGCCCATATGGAAATTAATTTGACTTGCAAACATCACAAATTGAACCCAGTGCAGTAATTAATATGATAGGAAAACAGACCATCACTATTTGCTTAAAATGCAAATACAAATATACCATCTACTTGGCACAATCTACTTTGGTCAATGTTTTCCATAGAGATCTCATTCCCTAATTTAAACGAAGAACGCATGACCCACATTTAAATGAAGAATAATTATTTATTGAAATTCGATGGCCCAAGTGGCTGGTTATTATCGTATAGCAGCCCCACCTGAAAGCATCATATAGCAGCAGCAGCTCATAGCAACTCATCATACAGCAGCAGCAGTCTGCAATTCATCATATACCAGCAGCAGCTCATAGCAATTCATCATATAGCAGCAACAGGAGCAGCTCACAGCAATTCATCATATAGCAGCAGCAGGAGCATCTCATAGCAATTCATCATATAGCAGCGGCAGGAGCAGCTTGTAGCAACTCATCATATAGCAGCAGCAGCTCATAGCAATTCATCATATAGCAGCAGCAGCAGCTCATAGCAACTCATCATACAGCAGCAGCAGCTCATAGCAATTCATCATATAGCACCAGCAGGAGCAGCTCATAGCAATGCATCATATAGCAGCAGCAGAAGCAGCTCATAGCAATTCATCGTATAGTGGATCAGAATGAAAATTTGGCAAAAAATCAGAGGAGATCCTCACCTTGTTGGATGAGCTCATCCTTCAACAGCACCTCAAGGCCATGGCCTGGGAGGAGGGGAGGGGGAATAAAGTGCCTTCTGCCGCAGTGTGGCATCAGCCGTACTTGTGCAGCGCCCGCCGGATTAGTGCGTTGGACGAACCAAAGTGGAGCAGCTGCTGGAGACCATGAGAATGAGGGGCGGTGCCAGAGGGAGGAGCAGCCAGGGAGATTTGCCCCTACCCGCCGGCCATGTAGCCTAGCTGGACATAGCATCGTCGAGGACCAGGCCAGATGGGACCAGTGGCGACGGCTCGCTGGAGGAACCCTAGTGCTGCAGGCAGGGGATCGAGGTAGAGGGAAAGGGGAGAGGAGATGCAAGCGGGCAGGGCAATGAATGCTTGTGTGTTTGTTTTTACTTGAGGGTCAGGTGTGACACGGGCGTCAACAGTTGCATTTTGAGTGTAATATAGGCAGACAACAGAGTCATTTCACTATCCCCTTCCCATCAATTTTTAGTGAGGTTCTACCCGAAACACCCCCTCCAAAGCGAAATTAGTTAAGCCCAAGCCCATAACTCAAAAATGACTTCTTTACATCTTTTATGGCTTATTTTGACAATATGCCCTGAAAAGGCGGAATCAAACTGGCCCTTAACCTGCAATTCAATTGTGCGTGCAATGATGAATCACTCCTGCCTGCTATCTGTACATTTAGGCATCATCATACATGGCATAACCTAATACATGTGCATTCCATTGTAGAATCTGGAATATGCAATGTTTATGTTAGTTCATACGTTGCACATGATGTTTAAATGCCCTTAAATCTGGTCAGTCAAGTGATGGTCTTTAAGCCTCCTTCTTTGCTTCTTTTCTTGATATGTAAGATTTGCTCACACATCTGTTCAATTGCTTGTTTGCATCAGCGAGCCATACTAGGACTGTTTGCTTTGATTACTTGTTGTTCTTGACCTAACACTCTAGCAGAGCTTGTCAACGATTTAAACACTAAGGGCTGTTGTAGTGGGGCCTTGTCTAACTCATAGGTGACATAAAGGTTTGGCTGTACACTACAGTAGGCTCTCCAAGAGTACCTGGAGATCCAGTTCGAAGGTATGCCTAGTTTTTACATAGTGCAGACATAGTAAATGCTCATTTCATTGTGTGCAAGTGCAAGAGATGCGGCATGTTTCATTATGTGGTGTTGTTTTGTTATAATCTCATCCTTTTGCGTTCACAGACTGGAAAGTATGCCTATTTATCTTCCAAGGAGACGAGTAACTAGTTTGTGTCACCTTGCAGAGGGGGTGCAATGAAGATAAGATTGAGGATTTCCAAGTACAAGATGTTAGGAAGGAGCCTTGCAAGAGAAGTAGGAGCTGCGCTGAGCCTCTTCAACCTGCTAAGGTAAGTCACTGTATGCAACTCAACAGTTCAATTCCTTGTTTGTTACAGGCATAGTTAATTTTCTCTTTTCAATTGCTTTATTTGTCCTCAGTTAATGAGATGCCCAAATAATCATGCCTGATGTTCGGTACTTGTATCACTATTAGTTGACATAATTAAAGGCCTTACCATTTAATTACTCTGCCGAAGTGTGCCTGAAGCTTTGAAGTCTATTAACCAACTATTATTGCATGAGGCTCACAATCTAGTTTATACTACGCCAATGATTGCATAGTTTTGCCTGCTGTAGTATGTTTGTATGAAACCCTCTGCTGTTCATTATGCTCCCTAAGACTTTAATTGAGGCACAGAATGGCCAACTGCTTGCTTACTTATACGCAACCTGCTGTCTAAATTTGTAACTTGTCTGTGTTTTCGATTGGGCCCCAACGTCATGCTCCTCTGGTGAACTAAGAGGGATTTCTGTATGCAGGCTGCACAGACTATCTTTTTTATAATTTTTAAAATATCACCTGCTTATGCTTCATGACGTGTAACATTTTTTTTGAAAGTGACATGTAACATTATTGTTAGTCCTGTTGTGCCATGTAGTATAAAATAGTGTCTTGTTCGCTTCACTGTTGTAACTATATTTTTGCCCTAGTCATGTGTACTTACAGAAACATTTCAGGATGAAGTGACATCAACACAAAGATCTGCGAGCAGTGCGGCATGGCCGTTACCGAATGATTATGGATTGGAATTGGAATGTGCTGATGTTCTCGAGCATCAACTAGAGGTGGCAAGACAACGTGTACATGATTGTCAACGTATAATCAACAAGTTGAGACTGGACATGCAGGTATTAGATGCAGGAGTCAACAAAATGAAACAAGACACTGAGGTAACCATGAAGGAATTGGAGATTTTGCAGACTGAAATTTGTGCTATCTGAATCTGGCCAATCCTATTTTCTGAAGAGATTATAGTTCAAATGGAGTTAAGTTGATGCACGTCCATGATATATGAGCTGTATTTGCCCAGTGTATGTAATTTGCTGTTTGTGTATGCTTTATTATCACCTGTGCCGAACCATAATGCCTAGTGGGTATAATCGGCTGTAATTTCTTTATTGTATAGTGTAGGATTATTCTACCTTTCTATGCCTTGATCTCTTTGTTGTATAGTGTGTGCTTTTTAGAGGTGATAGTATTGATTAGGATAATTCTTTGAATATGCTATATCGTTCAAACGGGGGCCAACTCGCCCGACCATGGCCCTTCACGGGCCGTCGGATCCATGGGCCTTCTACGTCTCGTAGGATCCATGGGCCTTGTACGTCTCGTAGGATCCATGGGCCTTCTACGTCTCGCAGGATCCATGGGCCGCCGACCCATTTATGGGTCTTGTACGGGCCTTTAATGGGCCATAGACGGGCCTTTAATGGAAATCGTACGTTTTATGGGCTGACCATAACGGGCCGTTAATAGGCCGTATTTGGTGATGCTATGAAAATGGCCCAACAGACTAACGGTCCACAAACAGGCCGACTGTAACGACGGGCTGAATTTGGCCCACAAGCAGAAAATGACAGTAACGGGCCGTAAGTAATCGAATGCTGCAAATGAGCCCAAGAATAAATGGGCCCTCAGAAGGCCGAAAGTTAACTTGGGCTGGAAACGGCCCAACGGAATAACGGGCCGTTAATGGGTATAAAGTGATACACTGTTCATTACGGGCCAGTTTCACCACGGGCCGTTAATGGGTGTAAAGTAATACATTGTTCATTACGGGCCAGTTTCAGCACGGGCCGCTAATGGGTCAAGAGTTACAAAGGGCCTCATATAGGCCGAAAGACGTCATGGGCTATACATGGGCCAGAAGTGAAAACGGGCTGGAATCATATTGGATGGCCCAGATGACGCTACTGGGCCTAATTCGGATAGGGCGTAACGGGCCTTGGGTTAGC
The DNA here is from genome assembly GCF_002575655.3 of Aegilops tauschii subsp. strangulata. Taxonomy (NCBI): domain Eukaryota; kingdom Viridiplantae; phylum Streptophyta; class Magnoliopsida; order Poales; family Poaceae; genus Aegilops; species Aegilops tauschii. The sequence continues at coordinate 426,551,796 of NC_053035.3, forward strand.
GGGCTGTAAATGGGCTATATGCGAACAGGTCGTTAACAGGCTTTCCATGGGCCGGGCCGCCAGCTTTTGATCAAGTCAAACGGGCCGGCCTTTTCACAGGAATGGGCCACTGTTGGGCCGTGCCACGTGTCGACGTATCATAGGCGCCTTATGTCCAGTGAGTGGATGACATCTGTCCCAACGATGAGCCAACACGTGTTTGCTCTAGCCAATGATGATTTTACACGTGGAAAATTCCCATTGGCCGGGGCTGTTAACGGGTTATCGGATCCAAAACCCGACCCGATAGCTTAACGGCGTTCCGTTACGGTGGATGCCACGTGTCGGTCACCCTTGACGAAAGCACTTCTGTGACGCGCGATTTATCGTCATGGAAGTGGACACTTCCGTGATGATAATTTTGGTAATATCATGGAACACTTCTACGACAGCACAGGTATGACTATCTTGATTCTGTCATAAATTTGTCATGGATGTACATGCATGACAAAAAACGCGACCTACTGTGACAAACACGTATCATCACGGAAGTGTTTTTTTTGTAGTGATCATCGCCTCTCCCTCATCCGAGCTAGGCAAAACTTGTTGTAGTAGACAGTCGGGAAGTCGTCATGCTATGGCCCCGTAGGACCAACGCACCAGAATATCCACCAGCGCCAATGAAGAGTAGCGTAGATCGAAAGGATCCAACTAGAAGACACACAAACATAAACGAACGACTAACTGATCCGAACAGATCCACCAAAGATAAATCCGCTGGAGACACATCTCACTCCCATTGACGGTGTTAGACGCACCACCGGAATGAGGGCTAGGCAGGGAGAACCTTATCCCATCTTCAGGGAGCCGTCCCCGTCTCGCCTTTCTGAGCAGAACACAACCCTACCAAAACACAAAGTATTTTAAAACCGAAGACCTCCCGTCCTGCATAGCTCTAAGGCCGCCGGAGACGAGGCAGACCGGCGACGGTGCCGGTGGGAGGTGAAGAAAACCTAAGCTTGGAAGAGGAGGCGGCTTGCTTTGGCGTGTGAAGAGGAATTAACAAAGTTACATCTAACTCCTCAGCTGTTTGATTAACCAAACAACAATATAAATGAAAAAGTCCCTATGAATCTTCATGTAAAATGTAGATGAGAGCTATACACAGTACACACTGCTATCAGCTATAGTGTAGCATTCTTGGAGCGCTATGTCTCCACCCTTTCCAAATCATCTTTCCCTTCGTTAGCTTGCTGGCGTGGATCTTTGACAGATATTGACTGACAAGTGACAGGTTCTGTTACACATGCCTCCAAATCAATCAGCCGGAGCTAAACTGCACGGACCCTCGCTTCCCTCTCCAACCTAACGATCGTCAAAATCAACAAGAAAATACAGATATTACGACAAAGCATAGACACAAGCATGCCCCTAATTTTGTCCCGACCATGCTCGGAGTGACAGCAACCGCTTCTTAAATCCGCAAGAGATGCTCGCACCCGTGGATTGTTCTCCTACCTGCTGCTTGTTCCGATCTGGGAGGGTCCGCCGCCGAGCGATAGAAAAATGGGGCGCGGATAGAAGTGACAAGGCCGAGGTATTTTTACTCTCAAATTTGGCCCCGTCCTCCGACGGCCACGGCTGCTTCCGTGGTCGCCTTCTCTACCCTTCTCTCTGGTCTGGTATGAACCTACTAGTTTATTCTGGTATGATGACAATGGAGGCGCCGCAGTTAGCGAATATGAAACTCACCTGGCATGTTGAGTGTCCACAGTGACTGATCACCAAATCAGCCCACTCCATGGCATAGCTCCTGTTTTGTTAGCGAGTGCCCGTTTGGCTGGAGGCTATACCTTTGCCACGCCTAACAAAGTTTGGCAAACCTACACTACACCGTAAGGGCATCTTCAACGCTGACCGCAAATTCTTTCACATCCGTTCATGGACAGAGCACTAGTCTGCGGGCACGGATGCGGAAGTTGGCCATCCAATGCTGCTCATATACATTTCAACCACTGTTTGAACTAACCAGACGAAATTCATGCAAATACTGCAGATTTTCATATGAACCGAACAAGATTCATTACATTTTATATAATTTTTAACTAAACCCTACTCTGAACCTAATCTAAATGACCGTAGGCGCCCGTTCCCCATGTCCGCCGTGAGCCCTGGAAAATGAAGCTCCGCCTCTTGCCTTCGCCTTTTTCAGTTCCGACTCGGGGTTCTCCAGCTCTGCCTCCGTAGCCTCCACCTCCGTAGCCATGTGCCCCGGGAAGTGAAGTCTACCTCTACGTCACCCCCAAGCGGCTAATTGGCCGACGGTGTTGAGCCCACCAAGCTTGGCTTCAACGGGAGGGGAGGAGTGGTGGCCTTCTTGAGACCCGAGTGACGCGGAGACCTACCATGCACTACTCTTCCTCGCTGCCGGCGGCGCTCGCAGACGTGTCGGCTCCGTGGTCGTGCTGGCGGGCGCGGGTTTACCGGAGCTGGCGATGTCGTCCTTGTCGTCGCTCTTGCCGAACACCTCATCTGTCGCCTCGTCCATCTCCTTGTAGGTGACTTGTAATTGCGCTTGATGGAGCCGGTACCGCCAGCGTGCGGAGCGGAAGGAGACGAGCAGTGCCTCCTGCTGCGACGTTCACACGCCTCCACGCGCAGGTGCTCATCGAGTAGGCTGAAGTTGTAGGCCTGGTCGGCCTGCGCCTGCCAGAACTTGGCCTCCCGCTCCTCCCGCGCCATGTTCGTGAACGGGCATGGGTCTCGCTATGGTCGTGGCTGGAATTTATATAGTGGGAGGATGTCAATGGGCCATGGCGGTGTGGTTAATGATGGGCGGCAGATGGACGGATGGATGGTGCTGGAGTAGCTTCCTCGGCAACCGCATATCATTAATGTAGGCCAACGGACCGACGAGGTGTCATTTGAACGCGGAGCAGTCGCGTGCACAGGGAAGCGGTGCGGGAGGTGCTCTCTTGGCCGGTGCGCGGCTTCAATGCCAACAAACAGTGCACTCTGGCTGGTCATGAATGCGGCACTAAGGCTTTGAAGCGGTGCTGATCGTTTGGGTGGGAAGCACGCGCAGGCGAGGGAAGGGGTTAATGCTGGGCCAAGGCAGTCAGAAGCGGACCTGACAGCGGTCCGACACCCGCAAAACCTCACCTAGTTTGTCTTTGGTTTGTGGGAAAAGATGCGCTCGGACTGTTGAGCGGATCGATACAAGACCGCGTTGGATGGCATAACACGTTCGGACCGCGTGGTCCAAACAGTTACGGGTGGTTTGTGGGTCGGCGTTGGAGATGCCAGCTTGTATATTCATTTTTTGGAAGGTTGTATATCAATATTGATTGTCAAAGCTTTAGTACAACTTTAGAAGGGAGTATTTTCTTTCTTCGCTCGTCCTTGTGGCCTTTTTATCGCACTTCGAACTTCTACAATCTTTTCAATAAATGAAGAATTTTATTGGCTGAATGATGCATACAACCTACACCAGCACAAACAAAAACGTTGGGAGCTAGCAAAGCCATATAAGATCAAAATGATGCGTAGGCAAGGAAAAAAATCCCAAGGCAATTGGATCTGTTATTGCCAAACTGTAACAATAATCATATGCACACCAATCATCTCATGACTCCACGGACGACAAAGTTCTTCAGGAGGAACCCCTTTAGGAAGGAATCAAAGCTAACACAGCCACAGTCACCGGATCCAACCATCAAGGTCAGGATCTAGGTTTTCATCCTGACGAGGGAGGAGGAGCAGGTTGGACCGCCCGTGTCGCCAAGGCTACGCAATATGGGGGCGAAGGTGTTTTCCCTATACGTTCGCTATTTTGAAAGGGGGAGCTATTGAGAAGAAATTTTGGAAGAGAGAATTTCTGAGAAGAATCTGCAACCAACAAAACTTCCAACAACCCTATAGTTTAATCAGTTCAGAGTTCAGACACAATCAGACAAATCAAGGCGTTAAGAATGATAGCACGTTGTCCTTTCACCCCGTGGAAAGAGTCAAGAATTCGATCCATTTTCTCCATGGAAACGAAGAGCGAATCTTTCACAGAATGTCCTATAAATAGGCCAAGCGATTCCAGCATGCAAAACAAAACAACCTACAATAATCACCTCCTGTAGCGATTGGCCTTCTAGGGATTTGCATTTGCCTCCGTTCACACCTCCTGATCAGGGGTCAAAACTCTAGACCAGACGATCCCAACCTGCCCAATCATGTAGGCTGACAGGTGTTACAGTCCCTTCGTCCAAAATCTTGTACTCCTACCAGTACGTGTCAGTAGGGCACGAGGTCACCTCGGCATGGAGCAGGAGCTGCGGAGCGGCGGGGCGGTCAGGGCGCAGAGCACGCTGTGCTTCTCCGGCGCGCTGGTGGACGGGCCCCGGATCCAGCAGCTGCTCCTCCACTGCGCCGCCGCGCTCGAGTCCAACGACGTCACGCTGGCGCAGCAGGCCATGTGGGTGCTCAACAACATCGCCTCCGCGCAGGGGGACCCCAACCAGCGCCTCACCTCGTCGCTCCTCCGCGGCCTCGTCGCGCGCGCCTGCCGGACCTGCGGCTCCCCGCGCGCCGACAGCATGGGGCCGCCCCCGGCGCTGGGATCGCAGCGGGCCATGTCCGTGACGGAGCTCGCCGACTACGTCGACCTCACCCCGTGGCACCGGTTCGGCTTCACCGCCTCCAACGGCGCCATCCTCCGCGCCGTCGCCGGGAGGGACGCCGTGCACGTAGTGGACCTTGGCGTCACGCGCTGCATGCAGTGGCCCACCCTCATCGACGCGCTCTCTAAGCGGCCCGGGGGCCCGCCGGCGCTCCGCATCACCGTGCCGTCCGTCCGGCCCGCCGGCCCGCCGCTGCTCGGCGTGCCGGACGAGGAGATAGGTCTCCGGCTGGCCAACTTCGCTAAGTCCAAAGGCGTGCACCTGGAGTTCAACGTCGTCAACAAGAGCACGGCCACGTCACCTCCATCTCCGGCGAAGCTGCAGACGCTTTGCCAGGAGCTCGCCTGCGTCCTCTCCGACCCGTCGGCGCTGCGGCTAAGAGACGGCGAGGCGCTCGTCGTGAACTGCCAGAGCTGGCTCCGGCACGTCGCGCCGGGCTCGAGGGACGGCTTCGTGGACGCGGTCCGGGCGCTGGGCCCGTGCCTGGTCACCGTGACCGACGAGGACGCCGACCTGGACTCGCCGAGCCTGGCCACGCGCATCGCGGGCTGCTTCAACTTCCACTGGATCCTCTTCGACGCGCTCGACACGTCGGCGCCCAGGGACAGCCCGCGGCGGCTGGAGCACGAGGCGGCCGTGGGCCAGAAGATCGAGAGCGTCGTCGGCGCCGACGGCACCGAGCGGTCCGAGTCCGGCGCGCGGCTCGCGGAGAGGATGCGGCGCAAAGGGTTCGCCGGCGTGGGGTTCGGCGAGGACGAGGTGGCCGAGGTGCGGCACCTGCTGAGCGAGCACGCGACGGGGTGGGGCGTGAAGCGGGAGGAGGACATGCTGGTGCTCACGTGGAAGGGGCATGCAGCCGTGTTCACCACTGCCTGGGCGCCCAACTAAAGCTGGTAGCTTAATCCGATATCACCATTAGCGACTGAAACTACTGATAGGAATGCATGTAGCCATGAGAGAGTAGTTTTAGGTTGATAATGTAGCTCAGAAAGGATCAAAATGACATCGACATGACGCATAAACCGTCTTCTTTACTGTTCATCCATGGCAACGGTGGAAGAACGGATCAAAATTCAATAGGAGAAGTGGGAGCCTTCTTGCATCATGAATTTGTTGTATTGTCTCGGAACATTGGGTTGAACAGTTGAACACACATGCTCATGCATAGGGGTGAGATTAACCTTGAGTGCATACGGATGGATGTTGCTAGCTCCATATCATAAACCATATATTTACTTGAAATTGGAGTAGATAATATATTTTTTTGAACAACAGAAGGCGCACGAGGCGCCAAACCTTTTCATTCCAGCTCAGTAACAACGTACAACATGAATTACAAAGCCTTGAAATTGGAAATTAGAGAGGAGAGAAACTACAGGGCAAGACATATTCCGATGAGCTGAAGCGAAACAACATATGTCAGGTTCTAGCACTGATCTTAGAACCTGGTGAGCTACATTGTGAGCAATACCATTGATCTCTCTAGAGATGTGAAACACCTAAGACTGAAGATCTGAGGAGTAGCAGAAGAAATCAGTCAGAACTTTTCTAACAGTCCAAGGAGTAGTAGATTCCTTAATCTTTCGGCTAGCTGCACATGACGCCAAAGACAGATTATCTGTAAAGAAAGTGGGCTGAGAAATGCATAGCCTTTTGGCCACTTGAGCTGCTAAAAGAAGGGACAAATCTTCAGCTTGCAAAGGAGAATTGTGATAGTAGCAGAGGCTTGAATCTGTACATTAACTTCCATATGATCATGTGGCAAGGAGAGGTAAACACCAATACCAGTAGCAGCAGCACCTTGCGGTAAACCTGGGATTTTTTTTGCACTGGAAAGCTGCATCAGAATATACTTTTGGCCCTGCTACTAGAAGGTCAGACTTAATTGTTCTTCCCTGCAAAGGCATGTGATTAGTAGGAATTGAGGTACAGGTAGAGGTATGGTTTTGAGGCTGTAAATGAGTATGTTGGACAAGATCATTTGCATCATTAGACAGAGCAATAGCAGCAATATGGACATGGTAAGGGAAAACTTTTTTCCTGTCAAAAAGATGATCGTTCCTAGCTTTCCATAGACACCACATAAAATTGAGAATATTGGGGACAGAAGCATGCGGATGATTCATATTTAGCAAAGCAAGGATAATGCTATCCATACTGAAAAAACTCTAAACTAACACATCTGTTCTAATGAACCACGGGTGAGAAAACCAAGCAGCTCTCGCAAAATCACAATGGAAGAACAGGTGCATTTCATCTTCTTGCTGGCCACATCTACTGCAAAATTGAGAAATGTGAATAGAGAAACGACCAGCCCTCAAACCTGTAGGCAGAGCTTTCCGGAGGAGTCTCCAAGCGAATGTTTGGACCCTTGGAATCATCATCTTTTGCTTCCAAATCAATTTGAGAAGATCTTTCACCTGCAAAGGAACTTGTGAAGGAGTATGTCTCTGGTTGGCATGAATATCCTGCAGACAAAGTTTGTAAGTAGATTTCGAAGTACAAAGACCATTAGGAGTTAGATCCCAACAAAGAATATCTGGACAGTCCTCATGAATAATGTCAGGTTGAATAATAGTAGAAGCTAAAGGCTGCTGGAAGAGATTGTTGATGAGATTAACATTCCAAGCTTTGTGATCAGGTAGCCAAATATCGTTAACTAGAGAAGGGTAAATGTATCCATGAGGCTGAATGATGAGCTCATCATAAACAGAAGTCCAAAGAGGGCACCAAGGGGTACTCCAAATAGAGACATTACCTTGTGTCAACTGATAAAATGAATGAGCTTTGAGCTTAGGCATCATCTGAAGGATGGAAGACCAAAAAGCTGACTTTGGAGTGGTAGAACTAGCAGTCCAGATGGAAGCATCAGAAAAATACTTGGACTTGAGAACAAGATGAAGATGGGAAAAGGGGGCCTTTGCCAGGCGCCAAGGAGCCGTGAGGATCAGGCCTTCATTAATAGCCTACAAATTTCGAATCCCAAGTTCACCTTCTTGCTTAGAGTTACAAATATCCTTCGAAGCCCTAAGACAAAGACTCCTGCCAGAAATATTGTCCTTAACACCTGTCCACCAAAAATTTCTAATAATAGCAGTGAGTTTGGTTAAAAATTTCTTAGAAAACAAGATATTGGCCATATAGTACACAGGTATAGCAGAGAAAACAGACCGAATCAGTTCAAGCCTAGCTGCATGAGAGAGCATGTTGGCCTTGTAAGTAGGCAACTTGTTTACAAATTTATCCAGAACAAAATTATAAGCTTGTTACGTCTCCAACGTATCTATAATTTTTGATTGTTCCATGCTATTATATATTCTGTTTTGGATGTTTAATGGGCTTATTTATACACTTTTATATTATTTTTGGGACTAACCTATTAACCGGAGGCCCTACCCAAATTGCTGTTTTTTTGCCTATTTCAGTGTTTCGCAGAAAAAGGATAACAAACGGAGTCCAAACGGAATGAAACCTTCGGGAACGTGATTTTTGGAACAAACGTGATCCAGAGGACTTGGAGTGGACGTCAATCAACCAACAAGGCGGCCACGAGGCAGGGGGCGCGCCCACCCCCCCCCCCCCCCTCCCGGCGCGCCCTCCACCCTCGTGGGCCCCTCGTGGCTCCACTGACCTACTTCTTCCTCCTATATATACCTACGTAACCCCAAACCATCAGAAGCGCCCACGAAAACCTAATTCCACCGCCGCAACCTTCTGTACCCGTGAGATCCCATCTTGGGGCCTTTTCCGGCGTCCTGCCGGAGGGGGCATTGATCACGGAGGGCTTCTATATCAACACCATAGCCTCTCCGATGATGTGTGAGTAGTTTACCTCAGACCTTCGGGTCCATAGTTATTAGCTAGATGGCTTCTTCTCTTTCTTTGGATCTCAATACAAAGTTCTCCTCGATTCTCTTGGAGATCTATTCGATGTAATCTTCTTTTGCGATGTGTTTATCGAGATCCGATGAATTGTAGGTTTATGATCAAGATTATCTATGAACAATATTTGAATCTTCTCTGAATTCTTTTATGTATGATTGGTTATCTTTGCAAGTCTCTTCGAATTATCAGATTGGTTTGGCCTACTAGATTGATCTTTCTTGCAATGGGAGAAGTGCTTAGCTTTGGGTTCAATCTTGTGGTGCTCAATCCCAGTGACAGTAGATGAAACGACACGTATTGTATTTGCCATCGAGGATAAAAAGATGGGGTTTATATCATATTGCATGAGTTTATCCCTCTACATCATGTCATCTTGCTTAAAGCGTTACTCCGTTCTTATGAACTTAATACTCTAGATGCATGCTGGATAGCGGTCGATGTGTGGAGTAACAGTAGTAGATGCAGGCAGGAGTCGGTCTACTTGTCACGGACGTGATGCCTATATACATGATCATACCTAGATATTCTCATAACTATGCTCAATTCTATCAATTGCTCGACAGTAATTCGTTCACCCACCGTAATACTTATGCTCTTGAGAGAAGTCACTAGTGAAACCTATGGCCCCCGGGTTTATTTTCCATCATATTAATCTCCCGTTGTTTCCATTACTGTTTACTTGCTTTCTTTACTTTTACTCTTTATCATAAAAATACCAAAAATATTATCTTATCATCTCTATCAGATCTCACTCTCGTAAGTGACCGTGAAGGGATCGACAACCCCTTTATCGCGTTGGTTGCGAGGTTCTTATTTGTTTGTGTAGGTACAAGGGACTTGAGCTGTTGGAAATATGCCCTAGAGGCAATAATAAAATGGTTATTATTATATTTCCTTGTTCATGATAATTGTCTTTGTTCATGCTATAATTGTGTTATCCGGAAATCGTAATACATGTGTGAACACATAGACCATAACATGTCCCTAGTGAGCCTCTAGTTGACTAGCTCGTTGATCAATAGATGGTTACGTTTTCCTGACCATGGACATTGGATGTCATTGATAACGGGATCACATCATTAGGAGAATGATGTGATGGACAAGACCCAATCCTAAGCATAGCACTAGATCGTGTAGTTTGTTTGCTAAAGCTTTTCTAATGTCAAGTATCATTTCCTTAGACCATGAGATCGTGCAACTCCCGGATACTATAGGAATGCTTTGGGTGTACCAAACGTCACAACGTAACTGGGTGGCTATAAAGGTGTACTACAGGTATCTCCGAAAGTGTCTGTTGGGTTGGCACGGATCGAGTCTGGGATTTGTCACTTCGTATGACGGAGAGGTATCTCTGGGCCCACTCGGTAATGCATCATCATAATGAGCTCAATGTGACTAAGTAGTTAGTCACGGGATCATGCATTACGGAACGAGTAAAGTGACTTGCCGGTAACGAGATTGAACGAGGTATTGGGATACCGACGATCGAATCTCGGGCAAGTAACGTACCGATTGACGAAGGGAATTGTATATGGGATTGCTTGAATCCTCGACATCAAGGTTCATCCGATGAGATCATCGTGGAACATGTGGGAGCCAACATGGGTATCCAGATCCCGCTGTTGGTTATTGGCTAGAGAGCGGTCTCGGTCATGTCTGCATGATTCCCGAACCCGTAGGGTCTACACACTTAAGGTTCGATGACGCTAGGGTTATAAGGAAGATTTGTATGTGGTTACCGAATGTTGTTCGGAGTCCCTGATGAGATCCCAGACGTCACGAGGAGTTCCGGAATGGTCCGGAGGTGAAGATTTATATATGGGAAGTCATCATACGGTCACCGGAAATATTCGGGGGTATACCGGTATTGTACCGGGACCATCGGAGGGGTTCCGGGGGTCCACCGGGAGGGTCCACCTGCCCCGGAGGGCCTTATGGGCTGTAGGTGGAAGGGAACCAGCCCCTAAGTGGGCTGGGCGCCATCCCCCTTAGGGCCCATGCACCTAGGGTTGGGGGGAACCCTAAAGGGGGCGCCCCCCCCCCTTGCTTGGGGGGCAAGCCCCCTCCCCCTTGCCCCCCCCCTCTAGATCTCATCTAGAGGGGCCGGCCCCCTTCCCCCTTCTCCCTATAAATAGAGGGGTAGAGGGAGGGCTGCAGCACCACATCCAAGGCGCAGCCCCTCCCCAACACCTCTCCTCCTCCGCATGAGCTTGGCGAAGCCCTGCCGGAGAACTGCCACTCCATCACCACCACGCCGTCGTGCTGCTGTTGGAGCCCTCTTCCTCAACCTCTCCCTCATCCTTGCTGGACCAAGGTGCGGGAGACGTCACCAGGCTGCACATGTGTTGAACGCGGAGGTGCCGTTGTTCGGCGCTAGGATCGGAATCTACCGCGATCTGAATCGCTACGAGTACGACTCCCTCATCCGCGTTCTTGCAACGCTTCCGACTCGCGATCTTCAAAGGTATGAAGATGCACTCCCCTCTCGTTGCTAGTAAACTCCATAGATTGATCTTGGTGATGCGTAGAATTTTTTTAATTTCTGCAACGATCCCCATCAGTGGTATCAAAGCTAGGTCTATGCATAGTTTCTATGCACGAGTAGAACACAAGTTGTTGTGGGCGTCGATTTTGTCAATTTACTTACCGTTACTAGTCTTATCTTGATTCGGCGGCATCATGGGATGAAGCGGCCCGGACCGACCTTACACGTACGCTTACGTGAGACAGGTTCCACCGACTGACATGCACTAGTTGCATAAGGTGGCTAGCGGGTGTCTGTCTCTCCCACTTTAGTCGGATCGGATTCGATGAAAAGGGTCCTTATGAAGGGTAAATAGAAATTGGCATATCACGTTGTGGTTTTGGCGTAGGTAAGAAACGTTCTTGCTAGAAACCTATAGCAGCCACGTAAAAAATTTGCAACAACAATTAGAGGACGTCTAACTTGTTTTTGCAGCATGTGTCATGTGATGTGATATGGCCAGAAGAATGTGATGAATGATATATGTGATGTATGAGATTGATCATGTTCTTGTAATAGGAATCACGACTTGCATGTCGATGAGTATGACAACCGGCAGGAGCCATAGGAGTTGTCTCAAATTTATTTATGACCTGCGTGTCAACTGAAACGTCATGTAATTACTTTACTTTATTGCTAACCGTTAGCCATAGTAGTAGAAGTAATAGTTGGCGAGACAACTTCATGAAGACACGATGATGGAGATCATGGCGTCATGCCGGTGACGATGATGATCATGGCGCCCCGAAGATGGAGATCAAAAGGAGTAAAATGATATTGGCCATATCATGTCACTATTTGATTGCATGTGATGTTTATCATGTTTTACATCTTATTTGCTTAGAACGACAGTAGCATAAATAAGATGATCCCTCGCTAAAATTTCAAGAAAGTGTTCCCCATAACTGTGCACCGTTGCGAAGGTTCGTTGTTCCGAAGCACCACGTGATGATCGGGTGTGATAGTTTCTAACGTTCGCATACAACGGGTGTAAGCCAGATTTACACACGCACCACACTTAGGTTGACTTGACGAGCCTAGCATGTACAGACATGGCCTCGGAACACAAGAGACCGAAAGGTCGAACATGAGTCGTATAGCAGATACGATCAACATGAAGATGTTCACCGATGATGACTAGTCCGTCTCACGTGATGATCGGACACGGCCTAGTTGACTCGGATCATGTATCACTTAGATGACTAGAGGGATGTCTGTCTGAGTGGGAGTTCATTAATAATTTGATTAGATGAACTTAATTATCATGAACTTAGTCTAAAATCTTTACAATATGTCTTGTAGATCAAATGGCCCACGCTAATGTCAACCTCAACTTCAACGCGTTCCTAGAGAAAGCCAAGCTGAAAGACGATGGTAGCAACTATACGGACTGGGTCCGGAACTTGAGGATCATCCTCATAGCTGCCAAGAAATCATATGTCCTTGAACCACCGCTAGGTGAAGCACCCGTCCCAGCAAACCAAGACGTTATGAACGCCTGGCAAACACGTGTTGATGATTACTCCTTGGTTCAGTGCGGCATGCTTTACAGCTTAGAACCGGGGCTCCAAAAGCGTTTCGAGCAGCACGGAGCATATGAGATGTTCCAAGAGCTGAAAATGGTTTTCCAAGCTCATGCCTGGGTCGAGAGATATGAAGTCTCCGACAAGTTCTACAGTTGTAAGATGGAGGAGAATAGTTCCGTCAGCGAACACATACTCAAAATGTCTGGGTTGCACAACCGCTTGTCTCAGCTGGGAGTTAATCTCCCGGATGACGCGGTCGTTGACAGAATCCTTCAGTCGCTTCCACCTAGCTACAAGAGCTTTGTGATGAACTTCAATATGCAGGGGATGGAGAAAACCATTCCTGAGGTATATTCGATGCTGAAATCAGCGGAGGTGGAGATCAAAAAGGAACATCAAGTGTTGATGGTGAATAAGACCACTAAGTTCAAGAAAGGAAAGGGTAAAAAGAGCTTCAATAAAGACGACAAGGGAGTTGCCGCGCCCGGTAAGCAAGCTGCCGGGAAGAAGACAAAGAATGGACCCAAGCCTGAGACTGAGTGCTTTTATTGCAAGGGAAACGGTCACTGGAAGCGGAACTGCCCCAAGTACTTAGCGGACAAGAAGGCCGGCAATACCAAAGGTATATGTGATATACATGTTATTGATGTGTACCTAACCAGCGCTCGTAGTAGCTCCTGGGTATTTGATACCGGTGCGGTTGCTCATATTTGTAACGCAAAGCAGGAGCTGCGGAATAAGCGGAGACTGGCGAAGGACGAGGTGACGATGTGCGTCGGGAATGGTTCCAAGGTCGATGTGATCGCCGTCGACACGCTACCTCTACATTTACCTACGGGATTAGTTTTAAACCGCAATAATTGTTATTTAGTGCCAGCTTTGAGCATGAACATTGTATCTGGATCTCACTTGATGGGAGATGGCTACTCATTTAAATCCGAGAATAATGGTTGTTCTATTTATAGGAGAGATATGTTTTATGGTCATGCCCCGTTGGTCAATGGTTTATTCTTAATGAATCTCGAACGTGATGTTGCACATATTCATAGTGTGAATGCCAAGAAATGTAAGGTTGATAATGATAGTCCCACATACTTGTGGCACTGCCGCCTTGGTCACATTGGTGTCAAACGCATGAAGAAACTCCATGCAGATGGACTTTTGGAGTCTCTTGATTATGAATCATTTGACACGTGCGAACCATGCCTCATGGGCAAAATGACCAAGACTCCATTCTCTGGAACAATGGAGCGAGCAACCAACTTATTGGAAATCATACATACTGATGTGTGCGGTCCAATGAGCGTTGAGGCTCGCGGTGGTTATCGTTATGTTCTCACCCTCACTGATGACTTAAGTAGATATGGGTATGTCTACTTAATGAAACACAAGTCTGAGACTTTTGAAAAGTTCAAGGAATTTCAGAGTGAGGTTGAGAATCAACGTGACAGGAAAATAAAGTTCTTACGATCAGATCGTGGAGGGGAATATTTGAGTCACGAATTTGGCACACACTTAAGGAGATGTGGAATTGTTTCACAACTCACGCCGCCTGGAACACCTCAGCGTAATGGTGTGTTCGAACGTCGTAATCGCACTCTATTGGATATGGTGCGATCTATGATGTCTCTTACCGATCTACCGCTATCATTTTGGGGTTATGCTTTAGAGACTGCCGCATTCACTTTAAATAGGGCTCCGTCGAAATCCGTTGAGACGACGCCGTATGAATTATGGTTTGGAAAGAAACCTAAGCTATCGTTTCTTAAAGTTTGGGGATACGATGCTTATGTCAAGAAACTTCAACCAGAAAAGCTCGAACCCAAGTCAGAAAAATGCGTCTTCATAGGATACCCTAAGGAAACCATTGGGTATACCTTCTACCTCAGATTCGAAGGCAAGATCTTCGTTGCCAAGAACGGGTCCTTTCTGGAGAAAGAGTTTCTCTCGAAAGAAGTAAGTGGGAGGAAAGTGGAACTTGATGAGATGACCCCTCTCGAACCAGAAAGTAGCGCAGCACAAGAAAATGTTTCTGTGGTGCCTGCACCGACTAGAGAGGAAGTTAATGATGACAATCATGATCAAGTTACCACTGAACTTCGTAGGTCCACAAGGACACGTTCCGCACCAGAGTGGTACGGCAACCCTGTCCTGGAAATCATGTTGTTGGACAACGGTGAACCTTCGAACTATGAAGAAGCAATGGCGGGCCCAGATTCCAACAAATGGCTTGAAGCCATGCAATCCGAGATAGGATCCATGTATGAAAACAAATTATGGACTTTGACAGACTTGCCCGATGATCGGCGAGCGATAGAAAATAAATTGATCTTTAAGAAGAAGACGGACGCGGATGGAAATGTTACCATCTATAAAGCTCGACTTGTCGCTAAGGGTTATCGACAAGTTCAAGGAGTTGACTACGATGAGGCCTTCTCACCCATAGCGAAGCTGAAGTCCGTCCGAATCATGTTAGCAATTGCCGCATTCTACGATTATGAAATATGGCAAATGGACGTCAAAACGGCATTCCTTAACGGCTTCCTTAAGGAAGAATTGTATATGATGCAGCCGGAAGGTTTTGTCGATCCTAAGAATGCTGACAAGGAATGCAAGCTCCAACGCTCAATCTATGGGCTGGTGCAGGCATCTCGGAGTTGGAACATTCGCTTTGATGAGATGATCAAAGCGTTTGGGTTTACACAGACTTATGGAGAAGCCTGTGTTTACAAGAAAGTGAGTGGGAGCTCCGTAGCATTTCTCATATTATATGTTGATGACATACTATTGATGGGAAATGATATAGAATTCTTGGAAAGCATAAAGGCCTACTTGAATAAGTGTTTTTCAATGAAGGACCTTGGAGAAGCTGCTTATATATTAGGCATCAAGATCTATAGAGATAGATCGAGACGCCTCATTGGTATTTCACAAAGCACATACCTTGACAAGATATTGAAGAAGTTGAATATGGATCAATCCAAGAAGGGGTTCTTGCCTGTATTGCAAGGTGTGAGATTGAGCACGGCTCAATGCCCGACCACGGCAGAAGATAGAGAAAAGATGAGTGTCATCCCCTATGCCTCGGCCATAGGGTCTATTATGTATGCCACGTTGTGTACCAGACCTGATGTAAACCTTGCCATAAGTTTGGTTGGAAAGTACCAAAGTAATCCTGGCATGGAACACTGAACAACGGTCAAGAACATCCTGAAGTACCTGAAAAGGACTAAGGATATGTTTCTCGTTTATGGAGGTGACGAAGAGCTCGTCGTAAAGGGTTACGTCGATGCTAGCTTCGACACAGATCTGGATGACTCTAAGTCACAAACCGGATACGTGTATATTTTGAATGGTGGGGCAGTCAGCTGGTGCAGTTGCAAGCAAAACGTCGTGGTGGGATCTACATGTGAAGCGGAGTACATGGCAGCCTCGGAGGCAGCACATGAAGCAATCTGGATGAAGGAGTTCATTGCCGACCTAGGAGTTATTCCCAATACATCGGGGCCGATGACTCTCTTCTGTGACAACACTGGAGCTATTGCCCTTGCCAAGGAGCCCAGGTTTCACAAGAAGACCAGGCACATCAAGCGTCGCTTCAACTCCATTCGCGAAAATGTTCAAAATGGAGACATAGATATTTGTAAAGTGCATACGGATTTGAATGTCGCAGATCCGTTGACTAAACCTCTTCCACGGGCGAAACATGATCAGCACCAGAACTCTATGGGTGTACGATTCATCACAATATAACTAGATTATTGACTCTAGTGCAAGTGGGAGACTGTTGGAAATATGCCCTAGAGGCAATAATAAAATGGTTATTATTATATTTCCTTGTTCACGATAATTGTCTATTGTTCATGCTATAATTGTGTTATCCGGAAATCGTAATACATGTGTGAACACATAGACCATAACATGTCCCTAGTGAGCCTCTAGTTGACTAGCTCGTTGATCAATAGATGGTTACGTTTTCCTGACCATGGACATTGGATGTCATTGATAACGGGATCACATCATTAGGAGAATGATGTGATGGACAAGACCCAATCCTAAGCATAGCACTAGATCGTGTAGTTCGTTTGCTAAAGCTTTTCTAATGTCAAGTATCATTTCCTTAGACCATGAGATCGTGCAACTCCCGGATACTGTAGGAATGCTTTGGGTGTACCAAACGTCACAACGTAACTGGGTGGCTATAAAGGTGTACTACAGGTATCTCCGAAAGTGTCTGTTGGGTTGGCACGGATCGAGACTGGGATTTGTCACTCCGTATGACGGAGAGGTATCTCTGGGCCCACTCGGTAATGCATCATCATAATGAGCTCAATGTGACTAAGTGTTAGTCACGGGGTCATGCATTACGGAATGAGTAAAGTGACTTGCCGGTAACGAGATTAAACGAGGTATTGGGATACCGAAGATCGAATCTCGGGCAAGTAACGTATCGATTGACGAAGGGAATTGCATACGGGATTGCTTGAATCCTCGACATCGTGGTTCATCCGATGAGATCATCCTGGAACATGTGGGAGCCAACATGGGTATCCAGATCCCGCTGTTGGTTATTGGCTAGAGAGCGATCTCGGTCATGTCTGCATGATTCCCGAACCCGTAGGGTCTACACACTTAAGGTTCGATGACGCTAGGGTTATAAGGAAGATTTGTATGTGGTTACCGAATGTTGTTCGGAGTCCCAGATGAGATCCCGGACGTCACGAGGAGTTCCGGAATGGTCCGGAGGTGAAGATTTATATATGGGAAGTCATCATACGGTCACCGGAAATATTCGGGGGTATACCGGTATTGTACCGGGACCACCGGAGGGGTTCCGGGGGTCCACCGGGAGGGTCCACCTGCCCCAGAGGGCCTTATGGCCTGTAGGTGGAAGGGAACCAGCCCCTAAGTGGTCTGGGCGCCATCCCCCTTAGGGCCCATGCGCCTAGGGTTGGGGGGAACCCTAAAGGGGGCGCCCCCCTTGCTTGGGGGGCAAGCCCCCTCCCCCTTGGCCGCCGCCCCCCCCCCCCCCTCTAGATCTCATCTAGAGGGGTCGGCCCCTTCTCCCTATAAATAGAGGGGTAGAGGGAGGGCTGCAGCACCACATCCAAGGCGCAGCCCCTCCCCTCCCCAACACCTCTCCTCCTCCGCGTGAGCTTGGCGAAGCCCTGCCGGAGAACTGCCACTCCATCACCACCACGCCGTCGTGCTGCTGTTGGAGCCCTCTTCCTCAACCTCTCCCTCCTCCTTGCTGGATCAAGGTGCGGGAGACATCACCGGGCTGCACGTGTGTTGAACGCGGAGGTGCCGTTGTTCGGCGCTAGGATCGGAATCTACCACGATCTGAATCGCTACAAGTACGACTCCCTCATCCGCGTTCTTGCAACGATTCCGACTCGCGGTCTTCAAAGGTATGAAGATGCACTCCCCTCTCGTTGCGAGTAAACTCCATAGATTGATCTTGGTGATGCGTAGAAATTTTTTAATTTCTGCAACAATCCCCATCATGAGCGTGACCTCCTACTGGATTGATACCTTGGTTCCCAAAAACTGAGGGAAATACTTACGCTACTTTACTGCATCACCCTTCCCTCTTCAAGGGAAAACCAACGCAGTGCTTAAGAGGTAGCAAGAAGGATTTCTGGCACCGTTGCCGGGGAGGTGTGCGCCAAGTCAAGTCAAGACATACCAAGTACCAATCACAAACTCTTATCCCTCGCATTACATTATTTGCCATTTGCCTCTCATTTTCCTCTCACCCACTTCACCCTTGCCGTTTTATTCGCCCTCTCTTTTCTGTTCGCCCTCTTTTCCGCTTGCTTCTTGTTTGCTCGTGTGTTGGATTTCTTGCTTGTCATGATGGCTCAAGATAATACTAAATTGTGTGACTTTGCCAATACCAACAACAATGATTTTCTTAGCACTCCGATTGCTCCTCTTACCGAAGCTGAATCTTGTGAAATTAATGCTGCTTTGCTGAATCTTGTCATGAAAGATCAATTCGCCGACCTTCCTAGTGAAGATGTCGCTACCCATCTAAATAGCTTTGTTGATTTGTGTGATATGCAAAATAAGAAAGATGTGGATAATGATATTGTTAAATTGAAGCTATTTCCGTTTTCTGTTAGAGATCATGCTAAAACTTGGTTCTCGTCTTTGCCTAAAAATAGTATTGATGCTTGGAATTAGTGCAAAGATGCTTTTATCTCTAAGTATTTTCCTCCCGCTAAAATCATCTCCCTTAGAAATGATATTATGAATTTTAAGCAACTTGATCATGAACATGTTGCACAAGCTTGGGAGAGAATGAAATTAATGATACGTAATTGCCCTACTCATGGTTTGAACTTATGGATGATTATACAAAAAAATTATGCCGGATTGAATTTTGCTTCTAGAAATCTTTTAGATTCGGCCGCGGGAGGCACTTTTATGGAAATCGCTTTAGGAGAAGCTACTAAACTCCTAGATAATATTATGGTTAATTACTCTCAATGGCACACTAAAAGATCTACTAGTAAAAAAGTGCATGCGATAGAAGAAATTAATGTTTTGAGTGGAAAGATGGATGAACTTATGAAATTATTTGCTAATAAGAGTGTTTCTTCTGATCCCAATGATATGCCTTTGTCTACTTTGATTGAGAATAATAATGAATCTATGGATGTGAATTTTGTTGGTAGGAATAATTTTGGTAACAACGCTTATAGAGGAAATTTTAATTCTAGGCCGTATCCTAGTAATTCCTCTAATAATTATGGTAATTCCTACGACAAATCTTATGGAAATTTTAATAAGTTGCCCTCTGATTTTGAGACTAGTGTTAAAGAATTTATGAATTCGCAAAAGAATTTCAATGCCTTGCTTGAAGAAAAATTGCCTAAGATCGATGAATTGGCTAGGAACGTGGATAGAATTTCTCTTGATGTTGATTCTTTGAAACTTAGATCTATTCCACCTAAGCATGATATCAATGAGTCTCTCAAAGCCATGAGGATTTCCATTGATGAGTGCAAAGAAAGAACCGCTAGGATGCGTGCTAAGAAAGATTGCTTTGTGAAAGCATGTTCTTCTAGTTTTTATGAGAATAAAGATGAAGATCTAAAAATTATTGTTGTGTCTCCTATTAAATCTTTGTTTTTCAATATGAATCTTGATAATGATGGGACTGGATATGAGTCAACTTTAGTCAGAAGGCGTCCCAAAAATTCGGAGTTTTTAGATCTTGATGCAAAAATTGGTAAAAGTGGGATTGAAGAGGTTAAAACTTTAGATTGCAATGAACCCACTATTTTGGATCTCAAGGAATTTAATTATGATAATTGCTCTTTTATAGATTGTATTTCCTTGTTGCAATCCGTGCTAAATTCTCCTCATGCTTATAGTCAAAATAAAGCTTTTACTAAACATATCGTTGATGCTTTGCTGCAATCTTATGAAGAAAAACTTGAGTTGGAAGTTTCTATCCCTAGAAAACTTTATGATCAATGGGAAACTACAATTAAAATTAAAATTAACAATCATGAATGCTATGCTTTGTGTGATTTGGGTGCTAGTGTTTCCACGATTCCAAAAATTTTGTGTGATTTGTTAGGTTTCCATGAATTTGATGATTGCTCTTTAAACTTGCGTCTTGCGGATTCCACTATCAAGAAACCTATGGGAACAATTAATGATGTTCTTATTGTTGCAAATAGGAATTATGTGCCCATATATTTCATTGTTCTTGATATAGATTGCAATCCATCATGTCCTATTATTCTTGGTAGACCTTTCCTTAGAACGATTGGTGCAATCATTGATATGAAGGAAGGAAATATTAGATTTCAATTTCCGTTAAGGAAAGGCATGGAACACTTCCCTAGAAAGAAAATTAAATTACCATGTGAATCTATTATGAGAGCCACTTATGGATTGCCTACCAAAGATGGCAATACCTAGATCTATCCTTGTTTTTATGCCTAGCTAGGGGCGTTAAACGATAGCGCTTGTTGGGAGGCAACCCAATTTTATTTTTAGTTTTTTTTGCTTTTTGTTTCTGTTTAGGAATAAATCTTTGATCTAGCATCTGGTTAGATTTGTTTTTGTGTTTTAATTAGTGTTTGTGCCAAGTTAAACCTATAGGATCTTCTTGGATGATAGTTATTTGATCTTGCTGAAAATTCCAGAAACTTTCTGTTCACGAAAACAAATGTTAAAAATTACCAGAACGTGATATAATATTGATTCCAATTGCAGCAGATCAATAGACAAAATATTTAGGTCGTCCTATTTTGGCAGAATTTTTAGAGTTCGAGAAGTTTGTGTTAGTTACAGATTACTACAGACTGTTCTGTTTTTGACAGATTCTGTTTCTCATGCGTCGTTTGCTTATTTTGATGAATCTATGGCTAGTAAAAGAGCTTATAAACCATAAATAAGTTGGAATACAGTATTTTTAACACAAATATAAATAAATAATGAGTTCAATACAGTACCTTGAAGTGGTCTTTTGTTTTCTTTCGCTAACAGAGCTCACGAGATTTTCTGTTAAGTTTTGTGTTGTGAAGTTTTCAAGTTTTGGGTAAAGATTTGATGGAGTATGGAACAAGGAGTGGCAAGAGCCTAAGCTTGGGGATTCCCAAGGCACCCCAAGTTAAATCCAAGAACACCAAAAAGCCAAAGCTTGGGGATGCCCCGAAAGGCATCCCCTCTTTCGTCCTCATCCATCGGTAAATTTACTTGGAGCTATATTTTTATTCACCACATGATATGTGTTTTGCTTGGAGCGTCTTGTATGATTTGAGTCTTTGTTTGTTAGTTTGCCACAATCATCCTTGCTGTACACACCTTTTGAGAGAGAGACACATGATTCGGAATTTTGTTAGAATACTCTATGTGCTTCACTTATATCTTTTGAGCTATATAGCTTTTGCTCTAGTGCTTCACTTATATTTTTTAGAGCACGGCGGTGGTCGTATTTTATAGAAATTATTGAACTCTCATGCTTCACTTATATTATTTTGAGAGTCTTAAACAACATGGTAATTTGCTTTAATTATGAAATTAACTCTCATATTGAGTTCATTGAATATCATGAGAAGTTAGATACTTGATAAGTGTTTTGAGATATAAAGGTGGTAATATTAGAGTGTGCTAGTTGAGTAATTGTGAAATTGAGAAATACTTGTGTTAAAGTCGGCAAGTCCCGTAGCATGCACGTATGGTATAAGTTGTGTAACAGTTTTGACACATAGGTGTTCTTTTAATTGTTTCCTTATGAGTGGCGGTCGGGGACGAGCGATGGTCTTTTCCTACCAATCTATCCCTCTAGGGGCATGCGTAGTAGTACTTTGCTTCGAGGGCTAATAAACTTTTGCAATAAGTATATGAGTTCTTTATGACTAATGTGAGTCCATGGATTATACGCACGCTCAACCTTCCACAATTTTCTAGCCTCTACGGTACCACGCATTGCCCTTTCTCACCTTGAGAGTTGGTGCAAACTTCGCCGGTGCATCCAAACCCCGTGATATGATACGCTCTATCACACATAAGCCTCCTTATATCTTCCTCAAAACAGCCACCATACCTATCTATCATGGAATTTCCATAGCCATTCCGAGATATATTGCCATGCAACTTTCCACCGTTCCGTTTATTATGACACGCTTCATCATTGTCATATTGCTTTGCATGATCATGTAGTTGACATCGTATTTTGTGGCAAAGCCATCATTCATAATTTTTTCGTACATGTCACTCTTGATTCATCGCATATCCCGGTACACCGCCGGAGGCATTCACATAGAGTCATATTTTGTTCTAAGTATTGAGTTGTAATTGTTGAGCTGTAAATAATAAAAGTGTGATGATCATCATTATTAGAGCATTGTCCCATGTGAGGAAAGAATGATGGAGACTATGATTCCCCCACAAGTCGGGATGAGATTCCAGACCAAATAAAAAAAAGAGGCCAAAGAAAGAAGAAAAAAAAGGGAGGTCCCAAAAAAATGAGAGAAAAAGAGAGAAGGGACAATGTTACTATCCTTTTTCCACACTTGTGCTTCAAAGTAGCAGCGTGATCCTTATGATAGAGAGTTTCCTATGTTGTCACTTTCATATACTAGTGTGATTTTTTTATTATAGAACTTGGCTTGTATATTCCAATGATGGGCTTCCTCAAAATGCCCTAGGTCTTCGTGAGCAAGCAAGTTGGATGCACACCCACTTAGTTTCTTTTGTTGAGCTTTCATATATTTATAGCTCTAGTGCATCCGTTGCATGGCAATCCCTACTCCTCTCATTGACATCAATTGATGGGCATCTCCATAGCCTATTGATTAGCCGCATCAATGTGAGACTTTCTACCTTTTTGTCTTCTCTCATAACCCCCATCATTACACTTTACTCCACCCATAGTGCTATATCCATGGCTTGCGCTCATGTATTGCATAAGAGTTGAAAAGGCTGAAGCGTGTTAAAAGTATGAACCAATTGCTCGGCTTGTCATCGGGGTTATGCATGATGAGAACGTTTGTGTGACAATATTGAAACATGGCCTAACTATATGATTTTGTAGAGATAAGCTTTCTTTGGCTATGTTATTTTGATAAGACATAATTGCTTGGTTAGCATGTTTGAAGTATTATTGTTTTTATGTCAACATTAAACTTTTATCTTGAATCTTTCAGATCTAAATATTCATGCCACAATAAAAAGATTTACATTGAGAATTATGCTAAGAAGCATTCCACATCAAAAAATCTGTATTTATCATTTACCTACTCGAGGACGAGCAGGAATTAAGCTTGGGGATGCTTGATACGTCTCCAACGTATCTATAATTTTTTATTGTTCCATGCTATTATATATTCTGTTTTGGATGTTTAATGGGCTTACTTATACACTTTTATATTATTTTTGGGACTAACCTATTAACCGGAGGCCCTACCCAAATTGTTGTTTTTTGCCTGTTTCAGTGTTTCGTAGAAAAAGGATATCAAACGGAGTCCAAACGGAATGAAACCTTCGGGAACGTGATTTTTGGAACAAACGTGATCCAGAGGACTTGGAGTGGACGTCAAGCAACCAACGAGGCGGCCACGAGGCAGGGGGCGCGCCTACCCCCCCCCCTCCTAGGCGCGCCCTCCACCCTTGTGGGCCCCTCGTGGCTCCACCGACCTACTTCTTCCTCCTATATATACCTACGTACCCCCAAACCATCAGAAGCGCCCACGAAAACCTAATTCCACTGCCGCAACCTTCTGTACCCGTGAGATCCCATCTTGGGGCCTTTTCCGGCGTCCTGCCGGAGGGGGCATTGATCACGGAGGGCTTCTACATCAACACCATAGCCTCTCCGATGATGTGTGAGTAGTTTACCTCAGACCTTCGGGTCCATAGTTATTAGCTAGATGGCTTCTTCTCTCTCTTTGGA
This sequence comes from Aegilops tauschii subsp. strangulata, assembly GCF_002575655.3. Classification (NCBI taxonomy): domain Eukaryota; kingdom Viridiplantae; phylum Streptophyta; class Magnoliopsida; order Poales; family Poaceae; genus Aegilops; species Aegilops tauschii. Next base: position 426,575,799 of record NC_053035.3, read on the forward strand.
TCTCAATACAAAGTTCTCCTCGATTCTCTTGGAGATCTATTTGATGTAATCTTCTTTTGCGATGTGTTTGTCGAGATCCGATGAATTGTGGGTTTATGATCAAGATTATCTATGAACAATATTTGAATCTTCTCTGAATTCTTTTATGTATGATTGGTTATCTTTGCAAGTCTCTTCGAATTATCAGTTTGGTTTGGCCTACTAGATTGATCTTTCTTGCAATGGGAGAAGTGCTTAGCTTTGGGTTCAATCTTGCGGTGCTCAATCCCAGTGACAGTAGGGGAAACGACACGTATTGTATTGTTGCCATCGAGGATAAAAAGATGGGGTTTATATCATATTGCATGAGTTTATCCCTCTACATCATGTCATCTTTCTTAAAGCGTTACTCCATTCTTATGAACTTAATACTCTAGATGCATGCTGGATAGCGGTCGATGTGTGGAGTAATAGTAGTAGATGCAGGCAAGAGTCGGTCTACTTGTCACGGACGTGATGCCTATATTGTTGGGTAACGTGGTAATTTCAAAAAAAATCCTACGCACATGCAAGATCATGGTGATGCATAGCAACGAGAGGGGAGAGTGTTGTCCACGTACCCTCGTAGACCGAAACCGGAAGCGTTAGCACAACGCGGTTGATGTAGTCGTACGTCTTCACGATCGGATCAATCAAGTACCGAACGCACGGTACCTTCGAGTTCAGCACACGTTCAGCCCGATGACGTCCCTCGAACTCTGATCCAGCCGAGTGTTGAGGGAGAGTTTCGTCAGCACGATGGCGTGGTGACGATGATGATGTTCTACCGACGCAGGGCTTCGCCTAAGCACCGCTACAGTATTATCGAGGTGGACTATGGTGGAGGGGGGCACCGCGCATGGCTAAAAGATCAAATCAATTGTTGTGTCTTTGGGGTGCCCCCTGCCCCCGTATATAAAGGAGCAAGGGGGGAGGTGTGGCCGGCCAGGAGGAGGCGCGCCAAGAGGAGTCCTACTCCCACCGGGAGTAGGACTCCCTCCCTTTTCCTTGTTGGATTAGGAGAGGAGAGGGAAGGAGAGAGGGGGAAAAGAAAGGGGGGGCGCCGCCCCCCCCCTCCTTGTCCAATTCGGACTTTGGGGGGAGGGGCGCGCGGCTGCCCCTTGGCCGCCTCTCCTCTTCCACCAATTGGGCCCATGAGGCCCAATAGCCTCCGGGGGGTTCCGGTAACCCCCCGGTACTCCGGTATATATCCGATAACCCCCGGAACCATTCCGGTGTCCGAATATAGTCATCCAATATATCAATCTTCATGTCTCGACCATTTCGAGACTCCTCGTTATGTCCGTGATCACATCCGGGACTCCGAACAACCTTTGGTACATCAAAACTCATAAACTCATAATATAACTGTCATCGAAACATTAAGCGTGCGGACCCTACGGGTTCGAGAACTATGTAGACATGACCGAGACACGTCTCCGGTCAATAACCAATAGTGGATCCTGGATGCTCATATTGGCTCCCACATATTCTACGAAGATCTTTATCGGTCAGACCGCATAACAACATACGTTGTTCCCTTTGTCATCGGTATGCTACTTGCCCGAGATTCGATCGTCGGTATCTCAATACCTAGTTCAATCTCGTTACCGGCAAGTCTCTTTACTCGTTCTGTAATACATCATCCCGCAACTAACTCATTAGTTGCAATGCTTGCAAGGCTTAAGTGATGTGCATTACCGAGTGGGCCCAGAGATACCTCTCCGACAATCGGAGTGACAAATCCTAATCTCGAAATACGCCAACCCAACAAGTACCTTCGGAGACACCTGTAGAGCACCTTTATAATCACCCAATTATGTTGTGACGTTTGGTAGCACATAAAGTGTTCCTCCAGTAAACGGGAGTTGCATAATCTCATAGTCATAGGAACATGTATAAGTCATGAAGAAAGCAATAGCAACATACTAAACAATCAAGTGCTAAGCTAACGGAATGGGTCAAGTCAATCACATCATTCTCCTAATGATGTGATCCCGTTAATCAAATGACAACTCATGTCTATGGCTAGGAAACATAACCGTCTTTGATCAACGAGCTAGTCAAGTAGAGGCATACTAGTGACACTCTGTTTGTCTATGTATTCACACAAGTATTATGTTTCCGGTTAATACAATTCTAGCATGAATAATAAACATTTATCATGATATAAGGAAATAAATAATAACTTTATTATTGCCTCTAGGGCATATTTCCTTCAGTCTCCCACTTGCACTAGAGTCAATAATCTAGATTACACAGTAATGATTCTAACACCCATGGAGCCTTGGTGCTGATCATGTTTTGCTCGTGAAAGATGCTTAGTCAACGGGTCTGCAATATTCAGATCCGTATGTATCTTGCAAATTTCTATGTCTCCCACCTGGACTAAATCCCGGATGGAATTGAAGCGTCTCTTGATGTGCTTGGTTCTCTTGTGAAATCTGGATTCCTTCACCAAGGAAATTGCACCAGTATTGTCACAAAAGATTTTCATTGGATCCGATGCACTAGGTATGACACCTAGATCGGATATGAACTCCTTCATCCAGATTCCTTCATTTGCTGCATCCGAAGCAGCTATGTACTCCGCTTCACACGTAGATCCCGCCATGACGCTTTGTTTAGAACTGCACCAACTGACAGCTCCACCGTTCAATGTAAACACGTATCCAGTTTGCGATTTAGAATTGTCCGGATCAGTGTCAAAGCTTGCATCGACGTAACCATTCACGACTAGCTCTTTGTCACCTCCATAAACGAGAAACATATACTTAGTCCTTTTCAGGTATTTCAGGATGTTCTTGACCGCTGTCCAGTGATCCACTCCTGGATTACTTTGGTACCTCCCTGCCAAACTTATAGCAAGGCACACATCAGGTCTGGTACACAGCATTGCATACATGATAGAGCCTATGGCTGAAGCATAGGGAACATCTTTCATCTTCTCTCTATCTTCTGCAGTGGTCGGGCATTGAGTCTTACTCAACTTCACACCTTGTAGCACCGGCAAGAACCCTTTCTTTGCTTGATCCATTTTGAACTTCTTCAAAACTTTGTCAAAGTATGTGCTTTGTGAAAGTCCAATTAAGCGTCTTGATCTATCTCTATAGATCTTGATGCCTAATATATAAGCAGCTTCACCGAGGTCTTTCATTGAAAAACTCTTATTCAAGTATCCCTTTATGCTATCCAGAAATTCTATATCATTTCCAATTAACAATATTCATCCACATATAATATCAGAAATGCTACAAAGCTCCCACTCACTTTCTTGTAAATACAGGCTTCTCCAAAAGTCTGTACAAAACCAAATGCTTTGATCACACTATCAAAGTGTTTATTCCAACTCCGAGAGGCTTGCACCAGTCCATAAATGGATCGCTGGAGCTTGCACACTTTGTTAGCTCCCTTTGGATCGACAAAACCTTTCGGATGCATCATTTACAACTCTTCTTCCAGAAATCCATTCAGGAAAGCAGTTTTTACATCCATTTGCCAAATTTCATAATCATAAAATGCGGCAATTGCTAACATGATTCGGACAGACTTAAGCATCGCTACGGGTGAGAAGGTCTCATCGTAGTCAATCCCTTGAACTTGTCGAAAACCTTTCGCAACAAGTCGAGCTTTATAGACAGTAACATTACCATCAGCGTCAGTCTTCTTCTTGAAGATCCATTTATTCTCAATGGCTTGCCGATCATCGGGCAAGTCAACCAAAGTCCACACTTTGTTCTCATACATAGATCCCATCTCAGAATTCATGGCCTCAAGCCATTTTGCGGAATCTGGGCTCACCATTGCTTCTTCATAGTTCGTAGGTTCGTCATGGTCAAGTAACATAACCTCCAGAACAGGATTACCGTACCACTCTGGTGCGGATCTTACTCTGGTTGACCTACGAGGTTTAGTAACAACTTGATCTGAAGTTTCATGATCATCATCATTAACTTCCTCACTATTTGGTGTAGGCATCACAGGAACCGGTTTCTGTGATGAACTACTTTCCAATAAGGGAGCAGGTACAGTTACCTCATCAAGTTCCACTTTCCTCCCACTCACTTCTTTCGAGAGAAACTCCTTCTCTAGAAAGGATCCATTCTTAGCAATGAATGTCTTGCCTTCGGATCTGTGATAGAAGGTGTACCCAACAGTCTCCTTTGGGTATCCTATGAAGACACATTTCTCCGATTTGGGTTCGAGCTTATCAGGTTGAAGCTTTTTCACATAAGCATCGCAGCCCCAAACTTTAAGAAACAACAACTTTGGTTTCTTGCCAAACCATAGTTCATAAGGCGTCGTCTCAACGGATTTCGATGGTGCCCTATTTAACGTGAATGCATCCGTCTCTAAAGCATAACCCCAAGATGATAGCGGTAAATCAGTAAGAGACATCATAGATCGCACCATATCTAGTAAAGTACGATTACGATGTTTGGACACACCATTACGCTATGGTGTTCTGGGTGGCGTGAGTTGCGGAACTATTCCGCATTGTTTCAAATGTAGACCAAACTCGTAACTCAAATATTCTCCTCCACGATCAGATCACAGAAACTTTATTTTCTTGTTACGATGATTTTCAACTTCACTCTGAAATTCTTTGAACTTTTCAAATGTTTCAGACTTATGTTTCATTAAGTAGATATACCCATATCTGCTTAAATCATCTGTGAAGGTGAGAAAATAATGATACCCGCCGTGAGCCTCAACATTCATCGGACCACATACATCTGTATGTATGATTTCCAACAAATCTGTTGCTCGCTCCATAGTTCCGGAGAACGGCGTTTTAGTCATCTTGTCCATGAGGCACGGTTCGCAAGTACCAAGCGATTCTTAATCAAGTGGTTCCAAAATTCCATCAGTATGGAGTTTCTTCATGCGCTTTACACCGATATGACCTAAATGGCAGTGCCACAAATAAGTTGCACTATCATTATCAACTCTGCATCTTTTGGCTTCAACATTATGAATATGTGTATCACTACTATCGAGATTCATAAAAAATAGACCACTCTGTAAGGGTGCATGACCATAAAAGATATTACTCATATAAATAGAACAACCATTATTCTCTGATTTAAATGAATAACCGTCTCGCATAAAACAAGATCCAGATATAATGTTCATGCTCAACGCTGGCGCCAAATAACAATTATTTAGGTCTAATACTAATCCCGAAGGTAGATGTAGAGGTAGCGTGCCAACGGCGATCACATCGACTTTGGAACCGTTTCCCACGCGCATCGTCACCTCGTCCTTGGCCAGTGTTCGCTTAATCCGTAGTCCCTGTTTTGAGTTGCAAATATTAGCAACAGAACCAATATCAAATACCCAGGTGCTACTGCGAGCTCTGGTAAGGTACACATCAATAACATGTATATCATATATACCTTTGTTCACCTTGCCATCTTTCTTATCCGCCAAATACTTGGGGCAGTTCCGCTTTCAGTGACCAGTCTGCTTGCAGTAGAAGCACTCAGTCTCAGGGTTAGGTCCAGACTTGGGTTTCTTCTCTTGAGCAGCAACTTGCTTGCTGTTCTTCTTGAAGTTCCCCTTCTACTTCCCTTTGCCTTTTTTCTTGAAACTGGTAGTCTTGTTAACCATCAACACTTGATGCTCCTTCTTGATTTCTACCTCCGCAGCTTTTAGCATTGCGAAGAGCTCGGGAATCGTCTTATCCATCCCTTGCATGTTATAGTTCATCACGAAGCTCTTGTAGCTTGGTGGCAGTGATTGAAGAATTCTGTCAATGACGCTATCATCCAGAAGATTAACTCCCAGTTGAATCAAGTGATTGTTATACCCAGACATTCTGAGTATATGCTCACTGACAGAACTATTCTCCTCCATCTTGCAGCTGTAGAACTTATTGGAGACTTCATATCTCTCAATCTGGGCATTTGCTTGAAATATTAACTTCAACTCCTGGAACATCTCATATGCTCCATGACATTCAAAACGTCGTTGAAGTCCCGGTTCTAAGCCGTAAAGCATGGCACACTGAACTATCGAGTAGTCATCAGCTTTGCTCTGCCAGATGTTCATAACATCTGGTGTTGCTCCTGCAGCAGGTTTGGCACCTAGCGGTGCTTCCAGGACGTAATTCTTTTGTGCAGCAATGAGGATAATCCTCATGTTACGGACCCAGTCCGTGTAATTGCTACCATCATCTTTCAACTTTGCTTTCTCAAGCAACGCATTAAAATTCAACGGAACAACAGCACGGGCCATCTATCTACAATCAACATAGACAAGCAAGATACTATCAGGTACTAAGTTCATGATAAATTTAAGTTCAATTAATCATATTACTTAAGAACTCCCACTTAAATAGACATCCCTCTAATCCTCTAAGTGATCACGTGATCCATATCAACTAAACCATAACCGATCATCACGTGAAATGGAGTAGCTTTCAATGGTGAACATCATTATGTTGATCATATCTACTATATGATTCACGCTCGACCTTTCGGTCTCAGTGTTCCGAGGCCATATCTGCATATGCTAGGCTCGTCAAGTTTAACCTGAGTATTCTGCGTGTGCAAAACTGGCTTGCACCCGTTGTAGATGGACGTAGAGCTTATCACACCCGATCATCACGTGGTGTCTGGGCACGACGAACTTTGGCAACGGTGCATACTCAGGGAGAACACTTTTATCTTGAAATTTAGTGAGAGATCATCTTATAATGCTACCGTCGATCAAAGCAAGATAAGATGCATAAAAGATAAACATCACATGCAATCAATATAAGTGATATGATATGGCCATCATCGTCTTGTGCTTGGGATCTCCATCTCCGAAGCACCGTCATGATCACCATCGTCTCGCCAATCTTATGCTTCTACGACTATCGCTACCGCATAGTGATAAAGTAAAGCATTACATGGCGATTGCATTGCATACAATAAAGCAACAACCATATGGCTCCTGCCAGTTGCCGATAACTCGGTTACAAAACATGATCATCTCATACAATAAAATTTAGCATCATGCTTTGACCATATCACATCACAACATGCCCTGCAAAAACAAGTTAGACGTCCTCTACTTTGTTGTTGCAAGTTTTACGTGGCTGCTACGGGCTGAGCAAGAACCGTTCTTACCTACGCATCAAAACCACAACGATAGTTTGTCAAGTTGGTGTTGTTTTAACCTTCGCAAGGACCGGGCGTAGCCACACTCGGTTCAACTAAAGTTGGAGAAACTGACACCCGCCAGCCATCTGTGTGCAAAGCACGTCGGTAGAACCAGTCTCGCGTAAGCGTACACGTAATATCGGTCCGGGCCGCTTCATCCAACAATACCGCCGAACCAAAGTATGACATGCCGGTAAGCAGTATGACTTATATCGCCCACAACTCACTTGTGTTCAACTCGTGCATATGACATCTACGCATAAAACCAGGCTCGGATACCACTGTTGGGTAACGTAGTAATTTCAAAAAAATTCCTACGCACACGCAAGATCATGGTGATGCATAGCAACGAGAGGGGAGAGTGTTGTCCACGTACCCTCGTAGACCGAAAGCGGAAGCATTAGCACAACACGGTTGATGTAATCGTACGTCTTCACGATCCGACCGATCAAGTACCGAACGCACGGTACCTCCGAGTTCAGCACACGTTCAGCCCGATGACGTCCCTCGAACTCCGATCCAGCCGAGTGTTGAGGGAGAGTTTCGTCAGCACGACGGCGTGGTGACGATGATGATGTTCTACCGATGCAGGGCTTCGCCTAAGCACCGCTACAGTATTATCGAGGTGGACTATGGTAGAGGGGGGCACCGCACACGGCTAAAAGATCAAATCAATTGTTGTGTCTTTGGGGTGCCCCCTGCCCCCGTATATAAAGGAGCAAGGGGGGAGGTGCGGCCGGCCAGGAGGAGGCGCGCCAGGAGGAGTCCTACTCCCACCGGGAGTAGGACTCCTTCCCTTTTCCTTGTTGGATTAGGAGAGGAGAGGGAAGGAGAGAGGGGCAAAGGAAAGGGGGGGCGCTGCCCCCCCCCCTCCTTGTCCAATTCGGACCTGGGGGGAGGGGCGCGCGGCTGCCCCTTGGCCGCCTCTCCTCTTCCACCAATTGGGCCCATGAGGCCCAATAGCCTCCGGGGGGGTTCCGGTAACCCCCCGGTACTCCGGTATATATCCGATAACCCCCGGAACCATTCCGGTGTCCGAATATAGTCATCCAATATATCAATCTTCATGTCTCGACCATTTCGAGACTCCTCGTTACGTCCGTGATCACATCCGGGACTCCGAACAACCTTCGGTACATCAAAACTGATAAACTCATAATATAACTGTCATCAAAACTTTAAGCGTGCGGACCCTACGGGTTCGAGAACTATGTAGACATGACCGAGACACGTCTCCGGTCAATAACCAATAGCGGAATCTGGATACTCATATTGGCTCCCACATATTCTACGAAGATCTTTATCGGTCAGACCGCATAACAACATACGTTGTTCCCTTTGTCATCGGTATGCTACTTGCCCGAGATTCGATCGTCGGTATCTCAATACCTAGTTCAATCTCGTTACCGGCAAGTCTATTTACTCGTTCCGTAATACATAATCCCGCAACTAACTCATTAGTTGCAATGCTTGCAAGGCTTAAGTGATGTGCATTACCGAGTGAGCCTAGAGATACCTCTCCGACAATCGGAGTGACAAATCCTAATCTCGAAATACGCCAACCCAACAAGTACCTTCGGAGACACCTGTAGAGCACCTTTATAATCACCCAGTTACGTTGTGACGTTTGGTAGCACACAAAGTGTTCCTCCAGTAAACGGGAGTTGCATAATCTCATAGTCATAGGAACATGTATAAGTCATGAAGAAAGCAATAGCAACATACTAAACAATCGAGTGCTAAGCTAACGGAATGGGTCAAGTCAATCACATCATTCTCCTAATGATGTGATCCCGTTAATCAAATGACAACTCATGTCTATGGCTAGGAAACATAACCATCTTTGATCAACGAGCTAGTCAAGTAGAGGCATACTAGTGACACTCTATTTGTCTATGTATTCACACAAGTATTATGTTTCCGGTTAATACAATTCTAGCATGAATAATAAACATATATCATGATATAAGGAAATAAATAATAACTTTATTATTGCCTCTAGGGCATATTTCCTTCATATATACATGATCATACCTAGATATTCTCATAACTATGCTCAATTCCATCAATTGCTCGACAGTAATTCGTTCACCCACCGTAATACTTATGCTCTTGAGAGAAGCCACTAGTGAAACCTATGGCCCCCGGGTCTATTTTCCATCATATTAATCTCCCGTTATTTCCATTACTGTTTACTTGCTTTCTTTACTTTTACTCTTTATCATAAAAATACCAAAAATATTATCTTATCATCTCTATCAGATCTCACTCTCGTAAGTGACCGTGAAGGGATTGACAACCCCTTTATCGCGTTGGTTGCGAGGTTCTTATTTGTTTGTGTAGGTACAAGGGACTTGAGCGTGACCTCCTACTGGATTGATACCTTTGTTCTCAAAAACTGAGGGAAATACTTACGCTACTTTACTGCATCACCCTTTCCTCTTCAAGGGAAAACCAACGCAGTGCTCAAGAGGTAGCAAAGCTGCAGTTCTATTCTTAGCTGGGAGAATAAGTGGATGACCAAGGTGGGAAAAATTGCTGTCAATATTAGGAACAGGGAAAATCTGCTTTAACTCGTGAATGATAACTGGACTAACGTGTGAACTAAACATTATAGCAGATTTGGTCTAGTTTGGTGTTTGACCTGAAATGGAGCAGAAATGCTGGATACGTTGGGCCATTGAGGTAGCTTCCTGAACAGTAGCTTGCCCACAAATAAGCAGGTCGTCTGCAAACAACAGAGAGTGAATAGGGGGGCAATTTGGTCCAAGTGAAATGGAGTAGATAATATTGGTCATGAATATAAATTGAATGACCCACAAAAAAAAGCCTCCTCCCCTAAGAAAAGCCTAGGGTTCCTCTGCATCCCGCCGGCGCTACCACCAGTCCGCCTCATTGGCCTTAGGGCTATGGCGGCGTGGTGGATACCAGCCCAAAAGCCTAGGGTTTGTGTCCTGCTCAAGAATACGAGACGATAACGGTTCCCTGAAGATGGAATTAGACTCTCCCCGCTTAGTCCCCGTCCTGGTGGTGTGCCTACCATCGTCGGTGAGCATGTGGAGGTGTGTCTCCAGCGGATCTTTTCTTGGTGGATTTGCTCGGATCTATTCGTAGTTTGTCTATGCTCATGTGTCTTCATGTTGGATCCTTCCGATCTACGCTACTCTTCATTGGCAGCGCTTGTTGTTCTGCTACGATGTCTCTATGGGGTCTTAGCACGACGACTTTCCGATTGCCTACTACAACAAGTTTTGTCCGGCTCTGGCGAGGGAGGGGCGATAACGGCGGCATGCCTTCGGCTCGCTTCAGTGCATGCAGTCGCCGCTCGGTGGTCTACGAATCTGGATGTAATTTTTATTATTTCTGATGTTTGTTGTACCGCCATGATTGAAGATAAATAGATTGAAGGTTTTCTCGCAAAAAAGAAAAGAACAGATCCAGATGAATATTTAGCTAGATATATAGTATGTGAGTATAAAAAGCAAAAAAAAAAGATATCGTAATAAGAACAATCAATAATGCAATGAACCCATAAGTATATGTTGTCCATCTCATGTGCAATCACTTATGGAGTGACTATACCACATGCAACCAGTTTTTTCTAGCTCGCCACCGTGTGATCTTGATCAACGGCTCCACAATCGTTTCTTCCACCTCCAACCACTCCTCCCTCCTCCGTCTCCAAACACTGGCTCTCCACTATTGGGGACACTACATCGTTCGAGGTTCTAACGAGCTCTAGTCGGTGATGCCTTGGCCAGACGACGTGTTCTTGCCTCGAGGTTGGGTACTACCTAATCTCATGTGCATTCAAACTGGAAAAGCCTCCTCCCCCCCCCCCCCCCCGTCCTCAAACCCGACAACCCTCTAGCACACCTACGCTGGTGATGCCACAGCCAACCGTGTCCTTCCCTTCCCATCTTCGCCGCGGTCCTGGCGATGCCTTGCTGACGGTGATGTGGCTCGTATTGGCCTCAAAGCATGTGTCCAATTTGACTAACGCCTGAAAAAAAAAGCCAAGCACCTGATAAATAACAAACACAATCACTTACATATGGAGTGGTCATTGAATCACACGTGTAACAAATAGTATATAATAGCTAAATATAGAGTTAAACGTTTGGTACCAATTTTTAGGATAAATATATAGAATTGCAACACAAGGTAAGGCATGAATATATGAGCTGATATGGTGCTGTTCGAGAAGGTGAACACGAGAAGTGTGCTGAGATACATAGACACAAGAAGTTAGCTTCTGGGAATATCTCCATTGAAAAGCTTAGCTTTTTTCTCTCGAAAAGATGGATCAGCCCAGGCTTCTGCATCAGACGATGCATACAATCATATATTGTCGATTATTCGGCAATGTGGTCACCGTTTACATATATGTCGGCCACATCCCCAGGGCCGTCGCCCAGAATACACCACCATAGCCACGGCCGCCCTGGTCAGGCCCCTAGGCAAGGGATGACAACAAGGGAGATCAGAGGAGGAAGCATCATGTAGGGCCATCACCCACTACAACCCTTCCAGTGTCGTGCACATGCCCAAATTTGGGCGCCACTGCGTTGGATATCCAACATCCAGTTATTGCAATGACGTTGTGCCTCCAACCACATTCGCCACCGTTGTGCCCGCGGGCGCACCACACTACTTGTTGTGCCACGGCCGGCTAGACACCAATGTTATGAGCCAAGTCAGGCGGACGCCGCAAATTCCACCCGAGGGCCACCGCCCCAATTTTCTGACATCCTTCTTATGAGGGAGCAAGGAGGGCCTTGCTCCCACCTTCACCTATGTCGCACGGGCTTGCTGGTGGTCACCTCTAGTAGCAACGAGGGGGGAAGAGATGAGAGGGAGGTGGTCGTTGGGTAAGCTTTCTAGGAGGGAGGGTTTACGGGGAGGGGTTTATTCGCAGTCGAAAAATGGGTGAATAACTCATAAAGTCATAAATGCTCGTGCGTATCCTATCTCCTAACCTATGTGTTGGACTCACAACGGAACACGGATAATAGCGAACATTCATTTCTCTATTATGTAAGCCATGTCTGTTCTAGTTGCTTTCGTTTGTACCTTCATATTTCTAGTGAGATCACCTATTGGGCGCCAATGGCCGTCAAATAGGGAAGGCTCCGCCTGAAGCCAGGGCAAATGGGTCGGCCCACTCTGCCTCTGAGCATTTTTTCTTCACTTTTTAGTCCCTTTTCACCCAAAAAACCTCGGCTATTTTTTTAGGAGCAAGATATATAGAACCTATTTTAAAAATATTTTTAGAAAAATGTTCAGTATCTTTAAAAAATGTATATTAAAAAAGCTCATCTTATATTTAAAAAATCGATGCATGTTAAAAAAGTTTATCTTATAATTTTAAAAACTTCATCATATGTATAAAAAATTGCATCAGATAATAAAAATGTTCAATTTATATTACAAATTTTTTCACCGTATATTAAAAAAATGTTCAATGTGTATTTGAAAAATGTTTTCCATATACTTAAAAAGGTTTAGTGCGCATGTAAAAAATATTCAACATACTCAATTAAAATGTCATGATATAAATAAAACTAGAAAAATATAAATGTAAAAAATAAGAAGAAAACAAAAAGGAAATCCAAATCTGAAGAGAGAAGAAGGAAAAAAAGAGAAATCAATAAACAACAAAAACTAAAAACCATAACTGAAAACCATACCAGGCAAAAAATTACTTCTAGCAAAAAACAAAAAAAAAGGCAAAAGAAAAAACAAAATAATTGAACAAGCGAACGACGCTTCGCGCCGCCTCAAACTGGGCTGGTCGAACTATAATGGGCTGTGGACGAAGCCAACCCTATTTGCCGCCCTTGGGCGGCATATATGATCCACCATTCCTAAGGAGCAAATAATTAAGAGGTACCCCTCGGGGAGCTCCTGTACAGGTCTTTTTTGGCCTCTGATCACACCAAGTAGTGTATCCAGCCGCCACTGGCGCACCCTCGAGATTTCTTTTTTTTACTCCACATGCTTTTTTGTGGGGAGGGGTTGGTTTTCTGTTTTTTCTTAGGTTTTGACAGAAAAAAATTGATTTGTTCTAGAAGCAATGCTTTTCCAGCAGAAATGTGCTTCTGCAAACTTTTCAAAAAAGGGAAAACACAACCTATGCTTACGCTCATGCTTCCCCAAAAAGAGAAAGCATAGATGTGCTTCCATGAAAAAGCACAACTATGCTTCCCGAAAAAGGAAAGCATAATTGTGCTTCCGAAAAAGGAGAAAGGACAAATGTGCTTCCACGAGAAGCACAACTGTGTTTCTCGAAGACAAAAAAACACAACTTCCACTTCCGCGAGAAGCACATTTGTGCTGTCCGAAAATGGAAAAACACATCATGTGCTTCCAGAAAAGGGAAAAGCATGCATATGCTTTCCAGTTTTTTTTAAAAGGCACAACTGTGCTCTTGAGTTCTTTTTTTTAGTTTTGATTTTTTTCGTCTTTTTCTTGATTTATTTTTTCATTTCCATTTTTGGGTTTTTCATTCTTGGAATTTTCTGGTTTTTCCGTGAAAAAAGTTCACCAAGACCTATTAACACGGGATCTTATTTTGACGATTTGATGCAAGAAATTTCAATAAAAAAAAGTTTTGAAAAAACATTTTAGAAAAAGAGAAAACTCTCAGGTTACGGCATGCAATGCGCTACGCTACTTTTTTTCTGAGGGGAAGCAGTGCGCTAGGCTACTTAACACCATCAGAGAAGATGAGAGTGGCATTTGCAAGGTATACCCCTTAATTAGTGATTTCGTCATTTCTGCCTTCAAAGGTTAAGCGATTCTAACAAAGCCATGATTTCCACCCATCATTAGCTCTTTTTGCTCGTGTGTACTACCCTTAATTAGTTGGGAAAGTTTGTGGATGGCTGTTTGGCTTTGGGAGCATATATGCTCCCCGATGAACTAAAATAAGGAATAAATAAAGTTTAAAAATTCTGTTTTTTTAGATGTTCATGTTATTAGTGTAAACAAGGGTGCTTGACAATTTTCATGCGAAAATGCTTCGTCGCAAAAAATAAAATACAATTAAGTGTAACATTTGAAGGCAACATGACATTTTTTTACACAGGCTAAAATGCAAGCGTTTACCTTAAAATTTTGCAAGTATCATCTGGAGTACGTTTTTGGCACGCACATATGCTAACTAGAGCCAAATTGGATTTCCAGGTAAGTTTGTTCATTGTAAGGCCCATACAGAGTATGGGTCCACAAAATTGCCGGTCTGAGAGAATCCCAACAAACTCCGATCATCCCGTGACGCGCATGATCGAAACGCCAACAGATGGCCGATTCCACCGCGCACCCGCCGCCGGCGGTGGATCAGCGAGTCCAGCGGCTGGCTACCCGCGCCTCCATCGCAGTCGCCGCTGCGGCGACGCTCTTCCTCGTGTGCCTCGTCCGGCACGCCTCCACCTCCTGCTTCCCCGCGTCCCACACCATCTCCCCCTCTCCCTTCCCCCGCGACTCCTGCGACGCCGCCTCCCGCCGCGTCCTCCCCCCGGACAGCCGGCTCGCTAAGCTCCGCTCATCCTCTCGCTGGCGCCGCCGCTCCGCCGCGCTGGCTTCCTCAGTATTCCCCCCGCTCCGTGGCCTCCGCCTCCTGGCCGGCTCCTCCCGCGTCCTCTGCCTCGCCGCCGGAGCCGGCAACGCCGTCGACGCGCTCCACGCAGCGGGGGTAAGCGAAGTGACCGGGATCGACCTCGTGGACTTCCCGCCGCTCGTCCGTCGCGCAGACCCCCATCGCCTCCCATTCTCTGACGGCGCCTTCGATCTCATCTTTTCCGACGACCCGGCGGGGATCTCCGGCGCGCTCTTCCCGGCTCGCGTCGCCGCGTAGGCCGAGCGCGCTGTCCGCCGCGGAGACGCCATCGCCCTCGCCGTGGACCGGCAGCAGGACCACGCCGCCGTCGCCGCGCTCTTCAAAAGGTCGCGCGTCGTGGATACCAGGGTTGTCACCTTGGATGGCTCCCAGGTCAGGTTGCTAATTCTTCAGAGTAATGGCACCACCCTGAACCCGCGATGATATTCTGAACCAGTGTTAAGTATAATTCTCATGTTCATTATGTTGTTTCTGTTAAGATCAAACACTAGATGTTACCGAGCTATGGATTTCTGCATCAGAACATAACTGTAACTGTGTAGATCAATAGTTGAGAAAAATGGAAGATTGCTGCGGTGCCGGTTGCTCTAGCAATAATAGATTTCTAACATTCCCTGAAAGTTCGATCATTTTGCTGTGCTTGTTTTTCTTGCTATGACCATACGAATTAGGATCAACACTTATCAACTCAATACAGATTTTGGGAATATATATATATAGGTTCATATGCACCGCTTTGCGATTTTGCATAACTTGTGCGCTCTTAACAAAAGGATCATGGTACTATAAATATTGATTTAGATACATATATACAGAAATGTGTGAAGAAGGCATGATTTATGTACTGTACAAATAAGAGTGCTTCTATGCTTGATGGAGTTTTTTCTTCTTCTGCAATCTAAAGCAAATTAATGGCTGTGATTAGAGGACTACTCCGCCGGTCTTGTTTTAAGAAAGGTTAGTTTGTTAGTTACAAACATTGGTATCCAGGTCCAAACAGGTGAAGACTAAAAACCCATGGACAGCCCATGTACACACTTCATGTACAACCCACAAGCACTTGTCTGAAAACTACCAGATCCAGTGCCATAGTCGTGTACTCGTCTCCTTCGCCGGACTGCCTCGACTCTGAAGAGAAGATGATATCGGCTTGCCGTGCATCCTAACCCTCAGATCCAAAATTCCAAATTAAATTATTGTACTTGACCTCCAATTTGATCATCATCCCCACCCGGAGCTCGCCGGCGCCCAAATCCTAAACCTAGGTCATCTGTCCAACTGAGTCCTAATTATTATACCATCCCAATGTTCAATGTACTATCTCTACTCCTAAAGGCGGACTTGGTAGCTTCTCCTCCATGGTTTTTTTCGCCTCACCTCCCACCATCATCTATTTTCGTCTGGTTTTTTTGCCTCATCTCCATCCAACGCTCCACGCTGGTTTTTTACTCTCCCACCAACGCCTAAAACACCTACACACACATCTCTCTCTCTCGCCTCTCCCCCATCTCGCCTCTCCTTCTTGAGCCGTCGTTGCTGCCGTCCAGTACGGATCACTTCCTCTACTGATTGGCGCCACCACAGCACAACCGGATCCCATCCGGCTCTCCTTCTTTCCAATATCCACCGATGCATGTTGCTCCGCCCTCGCGCGCGGCCGCCCGGCTAACCCTAGCCACCTCTATCTCCGATGATGACCCCGACGCCGGCGCCTCCCCGTTACCCTCCCCGGCGCTCTCCCCGTTTGGCTCCCCAAATCCCTCTGCCTTGCCGTCACGGACATCGACGATGATGCCTCCCTGAACCTCGACAGGTAATGTCACATCATCTCAGTTTCTTGAGAATTGACATGGTCAGTCATGTACTAAAAGTGTGATGCTCTTTCTGTAGTTAGCCCTTTAAGAAGCAAGTGGGGTGTGTGTGTTGCATCTGATGTGCACGAGCTCAACCTGGCGAGCTCCTGGGAGTAGAAAAACGGGGAGGCACAACAGCCCTGGCGAGCTCGAGACGACGAAGGTGCCACAGGTGGTGTGGGAGAGGAGATGGTCTCCATCCGAGGTCCGAGGACCAGCCATGACGTCGAGCTGCTGCAGCGTGGAGTCAGGAGTGTGTTCGCACCCCGGCGTGTCCCAGTATGTGCTTTGGAAGACTGGCGTCAATCTCAACAGACCCTTATGCGTCCACATTATTTGCTTCAGAAACAGATAGCAGCTCTCTGCTTCGTCTCTGGAGTCACAGAGCTCGAAGACAGCGAGATAGGGATGATTTACAGGTTTGGAGCCAAAAAATAACTGGCTAGTCTTTTTGAACACATGATGTAACACCTCCCTACTCTCCCCTCTTCTTCTCCTCTCGTCTCCGGGAACGCTTGTGCCTTGCACCTGGGTGCACTGGACAAGCTTTGTTTTGTAACTGTACTTTTTCATCAGGCCCTGGCCTATTTTGAAAAATAAGGTCGGCAACCAGCCACCTTCTTTGTTTCAAAGAAAAAAAAAGATAGCAGCTCTCTGATGTAGTAAGGAGAAACCAAGAATGACAGAGCATCCTCGTGTCAAACTCAACACACCCTGGCACTTCTCCATTGTTTGATTCAGAAACAGGCAGAAACAACTGCTATCTCTGAATTTATTTAAGGTTGTTTCTCTTATCTCTGTTCTGATGTACATGCATCTTCCCTTCCTATCTTCCATACATATATGTGCTACAACCATGCCTTTTTTGTCCTGTAAATGTGCTACAGATATGTGCAGCAAAGTAGTCTTCATGTGCGAGGAAGCAAAGAAGATATGATGCTATGCAATTATGCTCCTGTTAGTTGGAAGTTCAATCTCGGCTTGATTACCGCTCTTTAAGCAAAATTATTTCTAACAGATCTTATCCTAGACGATTCTTGCTTAAACGAGTTTAGAAGCACAACTACCAGTATGTGCACTTAATAAAATGCAAGTCCTAATGCAGATGCTGAAAATAGTTTGGAAATTATACATATTCAATCTCCCAGTTTGTGATTTCTTTTTGTTTATGTTGTACAAAAATGTACAGACGAGTGGCATGTGTCATCTATAGCATGTCCCCTTTGTCTGAATGTTCAACTAGAAGAGTTCCATCTCATTTGGCAACGAGCACTGCAATAATACATGCAACTCTTCACAGCTACTAACGTGAAGTTGCCCTCAGGCTCTAGCATGGACTAAAGAGTTATTGTTGGTATGTATCACTTTAATTTTTACAGTCTATAGGTTTATTTATATGGCCAGTATTGATCTCAAGGACAACATACTGTGATTTCCTCTATTACTTCTGGTCAATATTGCTGTAACTACAGTCACTACCCACTAGTAGAAAACAGGGCATAGGTCACAGGGCAGGTTTCACATTAGCCCCGGTTCAGTCACGAACCGGGACCCATGGGGGCATTCGTCCCGGTTCGTGAGCCCAGGGGGCCGGCCGGGGCCTCGTGGGCATTGGTCCCGATTCGTATGGAACCATTTGTCCCGGTTCGAGCCATGAACCGGGACTAATGGTCCTCGCTCCTGGCCCACAACCATTTGTCCCGGTTCTTGGCATGAACCGGGACAGAAGGCCCGGATTTAGTACCGGTTCATGCCACGAACCGGGACCAATGAGGTGCCTATATATACCCCTCGCCCGCGAGCAGAGCACTCCAGTGCTCTGTTTTTCTCTGGCCGACGAGGGGAGGGCTTTGTGGTGCTCTAGCTCACCTCCTATGCACATGAGGTGTTCGATGAAATGCCCGAGCCACACTAGTTAAGCTTTGTCCTCTCGAAGCTCGACCTCAAAGCTCCATTTTCCTCGAGATTTGTCTAGGTTTAGCCGCCTGTCACGTCCCATTCCCGTCTTCACCGCCGTCGACCGCCCGCGCCGATCTCGTCGTCGGCAACACCGTGGTGAGCCTCTTGTTCTTATCTTCTTTTTGAAAGAAAAAAAATTCTTACTTTAGATAGATACTTGTCTAATTTTCTTACTATTTTATTCCTTCTTATTACATAGTGCGATGGTTTTGGTATCCGCCCCCGTCGGCCCTCGTCCTGTCTATGATTCGGATGTGGTATATATTATCTTTTTATAACTATTTGATTCATTTATTGTTTATGGCAAATATACCGACCAGCATGACATAGATTTTATTTATCTAGGAGGTGGTTGAATCGGAAATTCTAACCGACCCTATTGTCGAGAGGTTAAATTTAGTTGAAGAAGAAAACAATTACTTGAAGGAAAAAATAAAAAAAATTGAGGAGGAGAAGATGATATTGGAGTTGCATGTTGCGGATGTCGTCGATGATCACAAGATCAAGATGGATGCAATGCACTTGAAGATTAGAAAGATTAGAAAATATGCCATTCATACCGAGGCTAGGTATCATTATGCCGTTGGATCAATTGTTACCTTGGTTGAGATTATGATCGCATTTGTTTTCGCATTGAAATGTTTTACATAGTTTCAATGTATGGTTTAATTAATTAGATGCTCTGGAGAGCTATATATATGTTGTTAGATGAGAACTATGTATGTACTTTGGTTCTAATATGATGATGAACTTCTATTAATTTGGTCACTTAATTATCTATTCATGATGTTCTGTAATGGTTTTTGACACACTTAATTATATATAATGCACGCAGATGAACCGACAATGGATGTACGGTGACAGACACACCTCCGAGTACATTAAGGGCGTGCATGATTTTCTCGAAGTGGCTGAGGCAAACAAGCAGAATGGTTTTATGTGTTGTCCATGCCCTACATGTGGGAATACGAAGTCTTACTCTGACCGGAAAATCCTTCATGCCCACCTGCTTTACAAGGGTTTCATGCCACACTATAATGTTTGGACGAGGCACGGAGAAATGGGGGTTATGATGGAAGACGGCGAAGAAGAAGAGGACGATGACAACTATGTGCCCCTGAATACGGTGATGCTGCAACGGGGGAAGCTGCTGAAGATCAAGAGGAACCAGACGATGTGCCCAATGATGCTGCAAGGGGGGAAGCTGCTGAAGATGAAGAGGAACCAGTGCCCGATGATGATGATCTCCGCCGGGTCATTGTCGATGCAAGGACGCAATGCGAAAGTCAAAAGGAGAAGCTGAAGTTCGATCGCATGTTAGAGGATCACACAAAAGGGTTGTACCCCAATTGCGAAGATGGCAACACAAAGCTCGGTACCGTACTGGAATTGCTGCAGTGGAAGGCAGAGAATGTTGTGCCTGACAAAGGATTTGAGAAGCTATTGAAAATATTGAAGAAGAAGCTTCCAAAGGATAACGAATTGCCCGACAGTACATACGCAGCAAAGAAGGTCGTATGCCCTCTAGGATTGGAGGTGCAGAAGATACATGCATGCCCTAATGACTGCATCCTCTACCGCGGTGCGTACAAGGATCTGAACGCATGCCCGGTATGCGGTGCATTGCGGTATAAGATCAGACGAGATGACCCTGGTGATGTTGACGGCGAGCCCCCCAGGAAGAGGGTTCCTGCGAAGGTGATGTGGTATGCTCCTATAATACCACAGTTGAAACGTCTGTTCAGAAACGAAGAGCATGGCAAGTTGATGCGATGGCACAGTGAGGACCGTAAGAAAGACGGGAAGTTGAGAGCACCCACTGACGGGTCGCAGTGGAGAAAAATCGAGAGAAAGTACTGGGCTGAGTTTGCAGCTGACCCAAGGAACGTATGGTTCGGTTTAAGCGCGGATGGCATTAATCCTTTCGGGGAGCAGAGCAGCAACCACAGCACCTGGCCCGTGACTCTATGTATGTATAACCTTCCTCCTTGGATGTGCATGAAGCGGAAGTTCATTATGATGCCAGTTCTCATCCAAGGCCCTAAGCAACCCGGCAACGACATTGATGTGTACCTAAGGCCATTAGTTAAAGAACTTTTACAGCTGTGGAATGGAAACGGTGTACGTACGTGGGATGAGCACAAACAGGAGGAATTTAACCTGCACGCGTTGCTGTTTGTAACCATCAACGATTGGCCCGCTCTCAGTAACCTTTCAGGACAGACAAACAAGGGATACTACGCATGCACGCACTGTTTAGATGACACTGAAAGTATATACCTGGACAAAAGCAGGAAGAATGTGTACCTGGGCCATCGTCGATTTCTTCCGACCAACCATCAATGTCGAAAGAAAGGCAAGCATTTCAAAGGCGAGGCAGATCACCGGAAGAAGCCCGCCATGCGTACCGGTGATCACGTACTTGCTATGGTCAATGATTTACACGTAATCTTTGGAAAGGGTCCCGGCGGACTAGCTGTTCCGAATGACGTTGAGGGACACACACCCATATGGAAGAAGAAATATTTATTTTGGGACCTACCCTACTGGAAAGAGCTAGAGGTCCGCTCTTCAATCGATGTGATGCACGTGACGAAGAACCTTTGCGTGAACCTGCTAGGCTTCTTGGGCGTGTATGGGAAGACAA
Source organism: Aegilops tauschii subsp. strangulata (assembly GCF_002575655.3). Taxonomy (NCBI): domain Eukaryota; kingdom Viridiplantae; phylum Streptophyta; class Magnoliopsida; order Poales; family Poaceae; genus Aegilops; species Aegilops tauschii. Next base: position 426,597,048 of record NC_053035.3, read on the forward strand.
AAGATACACCTGAGGCACGGGAGGACCTGCAACGTTTGCACGAAAAAGACGGCATGCCTCCGAAGCAGTATGAAGGTCCTGCCAGCTACGCTCTTACGAAAGAAGAGAAAGAAATCTTCTTTGAATGCCTGCTCAATATGAAGGTCCCGACTGGCTTCTCGTCGAATATAAAGGGAATAATAAATATGCCAGAGAAAAAGTTCCAGAACCTAAAGTCTCATGACTGCCACGTGATTATGACGCAACTGCTTCCGGTTGCATTGAGGGGGCTTCTACCGGAAAACGTCCGATTAGCCATTGTGAAGCTATGTGCATTCCTCAATGCAATCTCTCAGAAGGTGATCGATCCAGAAATCATACCAAGGCTAAGGAGTGATGTGGCGCAATGTCTTGTCAGTTTCGAGCTGGTGTTCCCCCCATCCTTCTTCAATATCATGACGCACGTCCTAGTTCATCTAGTCGACGAGATTGTCATTCTGGGGCCCGTATTTCTACATAATATGTTCCCCTTTGAGAGGTTCATGGGAGTCCTAAAGAAATATGTCCGTAACCGCGCTAGTCCAGAAGGAAGCATCTCCATGGGCCATCAAACAGAGGATGTCATTGGGTTTTGTGTTAACTTCATTCCTGGCCTTAAGAAGATATGTCTCCCTAAATCGCGGTATGAGGGGAGACTGACTGGAAAAGGCACGCTTGGAGGGGGGAACTCAATAATATGCAGGGACGGATATTCTTGGTCTGAAGCACACTACACAGTTCTACAGAACTCTACCTTGGTGACCCCGTATGTCGATGAACACAAGAACAGTCTGCGCTCAAAACACCCGGAGCAGTGTGACGACTGGATTACATGTGAACACATCAGGACTTTCAGCAGTTGGTTGGAAACACGTCTCAGAGGTGACACCACTGTTTGTGATGAGTTGTACTCGTTGTCCAGGGGACCATCTTCGACTGTATTGACTTACAAAGGATACGAGATAAATGGGAATACATTTTACACGATCGCCCAAGATCAAAAGAGCACCAACCAAAACAGTGGTGTCCGCTTTGATGCAGCAACCGGGAGGGGAAAGGACACATATTATGGTTACATAATGGACATATGGGAACTTGACTACGGACATGATTTTAAGGTCCCTTTGTTTAAGTGCAAATGGGTCAATCTGTCAGGAGGCGGGGTACAGGTAGACCCACAGTACGGAATGACAACAGTGGATCTGAACAATCTTGGGTACACTGACGAACCGTTCGTCCTAGCCAATGATGTGGCACAGGTTATCTATGTGAAGGACATGTCTACCAGACCGAGGAAAAGAAAAGATAAGGAAGCGAATACATCATACGATGAGCCAAAGCGGCACATAGTTCTTTCAGGAAAAAGGGACATTGTGGGAGTGGAGGGCAAGACAGACATGTCTGAAGATTATGAAAAGTTTCATGAAATTCCTCCCTTCAAAGTCAAGGCTGACCCAAGCATCCTGATAAACGATGAAGATTATCCATGGTTACGGCGCAATAAGCAAATGACACAAGCGAAGAAAAAGTGAAGACTTTCTCCCGCAACTATTATGATGATAGCATGCCAACTTTGTAATAGACGAGTATGATACCATTGTCCGTTTTGTACAAGAAGTGCATCTAGTTTTTGCCGTAACCCTCTCAACTTTCTTGCACATGCTATGTGGATGAAATGATGATACCATGCCAACTTTCAACCTTTTCAGAGTTCATTTGAAATGCTTTATAAGCCCTGAGTGCAGAGAGGTTAGGCCCGTAAGCCTGCTTTAGAGAGGAGCTCGACAGCTCAGGCGCACCGCACCTTATAAACAGGTGCGGCTCTCTCTTAGCTAGCGAGGTGGGACTAAACTCACCACCACGCCGCTGTGCAAGGCCATTGGTCCCGGTTGGTGGCACGAACCGGGACCAATTCCACCCTTTGGTCCCTGTTGGTGCCACGAACCGGTACTAATGAGGCTGTGGCCCCACGAGCACCTTTAGTACATGTTCGTGGCACGAACCGGTACTAGAGTTTCTTACTAGCTAAGCAGTTTTTTAGTCCCACCTCGCTAGCTGAGAGGCACTAGGAGCGGTTTATAAGCCCTGAGTGCAGAGACGATGAAGAAGAGGCGCAATGCTCACGTTGCTTAGCTTCAAGCCTTGAGGAATAAGGTAGACTGCATCGAGCTATGTGCAGTGCAGTCTACACTATTCCGAAAGTCTTGAAGCAAATCAACGCGCATTGCGCCTCTTTTTTATTTTTAATCATTAAAAGCAAAAAGAATTTTCATAAAGAACTTTTTTTGATAGAAACTTTAATAGCAGAAAGAATTATCATAAAGTAAAATAAATAAGTAATTAGAAACAAAATAAAATAAAATAAATAAGTTTTTTGTTGTAAGTAGAAATAAAACAAAATAAATATAGCAAAAAAGAAAATAAAAAAACTAAATACAGCAAAAAGAATTTTCATAAAGAACTAATGGCACTAATAGAAAGTTTATATGTTTTCTAAAACTAATGGCACTAACAGACAGTTTATAATTTTGCTGACCTAAAAGCAAAAAGAATTAAAAAATAAAGCAAAAAACAAAAGAAAATAAATAATGCAAAAAATTTAAAAAACTGCCACCTATTGGGCCACCACGGCCTGAATACGACTAGAAACCCAACCTGGGCCAGGATTCAGGCCCGCAGAAGGCCCAATAGGCCAACAGACAGCACAGTGTGACATTAGGCCCGTAAGCCTGCATTTGAGAGGAGCTCGAGAGGGCAGCCGCAGTGGAGCTTATAAACCACTCCGAGTCCCTCTCAACTAGCGAGGTGGGACTAAACTTTTGGCCGGGGGCAGCACAAGGCCTTTGGTCCCGGTTGGTGGCACCAACCGGGACCAATGCCCCCCCTTTAGTCCCGGTTGGTGCCACCAACCGGGACCAAAGGCCGCCGATTCCCGCCCTTTGGGATGCTGAAAAGAGGCCTTTGGTCCCGGTTGGTGGCACCAACCGGGACTAATGCCCACCTTTAGTCCCGGTTGGTGCCACGAATCGGGACTAAAGGCTTTGCTATATAAGTCCACACTTAGGAAATTTTCAACATACCTCGCCAGTTGCCCCCGACGCCGCCAGGCTGCCCGTGCTCGCCGTCGCCGCCCGCTCCTCATCGCCGTCGCCCCGCGCCCTTGCCTCGACGGGTCGCCGCCCGGTGCTCGTCGCCGTCGCCCTGCCCCCACGCGCCGCCCCGCCTCGTGCTCCCCTGCTCGCGCTCGCCGTCTTGGCGCCCCGAGCCCCCCCCGCCCGGCCCGCGCGTGCTCGCCGGCGCCCTCGCCGCCCACGCCCCGTCCCGGCCCCGTGCGCCGGCGCCCTCGCCGCCCCCGCCCCCGTCGTCGCCATCGTCCTAGCCGCTCCCGCTGTGAGAGCCGCCGCCCCGGCTCTGTTTTTTTATTAGTTTAATTTTTTTTGTTCATATGTGATGTATATGTGTATGTGGCTATAATGTATATGTGAACAAAAAAAAATTTGTATGTATGTAGATGTTCAAAATGTATGAATATATATGTCAAAAATGTTTTTTTGTTCATAGAAAGTTTTTTGTTCATGTATAGAAAGTTTTTATACATGACAATGGATATATATTTGATATATATGAGAAATGATGATCCACATGGAAAAGTTTTATATATGCCAAAGTTACAATTTTAGAAAAGTTTTATATATCTAGCTAGGAAGAGAAGCAGAAGAAAAAGAAGGATAGGAAAGAAGAAAATAAGAAGAGGAAAGAAAGAAGAAGAGGAGAGGAAGAAGAGGAGATATAAATAAGAAGAGGAAAAAAGAAGAAAAAGAAGAGGAGAAGAAGTATTTTCTATTTTTTCTTCTTCTCCTCTATTCCTTTCTTCTTCTCCTCTTTTTTTTCTTCTTTTTTTTTTCTTTTTTCTTCAATCCTCTCCTCTATTCCTTTCTTCTTCTCTCCTCTTTTTATTTCTTCTTCGTTTTCTTATGTTTTATCGGGTCTGTCGTCGTCGATATATACCCCTCCCGATAACTTCAACACGAGGGGGGGTCGTGTTGGGGAACGTAGCAGAAATTCAAAATTTTCTACGCATCACCAAGATCAATCTATGGAGTAATCTAGCAACGAGGGGAAGGGGAGTGCATCTACATACCATTGTAGATCACGATGCGGAAGCACTGCAAGAACGCGGATGAAGGAGTCGTACTCGTAGCGATTCAGATCGCGGTGGATTCCGATCTAAGCACCGAAGAACGGTTCCTCTGCGTTCAACACACGTGCAGCCCGGTGACGTCTCCCACGCCTTGATCCAGCAAGGAGAGAGGGAGAGGTTGGGGAAGACTCCATCCAGCAGCAGCACGACGGTATGGTGGTGATGGAGGAGCGTGGCAATCCCGCAGGGCTTCGCCAAGCACCGCGGGAGAGGAGGAGGAGGGAGAGGGGTAGGGCTGCGCCGAAAGAGAGACGTTCTCATGTGTTGGGCAGCCCCAAACCTCAACTATATATATAGGGGGGGGCTGCGCCCCCTCTAGGGTTTCCACCCCAAGGGCTGGCGGCCAGCCCTAGATCCCATCTAAGTGGGGCGGCCAAGGGGAGGAGAGGGGGGGGGGGCGCCACTAGGGTGGGCCTTAAGGCCCATCTGGACCTAGGGTTTGCCCCCTCCCACTCTCCCATGCGCCTTGGGCCTTGGTGGGGGGGCGCCCTAGCCCACCTGGGGCTGGTCCCCTCCCACACTTGGCCCACGCAGCCTTCTGGGGCTGGTGGCCCCACTTGGTGGACCCCCGGGACCCTCCCGGTGGTCCCGGTACATTACCGATATCACCCGAAACTTTTCCGGTGACCAAAACAGGACTTCCCATATATAAATCTTTACCTCCGGACCATTCCGGAACTCCTCGTGACGTCCGGGATCTCATCCGGGACTCCGAACAACATTCGGTAACCACGCACATACTTTCCCTATAACCCTAGCGTTATCGAACCTTAAGTGTGTAGACCCTACGGGTTCGGGAACCATGCAGACATGACCGAGACGTTCTCCGGTCAATAACCAACAGCGGGATCTGGATACCCATGTTGGCTCCCACATGTTCCACGATGATCTCATCGGATGAACCACGATGTCGGGGATTCAATCAATCCCGTATTCAATTCCCTTTGTCTATCGGTATGCTACTTGCCCGAGATTCGATCGTCGGTATCCCGATACCTTGTTCAATCTTGTTACCGGCAAGTCTCTTTACTCGTTCCGTAACTCACATCATCCCGTGATCAACTCCTTGGTCACATTGTGCACATTATGATGATGTCCTACCGAGTGGGCCCAGAGATACCTCTCCGTTTACACGGAGTGACAAATCGCAGTCTCGATTCGTGCCAACCCAACAGACACTTTCGGAGATACCTGTAGTGCACCTTTATAGCCACCCAGTTACGTTGTGACGTTTGGTACACCCAAAGCATTCCTACGGTATCCGGGAGTTGCACAATCTCATGGTCTAAGGAAATGATACTTGACATTAGAAAAGCTCTGAGCAAACGAACTACACGATCTTGTGCTAGGCTTAGGATTGGGTCTTGTCCATCACATCATTCTCCTAATGATGTGATCCCGTTATCAACGACATCCAATGTCCATGGTCAGGAAACCGTAACCATCTATTGATCAACGAGCTAGTCAACTAGAGGCTTACTAGGGACATGGTGTTGTCTATGTATCCACACATGTATCTGAGTTTCCTATCAATACAATTCTAGCATGGATAATAAACGATTATCATGAACAAGAGAATATAATAATAACCAATTTATTATTGCCTCTAGGGCATGTTTCCAACAGTCTCCCACTTGCACTAGAGTCAATAATCTAGTCCACATCACCATGTGATTAACACTCATAGGTCACATCACCATGTGACCAACATCCAAAGAGTTCACTAGAGTCAACAATCTAGTTCACATCACTATGTGATTAACACTCAATGAGTTCTGGTTTGATCATGTTATGCTTGTGAGAGAGGTTATTAGTCAACGGGTCTGAACCTTTCAGATCCGTGTGCTTTACGAATATCTATGTCATCTTGTGGATGCTACCACGCGCTATTTGGAGCCATTTCAAATAATTGCTCTACTATACGAATCCGGTTTACTACTCAGAGTCATCCGGATTAGTGTCAAAGTTCGCATCGACGTAACCCTTTACGATGAACTCCTCTTCACCTCTATAATTGAGAAAATTCCTTAGTCCACTAGATACTAAGGATAAGTTCGACCGCTGTCATGTGATCCATTCCCGGATCACTATTGTACCCCTTGACCAACTCATGGCAAGGCACACTTCATGTGTGGTACACAGCATAGCATACTGTAGAGCCTACGTCTAAAGCATAGGGGACGACCTTCGTCCTTTCTCTCTCTTCTGCTGTGGTCAGGTCTTGAGTCTTACTCAATACTCACACCTTGTACCACAGCCAAGAACTCCTTCTTTGCTGATCTATTTTGAACTCTTTCAAAATCATGTCGAGGTGTGCGTTCTTTGAAAGTATCATCAGGCGTCTTGATCTATCTCTATAGATCTTGATGCCCAATATGTAAGCAGCTTTATCCAGGTCTTCCTTTGAAAAAACTTCTTTCAAACAACCCTTTATGCTTTCCAGAAATTTTACATCATTTCGGATCAACAATATGTCATTCACATATACTTATCAGAAATGTTGCAGCGCTCCCACTCACTTTATTGTAAATACAAGTTTCTGACAAACTTTGTATAAACCCAAAACTTTGATCACTCCATCAAAGCATATATTCCGACTCCGAGATGCTTGCTCTAGTCCATGGAAGGATCGCTGGAGCTAGCATACCTTTTAGCATCCTTAGGATCGACAAAACCTTTCTGATTGTATCACATACAACCTTTCCTTACGAAAACTGGTAAGGAAACTTGTTTTGACATCCATCTGCCAGATTTCATAAATGCAGCTAATGCTAACATGATTCCGACGGACTTAAGCATCGCTACAGATGAGAAAATCTCATCGTATTCAACTCCTTGAACTTGTGAAAATACTCTTTTCCACAAGTCGAGCTTCATAGACGGTAACATTACCGTCCATGTCCGTCTTCTTCTTAAAGATCCATTTATCTCGGATTTCATGAATTCTAACCATTTGTCGGAATATGGGCCCACCATCGCTTCTCCATAGCTCATAGGTTCATCGTTGTCCAACAACATGACTTCCAAGACAGGATCACACACTACTCTGAAGTATTACGCATCCTCGTCGTCCTACGAGGTTTGGTAATGGCTTGATCCGAAGTTTCATGATCACTATCATAAGCTTCCACTTCAATTGGTGTAGGTGCCACAGGAACAACTTCCTGTGCCCTGCTACACACTAGTTGAAGTTATGGTTCAATAACCTCATCAAGTCTCCACCATCCTCCCACTCAATTCTTTCGAGAGAAACTTTTCCTCGAGAAAGGACTCGTTACTAGAAGCAATTACTTTTGCTTCCAGATCTGAAATAGGAGGTATACCCAACCGTTTTGGGTTTTCTATGAAGATGCATTTATCCGCTTTGGGTTCGAGCTTATCAGCGAAACATTTTCACATAAGCATCGCAGCCCCAAACTTTTAAGAAACGACAACTTAGGTTTCTCTAAACGGTGTCGTCTCAACGGAATTTGCGTGGTGCCCCCTTTTTAAAGTGAATGCGGTTGTCTCTAATGCCTAACCCATAAACGATAGTGGTAATTCGATAAGAGACATCATGGTATGCACCATATCCAATAGGGTGCAGTTATGATGTTCGGACACACCATCACACTGTGGTGTTCCAGGCGGTATTAATTGTGAAACACTTTCCACAATGTCTTAATTGTGTGCCAAACTCGTAATTCAGATATCTCTATGATCATATCATAGACATTTTATCCTCTTTTCACGACGATCTTCAGCTTCACTCTGAAATTACTTGAACCTTTCAATAATTCAGACTTGTGTTTCATCAAGTAAATACACTCAGCATCTACTCAAATCATCTGTGAAGTAAGAACATAACGATATCCACTGCATGCCTCAGCACTCATTGGACTGCACACATCAAAATGTATTACTTCCAACAAGTTGCTCTCTTGTTCCATCTTACTGAAAACGAGGCTTTTTAGTCATCTTGCCCATGTGGTATGATTTGCATGTCTCAAGTGATTCAAAATCAAGTGAGTCCAAACGATCCATCTGCATGGAGTTTCTTCATGCATATATACCAATAGACATGGTTCGCATGTCTCAATCTTTTCAAAACAAGTGAGTCCAAAGATCCATCTACATGGAGCTTCTTCATGCGTTTTATACCAATATGACTCAAGTGGCAGTGCCACAAGTATGTGGTACTATCATTACTATCTTATATCTTTTGGCATGAACAGGTGTATCACTACGATCGAGATTCATTTTAGGTGCAAGACCATTGAAGGTATTATTCAAATAAACAGAGCAACCATTATTCTCCTTAAATGAATAACCATTTTGCGATAAACATAATCCAATCATGTTTATGCTCAAACACCAAATCTCGATAGTAGAGGGAGCATGCGATGCTTGATCACATCAACCTTGGAAACACTTCCAACACACATCGTCATCTCACCTTTAGCCAGTCTCCATTTATTCCGCAGCTTTTATTTCGAGTTACTAACACTTAACAACCGAACCGGTATCCAATACCCTGGTGCTGCTAGGAGTACTAGTAAAGTACACATTCATATAATGTATATCCAATATACTTCTGTCGATCTTGCCTGCCTTCTCATCTACCAAGTATCTAGGGTAGTCCTGCTTCAGTGACCGTTCCCCTCATTACAGAAGCACTTAGTCTCGGGTTTGGGTTCAACCTTGGGATTCTTCACTAGAGCAGCAAATGATTTGCTGTTTCATGAAGTGTCCCTTTTGCCCTTGCCCTTCTAGAAACTAGTGGTTTTACTAACCATCAACAATTGATGCTCCTTCTTGATTTCTACTTTCGCGGTGTCAAACATCGCGAGTTGCTCAAGGATCATCATATCTATCCCTGATATGTTATAGTTCATCACGAAGCTCTAATAGCTTGGTGGTAGTGACTATGGAGAACCATCACTATCTCATCTGGAAGATTAACTCCCACTCGATTCAAGCGATTGTGGCACTCAGACAATCTGAGCACATGCTCAACGATTGAGATTTTCTCCCTTAGTTTGTAGGCTTAAGAAACTTGTCAGAGGTCTCATACCTCTTGACGTGGGCACTAGTCTGAAATCCCAATTTCAGTCTTCAGAACATCTCATATGTTCTGCGACGTTTCAAAACCGTCTTTGGTGCCACAATTCTAAACCGTTAGCATTACGCACTGAACTATCACGTAGTCATCAAAACGTGTATGTCAGATGTTCCGCAACATCTACAGACGACGCTGAGGTTCAGCACACCGAGCGGTGCATTAAGGACATAAGCCTTCTGTGCAGCAATGAGGACAATCCTCAGTTTATGGACCCAGTCCGCATAATTGCTACTACCAACTTTCAACTAAATTTTCTCTAGGAACATATCTTAAACAGTAGAACTAAAGCGTATGACATAATTTGCAAAGACCTTTTGACTATGTTCATGATAATTGAGTTCATCTGATTAATGAACTCCCACTCAGATAGACATCCCTCTAGTCATCTAAGTGATACATGATCCGAGTCAAACTAGGCCGTGTCCGATCATCACGTGAGACGGACTAGTCATCATCGGTGAACATCTCCATGTTGATCGCATCTACTATACGACTCATGTTCGACCTTTCGGTCTCTTGTGTTCCGAGGCCATGTGTGTACATGCTAGGCTCGTCAAGTCAACGTAAGTGTTTCGCATGTGTTCCGAGGCCATGTCTGTACATGCTAGGCTCGTCAACACCCGTTGTATTCGAATGTTAGAATCTATCACACCCGATCATCACGTGGTGCTTCGAAACAACGAACCTTCACAACGGTGCACAGTTAGGGGGAACACGTCTCTTGAAATTTTAGTGAGGGATCATCTTATTTATGCTACCGTCGTTCTAAGCAAATAAGATGTAAACATGACAAACATCACATGCAAATCATAAAGTGACGTGATATGGCCAATATCATCTTGCGCCTTTTGATCTCCATCTTCGAGGCGCGGCGTGATCACCTTCGTCACCGGCATGACACCATGATCTCCATCATCATGATCTCCATCATTGTGTCTTCATGAAGTTGTCTCGCCAACTATTACTTCTACTACTATGGTTAACGGTTAGCAATAAAGTAAAGTAATTACATGGCGTTTTCATTGACACGCAGGTCATACAATAAATTAAGACAACTCCTATGGCTCCTGCCGGTTGTCATACTCATCGACATGCAAGTCGTGATTCCTATTACAAGAATATGATCAATCTCATACATCACATATATCATTCATCACATCTTCTGGCCATATCACATCACATAGCACATGCTGCAAAAACAAGTTAGACGTCCTCTAATTGTTGTTGCAAGTTTTTACGTGGCTTGTATAGGTTTCTAGCAAGAACGTTTCTTACCTACGCAAAAGCCACAACGTGATATGCCAATTTATATTTACCCTTCACAAGGACCCTTTTCATCGAATCTGTTCCGACTAAAGTGGGAGAGACAGACACCTGCTAGCCACCTTATGCAACTAGTGCATGTCAGTCGGTGGAACCTGTCTCACGTAAGCGTACGTGTAAGGTCGGTCCGGGCCGCTTCATCCCACAATGCCGCCGAAACAAGATAAGACTAGTAGCGGCAAGAAGAATGGGCAACATCTACGCCCACAACTACTTTGTGTTCTACTCGTGCATAGAAACTACACATAGACCTAGCTCATGATGCCACTGTTGGGGAACGTAGCAGAAATTCAAAATTTTCTACGCATCACCAAGATCAATCTATGGAGTAATCTAGCAACGAGGGGAAGGGGGGTGCATCTACATACCATTGTAGATCGCGATGCGGAAGCGTTGCAAGAATGCGGATGAAGGAGTCGTACTCATAGCGATTCAGATCGCGGTTGATTCCGATCTAAGCACCGAAGAACGGTGCCTCCGCGTTCAACACACGTGCAGCCCGGTGACGTCTCCCACGCCTTGATCCAGCAAGGAGAGAGGGAGAGGTTGGGGAAGACTCCATCCAGTAGCAGCACGACGGCATGGTGGTGATGGAGGAGCGTGGCAATCCCGCAGGGCTTCGCCAAGCACCGCGGGAGAGGAGGAGGAGGGAGAGGGGTAGGGCTGCGCCGAAAGAGAGACGTTCTCATGTGTTGGGCAGCCCCAAACCTCAACTATATATAGGGGGGGGAGGGGGCTGCGCCCCCTCTAGGGTTTCCACCCCAAGGGCTGGCGGCCAGCCCTAGATCCCATCTAAGGGGGGCGGCCAAGGGGAGGAGAGGGGGGGGCGCCACTAGGGTGGGCCTTAAGGCCCATCTGGACCTAGGGTTTGCCCCCTCCCACTCTCCGATGCGCCTTGGGCCTTGGTGGGGGGGCGCACCAGCCCACCTGGGGCTGGTCCCCTCCCACACTTGGCCCACGCAGCCTTCTGGGGCTGGTGGCCCCACTTGGTGGACCCCCGGGACCCTCCCGGTGGTCCCGGTACATTACCGATATCACCCGAAACTTTTCAAGTGACCAAAACAGGACTTCCCATATATAAATCTTTACCTCCGGACCATTCCGGAACTCCTCGTGACGTCCGGGATCTCATCCGGGACTCCGAACAACATTCGGTAACCACGTACATACTTTCCCTATAACCCTAGCGTCATCGAACCTTAAGTGTGTAGACCCTACGGGTTCGGGAACCATGCAGACATGACCGAGACGTTCTCCGGTCAATAACCAACAGCGGGATCTGGATACCCATGTTGGCTCCCACATGTTCCACGATGATCTCATCGGATGAACCACGATGTCGGGGATTCAATCAATCCCGTATTCAATTCCCTTTGTCTATCGGTATGCTACTTGCCCGAGATTCGATCGTCGGTATCCCGATACCTTGTTCAATCTCGTTACCGGCAAGTCTCTTTACTCGTTCCGTAACTCACATCATCCCGTGATCAACTCCTTGGTCACATTGTGCACATTATGATGATGTCCTACCGAGTGGGCCCAGAGATACCTCTCCGTTTACACGGAGTGACAAATCGCAGTCTCGATTCGTGCCAACCCAACAGACACTTTCGGAGATACCTGTAGTGCACCTTTATAGCCACCCAGTTACGTTGTGACGTTTGGTACACCCAAAGCATTCCTACGGTATCCGGGAGTTGCACAATCTCATGGTCTAAGGAAATGATACTTGACATTAGAAAAGCTCTGAGCAAACGAACTACACGATCTTGTGCTAGGCTTAGGATTGGGTCTTGTCCATCACATCATTCTCCTAATGATGTGATCCCGTTATCAACGACATCCAATGTCCATGGTCAGGAAACCGTAACCATCTATTGATCAACGAGCTAGTCAACTAGAGGCTTACTAGGGACATGGTGTTGTCTATGTATCCACACAAGTATCTGAGTTTCCTATCAATACAATTCTAGCATGGATAATAAACGATTATCATGAACAAGGAAATATAATAATAACCAATTTATTATTGCCTCTAGGGCATATTTCCAACAGGTCGATATACCCCCTCCCCGATAACATTATTTTCCCGTGTATATATGTCGTCGTTGTCGATATAACCCCCTCCTGATAACTTCAACACGTGGGGGGGGTCGATATACCCCCTCCCCGATAACATTATTTTCCCGTGTATGTATGTTGTCGTTGTCGATATTACCCCCTCCCGATAACTTCAACACGAGGGGGGATAACTTCAACACGAGGGCGGGTCGATATACCCCCTCCTCGATAACATTATTTCCCCGTGTATGTATGTCGTCGTTGTCGATATAAAACCCCCTCCCGATAACTTCAACACGTGGGGGGGGGTCGATATATACCCCCTCCCCGATAACATTATTTTCCCATGTATGTATGTCGTCGTTGTCGATATATATAACTCCCTCCCAGATAACTTCGACATGATGGACGGTCGATATGTATACCCCCTCTCGACCGTGATAACTTATACCACGGGAGCACCCCCCGGCCCTCTCGCTCGACCAAAACTCTCGAGGACACCCAAACCCAAGAAAAAAACGATGTCAGTCTCCTACCCCCTCCCGCCGCGCCCCTACCCTTGAAGCGTTGCCTAGGCCACCCCAAACCCGAAATAAGCTAGGTCTACGTTTGCACTAATATATCCACCTGCTGTCATGTTTGTGTAATAATTGCCATGTTGTAATATTTGCAGAAACAATGGAGCACGGACGAGATGAGCAAGCAGAAGATGTGTTGGGGGACATAATCTTAGCCGGAGGTGATATCTTGTCGTATCTTAACGACAATGATGGTCTGGAAGAACAGGGTGAAGAAGCAGGCTGCGGTGATCGAAGAGTGGAGGAGGAAAGACATGATTATGATGGCTCCGGTGACCCAATGCTGGTGCAAGAAGGAGCCCGTGGTGACGGCTCCGGTGACCGAACAGAGTCCGGCCAGGTAAATATATTAGTTAAGCCTGTGCTGACTAGCTAATTGATGCATTCATTGTTTTGGTATGTACACATATTAATTAACACTTGTCTTTCTTCTTTTTTCTAGCCCTCCGGATCGAGCACAACTGCGGTAAAGAGACGAGGCCCGAAGAGAAAGTTGCGCTCGGATGAAAGGTTTGAGATCACAGCAATCGCGCGCGACGGCCAACCGATTGAACCCCTCCGGACAAAGGATGCTTTTGCTGCTCAGTGCGGGGTTCTAGTTAGGGACAAGATCCCGATCAGCATCAACCAATGGTATAAGCCTAAGAAGGAAGACCCTGAGGTGTCTTATGTCAATGATATGCAGAAAGATGATCTTTGGACTGAGCTGAAGGCAAATTTCACCCTACCGCCAGAGGAGGATCCGGAGAAGCCAGTTATAGAGCAATTAATCAAGTCTCATGCTCTTAAGAAGATGGCAGACCTATTCAGGAGGTGGAAGAATGAGCTGAAAACGTTTGTCGACAAAGAAGAGACACCTGAATTCATCGGCCGGTATGAGAAGATCAGATATCACTGGCCCCCATTTGTGGCCCACAAGACATCGAAAAAGAGTAAGAAGATGTCAGCGACAAACAAGATGAATGCTGCGAAGAAGAAGCTTCACCATCGCACGGGGTCAGGTGGCTACCTCAAAGCCCGGCCTAAGTGGGCCAAGTCTGAGAGGGATCTGCTTGATAAAGGGATCGAACCACAGACAATGAACTGGCCAGACCGTTGCCGGACTTGGTTCTTCGGGGCTGGCGGAACCTTGGACCCTGTATCAGGGAGGTGTCGTTGGACGGACGAGCAACTTGCAATACCCGTCAAGAAGATTCAGCACTATATCGATGCAGCGCAGCAAGGGACGTTCATTCCAGACAGAGAGAACGACGAGCTCACAATGGCCCTCGGGAATCCTGAGCACCCTGGACGGACACGAGGCACGCCAGGCTCCGTTCCGTGGAAGGCTGGTTTTCCGGACGCGGGCAATTACAAAACCCAGGAGAGGAGGAAAAAAGTGGAGCAGATCCAAATTCAGCGTCTGCACGAAAGGGTTCAAGTGCTAGAGGAACGAGACAGCAATAGAGATGCCGAAACTGCCCCCGAAGCTACACCGCCATCTCAGTGTAGAAGCAGCGTGGCTTCCACCGAGCTGCCTCAGCTGGAGCATGCGGCTACTCCTAGCTACCCCGTGGATGCTATCACGGAGTCTCAACATTGCCACCTTATGGCGGAATGGCAGAACTTGAAAGTTAAGGCGGCTGTTGGCTCTGTTTTACCTACTGAACCCGGCGCAACCTACCACTGCCGGCCGATTCCTGAAGGATATGCTAGGGTGATGGTGGATGAAATAACGGAGGGATTTGAGGACCTCCAGCTTGACCACCCTACCGGTGAAGGGGAGACTCGGCTGGGTTTAGCTCTGAAGACTCCATGCCTATGGCGGAAGGAGCTCATCAAGCTTCCGAACTGGACGGCTCCGGCGAGTAAGGGCACTCCGCCTCCTCCTCCGGCGAGTGATCAGGGCACTCAGCCTCCTTCTCCGGCGCGTGGCGGCACTCCGCCTCCTTCTCCGCCAGCGCCGGCGCGCCAGAGCAGCCAGCCTCCTCCTTCTCCACCTCATCAGCAAGGGCGGAAGAGACCTGCCGCCTCTGCGGCTGCTCCGGCGCGTCGTAGTCCTTCTCCTCCGCCTCGTAAGCAAGGAAAGAAGATAGCCGCAGCCGCTCCGTCTGCTCTGCCGGCGACTAGCAGTACAGCTGCCAGAGGCGGGAGGCAATACAGATTCGGTCCTTCTCTGAAGACTCCAGAGAAGTTACCATATGAGAGGACCGAGGAGGAGAACGCGAAGATCGTGCGAGCCGAAGTGAAGAACTTCTTTGAAGGGGTCAAAGCAAAGAAACATCCACCTCCGGAGGAGAAGGTAGATCCGGTGAAAGCAAAGCGCACTCTGGCTGCCCTGACAAAACCACCAAAGTCTCTGCCAAAAGGCAACTATGAGCGCGTTCTTGCAAAGGAATATGCCGAAGTGGAGCGGTCGGGAAGTACTGTCAGTGATAAAAGGATGAAAGAACGACGAGCTGGGAAAAAAATTGCCCAGCTCGGCGAACAAGAGAACCAATCGTGCCCCCCGCTCAAGGTGTCAAAAGACATCGTCGCTAATGATCCGGGTATGGTGCCCGGTTATACCGATCTTGGAGATTACCTGCCCGACGATGTACATTATGAAATCATGGAGGTGGACGAACACAAATACCATTACGGGAAGCCTCTCGTCAAAGATGTCAAATCTCTAAGCACGATGATGCGAAGACTACATGATTAGTACATGAAAACCTGCAGAGAGTCTGATGGGATGAGTACTTTAACGCTGAGAGTTAAACCGGAGCATGACCTCGTTGGAATTGAACTGCTGAATGCTCCATTTGAGGATTTCTTCCAGTTTTACAATCTAAAGTCCCTCGATAAAACAACGATCACTTGCTACTGTCTGTAAGTAGTACTACTTCTGTCATTAAGTCTCTCTATATAGGTCAGCTCTTTCATTGCATGTATTTATACTTATCCTCACTATATTATGCAGATTGAAGATCGCCGAATTGAAGAAAAGACAAATCGGTGATATTGGGTTCATTAACACAAATCTCATAGATGGTTATCAGGTTAAATTTCATGCCAAAGATACCGAGGCCAACTTGCTACAATCGTTGGTAATAAATCAAAACAAAGATATAATACTCTTTCCTTACAACTTCAAGTGAGTGTTACTGTCTTCTGCATATTCGGTTTCCCTTTATTAGTCCAGGTTATGGTAATGTAATTGATGACTTATGCATGCATGCGCAGCTTCCACTATATTCTCCTAGAGATTAAGCTTGAGCCGGGAGTAGTAACTGTCTTAGACTCGAGACGAAAAGATCCCCAGGACTATGCGAACATGACTCAAATGCTCCAGAAGTAAGTTAAATCGATCATTATCCACCATATCAGCAACTTTGTTCATTTCCTGATATCAAGTAATTGTTTTCTTTGTCTGGCAGGGTTTGGAGAAAATTCACCTCAAAAGCCCCGGGACTGCCGAACCAGCTGCAATTTAGACACCCGAAAGTAAGTACTATAGTAGCATGTTCCGCGCATCTCCTAGTGATTCAAGCGCTAGTTTGATCAATACCATTTAGCATGCTTGCTTATCAGTTTGATTGACCTCTATTTCTTGTAAAGTGGTTGTGGCAGCAACCCGGGAATAATTACTGTGGATACTACATTTGCGAGTCCATCCGCTACCATACCTGTGAGCGGGGCTACACTGAAGAACAATATGAAGTGCGTAAGCAATAATATTCACAATTTTATTTTATTACCATCATTTGTGTTGAGTTTCATTTATTCATATATATATGTATTGACCCCTTCTTCAAATTAGATTTTTCGGAAGCGGGATCAACTCCTAGCACCAGATCGTATGCGAGGAATTCAAGAGGAATTGGCGGCATTCTTCCTTGACCACGTGATCGCTGAAAACGGAGAATACTATGTGGACCCTGTGTTCCTACAATATAATTAGGAGATTGTATTGTAAGAGATAATTATTGTATATATGTAGCCGGTAGTGTCGGATAGATATACGAGAACTTGTTGTTCGACCAATATCTCGGAGAAGGAGAGGTGGTCGATATCACTTCTCTCTGTATGCATATATATATATATGTTCATGACGATCTTCTGTTTCCTTCATTTGATTACTAGCTAGCGTGTCTACTCCTCTCCATACGTATATAGTACGTAGCGTCGACAAAGCACGGAGATAAGAGAGGACACTTCTCTCTATTAATTAGCTAGCTAACACAATATATGAAACACCTAAATTAACCCCCCAAAACCCCTAAACCATGCACCCCCTTTCAAAAAAAACAAAAACCTCAGCTCCTGCAAGGTGCTGACGCGTGGATGCCTATTGGTCCCGGTTGGTGGCACCAACCGGGACCAAAGGCCCTCCTGCCCGGGCTCCCCGCACCGGCCACGTGGACGGCCTTTAGTCCCGGTTCGTGTAAGAACCGGGACTAAAGGGCTAGGGCATTAGTAACGACCCTTTAGTCCCGGTTCCAGAACCGGGACTAAAGGCCCTTATGAACCGGGGTAAAAGCCCCTTTTCCTACTAGTGACCATTCAAAAGTTTCTTTAGAGGAACTACAACAGGTATTCTGCTGACCTGGACATTGAACTAAGCAATACAAAAGGTTCATGTTGTTCCCTTTCCAGATGCTTTAGAACAGACAAGCGATGATGTTGGAATAAGAGGTTGCCTGATTCCCTTTTATGCCATAGTTCATAGTACAACACACACGTATGCAGCCTCTTAAATTATAAGATTATTGTCTCTTAGATTATAAATTTCATGATATCAAATTATACGTACTGCAAATTTTCTCCTTTTTACTGCTTGATTAATTGCAGCAGCAATGCACTGGTTAAATAGAATAACTAGATAATGATGCTCCATGCATAACTAGAGGCGTTGATAGCTTGTCCACCTAGATTATTTTACACTCCCTTCTTAAGAGAATTTAGCTTAGTTTATGAATGTACCTGCGAGTTTGAAACTTGAATTAATTCTACCAAGGAAGACAACAGGAAAGTGCTAATGGCTCGCTTGTTCTTTGCAGAGGAACCCGGTTCTAATGATCGATACAATTTGTAGGTAAGCGACTTGTAACTATTATAAGACATCCGTGCTCCACTACTTCTTTTATTCCTATCATAGACATCGTTTCTACTCATCTCAGTAAGGGCACTTGTCTTCATATAAAAGTGAATATATAAGACCTATACTTGAAATTGATTCAATGGTCCATCCTGTGTTCTGGCCCCTTGTTTGTTTGTTATTAAGATATGGGGTGGGAGTGCTTATTTTTAGTCGCTCTTGCCAAAGTTCTGGGCAAAGGATTCAATCGAATTGGTAGGAATCAGTGGGATCCAGCCGGTGGTCGTGGCAAGCACACAGGGATAGGAAATGAAGATGAGATCAAATCTCATGATTCCATCTCTTCTCGGTCCCTGGCGGACGGGGTTCGGGTTGAGTTGTTCGTTTGATCGACCACAATTTTTTGGTGCTTATCAAATACGCAATGCATGTACTGAGAAGCAAGACATTTAGTTTGATTTTCTCGGGTAAACCATACTCTCGACATTCCAAAATCTCTACTATTACAGGTGTAATTTGATTGTTTAACTTCATACTTTGACCATAAATCTCTGAAGAAAAAATAGTTGATGGTTAAAAGTCATATGCTGCTGCATTGGACTATGAGATTGAAAAAAGAGTACCTACCTAATACCTACAGAGGTGGCTAATCCTTCCAGTTACCACTTGCCAATATATATGCAATATAATAGAACTCCTATAGTGTTGTCTTCAATACAGAGGGAATAAATCTCTAACTAATATTTCGGCACATTCATGCTACCTATCTTTTGCATTTAAAACCGAACATGCAATAGGCAGTCATAGCAAATCTATATACTGCATAAACCTTTACTTGAAAGGATTAAAGCACATAAATTGCCCCATCTATTATAATTGACGATGTCTATACAATCAACACAGCAAACAAATATTAGGCCAAATGATCACACACAGAACCAACAAAATCCTTAGTTCCATATGAAGTTGACTAACTGAATTCGTAACTTACATCGACTAATAAAGCTCCTGCTTCAGTTTAACATTAGGGCGTGGTCAGGAATCACAAGCATACGGTTATTTATTATAGTTGGAAAAGAACTATTGTTAAATCAGATCTGCAGTCAAGAAGTTTGTCAGTCTTAGCCGCTTCTATGGACACATGGAAATTTCAATTTTTCATTTGTTAAAGTTTGTATTAGTGTCCTTTTGGACTATTGAATGTGCAGGAATTGATATAATAAAGTTCCAATAAGATGCCATCATTATATCCATTGTCAATTTAGCTGAACATTTTTTGAGCAAAAATTCTGCATAACTTGTGAGGTATCATGTTGAAAATCTGCGAGGAATAATTAATGACCCTTTGACCAAATACACTTTGATCATTGATCAATTTCTATATGTCAGTTGTCCTACAAGGATCACCTGTTCCTGGAACTTCCCTTGCTGTAGGAAAAACTAGAGAAGTACATCAACAAGGCCTTGGCGACTGGATCATGGAGCCAGAACACGCTTCGTACCACCACGGATGCTTGGTTGAAAGAAGGGTTGAAGCCTCAATGCATCACCAACGATTTGAAATGGGGCGTCCCTGTCCCACATGAGAAGTACAAGGATAAGGTTTGCCATCTGAGCACACAGAGATTACAACAACAACAACTACTACTACTACAACAAAGCATTTAGTCCCAAACAAGTTGGGGTAGGCTAGAGGTGAAACCCATAAGATCTCGTAACCAACTCATGACTCTGGCACATGGATAGCAAGCTTCCACGCACCCCTGTCCATAGCTAGCTCTTTGGTGATACTCCAATCCTTCATGGTCTCTCTTAACAGACTCCTCCCATGTCAAATTCGGTCTACCCCGTCCTCTCTTGACATTCTCCGCACGCTTTAGCCGTCCGCTATGCAATGGAGCTTCTGGAGGCCTGCGCTGAATATGCCCAAACCATCTCAGACGATGTTGGACAAGCTTCTCTTCAATTGGTGCTACCCGAACTCTATCTCGTATATCATCATTCCCGACTCGATCCTTCCTCGTGTGGCCACACATCCATCTCAACATACGCATCTCCGCCACACCTAATTGTTGAACATGTCGCCTTTTAGTCGGCCAACTCAGCGCCATACAACATTGTGGGTCGAACCGCCGTCCTGTAGAACTTGCCTTTTAGCTTTTGTGGTAGTCTCTTGTCACAGGGAATGCAGAAGCTTGGCGCCACTTCATCCATCTGGCTTTGATTTGATGGTCCACATCTTCATCAATACCCCCATCCTCCTGCAGCATTGACCCCAAATATCGAAAGGTGTCCTTCTGAGGTACCACCTGGCCATCAAGGCTAACCTCCTCCTCCTCACACCTAGTAGTACTGAAACCGCACATCATGTACTCGGTTTTAGTTCTACTAAGCCTAAACCCTTTCGATTCCAAGGTTTGTCTCCATAACTCTAACTTCCTATTTACCCCCGTCCGACTATCGTCAACTAGCACCACATCATTCGCAAAGAGCATACACCATGAGATATCTCCTTATATATCCCTTGTGACCTCATTGATCACCAATGCAAAAAGATAAGGGCTCAAAGCTGACCCCTGATGCAGTCCTATCTTAATCGGGAAGTCATCAGTGTTGACATCACTTGTTCGAACACTTTTCACAACATTATCGTACATGTCCTTGATGAGGGTAATGTACTTTGGCGGGATTTGTCTTTCTCCAAGGCCCACCACATGACATTCCACGGATCTTATCATAGGCCTTCTCCAAGTCAATGAACACCATATGCAAGTCCTTTTGCTCCCTATATCCCTCCATAAGTTGTCGTACCAAGAAAATGGCTTCCATGGTCGACCTCCCAGGCATGAAACCAAACTGATTTTTGGTCACGCTTGTCATTCTTCATAAGCGGTGCTTAATGACTCTCCCATAGCTTCATTGTATGTCTCATCAGCATAATTCCATGGTAATTAGTACAACTCTGAACATCCCCTATGTTCTTGAAGATTGGTACTAATATACTCCGTCTCCATTCTTCTGGCATCTTATTTGCCCGAAAAATGAGGTTGAAAAGCTTGGTTAGCCATACTATCGCTATGTCCCCGAGACCTTTCCACACCTCAATGGGGATACAGTCAGGGCCCATCGCCTTGCCTCCTTTCATCATTTTTAGAGCCTCCTTGACCTCAGACTCTTGGATTCGCCGCACAAAACGCATGCTGGTCTCATCAAAGGAGTCGTCCAGTTCAATGGTAAAATTAGCTTGTCGATCTGCATTAGTCATGGTTTGCTACTGATTCTTTTTGGTTCATTATGTATCTTCCGCTACTAGGGAAAACCCTAGTAGTACCGCGGAGTTAAGGCCTAACAGTAGCGCGGGGGCTTGCGCTACTGCTAGCGTGCTGCAGCTAGCTGGTAGTAGCACGGATTTGAGGAGGGTATGAAAATGACCTTCGATATTGGCATTGCTCAAGATAAAGGCATTTGGGTGGATCTGGACATGATTTCAATTCTACCTCTGTGTGAGTTTGTTAAACAAATTTGTTAAGTAATCTATATTGCTTATTTAAAATAGTTTTTATTCATCCCTATTAAACTTGTTTTTTTTAATAATTGGTAGCTTATTTCCTTTCTTCAAGAGATATACGAAAGATAGTAGACAATACATACTACAGTTATGGCTCAGAGCCAACCTGAGTGGAGAAGAACTCTCCCCTTTGGTAACGATGTTCTGACTTTTAAGATCATTTATGGAGCTGGCCAAAATTATAGTGGATACGTGCCACTACTCCACAAGTTGAGCGATGCTAACATTTGTGCAAATACCATGGTAATTTTTTTACTATTGGGTCACTATTCCATCATTTTCATACATTCTTGTTGAGTAAACTACATTGTTAACTATGTTACTATTATGTTCTTCAACAGAAGCTCCCGAATGATGTTGTGCCTCCGCTGATGTATGTCGAAGGTGAGATGACAATTGTTAGAGTATGACCATAGGCGGGGGCTTTCGAGAGAGTAGAGTAGGCAATGTTTAGGGTACCATCCCGGGCCATGCTCCGATTTTGAATCGTCATAGAGGAAGCAACCATTGCCTACTCTACGATGATTATTTCCAGCTCACAAGCCCACTTTTTAATGCCAAGCTTTTCCTGACGCTTTTGAATGGCAAGGCATGTGTTCAACCGTCTTCAGGATGGAGTGATAGAGTACGATGATTACTAAAAATGCAAGCCTGATGCCCTTGGAAAGGTTGGCTTCTCCTCTTATCAGAAATGTGCTGCAGCTACTCGGATGCTTGCATACGGAATTCCCGGTGATCCTGCGGATGAGTAGGTCTACATGAATGAGTCCACATGTCTTGATGCATTGTACATGTTTTGCAAAGCTATTGTTGTAGTGTTTGGTCTGGAGTACTTGAGAGAACCAAATGCTACAGATACAACTCAGTTGTTAGCGACTAATGAATCGAGAGGCTTTCCTGGGATGTTTGGAAGCATAGATTGTATGCACTGGGCATGGAAGAACTGTCCATTATTTGCTTGGCAGGGGCAATATAAGGTACATGTTAAGGCTTGCACGGTCATACTTGAAGCTGTGGCATCCCAAGATCTCTGGATTCGGCACTCTTTCAGTATGGCAGGTTCTCACAATGACATCGACGTGCTTCGGCGCTCTCCGGTGTTCGCTAGGCTTTGTGAAGACCAATCCCCATATGTCAACTTTGAGGTCAATGGCCACCAATACAACAAGGGATACTACCTAGCTGATGGTATCAATCCTCGGTGGGCAACTATTGTGAAGACAATCTCGGAGCCTGTAGGATAGAAGAGGGCTAGTTTGCCCAAGAACAAGAGAGTGCTAGGAAGGATGTGGAGTGTGCTTTTGATGTGCTCCAATCTTGATGGGCTATTGTTTGGCACCCTGCTAGAACATGGAGCACTCATAAGATGTGAGAGGTGATGACATGTTGTGTTATCATGCACAACGTGATCGTAGAGGATGAGCGTGATGACAACCTCTTTGACCAAGGGTTTGATTTTCAGGGTAAGAACGTTGAGCCTATGTATGGCGCAACAACCTATGCACAATTCACCATATTTGACCAAGAAATGTGTGATTGGACAACTCATATTCAACTTTAAAATGATTTGGTTGAGCATATGTGGACTCACATAGGCAACCAAGAGATATATTTCTGCTCCTTTTCTTTCATTGTATTTGCTACAATTTCAAATTCATTTGGTTGTAAACTATGTGATTTTTCATTTATTCTGTAGTAATAAAAAGTATTTGACTTATTTTTTTAATTGGGAGCAGTGTTTCATTTTTATTTGTTCATTTAATTAATATGTATAGATTATCGAATTTGATAAAATTTGGCAACAAAACGGCTGAGATGCACCAAATGGGTTGGCCGGTTGGGTGCACTGATCAGAATGACGCGGATAAGGCCGGACATGGGCCAAAGTGATGACGAAAACTGATGAAAAACAAACAAAACAGATGTCTGTTTGCGTCCGTGCGTTAGAGTTGGCCTTACCCCCCACATGCCTTGACATATCTTGAGACGCGCCAGAAAGGGATAAATGCCCGGGCTAACGCCACTCCTGAGCATCTGTCGTACACGTCCATAGTTAAGACGACCCACGGTGGGAGTAACATAGGTAGTAACATCACACATATCTAGATAAAGTAGATGATGTGGCAAGCAATAAATGAAAAAAAGAGGAAAGAGGTAACATAGCTAGTTACTAGTAGTATGAGTAACATCACACATATCAAGGCAAGATGTGTCTATAGTCTAATAACTGAAGTGTTGCACGTTACCACACATATGTTACTCCTCACTATAGAGATAGTAACATAGGCATGTCACTAGTCTATGTTACTATCCATTGTGGCTAGTCTAATCCATGGCTGGGTGCTCCCTGATTTTGTTAAATGTGTAGAGCATCTATCGTCAGACGTACCCCCCCCCCCCCCCCAAACATCCATCGTAATGTGGAGCATGAGGTGCCCAGAGAGTGACCAGTCACTCAAATGTCCGGTACCAAATCCTTAAATCCATACACCCGTAACGTAAAACCTAGCCTAAATGTTTACCAATTTTCATGCTCTAAGTTCTTGTTGTTCCGTTTTGTATCCATATCCGGCAGGCGTGAGCTCCGGTAAATGAAGGTATGGTCACTGGCGACGAAGAGTAGGACATGGAACACAGACTTATCCACATTGGACATGAGGCGCCGTCGTCTCCTATGTCCCACTCTTCCTCGCCGGAGCACGTGGCCAGGATGTCGCTGGTCGAGGTGAGGTCCACGATAGACATGGACGGACGGGCCCGCCTCATGGTCACCGTGTGTGGGTCCGCCAGCATGGGCGGCCTGCGACTCCGCCTCCGCGGCCTCACACACCCTCTGCCTCGCATGGCGGGCACATCTCTCATCTGCAGCGGACGGGCCCCAAGGCATGGCGGCGTTTACCTTCGACTAGGAGCCCGCCGCTGTGGGGACAACATGCCACCGAAGGGGTTGCGGTTCCATACGGTGGTAACCTCCTTTGGGGAGGCCGCGGGCACGCGCCTCGAGCCACCAGCCCTGGCGGATCCAAGCGCCATTTCCGCGGAGGCAATGGATTCCTGCTGGATGGAGTCTGACCTCAATAGGGCTGACTCCTCCCGGGACCGATAGAAAGCCATGCGGATGGTCATCTCCTCCTCGTCCCTGCATGGGGTGAGGTCACAATCAGTGGGTCAGGAGATCTTGGAGTTGTATCCGTTGTCTGTTATGCCTGAGATCGCCGGAACGAAGCTTGGGGGCGTAGTAGAGTGGAGTGGCTAGGGTTTCGTCCGGGATGCGGATAGAGATGAATATATGTGGGGTTGTGGTGGGCTAGCGTGAGCTTGATCCGAAGACGCATCCGGGTGCGTCCGACCGCTCCATATCCGCCTTAGATATGGACTAGATATGAGGGGTGCTAGTTAACCCATACATATAGGGCTGGTATGAGGGGTGCAGTTGGGTCGAGATTTTATGACCGGTCACTTACCGAGCAATCCGCACGGACTTATATGGAGTGTTCGAGGAGTCCGGCTATAGATGCTCTAACATGTGCTAATTATCACTCCAATAGTCTATAAACCATGCATGCTGCGTTACATAGTTGTAGAGCAACAAGCTACTTGTGGCCGAACCGCCGGAGGTATTCTTCCAAGATCCGTCTCTGATCTCTCTCCACTTGTTTGAAGGTAATACTGTCTCCCAGTTCATCCTGCATGGTCTTCGAGCTTTTCCTACATGTCCCGTGTTGTATGAGCATTTGTACTGAAAGAGAGAGGGGAGCTATTTTGTACTGAATCGGACATTTCAGATTCTTCTGTGCAACTATGGGAAGCAAAGGGACATTTCAGATGCCGGTGCAGGAGCTTGCTGGCGCCCACGGCACGGCCAACGTGCCAGCTCAGTACATCGCGCGCGCGCACGAGGACCAACAGCTCGCGGCGGCGGTCGTAGCACCAGCCCCTGTCATCGACCTCGTCCGCCTTTCGAAGCACGGCGACGGCACCTCAGACGAGGCGGCGAAGCTCCGGTCAGCCATCGAGTCATGGGGCCTTCTTTTTTTTTTTTAAACGGAGGCAAAAGATTTGCCTCATATATTAAATGAGGAGGAGAAAGAGTTTGTTACAACACAGTGCCAAGAAACGGCATGGCAATTACTCTCGCAATAAGAAAGACCCTAAATTTTTCGCCCCGGCTTTAACCCAAAGGTTAGACTCTTCGATCACATTGTTTAGCAAGACAAGCGGAGGGGCACTCTTGTGTCTAAACACCCTTGCATTACGCTCATTCCAGATCACCCATGAAACCAACATGGTTATCGAAGCCTTCGCTTTTCGGTTGGCGGTGCTCTCGGCGCTCAAACTCGCCCACCATTCCTTGATGGAGTCGTACAAGTGCCATGCGGACGTGTCCACGTCGTGGATGCAGAGCTTCTGAATCACCATGTTCCAGAGCCTGAGGGTGAAGCGGCATCTGAAGAATAGATGGGGACCGCATTCCTGCACCCCTCTGCACAAGGGACAAGGGCCACAGTTTGGCCAGCCTCGCCTCTGCAATCTGTCTGCAGTCCAGATCCTATCTTGAAGCGCGAGCCAAGCAAAGAACTTGACTTTCGGAGGGGCCCAAACCTTCCAAACCATTTGGTCCATGGGGAGAGGACCAAGCCCAGAAACTGCGCCCTGTACGCGGAGGCTGCGGAGTAGTTCCCGGAAGCCGTGTGCTTCCAAAGTATGTCATCGTCGGCAAGCTCATCAAGGTGGACCTCTTGGAGCAGCGTCCATAGGGTGAAGAATTGTGAAACATGCTCAATGGAGGCCGGTGTAGGTGGTCTGATTTTGAGAATCCACGCGCTCTCCTTGAGGGCCTCCCGCACCTTCCAGCGCTTCCGCGAGGAAGCCTCATAAATGAGCGGAGCGATGTCTCTGGGCTTGCGACCCAGAAGCCAAGGAGAGTCCCAAAAAGGTGTCCGCGCACCATTGCCAACCGTGATGGTGGTACATGCGTAGAAAAAATTTAGGTCATCCTCATCACACGGGTTCCCACCTATGGGGCCTCCTTATGGTAAGTAACAACTCCACTAGTACTACTTTGAAGCAACACCAAGCATGCATATCCATGTCGTATCTTCTTGCAGGTCAGTAACCACGGTGTAGACGCGGTAATGGACAACATGATGGCCGCGTCAAGGGAGTTTTTTCGGCAGCCGCTCGAAGAGAAGCAGAGATACGCCAACCTGAACGGCGGCGAGCGGTTCCAGTTCGAGGGCTATGGGAACGACTGGGTAAGCTCGCTGGACCAAATCCGTGACTGGACTGACCGCCTCTACCTCAAGGTGGAGCCAGAGGATGAGCGGAGCATCGCCCTCTGGCCAGTACATCCCGAAACCTTTAGGTGACCGACGTCAGGGAGCGTTGACTGATCATGTCATCATGAGAAATTGAGAACATACATTTTGTTGCAGGAATGCTCTGCACGAGTATACGAAGAAATGCGGGGAAGTGAAGGACGATCTGTTAAGGGCAATGGCGAAGCTGCTGGAACTTGACGACGATGATTACTTTGTGGAACACTTTGGGGACAAGCCTCTCACTGACGTGAGATGCAGCTACTACCCGGTGTGCCCGAGGCCGGAGCTCGTGTTTGGCCTCAAGCCCCACTGCGATGCAACTGTTGTTACAGTCCTTCTGGTCGATGACAGGGTTGGTGGCCTGCAAGTTCTCAAAGATGGGGTCTGGTGGGATGTACCGATCGTACCTCACACACTACTGGTGATCATAGGAGATCAAACTGAGGTACGCTTGTGAAATAAAATTTATATCCTGAAAAAGTGTTGTTTTATGGAAAGGTTATATGAAGGGAATCTCGAAGCTTCAAATATTCATCATTGTGAGTTTTTCCCAAAATGTATAACCTCTCGGACTGATGAAGGTTAATCTTATGTGACACAGATAATGAGCAATGGGATCTTTAAGAGCCCTGTGCATAGGGTCCTAACAAACACAAAGAAAGAGAGGCTATCGGTGGCAGTAGACTACTATGTTGATCCTGAGAGAGAAATCGAGCCATCGGCTCAGTTGGTCAATGAGAAGAGACCGGCGCTGTACTCTAAAGTGAAGGTTAAGGACTACTTTGCCCGAAGTTACAATGCTTTTACTGAAGGGAAAATGGTTATCGATACAGTGAAGATCTAACTAAGTATGCTATCATTGCTTTCATTCAATAAAATGTTGTCATTCTGCAATAAATGTTTGTATAATTTATTCATGTATCGTTACATCCCTCAGTGTATTCACTACCTTTGTTCAATAACACATGTTGTCTCGGTTAGCATGGTTTACAGATGCAGATTTGTGGAACATGGTTCCACGCGGGAACACTTATGAAAAGTAAATTCAGGAAAAAAATACTAGGAAAAAGGAAGAAAAAAAACTGAATTTGTTTTGTAACATACATGGTCAACTGGTATATCGTGTATGAAGTTTGGCAAAGAGGCAACATGATCGTATGTGTTTTTACCTTGAAGTACACCTTGTAGTGGCCGCCTTACCTTCTGTGGTGGGAAAGAATGACGTGTATCATTGTATGGCAAGTCATCTCCCACAATAGACATAGCCTAAATATTGGTCACTCTAGAATCTGTCATGATGAGTACCAAACAAAGCAAAACCTCAAGTGCAATGTTTCTATAGCACTACTAGGAGGTGGTGGGGAAAATTCTCTCAACTCTGTAATAAGTACCAAGCTCTTACCCGTTAGACTTTTGTGCTGTCAAAAGTTATCAAAAATTGGATATAGCAATTACCAAGTGACCAAACAATGTACAATATGAAAAGTAGAACTTGGTTACGATTTCCTCAACTCACAGTATCAATGCACAATGTAGCAAAAAGTAATGCGAGCTGAATAATTGCTCAAACTTGTAACTAGTGCGGGCAATCGACTAGTAAAAGATAAAATAATCTAGACCCGATACTGAATCAAGTGAGTAAAATTTGTGGAGTATAATGAAGCTCAAACCGGATGATGTGATGTGGTAGTCAAGCTCACAACGTACAGCAAAAAGGATGTCTAAAACAGAATTTATTTATTTTTGCCCCAAAACAGATGCTAGCCTGCCTGATTTAATTTTCACTTTTTCTTTTCCTTCTCTCTTTTTGTCTGTTTTGTCAAGCCGGTTACTAGCAATAGAGACGTACTACATAACTTAGATCAACAGGGACTTGAAAGATTCTCGTCGTTGGAACTTGCGTGCAAAACTCACGGTGATGGATGCATGCAAGAGAAACTTTGTGAGGAAAACAGCGGCGGAAGGGCCACACAATGTTTGCCTTGGTGTCGGGGGCACAGCGCAGAAGGATAGCGGCGCTGCGACTGCGAGGGTGGTGCCTGCCGAGGCGAGGCGCAAGCGACGGGCATCACGGGTCAGCTTCTTTCTCCGGTATGGCGTGGCACAAGACGAGCGAATCTGGCGTAGCTGTGCGTACTGCAAACAAAACAGCCAAGAACCTCGGACAGAGAGATACGGACGTTACTGTTAGGAATAAATCACAATTCGTCGCCATGACTAGGGTGCGTGTCTCGATGGCGCGTGAGTCCGTGCTCGCGTTCGTGTCTATCGTATAGGTTTAGCCCAGGTCGAGTCGGAGGCTGTTGACGATTTGTTGTAGACTGGCCGCGTCGTGCGTGGCCGGAGCCTGCGGATCAATCAGCTGAATGTGGCGTGCATGTAGTTAGCTCGGCTCACCTGCTGGGTTCCCAGCAGGAATTATTGTGCAGGGTGAATAGGTGAGTGCCACGTGTCCTTGTGGGCTAAGAGCTCCAACTAACTTAGATTTTTTTTTCTTCTTACTGCTTCGGTCCTTCGTCACCTGCCCTCTATGCGAAAGAAAAATACGAGGTTGCCTGCTAGAGCAGAGCCGCGGACGGGTTCTTCTTGCAGGCCCATCGGCGATGTTGTTGGGTCGTCTACTGCTAGTCGATTTGGATCCGGCTCTGGAATTCTGAAATTAATCGAGGCCAAGCACTGTAAATGAGGAGACCAGAAGCCGACATTTTTTAGTCTGGTGGAGCATCGTTGTGTTAATCTCCGTTTCGGTGAGATCCAGCCTAAATGATCCGATCGCTATCATAGCAACCAAAGCGTAATGATTGAAACATGGAGTCGATAAATGAATACAAATGGATCGATTTCTGGGTTTTACTTTCACAAGCAGTGACAGCAGAAGCGCACCCATGGCGGTCTGTATGCCGATCTTCTAGATTTCCAGTGCCCGTACTGCCGGCCGCTCCCGCTCTGCACAAAAGAAAAATCAGATACCAGATCAGATCATTGGCGGACAATGCAGGGCCAAATATATCCTCAACGGTGTTGGGCGTGGGCTCGGGTGCGACGGGTGCAGGTGGGTTGAGCAGCTCCGGCGAGGGGACGGGTTTCTTCTTGCCGTTCTATTTCTTGCGCTTATGCTTACTCTTCTCTTGTACGGGGCCTTGGCCGGGGGGCAGCACGGCAGGGTACCTCGGCCACCAGCAGGGGCGCTGCCATGGGACCCGGCGGACAGGGTGGCCGCCGGCATCCACGACGTCCTCGAGTGGAGGTAGAAGGGCCAACGGTGCGGCGGGCCGACGAGCAAGAACCATTGGCGCTGGCAACCATTCTCACGGTGAGGATGGACCCAAGCAGTAAGAGAAACAAATTAAATCTAAGTTAATTGGAGCTCTTGGCCCACAAGGACACGTGGCACTCACCTATTCGCCCTGCATAATAATTCCTGCTGGGAACCCAGCAGGTGAGCCGAACCCCTGGTTGTTAGCTACATGGACGGCCGGGTCGTGTGTGCGTGGTGAGTTAGTGGGTGAGCCGGCTGTACGTGCTAGTGGTGGCCGGGGCTTGCGTGCGTGCGTGTGCTAGCATGTGTGGGCAGCCCGGTAAAAAAAGCCCCTCCCTCTGTATTGATCGCAGCCGGTCTGTTGCCGGGGCATGGCGCCGGTATGAGCCGAGTGTAGTCATGTACCCACTGTAAGGAAGATAAGGATTGGGGCGTTCGTGCGCCCGTGACGGCGTTCGTGCGCCGGCCGAAAAATCTTGTGTCCACTGTTTTTTTCTTCCACCTCCGTTCGAGTGAGAGGAGAGGTAACTAGAGGGCTGTGGTTCCAACAATTGGTATCATGAGCTTGCTGTCTTGGGCGTGCTTGCCGTGCCGGAGGCGTGCAGCGATGGCGGCGCTCGCCGGCCGCTGCGCGACGGAGCTCCGAGCCGTGTGTCGGTCTATGGAGGTGGGCTGCGCTGTGGTTGTCATGGGGCGTGGCGGAGGCGGCGGGCGGTGACGTCGTACGTGCAGCGACCGTGGAGGCCGCCTAGGCGCTGCGTGGTGGCGCGGCGGCACAACACGGCGTGGCGGCGTGGAGGCACTGCATGGCGGCATGGAGGCCGCGGCGGCGAGCCGGGCGCGACTGGTGCGTGTTATGGGTGCGCACTGGACGCGTCGGGACCGCGGCCGCGCGTAGGAGCGTGCTGTTGACGTTGGGAGGAGGCGTATGTCGCCGTTGTGCTCGAGTCCGTGCTCGAGTTCGGCTACATCCTTCCGGCGTTTGTCGCTGGCGGCTGCCATGGCGGACGCGGAGGCGGCGCGGTGAGCGTCTGGTGCGGTCGGGCTCGTCGAGCGCGTCGGGTGCGCGCGGGACGTGCGGGATGCACTGGTGCGGTCGGGCTCGTCGGACGCGTCGGGTGCGCACGGGACGTGCGGGGCGCAGAGGGACGCCAGGCGTGTGTCGCCGAGGTCGTGACGGAGCACGGTGCGATCGGCGTCGATGCGCCGGGTCGGGTCCGCGGGCTGGGTCACGGACGTGACGACGACAATGACAGAAGCTGCAACAACTCCGGCGACGGCGAGATTGTGATTTAGGGGAGATTGTTAGGAATAAATCACAATTCATCGCCGTGACTAGGGTGTGTGTCTCGATGGCGCGTGAGTCCGTGCTCGCGTTCGTGTCTATCGTATAGGTTTAGCCCAGGTCGAGTCGGAGGCTGTTGACGATTTGTTGTAGGCTGGCCGCGTCGTGCGTGGCCGGAGCCTGCGGATCAATCAGCTGAATGTGGCGTGTATGTAGTTAGCTGGTTGTTAGCTACATGGACGGCCGGGTCGTGTGTGCGTGGTGAGTTAGTTAGTGGGTGAGCCGGCTGTACGTGCTAGTGGTGGCCGGGGCTTGCGTGCGTGCGTGTGCTAGCATGTGTGGGCAGCCCGGTATAAAAAGCCCCTCTCTGTATCGATCGCAGCCGGTTTGTTGCTGGGGCATGGCGCTGGTATGAGCCGAGTGTAGTACCCACGGTAAGGAAGATAAGGATTGGAGCGTTCGTGCGCTCGTGGTGGCGTTCGTGTGTCGGCCGGAAAAACTTGTGTCCACTCTTTTTCTTCTTTCACCTCCGTTTAAGTGAGAAGAAAGATAGCTAGAAGGCTGTGGTTCCAACAAACTCCTTGCATGCATGGCGTCCAAAAATTATGGCAGCTAGGAGGAACAAGCGAGGAGATAAACACGTCCAGAAAAACAGATTTTTCTTGTGAGTACAGGAGATTCAAACTCTTCTTTTTTTGTTCTTCTTGATTGAGGATGAGCGTGCGGCAGAGAGACACTTTCCTCCCAAACTAATCTATACCAGCACTAATACTAGGACGAATACAACACATAAGGGGACGCATAATGGTTTTGATAAGCATAGAGATGCATTTTACTGAAATTTTGCTGACAATCGACGTAAGTATAGGCTGGTTAAGGGGCAGTCCATCTGCCGCCCCAAGTCCCATGAGGGGCTGGGCATCGTGAACACTTTCATCGTGAACACTTTCATCATGGTGGTGGAAAATTATGTCCACTGGGCCTGGTACGATGTGGTTCGATATTCTGAAAGGTAAATATTTTCCAAATTGTAGCCCCATGTTTGCTCTGTCCTTGGATGGGTCTCAGTTTTGGCATGATTTGGTCAAAATTAGAGATGTTTTCAGGGAACACGTCAAGTTTGTTGTTGGTAATGGTACCTCAGTGCGCTTTTGGTTAGACTAGTGGTCTGGCGACGCACCTTTGGCAGTCTCATTTCTTGTTTTGTTTTCTTATTGTCCGGACCAGGAGATCTCAATCTCTGAGCTCGCCGGCACAGGTTGGGACCTGGGTTTCAGAAGGACTCTCTCTCCTGAAGAGTTGGGACAATGGTACCTCCTTGCTGCCTACTTCCTGATGTTGTCAGAGGAAGGGGATTCTGTCGCCTGGCCTCACTCTTCTTCTAGTCGATTTTTGAAACCCCTCTACTTGCGGTTGATTTCTGGTACCCCCACCAACAGATTTAAACATTTGTGGCTTGCTAGGGTGCCGCCAAAAATCAAGATCTTCATGTGGCAAGCCATCAGAGGCAAACTACCAGCATCCGATCAAATTCGAAAACAGAGTGGACCTGGCTAGCTCGGCCCATTGCGCTTTATGCTTGGCCCTGGAGGATTCGGACCATATCTTTTTTGGTTGTGTTCTGGCCAAGCTGGCGCGGTGCTGTAATAGATCTTGGACGGGGGTTTCTTGGGTTCCTTCCTCCTTCGCCGAGCTGCGGCCGTTGGCTGCGAGCCTTGTGGGTGCAAAATAGACGTATTTTCTGGGAGGGGTTCTCAGCGCTATGTTGGGCGTTGTGGACTACTAAAAATAAATTCACTATTGAAAGTATTTTCCTTAACAGACCGGCTGATTACTTTTTCAAAATGATTATCTTCTTGCAGCAGTGATATTTTTTGACTAAGGACGCTGATCGGGCGGCACTGGAGGAGCTGATTTCTAGGGTGCGATCTTCTGCTACCTCCTTGGTCCAGTCTCATGGCGCCAACTCATGATTATCAGTGCATGATGCTCCTCTTCTGGCTAGGCTTTGTAGGTTGTTGGCCTGCGTGCCACTGTTATCTGGCATGCATGCCACTGTTTACTCTTTTGTAATGTCTGCCTTAAGTTAGTGAAAACTTTTGTGTGGTCTCATTGATTCTGCCTAGTGACTTTATTTATAAAGTCGGAATAAACTCGGGCATATGCCTTTTTCTAAAAAAAATAAGTCAACTACACAAAAACTGGATGCAAATTGCTAAAGGTTACTCCCTCCCAAAAAATGCCTAGCGTTCCTCTGCCTCCTGCCGGCGTCGTTGCCGGTCCGCCTCGCCACCAGTGACCTAAGGGCCATGGCGGGGCGGTGGATCCCGGCCTTTACCGGCGGGAGGGCTCCATTTTTCGATGTTTCCTCGAGTTTTGTTAGGGTTTGTGTCCTGCTCGGGAAGATGAGACAGCGGCGGCTCCCTGAAGATGGAATAAGTTTCTTCTCGCCTAGCCCCCGTCCCGGTGATGCATCTAGCAACATCGGTGAACTTGTCGATATGTGTCCTGGCAAATCTGTCCTTGGCGGATTTGCTCGGATCTAGTCATAGTTCCTCTACGTTCCCGTGTTTTCACGTTGGGTCCTTCCGACATACGCTACTCTTCAATGGCAACGGTTGTGTTCTGGTGCATTGGTTCTATAGGGCCTTAGCACGATGACTTCCCTACTGTATACTACGACAAGTTTTGCCCAGGTCCGCCGAGGGAGGGGTGATGATGGCGGTGCTGAAGGAAATATGCCCTAGAGGCAATAATAAATATCTTATTTATATTTCCTTATATCATGATAAATGTTTATTATTCATGCTAGAATTGTATTAACCGGAAACTTAGTACATGTGTGAATACATAGACAAAACTGAGTTTCCCTAGTATGCCTCTACTTGACTAGCTCGTTAGTCAAAGATGGTTAAGTTTCCTGACCATAGACATGTGTTGTCATTTGATCAATGGGATCACATCATTAGAGAATGATGTGATGGACAAGACCCATCCGTTTGCTTAGCATGATGATCGTTTAGTTTTATTGCTACTGTTTTCTTCATGACTTATACATGTTCCTCTGACTATGAGATTATGCAACTCCCGAATACCGGAGGAACACCTTGTGTGCTATCAAACGTCACAACGTAACTGAGTGATTATAAAGATGCTCTACAGGTGTCTCCGATGGTGTTTGTTGAGTTGGCATATATGAAGATTAGGATTTGTCACTCCGAGTATCGGAGAGGTATCTCTGGGCCCTCTCGGTAATGCACATCACTATAAGCCTTGCAAGCAATGTGACTAATGAGTTAGTTGCGATATGATGCATTACGGAACGAGTAAAGAAACTTGCCGGTAACGATATTGAACTAGGTATGATGATACCGACGATCGAATCTCGGGCAAGTAACATACCGATGACAAAGGGAACAACGTATGTTGTTATGCGGTTTGACTGATAAAGATCTTCGTAGAATATGTAGGAGCCAATATGAGCATCCAGGTTCCGCTATTGGTTATTGACCGGAGATGTGTCTCGGTCATGTCTACATAGTTCTCGAACCCGTAGGGTCCGCACGCTTAACGTTCGATGACGATTTATATTATGAGTTATGTGATTTGATGACCGAAGATTGTTCGGAGTCCCGGATGAGATCACGGACATGATGAGGAGTCTCGAAATGGTCGAGAGGTAAAGATTCATATATTGGAAGGCTATATTCGGACTTCGGAAAGGTTCCGAATGATTCAGGTATTTTTTCGAAGTACCGGGGAGTTACGGGAATTCACCGGGAGAAGTAATGGGCCTTATTGGGCCATATGGGAAAAGAGGAGGCAGGCCAAAGGGGAGGTGGCGCCCCCCCCCCATGGGTCCGAATTGGCTAGGGGAAGGGGGTGACGCCCCCCTTGCCTTTTCCTACTCCCTCTCTCTTTCCCTCTTTCCTTCTCTCCTACTCCGAAAAGGAAAGGGATTCCTACTAGGACTCCATACTCTTGGCGCACCCCTAGGGGGCCGGCCTCTCTCCCTCCCTCTTTTATATACGTGGGCAGGGGACACCCCAAAGGCACTCCAAGATTTGTCTTAGCCGTGTGTGGTGCCCCCCTCCACAGTTACACACCTCGGTCATATCGTCGTAGTGCTTAGGCGAAGCCCTGCGCCGGTACCTTCATCATCACTGTCGCCACGCCGTCGTGCTGACGGAACTCTCCCTCGTCCTCAACTGGATCAAGAGATCGAGGGACGTCATTGAGCTGAACGTGTGCTGAACACGGAGGTACCGTACTGTCGGTACTTGGATCGGTTGGATCGTGAAGACATTCGACTACATCAACCGCGTTACTAAATGCTTCCGCTTTTGGTCTACGAGGGTACGTGGACACACTCTCCCCTCTCGTTGCTATGCATCACCTAGATAGATCTTGCGTGATCGTAGGAAATTTTTGAAATACTGCGTTCCCCAACAGTGGTATCAGAGCCAGGTCTATGCGTAGATGTTATATGCACGAGTAGAACACAAAGAGTTGTGGGCGATAATAGTCATACTGCTTACCAGCAACGTCTTACTTTGACTCGGCGGTATTGTTGGATGAAGCGGCCCGGACCGACATTACATGACCGCGTTCATGAGGCTAGTTCTACCGACGTGCTTCGCACACAGGTGGCTAGCGGGTGTCTGTTTCTCCAACTTTAGTTGAATCAAGTTTGACTACGCCCGGTCTTTGTTGAAAGTAAAACAGCATACTTGACGAAAAATCGTTGTGGTTTTGATGCGTAGGTAAGAACGGTTCTTGCTGGAAGCCCGTAGCAGCCACGTAAAACTTGCAACAACAAAGTAGAGGACGTCTAACTTGTTTTTGCAGGGCATGTTGTGATGTGATATGGTCAAGACGTGACGAGATATAAATTGTTATATGAGATGATCATGTTTTGTAACCATTATCGGCAACTAGCACGAGCCTTATGGTTGTCGCTTTATTGTATGAAATGCAATCGCCATGTAACTGCTTTACTTTATCACTAAGCGGTAGCGATAGTCGTAGAAGCAATAGTTGGCGAGACGACAACGATACTACGATGGAGATCAAGGTGTCAAGTCGGTGACGATGGAGATCATGACGGTGCTTTGGAGATGGAGATCAAAGGCACAAGATGATGATGGCCATATCATGTCACATATTTTGATTGCATGCGATGTTTGTCTTTTATGCATCTTATTTTGCTTAGTACGGCGGTAGCATTATAACATGATCTCTCACTAAATTTCAAGGTATAAGTGTTCTCCCTGAGTATGCACCGTTGCTACAGTTCGTCATGCCGAGACACCACGTGATGATCGGGTGTGATAAGCTCTACGTTCACATACAACGGGTGCAAGCCAGTTTTGCACACGCAGAATACTGGGTTAAACTTGATGAGCCTAGCATATGCAGATATGGCCTCGGAACACTGAGACGGAAAGGTCGAACGTGAATCATATAGTAGATATGACCAACATAGTGATGTTCACCATTGAAAACTACTCCATCTCACGTGATGATAGGACATGGTTTAGTTGATTTGGATCACGTGATCATTTAGATGATTAGAGGAATGTCTATCTAAGTGGGAGTTCTTAAGTAATATGATTAATTGAACTTCAATTTATCATGAACTTAGTCCTGATAGTTTTTGCATATCTATGTTGTAGATCAATAGCTCGCGTATAGCTCTCCTGTTTTATTTTTTGATATGTTCCTAGATAAAACTAAGTTGAAAGATGATAGTAGCAATGATGCGGACTGGGTCCGTTGTAGCGACCCGACCTCAGACGGTCAAGTCTCTGTGCTTCAGTGTCATCCCTGGATCGGTAATGCTGACACACACAGTACTCGAATGGATTTATAACAGAGTAGCAATCACACACTTATTACATCGGATGTCTCAAAAGAGAACTTATTACAATAAATATGGCTTAAGGCCATCTAAATAAGATAACAGCGAAAGGCTTGGAAGATAAAGCGAGTCCATCAACTCCAACGGCATAGCTGAGTGCATGAAAAACGACCTTTGGCACCTTACTCGTCGTCTGAAAAGTCTGCAACATGATAAGTTGCAGCCCAAAAACGGGTCAGCACATGGAATATGCTGGCAATATAACACAGTAGAGCAATGAACAGATAAATGCTATCACTACATGCATATATGGCTGGTGGAGGCTCTATGGTTATATAGTTTTTGCGTAAAGCCAATTTTCCGTACATCAAAGGAATAAGTTTTATTTAACTATCATGGTGGT
Organism: Aegilops tauschii subsp. strangulata; assembly: GCF_002575655.3. Taxonomy (NCBI): domain Eukaryota; kingdom Viridiplantae; phylum Streptophyta; class Magnoliopsida; order Poales; family Poaceae; genus Aegilops; species Aegilops tauschii. The sequence continues at coordinate 426,635,085 of NC_053035.3, forward strand.
TGAAATATCATTGAGAAGGTTCCTCCAACTCAATCCCAATTAAAGTAATCATTAACAACCCAACAAATTAATTTAGAGTGATGAGATCAAATCAATAATTCAAGTACCAGATACTCAAAATGTCCATAACCGGGGACACGGCTAACCATGATTAGTTTATACACTCTGCAGAGGTTTGCGCACTTTTCCCACAAGACTCGATCTCCTCCGTTGGATTTCTCGCACTGCATGGTGTTTGAGAAATGGATGACCGAGACACAGTCTTTCAGAAGCATTAACTCTAACCCCAGGTAGACAGTACCAACCTACATCCCCTACATCTGCTAGCCTACCACTAGAGGAGGTCATGCAACATACTCAAATATGCTAGAGCCCATAATAGCTTGTGGCTGCACATGGAAGTTTCTAGCAAGAATAATCTTATAATCCCTTTGAGCCTGGGTGGCGGACAGTAGGATGATCACACGAGTCCTCAGGGATATCCTAGGACAACACTGGATTCTCCAGGTGCCCACAAGCAATCCACCTAGATGTGTATTAGAGTTGCCACCTTAAGTTGAATCATTAATTAACAACTCACATCTGTTATGGATTCACTCAACCCCAATCCACGTCTATTAGCATAGCATGGCGATATAAACATAACGTATAAGTAATTCCCAAGGGTTTGATAGTAAACATGGCAATAGGTTCTACCTCATCATCTACTTCCCAAATACCCACATCTTCAGAGATCCTACTCATGCAATGTGTGAGGGTTGAACTAATTCATAAAAACTGGGTATGTAAGGGGTATGATGAAAGTGTTACTTGCCTTGCTGACGATCCGCAAAACCTAGTGACTCGTAGTAGCACGCTTCGCACTCCGGGAATTCTATCAAAAAAAAACAATAACATACATAAGCAATCATGCAAAGATGAAAGGTTAAAACTCAAATAAGAAGATCTAACTAGAAAGTTCAACTGAAGAACTCCAGTTTGCAAAAAGAATCAAATCAAACGGAGCAACGAAACTCAAACTACGAAAGAAACAAGATCCAATTACTAATCTGGACTAGAGTCAAATTTCACAGCACCAAAATCTTGTTCAAGTTGGTTAAACAGAAAGAGAACTTCGAGACGAAGATCTAGGCGCTTGTTTCACCTGATTTGGATAAACGAGCGAAAAGTTATACTAGATCGAAGATTAGGGCAGAAATCGCGATCGGAAATAACCGCGGAAAAAACCTGGAAAAAGAAAAACTGACGAACAGGCTAACGAACGAACGTTCGCTGTCTGCGGTTAACGGATGAGCGGCGTTCGTTAAAACGAACGTACGGGCGAACGTCCGCTATTTAACTAAATTGTAGAAAACAAAAACCGATCTAAATAAAAAAAGATCTAGGGTTTCGAAAACCGAACGGTTTTTCTCGCAAAAACCGGCGGCGGCGGCGGTTACTACCTCGGCGGCGTGGTCGGGTCCGGCGGGTCGGTGGGTCGCGGCGAGGCGGTGGCGGCAGCGGACGGCGGCGGCGGCGAGGCGAGGTGGCGGCGGCGCGATGCGGCGGCGGCGGATCGGCGGCGAGGCTAGGGTTAGGGCAGGCGGCGGCGCGACTTGGGCCTCGAGGGGTCGCGGGCCTCGGCTTATAAAGCCAGCCGGGCCAGGAGTCCTAGTCGGACACGGCCCGATTAGGTCGGTTCACTTTAAAAAAAACTGATGCAGAAAAACTAACGAAAGAAATACTAAACGGATTCCAAAAATCCTGAAATAAATTTTCATGGTCCTCTAATAATATTACGGACAAAGTGAACATTTATTTGGGCCTCTAATGCAATTTTGAGAAAAATGCACGTTTTTCCTAATTCAAATAAAATAGCAATAAAATCCAAATAAAATTTATTTATTTGATTTTAATATTTTCCCTCCAATATTTCATTTATTTTGGATAAGTCATATTATCTCCTATCATATATTTTAATATGAAATATTTTTGGAGAGAAAAATAATTAAAACCAAAGTGATCCTTGTTTCGATATTTGATAAAATTCAAATATAGAGAACGTGAAATCCCCAACTCTCTCTGTGGGTCCTTGAGTTGCTTAGAATTTCGAGGATCATAAAACGAAATGCGATAAAAATATGATATGCATGAATGACCTATGTATAACATTCCAAATTGAAAATTTGGGATGTTACAAACCTACCCCCCTTAAGATGAATCTCGTCCCCGAGATTCGGGTTGGCTAGAAAATAGGTATGGGTGGTCTTTGCGTAGATCATCCTCTCGTTCCTAGGTGGCTTCATCCTCCGTATGGTGGCTCCACTGAACTTTGCAAAACTTGATAACCTTGCTGCGAGTAACTCGGCTGGCAAACTCGAGAATCCTGACAGGTTTCTCCTCATATGTCAAATCAATATCCAACTGAATCGCTTCTAGGGGCACTGTGTCTCTCAGAGGAATATTGGCCATCGCTGCATGGCACTTCTTTAACTGGGAAACGTGAAACACATCATGAACTCCGGACAGTCCTTTAGGTAACTCCAACTTGTAGGCAACCTCTCCCATGCGTTCCAAAACACGGTACGGTCCTACAAATCTCAGGGCTAACTTTCCCTTAACTCCAAAACGTTTAACTCCTCGCAGAGATGACACTCGCAGATATGCTCTGTCTCCGATTTCATAGAATACCTCCTTGCGTTTTGAATCTGCATAACTCTTCTGTCGGGACTGAGCTACCTTCAGTCTATCTCGAATCAGCTTAACCTTCTCTTCTGACTCCTTAATCAAATCTGGACCAAACAACTGTCGGTCTCCAACTCCATCCCACATCAATGGTGTTCTGCATCTTCTTCCATACAAGGCTTCGAACGGTGCCATCTTCAAACTGGCCTGGTAGCTATTGTTGTATGAGAACTCGGAATAGGGCAGGTTGTCATCCCAACTAGATCTGTAATCCAGCACACAAGCTCTCAACATGTCCTCCAGAATCTGATTGACTCTCTCGGTCTGTCCATTTGTCTGCGGGTGAAAAGCTATACTGAACTCTAGCCTGGTACCCAAAGTCTGGTGTAGCTGATGCCAAAACTTTGAAGTAAACTGTGTTCCTCTATCTGATACGATGGTCCTCGGAACTCCGTGCAGACATACGATCCTGGTCATATATATCTTGGCCAACTTCGCACTTGTATAGGTGGTCTTCACTGGGATAAAGTGAGCTACTTTGGTCAAGCGATCCACTACTACCCAGATAGAATCATATCCCGATCGGGTCCTGGGCAATCCGGTGATGAAATCCATGCCAAGCTTGTCCCACTTCCATTCGGGTATCGGCATAGGCTGCAGTAATCCTGTTGGCTTCTGATGTTCTGCCTTCACTCTCTGACATACATCACATACGGCTACATACTCGGCAATATCCTTCTTCATTCCAGTCCACCAGAAACGTTACTTCAAATCCAAATACATCTTGGTTTTTCTAGGGTGTATCGAGTATGGCGAGTCATGAGCTTCCTGAAGTATCAACTTCCTGATCTCTGCATTATTGGGCACATGAACACGGTCCTCGAACCACAAGGTGTCGTGCTCATCCTCACGAAAACCTTTAGCTTTTCCTTTGCTCATTTTCTCCTTTATTTCAGCAATTTCTTTGTCGTCCTTCTGAGCTTCTCGAATCTTTCCCAATAACGTTGACTGAACCTCTAATGCTGCGACAAAGCCTCTAGGAACTATCTCCAAATGAAGCTCCCTGAGATCTTCTGCTAACTCCTTTGGCAATCCTCCGCTTACGAGGGTCGACATAACTCTTCCGGCTCAAAGCATCTGCTACGACATTGGCCTTTCCTGGATGATAGTGCAACTTCATATCATAATCCTTTATGAGCTCCAACCATCTCCTCTCCTTGAGGTTCAGCTCCTTCTGAGTAAAAATGTACTTCAAACTCTTGTGATCCGTGTACACATCACAACGGTTTCCAATAAGATAATGTCTCCAGGTCTTGAGCGCATGCACTACAGCTGGTAACTCCAAATCATGCGTGGCATAATTCAACTCATGTGGTCGGAGTTGTCGTGAGGCATATGAAACAACTCTTCCGTCTTGCATAAGTACTCCTCCAAGTCCTATGCGAGAGGCGTCGCAATACACTTGGAAATCCTTGCGTATATCTAGCAGAATCAGCAGTGGGGCTGTAGTTAAACGTTTCTTCAACTCCTGGAAACTTGCTTCACATTCTTCAGTCCAATGGAACTTAGTATCTTTCTTCAACAAAGCTGTCATAGGCTTTGCAATCTTGGAAAAATTCTCAATGAATCTCTGATAGTATCCCGCGAGTCCAAGAAAACTGCGGATCTCCCCAACTGAGGTGGGTGCCAACCACTCAGTGACTGATTGAACCCTGGTAGGATCCACTGCTATACCTTCTCCTGATATAACATGTCCAAGAAATCCAACTTCCTTCAACCAAAACTCACATTTGCTGAACTTGGCATATAACTAATGTTCCCTGAGCTTCTCAAGAACTAAACGCAAATGCTCCTTGTGTTCCTCTTCATTCTTCGAGTATACCAAGATATCATCAATGAACACCACAACAAACCTATCCAAGAATTCCATGAACACCTTGTTCATCATACTCATGAAATAGGCAGGGGCGTTAGTCAATCCAAATGACATAACCGTATACTCATATAGCCCATACCTTGTGGTAAAAGCTGTCTTAGGTATATCCTTTTCCCTAATCTTCAGCTGGTGATATCCTGATCGCAGATCGATCTTCGAAAACACTTTAGCTCCGTGTAGTTGGTCAAACAAATCATTGATCATCGGCAGTTTGTACTTGTTCTTGATCGTCACTTCGTTCAATGCACGATAATCAACAACCATCCTTAACGATCCATCCTTCTTCTCAACCAAGAGCACTGGGGCTCCCCATGGTGATGAATTTCGTCAAATGTACCCTTTCTCCAATAACTCCTTAATCTGCTTCTTAATCTCCTCCAGATCATTTGCGGGCATCCGGTATGGTCTCTTCGATATTGGTCCGGTGCCTGGCAATAGCTCTATCAAAAACTCAATATCTCGATCTGGCAGCATGCCTGGTAACTCCTCTGGAAATACATCTGGGTAATCCTTCACTACAGGCACTTCCTCCTGAACTACTCCCGTGAGAGAATTTACGTGGGCCCTCCTCGGTGCATGCCTCGAAACATACTTGATCTGTTTTCCCTCCGGGGTGATGAGTAGAATTTACCTACTAGCACAGTCAATGTTTCCTCCATACTTCGATAACCAATCCATTCCTAGTATCACATCCAATCCTTGTGACTCCAAAATTATTAGGTCTGAGGGAAAAACATGGCTACCAATGGTTAAGGGTATCCGATCGCACCATCGGCTAGCCATATACTTTGCACCTGGTGAGCTTACTAACAAGGGTGTCCTAAGGGCTAAGGTGGGTAACTTAAACTTGTCCACAAATCCCCTTGAAATGTATGAATCCGATGCACCAGTATCAAAAAGAACGAGAGCGGTAAATGACTTAACCCAAAACTTACCGATGACTGCATCTGGTTGTTCTTCAACCTCCTCCACGTTCACGTGGTTCACTTGTCCCCTGTTGAAAGGGTTGGGCTTCTTCCCAGAGCTTCCATTGCCATTGCCATTCCTTGCTTCAGAACATTCAGTGGCATAGTGTCCAGTCTTCCCGCACTTGAAACAAGTAATGTGACTTAGGTCCTTCTTGGCGGGCGTGGCTGGATTAGAGCGGTTCTGATTGCTGCCTACTCCATTCCCGTTTCCATTCTTGGGGCTACTGTGGTTATGCGAACTTCCTCCATTGTGGATATGGCCTCCATGATTATGGGTAAGTCCTCCCGAGTTCGGGGTGAAACGAGGCTTCTGCTGAGCTCCAGAGTTGTACTTTCCTTGTCCATACTTCCTCTTGCGGCTCTCAATCTACTGCTGCTTCCCTTCAATCACGAGAGCCTTGTCTACCAACTCCTGGTAGTTGTTAAATGTTGCCACCATCAACTGCATGCTCATCTCATCATTCAGCCCTTCCATAAACTTCTCCTGCTTCGCGGCATCTGTGGCCACATCATCAGGGGCATAACGAGATAGCTTACTAAACTCATCTACGTACTGAGCCACAGTACGATTTCCCTGGCGCAAGTTGTCAAACTCATGCTTCTTCATGCTCATAGCTCCAGTTGAGACATGGGCTGTGCGAAATGCTTGCTGAAACTGATCCCAAGTGATATTGGCTATAGGGAAAGTGGCTGTGTAATTTTCCCACCATGAAGCTGCTGGTCCATCCAACTGATGTGCGGCAAAACGCACCTTCTCTGCATCTGTGCAACCTGCGGTGGTCAACCCCCTTCCAATCCTGCGTAGCCAGTCATCCGCAACTATTGGCTCGGTGCTACTGGAAAACAACGGCGGTTGCAACCTCAGAAAACGGGCTAAGTTGTCAACTGGAGGCGGGTTGTTGTTGTTGTTGTTGCCTTGGTTCTGGACTAATATCTGCATCAAGGCATTCTGCTGCTGGATCAACTGGGTGATCTCAGGTGGGAAGACAAATCCGGTGTCACGTCTCAGAGGCATCTGATGGGTTTTAGAGGGGAGAGATTAGAATAGAAATGAGGTCTAGTGAGAAAGCACTACTGTCGGTGTCAAACTGGCGGATCTCGGGTAGGGGGTCCCGAACTGTGCGTCTAAGGCGGATGGTAACAGGAGGCAGGGGACACAATGTTTACCCAGGTTCAGGCCCTCTCGATGGAGGAATACCCTACTTCCTGCTTGATTGATCTTGATGATATGAGTATTACAAGAGTTGATCTACCACGAGATCGAGGAGGCTAAACCCTAGAAGCTAGCCTATGGTATGATTGTTGTTGTCCTACGGACTAAACCCTCCAGTTTATATAGACACCGGAGGGGGCTAGGGTTACACAGAGTCGGTTACAAGGGAGGAGATCTACATATCCGTATTGCCAAGCTTGCCTTCCACGCCAAGGAGAGTCCCATCCGGACACGGGTCGAAGTCTTCAATCTTGTATCTTCATAGTCCAACAGTCCAGCTAAAGTATATAGTCCGGCTGTCCGAGGACCCCCTAATCCAGGACTCCCTCAGTAGCCCCTGAACCGGGCTTCAATGATGATGAGTCCGGCGTGCAGATTGGCTTCGGCATTGCAAGGCGGGTTCCTCCTCCGAATACTCCATAGAAGATTTTGAACACAAGGATAGTGTCCGGCTCTGCAAAACAAATTCCACATACCACCGTAGAGAGAATAATATTTCCACAAATCTATTCTGCTGACACATTCTGCAGCATGACATCATACTACGGCCCGGTCATTATTCGAACCGTTTTTCTCAACCAGCCACTGCACATATTGCGAGGCGGTTTTCTTGGCACGTCTTGTCGAAGCAGAGATCGTGTCCCCTTATCACGGGATTCTCATCAATACGGGTGTGGGTAACCCAACCGCGCCATCAATTACGGCGCTTGGGGAATAAGCAGTTTTACCAGGCAAGTGGGGAGGCGCAGAATCCCTGCTGCCTTTATAAGGGGTTAAGGAATCCCTTTCACACCCATGATTTCTACTTCCCGATTCATTCCCCTCCGCCCAAGCTCCAGCGCCTAAGCGTTCATCTTCTCTGCCCACAAAAGGCCTTCCGAAGATGTCCGGATCCGGAGCAGGAGGCAAATGGATGGCCTCTACCGTCCGAGAGAAGGATATCAAAAAGCTTCGGGAGGCCGGGTACCTGGCCAAGAAAATCAGCCACCGTCTCCCGACAGCGGGACAGATCGTCCCTACTCCGGAACCCCACGAGAGGGTTGTATTCCTCCCTCACTTTGTCCGCGGGCTAGGGTTTCCCCTCCACCCGTTCGTTCGCGGCATCATGTATTACTATGGGATCGATCTTCACGATCTGTCCCCTAATTCCTTCCTCAACATCTCGACATTCATTGTCATGTGCGAGGCTTTTCTACGCATCTCGCCACACTTCGGCTTATGGCTGAAGATTTTTTTTATGTGAAGCCCAAGGTGGTGGGCAGCGAGCACGCCGAGTGCGGGGGCGCTATGGTGAGCAAGATGCCCAATGTCATATGGCCAACAGGAACCTTTAATGATTCTGTCAAGGAGTGGCAACAGCAGTGGTTTTATATCACTGAGCCGCGCGGCACGGAATGGGCCGCTATTCCCGAGTTTCGATCCGGTGCCGCCCTGCGGCTTACATCCTGGGTCAAGAAGGGCCTGTACTGGTCCTCGTCTGACGAACTGTCGGTGCTCCAGACGCGCGTTAAAGATATGGGAGACAAGAACATTGAACTTGTCAATGTAGTCCAGGTGATGTTAGTTCGCCGGATCCTGCCTTGTCAACACCGGACTTGCAATCTATGGGAATTCGATCCGGCCAGGCACCAAACCTTGCGAGAGCTTTTCGGCTCCTCGCACAAGGACATCTGGAAGGTGCTTTATGAAGTCCAGCAAATCATGGCCGGACTCCGCCGAGGACCGCGGGTACCAACTGTCCCACCCTACAAGTTCAGTAAGTCATCAAACTTTTTATCCGCGTAACCCAAAGGAAGCGGTTAACGTCTTTTATACAACCCTCCCAGGGCTGGACGAAGAAGGCGGAACGGATCCATTGTCCGGCCCCGCTGCCCGAAGAACCGGCCGTCCCACTTCTGACGAAGATGTTGGTCCCGGCACCTTACAAGGTGCCGAAGAAGACAGCCGAGAAGGAGGCCAAAAAGACCCGGGGCGGCCTTCGTCGCTGCGGCACTTCGGACATAATATCCGAAGGCTCTGATGCCCGTTCCGCCTCCGAAGAGGACGAGGAGGAGGAGGAAGATGAATCCCCTGCGGGGGGGGGGGAGAAAGAAGAGGACGGCCTCCGTACACTTGGAGACCGAGCCGCCCAAAAGGGGAAAGGCTCCTCTTCCGGAGGAGCCCAGTGCCGCCGCCGACAGCGGCCCGACGTGGGATCCCAGGGCCCAGCCCCTGGTGAACTCGTGAGTATATAAAATCCGAGTACGTCTATGCGTCCAGACTCATCATGGCATAGTATTTTAACCTAAGCCATATTTTTTGTAGTCTGGCGAGGTCCTGTACCAAACAATCCTCATCAGAGTATTCGCTGAGCTCGGATGCTATGGAGAACGGGACGCCCCCAAAGGCCCCTTCCTCCAAATAGGTGCATAACACCGAGGCTTCGTCCCAGAAGGACCCTGGCCAAGGAGGAGATGAAAAGACCGTGAAGGCGGCGCCTGGAAGTCAAACTTCAGGGGCCGAACACATGGGGGAGAAAATTCCCATGGGAGCTGATGGCGGGGGCCATCTTGAATTCGGCTCCCAACCGGGTGCAGTTTCGGAGACCAATACGGCTCCAGAATCAGGCAGGTGGCCTCTCCCAGCTGGAGGGGGCATACCGGCAACCTCTGTCCAACCAAAGGTGTCAGATGCTTTGTTGGTGGCGCTGAAGAGCGCCTCCATCGTCGATGAACACCGTGCCCTTATGGGTGCGGTGATTGAGAAGATTCAGTCTACTGAGAGTGGACTGAATGGAGCCTGTATCAACCTTATAAAAGGTTTTGAGGTATGTTTTTCGAAGAGTGTCATGGTATGGATAGTAGCCCCTGATACACTGTTCGGTGAAAGGAAAGAACCGGACAGAGGATCAAATTGTTCGCAGGAAGACTCGTTGAATGACATCTATTTCTCTTCTGTATAAGAAGGCGTCTGTAGCGGCTGCTGCCGCTCATATTGCGGAGATCTCCGAACTGAATCAAAATCTGGAGCGGGCCAAAGAAGAACTTGGCCAGTTGAAAATGCAGTTGGGGGATAAACAAGGTATGCACAAGTCTTGTTCGCGTTTACTGCGAATGAATTTTCAGTATGATGAAATAAGCTTCATGATTTGCGCTAGGGATGATGACCGATGTCGAGGCTCTTAAGAAGGCTGTGGCCGAGGCCGAGAAAAAGGCAGCCACAGAGCAGGCTCTTCGTGAGAAGCACGAGGCCAGGGTTATTAAAGCTGAGCAGGAGCTGCAAGAGGCCATGAGGAAATGCGAGACCTTGGAGCAGAGTTTAATGGAGAAAGAATCCGAACTCACTGAGGCGCATCGGGCCACGAACGATGCCCAGGGGGAAACCCAAAGCGCCCTGCAGGGGATCCAAGAGGCGAGAAAGATCGCGGCGGTAAGGCTTTTTCCATGTAAAGCAAGTATTTGAGGGGGAAATTATGTTTCTAATTTTGACTTCAGATTTCTCAGGGGTATTTGCCGAGCTGCCCCGCTGCATATCAGATGCCGCCCAATTCTACCGAGCCGAAGAAAGGAACACTACGGATAAGCTCTTCTGGTCGTAGTATTTGGCACCGAATTATCCAGTGCCTTTTGCCGATCAACTGAAATAGTTGATCGAACTGCATAAGGCGGCAGAACTAGCCATGAAAGATTTGGTTATCCGGCTATGGCCTGCCGAGCCGATTCCAAGCAGCTACTTTGGGCTCGTGAAGCGGCTTGTAAGCGCTTGTCCTCGACTTGAGGTCATCAAGCGGTCGGTCTGCATAGAAGGTGCGCGAATGGCCTTCGCCCGCGCAAAGGTGCACTGGGGGAAGATGGATGCTGAGAAGCTGATGACCGAAGGGCCGCCAGAGGGGAAGGAGCACCGCAAGCCCGAATTATATTATGAAAGTGTCCTAAAAGGATCCTACCTTGCAGCGGAGCTATGCACCAAGGACATTATATTTCCATGAATGCCAATCATGTTGTCCTTTGTAATGTTTGAACAAGGTCATTTATTTATTGCCTGTTATATAAAAGTTTACCCTCCTGTGCGGCCGTTTTATATGTTCAACCTGAGAGTTGGCCACTCGTCGGCTTCTGCCCCCACGTAAGAAGTACGGGGGTGTTCGGGATAAACCTGAGCACTCTTTATCCCAGTTTTGGGTCCTTCGAAGGAGGTGCTCAGCACAACGAACCAGGCAATCGGACTATAGGGCTTTATCACTCTCACTTAGCCATAGGAGCTTTAGTAAGGTAGGCGCAGCCCCTGGTGTTCGGAAGACTGTACTAGGGGCTCTATAAGCACCTGATCGGAGGAAAAATCGATCCATCGCACGCTGCATTGGTTATGGCATTATGCGGGAGAAATCCTTAAAGATTTTGTGACCTCTCGAACAGCTGACCAGCTCTCGCCGTATCATGACAGTTAGTTTTCGGCTTTCTCTACTGAGGTGCTCGTCCGGAAGAACCGGGACACAATCGTAGTAGTTCTCCCAGTGCTACCTTAGCCGATATAGCGGAACGTAAGGTACCAAAACATGGGAGCCGGGCAAACCCAACTATTGACCCAAGACATGATTCGGAGCTAATGCATATAATGCTATAGGTTCGGGGTGCCGAACTTCCATGAAGGCGTTCGGACTTTAATGCCGTGTTATGGGTAAAACGAAGCCCCTGGCATATTTTAAGGCATATCGCTGTGTACGGATGCCACTTGACAAAAGAATTTCAATAAGAAATAACAACAGTTAAGCGTCATATAAATCCACATGTTGTATTTGAATAGTACGTCTATGCGTATGAGTACAGGTAATGTGATAAAAAAAGGAATATGATTGCGGAACCTGCTGAGACCAGGGGGGAAGAAGCTGAGTGCGGATCCGTAATATAGCCGGATGGTCATTGCGGGAATGTCTAAGGATTCCCTTGCACGTTCAAGCTGCCTCCGCATCGCCCGTCCTGGTCGGTGCAAAGGTGAACCTGCGAAGGAAATGTAAGAAATGTTTGCGTGCCGGAGAGCGGTTGAGCCGCTGAGTGCATCCTGTCCTGGCCTTCGCCGGAATGTTTAATTGAGCTCTGGACGAGCCGGGCTATCCTTCCGTGAAGTAGTTCGGAGTCCCTTGACGGTGTCCGGGAGCTTGGACGTTGATTCGTGGTTCGACTGCAAGATGTTGCTTGTTGCTTCTGTTGTTAAGGCAGTGGTGTACTTGTTGGTGCTGAGGGAAGGTTCGGCCTTGCCATTAACCGTGATGACGCCGCGTGGACCGGGCATCTTGAGCTTACGGTAGGCATAATGTGGCACCGCGTTGAATCGAGCGAACGCGGTTCGTCCGAGCAGTGCCTGATAATCACTGCGGAAAGGGACGATTTCGAAGATTAACTCTTCGGAACGGTAATTTGCTAGTGATCCAAAGACTACCTCAAGGGTAATGGAGCCTGTACAGCTGGCTTCCACACCTAGTATAATGCCTCTGAAAGTGGCTTTAGTGGGTTTGATCACCGAATGATCGATGCCCATCTTGCGCACTGTGTCCTGGTAAAGCAGATTTAGACTGCTGCCTCCGTCCATAAGTACTCGTGTGAGGTGGAACCCGTCAATTATTGGGTCGAGGACTAGTGCGGCTGGATTGCCCTGATTGGCGTTAACCAGACGATCCATGCGGTTGAAGGTGACCGGCCCTAGTTTATATTGTGGGACGACTAGTTCCGTTAAGTCGGCATCCCTAAGGGTGCATATCCGGTCCGATTTGGGAATTTGGGTGGTGTTTACCACATTCACCGATTGAATATGCGGGGAAAATTTCTTTTGCCCTCCTGTGTTCGGTGATCTAGGCTCTTCGTCGCCATCACCGCTTTGAGCCCCCCTTCTCCGTTTTTGGCTCCTGCCCTGCCGGCTTGTTTGAAGACCCAGCATTCTCTGTTGGTATGGGTGGCTGGCGTTCCTGGGGTGCCATGAATTTGGCATTGGCGATCGAGTATGCGGTCCAGACTGGATGGACCCGAATTGTTATTTTTGAGTGGCCCTTTCCGCTGACCGGACTTTGAGCCCCTAAACCCGGCATTAACTGCCATATCTTCGGCGTTTTCACCATATTTGCGGTGCTTGTGTTTGTTGCATCGTGGTTTGCGGTTGCTATCCCTGGCTTCTGATATGCAGGTTTGCTTGTTGTATTGTTACCACGAACCAACCAGCTATCTTCGCCCGCGCAAAAGCGGGTCATAAGTGTCGTGAGGGCTGCCATGGATTTTGGCTTCTCTTAGCCGAGGTGCCGGGCGAGCCATTCGTCGTGGATGTTATGCTTAAATGCCGCTAAGGCCTTTGCATCCGGACAGTCGACAATTTGGTTCTTCTTAGTTAGGAACCGGGTCCAGAATTTCCTGGCCGATTCCCCTGGCTGCTGAGTTATATGACTTAAATCGTCAGCATCCGGCGGTCGCACATAAGTGCCCTGGAAATTTTTCAGGAATGCATCTGCCAGGCTCTCCCAACTTCCGACGGAGTTTGCCGGCAAGCTATTGAGCCAATGCCGAGCCGGCCCTTTGAGTTTTAGCGGGAGATACTTGATGGCATGTAAATCATCCCCGCGGGCCATGTGAATGTGGAGGAAGAAGTCTTCTATCCATACTGCGGGGTCTGTAGTACCATCATATGATTCAATGTTTACGGGTTTAAACCCTTCTGGGAATTCGTGATCCATTACTTCATCAGTGAACCATAGGGGGTGTGCGGCGCCTCTGTGCCGGGCTATGTCACGACGTAGTTCATACGAGTCTTGTCTGCTGTATTCGGCCCAGCCGGATTTGCTTTTAGTGTATCCGGCATGACGATCATCGTCCCGCGTTGGGCCGCGCCCCCATGATCCGTAGATCGATCTTGCATGTTTTGCTTTGTTTTCCAATACGTCTCGCAGGTCCCGGGTATTGCCTCGGGCCTTGGTATTTTTGTTTGAATGGCGGCGGGGTGCGGGCTGGACTTCGGGCTGATATGCCTCTCTGTCTCGGCCACGAGGTGGCCGATCAGCCGCATCGTACGCTGGTGATGTAGGTTTCAATGCTTCCTCCTTGAGTTGGGGTAGCAACCTGCGCTTTGGGTAACTCTTGGTTGGGCGCTCGAGTTCGTATTCCTCGGCCGCCGGGACTTCAGTCCATCTATCTGCTAGCAGATCTTGATCAGCTCGAAGTTGTTGTTGCTTTTTCTTCAGGCTCTTTGCTGTGGCTATAAGCCGGCGCTTGAAGCGCTCCTGCTCGACGGGATCCTCAGGCACGATAAATTCTTCGTCGCCGAGGCTCACCTCGTCTTCGGAGAGAGGCATGTAATTGTCATCCTCTGATTCTCCGTCTGCTGCCTGTTCCGGAGGGCTAGCTTGTTCATCCTCCCGCTCGAGGTCTGGCTGGAGGGGATTATCGTCGTCTTCGGCACTATCCGGAGCGTTATTGTCTCTTGTGCCGGTATCGCTGCTTTTGCTATGGCGAGACTTAGAGCGGCGCCGCTGACGTCGGTGCTTGGATTGCTTCTTGGAGGGATTATCCTCCGTTATCTTATCGCCATCCCCTTCTTTGGGGGTGTCCCCCATGTATATGTCATACGATGAGGTGGCAGTCCAGCACCCTGTGGGCGGTGGTTCTTGTTCGTCTCCTGCATCGTCGTCCATACCGTCGATGTCTTCGGAGCCGAAGTCGAGCATGTCGGTTAAATCGTCGACAGTGGCTACTAAGTGGGTGGTATGTGGGGAGCGAATTTCTTCGTCGTCCGCATCCCATTCTAGCCGGACATGGTTTGGCCAAGGGTCTCCTGACAGAGAGAGACCTTAACGAGTTTAGCACGTCACCAAAGGGCGAGTGCTGAAATATATCGGCGGAGGTAAACTCCATGATCGGTGCCCAATCGGATTCGATAGGGACGGACGCAGGCGGCTCGGAGCCCATGGCCGGGGACGAATCCAACGGTTCGGCAACACGGGTCTCGTAGGAGGTGAAGTCAGTATTCGGCTCTATCGCCAATGAGTGTGCGGCCTCCGTGGCGGGGTCCATCCACCCGTCCTTAGATGGCGCAATTTGTTCCGGATTGAGGGCCAGAGTAGTTGCAGGTGTGATCCCCCGAACACTGTCCGATGGCAGAGCTAAGTCATGCTCGTCGTGATTGTGCGGCGCACCTGACATGGGCTCGAATCCGTCGAAGATCATGTCTCTGCGGATGTCGGCAGTATAGTTCAAGTTTCCAAACCTGACCTGATGGCCAGGAGCGTAGCTCTTGATTTGCTCCAGATGGCCAAGCAAGTTGGCCCGCAGTACGAAGCCGCCGAATACGAAGATCTGTTCGGGGAGGAAAACCTCACCCTAAATCACATCATTGCCGATGATCGAAGGAGCCATCTAGCCTTATGGTGAAGACACAGTGGAACTCTCAATGAAAGCATCAATGTCGGTGTCAAAACCGGCGGATCTCGGGTAGGGGGTCCCGAACTGTGCGTCTAAGGCGGATGGTAACAGGAGGCAGGGGACACGATGTTTACCCAGGTTCGGGCCCTCTCCATGGAGGTAATACCCTACTTCCTGCTTGATTGATCTTGATGATATGAGTATTACAAGAGTTGATCTACCACGAGATCGAGGAGGCTACACCCTAGAAGCTAGCCTATGGTATGATTGTTGTTGTCCTACGGACTAAACCCTCCGGATTATATAGACACCGGAGGGGGCTAGGGTTACATAGAGTCGGTTACAAGGGAGGAGATCTACATATCCGTATTGCCAAGATTGCCTTCCACGCCAAGGAGAGTCCCATTCGGACACGGGTCGAAGTCTTCAATCTTGTATCTTCATAGTCCAACAGTCCAGCTAAAGTATATAGTCCGGCTGTCCGAGGACCCCCTAATCCAGGACTCCCTCAACTACCCATATGCACATGAGACAAACACAATCATAACACACCAATCAATTCAAGCAAGGGCATACGATCGGTCTAGAACTATCGTTACAAAAGTGCTCGGACTACTACTATATACAGGGGAATACTACTAGTCATGTGGTGGTCATCTAGAAATTTTGATCGGTGGAAGACTCCATGATATCCGCTCCAGCTTCGTCTTCATAATCATCATCACTACCGTCGGGGTCGGAGTTGGTGTCGTCGATGATGATGTAGTCTTCAGAACGAATTTCCTTGGGTTCGTCGTCTTCTCCTCCTGGCGCAGGGTCTCCCATAAAAACTCCTAACTTCCTTGTCAGGTCGTCATTCTTTTCCGTAAGTATCGTCATTTCCTCCTCATATCCATCACGTGTAGACTTGAGTTCCTCTTCTAGCTCTGTGATCCTAGTCATCGCCTTCTTCAAATCTATCATGCTTGCGCACATCTGATTCTCCTGACGAGGGATGTGCTGGTTTAGCTCCTGGATGAAAGCTGCAATGGACATGTCCCTCCTGGTGCTGAGTATCTCCCATTGCTCGTCTCGGCGCCCACATATTTGGTAGATAGTATCCTTCAGCTCCTGATTGTAGACTTCTCCAATACGTCCCATAGCAATGTGGCCTGCCATGCTCTTGCTTAGACTCCAGGTTGCTGCATCAAAGGAAAACTCTATGGGCTCAGTGACTGGCATGAATGTCCTTCCTGGAACTTGAACTCGGATCATCCAATGCTCCTCTTCTGGTAAAGTGGCGGTGTAGGTCCCGGTGAAGCTTGGTATTCCGATGTTCATGTACCTAGTGACTTCCTTCAATTGTCGTCCAAAGAGTGTGTCTTCATCCGGTTGTGCAAACTTGTTCCTTGAGTCCGCCATCCTAAAGAGTAGAAAATGGAGAGGAGTCAGAAATGAGTAGAGAAGAGTGACCTATGGCTCATCTTAGTGGTCGTGTCCTACATTCAGTGTGTGCTCTGATACCATCTTGTAGCGACCCGACCTCAGACGGTCAAGTCTCTGTGCTTCAGTGTCATCCCTGGATCGGTAATGCTGACACACACAGTACTCGAATGGATTTATAACAGAGTAGCAATCACACACTTATTACATCGAATGTCTCAAAAGAGAACTTATTACAATAAATATGGCTTAAGGCCATCTAAATAAGATAACAACGGAAGGCTTGGAAGATAAAGCGAGTCCATCAACTCCAACGGCATAGCTGAGTGCATGACAAACGATCTATGGCACCTTACTCGTCGTCTGAAAAGTGTGCAACATGATACGTTGCAGCCCGAAAATGGGTCAGCACATGGAATATGCTGGCAATATAACACAGTAGAGCAATAAACAGATAAATGCTATCACTACATGCATATATGGCTGGTGGAGGCTCTATGGTTATATAGTTTTTGCGTAAAGCCAATTTTTCCCTACATCAAAGGAATAAGTTTTATTTAACTATCATGGTGGTTGAAACATCATTGAGAAGGTTCCTCCAACTCAATCCCAATTAAAGTAATCATTAACAACCCAACAAATTAATTTAGAGTGATGAGTTCAAATCAATAATTCAAGTACCAGATACTCAAAATGTCCATAACTGGGGACACGGCTAACCATGATTAGTTTATACACTCTGCAGAGGTTTGTGCACTTTTCCCCACAAGACTCGATCTCCTCCGTTGGATTTCTCGCACTGCATGGTGTTTGAGAAACGGATGACCGAGACACAGTCTTTCAGAAGCATTAACTCTAACCCCGGGTAGACAGTACCAACCTACATCCCCTACATCTGCTAGCCTACCACTAGAAGAGGTCATGCAACATACTCAACTATGCTAGAGCCCATAATAGCTTGTGGCTGCACACGGAAGTTTCTAGCATGAATAATCTTATGATCCCTTTGAGCCTGGGTGGCAGACCGTAGGATGATCACACGGGTTCTTCGGGATATCCTAGGACAACACTGGATTCTCCAGGTGCCCACAAGCAATCCACCCAGATGTGTATTAGAGTTGCCACCTTAAGTTGAACCATTAATTAACAACTCATATGGATTCACTCAACCCGAATCCACGTCTACGAGCATAGCATGGCGATATAAGCATAACGTATAAGTAACTCCCAGGGGTTTGAAAATAAACAGGGCAATAGGTTCTACCTCATCATCTACTTCCCAAATACCCACATGTTAAGAGATCCTACTCATGCAATGTGTGAGGGTTGAACTAATGCATAAAAACTGGGTATGAAAGGGGTATGATCAAAGTGTTACTTGCCTTGCTGACGATCCGCAAAACCTAGTAACTCGTAGTAGCACGCTTCGCACTCCGGGAATTCTACCGCAAACAAACAATAACATACATAAGCAATCAAGCCAAGATGCACGGGTAAAACTCAAATAAGAAGATCTAACCAGAAAGTTCAACTGAAGAACTCCGGTTTGCAAAAAGAATCAAATCAAACGGAGCAAGAAACTCAAACTACGAAAGAAACAATATCCGATTACTAATCTGGACTAGAGTCAAATTTTACAGCACCAAAATCTTGTTCAAATTGGTTAAACAGAAAGAGAACTTCGAGACGAAGATCTAGGCACTTATTTCACCTGATTTGAATAAACGAGCGAAAAGTTATACTAGATTGAAGATTAGGGCAGAAATCGCGATCGGAAATAATCGTGGAAAAACCCTGGAAAAAGAAAAACTGACGAACAGGCTAATGAACGAACGTTCACTGTCTGCGGCTAATGGATGAACGGCGTTCGTTAAAACGAACGTACGGACGAACGTCCGCTATTTAACTAAACTGCAAAAAACAAAAACCGATCTAAATAAAAAAACGACCTAGGGTTTTGAAAAAAACGAACGGTTTTTCTCGCGAAAACCGGCGGCGGCGGCGGTTACTACCTCGGCGGCGCGGCGAGGCGGTGGCGGCAGCGGGCGGCGGCGGCGGCGAGGCAAGGCGGCGGCGGATCGACGGCGAGGCGAGGCTAGGGTTAGGGCAGCGGCGGCGCGACTTGGGCCTCGGGGGGGGGGGGGGGGGGGGGGGTCGCGGGCCTCAGCTTATAAAGCCAGCCGGGCCAGGAGTCCTAGTCGGACACGGCCCGGTTAGGTCGGTTCACTTTAAAAAAAACCTAACGCAGAAAAACTAACGAAAGAAATACTAAACGGACTCCAAAAATCCTGAAATAAATTTTCGCGGTCCTCTAATAATATTACGGATAAAGTGAACATTTATTGGGGCCTCTAATGCAATTTTGTAAAAAAAGCACATTTTTTCTAATTCAAATAAAATAGCAATAAAATCCAAATAAAATTTATTTATTTGATTTTAATATTTTCCCTCCAATATTTCATTTATTTTGGAGAAGTCATATTATCTCCTCTCATATATTTTAATATGAAATATTTTCGGAGAGAAAAATAATTAAAACCTTGTTTTGATATTTGATAAAATTCAAATATAAAGAACGTGAAATCCCCAACTCTCTCTGTGGGTCCTTGAGTTGCTTAGAATTTCGAGGATCGCAAAACGAAATGCAATAAAAATATGATATGCATGAATGACATATGTATAACATTCCAAATTGAAAATTTGGGATGTTACATCCGTGATCTCAGGATTATCCTCATTGCTGCACAGAAAAATTATGTCCTTATTGCACCACTAGGTGACGAACCTGTTGCAGGAGCAGGTGCAAACGTTATGAACGTTTTGCAAGCTCGGTATGATGACTACTTGATAGTTTAGTGCACCATGCTTTACGGCTTAGAACCGGGACTTCAAAAACATTTTGAACGCCACGGAACATATAAGATGTTCCAAGATCTGAAATTGTTATTTCAGACTCATGCCCGAGTCAAGAAGAATGAGACCTCTGACAAGTACTTTGCCTACAAGATGGAGGAGAATAGCTCAACCAGTGAGCATGTGCTCAGAATGTCTGAGTACTACAATCGCTCGAATCAAGTGGGAGTTAATCTTCCAGATAAGATAGTGATTGACAAAGTTCTCTAGTCGCTATCACCAAGTTACTAGAACTTCGTGATGAACTATAATATGCAAGGGATGACAAAAAAGTTTCCCGATCTCTTCGCGATGCTAAAATCAGCGAAGGTAGAAATCAAGAAATAGCATCAAGTATTGATGGTTAACAAGACCACTAGTTTCAAGAAAAAGGGAAAGGGAAAGAAAGGGAAACTTCAAAAAGAATGGCAAGAAAGTTGCCACTCCCATGAAGAAGCCCAAAGCTAGACCCAAGCCTGAAACTGAGTGCTTCTACTGCAAGGAAATGGTCACTGGAAGTGGAACTACCCAAGATACTTGGCCGATAAGAAGGATGACAAAGTGAACAAAGGTATATTTGATATACATGTTATTGATGTGTACTTTACTAGTGTTTATAGCAACCCCTCGGTATTTGATACTGGTTGTTGCTAAGAGTAGTAACTCGAAACAGGAGTTGCAAAATAAACAAAGACTAGTTAAAGGGTGAGGTGACGATGTGTGTTGGAAGTGATTCCAAGGTTGATAAGATCACCATCGCACACTCCATTTACCTTCGGGATTAGTGTTGAACCTAAAATAAATGTTATTTGGTGTTTGCATTGAGCATAAATATGATTGGATCATGTTTATTGCGATAGGGTTATTCATTTAATTCAAAGAATATTTGTTGTTCTGTTTACATGAATAAAACCTTCTGTGGTCATACACCCAATGTAAATGGTTTATTGAACCTCGATCGTAGTCATACACATTTTCATAATATTGAAGCCAATAGATGCAAAGTTAATAATGATAGTGCAACTTATTTGTGGCACTGCCGTTTAGGTCATATTGGTGTAAAGTGCATGAAGAAACTCCATGCTGATGGGCTTTTGGAATCACTTGATTATGAATCACTTGATGCTTGCGAACCATGCCTCATGGGCAAGATGACTAAGACTCCATTCTCTGGAACAGTGGAGCGAGCAACTGACTTATTGAAAATAATACATACTGATGTATGCGGTCCAATGAGTGTTGAGGCTCGCGGCGGGTATCGTTATTTTCTGACCTCCACAGATGATTTGAGCATATATAGGTATATCTACTTGATGAAACACAAGTCTGAAACATTTAAATAGTTCAAAGAATTTCAGAGTGAAGTGGAGAATCATTGTAACAGGAAAATAAAGTTTCTACGATATGATCGCGGAGGCGAATATTTGAGTTACGAGTTTGCCTTCATTTAAAACAATGTGGAATAGTTTCACAACTCACGCCACCTGGAACACCATAGCATAATGGTGTGTCCGAACGTCGTAACTGTACTTTATTAGATATGGTGCGATCTATGATGTCTCTTACCGATTTACCTCTATCATTTTGGGGTTATGCATTAGAGACAGCTGCATTCACGTTAAATAGGGCACCGTCTAAATCCGTTGAGACGACACCGTATGAACTGTGGTTTAGCAAGAAACCTAAGCTGTCGTTTCTTAAAGTTTGGGGTTACGATGCTTATGTGAAAAAGCTTCAGCCTGATAAGCTCGAACCCAAATCGGAGAAGTGCATCTTCATAGGATACCCAAAAGAAACTGTTGGGTACACCTTCTATCACCGATCCGAAGGCAAGATATTTGTTGCTAAGAATGGATCCTTTCTAGAGAAGGAGTTTCTCTCGAAAGAAGTGAGTGGGAGGAAAGTAGAACTTGATGAGGTAATTGTACCTTCTCTCGAGTTGGAGAGTAGTTCATCACAAAAATCAGTTCCAGTGATGCCTACACCAATTAGTGAGGAAGTTAATGATGTTGATCGTGAAACTTCAGATCAAGTTACTACCGAACCTCGTAGGTCAACCAGAGTACGTTCCGCAACAAATTAGAACAGTAAACCTGTTCTGGAAGTCATGTTACTAGACCATGACGAACCTGCGAACTATGAGGAAGCGATGATGAGCCCAGATTCCGCAAAATGGCTTGAGGCCATGAAATCTGAGATGGGATCCATGTATGAAGAACAAAGTATGGACTTTGGTTGACTTGCCCGATGATTGGCAAGCCATTGAGAATAAATGGATCTTCAAGAGAAAGATGGACGCTGATAGTAGTGTTACTATCTACATAGCTCGAATTGTCGCAAAAGGTTTTCGACAAGTTCAAGGTGTTGACTGCGATGAGATTTTCTCACTCGTAGCGATGCTTAAGTCTGTCCGAATCATGTTAGCAATTGTCACATTTTATGAAATCTGGCAAATGGATGTCAAAACTGCATTCCTTAATGGATTTCTTAAAGAAGAGTTGTATATGATGCAACAAGAAGGTTTTGTCAATCCTAAAGGTGCTAACGAAGTGTGCAAGCTCCAGCGATCCATCTATGGACTGGTGCAAGCATCTCGGAGTTGGAATATACGCTTTGATGAGTTGATCAAAGAATATAGTTTTATACAGACTTGCGGTGAAGCCTGTATTTACAAGAAAGTGAGTGGGAGCACTACAACATTTCTGATAAGTATATGTGAATTACATATTGTTGATCGGAAATAATGTAGAATTTTCTGGAAAGCATAAAGGAGTGTTTGAAAGGAGTTTTTCAAAGAGCATAAGATGTGCTTGAGGGTCTTTCTCTTCATCTCCTATAAAAGCATGTTTAGTTACTTCGTGGATTAGTTTACAATCAATCGAATACTCAGGAGCAAAATTTGTAGGATGGACTATAGGAGATCTGGAGCCCATATATGGAGCACAATACTCTCTCAAAGACTTCTCCTCTTTCAGATAATGGACATCTCTACATAGCAAGTGTTAAGCTTAGTAGCTTGATTTTTTTGTAATTTTCCTTATAATTGAGTTTGTAGCTCCTGTGGAAAACACTCAAGATAATCTGGTAGAGAAGTTCTTCTAGAATGATTAGCGCCCATGTCACTAACAGAAAGCGTCTACAATAACAACACCTGCAAATCAGTTACGAAACAAATACTATGCGCTTAGTTTCCCAGCAACAGCGCCAGATAATGCTTGATGAGCTACAAGATACACATGGCAGTGTAGCACCTTCGTGTAAGTATCATAATAGTAATCGTCCCAATAAAGAATTGAGGAGAGTATTTATGAGTGGCATTTTTGTCACACGCGAGTTGTTACCGGTCTCATATGAAGTAACTATTTCAAAATCTGCAGAGGCTATTAGTGTCCTTTAGAACAAATATATTGGAGTAGTAAAAAGGATTGATTGTAGCAGCAAGAATAAGAACTTAGAAATAAAGAACATAAATTAAAGGCGGAAAATAAAGTTTGTTTCCTGCAAAAGAGAGATTAGGCGTGGAGAGAGGATCATGGTTACATCAAGCGTTCCAGTGCGACGGTAATACAAATTACCTTGTATCGTGAGTCTAGTATTTCGATTGCTTGTTCAGTAGGTGGATCACCCTAGGGTTGTGGAACTCCTCCATGCGGGGTTACATTCCACTCTATGGTCCTGCTTCGACATTGCCACAGTGTGGTCGTCGTCACAATTAAGGTTGTTAAACCAGAACCATGTATTACGTTCGGTGGTTCACCATTATCTCATATCGTCTTTGTTCCTCATAGATATCTCCACCTGACACCTAAAGGTCACGGATTCCTTGAACAATATTTGTTACATGTGTATATCTTTAGATCATGCTACCTGGGCCCTTAAATTGGACAACACGCATTACGCTCATCACGGAATAACAACTTAATTACTAAGTAATCATACGACTATAAACACGAATGACGACATTTAGGATAGACACAAATTAATCTTACCATTGGCCTACATCTCCCATGTCTAGAGGGAGTTACTCACATATCATAGAAGAGTAACCAATCATCTCAGAGAATAATCCAATGAAAACCATATTAATAATACCGAGAACATCCACAATAAGATGAATGACTAAACCAGTCTCATTCTCTAGATGAGTATGAATAGAGTTATACACCCTCATCCTGCAACTTGGAATTCCTCTTATAATGGTAATGATGAGATGATATGAAGACGTGAAAAAAATATGGAAAAGATCTCTGATAGTTCTTCTTCTCTGGATTTCTTCTCCCTCTGTTCTGGATGGAGTGGCGGTGACTAGGTCTCTTTGATGCTCGATGCCCCTTGACGAAGTTTTCTCCTGTAGATCAGGGGAGGTCGTCGGCGCCTGGTACGAGCGCTTGCACTCGTACTGGTGGCCATCTTGTGCTCTGTTGCCGCTGGTGCATTTTCTTCCAACATGAAAGTTGCTTCAAATGGCATGATTTTGTGTAAACTTGACTAGTTTCCTTAAATAAATTTTCCTTCCAAACATTTAAAAATGATTTTTATTCTCTCTTGAAGAATTATCATTAGAAATAACTGAGAAATAGCGAAAACCAAGTCAAAAATCTTCATGGAAAGTGATAAATTCTTGAGCCATTACTTGCTCTCTCGTAAGAGTGGTTGGGTAACCCCCAAGTATAAGGATGAAGTAACGTAGCACTAAGAATTCCCATTTATAGTAAGGTTTATCAAACCAGAAGGTGTTCTCCTAGCAAACAAAGTCACGAGTACCTACACACAAAGCACAACACACACTTGTCCCAACATTTCAAGAAGGTTTCCAAGCTTCTTGTCCTGCTAGTTACAAGCGTAAATTACACAGTATGGTAGGCATTGGTACATAGACAAAATAAAATAAATGGTACAAGAAAGAATAATATTTTTGTTATGGTTTTCAATTATGGAAAATAGACCCTCGGGGCCTTCACTAGTGGCATCTCTCCAAGCAGATAAGTGTGGTGTGGTAAACAAATTACAGTTGGGCAACGATTAAATTAAAATATTTATATTTACATTCATGGTATAATCTTGCATAGAAATTACCTCTATGGTATGTAGACTGATGCTACTCCCGTAGGAGTTGTTGGATTCCTCGAAGAGGAAAGATGATGTAGCACAGCAGCAGAAAGTATTTTCCTCAGTTAAGAACCAAGGTTTATCGAATCAGTAGGAGTCACCAAGCTAACAATATAAGCAACATATGCACACAAACACGAAACAAATTCTTGCACCCAACTTGGCAAGGGGGTTGTCAGTCCCCTTGTCTTGCCAGTTACAAAACTAAAAGCAAATACATAGTGATAATAGTGAATGGCAAAAGGTAAAGGAAAATAAAAGAGTAAAATTATAAGAGCTTTGTATTAATGGAGAATGGACCGAGGGGACATAGGTTCACTAATGGCATGAACAAATTACTGTTGGGTAATTGACAAAATAGTGAAAATTTATAAGTATGATCATTCATGGGATAATATCACGCGGGTATTACATCCATGATAAGTGACCGTTAATCCTATTGCATCTACTAACATACTCCACCCCAAGACAGCTATCCAATATGCATCTCAAAATATTAAGTTTTCAAGAAACAAAGTAACGCAATAAGCAAGATGACATAATGTAGACAAGAAGATATCTAGCCGTAAGATTAAACCCCGCTGTTTTATTCTTAGTGGCAACAAGACAAATGTGTGTGTTGTCCCTTTCTGTCACTAGGATATAGAAATCGCCGCCAGATTGAACCCACTACTATGCACCACTTCCTCTGAAGAACTATTCATCTATCTTGGGCAGAGAAGACTCATATATCGAAAAGCATACATAGTTATTTAATTATGCAGCAAAGAAACTTCAAGAGATTCAATAGAAATCAATGAATAATATGATCATAAATCCACAATTCATCGGATTCCAACAAAAACACCACAAGAATTACATCGGATTGATCTCAAAAGAGAACGTGGTATTTAAGATCAGAGAGAGAGGAAGGGAGAAAGAGAGAGGGAGAGGGAGAAAGAAAGCCATCTAGCTACTAGTATGGACCCATAGGTCCTGAAGGAACTACTCACACACCATTATGGAGGCAACAAGGTTGATGAAGATTTCCACCTCAATGGTTTCCCCTCCGACAGAACTCCAGAACAGGGCTCCTAATGAGATTGCTTCTAACATAGGCTTGTGGCGGCGATAAAATTGTTTCGGGTCTCGCTCCAAGGGTTTTGGAATATTTCTGAATTTATAGGCCAAGAATTAGGTCAAGATGTGGCACATGGGTGCCACAAGCCTGGGTGCCCCCCAGGCCACGCCTTCCACCCTCGTGGAAACCTCGTGGGTCTTCTGATCTCCTGCCGAAGCTTCTGGTGTTCCTTTTGGTCCACATTCGTAGCCCAATAGCACACCCAAGTTGACCTATCTTTGCAGTGCTTTAGGCAAACAGATTAATAGAGACAAGTACGCTATCTATTTTATTTTTTAGCAAGAGTTGTTTGGCAATAAGGAAAGAGGAGATCAAGGCCATGGTCAATATTCAAAATGATGCCTTGAGTGAAAAGTATCTTGGTATGCCCATTGATGTAGGTAGAACGGAAAAATAGAATATTTAACTACCTTTGGTGACAGAGTCCGGGACAAGTTACAAGGTTGGTTGGATGGAGAAGTTACTTTCAAGGGCAGCCAAAGATGTTCTTATTAAATTAGTAGCACAGGGTGTCCCAACCTATTCAATGTCATGCTTCGAGTTACCTTGTAGTTTGTGTTCTCATATCAACTCTATGCTTCAAAAAATTTGGTAGGGTGGCAAAAAAAGGACAATACAAACCGACATGGGTTTCAAGGAAAGATATGTGCAAGATGAGCAGCAAGAGGTTTGGGCTTCCATGATATATAACTTTTCGTCCTAGCACTCTTGGCAAAGCATGGATGGAGGATTCTACAAAATCCTGACTCGCTAAGTGCTAGAATTTCAAGGCTAGGTATGACCCTCAAGGGCATCTTCTTGAAGCCGATCTGGGTAGCAACCCATCTCATATTTGGTGGTCTATTCATGAAGGAGTTCCAGTGCTAAAGCAAGCACTTATAAGAAGAATCGGTGATGCAGCATCACTAATGCATGAGACAATAATTGGATCCCACAAGACTGTTCCTTGCAACTGGTTGCATGCGTATTGATGCACTGGCAGACGTCGTCGAGTTCATTAACCAAGGAAGATCGAGAGTATGTTGAGTATGTTAGTCGCATTGATGGAAAAGGAAGCAAAAAACCATAGTGGTATTCGAGAGTAAAGATACTACTTTAAGAGGTTCACATGTGAAATGCCTAACATGTAGAGACACTACATATAAGTACAAAGCGGTAAGTATGCTTTTGGTAAATATGATTAAATTTTCATGTATAATATATGGAAAAAAATTCACAGAAAGTATTCTATATGCTTAACCAAAATTTACAAACTTTGACTTAAGACAAAGCTAATATGCAGAGTAAACAAAAATGAAGGGAGTACATTTTAAAATATAAAATGATGTGATGCATTGACTCATATATCTTATTATTAAGATTTTTTTTAGTTTTAATCTGAACTGTGAGAATTACTAGCTAGTCAATCTGAATTTTTTTCTTTCCTGGACCAGTAAGAACTCAAACTTGGGGATGTCAATCGTTACTTTAGATAGTTTTGGTACATATGAGAGAGTAGAGGATAGAGGGAGTCAAATTGGTCATGCCATCAAGTCTTTAAAATCTCCCACGAGTTGTCATGGACTAGGTTCCTACCTATATAGATGCAATGAATTTTATGTAAGCATGGAAGTTCTGAATGGCTAAGGTATATATTTAAAGAATAAACGTTGACTAGTCCCATTTCCAAACCAAACGTTGTTCGTTGTGTTTAAAATATTATATTTAGCTAGGTTAACACCCCAAACATAAATCAAAACAATAGTGCCATAATCATATTGACTATAATCGATCATGTGTGTCACTCAAGACTTATTAATAGATAGAATGGCTTGAAATGGCTCTGTCGAATGTAGGTCCCTCCTAAACTTGTCTTCGTTCTACAAGATCTTAACACAAACACTTTAAGGACTATCCCCATGCCTTCCACTTTAATGCTTACCATGAGCTAGCAACCCAAATGGTCTCAATTAAGCAACGTGACACACATAGAGAAAGTGGTTACAAATAATCTTTCCATCCCGCCACATGAGATTTTTCTATGCCCTCCTATCGGTTACGAGCCACATCCACCAGGTCACCATGTCCGAATCTCTCCCCACACCTACCTGCTTGGAGTCCTCTTATCGTCCATCACCGCCTCATATGCCTTAGTCTTCTACGGGTCCGATTCTAGCATGGAAGTTCAGACCTAGATGTGGCACTAGAGGCGAGGATCTGGAGCTCAATCTTCGGCGGGGATGTTAGTATTGGGTGGCGCGGGTAGTGGATAATAAAGGGTGGCGCATGGCAAGGGACGAGTGTTGTGGTTCTACATTACATAGAAGGAGCCAAAGAAACAAGGGTGGCGAGTGAGGTTGTAGAGGAGGGGGTAAAGAGAGTGGCTATGGGTGTCGTTGGTGCGAGACTAGCTTAGGATTGGACTAGGGGGTTGTGGCTGTTTTATTTACACTAATATATGGATTATATTAACTAAGGAAAAAGATTACAAACTGAGCATTCAGACGTAGAACAATTGCCCCACCTTTTATGTAATAAAAATGTAGAAACACATCAAAGCCCTTCAAATAATCCTTTTTAATTTAACCTTCTACCGCTTGCTTCTTTGTCGCATCGCCGGGGCAAAGAATGAAGACGAGAAAAGTGGCAGATGTGTTGCCCACACAAGAGCATATGCCTAAGGAAGACACGAACCCACTAGCTTCTTGATGCAGCCGACCAGTCCGACGAGAGGGGGTTTAAGCAAGGGCGCATTATTTGACACAATGTCTTCATTGCCATCTGAATGGTGCCATCGTGACCAAATCCTAACTATATGTTGAACACTCATAACTGGCGTTTCCCCGCATAACCCTCCGCCGAAGCAATGGGCGGGAGGGGAGGGAAACCCATGCATGGGAGGTGAAGATCTGGAGAAAGGAGGGATCCCAAAAGACGGTGATCATGTCTTTGTTTGTTAGAGACTTATCTTGAGGCATTTGGCTGTTAGACTAGCATTGCGGTCGTTGCTGGGCCATTTCAGCAATAAATCCCAATCAACTGTCCTATCACCATCTGATTTGCATGCACATTAATTTCAGGCATATCGATAGTGATCAAACTGCATGCACTCAGAATTCTTTCCCTTGGACTCATGATCTTATTCGCCTCCATAAACCATATACGAAGTATGTTCATCGTCATATCAGACCCTCAGGGGTTGGCCACGTCATTGCTCACGACGCTTAATAGTTTGAAATTGACATGTCGGTGACGTGCTTTAATTGTCACAAGTTAATTAAGTTAGAAGGAATCAATACCAGCCAATCCTGCAACAAATCACGTGATTTGTTGATTAGAAAATTCATTCAACGCAAGATTCCTCTATAGGAACCTTTAATTTCACGTCCGTGAATCTCCTACAATATTGCCAAGAGTTTTTAGCTCAAAGTTCGTACGTTGTATATGCAGGGTGCATTTCGAGTTGGTGAATATTTGTGTGTAGATCGATGCGTAGAACGTGATGCATCCATTGGTGAATATTCGTTCGTACGTTGTACATATCTTGTTTATTTATTCTTACTAGCAAAAAGGCTCGTGCATTGCAATGGGAGAAAAAAATGACCCTCTCGTATCTCTAGCTGAATCAGTTGGACAGATTGTGCGTGACCGGCAGGCAGGTTATGAGATCAAACCCTTCCATCGGTAATTTTATTTCTTGACAGCTCTTCAGGCCTGGGCCACAATGCACTGCCAGGTGGGCTTTCTCTGTTGGGCCAAAACAGGTGGCAAGTAACGAAACTAAGTAGCATATATGAAATTAATTGAAGCGGGACCAAATGAAGTAGGATGAAACTAAAAATATCACCTCTCTTTAATAGTAGGTATAAATTTAGCTCCAATTGCAGTGCGAATCTTCTGTTTACCGAATAGTTAAAGTTAAGCCATGGCTGGCAAATGTGTAACATGTGTTAACAATTACTCCAATAGTCTATATAAACCAGGTTATTTCCTCCGGCAATACACACTTAAGCTGTGTTACATTGTTGTAGATTGCAACAAGCTAGTTGTGACCGGAGGTATTGTTGTTCCAAGATCCGGCTCTGGTCTCTCTCCACTTGATTGAAGGTAATACTGTTTCCCAGTTCATCGTGCATGATCTTCGAGCTTTTAATTCCTATACTTGTCCCTTGTATGAGCTAGATGTGAAAATCCATGAGCTTTAATGTTCCCACGCGTATTTCTTTGCTGAGGGAGTACAAATCTTACTTAATCAACTGAGCAGATTTCTAACCTGCTGAGCTTGCAACGTAATACGTGATTCTATTAAGAATTTCGTCCCGTTTTTTATCAGAAACAGGGAGGGACCCATTTCTATTGAACCGGGCATTTCAGATTCTATGGGAAGCATAGGGACAGTTCAGATGACGGTGCAGGAGCTTGCTGGCGCCCTCGGCACGCCCGACGTGCCAGCCCAGTACATCGTGCGCGCGCACCAGGACCAACAGCTCGCCGCGGCGGTCGTTGCACCGGTCCCTGTCATTGACCTCGGCCGCCTTTTGAAGCACGGCGACGGCACCTCAAACGAGGCGGCGAAGCTCCGGTCAGCCATCGAGTCCTGGGGCCTCTTTATGGTAAGTGACAACCCTATGAGCTGCAGCTGCGTACTACCCCACTATTTTGGAGCAAGACCAAGCAGGAATATCCATGTCCTTTTGCATGTATCTTCTTGCAGGTCAGTAACCATGGTGTAGACGCCGTAATGGACGACATGATGGCCGCGTCGAGGGAGTTTTTCTGGCAGCCGCTCGAAGAGAAGCGGAGATACACCAACCTGATCAGCGGCGAGCGGTTCCAGTTCGAGGGGTACGGGAATGACCGGGTGAGCTCGCCGGACCAAATCCTTGATTGGACTGACCGCCTCTACCTTTTTTTTTTGAAACGGAGGCAAAAGCTTTGCCTCATCCATTAAATAAGAGAGAAAAGAGTTTGTTACAAGTTACCCAATTACACGGCATGCGGATTATTGTCGCAAAATTAAAGACCCTAGCTTTTTTGCACCGGCGACGATCCAAAGGTTGGCCTCAGTAGAGATGGAGGAGAGCAAGATTGTCGGTGGAGCACTCTTGTGTTTGAAAACTCTTGCGTTACGCTCGTTCCAAATTGTCCATGACACGAGCATGGTGAGGGATGCCTTGGCTTGTCGGTTTGGCGTGCCGTCGACGCAAGTACTCGCCCACCAATCTTTAACCGAGTCAAAGAAGGCCAAGCGAAAGTGTCTAGCCCGAGAATGAGGAATTTCTCGATGACCAATGACCAAAGCCTTCGAGTATAGCGGCATTTGTAGAAGAGGTGAAGTCTGCATTCTTGCACCCTCTTGCAAAAAGGGCAAAGATCACAATTTGGCCACCCACGCTTTGCCAACCTATCGGCGGTCCAAATTCTATCTTGGAGCGCCAACCAAGCAAAGAATTTGATTTTTGAAGGTGCCCAAGCCTTCCAAACCATCTTATCCATGGGTGAGAGGACCATCCCTAGGTATTGCGCCTTGTATGCGGAGGCCGCCGAGTATTGCCCACTTGTCGTATGTTTCCAAAGAATGTCGTCCTCGGTGAGATCGTCGAGATGGACCTCAAGGAGGAGCATCCAAAGAGCGAAGAACTGTGTGACGTGCTCAACAGAAACAACGGTTGGGGGTTTGATCTTGAGGATCCACGCATTGTGCTTGAGCGCCTCCCGCACCTTCCAATTTTTTCTCTTGGAGGCCTCATAGATGAGCGGAGCAATGTCCTTAGGCTTGCGCTAAGGAGCCAAGGAGAGTCCCAGAAGGGGGTCTTCGCGCCGTTACTAACGATGATGGTGGTGGAAGCATAGAAAAAATTGAGGTCCTCCTCGTCGCATGGGTTTCCCATCCCCACCCACATCTTGGTGGCATCCTTCCATTCATACCACGGCCACCGCAACCTGAGAGCCCGAGTGAACTTGTCGGTGTTGAGAACCCCAAGCCCCCCATACTCAAGAGGCCGGCAAACAATCTCCCAATTCCCCTTGCATTTTGCCCCCGTCGTCTTGTCCGAATCAGACCATAAGAAAGCTCTCTCGATCTTGTTCACATTGAGAAGGATGGTTGGTGGAATGACCAGCGGGGTGGCGGGGTAGACCACTTGGGATGTGATCATGGACTTGACAAGGGTCGTTCGCCCGATGGTGGTGATGTTTTGACCATCATAAGTTGATAACTTGCTCGCAACTTTGTCCACGAGAAATTGGAGGTCCATCAACTTGAGCTTCCAAACGGAGAGGGGCAGCCCCAAGTATCGCAAGGGGAACAAAGCCCGTGTTGCCGGCAAACTTTGGGTTAGGCGGCCCAAATCAAGATGGTTGCAGCGAATGGGCACCATAGAACTCTTCTGGAAATTGGTGCAATGGCCCGTAACCTCTCCGAAACCCCTCAAAATGCTTGCAAGGTTGTCCACGTCCTTTTTGACCGGGGCCAAGAAGACGGCTGTGTCATCCACGTACAGAGAGGTCCTCATCACGGCTCCCCTACCCCGGATTTTATGGAGGAGCCCCTTTCTCGTAGCTACATCTAGAATTCTTTGGAGCGGATCAATGGCGATGATGAAGAGAAACGGTGATATGGGATCTCCCTGCCGAAGACCTTTCCCATGCTTGATGGGACACCCGGCAATACCATTGAGAACGATCCTCGAGGATGAAGAGCTAAGGAGGGCCGCGATCCAGTCCCGGAATTTACTTGGGAAGCCTCGCCGTTGGAGAAGATCAAGCAAATACTCCAACTTAACAGAGTCGAAGGCCTTGCGAATATCAAGCTTGAAAAGGAGGGAAGGTGTCCTCCTCTTGTGGAGGCGCCGAGCGAGATTGCGAACATACAAAAAGTTGTCGTGGATACTTCTTGTTTTGATGAAGGCACTTTGGGCGTTGGAGACGAGGTTTGTCATGTGTGGGCCGAGCCTCATGGAGAGCACATTCGCGATAATTTTCGTGATTGCGTGGATGAGACTGATGGGCCTATAATCGGCGATCCCCTCCGCCCCTTCCTTCTTATTCAGGAGCACCACGTTTGCAAAGTTTAGCCACTGGAGGTTTGCAGTGTGTAGGGAGTCAAAGCGCGTGATAACCCTCATGAGGTCGTGCTTGATAATGTCCCAACACTTCTTGAAGAAGAGGCCCGTGAAACCATCCGGCCCCGGAGCCTTGTCACTTGGCATTGTCGTTGATCGCTTCGAGAACTTCACTCTCAGACATAGGGGAGTCAAGGCCAGGCAGATCGAGAGGTTCGAAATTTAGCTCCTCCCAATTGAAATCTTTGCGGCTTTGAGGGCCTCTGCTCATGACATTTGAAAAGTGGTCTTGGATTAGCTTCTCTTTGGCGTCGTGCTCGGTGACCCAACCAAGCTCGTTCTTGATTCTATGTATATGGTTTTTTCTTCTCCTTGCATTAACACGGCGGTGGAAGAACTTGGTATTGGCGTCCCCTTCTTTGAGATTGAAAATTCTTGCACATTGTTTCTTGCGAGATCTTTCGAGCGCACCCAAGGCGATGACCCTTCTCTTGAGCCTGGCTCGGAGCTCAAGTTCTTCGATGGAGAGAAGCCTATCCTCTTGGGCAATGTCGAGGCGTAGAATCACCAAAAGCGCTGCCTGAAGGTGAATTTTAGCCTTTGAGAAAAGGCCCCTACTCCACTCGGAGAGGCGGAGCCCCGTCTTCTTGAGCTTGTGATGTAGGATTTGGTATGGCTCAGTGTGTTCTACCCTCTCGTTCCACGCCTTTTGGACCACCGCATTGAAACCGGGCATGGATGCCCAAAATTTTTCAAATTTAAAGACCCGAGGTCTTCTTGGTCCCTTGTTGTCGGCAAGAAGTAGCGGACAGTGGTCGGAGAGGGAGGAGGAAAGCGCATTAAGGACATGGGTGTTGAAGGTTGTGTCCCACCCGGCATTGCAAAAGAACGAGTCTAGTTTGCACAAGGTAGGGTTTGCCCTCTCATTGCTCCACGTAAATCTCCGGTTTTGGAGGTGAATTTCTTTGAGCTCACAGCTCTGAAGTGTTGCCCTGAAACGATTGATCCTACTGCGGTTAACATTCCTCTTGTTTTTATCTCTAGCCCGGTATATTTGGTTGAAATCTCCGGTGGCAAGCCACGCCGTCCCAGGTGGCGGCTTCTCTGCCAGTAGCTCGGCAAAGAAAGCATCTTTGCAGGAGTAATCCGTGGGGCCATAGACGGAAGTGATCTTGAAGAGGACGTCGGTCCCTCTCACCCGGACCATGGCGGAAAGGCAGTACGTAGTGAAGTTAATGCAGGAAAGATCAACAAGCAGATCATCCCAAAGCATCAAGATGCCACCCCTGGTACCAGTTGCTGGCCTCTGCGCGAAGCTATGCAGCCTATGCCCGCCCAGGAAGGTTGCCGTGAACTGATCGACATGCTGGAGCTTTATCTCTTGGAGGCAAACGGCATGACAGGACGAGGAGGCGATCGTGGCATTGACAGTGGAGCGTCGATCCGGGCAGTTGAGACCCCTCACGTTCCAGCTCAGGAAATTGATCGGTTGTTCTATCATATTAAAACCAGGAGCACCTTGTAGCCTGGCCACATGGCGGAGGTGGCCGAAGCAGCAGCAACAGGGGCATGAACATGTTTGGGACGCACAGAGAACAGCCAAGGTTTGAAAGTTGCACATACAGCAGAACATTGCCATCCAGAGGAAACAGAACGTAGCCCACTAAGGATACATGGCCACAGGCCAACATACAGACTACTCCAAACACACAGAGCGCCCTTACACATGGACCAAACACCTAGCAGCTCATGATTTTGTACTAACATATTGAGACTAAGAAACCCCAGCTGGACAGAGCCAACGAGCAGTCAGGTGGCCGCCTGCTGAGCCGCGGTGCCGGCATCGCTCGTCTCCAGATCGAGAGCACCTCCCCCTCCATGCGCAATGAGGGCCTCCTCAACATCCGTCGCGCTGTCGTTGTCGAGTTTAAACAGCCCTCGCATTGCCACGATCACGTCAGGCGGCAGCTGCTCCTTGAATCGCTCCGCGAAGGCATCCATCGCGGCGTTAGTGACGTCTTCCCCATCCTTTGACAATGCCTAAGGTGTGGCACACTAGCATCTCAGCCGCCCTGGCCGCCGGAGGCGCCTTTGGGCGGCCTGCAGCCCGCGGTTTGCTGATGGAGAAGCCTCCACCGGTCTTGGAGATGTTGATCCCAGCCATTGTTTTCCGACGAGCCACTGGCGCCCTGACAGTTTTTGGGGTAGGGGAGGGCAGGATGGCGTCTTGGCGCTCTTGGAAAAGTGGTGCGAGGCACTGCAAGCCCACCGCACCACCAGCAGCAACGGCAGCCCTGCGCAGCCGCACCGGCGATGGTGTGCGCCGCAACGGACCACTGGACATCAGGGGAGGCGTCGGACCCGCCGGGCTCCAGCCGTGCCCATCAGTGGCCAAAGGAGGGGCAAGCACAGGCAGCGATTCGACGGCGCGTGCCGCGTCCCCACTTGCAGAGCCAGAGCCCAGGAGCACCGCGGCATGCCCCACGGCCGGGGCAGGCTCGGCAGAGCGGTGACGGGACACCACAACCATATCAGCAGCAGGGTAGCAGTCATCCTCAGCTGCAACGCTGCATGGTGTGCGGCAAGCGTCGGTGATCAAGGGTGGAGTCTGCGTAGCGGAGCTCATCAAGGGAGAGGCCTCAAATCCTGGAGGGCGCGATGCAGATGAAGACGACGAGGGGAGCACGGGCCTAGCCGGAGAGCAAATGCAGAGAGCTTCATTCGCAGTAGAATCAGCCACCAACACGGTCGACTGAGGCGCTTGCTTGGGCGGGGAAGAATCACGAGAGACTGTATGATCGGCAACAACATTGTCCACAAACTGACGGACCACCCTGACATCCGCGATGCTCGCGCCTATCACAGACGCAAGGGCCATTGCCACGGCCTTGCAAGAAGCATCGGATTGCGCCCCCGCGAGCCAAACAGTCGCCGCGTGACCTGAGCAGAGAGGTGCTTGCTTCAACGCATCCGGAGCAGTGGAACCTCCCACCCGTAGAGCAGCGTCACCGAGCTGCGGCCATGCCGACGAGGGCGGCGTCTGGGCTTGCGGAGGAGCAGGCCAACCACGAGCCGGTGGCCGGAGAGCGAGGGGAGCCACGGGTGGTGATGTCGCAGGCCGCCGCAGGGTCTTCAAGTCGCTGAGCGGACGCCATGCGTTGGTGCATCCTCGAGCACGATGACCTGGCCAGAGGCAGCGGGAGCACCTGAAGGGATCCCAACAGACCACAGCACGATGACCCGGAAATAGGCAGCGGCAGCATCTTCCGTGCATCCAGGCAGGAAGGGGACGCCGAGCAGGGGCCGGGGCAGGAGGCGCGGGCCACGCCGGGAGCACACGAGTTGCCATCCCTCGCCGGTCGCATCAGCATCACGCCTCGCATCCGCCGAGGAGCCGCTGCAGGAGGAGGACGAGGCGCCATGGCCGCGAGATGGCGGGACGATGATGATGGAAGCCAGCCGCGGCTGGGCTCCCTGGAGCTCGAGCAGCGTCTCCGGCACCAGCACCTCCGGTGCATCCCCTGGGATCTGGCCTTGGGGCGGAGACGAACGGACGAACGACCTGGATCTGGCGCCCTCCTGACCCGGCAGCGAAGACACGCTTGCAGAAACAACCTGAGGGATGAAATCCAGCGGCAGGCAAGCCGGAGGAGGTGGAAGCAGGCAAGGGCGCGGGGGGCTGGTGGTGGCCGGCGTCGGGATGGGATGGTGGGACCGCCTCTACCTCAAGGTGGAGCCAGAGGACGAGCGGCACGTCGCCCTCTGGCCAGCCCAGCCCAAAACCTTTAGGTGATCGACCCCACAGAGCAATGTCTTCACCAATTTCCTGGCTCGAGAGAGCATTTGTTGACGAATCATGTCATCATGAGAAATATATTATTGTTGCAGGGATGCTCTGCACGAGTTTACGAAGAAATGTGGGGGAGTGAAGGACGATCTGCTCAGGGCAATGGCGAAGCTGCTGGAACTTAACGACGATGATTACTTTGTGAAACACTTTGGAGAGAGGCCTCTTACTAACGCGAGGTGCAGCTACTACCCGGAGTGTCCAAGGCCGGAGCTCGTGTTTGGCCTTAAGCCCCACTCCGATGGAACTGTTGTTACAGTCCTCATGGTCGATGACAGGATTGGTGGCCTTCAAGTTCTCAAAGATGGGGTCTGGTGGGATGTACCGATCGTACCTCACACATTACTCCTGATTATAGGAGATCAAACTGAGGTACGCTTGTGAAATCAAATCTATATCCTGAAAATGTATTGTTTTGTAAAATAATTATTTATTTCCACCTTAATTGGCAATGTAGATAGTTTTTGAGTACTAGTCAAAGTTACAAAGTTTACTACATCTAGGACCGATATATATTCATGAACGGAGGTGGTACGTATAAACTAGTGCATAGGCTGATCAGGTAAAGACATTATGGTTTGCTTTTCCATGAAAAATGATTTCAAAGTATAACACAATTATAAGCATATTCTACCACATCCATATGAAACATGATAGTCCAAGTTACATGGAGGGAATCTCGAAACTTCAAATCTTCAACACTGAGTTTTCTCCAAAATATATAACCTCCCAGGCTGATGAAGGTTAAGCTTTTTGTGACATAGATAATGAGCAATGGGATCTTAAAAAGCCCTGTGCATAGGGTCGTGACAAACACAAAGAAAGAGAGACTATCGGTGGCACTAGACTACTCTGTTGATCCTAAGAAAGAAATCGAGCCATCGGCTCAATTGATCAATGAAAAGAGGTCGGCGTTGTACACAAAAGTGAAGATCAAGGACTACTTTGCTAGAAATTACAATGATTTTACTCAAGGCAAAATGGCTATCGATACAGTGAAGGTCTAACTAAGTCTGCTATCATTGCTTTCATTCAATAAAATGTGGCGATTTTGCGACACAGGTTTTCATCATCTATTCATGTATCATCGCATCCCTAAGTGTATTCACTCTCTTTCTCAATAACACATGTTTCAGTTTTTGGCATGGTTTACATGCTAATAAAAAAAGAGTTATGATGATTGTATATTTGTACCATGAAAAGGTATGTGATGATAATAATTTCACATGAGAAGAAATCCAAATAACTTTCTGGGTCGTATGAACTTGCGTCCCGGATGCTAAGTTACAATGGTAATCAATGCGTCGAAGGTTTTAGTAGAAACTAAAGGATGTATTTTAAATTGACAGTTATTAGGAGGCCTAATTTGCCGTAAGGGAGTCATGCTAATAATACTTCTAGTTGTAGGTATAAGTATAACGATCAACAAAGCCTTGCAAACAACAACGGAAAGCTAAATGTTGCGCAAATGGGCATACTAGACAAATAGAGCTGTGCACATGAAACACACCTCATCGTTTAAGAAATATCGTGCATTTAAAAAAAATCAACAAAGTGGTTCCACTAGTACAGAAATGAGCATTAGATGCGTCCTCTGGAGATGGTTTTGACCCCAAAAAATCCAGCTCCATGTAATAGCCTATAAGAGATGATTATATTTTTATTTTATTTTATTGCGGGAAGAGATGGTTATATTTGTTAGCAAAACTATTGGAGGCGGTTTCAAAAGTGGAATCGCATATAGTATTAGGTGGAGGTGGTTCGTTTGATGAGACCACCTCTAGTTTCTGGGATCCTTGGGCAGTTTTGTGTTCTAAACTTCTTTGATTATTTAGTACCTCAGGGCACCCTAGGGCGTACCTGGCGATGCTGAGATTCTGATTTAAACTTGGCACATGTTGAACGTTCACGAACATCATAGTCTGCTCATATGCAAGTGGATGTTGTATCTCAAGCTGGATCATCCACCATACACCCAATGACATGAGCCAAAACTTGGCATGTGTCTCCAACCGGACCAGGGTAACTGACTGACTGCCATTAGTATAAATGAATCTACAACTTCTTTTGTTTCTATCCTAGTGTTTTCTTTTTAACCAAAGTCATATGCAGCATGTTGTTGATGCCTAAGAGCTACTGCTAATGTTTGTAGAGGCCACACTACTCGAGTGGGCCTTGAGGCTCAGCCCTCGTGGAGCCCCGTTACTCTTGGAGGTGTGTTGCTTTCGCCTAACATGATTCTCAGCTCACTAAAAGTTTGCCAGTACCATCGGTTGGGTGACTTTATTTAGCCCATCAATTTATATTGCTCCCTCCGGAAGATCTATTGGGCCACTACAAAATCGATGATTTCTTCTGACGAGCCACTTGTGTCATGTAAAGCCGATTTATATCAACAAAAATAGTTTCTTCGCAGTTTTCGACTAGCACACGGTCTAAGCGTTGCCACAGAAAAGTAAATACTGACGGTACCACTTTTGCGTCAACAGATACATCTCCAACGTATCTATAATTTTTTATCGTTCCATGTTGTTATATTATCAATCTAGGATGTTTTATAATCATTTTATAGTCATTTTATATTATTTTTTGGTACTAACCTATTGACATAGTGCCAAGTGCCAGTTGTTGTTTTCTGCATGTTTTTTTACATCGCAGGAAATCAATACCAAACGGAGTCCAAATGCAACGAAACTTTACGGAGATTTTTTATGGACCAGAAGACACCCAATGGGCCAAGGCGGTGCCTGGGGGTGCTCCGAGGGGAGCACAACCCACCAAGGCGCGCCAGGAGGCCCAGGCGCGCCCTGGTAGGTTGTGCCCACCTCGGGTGCCCCCCGGACCGCCTCTTTGCTCTATAAATACCCAAATATTTCAGAAACCCTAGGGGAGTCGACGAAAATCAATTCCAGCTACCGCGGAGTCTAGAACCATCAGATCCAATCTAGACACCATCACGGAGGGGTTCACCACTTCCATTGGTGCCTCTCCGATGATGCGTGAGTAGTTCTTTATAGACCTTCGGGTCCGTAGTTAGTAGCTAGATGGCTTCCTCTCTCTCGTTTGATTCTCAATACAATGGTCTCTTGGAGATCCATATGATGTAACTCTTTTTGTGGTGTGTTTGTTGGGATCGAATGAACTTTGAGTTTATAATCAGATCTATCTTTTTATATTCATGAAAGTTATTTGAGTTTCTTTGATCTCTTATATGCATGATTGCTTATAGCCTCGTATTTCTTCTCCGATATTTGAGTTTTGTTTGGCCAACTTGATCTATTTATCTTGCAATGGGAAGAGGTGCTTTGTAGTGGGTTCGATCTTACAGTGCTTGATCCTAGTGACAGAAGGGGAACCGACACGTATGTATTGTTGCTACTAAGGATAAAACGATGGGTCTATCTCTACATAAATAGATCTTGTCTACATCATGTCATCGTTCTTATTGCATTACTTCGTTTCTCCATGAACTTAATACAATAGATGCATGCTGGATAGCGGTCGATGTGTGGAGTAATAGTAGTAGATGCAGGCAGGAGTCGGTCTACTAATCTTGGACGTGATGCCTATGTAATGATCATTGCCTGGATATCGTCATGATTATTTGAAATTCTATCAATTGCCCAACAGTAATTTGTTTACCCACCGTTTGCTATTTTTCTCGAGAGAAGCCACTAGTTAAACCTATGGCCCCCGGGTCTCTTTCTCATATTATTTGCCTTTGTGGTCTACTTTTCCTTTCCTTTTATTTTCAGATCTATCAAACCAAAAATGCAAAAATACCTTACTATAATTTATTCTTCTTTATTTTATTTGGCGTTCGATCTATCAATCTACTACAATTTTATTCACGTCCGTTTGCCTATCTTGGGGCGCCGCTACCCGAAAGGGATTGACAACCCCTTTTACACGTCGGGTTGCGAGTAGTTATTATTTGTGTGCACTGGCTGTTTACGTTGTGTTGCTTGGTTCTTCTACTGGTTCGATAACCTTGGTCTCATAACTGAGGGAAATACTTACCGCCGCTGTGCTGCATCATCCCTTCCTCTTTGGGGAAATACCGACGTAGCTTCAAGCCGCATCAAAAGGAATTTCTGGCGCCGTTGTCGGGGAAGATCTTCAACATATACCAGGTTCCTAATCACAATTCTCATCTCCTTGCAATTTACATTATTTGCCATTTGTCTCTCGTTTTCCTCTCCCCCACTTCACAAAAATTTGTCGTTTTATTTGCCCTCTTTTTCGTTCGCCGTTTTCTTGCCGAACATATATGTGTTCTTGCTTTCTAGCCATAATGGCTGGCGTGCCTACTCCTCCTTTGTCACCATATTTTGAAGTTCTTTACTTCAAGCAAAGACAAGGAGCAAATTTAAAAGATGCTTGGTATAGGCTTATGGAATCTTATCGTATTTGCAATCTAAAAGGGGATGCTAAGATCTTGCTTCGTAATTTTTACATAGGATTAGCCTTGCATCATAGACAACTCCTAGATTTTGCCGCTAAAGTGAATTTTATCGAGCTTGATGCTAATGTTGCCTATGAAATTTTAGAAGGAATTCTGGGGGTTCCACCTCAAAAGAAGGGGTTTTCTTTCACCCCAGAGGGAGTTCAAATGTTAGATAAACTTGGTGATTTGCATAAACATATGGTTGAATTACAAAAATATAATGAACCCCTCAAACATCTTAATGGTAGTATCAATCGCATGAATACCTTGATTACTCTCTACAACAAGCGATTGGACATTTTGGATCTGAAGATGCTTTCTTTTCCGGAGAATTTAGGGAAGCGTAAAGAGCCTCCCGGCTTTGAGAAAACCCTTACAAAAATTGCCAAAACTACGGATGACAAAACTTAGATCCTTGCTATATGTCTAGCTAAGGGCGTAAAATTATAGCGCTTGTTGGGAGGCAACCCAATGAATAAAATTTATTTTTGCTTTTCGCTTTCTGTTCTTGAGTGTTAGAACACTTATGCTACTGTTATGATTGTGTTTTTTGTGTTTCAATTAGTGTTTGTGCCAAGTAAATCCTTGATCTTCTTGAGTGATAGTTGTTTGATCTTGCTGAGAAACAAAAACTTATGCACTCACGAAAATAATTTTCATAAATCACAGAAACGTGCTT
The DNA here is from genome assembly GCF_002575655.3 of Aegilops tauschii subsp. strangulata. NCBI lineage: Eukaryota > Viridiplantae > Streptophyta > Magnoliopsida > Poales > Poaceae > Aegilops > Aegilops tauschii. Next base: position 426,676,800 of record NC_053035.3, read on the forward strand.
TTACCCTGATTCCTTTTGCAGAAGATTAATATACAAATTACTCAGGTCGTCCTAATTTGTCAGAATTTTTGGAGTTTCAGAAGTATTCGAAATATCCAGATTGCTACAGACAGTTCTGTTTTTGACAGATTCTGTTTTCTTTGCGTTGTGTGCTTGTTTTGATGGCTCTATGGTTTTCTTTGATGAGTTTTTTGCCATAGAAAAGTTGGAATACAGTAGATATAATGCAAGAACAAAATATGAATTGGTTTTCTACAGCATACTAACGGATCTCATGAAGGTTTTGTTGAGTTTTGTGTGATTGAAGTTTTCAAGTTTTGGGTTATCTTACGATGGATGAAGGAATAAGGAGTAAGAAGAGCCTAGGCTTGGGGATGCCCCGGCATCCCAAGCTATTATCCAAAAGAGAGCAAGCAACTAAGCTTGGGGATGCCCCGAGTGGCATCCCCTCTTTCTTCTAACGACCATCGGTATTTTTACTCGAAGCTATATTTTTATTCGTCACATACTATGTGTTTTGCTTGGAGCGTCTTGTATGATATGAGTCTTTGCTTGTTTTATTTTGTGTTTTAAGTCTTGATTCCTTGCTGAACATGCCTATTTGAGAGAGCCAAAATTATGTCATGACTTGTTAGAATTGCTCCCTATGCTTCACTTATTTTTTATGAGCTATGGACTTGCTCTAGTGCTTCACTTATATCTTTTTGAGCACGGCGTGCTTTAGTATTTTTGAAGAAATACTCTCTTGCTTCACTTAGATTTATTTGAGAGTTAGTAATTTTTTTAAGAAATTCTCTCTTGCTTCACTTAAATTAATTTGAGAGAAAGAAATATTATGCTCATGATCTTCACTTATATTTGTTTGAGCTTATGAAAAGCAACACATGTAAATTAGTTCCAAACTGATAGATATCCAAGAAGGATATAATAAAAACTTTCATGAAGATCATTGCACAAAATAAACTTGATTCTTAATAATAGTTTTGAGATATGATGATGTGATATGTGAGCCATCTTGATGAGTAATTATGCTTTAGTAAGAATATATGTTAAGGTTTGTGATTCCCTATGCAAGCACGAAAGTCAATAATTATGCAATGAAATTATATCCTACTTGTGGTGCATTATTCGGTGTTAATTATGCTTAATGCTCGCTTATGAGATTATTCGTTTCTTGGTTGGTCGCTTCTCAATCTTTTGCTAGCCTTCATTTTGCACTAAGTATGATCACTACTTGTGCATCCAAAAACCTTTAAACCAGTTTTGCCACATGAGTCCACTATATCTACCTACATGCGGTATTCTTTTGCCGTTCTAAGCAAATTTGTATGTGCCATCTCTAATTTTCAAAATAAACTTCTCTTTTGTGTGTTTGTACCGCTTGCGAGGCGGTGAGGGGTGGCTAATATTTTCCATGCTAGATGTGTTATTCTCACGATGAGTGTTTATTCACTTGTCATTGCACGAGAGTAAGTCAAAGGTATTAGGGATGCCCAGTCCCGAAATGAAAAATGAATTTACTTTATGTTTTCAAATAATAAATTCCTTGGAAAGTATTGGTATGGAAGGCAACCGTGGATTCGGCTAGCCATGGAAAGTGAAAGTATGGTGGAAAAAGGAATAAATTTTATTTTCTGTTTGGGAACCGCCTATGATATATCTAGCATGGAAAGTGTTGGGAACTCTAAGTCATTTTCATTGGTGGGAAGGACACGCCTCCCAAAATATTTTATCTCTAAATTTTTCGCTTTGAGCTCTGGCACCTCTACAAATCCCTACTTCCCTCTATGAAGGGCTTTTCTTTTACTTTATGCAATTTTTATTTTGAATTTGAGTCTCCATCTTCTCTTATAAAGCACCGACTAGGAGGCACTATGATTGTACTTGAGCATTGGGTGTAGTTAATATGCGAGTGTGTTTCATGAATGGATCGATGATTAAGCATGATGGGCTAGGGATAGCGTATTTTAGCGTTGATATTTTGAAAGACATAGTTGCTTGTTGATATGCTTGAGTATTTAAGTTGTCATGTCAAAACTAGACCATTGCTTTGAACAATATAAAAGTCCAAATGTCCATGCTCTAAAGAAAAGAATTATGAGATGACATGTTAGGCAGCATTCCACATCAAAAAATTATGTTTTATCACTTACCTACTCGAGGACGAGCAGGAGTTAAGCTTGGGGATGCTGATACGTCTCCAACGTATCTATAATTTTTGAGTGTTCTATGCTGTTATATTATCAATCTTGGATGTTTTATAATCATTTTATAGTCATTTTATACCATTTTTTGGTACTAACCTATTGACATAGTGCCAAGTGTCAGTTGCTGTTTTCTGCATGTTTTTTACATCGCAGGAAATCAATACCAAACAGAGTCCAAATGCAACGAAACTTTACGGAGATTTTTATGGACCAGAAGACACCCAATGGGCCAAGGCAGCGCCTGGGGGGTGCTCCGAGGGGAGCACAACCCACCAGGGAGCGCCCGGAGGCCCAAGCGCGCCCTGCTGGGTTATGCCCACCTTGGGTGCCCCCGGACCGCCTCTTTGCTCTATAAATACCCCAATATTCCAGAAACCCTAGGGGAGTCGACGAAAATCAATTCCAGCTACCGCGGAGTCTAGAACCATCAAATCCAATCTAGACACCATCACGGAGGGGTTCACCACTTCCATTGGTGCCTCTCCGATGATGCGTGAGTAGTTCTTTATAGACCTTCGGGTCCGTAGTTAGTAGCTAGATGGCTTCCTCTCTCTCGTTTGATTCTCAATACAATGGTCTCTTGGAGATCCATATGATGTAACTCTTTTTGCGGTGTGTTTGTTGGGATCGGATGAACTTTGAGTTTATGACCAGATCTATCTTTTTATATCCATGAAAGTTATTTGAGTTTATTTGATCTCTTATATGCTTGATTGCTTATAGCCTCGTATTTCTTCTCCTATATTTGGGTTTAGTTTGGCCAACTTGATCTATTTATCTTGCAATGGGAAGAGGTACTTTGTAGTGGGTTCGATCTTACGGTGCTTGATCCTAGTGACAGAAGGGGAACCGACATGTATGTATTGTTGCTACTAGGATAAAACGATGGGTCTATCTCTACATAAATAGATCTTGTCTACATCATGTCATCGTTCTTATTGCATTACTCCGTTTCTCCATGAACTTAATACAATAGATGCATGCTGGATAGCGGTCGATATGTGGAGTAATAATAGTAGATGCAGGCAGGAGTCGGACTACTAATCTTGGACATGATGCCTATGTAATGATCATTGCCTGGATATCGTCATGATTATTTGATGTTCTATCAATTTCCCAACAGTAATTTGTGTACCCACCGTTTGCTATTTTTCTCGAGAGAAGCCACTAGTGAAACCTACGCCCCCCGGGTCTCTTTCTCATAATATTTGCCTTTGCGATCTACTTTTCCTTTGCTTTTATTTTCAGATCTATTAAACCAAAAATACAAAAATACCTTGCTGCAATTTATTCTTATTTATTTTATTTGGCGTTCGATCTATCAATCTACTACAATTTTATTCGCGTCCGTTTGCCTATCTTGGGGCGCCGCTACCCGAAAGGGATTGACAACCCCTTTTACACGTCGGGTTGCGAGTATTTTTTATTTGTGTGCAGGGGTTGTTTACGTTGTGTTGCTTGGTTCTCCTACTGGTTCGATAATCTTGGTCTCATAACTGAGGGAAATACCTACCGTCGCTGTGCTACATCATCCATTCCTCTTTGGGGAATTACCGACGTAGCTTCAAGCCGCATCATCCACTAAGATCATATCTTGCTGGTGGTTCCTGCTTTGTCACCAAAATCTATTTTTAGTGATAGCCAAGGACTTTCACCATTTGGTCAGCTGATTTGTTGCTTCTATTGTTTCCAATGGAATTAAACAGTCACTAACAATCTGTACGTCCAGGTTTGATGGGACAACGATTTTGACATATCAGTCTAGATGATGCTCATGTGGCTGCTTACATGCAGGTCCAGATGTTGATGACTTGGTTGCTCACATGTGGGTCCATACGTTGGTGACGGCATGCATTTCCGTCACAATTTGTAGGTAGCGTTGATTTGGTTAATATTTCAATTTGCAATCAAATTTGAATTTATTAGTTTTGGTAAATTTAAAAATGAAATTTAAAACAACTATGATTAATGTTGAAACTTAACATGTTTAACACAACTATATCACGCAATATCACGTTGAAGAAAATATCACACAAGATATAATAAGACATGCACCATCAGGGTTGTGAGAAGCCGTTTTGAGAACCCAGCGCAACTTTGTTAAGATGAAACTCATAATGTCTTCCAGTTCTTGTTGCTTCTTTTCAAGAGAAGTGTTTCTATCTTTTGAGCTCTTCTATTTTCTTGTTGTTGAGCAACCATTCTTGAATTCAAGTCTTGTTGATACCTTTAAGTTGCCGCTTTCCCTTTGAATCCTGAGTTAGCCTTTCTTCAAGCTCCCTCGTGCATTCCTGAAAGGTTGATCTCTGTCTAGAGCTAGATGAGCAACCATGCTTGCAAGAAACGTGCTCGATGAGCTCTCTTCCTTGAGGACCTCTACAAAAAATCTGTAGATCAATTTCTTGGCGGCGCACCATCTAGTGGAGGTGCGAGTTTTCTTGGACTGCATTTCATCCTACAAAATGATTGAACGTTGTTAGTACAGTGTTATAACTATTTGATTTTTTGGCTGCGGCACACTACATTTGAATTTGAAATGTTACAAAAGACTTATGTATTCAACTTATGCACTCTCACTCATGTTCTCATCCTTCTTTCTGGTGTGGGTTGCTTTAAAAACATTCATCTGAGAATGGTTCCTCATTGTTTTCCTTGGACTCCTACATGAAATTGGGAATGATACAGTACCACATGACATGTACTTATCGAGATATATAATTTACATTAAGGTAGTTAAAATACTTACCATGCAGTTGTATTGTGAAACATAGCATTTAGAGTCAGTGATTTGGCGATGCTTGACATCACTTCAGTTTGCTTTATCCTTTGCACATATTTTCTAAGATTTAAGGCTTGTATTGTGTATGTCTTGAAGTTCTGATATATGCAAGTACAACTTCAATCTGACATTGGTCTAGTAGTTCATCCAAAAATGCTTCTATATGATTATATGGCTTCAACATCATCGCTTGCACATTATTAACATTTTTAACCCTGTTGTAATATTCTCCTTTGAGTCGATCGCCGTGTCTGAGTCTAGTGGCATGGGCTTGTAACCCCACCCTACCTTGGAGGGGGGGGGGGACTATAGCTCCGTGAGCAGTTTGGGGAAGATTCTATGAACCGGTTCATGCCAGTTTTAGAACTTCATGTGTTTGTTTTTCCTTATTTTTGTCATATGTGCTTTTTATTGGGGTTTTCGGGTTTTGTTTTTCAAATACATGTTGACATTTTTTAACACAGGTAGTACATTTTTTGTATACAAGCGTAACATTCTTTATACACGCATAACATTTTTCAAATACATGATGGTTACATTTTTAAATACATGTTTGAACTCTTTTTTGAATACGTGTTGAACATTTTCAAATACACGTTGATATTTTTGAATGGTACAACTCATGAACTTTTTTTAATGGTAGGAAATAGTTTTCAAAATTTTATGTGATTATTTTCAAAATTTTATAAGAATAATTTTTGAATGGTATGGAACGAATTAACCCTTTATAGATGATAGAAACTTTTTTTGAAACCCATGACTATTTTCTAAATGTGATGACCATTTTTTTAATGCTATCAACATTTTTTTAAAAGATTTGCAAACAATAGAATTTTTGAAATGAAAATGAGAAAACGCATAGGTAACTTTCTGTTGAGCCGGTCCATTGACTCCCTCGGCCGCATCTGAATTTCAAATTTAGCCCCTTTAAAGTTGAGCAAGTTTGTTTACTGTAAGACGTATGGCGCGAGCTCTATGTCTCGCATTAAGTGAGATGGTAGCAGCTCTCACTGCTGCTTTTCCCTCTCCCATCGCATTGTATTGGGCCGGCCCATTCACGCGCGCATATTAGGTAAAAATAACAGAGGAAATGGGGGAAGCAGGGATACATGGTCAACATTTTTTTCTTCTCTGATTTTTTTCATTCTTTTTTGCATTTTGTTAGTATTGTTTATTTTATTTCTTCTCTGTTTTTCATCCTTTCTTGCATTTTTTTCCTATTTTCGGTTTTATTTGTTCTTTTGGTTATTGTTCTAATACGCGTCTAACATTTTTCCAATACAAATTTTGTAATACATGGTCAACATTTTTTTTCTATACACAGTTGTAACATTTTTCAAATAGAAGATTAATATTGTTTGAATACATGGTCAACACTTCTTCTATGCATTTTAACATTTTTAAATCCCTGATTAATAATTTTTAAATAAAAATATTAACATTTGGATACATGGTTAACATTTTTCTATACACATTAAGATTTTACAAACACTTGATTAACATTTTCAAATACTTGTTCAACATTATTTAAGACTAATATTTTTATATACATGATCTAAAAATTTTGTCATTTTTTTAATACATGGTCAACATTTTTCTATACACATTTAACATTTTTCAAATGCTTGATTAACATTTTTCAAATACTTGTGCAACCTTTTTTAATGTTTGATTAACATTTTCTATATAGTGATAAAAAATCATCATTTTTCTAATACATGCTCAAAAAAAATTCACATTTAACATTTTCTAAATGCTTGATTAACATATTTCAAATACCTGTTCCTCATTTGTTTTTGAAAATGATTGATAAACATTTTTTATATACATGATGAAAGCAATTCATCATTTTTTTATACATGGTCAAGACTTTTTGTATACACATTTAAAATTTTCCAAATGCTTGATTAAAAATTTTAAAACACATGTTCAACATTTTTTTAAATGCTTGATTAACATTTTTTAAATACATGATCAAATTGTTTCACACAAAATTAATTTTTTTTGTATGCCTTTTTCGTATACGTGATAAACATTTTCTCTGTACACATTTAACGTTTTATGTAGATTGATTTTGTAATATATTTATTTTTAGTATTTGGAAGCATAAACAAGTAAAATAGCAAAAAACGAAAAAAGGTGAAAAAACAAATAAAAACGAGACATATCAGCGCACCTGGGCTGGCCCAACTCGCCCGAGACATATCAGCGCCCGGCGCATGGGTCCATAAAATTTCAACAAACTCCGATCAGTTCCGATCATCCCGTGACGAGCATGATCCAAACATTGGACCCATGGCCGATTCCACCGCGCACCCGCCACCGGCGGTGGACCGGCGAGTCCAGCGGCTGGCTACCCGCGTCTCCATCGCACTCGCCGGTGCGGCCTCGCTCATTCTCATGTACCTCGGCTTTTCCGCGTCGCACACCATGTCCCCATCTACCTTCGCCCGCAACTCCTGCGACGCCGCTTTCCGCCGTGTCCTGACCCCGGACCGCCGCGTCGCTCAGCTCCGCTCATCCTCTGACTGGCGCCACCGCTCCGTCGCGCTTGCCTCGTCCGTCGTCTCCCCGCTCTGTGGCCTCCGCCTCTTGGTCGGCTCCTCCCACGTCCTCTGCCTCGCCGCGGGAGCCGGCAACGCCGTCGACGCGCTCAACGCAGCGAGAGTCAGCGTGGTCACCGTGATCGATCTTGTTGACTTCTCTCCGCTCGTCCGTCGCGCCGACCACCACCGCCTCCCCTTCTCCGACAACCCTGCGGGGTTCGCCGGCTCGCTCTTCCCGACTCGTGGCGCCGCCGAGGCTGAGCGCGCTGTCCTCCACGGTGGCCCATCGCGCTCGTCGTCGAACGGGAGCTGGACCCCGGTGCCCGTCGCCGGTGCTCTTCAAGAGGTCACGCGTCTTGGATGCCAGGGTTGTCACCTTGGATGGATCCCAAGTCAGGTTGCTATTTTTTCAGAGTAATGACACCACCCTGAACCCGCGATGATACACTGTAAGTAATTCTCATGTTCATTATGTTGTTGCTCTGTTAAGATCAAACACTAGATTTTATTGGAAGCGGAGTATCTATGCGCGAGCTCATATGAGCCCGTTATCTAGGGCGTTGGCTGAAGCATGGAGATATGTGCCAGTTCTAAATACGGGAGGGGTTGGCGAGTTAGTAAATGTCCACTGTCGCGAAATACGTAGATGGCAGGCGTCGGTGGTGGGCCGCAGTTTCACGGGCGGATAAACGTCCGTTTGTGGTTGACGAGTTGGGCCGTGGATCAGAACAGTAATTCGACGTCTAGTCCGTGGCCCCGAATGTGAGCTTTTCCGTTCGCTGGGCCCATGGTAGGAACCAACTGCGCGGTCTGGTGGCTTCGGCTAGGGTAAAGCTGACCTAATTATCGAAGGCCTGGTGGTGAGCGGCGACGCTGACGGCGGAGGTGAGGGCGACAAGGATGGAGTTCCTGATGCAACCTGTAGACGGGTATGTACTCTAGATATGTGGCTTTCTTCTAGAGATTTGTAAACCGTAAATGTGGTGATTCTGAGCGGATTTGCGTGAGCGTCGGGCAGATCTAACTTCCTGGAGGAAGTTGGGGAGAGTTTGGTGCCGGCACCGGAGCGGGCGGATGCGCTCGATGCGAAGATTGTGGCGGCGCATGTGACTGAAGGACATCAGTTGGCGGTTGAGGTTCAGCCGGCAGCTACAGGGGAGGCGCAGATGTTGATGCTCAGTGAAGGAGCGCAGGAGAGGAGGGACGTGTCTCCACCAAGCTCGGAGCTATCTACTGGGAAGATGAACCCACGAGCTCCTGGATGGAATAAGAGGTTAGTTCATGGCGTGCATATGTACTTTACTTGATGATGTGCCTCTGGGCTGAGCAAGACGATGATCGTTGTGTCATACCAGTAACTGAATATGTTGTTGCTATCGACTGGAATGAAATGGTTTAGGAAAATAGACGGTACTGAATTTTTTAGGAGGTTGGACTGAAGAAGGAACCTCATAACTGAATTAGTAGTTGCATATTGAGGCAGTTAACAGGGGCTTGATCATTTTGAGGAGAAGTAGTGGCATATTTGGGTAACATCCTTTATTTGTGATTTGTATTTGTAGATTATTACAAGCAAGGCAGTGAGGTCTCTGCATTGTTTGGAAGTAGGAAATTCACCCATGTGTTTACATGATTCATTCGATGGGCAGTAGCTGTGAGTGAAAACAAAATATTGTAGTGATGCGGGTGTGAATTTGGGAGTAAGATCGGTTGATAAAAACATTCCCTAACAGGTTAGGTCCAATTGAGATAAGTAGAAAACATGGATGTCTCCCTTGTTTCTAGGACCTGGGCGACGTGACATGTATCGAGGTCTTTTTCTCTATGTAATACCTGTTTCTCTGGATAGTAATGAGAGTTTGCAAAGGGCATGTGTTCCCTGTTGTATGTTTTTGTGCTTGAGATGATGGAGTACTGAGTCTGGTTATCAGTAGCATCTAATTATATTGAAGAATCTACCATGCTACAAGTCCCCTTTTTGCCGTGCATCGTTAGGAATTTGTATTACTCAGTCCCCTTTAGATGCTAACCACACTGCTACAAGTGGTGTCTGATCTTAACGCAAACTTGATAAATGAAACTTGTACTGATAACGATATTGTGGTCAGGCACATCTACCATGTTGTGCTCTCCTTTTAGTTGTGATAGTTCGATCATGCTTTTTCCGTTTGACGTTTTTCCTGATTGAGGGCAAATACATTATGTGACTTGTTGCAGCTACGTGAATTTTAATTATGCTTGCATAAATAATAATGCACAATTTGTCGAAATGTGAATCATGCTATGTAACTGCAGGTTGAGGATCGGTGCCGCTGCACCAAGTCGGCCGCCTTGCCCAAACCGTGTCACTGCATTTGAGAAGGCTGTTCGAAACTATGCTGAGAATCCAGGAGACAATGTGATCACACCGACTATTGGCACGACCTTTGATTCTGTAGGAGAGGCGTATGACTTTTACAATTTGTATTCATGGGAAAAGGGATTTGGTATCAGATATGGCAAGAGTCGGATAAATGTAGAGAGGATTAAATGCATGCAAGAAATCGTCTGTGGTTGCTCGGTTAGTAGAAATTGTTTTCTGTATGCAGTGTTCAATTTCATGGTGTTGCTGAAACCTGACGTTAACTGAATTTTGTGTTTTTGTGGTACATTTCCCCAGGGAAAAGCTGGGGTTGCGAATAGAAGATCTTGCCGCTACGAATGCCAAGCTTTAATAAGGCTCCTACGAGCAGAAGATAATGGATGGTATATTGCAGAGCACAAGGATACTCACAACCACTCATTGTCGCCGAACTTCGGCGAGACACTACATTGGCCATCACACAAGCATATAGATGTATACACAAGAGATCTTGTGAAGCCGTTTCGGCAGAACAATGTCAATTTGTCTAAGGTGTATAGCATAATCGGAGGTTTCTTTGGATCGATGGAGAATGTCCCAATCACAAAAAGGTCTTTGCGCAGTCTTTGTGGTAGAATTAACCGAGACCACGCAGAGGATGATGTGAAGAAGACAATGGATGTCTTTGCGGAGATTGGTGCGAAGGATCCGCACTTCACCTATAGGGTGCAAGCTGACAGTGACGGGAGAATTAGGAATTTGATGTGGGCAAGTGGGAACAGTAGGCTGCAGTACTCTTTCTTCGGGGATGTCATAACATTTGACACAACTTACAGGACAAACTTGTACGACATGCCTTTTGGATTGTTTGTTGGTGTGAACAACCACTTCCAGAGTGTGATTATGGCGGGTGTGCTTGTCCGTGATGAGACTGAGGATAGCTTTGTATGGGTTTTTTCTGAGTTCCTTCGTATGATGGGTGGCTCAGCACCAGTAACTATACTCACAGGTAGAAAAAAAAGATTCTATCTAGTTTTTCGATATTCATCAATGGTAGTTATGAGGGAGCATTGATTAATTGATTTGCCACTACTTTGATTTCTTATATCAGACCAGAACCGTGTAATGGAGCTTGCTATCAGCAAGGTTATGCCGAATACAACTCACAGGTGGTGTAAATGGCATGTGTTGAAGAAAGCAAAAGAGTCACTTGGGCCGCTGTACACGAAGAAAAGTGAATTCAGGGCTAAATTTTACAAAGTGATAAACCACATGCTGACAGAAGATGAATTTGAGGAAGGTTGGGAGGTGCTGCTGGATAAATACAAGCTAAGAGGTCATGATTATATGACGCAGTTGTTTGAAATTCGTAAGAAATGGGCGAAGCCTTACTTCAAGGGGGTATTTTGTGCGAAAATGACGAGCACACAACGGAGTGAGAGCGCAAACCACATGCTCAAAAATTATGTGCCTCCTGGATGCCCAATGCACATGTTTGTCCAGAAATACATGAGACTTCAGTTCGATCGCGAATCAGAGGAGAATTATGAGGAGAAACGCACTCGTATCGTAAGTGCATAATTTAGTGGGGAAATTTTTGTACTAGTTATCAAGGTGTTACTAGCAAATAAAAACGGTTTAATTTTCCAATGTTTTGCCATTTTCCCAGGGGAAGCCGTTGATGAGGGCAAATCTTGCAGTGGAGAGGCATGCAAGCAAAATATACACACGAGCAATGTTTGAACAATTTGGGGAGATTTTGTATGAGTGTGGAGCTTATCAGGTGGAGGAGATTGAGAAACACAAGACATACCTAGCAATACATAGCGAAGCAGAGAAAAGGGAAAAGTGGTGTAGAGTATCTTACATGGTGACTATGATTGACGGTGGAGATGAGTTCGAGTGCGAGTGTGGGCAGTTTGCACATATGGGGCTGCTTTGCAGCCATGTTCTGAAGGTTAGTGGTTTTTTGAACTACTATGTGGATTCTTTTTGACCGGCGGGGTTTAATTTGAGTTTACTTAATTGATCATTTGATGCCTACATTTGGAGGGCGAGTCTAATATAGGTTTTGTTTTTGGCGTGGTCGGAACTAGGCGTGGGATATGTAATTTTGAAAATTGAGTAGGTTATGCCAGCAAGATGAAGATGAAAGTTGCGAGCTGAACCGTATGAATCTTGTCTTGTTCTTTCAGGTCCTGGACTTTATTCGAGCTAAGGAAATTCCGGCGAAGCATATAGTGAAGAGGTGGACAAAGGATGCCAGAGATGTTCTGCCTGCTCATCTAGCTCAGTACCAAAAAGATAGTATGCAGAACAATCCCTTCTCATACAGGCACTTCACCATGTATATGCATGCAATGGAATTAGTTAGGCTTGGAGACACCGGTGTTGACGCGTATAACTGTTTGATGGAGCTGTTCAAGTCAAATTTGGCAATTATGCTCCCATTCGCAGAGATTAGAGATGGTCTAGGACTAGAGGATAGAATAGCAGATAAGGGCACGGTTGTGAATGAGCGGAGCCGTCCTGCTTTAGTTGTTGAACAGACAGACAATGTGGTGGGTTTTGCTGCAAACCTTCCGGAAAATGATTCCATGTCAAGGACAAGCAACCGGTTGGATGGACTGCTGGCTCCGGCAAAAAGGAAAGAGATGGGGCGACCAACTACCAGCAGGGAGAAGGCTCCATATGAAGGTCTAAGCAAACGGACCAGATTTTGCACGATTTGTCGTAGACAAAGTCACAAGCGAACAACATGCCCTGACCGTGGTGATTTACCAAAGCAACCAAGGAAGCCTGCTAGGTGCAAGAACTGTGGTGTGGAAGGACACCGGCGGAACAATTGCAATAAAGCAATGGAACTAAGACTCGCTGTAGGTATGTGAAGAGTAAAAAAGGTCCGTGGCGCATTCTGAGTTAGGGTGTTACTTTGTCAAAGTGCTGATGCATTGCTTGTAACCGTTTAGTTCATGTTTAGTTCAATTCTTGGATCTATGTCTATCTAAGTTCAGACTTGTTTCTGGCACACACCTCATGGTTTTCCATGTGCTGCTGTCTGTATGAGTTGATCCAGTGTAGTACTGAAGTGGGCAAGCTCCAGGCTGTAGCCAAATATTCATGAATGTCTCTATGTGGTTTTCTTGTATATTTAATATATGTCATGGGTTGTGGGATGTCGTTTCGGTATTAAATAACATGTACTTGTCAATTTCAGTGGGTATGGAGGCCAAGTGTCATCACGCATGGCCCAGGTAAGGGGTTTGAAATTTGAACCGCCTGAGCGGGAAAGAGGTGCCTCTCCTGGTATATAAGATAGACAAAGGAGGAGGCTGAGGGACGGGTCCAGTGCAGCGGCGCAACCAGCATTGTTTGCCCTTGTTGGGAAGATGGAAGCTACAACGACATCTACATACGGTTCTATTTTGACCGGTGTCAATCTGCCAGCAGCTACGCATAGGAACCATGAGGTGTGTGCCTTCACTGCAAGACCAATCTCTTGATCAGATTAATTGCATCCAGTTGATAGTTACTTGAGCTTCTTCAATTGGTAAGCAGGTTCTTTCGAACGGAAGGGATTCTGAAGGGAGTGTGAACTAGGTAGTAGTCGACGACTCAATTGGGCCTGCGGAATCGGATATGACCAGTGGATCAATACAGGTGCGTGGTGTGTTATGTGTGTGAACGCTCCTTGCTGATCTCATTGCTTCATGCTGATTTCTCGTTTCTGATCTTCTTGAGCAGAGCTGTGCCTTGGGTAGAGGTCCATACTTGGATGATGGATCTGACGATGAAGAACACGAAGTGGGAGGAAACGTTGGAGTGGAACCAGAAGCTGGTGGCGTCGAAGGGAGTGGCGACCATGATCCAGAAGGAGGCGCCTGGGGCCAGATTGTTGATGCCGAGGATTATGAGGACGGGGAAGGATCGGCAGCTCCATAGTATGAGATGGGTGAAGACGATGGGGAAGAAGAAGTGGTGAGCCCACCAGCGAAGCGTCAACGGCTTCGCTAGGCTAGCCACTGAGGATTCGAGTAGAGGAAAATTGCCTGTGTTTCTGTTTACGGGGTGCTTGTGGAGTTTGTACAGTAGGAGCCATTTAAAATAGTACAGTGGGATGTGTGCTTTGTTATTGTAAGACCATGGTGTGTGTTTTGTCAGCCGGTGATTAGCGTCGCAGATTGAGCCCAAGTACTGAAAACCAATGCTGTATGGTGGTAGCTGTGTTTGAATCATATTAAATTTGCCTGAGGAGAGCTTGGGAACTGCATGGTGCATGTGCATGCGTCTGACCCGAGATGGGGCCCATGGTCAAAGGTGTTAGCTGTTCGGGGCCCTGTTGGAGACTGCAATCACTGCATGTGCATCCAGCGACCGCACACTACCGCAACCGCCCGTTTGTTCTGCCGGTGCTGCTTGGAGGAACCGCACGGATAGGGTGGTCTCGTAGCGTGGCCCCAGAGGAACATCCTCTGGGTTTGTCACTTGTGGCAAAATGGATCGTCCGGATCGGGTCTTTGTTTCCAGTTGTATATACGTGTCAGGTGCCGGGGCTGGTCCCAAAACAGATAAATGGTGCTTGCCTGTGCACCCATTACTCAATTAGGATGCTCCATTCTAACTAGTGGGACCATGTGGATAAACTGGTACATGAATCGGGAACTGGTTTTTGAAAGATTACACGCGTGCACTTGCAGGCAGGAGTGAACGGTACAAAGAAAATGTTGTACGCTCGTGTTCGGTGTGGACCGACCGACGTGCCAGCGGGTGTGGGCGGGAAAGTTGCCGCCGGTGTAACCCAAAATATCTAAGACTGTAGCACTTTGGGTGATAAAAAAAGAGAGATTCGTATTTACCACTGTGGTGGTAAAAAGTTGTCAGGTGGCAGGCGGCCTCGGGTGAAACCGAAGAGACTATTACCTCTCTTGGGCTAGCTGCTGCGGTACTGCTCACTCCACTCCCCAACACCACACTCCTTCTCCCTCACAGCAGCCTGGGGGAGAACAAGGTCCGAGCTATCGCTGGGAAAGCGGCGCAGATCCGCTATCCGGCGGCATTGAAGGCGGCTCACAGGTGAGTAACGCGAGCGCATGCGCCGGCGACACATCTGCACCTCTCTCTCATCCATATTATGTTCTTCTTCCTTTGGGAGCTCATCTGTGACCTCTGCTGCTTGCTACGAAAATGTCTGTTTGACCGCAGGAGCTATATGGCGACCGATGACGATCCAGGGAGCCGGAAGCGGCGCAGATCGATCGATGAACCAGACAAGGTGGGAGGATCTAGCCAGAGAAAAAGGAACAAGCGCTGGGGGAGCTTGTCGATGGTGGTGTCAGCGAGCGGCTCGCCGGTGGTCGAGCTAAGAAGGCGGGCAACGTACTCGAGCATGTTCGCTACTCCGCCACTGCTGACCATCGGCCCCGTCTTCTACAGCGTCGCCATTCCCACTGGGCTAGCTAGCTTGCTCACTAACCGGTACGCCGGGACTGTAGATCGAAAATTCTACGCAACTCTGCTTTCCAGGGTCAACCCAAGAAACATGACATTTGTATTTTGGGACGGTAAGGTGCGAAGAATCACGGTCCGGGATGCGGTTAGGATCTTTGGGGTGACTGGTAGAGGTAGATTAGTGGAGTTCGGGGCACCACCTCACGGATCTGACCTGATGGATAACATCAGGAGGTATCTACGCTTAGAGGGCACGGGGGCTTTTAGTGTGAAAGACTGCAGAGATGTCATTAGCAAGATCAACCCTTGCTGCATGACCAGAGAGGACACAGTTGCTTTCATGGTTGCTGTCACCATAGTTGTGTGCGCCACGTTCATTGGTCCAAGGCAGTCCGTGCATGTCATTCCTGAAGAAATTTTGCTTGTCGTGCAAGACCCAACATAGATTGGGTCATACAACTGGGGAGCCTATTTGTTGGAGATGGCTAGAAGGGCTGCAAGAAGGCTGCATGCGGACGTACTCGCCGGCATGGATGCTTCTATCCTGTGTGGCAATCCACTTTTCCTTAAAGTGAGTTGTTGGAATGCACCTTTCAATCATTGTGCATGTCCTTATGTTGTTGCCAACACTAAAAAGTACAACCTTTCTAACACTTTTTGTTTGTTGTGCAGTGTTTCACTCTGGACTGGATAGACTTTGGGAATCATAACTTGTATCCAAGCTTTGGGCCAAGGATAGCAGCTTACACACATGACCAAGTTGCCAAGCTAATTAAGCTAATCAAGGCTAATCCTGCTGCTTATAGAGTAAGTACAAGCTTTTGTAAATGGAAGGAGTGTGCGTGCAAACCTCAGAGAAATGAAAACTACAGTACTAACTCTGACAACTGTTGTTCTGATGCAGACAAGGCCTGATGGATACATTACTAATCTTCAGATGCAGTGGCATCCTTTGGTAGCAGGCAGCATTACTCTGGAGATAGCTTTCATCCTGGAATTTATGAAAGACTTCCTGTTATTTTAGTGCCCATTGCTGATTGTTATAATCATGCAGGATAATGTAGAAGAGATTAGGAACTTTGAAGATGATGTAGCTGTGGATAGCGAATGTACCGTCGTGACCACAACATTGGCGGAATCAATACCTTTCGCACACAGTAAGTGCTTTAAAAAATTTAAGAAACAACTAGGAACTTGAATGTGGTGTGCCATTACGATCTTTATGGTGACTGATCGTGGCATTGTTGTTTTCTGATGCAGGTGGAGTACTTGGTGTTGAACATACTGTGATGTCAACACCACCTCCAATGGCGCCTTCAGCAACTACCCCACTTAGGCGGTCTACTCGGATAAGTGCAGCAGAGAAAGGCAAGAAGGCAGCAGTTATAGAATCTGAGATGGAGTCATCTGACAGTGATGAGAATGATGAGGAAATTCGTGAGCGTCGCTCCAGGAACGCTGCTCGTCACCTACGAAGACAAGGTTAGTGCCTCACGGGCTGACTACATTGTAGCAATTATATGTATGTAACCATGAGCAAGATGATACCTAACAACATTTCCAATAAAAACTCATAGATATGTTGGGGGGTGGAGCTGAGGAAGGGATACGTCTGGCAGATGCTGGAGGTATGATTTTGGTATTGCTTTCGCAGATGTGAAAATGTAGTTTTGATGTCTGGTTTGACCAGGATGCCTAACTTGATAAAAACTGTAGGGCCTGCACGGCACGCCCGAGTAGCGAATCAAGGAAATGTGGGTTCAAGACAAAAAAGGGCTCGAACTGATGTTGTCGAGCGAACATCAGGTATTCCATGTCATGTCTGAAAAATAAGCACGTACGTAATTTATTTATTTTGGACACGTAAACAAAAAAGATAGGCCTGTTGGACTGTGCAGCTGCTGCTAGTGAAATGGACAGTGTTCTGCAAGAGATCACGGCAATGCAAGTTGAGGCAGTGACTGTGAAGGATGAGATTGACGTGCATTGCACTCAACAGCCTCGTGTTGTCGACATCGACGTGGAGTGTGCAATGCAGCTTCAGACCGAGCTGGTTCGCGAATGTAAGATGCTAAATTTTCAATATTTCAAATGTTTCAGCAGAATGAATTTTTGTATGTTGACTAAGTGACCAATGATGACTGCAGACGTGCTAGAGGAAACAACCGTTGATGCCAACCAGCACTTATCATGGGTTGCTCCAGGAGGAGTTTCGTATGGAGTTGACATTGATAGCCATCACGAGTCTGATTTTGAAATGTGGTCTGGACATGACCACGTAAATAAGGTGGACACTGACAAAAGGCTAAGGGAACAAGAAAAGCAAGACGCAGAAGTGGCAAGGAAGATTCTGGAGGATGAAGGAAGGAAAGGAAAAGAGCGCCATGCGAAAGATGAGGAAGTTGCTAAGAAGAATCAGGAGGAGATTGATCAGGACGCAAGGGACCAAGTGGCTAATGATACTCATGTAGCAGAAATATACGAGAAGCTTTATGATCGCAACGGTGAGTAGAAACATAACATGTGAAAAAATAGACGGTACATGAGAAAATGATTGGAACTGTATAGGGGTACTCATCCTTGCATGTTTCTGCTGCAGCTACTGACGAGCAAATCAAGATCGTGTCTTCTCGTGTGGGTTTTGCTGGTTCAATGGGGACAAGGGCGATGGCAGGGCGATCATCAGGTTCAGGTATGTGATCGAAAAAAACGATTCATAAGTATGCGCTGCAAACAAGTCGTGCTGATGAGAACCTGACAAATATTTCTTCCTGTAGATGTAGTGGTTCAGACCAGCTTAGATGATTATTACTACTGTCGGAGTGGCGTATCCATGCACCGACAAAAAAGTGGTAAAAATCTAATTAAATCAGACAAGTGAAACGGAGAAAAATTGATACTTCTCTATCTAACATATGTTTGCGAAAATTGTGTTTGATTCTGCAGGGAGGAGGGCTGCCCCCTAGAAGAAACGTAAGACAAGGAAATCAAGAAAGGCAGAGAGTAAGCACCGAAGAAGAGTTAAGTTCTCGAATGTTGTTCAGACAATTTGTCCAACGGACATCTCTGAAACTGATGACAGCAGTTCTAACGACGGGAACGATGCTAGTGGTGAGGACAATGGGGAACCAGCTACACAGGGTACAGGTAAAATGTCAATTTTACGATAATGTGCACTTCATTTTTTATGTGTTGAAAAATATGAGATGAAGATTACCTATATGAAAAATCTGCAGTTGTTGGCAACACTGTCAGTGGTGGCGTGGTACGGGCGCATGCTGCTAGTCCAGTTAGTGATGGCATAACTGAAGCTAATGTAGTGGATCCTATTGGTCCAGTACACGGCCATGCTGGTGAGTGGGCATGTTTACACGGGCATTGAATTATTGATAACATTGGATCGGTTAATCTGAGTTGATCTGTTGGTGTGTCTTGTAGCTGGCGTGGACATAGGTCCTGATGATGAACCTGTCACTGTTGGCAGACTCCATAGGCATGATAGTATCCCTAGGGTACGTTTGCAGGTAGAACTGGCGAGCTCTCATGCACATGAAAAATGAGAAAAGTAATTTTTTTCATGCACCTTATTTCGTTTTCAATTATATAATACTTCACAAAAAAAGTGACAGTGACGGAAGTTGGGGGAAGCTCGACCCAGTTGCCACATCGGGTACAAAATTCTAACCAAGGTAAAACACAGGGTTCTGAGATTTACCTGAAGTATACAGCGAATACCATTGGTTCTATTTTCAAGTAGTGTAATAATATGTTCACATGTGACAGGAACGGATGGTTCAGCAGCTGCTCGGCACCACGGAGCAACAGGTGACCAGACGTTGTTTCCAATGATAAGTTTGGAGCTTAATACATTAGCTTGTCTGGTTGAGATTGGGAATTTATTTGCATGCTTACATGCAATGTTTCTGAAAATTTCAGTGCCGGTATCAGAGAGACTGTCAAGAAATCTGAGGTTGCCAGAGGGAATACTAAGGATTGAGGTTAAGGGTGAGATGGGTGAGAAGTTCCCTGGGAAATTCGGACTTAAGCATGATATACCCACTGCTCAGGATGTGCTGCGGTTCTACGACAAGATGGTGCACAACACACGGAGTGATCGTGACAGGTGGGTAGTTGTTTTGTGATGACTACTTGCCAGATTTGTCTATGCCATTTAGTACATGTGTCCAGACCTAATTGGGAATCTACACGCAGGAAATGGTTCAAACACCTGGTCATGTACCTCATCGTCCTGGGTGGGGATGATTTCATACATCAATTTGGGCCTGATGGTGAGCTGACAAAGCATGGGTGGATAGCATTTTCACGGATGCTTGTCGGTAAAGATGCTCGCATGTATGGCAAATGGAAAATAAGATGGAGGCATCTGTTCGACATTCGTTTTGTGGTAAATGCAACTAAAACTTCATAAGTCTGAGCATGAGTAGCTCGTGTGTATCAATAACTAACAGTATGGCTTGGCGGCAGGAATATCTGATGTACAGCTCTGATGACTTGAGCTCTAATGTACTTGACTACGAATTCATAGTGAGTATGCTGGATGAAGATTTGCTTGGATACAAGCTTCAATGGACCACGAAGGTACATAAAATAAAATGTCGAACGACATATAAGTTTCTTACAAAATGCATGCAGAAAAATGAATGACTTGCCTTGCTGATTTTTGCTTCACTTTCTATTGTGCAGCTGTTTCTTCCTGTACCGATGATGGGGGGATTTTCCTTCTATGTTGTGGACATTGAAGAAAGAACACTTCTTGTCATGGATCCAGTTGAAACAAGCATCCACAATGATGAAATGCGTGTCAAACATGAGGTCATTGCACACCTCGTCCTGCGCAGGCTCCGGAGGGTCCTTCGTGGACACTTCGCAGACTGGTACATACCTGAGGATGGTTGGAGTGTGATTTATGCCTACTGCATGAATGAACCGTGTGAGATGTAAGTCATTCATCGAGAACAAATCAGAACCATAGAAAAAAGAGCAAACATGTGGCATTGTGTGACTGTTAATTCACATTTTTTGACAGTGAGGACAGCTGGATCTACCTTGGGCATTACTGGAGGAACTACAGTGGACTGTATCTCCAGAGGCAAATTGGCGTGGTAAAAAGGGACATCATTTTATGAATGCATAAAATATGTTAGCATTGTATAGAAAGCAGCGGAGATAGCAAGATGACTCATCATAAATCATTTACTGTTTCCCCCGCAGGACGAGCTGGCTTACCTTAAGAAGCAGTTTGCATATGAGGTGATTACGATGAGGGGCAACAGGGGTGACCTGCCAAGCTTCATGCTCAACGAAGTTCTGTTCTAATCAAGCACAGGGAGGCTATTTAACTACGTGTATATAATAAGCGTTAAGAACTGGTGGAGTCCCATGGAAGATCTTTTGAATTAGATGCATGGCTGGGGTATGATAGATTAGCTCCTGCTCCACTTGCTGGCATTGGAGTGCTAAATGTCCCAGCACACATGGTTATGTTAGATTCTGGTGAAAACAGACTATGGTGCCTTTTGCGTCCGTCCCCTATGCGGATTTCAGGTGGGGGGCTGTGGTGTGTGGTCGGTAGTGCCTGAACATGGTTTACTTATCATGTCGTCTGTATTCGTGAAGATGTTTATGTACTTATGACTAGTACTGAAATTTGCCCTTGTCTGTACTTGTGTTGGCCTGATGTTCAGTCGTGTAATGACAAAGTTGGGGCGTATATGGTTGATGTGTAGTGCAGGTCTTTAATATGCAGTTGATGCAAATAAGCAAAAGGAGAACGAACGAGGGATGACTAAAGGCATCCATTTGGAGTGACAAAATGGTAGCATTCGGAAGTAGTAGATTTCCGCAGGCAGCTTCATTAACGGTATTGCCTTTCAGGAACTTAACAAATTTAAGGCGAATTGGAAAAAGATGGGATGTATGGTTAGGGGTTTTTAATACATTTTATGGCAGTGGTAGTGAATAAACTCATGCGACAAATCCATGCCAGATTGTGATTACTGTATTATAAAACATAAGGTTCGCTGTTGTATATGAACAAGGGGATTTAACAAAAGATCTTCATTCCGTCCTACGGGGAGAATACTTTAGGTACTAATACAAATATATATATATATATATATATATATATATATGTTTTCTCCAAATGGGTAAAAGGACTTGTAAAACCCAACATGGTGCAATGTCGCAACAGGGGATAGGTAACTAAGTTTCCATAAACAACACGCCACAAAATAAGTTGTTCACCCCAAGTCTCATACAATCCCCAATGATAACCGACTCGGCGAAGACAGTGAAAAGTGGATAACATCTCGCGTGGCGATGGTTGGTGCCAGATTATGTGTTTAGTCGTCGAAGGCAGAGTCAGATGGCGCTAAAACAGTCCACAATGCTTTGTGAGCTAGCTTTGAGAAGTTACCCTGGATCTTCAAGCACTCGTGCAGGCAGTCCCTCTTGGTTTTGAAAATGTTTTGCTATTAACAAAGATGTGGATGGTGTGTCAACCACATATTGCGGATTGATGTATCATTTTGGTCCAAACTTTAATGCATATGGTTGTACTGCGCGGAATGAAAAGAAAATTTGGCTAGCAACAGTCTTCAACATACCTTCGTAAGTGGGATTTTCAGCTTGTCACCGTCGAACTGACGATAGATGTGTACGGCACACGCTCTTGATTCAGCACTAAAAAACATTAAGGGAACAATCAAACATTAGATTGTAAGTTTTGAATGGTTCTATCACACAAGTCGGTTGATTGCATATATATTGTGGAATTACTTACGCAGTGAAAATGACGTCCGTTGTAGGCTCATGCGTCATACGCCAATTCTCCTTCACTGCCGGCCATCCAGCATAGAATTCATGGAGGCATGCGAACAGTGCGTTGTGCAGTTTCCATGCCGTTGCTTCATCATGGTCCTTCCAGGGGGACTTTCCAGAGCCTTGTGATAGAGCGGGTCGAGAAAATTGATAACTTTCATTTGCATGTCCCAGATAACAACCAACCACCCTTCGGGGCGCGACACCGGTGTGATGAACTGTGGGATAACAGAAGGATGTCAGCTACTACTGTGCAATTGAGTCAATTTGCTGTGATGGAAAACATTTGGTTCTCTACCAGAAAGGTACCATTTTTGACGAAGTTACGTCATACTTGAGATAATCAGAGGCTAACTGCCTCTGGATTGACACGGTGTGCAGAAAATCGCAGTCAGACAACACTAGTGTCTGCAAATGGCAGTATGAACGCATGATTGTCGGCTAGAAAAACCAGTTTAAATAGAAGGAAAACAAATTAGGAAGGTATTTAGCTTACTGGAAAATCCGGTTCAATTGGGTGCCTCCAGCTTAGGTAAGGACTTTCAATTTCAGCGTACGCATCAAGTTGAGCGAAACGCCTAAACAAGATTGACATCAATTCATGGCCTATAATGTTATTGCCAACAAGCTGGTCACGTAGAACAAAACCAGATATCCGAATGAATCTGGGGTCCTCGTGAACAAGAAAGTTCCTGCATAAAAGAACAGGGATTCGTTATTGCTGGCATATTAACATTAACTGCTCACAATGTGATGACAGAAAAAAAGTTAAACTCGTTACATTGGTGCATGGACATACCCAGCAAGCTCGGTGTCGGGAGCAGAAATGAGGTACTGCTCAATTAGCTCAGCAACACCAGCTTGTGGAGGACAAGGTACCACTCCCCTGACCCATGGATCAGTTTGGAAGCCGGGGCGAGATACATATTTTCGGCCGGGAAGATCAGCACACCTCTCACCAGACACAGTTGTGCTGCCATCATTTGGGAGATCGATGTATAGTTCACTGATCGCTTGGATGTTGTGCTTTAAAAACTGGGTCACCGTTTGTAGAAATTGGCGAAGAGCAGAGCCCAACCGATTGTCCTCACTTGGGTAGGGTGAGTGTGCAATTTTTACCCACTTGCTCGTGGAAGTATTGGCTACCATGGAACACACAACATTGTCAATTCAACTAGTATAATTCAACAAAAGTCAAAAAACGGGTGGGCGAGGTTACCTTCACATGGAGATAGGTTGAGTCGGTGGCCGTGAATGACATTTCTCGCTGGCGTTCTCATCACATTAACTGCTGGTGATGAGGGGCGTAAATTATAGTACATACATGGAGAACAGAAAAATGGATGTGCTGAAGGAGGAGGTACCATTGGGAGCAATGGGAGCTCTGGGTGGGCACTCGTCATAGTCACACGCTGCACAACATGTGCAGGTGCGGGGGCGGGCAGCATAAAGCTTGTCGGCAAACTTCATCATCTCGAGCTGGATGTGGCCACGTGCAGTTGTTAGGTGCGATATGCAGCGAGCATTGACTTCCTTCAGAAGAACAGTGGTTTCATCGTTGGCCTGAAGCATGAGATGGAGTCAGCAACAACAAACCTTGTGACTAATGATGATGCATGTGAGCAGGAACCGTTACGGACGAAGACATAAAAATGACAACTAACCAGTTGCGGGTACTGCCTACGTAGCTAGTTTGAGAAATCCATGGGCCCTAGTAGTCGTATAGTCGTCGGCGTCATTTCAGTAATGAGATTATGTTTTTGGGCTGAGGTAGGTGCGTCCCTCGCAGATGTCGTGCTAGCGGTAGCACCAGAAGACAAGCTTGGCTGCATCGGAGAAAAAGCCGTATTTCTGGACTCTGACAGCTCGAGGACAGGATACTTTGATCGCTCGTAACACACAGTTGAGTGGTCGCGTAGCTTCAGAAAAGCCATGGCATTGTCATTAAAATAAAGGAGAATAACTTGCATGCATACAAAAATGGAAAATGGCATATAACGGAGACTCACCATAGCGCTGGCATAGGACGTGGTTCCCTTGCCAACATCAGTAGCCTGTGTTATCATATTGCGGACTGACTTTTGATCAAACTCCTTGACCCTGGGCAGAATAGAATGATGCTTGTTGAAGATTCCCAGATCGAGGTTGTCCAGAACGAAAATCTGTAAAAAATGAATGGAATACATTAGTTAGCCGTAATTAAAGGTAAATATGGTTTAAATGATGCATGTGCTGAAACACTTGTGCTACCTGCAGGAAAAAATGGCATCCTACTAAGTTACTGACGGGGTTGCCTGAAGGATGTCATTCTTCAGCCTCTTAACCCCAGCTAGCATAGCTTGAATCACATACTCACACCAATTGAACTGGGATATCGTCTCGGTGTCAGCTAGAGCCCCCAGAAATCGATAGTGGCGTAATCATGATTTGTGGTCGGTGCTAGAACATGGCCCATCACGAAAATAACGAAGGCAATTTGGAAGCAGTCCTTCTCTAGCTTGCTTGATGATTCAGAAATGTCCCTCCTGAGGAAATCTTCCACTGCACGCAGGCTGTGAAGCCCCTTCTTGTCCATTCCCAATGCGGTCTTTATGAACTGAACCGCCTCCGGCTTGATGTGACCATCACGGCCCTTTATGTTGCGATGCCCGCATGGGATCCCAAAAACCTTGTGAACATCCTCTGGCCAGAATTTCAGTACCTTGTTAGCAGCCCGGACAATTGCACGGCAGCTAGTGCTGACCTTGCTCATTGTCCAAGCGCTGAATTTTAGGTTCAATGTCTGAAGCATCTGGAGGTCGAGCATGCCACCAAAACCAATACTTGTAACAAGAAACCGTTTGTACTCGTTGAATGACCGGATAACCTCAACCACGTGCTTGACAGACATACGAGATGTTGCTGCTGGACATGACTATGGAAGAGCACTCTTTGCTGAATCATCACTTGGTAAGTCTGGAGGGATCTGTAGGTTCTCACCACACGGGTCCCCTCCGCAACTAGCTGCATCCGACATGTTTGTCCTGCAAACATTAACCTAAAAATTAAAATGGGAGCTGTGCAAAAGGAAACTCAACCCAATATTCAGTAAAGAATATTTAGCTGATTCAAATGATCTTCTAGAACTTAGAACGGATAGTACTATAAAATGCAATTTAATAACTGAAGCCAGTACACTAATAGATCTGTATTCAGTAAAACAAACTAATAGTGAACAAAATGAGATGGTAATGGAATCAGATTTATCTCTGCAACCCAGTACATGAGTGGAGCTACGCATGGTATGGACAAAGCAGAGGAAAAAATCTAGTCAGCTGACCTTACGAGCACTTGGATCTTGAACAACAATGGGTCTAATAATCGAATAGATCCCACTAGGGACTTGCATGACGGGGAAAAAATGATGTGGATGAGGGCGGACCTGGATGAGAGGCCGATCTTGACGCCGATCAACGCTGCGGGCGAGGGGGGTGGCCGCCGAGCTGTTCGAACAAGAGTCTTCCCGGTCGCTGGAGAAAGGAAGAAGAAGATCTGAATGAGAAGGAAAGAGAGAGAGATGACAAAGAGCTCAGCGGTGGGAGTGTATAGGAAAGTGGTCACGGGTTCGGCCGCAGTGGGCGGCAGCGTGAACAGCTGGCCCCGCTAAATAAAAATAATATGGCTTCCATTGATGAGACTACACATGGGCAATTAAGAAAATAATGCGGGAGCTTATCCCGCTTAAAATATAGACAACACGGGCCTTAAAAAATTGCACGTGACATTTTCATACAAAAGATGAACATGACCATAGGTGTCACCAAATATATAATAATTCATAGCCCTTGATTGCATTACAACAAAATGACAATGACCGTCACAGTGTCCATAACAGCAAAAAAACAAAAGAGGCTCGTCCCAGTACAACACAACGAACATAATAAATTCATGGAACTAGTGGACTATGGACTTAACTAAATGCCCCATTACATGACTCATGGCAGGCAGCCTAAGCACTCTGCTGGAAGATTAGGAACACCAGTGCGACGACGAGGATGAAGTTTGTTCCAGCCAATAGCAGTGCCGTGCGGTGGCTGTCGACGGAGCAGCATGCATGAGCGGCGCGGGGAGGACTCTGCTGCTGCACCTGCGCCTCCATGTGCACTTGTGCTGGCTGGATCTCTGGCTGCATGCGGTCTTCGATGTTGTCGCCCCGCCTGTACCTCTGCTGAAGCGGAGAGCCCGAGCGCCTAGCAATGGCGGCGTGAAGCGCGTAAGGCTGGCTGAGGCCAGCTCTGGTCAGCTCCGGTAGGTATGTGTCCGTAGATCTAATGAAGCCGCATAGTCCAGCCTGCATTCAATCGAAACTCAGGAACAGTGGATGAATCAATCAAAAAGATGATTGTTCTTCAGTACAGATGGGTGCTTACATCTTTCCTGACGCACTTGTAGAAGCGAGCTCCGGCGCGAGACATGTAGGTGACCACCTTGTCTTTGCAGTCGGGGCAAGGGATCAGTGGAAGCACTCCCTCGTGCTGCGAGGAGGAAGAAGAAGAGGCCATGGTCGCCGGTCTGTTCGCTAGAACGGGAAGACAAGAGCATAAGCTTGCAGGGTAGGTGGGTGAATCTTCCAGAGCAAGCCGTTGGGTTTAATAAAAAATAGGGGGAAGGGGACGTCCGTTTGTGAGGTAACGTCTGATCCGTGGCTCACTTCGGTAGTGTGCATCTGAGCCATGTAATGGGAGGGGGGGCAGCGGGGGTATGGTCGTTAAAATAAATGCGGTAGGTGGGTGGGCCCTATCTTCTGGAAAAGCATCCAATACTGCTGAGAATACACTGTGAAATACACACACTGGAGCGAATCTTGGCACTGAAGAATGGTCAGGATAACAGGTGCATCTGAGCTCGGGCTCAGAATAGCACTTTCGGATTTTATTGAACTACAGATTTCTGCATCCGAATTAAACTGTATAACTCTTTAGATTAAATGGTCAAGAAAAATGGAAGACTGCTCCATTGTCAGTTGCTCTAGCAATAAATTTCTAACATTCCCTCAAACTTGTGCTGCAGAACTGAGAACGCAGCCTGAATGTTTAGATCCTTTTGCTGTGCTGTCTTTCTAGCTATGACCATAGGAATTAGGATCAAAAAATTCAACTCCATCCTGACCTTGTTCCGTTGTGCGTGGAAAAAGCTGCAGTTCTCAAGCTGGCAACCGATTACTTTTCTGCTCTTTTAGGCCAGCCCTCTCCTTCTATGCCCACCGTTCAGCTTAGCCGGCTGTATGCACCCGACGATCTATCATGTCTAGAGAGGGAGTTCACCTGGGAAGAAATTTTTTATGCTATCAACCACTCGCCGAACAACCGCAGCCCTGGTCCGGATGGCTTCACCAACGAATTCTATAAAGCCTTCCTTGGTGACATCAAGACGGATCTCCAGCTTTTCTCCTCTCAGCTGTACCAGAACTAGTTATATCTGAAGGGCATCAACGTGGCTCACATTTCCCTCCTGCCCAAAAAGGATACACCGCTCGAGCTAAAGGATTTCAGGCCAATCTCTATTGTTCATAGTGTGCCAAAGCTTGCCAGCAAAGTGCTGACTAGAAGGCTTCAAGTCCACATCCCTAACCTAGTTCACAGCTTGCAATCCGGTTTCATCAAGGGTCATGCTATTGTGGAAAACTTTGCCATGGCTGCTGATATGATACAAACAGCTCACAAGAGAATGTTACCCATGGTGGCTCTTAAGTTGGATTTTCAAAAAGCCTTTGACACCGTTAGTTGGTCATGCCTCTTCAGCATCCTCACTGCTAGAGGCTTTCGTCAACGCTCGATCAGTTGGCTTGAATCTCTACTGTCTACGGCAACTTCCAGAGTTATGCTGAATGGGGAATTGGGGGACTCCTTCACCACTAGGAGGGGTTTCCAGCAAGGCGATTCCATTTCACCATATCTTTTCATTCTTGTGGCTGATGTTCTGCAACGGCTATGCTGCTCAGCTTTTCAAGATGGCCACCTAGTTCACCAGCATTCCAGTGTAGTGTAGTCGAGATGTCCCATTATCCATTCAATCGTAGTTTTCACCCTGGGATGAGCAGGACTCTTCTGAGTCTAGCTACCGATTTCAGGATGGACAATAGGATAGTTCCATGGAACGAACTCACCGGTAGTGACACCATAATGAATGAGTTGGCTCACAAATTACGTAGGTCTGGGTGGCCTGAAAGGACCTATGAGGAGGTTAGTAAAAAACTTCTTAGGTTGCATGAAAGGTGGAAGAAGGTAGTGGAGCCGAAGAGTGAAACTTTCAAAAGGACTGCAGCAAAGAATACATTTTTATGGACTGAGGAGAGCGAGGACGAAGATGATATCTTCATGCCGCCGCTTCCGGGTTCTGCATCGTCGAAGGGCAAGAGTTCTGCATTGTCCAAGGGCAAGAGTTCTGCATCCTCGAAGGGCAAGAGTTATGCATCGACGGAGGGCAAGAGGACCGCATCGTCGAAGGGCAAGAGGGCTGCATCAACGGAGGATGACGATGATGACTTCATGCAGTATGTAAGATGTATTCCAGTTGTACCGTCACTTAGATATACTTGCATTATTAGTTTGTACTGTATTATTGTAGGGCATTATGTTCTATCTGAATTTCATTTTGTAGTATGTAAGATGTATTGCACAAGTTCAGCCGCACCGTTTAATTCAGATGTACTTGTATCTTAATTATCGGTTGTAGTCTCTTTGGAAATGTAACTGGAATAAGAATGCGAATTAATAGTAATATGTCTCTCGCATACATAAAACAATATATGTCTCCTGCTCAGATAGAAGCAAGTGCGATAGTAACACATACATGAAGCATGTCTCATACATAAATACTGACTCACAGCTGCGAATAGTCTGAAACTAACATAGATAATGACACATACATAGATAGATAAGCATATCACTGCGGGGGACGACGACGAGTCTGGGTCTTCCTCGGACGAGGACCGGAAGGCGATAAGCGCTGAGGCGGTGGACGAGGCTCGCGATAACCACGACCATAGTTAACCTCGTCTGTCACGGTCCGTGTCTCCTGCGTCGGTGGTGGTGGTGGAGTGTGAAACACTGTCTGCGAGAAGTCATAAATGTTTGTAGCTTGGTTGTCATCCTCGCCGTCGCCCTCAAAGTACGAAGCACCACCACTAAGCATCGGTGACTGCACTGAATGCATGAACGGTTGCAACTGGTTGCCGCCTGCGGTAAAGTAAAACATGTAAAATTGATACAAATGCATGAACGAAGCACCACCACTAAACATCAATGATTGCTGAGAATGCATGAACGATTACTACAATGTTGAAAAGAATGTAGTGAGTAGTGTTACCTAGTTCCATCTGCTGATGCCAGTAAGCACTCCCTAGCTGTGAAGGAGGTGGCTGATGCCAGGAAGAGCTCCCTGGCTGTGAAGGAGGTGGCTGATGCCAGGAAGAGCTCCCTGGCTATGAAGGATGAGGTTCTGCACGGTGCACAGAGGGTCGTGGTTCTGAATGGTGCACAGAGGGTCGTGGTTCTGAATGCTGTACAGAGGGACGTGGCGGACGATGTGCTGGAGGAGGAAGTGCAACATCCGAAGACCATCTACACGTAACAGCTGCGTAAATCCCGCGTAGCTTGTCATCAAGATGCCTCAACCATCAGACGCCCTCTTGCGGTGGGATAGTTTCTCCCCTCTGAAAGCGCTGCATTAAGGCGGAAACCTCCTCCCGCGCCTGTACTGTCAAGTCACCCTGTACACGAAGAGTTAACCAATTATATCCTCGTTGTATGATCGACACCACGAATAGATAACCAAGCGAATATGTCCAGGTTAACAAAAGACTTAACATATGAGAACCAAGGCACGTACCGCGTGGTGTCTGGTTCCCACAACAGAGGTAGTTGGGTACATATCGCTGGTGAGAGGGGCTTCGATCTGATCAGGAGCAGCTGATGGAACCAAGTAGATCCTCGTTGTATGCCGGTAACGCTGCAGATACAACCCGAACATTTCCCAGTTAAAGGGCCGAACCTCACCCCAGATATTTGTCGGTGCGGTAGTCCATTCATCAACGTAAGGGGTAATGCTCTTAAGCCAATAAGCCATGGACTTGTTTCCTCCTAGGCGACTGCCCCTGAGATTGATATGCGCGATACATGATTAGGTATATTATGAATGCAGAGCTGACAACTAAAATAGTATTAGTACTTACTTGTGCACGTGTTCTGGCAAGTGTGGAATATCTGGAATCTTAGGCTCTTGACATAGACCGAACTGTCTCATCACCCTATGAAGAGCCATCTCCTCAACCGTCACGTCGAACACCAACTTGGCCTTGGTCATCCAATAGTGCCGATCTCTAGTGCACAATTCAGAAATCACAACTGGGCACCTCGATGATATAGCCTGAGGCGAGTATGGCTCCCAGATAACTCGATCCTCGTGCAAACTGTCAATCTGCGTCGTGAAGGACGGGTAGCATCCCCTAACCTGGCTATGCGCAAACTGTCTCTGTGCATGACGGGCCTTTCGTCTGCCCCTACTTGTTCGTCGAAGGTCTGTATGCAGGATGTATACTCTCTCACCGTCGTTTACCTTCTTGAAATTGCCGACGACTCTAAACCCTGTCATCTCACCTATCCATGTGTTGAGCACTGCCTCTTTTAAATAGTATGGGGACACGAAGGAGATAGCATCCAACTCAATCTGGCCACAGGCAGCCAACACATGAGAGCAAGGTAGGTGCAACAACTTCGGTTTGTTGCATGTACACTCACACATTGGATAAACTTATGTTCCAATTTTTACCTCGTGTGTCTTCACCTCATGTCTAGAACCAAAACCATCGGTAGGAAGCTGAACCTCATACCTCCTTTCTTGACTCCCTATGAGTCTGACAGTGTGCTTCTTTGCTTTCTCTATCTACTTTGCCATGTATTCCATGACACGGCTCCAATAAGGTGTGTTCTAATTATCTTCAATATGCTTCTTTGCTAACTCGTGCCTTTCTCTGAAATATCTCAAAGTGCCATGGCATACAGCCTCCACAATAGCTGTAAGTGGCAATGCTCTATTCCCTCTCAGCACAAAGTTATACACCTCTGCAAGATTGGTTGTCATGTGGCCATACCTAGCTCCATGGGTGTCATGCAGCAAAGACCAATTCACTTAAGGTCGTTTCTCTTTCCACTCAGAAAAATTGTTTATTGCCCTTCCCTTCTTTCTCTTAGTATTAAGAGGGTCAATTGCTGGCAAGTCACAAAGACCTACTGGCTCCTCTAGCTCCACGATGAGTGCTGCTAATTTAACCTGATCTTCTTCCATTTTCATCCTCGCACGGACCTGCTTCTTAGTAAACTCATCTAGTTTTGACCAAACAAATCCGTATTTGCGCTGCTGGCTCTGCTTGCATAATTTTTTGAACAAGTTCATCAACCGCTTGTTCTTGAACTGTGAGAAAAAATTAGCCCCAAGATGGTGCATGCACCACCGGCTCTGCAAGTCCCTCCAAGGTGTTGGTTCGTCAACTGTTGGATTACGTAGTGTCTTCACGACCTTCAATATACCGGCATGTCTGTCATGAATGACACACACGTTTGGTCAGTCCTTCACGATGGCAATTTTCACTTGCCGGAAGAACCATACCCAGCTGGGAAAGTTCTCACCCTCCACAAATGCCATGGCAAGTGGGATGATTTGATTGTTCCCGTCCACACCAATAGCAGTCAGGATTTTCCCTCTATACTGACCGGTCAGGAATGTACCATCCACAAACATAACAGGAGGACAATGCCGGAAAGCTTCGATGCAAATAGCAAAAAAGAAGAACACTCGTTTCAACACCTTGAAATCTGGTATACTCAGCAACCTCATGTGTTGTACGTTCACATAAGTGTCGGGATTCCTGTCCTTCAGTATGCCAAGGAGACGGACAACATTATCATATGATTCGAAGAACGTCCCAAACCTTTCCTCCGTAGCCTTATTCTTAGCCCTCCAAGCCTTCCCATAAGGAATTAAATAATTCCATCTGACCTTCACTGTTGTCTGGATGTGCTTTGCTTCCATATCTTTCTTCTCTACTATCTCAGTATACATGAGTTGCGCAATGAGAGTTGAAGTCTGGTTCGGATGCTTCACCAGCGGGTTCTTCCTCACACAATTATGTGGGACGACATTGGTGACAACCCAGTGAATGTCATACTTCGGCACGTGCCCATGCACCTTCCAGGACAACCTGTTTCAACACATTTCACGGTATAGTTTGTTGGACTTGATATGTGTGTACGGAAAACCCTCTGCGTACACATAGCCCACTTTATCACCGCATAGTTCAATTTTTTTCTTTCTATCAAACATAGCCCCTATCTGCACTTGGTTCAGATTATACTAAGGCCGGTGGATATGTCCTGATCCCATGCAAAAGGAATCGGTACCTCCACTTCATCCTCAGAATTTTCAGAATCCAGTTCCTCCGCCATCGATCCTCGTCCTCTTCCTCCATCACCCTCTGCATTTCATCCCCTTCCTCATCCCCATCAGCAAAACCAGAACCAGCTAATATTATCGACTGGCTACTCTGCCCAGTACCAGGACCACAAACATTGTGTGGCACATAGTCCGACTCTATCTTGGGTTGGCTAGCATCCACATCTTGTGGTTGTGACCCGGATAAAACAATCTCGTTAGGCACTTCACTGCCTCGGCCGGGTTCATATGGGTGGGTATTCTCCTCCTTCGGCACAGGTTGCACAAGTGCATATGGGTGGATTCTTCGGTCCCGGCAACGTCTTAACAGGGACAACCAATGCTGGCTCCTATCTATCGGCATCAATTCCCACTTGACATTTTTACAGGATTTGATCCACAATGCATGAATACTGACACTACAAAAAAAAAGACACATCCGTGACATTTTGGGCCGAACGAAATTTTATTCTGTCATACTTATGGCACTTCTATGACAATAATTGTGACAAAACACGGTATCATCATAGATGTGGTGGGGTCCTACTTCTATGACAAAAAATCATGACATAAAATGGGCTTTTCATCCTGGGCGGGCCGGAGAGGCAGCTGCATGACATTCTTTGGGCCGTCCATGACGGAAAAAACCGTGGTAGAAGCGAGGGCGAGGAATATATCGGGGTGTTCCCGGTTACGGTGGGTGGTCGGGGCCGAGCGATGCGCGTTTCTCTCATACACGCACGCGCGTGGGTGCGAGGCGTTGGGCTCTAACTGAACCCGAGCGATTGCACTACAGGCTACGCGTTACTGAACCCAAGCGATCGATCGATAGCTGTTAACTGAACCCGATTGAGCGATTCCTTCGCTACTGCTGCTAACTGAAGCCGATCGATGCTACCTCTGGATGAATAGTGAGCGTTGCTGGGAGGGTTTGGATGAACAGTTCCCGGTGGGGGTGGATGAACAGGACCCCGTGGTGTTGCCTCTAGATGAACATGACCCTGATCGATCGAGCCAGTTGGGGCAGGATGAACAGGACCCCGTGGAGGGCAGGATGAACAGGACCACCCCGTGGAGGGCAGGATGAACAGGACCACCCCGTGGAGGGCTGGACGAACAGTGGACGATGGAGGGCTGGATGAACAGTAGGCCGTGGAGGGGCGGTTGAACAGGAGTCCGTGGAGTGGGCTGGTTGAACAGTAGCCGGTGGAGTAGCGTGCGGTGGAGGCTGGATGAACAGGAGCACGTGGATAAACAGTCGCAGGTGGAGACCGGAGGAGGTCGACGGTGGATGAACAATAGCCCGTGGAGGCTGGAGGGGGTCGACGATGGAGATGAACAGTATCCCGTTGAGTCCCGTTTTGCGGTACGCCACACCCCTCCCGATGAACAGGACCCCCGTTTCGACCGTAGCGCTCCAACACAAGTCCGTTTCCTCCGTTTTGCGGTACGCCACACCCCTCCCGATCAACAGGACCCCCGTTTTGATCGTAGGAGCTCCGTTTCCTCCGTTTTGCGGTACGCCAGACCCCTCCCGATGAACAGGATCCCGTTTCGAACGTGGCCAGTCGAACACAAGGCCATTTTCTCCGTTCTGCGGTACGCCAGGCCTCGTTTCCATCGGCTGTTCCGTCCAAGCCGGGTTGGCTCCCACACGTTCTGTTGCCTCCCGATGAACACGACGCATTCCGTTGCCTACCCATGAACACGACGACGACGCAGTTTCTCCGTTCCGACCCAGCCATGTACACGAGCCCTGGCCGTACGTACGCGCGAGTAGGCGTTCGAGACCCCGCCCGTATGTACGTACGTGGCCGTATTTACTTTCTTGCACTCTGGCCGCTGTACGTACGTGTACATGCTACGTGCGCGCCTCTACTACGACACGCGCGCGCCTCTACATCGACCAGTATGTACGTACACGTTCGCGACCAGAATGACAATGCTACGTACGCTTCGACCAGGTGGGTCCCGACTATCAGGCACTTCCTTGCGTGCGAAGATGTAGCTGGTGGGTCCCAGCAGTCAGGGGGGAAAATCATTTTTTTTTGCCCGGACGCACTTCCTTGCGTGCGAAGATATCGCTGGTAGGTCCCGGCAGTCAGGGGGGAAACATTTTTTTCGCGAAATACGGTTGCCCATCCGGTGGGTTCCTGCTGTCAGGTGGAGGAATCATTATTTTCTGCGTAATAAGGAGGCACTTCCTTGCTGCGGTCGTGGACCCAGCTGTCAGCCTCTCCACATACAGTCCACGTCCAATGGAAGCCGTTCCTTGACCACGTTGACCACGCCGCGCCGAGAGCACCAGGGCGGTGGACGACGGCGAGGCCTAGGAAGGGTATGACGCGGAGCCGGGGAAGACGCGGCAGTGGATGCCCACGCGTAGAGCAGTATGAGGGTTCACTGGTTCGCTGTGGTGTGAGGCTGTCGTCGCCACAGAATAACAGGGGGTGTGGGTGAGTAGAGGGATGGCCTAGCCAGCGGTGGGAGTAGTAGGGGCGGTGAGGCCTCCGCGGCATCGCAGCCGGCCACGGGAGGCAGGAGCACGAGGCACGACCGGCGCTGCTTTGGGCGGCTGGAGCAAGAAGACCAGAGGTTGAAGAAGCACTACGGCGGTTGAATGGACATCGTACGGTCACTGGAGCTAGAATCGTTCATATTGACTAAGTTGACAAAGCCCTCCATCCCCGTCAACTTAGTTGGCCCACAAGTCAGCCTCCCACTATTGTGGGTCCCACCTAGCAGGGGGTATTCATTTTTTTGTGCGTAATAAGGAGGCACTTCCTTGCGTGCGAAGATATAGCTGGTGGGTCCGACCTGTCAGCGATGGGAACGTTTTTCGCGAAATACAGAGGCTCTTCCGGTGGGTCCCAACTGTCAGGTGGAGGAATCATTATTTTGCGCGTAATAAGGAGGCATTTCCTTGCGTGCGGCCGTGGACCGAGCTGTCAGCCTCTCCACGCACAGTCTACTTCCGATGGTGTCGTTCATTGACCACGTTGACCACTTCGCGCCGAGCGCATCCAAGGTGGTGGACGACGGCGAGGCTGGGCTGGGCTGGGTGAACAAATAATGTAGCGTCCATGCGACCCATTTATGTTTTTCCTAAAAAATTACAGGCCATTTGCACTTTCTCGAATTACACGATTTTGTTGGGCTTATTCTAATTATAATGTTGGGGTGGGGCGCAGCAATGTTATCAAAAACTAAACAGGGGCTGAGAATTTTGTTATATATATATATATATATATATATATATATATATAAATAATAAGTGATTTATTATTACATTGGTCCTTAAATCTTACCAAGCTTTTGTACACAATCACCAGGATTTTCATTGCCAAAAAAAATCCAGGATTTTATTGTTAAGAAATTATTTTTATAAGTTAATAAGATGTGGGATATTATTTTCTTACATATGTAAGTATCTGTTAAATATATGATGACAATAACAATAATATATAATAACATATAAAATAATTTAAATATATATAATATAGTTAGAAGGGAAACACAAGTTGGACCAGGCGTTCCTATTCTTATATAGAAAAATAGAACAGACATCTGCGTTTTCTTCAAAAAAAATACATAAATTGGGCCGCCGATGTTTCAGGAAAAATAAAACCTCGGATGGGAGGTCCATAGGCCGGTCGATACATGACGGCCCTCAAGAAAATATAAACAGGCCTATGGACCTCCCATCCGAGGTGGTGGGCTGCGCATGTTAAAAAAGAAAGCCTTAGACGGGGCAGCCCAAAACCCAGCTGATACTTGCTGCCCCAGTGATAATAAATGATACCTGTCGGCTTCCCGGCTTCGTTGTGAATTTATCTCCTGTGGTAACTACGTTGAAGCACCTAAAAAGAATGTAACTATGTTGACAAACCCGTGGGCTCCAACGTCAGTATAGCATTAGGAGGAAGTATTTTTTCGTTGAGGCACTTGCTTGCGTACGACCATCGACCTGGTGGGTCCCGACTGTCCGCCTCTCCACGTACAGTCCTCTCCAGATTCCTCTCGTTTGTTCAGCATGTTCACAACGGCAGACAGCGGCGTCGCGGCGAGCGCACAAAGGCGCAGGAGGAGATCCGACCACCTGAGGAAGTGCCTTATTAGTAACGAAACAACTGAACTAGCCTAGTGGCCGAGTGACACTACCCAACAGCTGTTCCGCCCGGGTTCGATTCCACCTGTGCAGAGAAAATATCTCCAAATTTTTTGCCTCTGCCTTTATTGACATGTGGGTCCCAATTGTCATCTACGCACACCACGTCCAACACTTGCCAAAACTTCGTCCCTCGTTTTCTCTGTTTTTCGCACACTCGACATTGTGTGGGCATCTTGAAAATAGCATATCTTTTTGATTGTGCATCATACGAAGATGTGCTATGCATGAATGTTGATCAGCCTGATGTTAACTTCCTGGTAGTTCTAGTTTCGACCATGAATAAAACTTCCAGCGTGATGTTAACACTGTTTGAAAAGGCCATGTTAATATAAATGCTCTACCACTGAAAGTTGCAGTTTCTTATCTGAAACTAAACTTGGAGTTTCTTATCTGAAACTGAAACTTGCAGTTTCTTCTCTGAGAATCACATTGTCTGCACTTTTATACTCCTATGAAACTACATTATTTGAAGTGCTAAAAATAGATCTCTAGAATTCATAAAATACTTCATGTGCTCAATACTGCAAATCTGAAATTCAAAAGACATTCATATCTGAAAGTACTCTCAAAGTACACAACACAAAACACAATTCACAACCTGCAAATACTAACAACCCTAAGCTCCTCCTGACAATTCACAACCTGCCCGACTATTGGTCTGGGGGGCAATCCCTCCTATTCCTCGGCGGCAGACAACCGCCCCGTGAGACGATGTGAATGGCGAGGGAGAGGATGGCGGGGAAGCGTCGTCGGGCCAACTGTTTTTCTCCTCTTGCAGTTGGGTTCGGTCGACGAAGACTCCACCGGCTTGCTCTGGCATGACACCCTCACAAACGGCACCCTGTAGATGCTCGATCCTTCAATATCTGGTGGATGCTCCATCTGGGATCGATACTCCCACCACCACTCCCTCACGATCGGATTCGGTGAATCTGTTTGCTCCATGGCCCAGAGGAGCAGCTCTATGTACTCCCGCACGCTCCTCTCCCTCTTCTCCATTGCAAAACCACCTCCTCTGCTCTCCATCATCTCCATTCCAAAACCACTGTCTCGTCTCTTCCTCTTCTCCATTTCAAAACCATCTCCTCTCTCCTCAGACGAGGATCCCCTGACGTAGCCCATCCTGCCATTGAAACACTGACACATGGGTCCCACCAAGCGCGGGGCCCACCTGTCAGCGACCGAAAGGCAGGGGAAGCTCTTCTCTCCATCATCTCCATTCCAAAACCACCGTCTCGCCTCTTCCTCTTATACATTTCAAAACCACCCCCTCTCCTCTCCATCATCTCCATTCCAAAACCACCGTCTCGCCTCTCCCTCTTCTCTATTGCAAGACCACCGTCTCTCCTCCCATCTTCCAAAGCTAGCACCGGACCACTCAGAAGGACATCTATGGAGGGGATGCAGGAGCGAATCAGGCAGATCGCCGGCGGCGACCAGGCAAAGTTAGCCAGGTTGAAGGAGATCCTTACTTGGTTTGACCATGAGTGGGAGATTTCGAGGACGGTGAGGGCCATGTGGCAATGTATGCGAAAGAGCGAGACGACGGCGATGAGGGCAGCAATGTACTCCTCGGCGGCAGTCACGCCGCAGTCCTGCGAGTTCATCGACTATCTCCTCTGGGCGATGGAGCAGACAGATTCACCCGAGGCGAATGTCAGGCGGAGGTGGTGGGCGTACAGGTCAAAGGTCGAGCACCCAGAGGATAACGAATCGATCGAGTACGGTGTGCCGTTCGTGAGGGTGCAGAGCCAGCCGGAGCCACGGGAGTATTCGTTCTCCCACCACAAGAGGAGGCCGGATGGCGCGACGTCGCTTCCCCGCCGATCTCCATGGTTCCCTTGACGCTTGCCTCGTTTCAATGACGTCGGTAGGGTTTAAGGCAAGCTTCGCACTAACCTAATATTCCATCTGCTCATGCTTACAATCAGTGTGACAACTAATAAAAATCATGCTTACAATTAGTCTTCGAGTACTACGCCAATCACCCTAAAATAGCTCTGGACCTTTGGGTCACAGTTGTGACACTGTGTACAAATAAAGAAAAATAGATTGGTGCTTCTTTCATAAAAGAGTACACCCCTAGAAAACTGCCAATATAAGCTACTAGTATTTTTTTAAGTCTAAGCTACTAGTATTTGGTTAAACGATTTGCTGCCGAGAAAGATCCGTCCACAGTGAGCGCCACACATCCCACTGATGGTGGTGGATGCTAATGCTTAGATGGAGCAGGGTGGTGTCGGTTATTTTTACTTGGCACCTCGCACTCTGCATATATGCCGGTTCCATCCGTACATTTGTGCAGTTCCACCAAAATGCAGCTGAATAACCCTGTTTGCACAGATAATGAAATGGCGTGATTACATTATAGTGGCACTAGTTGATGAAACATACACTAATAAACAGAAGAAAATATTACATCATACTGGAAATCGACCCAAGTCTCCCCGATACACCTTCTGCCAGTGATGAACATCAGTGTACAGCGGTAGTACAAGGAGGGGCCTTGAGGCATTCAAATCTCTATTTTTGTGCAGATCAACTAAAATTAAGCACCCCTGTTTGCAGAAACGCTTAAACATTACCAATGGGACTAGTTGATGAAACATACATTAACAAAGAGAAGCACTTTCTTTATCTACATTGGAAATGAAATGATAGAGAGGACACTCGCTCTATTTTAACTATATTATTACTTCATTTTATCAGTGACACTAGGGTCGAGCAGGTGGCAAACGAGGTGTACCGTGCGTCGCAAGGATGAAGCCCGGGGGTGCTTAGACTGGGATGCTGAAGCTGGCTCTTTCAGTCCCTATCTTCCCCCTGATGTTTCCGTGGTAGCATTTGGGTTGTAATCCAAACTTGGTCGAGCTGGTGCTACGTCCCCCTACCTGCCTAGCTTATGTGGTGAACTTGTCTCCTACTAGTACTCAGTCCGTTCTAGTAGTAGTTGCATAACTGCCGTTTACACTGCGATGTTGTCGGATAATGGTTCTCTATGGTTGGGTTTCTTTAATGAAATCGGAGGGAACCCCCTCTTCTGATATATATAAAAAACAGTGGCACTAGCGGTGCCAAAACATTTCCTCAAATTAATAGTGCCACTAGATTAAGGTGCAAAATAATAACATTACTGCTTTATCATGGCAGTGCCAAAATAGTAGCACAAGAGCAGGATCAACATGCAGGATCTTTGGCAAATGGTCAGACCAAAAAGGAACATACCTCGTGATGGGAACCATATCTGCAGTCAACGCCATCGTAAAAGGGATGACACCAGTCACCAACATGGATGATTCAATTCATGGGACCTTTTGGTGCAGTTCATCTAAAATGAAGCAATGTCCCATGAGCTAGCAGCTTCTTCTTCTTCTTTTAAGAAAAGGGCTCCAGCCCCGGTTCCATTTCCATCAGAAAATGAAACCCACAGAGCTTCTTCTTCATTAGTTGCAATAAAATTGAGCAACATCAAGGTTGGTCGTGAAGCTCCTGGAGAGTAGGCAGACCAGGACAGTTGCATCTCTAACGAAAAGAAGCAACTTATCTTAATGGGAAATTTAGCAGGACATGGAAAAAAGTGCCATTGATTCATATTACTGGAGGCATTACATTGAAAACAACATTGGTTTAACGTGTCCTTACTTTTAACAGTGCGACTGCTACATTTTACCTGTGGCATTATATAAGAGCGACTCAGGGCAACAAACATCAGAAGAGGATATCTGGGTTGGTCCCATTTTTGTTCGGTATATAGCCACCTTATACTGTGTGAGGCTAGCAAATCTAGTGCTGGACTTACTCTGTTGACTTGTCCCCCAGTCCCCACTTTCTTTCCTTTTTCAACCAATAGATCGGGTTTATATTGAGTTTGTTCTGCGTTCCCTTTATTCCCCTATTAGAACTACAGACCAGTTGGATAGCCAGTCTCTGCTACTTTTCGCCCCCCATTATTTCCTCTTTCGACCAAGTCCTAGATTCAGGTAACAAATCTTCCCCCACCCCCACCCCCTTTCATCCTTGTTTGAACCAAGTACTACTAGATTCGAGCGCATGAACTAGTTTTACCACTTAATAGTAAAAAAATTAGGTGGTTTTCGAACAGCCGACCGATCCTATCTACACAAGGGGGCCTGAGAAATAGTAAAAGATACAAATGCAGCGACGTCAGGAGCTCGGGAAGTAGAGCAAGGCCGGTTTCGAAGGAAGTTATACCTGAGGGACGCCGGGATGTCGCTAGGTGGGCGGCGGGAGGCCGGATCTGCCCACACTACAACAGCGAGGAAGAAGGGGTGGGAGGCCCTCCCTCGCCAGCGATGCTTAGGAGAGAACGGCAAGGCACGCTGATTGGGACGCGCCGGCAGTGGGTAAGAGCTGTCGCCGAGGACGACCGCGTGAATGTTGCACCTTCTCACCTTCCCCGGCGGAGAGGATCCGGCTGGATCTATGACCAGCGGTGAGTAGAGAGAGAGTGTGTGGCCACCGCTGTCGTGTTTAGATCTGGAGAGGACGAGACAGTGTGAAGAGAGCAACACTAGCAAGCAAGCGCAGAGGCTCCTGCCTATATAGTGGAGTACTAGTTTTCTTTTGTCTACCGGCCGGAGCCGGCTTGACCTCGGCAATGACTGTCAAGAAGTCTTCATGCACGTGCCCCGGAGGCGCAGTTGTCGTCGTTTTGATCTGAAGCACCGGATTATAACATATAACACGAAAAAATGCCACATGCCAAGAAATCATAACCCCACTGCCCAAAGGAGACAAGATGAATCCCGACGGACAAACTAGACGAGTATCAAAGCTCAAATTAAAGATAAACTCGTAGAAAATTGGTCCGTCGATAGATGTCCTAATTAACATAGCCGGCTTGACCTAGATGGAAGCCG
The DNA here is from genome assembly GCF_002575655.3 of Aegilops tauschii subsp. strangulata. Classification (NCBI taxonomy): domain Eukaryota; kingdom Viridiplantae; phylum Streptophyta; class Magnoliopsida; order Poales; family Poaceae; genus Aegilops; species Aegilops tauschii. Next base: position 426,718,479 of record NC_053035.3, read on the forward strand.
AGTAGTCTTCGTGCATGTGCCCCCAATGACTAGCCCAACTCAGTTGTCGCTGTTTAACCCTCGCAGTGATCTGAAGCATGCTACCTCTTGAGCACTGCGTTGGTTTTCCCTTGAAGAGGAAAGGGTGATTCAGTAAAGCAGCGTAAGTATTTCCCTCAGTTTTTGAGAACCAAGGTATCAATCCAGTAGGAGGCCACGCACGAGTCCCTCGCACCTACACAAACAAATAAAATCCTCGCAACCAACGCAATAAAGGGGTTGTCAATCCCTTCCCGGTCACTTACGAAAGAGAGATCTGATAGATATGATAAGATAATATTTTTGGTATTTTTATGATAAATATGCAAAGTAAAATAAAAGGCAATAAAAATAGCTAAGTGTTGGAAGATTAATATGATGGACAATAGACCCGGGGGCCATAGGTTTCACTAGTGGCTTCTCTCGAGAGCATAAGTATTACGGTGGGTAAACAAATTACTGTTGAGCAATTGACAGATTGAGCATAGTTATGAGAATATCTAGGTATGATCATGTATATAGGCATCACGTCCGCGATAAGTAGACCGTCTCCTGCCTGCATCTACTACTATTACTCCACACATCGACCGCTATCCAGCATGCATCTAGAGTATTAAGTTCAAAAGAACAGAGTAACTCTTTAATTAAGATGACATGATGTAGAGGGATAAACTCATGCAATATGATATAAACCCCATCTTGTTATCCTCGATGGCAACAATACAATACGTGCCTTGCTGCCCCTACTGTCACTGGGAAAGGATACCGAAAGATTGAACCCAAAGCTAAGCACTTCTCCCATTGCAAGAAAGATCAATCTAGTAGGCCAAACCAAATTGATAATTCAAAGAGACTTGCAAAGATAACCAATCATACATAAAAGAATTCAGAGAAGATTCAAATATTGTTCATAGATAAACTTGATCATAAACCCACAATTCATCGGTCTTAACAAACACACCGCAAAAGAAGATTACATCGAATAGATCTCCACAAGAGAGGGGGAGAACATTGTATTGAGATACAAAGAGAGAGAAGAAGCCATCTAGCTAATAACTATGGACCCGAAGGTCTGAGGTAAACTACTCACACATCATCGGAGAGGCTATGGTGTTGATGTAGAAGCCCTCCATGATCGATGCCCCCTCCGGCGGAGCTCCGGAAAAGGCCCCAAGATGGGATATCACGGGTACAGAAGGTTGCGGTGGTGGAATTAGGTTTTTGGCTCCGTATCTGGTAGTTTGGGGGTACGTAGGTATATATAGGAGGAAGAAGTACGTCAGTGGAGCAACGTGGGCCCCACGAGGGTGAAGGGCGCGCCTGGGGGGTAGGCGCGCCCCCCTACCTCGTGCCTTCCTGGTTGCTTTCTTGACGTAGGGTCCAAGTCCTCTGGATCACGTTCGTTCCAAAAATCACGTTCCTGAAGGTTTCATTCCGTTTGGACTCCGTTTGATATTCTTTTTCTGCGAAACTCTGAAATAGGCAAAAAAAACAGCAATTCTGGGTTGGGCCTCCGGTTAATAGGTTAGTCCCAAAAATAATATAAAAGTGTATAATAAAGCCCAATAATGTCCAAAACAGAATATAATATAGCATGGAACAATCAAAAATTATAGATACGTTGGAGACGTATCAAGCATCCCCAAGCTTAATTCCTGCTCGTCCTCGAGTAGGTAAATGATAAAAATAGAATTTTTGACGTGGAATGCTACTTAGCATAATTTCAATGTAATTCTCTTAATTGTGGTATGAATATTCAGATCCGGAAGATTCAAGAGAAAAGTTTAACATTGACATAAAAATAATAATACTTCGAGCATACAAACTAAGCAATTATGGCTTCTCAAAATAACATGGCCAAAGAAAGTTATCCCTACAAAATCATATAGTCTGGCTATGCTCTATCTTCACCAGACAAAGTATTTAAATCATGCACAACTCCGATGACAAGCCAAGCAATTGTTTCATACTTTTGATGTTCTCAAACTTTTTCAATCTTCACGCAATACATGAGCGTGAGCCATGGACATAGCACTATATGTGGAATATAATGGTGATTATGGAGAAGACAAAAAAAGGAGAAGATAGTCTCACATCAACTAGGCGTATCAACGAGCTATGGAGATGCCCATTAATAGATATCAATGTGAGTGAGTAGGGATTGCCATGCAACGGATGGACTAGAGCTATAAGTATATGAAAGCTGAACAAAACAAACTAAGTGGGTGTGCATCCAACTCGCTTGCTCACGAAGACCTAAGCCAGTTTGAGGAAGCCCATCATTGGAATATACAAGCCAAGTTCTATAATGAAAATTTCCCACTAGTATATGAAAGTGATATCATAGGAGACTCTCTATCATGAAGATCATGGTGCTACTTTGAAGCACAAGTGTGGTAAAAGGATAGTAACATTGTCCCTTCTCTCTTTTTCTCTCAATTTTTTTATTTGGGCATTTTCTCCTTTTTTTATGGCCTCTTTTTTTTAGTCCGGAGTCTCATCCCGACTTGTGGGGGAATCATAGTCTCCATCATCCTTTCCTCACTTGGGACAATGCTCTAAAAAATGATGATCATCACACTTTTATTCACTTACAACTCAACAATTACAACTCAATACTTAGAACAAAATATGACTCTATGTGAATGCCTCCGGCGGTATACCGGGATATGCAATGAATCAAGAGTGACATGTATGAAAGAAATTATGAACGGTGGCTTTGCCACAAATACAATGTCAACTACATGATCATGCAAAGCAATATGACAATGATGGAGCGTGTCATAATAAACTGAACGGTGGTAAGTTGCATGGCAATATATCTCGGAATGGCTATGGAAATGCCATGGTAGGTAGGTATGGTGGCTGTTTTGAGGAAGGTATATGGTGGGTGTATGATACCGGCGAAAAGTGCGCGGTATTAGAGAGGATAGCAATGGTGGAAGGAAGAAAGTGTGTATAATCCATGGACTCAACATTAGTCATAAAGAACTCATATACTTATTGCAAAAATCTACAAGTTATCGAAGCAAAGTATTACGCGCATGCTCCTAGGGGGATAGATTGGTAGGAAAAGACCATCGCTCGTCCCCGACCGCCACTCATAAGGAAGACAATCAATAAATAAATCATGCTCCGACTTCATCACATAACGGTTCACCATACGTGCATGCTACGGGAATCACAAACTTTAACACAAGTATTTCTCAAATTCAAAACTACTCAACTAGCATGACTCTAATATCACCATCTCCATATGTCAAAACAATTATCAAGTATCAAACTTCTCATAATATTCAACACACTCATAAGATTTTTTTTTACTAATCTTGAATGCCTATCATAATTAAAGCAAATTACCATGCTGTTTTTTAGGACTCTCAAAATAATCTAAGTGAAGCATGAGAGAACAATAGTTTCTATAAAACAAAACCACCACCGTGCTCTAAAAGATATAAGTGAAGCACTAGAGCAAAAACTATATAACTCAAAAGATATAAGTGAAGCACATAGAGTATTCTAACAATTTCCGAATCATGTGTGTCTCTCTCAAAAGGTGTGTACAGCAAGGATGATTGTGGCAAACTAACAAATAAAGACTCAAATAATACAAGACGCTCCAAGCAAAACACATATCATGTGGTGAATAAAAATATAGCTCCAAGTAAACTTACCGATGGAAGTAGACGAAAGAGGGGATGCCTTCTGGCGCATCCCCAAGCTTTGGATTTTAAGTGTCCTTACAGCCTGTTTGGTAAACATTTTGGCAGGGGAATGAGAGTTTGCACAAGGGTGTTTATAGAGGGATTAGTCATGGGAAGTAGATTTTTACTCCCATTCCCTTGTTTGGTATATGGTGGGATTAGCGTGGGATAAAACTCTGCTCGCGAATTAACAGGGTACCCCCTGGAAAGAAAGGTGGTCTCTCACACATGCTCACACACTCTCTCCCGGGGTGTCTTTCTCGCACACATGCTCTAGATATAACCCTCCCTCCCTCTCGTAACCATTTACAACTGTTTTCACTAACCTTTATCACAAGCACTCTTCCTCTCGCAAACATACACACGCACAATCCTCATCGACCCTTTCTATATACATGGACCTGCCTACGTGTCTCATGTACGCACATTATCTTTACGCCTGTCTCTCACGCATTGTCTCACACCTCTCTTCCTAATTGACGAGTACGATTCTAGCAGAGCATTCTGTAGGATGCCCCTTAAAGTTAGGTTAGATGAATAGTAATATCAGAGATAAAGGGGTTACCTTAGTCCGATAACCTAGGGTTACAAATCCTAGCCGGCTTTGTCAGTGGACACAGAGTCCTTCACAATTCTGCTATCTTTGTCTTGTACGACTAGTCATCCATGGGTCTTCCTAAATGCGTCACGGGCCGACCAATGTGGCGCGGTACGGAACCGAACGAAGGGCCTCACCTCGACCCACCGGACCTCACGCGGTGACACACCCTTTGCCCCCACGTCTCATTATCTTCTCACACCCACACATACCAACACAAACACCACACACACAGAAAATTTCTCCTGGTGCCTCTATTCCCTCCCCCCTTGCATATACACACTCAAGGGAAAGGAATCTCTTGTCGTGACGTCATATTCATCTCTCTCTCTCTCTAGACCACTCTCATTTCTCGTGCTATCTCTCCCACGCCCCCCCCCCCCCGTCGGCCCCTCTATCCATGCCTCTCTCGAATACGTAATACACACACATACCTCTCTAGGCCCCGCCAAATGCATCAACTACACATTCACACATGTTACATCACGTACCCCATTGATCTAAAAAGCCATCTCTTCACGTTTATTTCGCATACAACATTCCTTTTGAATAAAGTGTGGCCAAAAAATTATTTTAGAGTTTCTACATATATACAACATTACAAAGTTATATGGAGGAGTACAAACGCTAATTTGCATTGCATCGTGCCCACAATGATATTTATTCCGCACTGTGAATTTGTATATTTTTATACTATATACAAAGTTAGTCATAATAAAGAGAAACGAAGAGCATCTCTCTCTCCATCGCATACCCCCCTGTACGCCCCTTTCACGTATGCACACAAAACTATCTCCAGGTCCTCTAAAAGTAAGCCCCCATAAAATTCACGGATGTTTCATCTTTCTCTCGTGATATATGCAATGACGATCATTGTATTTGAAGCGAAAGCACGATACGTACATTGGACTTCAGAATCCACTCATTACGGTCACCATTTACGTTTAGTGGTTATTATACAGTCAAGGGCTCACCGTACAACTCTGTATTTGCTCATGACATGACTAGTTGACCAGTTAAACGCTCCACGTGGCACCTCTAGTGTTGCATCACATTATCTCACTACCATCGTGCCCACCTGTCGACTTGTATCTACTCTACATCTACACTCTTATAAAATACATAAAATACACTCTTATAAAAAACAGAGTTGGTGATGATGGTGTGCCTGCCATCCTGCAATATAAGCCGTCCGATTTATATCTGACGAACAGGAAAGAAACTATGGCAATTTTGCAAAAAGGTACCCACACACCTCTCCACATTTGCAAATCAGGCCTTCCCTCGTTCATCCTTTTCTCTCACAAGATAAACAAGTCATACAAATGCATCTTGATGTTACGTGCAATGCACGGGCATCTTGCTAGTAAGAATGAAAACAAACGACAAAAAAATATTTGGACGGTGGTTAGAAGTCATGACCGCGGGCACAGCGGACAAGGTGGCCCTTATTGGTATGTTAAGCCGTCTGTTTTAACACACAGGAGCTGGTGTGGTGATTATACACACACGCACGCATGCACACGAACTACATCCACGCAACACTCACACAAACACATGCGCCCACGCACGCACGCAACACTCACACGTACACACGCAGCCACGCACACACGCAACACTCACACGCACGCACGCAACACTCACACGCACACACGCACGCATGCATGCACACACCAGTACACCACACGACCAACACACACTCTCACGCTCAAGTGCTCAACCTACACATGCATGCGCACACATCAGGCCCTGACAGACACATACACAACCAGGTGATTCCCGCGCACGGGTTGGAGCCTTGTCGCGCCTGCGTAAATTTGTGTTTATCTGACCTTTTGCCTATGCGAACTGACAGGTGGGACCCATAAGGAACGTGGTCAATTTAACTAGTCAACATGGCGCCATGCAGACTATTTGGCCGGTCAACAGAGTGCAATCCGATGCTGAACTGTGAGCAAGTGACCGTATAATCACCGCAAAATGTATATAGTGACCGTAATCAGCTTATTCTGAAGTTCGGTGACCGTATTACGCTTTTCTGTGTGTAGGCCCTCCAAAACTACATCTCTACACGTTCTTGCATGTTACATCTAACAACTATGCAATACAACACTACTACTACACTCTAACACAATAAATCATATGTGTTTTTAGTTTTACTAGATATCATATTGTTACTTATAATTATTCAGTTTGCATACATTAAAATTGCCTTTGAAATGTATGGCCAGTATCATCTACCGCGCGGGAAAAATCCCGCCCTTTCCTGTTTAATCGGGTTTGTATCGATGGATCGTGCGAAACAGCAAAACTATAGTACTATACAGTACTACAAGTGACAGTTCACTGGGCCGTCGTGTCGACTACTCCTCCGTCGTAAGAGTGGAGTGCTCGCTTTCATAAATCTTCTAGTCCCTTTCACCGACATGTGGGACATCAAGCTACCGGGTCCATGTGCCATACCGGAATACAATGCAGAGCAGCCGGGGTGAAGCAACCCAGTCATGGCGCCGGCGTAGTAATGAGCAATGAGGCGTCAAATCACAAAGCTCCACCTTTCCAGCAGTTAAGTTGGAGGGACGAAGCAACCATCACGTCATTTCACTCATTGTTGAATCCGCTTCTCCCTCATCTTCTTCAACTTAACCACGTGTTGCTTCTGCCATTGTTCTGCCTCATGTGGGACGCGGATCGGCTTGGTAAAGCACTGACACGTGGGACCGCATGTTAGCAAACCGCCAGGACAACTTCCTCCGAAAATAAGAAGCCTAATCCTAGACTTACAAAGGGCTACGTAGCTGCTACGTATACTTTCCATCTAATCTATATATGCCCCCCTGATTTCAAGGTGGGGTGGGCCTAATCCTCTCCTTTAATCCAATCAAATAGTCCCACATCACATCAGTTCGTAACTTTACGTAAACCATTACGTGGATGTAGCATTGCTCAAATAAGAAACCTCCCCCGCCATCTGCGCGGCAAAATCACCTCCTTTTTACTAATCATGATTCTATAATTTTTTAGATCAATATAATTGAGATTTGTATAGATAGCACACAGGAGCAAAACCAAGTGGTACGGTTAAGGGCATCCACAATGTGTAGCCAAATGTGAAAATAGCTTTTGGCATCGTGGGAACCATTGTGGACGGTGTTGCCAAAGCCAAAAAGATGGAACTGAAACTCCCTGATTGATTGATTGAAGGAATAGAAAAATGCAACATCTCTCCTCTTTCTCCCATGCTTGGACGCATGTAGTATAGTATAGAGCACAGAGTCTACTCCCCTGTCCCTTCTATCACAAATCACAAAGCAGTGAGGCGTCAAATCACAAAAGCACGGACAAAGCAACCATCATTTCACTCTTCGCTGACTCCGCTTCTCCATCGTCTTCTTCGAGAAACCATCTCACCGCACTAGTACTCCTAGTAGTACTAGTAAAGGACTTCCTGGATGCAAATAAGGCGATTGTCTCGACTTGCAGGCGGCACTTGCGAACGACTTACCGTGGTCTCCCTCAATGGTGTTCTCCGTCGAACGCACTTCGCAAAACCACCAAAAAAAGATATCGTCGACGTCACCGCAATGGGGAAGGAAGTCAAATATAGTTACTACCTCCATTTTTTGTACACAAGGCCAGTATATCAAAATTACAATTTGCAAAGGGCCACTAACACTAATCGAGGCAAAATTGATGGGGTTAGCAACCAAGGACATTAATATCCCCTGCATGCATGCGGAAGTGAGAAGGTTGGTTTGCATGGCGCTGCATTAATCAAGCGATGAGGAGTGAGATGGTTAGCTCTTTGGTCTTTGGAGAAAAAATACGCATTAATTGACACGTGAAACGAGGATTTGTATCGATTAAATCCCGCGAAGGAAAACCCCGCCTTTCTTATTTAACACTAGTACTCCTAGTACGTACGTACTTATCCTGTTTGGGTCTAGGCCTTGCATTGCCAAACTTCGCCACACATTTTTGCCAAGCTTTCCTAAAGTTTTCAAAATGAGAAGGAGGCACACTTGCGCACGGCTGTCGCGGTCGCACCGCACCCTCACACGGTCGCTCCTGCACGCCGCGGTCGCACCGCGCCCTCACACAGTCGCTCCTGCACGCCGCAAACCCAACCAAGGGAACGCACCCTCACTGACACGTGTTGTCGCATGTGAACAAACCAAACTCAGCCATCCTATCGTTGACACATAATTTTCGTTCATAGAGTATGTTTATCCAACCGCATGTTGGGGAGTATCCGTACGGCCCGTGCGGTGGTCTGTTGGGGAAGAAGCAGAGGTGAGGAAGAAGGAAAGAAGGGTTAGGAGACGTAGGATATTCATCCAACCGCCTGAAATGGTAAACTGGCCCAAGTGGGGCGACTTGCATAACAAATATATGTTTTTACACAGCAAAAGATCCATAAAGACAACAACATAAAGAAAAAGTATCACTGCTCGCGGAAAGAGACGGCCTCGTCGTCTTTGGCTGCCGGCGCGAACCAGCCGTCGCTGCCGACGTGTGTCTCCGCACCGTGGTTGTCCTCGGCCTCCATCTACTCGTTCAAGTGGAGCGTGCGGGCGCTCTGCACGGACGAGAGCACAACCCGGTTCAAGTTGAGGACGTCCGGTTCCGCCTGCAGGAGGGCCTCGATGGCAGCAGCATCCGCGCGCTCCGCGTCGAGTCGAGCCTCCGCCGCCCGGTTCAAGTCCAGGACGTCTGGTTCCGCCTACAGGAGGGCGTCGATGAGAGCGGCATCCGCGCGCTCTGCGTCGAGTCGAGCCTCTGCCGCCCGGTTCAAGTCCAGGACGTCCGGTTCTGCCTGCAGGAGGGCCTCGATGGCAGCGGCATCCGCACGCTCTGCCTCAAGTTGAGCCTCCGCCGCCCGGTTCACATCCACAACATCCGGTTCTGCCTGCAGGAGAGCCTCGATGGCAGCGGCATGCGCGCGCTCCGCGTCGAGTTGAGCCTCTGCCTTCCAGTCCTCCTTTAGTATCGCCATGTTGAACCGCTGGTCAGCCTGCACCACGGGGGACTCGGACGCCGGCACGAAGTCGACGTCCATCGTCTCATGCCCATCGGGGACCTTCTGCGCCGCGACCTCCGCCATGAACATTGGATCGGCTTCCTCCTCCTCGTAGCTTGGCTCCAGAGAACTCGGGGATTGGCCCGCCGCAAAGCGAGCTTGGGAACGGAGGTCTGTGGCGCCGACCGCCGCCACGATTTCAGCGCGGCGCTCCGGCGTCAGCATCGTGTAGTAAGTGATCTTGCGGCGCACCATGGCTTTCCGGCGAACTAGGGGACGCTTGATGCGGGCTAGGGGATCGAAAGGTGGGGGAATGGGCTGGAGATTTGGTGCGGTTTTAGGGCAGTGGCTGGCGTAGGCCGAGCAGCGAAGGTTCTGGTGTGAATAGTGGTTCCGGTGACGACCGGTCAATCGGTTTTGACTGTACATCGCTCTTGTCGCGTTCGCGTTGCAGCCCGGCATGCTGGACCCTCCACGTCGCTCACCGAATGGAACGCGCTTCGTCTTGCATTTTCGCTCGCTTGTGGGACCGCAGTTGAGAGCAAACCGACGTCCCTCTCCCTCCCCCACCCACGTCATTTATTATACCACCACTCCCTCCGTTTTATGCGGAGTAAATAAAAACAGAGCGAGTATACTACGGATGAGGATCCCCTGACGTGGCCGAACCCATTGAGTAACTGACATGCGGGGCCTAGCAAGCATGGGGTCAGCCAGTAAGTGACCGAAAGGGAGGGTAAGGAAGGGATATCTACGTCAGAGGATCCACTTCCACTATACTACTTTGACCAAATGTTTGAGTAATAATATATGACATGCAACTTACACAAATGTTAGAGTAATAATATACGACATGCAACTTACACAAAGCATACAGGGTCTAATGCGTTTTTTGAGGCTAACTTTGACCAAATGTTAGAGTAATAATATATGACATGCAACTTACACAAAGCATACGGTCAAATTCGTATGTGAAAGGAGTTTCCAATGATATAATTTTCACATTATACATCTCATGTACTATTAATCTTGTCAGTAGTCAAATTGGAAACCATCTCGAGTACAAATCTAGGAGTACGTACGAATCTAAAAATATTGATTGGGCGTTGTTGAATGTTGATACCTTTTTGATCAAAGTAGAGATACTTTGACTACACATAAAACTTATATGTAAACTAGAAAGGATAGGGGGAGTATATTGTACGTTCAAAAACGAAACGAACATTGAATACCCTTTATATATGCTTTGCGGATGCTATGATCACCGGTTCAAAATTTTGAATCCGCCTTAGGTATCACGTGCCCCCACTCGTTCCCTCTCGATTTCATCTCGGGGTCCGGAGATCTATTGAAAGAGGACTAGGGTGGGTACATGCGAATGATACTCGGCGGAATGTTTAAATGAGGCATGCGGGAGGATGGACTCGACTGGAGGGAGACATGATCGATGGAGAAGAGGGTTGGAGAGGAATGAGAAGCAAATGCCACATGATTATACTTGAACGGCTCAAATAAACAATAAGTTGTCTCGCTTGGCCTACATAGTGAAAGGCCTAATGCGCAACGCGGAGCACTGACGCTCGAATATGGCCGGGAAAACATGGAAACCGACATGTGGGGCACACCCGTTGGGACGACGTAGCGCAGACTAGTCCAATGGAGGAGCTGGCCCACGACCTCCTTGCCACCGACAACCGTTCATGTGGGTCGTTGGGGCCAATAACGGGGCGCGGCTCCAGCACCGCCTCTGGACACGGCGACCGCGGTGAGCGACACGCTCATATCGTCGCTAGACACGGTCGGTTTCAGTGTGCCGAGGGTGGCGTTAGTGCTGTGGCACGACCAACGGTATGTTTGGTTTGTGCCCAAAGTTGCCCCATCAAAGCATTGGGTAGCCAAAATTTTGGTAGAGGAATTGGTTGCCCATGACTTGGCCGACATTGGCAAGAAAAATGAACTAGAGTTCGCTAGAGTTCATTGCCATGCCAAAGAAATGGCAACCATCCAAACAAAGACCAATCTTTGGGTCATGACCAAAATTTAGGTTGAGGTATTGGTTGCCCATGATTTGGCCGACATTGGCAAGAAAAATGAACTAGAGTTGGGTAGAGTTCATTGGCATGCCCAAAAACTGGCAACCATCCAAACAAAGACCAATCTTTGGGTCATGACCAAAACTTTGGTAAGGTGCACTTTGGCCACAATCCAAACACACCCCAACACCCGGCTCGTCGAGGATGCACGGGCCGCCGCGACGCGTCCGCGGAGTGGTGTCGCGCGGCCAACTGCATACTCTCGACCTGAGACCATGCTGGGTCGTCTTGCTTTTTCAATGACATGCGGGGATCGCATGTGAGCAAAGGGCATATCCAACGTTGCCACGACCGTAGCTGACTACCCTGGCACACCAAAACCCTCGTCCCTCGCGCCGTCACGCGGTGCGTTCCCAGCCGGCGCCAGCTGCCCGCATTCATGCCGTCCATTCGTATGTCGTCGTTAAGAGGCTCGGTGCCCGAGGAACCAACTCCGGCGACTTAATGATGCACCCGGACGCTTGGCCTCACCGGAATGCGCTACTTAAAGCGGCAACGCCCAACTAACCTTCACACCATAGCGCATCATCCTCCTACCTGGCACCACATCCACCATGACCGCAAGTGCAAACGCTCTGCGGGAGAGCTTGTCTTCGGGGATGAAGCTCGAGGTCGCCGCCCTCGCTCAAGTCGCCTCTCGCGACGCAATAGCGGCGTAGCCGGACGCGGACGCAACCGCACAAGCGGTGGCCATGCTGGCGGCCGACGACGGGAGCACCGTCAGCCACGCGTCCTACTTGCCGTCGTCCAACGTTCGGCACCGCCGACGTCGGGGACTCCTTCGAGGATAAGTAGGGCATGGGAGGCGGCAGGGCATGGTGTGCCAACTGGCCGGACCATATCCCGTGTTCTACTCTTCCTCGCCGGAGACTACACCTTCACTTCACGGGTCTTGAACCCCGCCCCCGTACATAGAGATCGCAGATGGAGGACGTTGGTCGCCGCCATAGAATAGGTTTAGGGTCGGGTTTCTTTTATTTTTCTGTCCTATAAAAGTTCGAAATGTAATGAAAATCTGCCGTGTTTGCATTAATCTCGGCCGGTGTATATGAACTTTCACAATAATATACATATTGTAGGAGTACTAGCAAGATGCTCGTGCGTTGCACGGAAGATCAAGATCTTGTGGGAGAAAAGGATGAACGAGGGAAAGCCTTATATGCAAATGTGGAGAGGAGTGCGGGTAAATTGTCATAGTTTCCTTCCTATCCGTTAGATATAGATCGGACGGCCTATATTGCAGGATGACAGGCACACCATCATCACCAACTCTGCTTTTTTTTGAACCGAGACAAATCTAACATGCGAAGTAAAATAAACACATAGGGTCTATACATACACAAATTATCTTAGGCACTCCAATAGTACGTCCACTACACATTCACGCATTTCACATCTTTCTACATCTACGGGAACCTACGAAAGGGTTAACGTAAATTGCCTCTCTCTCTCCTCCCCTGATTTTCATGGTGGTGGGCCCCTCCCTCCCCCCAATCTACAATCAACAGCTCACACGTTTCACATTACGTTAATTACGTAACTGGGATTACGTAGGTGTAGTATTACTCGTCCTAAAAAACCCAACTAAGCCAACCTCCCAGCATATCGCGCGGGAAAAGACCCGGTCGCGCGTTTTAGTCGGGATTACCGGATTACTAGTAGTAGTATCGATGGATCGAGCAAAGCAACAAATTTTTTTTGAGGGGGCGAAGCACCTAGTTTAAAAGGAAAAAAGGTGGTACACTCACTGCACTCCTGTCGCGGTCGCATTGCACCCCACACACGTTCGGTCCTGCACACGGCTCACGCAAACGGAACGCGCTCCGGCTTGCCTCTTCACTGACACGTGGCACTGCACTTGGAGAAACCGACCATGCGCCAAACTCCCCCCGCCCACCGCGCGAAAATCCTCCCCCCCCCCCACACACCCAAAAATTCCCCCCAAATCCGATTCATACGCCCTTCGGCCAACTAGCCAATAATATTCCCCAAACCCCCCTCCCCCCCTGTCCCCCTCCACTCCATTCGCTCCGCCAAAGCCGCCCTCCCCGTCGCGCCGATACATCGGCGCCGCGGTTCGGCGATCCTCTCGCTCCTACAGTATGCTCTCGTAGACTGCCGTCCTCTAGCCGCGCCGCCACCTCTGGCTACGTTCTTGTGGAGGTGCACGGCGGTCAGCGCCGCCACCGCTGGCGATGTTCGTGTGGAGACGCGCGGCGGTTAGCTTCTCCCATGGTACGCGCATTCTAGACTGAGGCCTCGTTCATGTCGGTGTAGCGCTGAATGTTAGCTGATAGACGCTGTTAATCTCACTGTTTGCCGAAGTAGTTTACTGTCAATATGCTCTGCTTAAGAAGCTTCCTTGCCCTGTTCTGCACTCAATCTGCTTAGCTGAGATGGCATGCCAAGGCCGATTAGTTGCTAAAATATCCTGCCATATATTTATTGTGACGTAGATTGCCATGGTCTAGTAGCCAATCTGTTAGGTGAAATAGCTCTACACCGTTCTATACTCGATCTTTGTTGCTGCGATGGCCTTCGATAGTTTGATGGTTGTGTGATCGGCCTCATTGACTGCTGAAACAGCCTGCCATAATTTGGCACTCAAATCTGTTTGCTGAATTAGCTTTACATATATTTCGTTACTTAGATCTGCTCGTCCAAATATCTTGCCATAGCTTTAGACATCGACCTAGGTATTTTTTTCTGGACTTCATAAAAAAGCATATATGTTTTTCCTGTAATATCTAGTAGAAGAACTAATTTGTATGTCTAACAGATGGACAGGACTTGGATAACTTCTGCTCGAAGATTCTCCGCTGCATATGTCGAGGGGGTTGAAAACTTCATGAACTTTATCAGAGCTGAGTACGGTGGTCCGAAATCAGATGTGCTCTGCCCGTGTAGCAGTTGTATGAATTCAGTTACAAGAGCCCAGTCAACTGTGCAAAATCATCTACACATGTATGGGATGTCGGTCACATATACTAGGTGGGTTCATCATGGTGAAGCTGTGAACGTCAATGTTATTGACTACGTGGAAGCAACAGATCACCATCTTGATCTGCCAGATGCTCAGGTGGAAGAGGAGGAGGAGGTGGTGGTGGCGGAGCCAGTGAGTTTGACCAACATTGAAACAATGCTACGAAATGCTCGTGCATTCCGTGAACTTTCACCTGCAGAAGAAAAACGGTGGGCCCGCATGTTGGAACAATGCAACGTTGTCACCCCAGGAAATAAGCTGTCAGTATTCTCAGCTATGGTCACCTTTCTTCAGGTGAAGACATATGAGCGGATGACCAACAAATCATTCGATGCGATGTTGGCTGCTTTCCGCAAATCTTTCCCAGATGCGTCTGAGCTGCCACACACCTATAGTAAAATGAAGAATTTCCTTCGTGCAGTTGGAACTGGATATGATATGATCCATGTTTGTAAGAATAATTGTGTTCTGTTCCGGAAGGATTATGCCAACTTAAGTGAATGCCCGAAATGCAAATCATCAAGATGGAAAGATGGCGATGCTGTGAAGAGGATTCCTCATAATGTTCTGAGACATTTTCCAATTACACAAAGATTGCAGAGGTTGTTTCATGATGCTGAAACAAGAGAGGATGTACTGTGGCATTCTAGGAACCAGGAGTACAGAGATCAGAATGTAATGAGCCATCCATCTCATGGTAGTGAGTGGAAAAGCTTCAATGATAAACACGAAGAGTTTGCTGCCGACCCGAGAAACATTAGACTTGGCTTAGCTTCAGATGGATTTAAACCATTTGGCCACCAGAGCGCCACATATAGCATGTGGTCAGTGCTTGTTATCCCTTACAACATGCCTCCAAATGTCTGCACCAAAGAATCAAACTAGATGATGGCCTTGCTCATCCCAGGTCCAAAAAGTCCTGGAAAGGATTTTGATTTGTTCATGGAGCCTCTTGTGGAGGAACTTCAATAGCTATGGAAGGGTGTTCTCACTCGAGACCTATATAGCAGCCCACCAGTTGATTTCTTTCTGCGTGTTGTTATAATTTGGTGCATCCATGATTATCCGGCTTTGGGCACTATGTCAGGGCGAACGACACATGGTTACAATGCATGTGTTCGCTGTGACAGGAATCCGCTGTCATACGCAATACTTAGCAAGATCTGTTACATTGGACACCGCCGTTTCCTTGCCAAGGACAAGCCGCATCCTAGAAAATACCGAAGACATGTGTTCAATGCAAAGCATGAAAACCGTGATGTGCCAAAGAGGCTCACGGCCGATGAGTTGCAAGTGGAATTAGAGAAGGTCAGGCATATTACACCAGGAAACCATCCTGGTAATGGTAGCGGGAAAAGGAAGCATGGAAGGGTAGAAGAGAGATTATTGTTTACCCGCAGGTCCACTTTGTGGGACTTGGAGTATTGGAAAGATTTGGATCTGCGGCATAATCTTGATGTGATGCACATCGAGAAAAATATATGTGACAGCATTATCGGCACACTTCTTAATATTGAAGGCAAGAAGAAAGATACCTTAAAATCTAGGATTGATTTGACACACCTGGGTATCAGAAAGGATTTGCAGGTGCAAGATGAAGGTAAACCACGGGATATGGCACCAGCTGTGTACGTCTTGGACAAGGTAAAAAGAAAAGAATTCTGCGAGGTCCTGTCACGTGTGAGATTCCCACATGGATTTGCTTCCAACCCTGAAAGGAGAGTCAGTGCAGATGGAAACAAGGTACAAGGGTCGAAAACTCATGACTTCCACGTCCTACTTCAAAGGGTTTTACCTGTTATCCTTAGAGGATTGGGCCACCCTGACTTATACAGAGCAGTTGCAGAGTTGGGACAATTCTTCAGGGAACTCTGCAGTAGGAATATCAGGATAGATGGTTTGGAGCATCTTAGAGACAAGATACCAACTATCCTATGCGACCTTGAGAAGATATATACTCCAGCCTTCTTTGATGTGATGGTGCATTTGGCTGTTCATCTACCTGATGAGGCACTACTTAGAGGTCTAGTACAGTATGGCTGGATATACCCAATTGAAAGGCGGCTAGGCACTTTCAAGGGCTATGTCCGGAATAGAGCTAGACCCGAGGGTTCCATTGCAGAGGCCTACATTGCTACAGAAGCGTTGACATTCTGCTCAAAATACATTGAAACAGCTGATCAGCTTAGCAAAGAGGTGGGTGAAGACAATCCCGGGCTCAATGTTTTCGATTATTCTGTTCGAGTTACAGGGAAGAGTCGACAAGAGGACAAACCTAAAGATTTGGACAAAATGGTTTGGTATGTGTTGAATAACTGTCCTGAGATACTACCTTATATCAAGTAAGTGCAGTACTACAGCTTATACATCGTAATCTACTAAACTTGCAGCGCATTCTTATATATTTAGATGTTTGACGCGATCACTATGGTGTGCAGCATCTACAAAGAGGAGTTACTGCCACAAAATCCAAGAAACATTGACAAACTGGTTATGGCAGGATTTGCGAAATGGTTCAAGAACCATGTAAGCTTTTGAAGTGCACTGTCAGTTTTTTTAATATATTGAGTACATAAGATGATCAGCTTGCCTATTTTCTAACCATAGGTTAAGAAGATGCGGGAGGATGGGCACGCAGTTGATGATGCCTTTACTCACTAGCAATGGGTCCTGATACTCGGGTAAGACATTATGAATCTTGCGTTGTTGGAGATGTGCGCTACAACACCCTTGCACGAGACGAAGGCAAGAAGACACAAAACAGTGCCATCATGAGCACGGATACGTATGACAAAGAGACAACTGAAATGTATGCTAACATAACAGACATTGTTCAGTTGCAGTATATCTCCAGTTTCGAGGATCATCGGTGTGTGGTTCTGTTGTGCTGTCGTTGGTATAACCTGTTTTCCAGGATCACAAAACCCAGAGCTGATGATTATTTCAAATCCATCAATGTCAAGGCGGCGCACCAGACCAACGAGCCTTTTATTTTGGCAAATCAAGCAACGCAGATATTTTTCTTGGAAGACACATTTGCACGTAGCGATGACTGGAGAGTATTGCAAAGGTTTGAGAAGAGGAATTCGTTTAATGAAGTTGCACAACAAGATGATGCTTACACTGCTCCTGATGTACAAGATAACACAGATGTTCCTAATATCTTTGAGAACCATCACGTCAATGACGCCGGCAAAAAGATTGCATGTCATGTTGTGGACATACAAGAGTTGATCAAGAAGAAGCCAACGTTCGAGGACGTTGAGGACGAAGAAGAAGATGACACCGTGGGGAATTACGATTCAGACTGATACACATGGCGAAGATGTTGACGCTGCTGCTGCGGATGATGATTACATTGCTTTTGTCGTATTTGCCTGTCAGAAGACGTTTTTTTATCTACTATGTGAAATTGTGTTTGCTATGACAACTGAAACCTGATGAACATGTTGTTTAGTATTTTGCTGTGAGAACATCACTTGTTATGTATGCTGATTTGTGTTCGGTGATTGTAATACAACTAAAACATGATGACATTGTTGTTTAGTTGTACTCATATTTGGCTGTGAAACTTGAATTTGATGACATAGTTTGCTGTTGGACTGCAATTTGCTCGACGTCTTTGAATGACAACAAAGCTGACCCGGCAGGGCCTCTGCTATTTATTTATTTATATGAGCAAAAGGGGATACCCCCTGATTCCCGTTCATAGAAATCATTAGATGTTCACAACACTACGCCCAGCCTGCTACACAGGTTTCATTCATTACTAGTTTCAGCAAAGTGCTCATGTCGTAGCCACTGAATACATCATGAGTGCTACCTACACTGCAAATAAAGAGACAATCATCCTACAGAGCACATCGATTTGCCCATTATCTTCACAAGCTCTTTCATCTCCTCATTGTTGTCAAGGCCGTTTAGCAGCTGTTGCTTGGACATGATCAGAGGAACTGCATCTTTAACCTTCTGCTCTGCATCTTCCTCTTCTGCCGTTCCTTCAGTTACTTGTCCAACACCCCAACCTGCTGGTATTGGGATTCCTCGGCTAACCAAATAATCAGCATAGTTGCATTCCCCCACATCAGCAACTTCCCAGAAATACAAATCACATGAATCTTCCCTTTTCTGCACGAATCAAATTGGAAGATCATCAACCAAACTATTAAAAAAATCAGCAACTGAAAGCAGCAGAACAACACTTAAACATATTATTACCCCATGATTCGGGCATTTGTAGAAGACTCGGCCAGGGTTGCGGATTGTGGTTCAGACGCGACGGATGACTCTGTGTGATTTGCAGCCGTGGCACCACACCAACGACAGCGGGTTGCGATGAGCAATCGGCTGCGGTGCGCGTGCCGGCGGGGGTGTGATGAGACCCACAAGCGATGGTACGGGTGGCGACTTGGCGCATATCTGGTTGTTGCCTACTAAAGAGCAGGTGGACGAGCAGCCAGCGGACATGGTTGCTGCGGCCAGAGCTTCTGATGCTAGGCAGAGTAAGTAGAGAAGAGGAGAAGCGAACGTTGGATATGTCAGTTTCATTACTTGCAGAGTAGCATAGCACCATATATAGTCATAGTCTAGGTTTGGATTCGAACCAGCTACAGGAGCACGTCTTTCTTTTTTCTAAAACTCGGCAACGTCTCTTTACTAGTACACTAGCTTGTTCTGTATGCCTTCCCAAGTCTTTGATTTTCTTTCCCTATTTTGCGAGGAAGGAACGAGGACAAAATTGAGAGTTCCTGGGACTCGAACCCAAGACCTCTCGGTTGAAAACCAAGGGTGCTAGTCACTTATGTGGCGAACGTTCCCTGTGAGGAGGACAACAGACGAACACATTTTCCTCGCAGTTTTCTTCCTATATATAAAAAAGTATGCTACTTGGTGTCCGCTTAGTCAACAAACGACTGTGCCAACCTTGACCGTTGGATTGACATTCAATGTCTGTCGCGTTTCTTCAGTCTCTTCTTCCTCGAGCCGCCAAAGCCAAACCAGCGCCGGCGGGACCGCCTGCTCCCGCCTCCCACGGCTGGCTGTGATCTTCCCCGGCTGCTGTTTGTTCCCATCCGAGGCCTCACCATCGTCCTCCGCCTTGGTTCGCTCGCCGCGGCGCCGCCCTCCGGTGTTGTCAACATGGTCAACAACCGAGAGGAATAAGGAGATGACTGTACATGGTGAGGATGACAGTAGGGACCCAGCAGCGCGCGCAGTAATTTTGTTTTTTCGGGACGGAGAAGGGTATCAACTGGGTTGTGTGGGACCCGTGGCCCGTCTAGCCCAGGCTTTTATTTCATATGTTTAGCACATGACCAGCCCAGTTTGTTTTTTTCCTTTCTGAAAATGGCTAGCCAGCTATTTTGTTTTTTGCAGAATAACCAACGTAGGCCTACTTGCTTTTCTACGCCCTGCTGGGCCGGAAATCTTTCAAGACGAGGAGGGATGCATTTTGCCCAGAAAATGGGCTATAAGTAATATGAAATGGGCTATAAGTAATAATAAATGGGCTGTAAAATGAAAAAAATACAGCAAACAGGCAATTAGTTCCAAAATATTGTTTTCTTTCGGATTTTGATATTTTAAATTTCATTGTTTTTGTGCGGGTAAAATTTCATTGAATTTAAATTAAGGTATATTTGGATTTAAAATTAATTTGAATCTGGCTAGAAATTTCGGGCTGTATGCTGTTTGGGACAGATTTGGAGGCTGACTTGTGGGTCTACTAGGTTGCCGTGTACTTTGGCTTTGTCAACTTAGTCCACAAACGATTCTAGCAGCAGTGACCGTTGGATGTTAATCCAACGGCCGTGCTGCTTCTTCAATATCTCATCTTCTTGCTCTAGCCGCCCAAACCAGCTCCGGTGGGACTGCCCGCTCCCGCCTCCCGTGGTCGGCTGTGCTGCCGCACAGGCCGCACCGCCCCACCCTACTTCATTGCTGGCCAGGCCATTCCTCTACTCACCCACACCTCCTGTTATTTTCCGGCGACGGCAGCCGGACCAGTAAACCCTCGTACTCCCCACCACATGGGCAACCATTGCCGAGTCTTCCCTGGCTCCATGTCGTTCCCTTCCTAGGCCTCGTCGTCGTCCACCGCCATGGTGCTCTCGGCGCGGCCTGGTCAACATGGTCAACGAACGACATCCATCGGCCGTGGATTGTACGCGCAAAATAATGATTCCTCCACCTGACAGCTGGGACCCACCGGAAGGGCCTCTGTATTTCGCGAAAAAAACGTTCCCCCGCTGACATGTCGGACCCACCAGCTATATCTTCGCACGCAAGGAAGTGGCTCCTTATTACGCACAAAAAAATGAATACCCCCCTGCTGGCTGGGACCCACCATAGTGGGAGGATGACTTGTGGGCCAACTAAGTTGACGGGGACAGAGGGCTTTCTCAACTTAGTCAATATGAACGATTCTAGCTCCAGTGACCGTACGATGTCCATCCAACGGTCATAGTGCTTCTTCAACCTCTGGTCTTCTTGCTCCAGCCGCCCAAAGCAGCGCCGGTCGTGCCGCATGCTCCTGCCTCCCGTGGCCGGCTGTGCTGCCGCGGAGGCCTCACCGCCCCCTACTATTCCCACCGCTGGCCAGGCCCTGCGGCGACGGCAGCCTCACACCGCAGCCGAACCAGTGAACCCTCGTACTCCTCTCCGCGCGGGCTTCCACTGTCGCGTCTTCCCCGGCTCCGCGTCGTCCCCTTCCTAGGCCTCGCCGTCGTCCACCGCCGTGGTGCTCTCGGCGCGGCCTGGTCAACGTGGTCAAGGAACGACTTCCATCGGACGTGGACTGTACGTGGAGAGGCTGACAGCTGGGTCCACGGCCGCAGCAAGGAAGTGCATGCTTATTACGCGGAAAATAATGATTCCTCCACCTGACAGCTGGGACCCACCGGACGGGCCACTGTATTTCGCAGAAAAAACATTTCCCCCTGACTGCTGGGACCCACCAGCTTCATCTTCGCACGCAAGGAAGTGCGTCCGGGCAAAAAAATTGATTCGCCCCCCTGACTGCTGGGACCCACCAGCTACACCTTCGCACGCAAGGAAGTGCGTCCGGGCAAAAAAATGATTCGCCCCCCTGACTGCTGGGACCCACCGGCTACATCTTCCCATGCAAGGAAGTGTGTCCGGGCAAAAAAACGATTCGCCCCTGACTACTGGGACCCGCCAGCTACATCTTCGCAGGCAAGGAAGTGCCTGACAGTCGGGACCCACCTGGTCGAAGCGTACGTAGCGTTGTCATTCTGGTCGCGAACGTGTACGTACATACTAGTCGATGTAGAGGCGTGCACGTGTCGTAGTAGAGGCGCGCACGTAGCATGTACACGTACGTACAGCGGCCAGGGTGCAAGAAAGAAAATACGGCCACGTATGTGTACATACGGGCGGGGTCTCGAACGCCTACTCGCGCATACGTACGGCCAGGGCTCGTGTACATGGCTGGGTCGGAACGGAGAAACAGCGTCGTCGTCGTGTTCATGGGGAGGCAACGGAATGCGTCGTGTTCATGGGGAGGCAACGGAATGCGTCGTGTTCATGGGGAGGCAACGGAATGCGTCGTGTTCATCGGGAGGCAACGGAACGCGTGGGAGCCAACCGGCTGGGTCGGAACGGAATACGTGGTCGTGTTCATCGGGAGGGCTTGGACGGAACAGGCGATGGAAACGAGGCCTGGCGTACTGCAAAACGGAGGAAACGGACCTCCTATGTTCGGAACGGGGTCCTGTTGATCGGGAGGGGTGTGGCGTACCGCAAAACGGAGGAAACAGACCTCCTACGGTCGAAACGGGGGTCCTGTTGATCGGGAGGGGTGTGGCGTACCGCAAAACGGACGAAATGGACCTCCTATGGTTGAAACGGGGGTCCTGTTGATCGGGAGGGGTGTGGCGTACTGCAAAACGGACGAAACGGACCTCCTACGGTCGAAACGGGGGTCCTGTTGATCGGGAGGGGTGTGGCGTACCGCAAAACGGACGAAACGGACCTCCTACGGTCGAAACGGGGGTCCTATTCATCGGGAGGGGTGTGGCGTACCGCAAAACGGGACTCCACGGGATACTGTTCATCTCCACCGTCGACCTCCTCCAGCCTCCACGGGCTACCGTCGACCTCCTCCAGCCTCCACCGCGCGCTACTCCACCGGCTACTGTTCAACCACCCCTTCACGGGCACCCCTCCACCGTCTACTGTTCATCCAGCCCTCCACACCATGGGGTCCTGTTCAACCACCCCTCCACGGGCACCCCTCCACCGTCTACTGTTCATCCAGCCCTCCACACCACGGGGTCCTGTTCATCCAGAGGCAACGCCACCACTCACTGTTCATCCACCCCCCCCCCCGGCAACCCTCACTGTTTATCCAATCGATCGGCTTCAGTTAGCTGCAGTAGCGAAGGAATCGCTCGATCGGGTTCAGTTAACAGCCATCGATCGGTCGCTCGGCAGTAACGCGTAGCCTGCAGTGCAATCACTCGGGTTTAGTTAGAGCCCAACGCCTCGCTCGGGTTCAGTTAGAGCCAACGCCTCGCACACACGCGCATACGTGTACGAGAGAAACGCGCATCGCTCGGCCCCCGACCTCCCACCGTAACCGGGAACTCCCCGAAATTTTCCTCCCCCTCGCTTCTACCACGGTTTTTTCCGTCATGGACAGCCCAAAGAATGTCATGCAGCTGCGTCTCCGGCCCGCGCAGGACGAAAAGCCCATTTTCTGTCATGATTTTTTGTCATAGAAGTAGGAGCCCACCACATCTATGATGATACCGGGTTTTGTCACAATTATCGTCATAGAACTGTCATATGTATGACAGAAAAAAAATTCGTTCGGCCCAAAATGTCACGGATGTGTCTTTTTTTGTAGTGATGCCAACCCATTTTCTAAAGACATAATATAGTTATATCATCTCATCCTATTCACACTTCACATAGTCATCATATTTTGAATTATGTCATTCTATCTGTGAATTATATCATGCCATCATGTTTCCATCGACGGCATGTTTGTGATTTATGGCATGCCAACCACTTTAATAGACACATCGTATAGTTATATCATGACATCCTGTTTACATAGTCATCATATTTTGAAGTATGTCATTCTATCATGTTTAGTTAGCCATCATACATGTGAAGTTGTGTCATGCTATCCTGTTTAATTAGCCATCATATATGTGAAATTATGTCATACTATTCTGTTTGGTTAGACAACATAAATGTGAATTATTTCATACTTGTTTTCTTCCCTACTATCCATTGCATCTGTCTATCTTACAATGTCTGTACATTCAATTACTTTTCTTGTTTATCAGACATTTCAATTGGAGGGGGTGATGGTAGTATCTGTGGGAGTAAAAACACGGTCTTCAGAAAAGATCGTGCTACCTGTCGATGGAGATAGAACCACGGTTGTACTTGCCCAAGAACCAACCCCACCACACATAACCTAGACTCATGCAGATTGTACCCCTACCCAGTTGGACAGAGAACCAGCTACACCCCTTCTAACCCCAACCCCAGTAGATAGTAACCCAGTTCCCGTTGACACAGCACCGTCTCCACCACAGAGCACCCAAACACGAGCAGTTAGTAAGGCAACTGCAGTGCCCAAAGCACGAGGACCACCACTCCGAACCCCAAGTCAACGCTTAAAGCAGAAGAAGAATTGTTCTCAGGTCAGGTTCCGTAGCTATGGTTCATACTACTTTGCTCTTGCATCACTGTATTTACTCATACCAACTAATTTCAAATTTGAAGGATGCAATTGAAACTCCAATGGCGCAACAGGTATGTTTTAAACCTGTTTCTTTAACGTGTTTGCTATTGTAACTTGCTCTATGTTGATTTCAATTTCAATTGAATAAACAGTTATATTCTCATGCCATGCACCTTAGGAGTGTTGTTATTGCTGTGTAGTTTCCCACACTTATATTCTGTCTACGCTGCTTTGTCTTAAATAGATATGATTCGAACGGTATCTATCTTGATTTGGCAACATAAACTAGAATGATATGGACCATACAGTGACCATACTACATAGATATATGTTTGTTTCATGCTGTTATCCTGTCCACCTTACTACTAACTGGTTTACCAAAATGAGTTTCATATACTACATTGTAAACCTGTGATGTGTTTGTTTGTTTCTCTTTTAGAATGCGTATAAAATATTGGAGAAGAGTACCCCGTTATGCAATGGTACAGGAAGTAATGCAGATAAGGTTCAAGATAGTGAGACATCCCTGTTGGTCTCCAAGAAAGCTGATAAAAACTATATTGAAGACACTGAGACAACCCCAAAGTCCTGTCTTGATGTAGTGTTCGAGTTACTGGCTACTACTGCTGGCACCAGCTCTTCGAACTCGCTGCCTGAATCAGTTCGGCTTCTTGAGTCTCAACTTCAAGTTGAAAGACATCGATCAGATGTTATGCGACAGGAAGCCGAAGGACTGAGGAAGTCCCTGCAGAATTCAGATGCATACTTTCTGGTGCAATAGCAAGTGCTGGAGGATTTAAGCGCCAAACAAGAGAAAGTTAATAAGCTTGCTAAGCATCTTGCCAGCATTATGGGTACCCAGGATATTGTTTCTTGAGCTCTTCTGAAGTGGTTTCAGTTCTGGACTTGTTTTGCTGCGGCGTTTATATGCTGCTTTGTTTCCTATATTAGCACTGGTGGCGAATTTTGATGCCCAGTGGGTGTAATATGTGTAATAGCCGTGATAGCCTAGCGTAAGTTGCTTGCCTATTTATTTCCTTATTGTCTTGTTTATTTGTTTTCTTGTAGTCAGTGCAGTTCTTTTTCCACGGTTTGCTAGTGGCTGCAATAACCTATTTTTTAAAACTAGGCCACATTAACCATGGGCTACATATTTACTGTAGTTAACATGGGCCTCCTACGGGCCGTAGAAACAATGGGCCTTCTAAGGACCGTAGAAACAATGGGCCTTCTACGAGGCGTAGAAACCATGGGCCTTATACGGGCCGTTGACACAATGGGCCTTCTACGGGTCGTATCATCAATGGGCCTTCTACGGGCCGTATGATCGGTTGGCCAAACATGGGCCAATAACAGACCACATTATGGCCGTAAATGGGCTAGAGTTGAAATCGTCCGTTCATGGGCCGACCATAACGGGCCGTCGTTAATCGGCCGTATTTGATGACGCTATGAAAACGGCCTAACATATTAACGGGCCACAAACGGGCCGACTGTAACCACGGGCTGAATTTGGCCCACAAGAAGAAAATGACAGTAACGGGCCAAAAGTAAACGAATGCTGGAAATGAGCCCAAGAATAAATGGGCCCTGAGAAGGCCGAAAGATAACATGGACTGGAAACGGCCCAACGGAATAATGGGTCGTTAATGGGTACTAGTCGAATGCCCGTGCGTTGCCACGGGTACGAAATAAAATGTAGACATTATGATTATATATTTGTTTTAATTCAAAAATGTGTGTAGAAGATGGCAGTACATGATTTTCATTCATGTCTACTCGCTGCTTTTGCTCCAGGTCAGCCTTTCTGTTTCATTAGGCACCCTTTTCTTGCATGCAACGAAAGTGATATATTTCTCCCTTCCCTCTTGGCCCACCACCATTCTCTTCATCCACCCTTACTCTAGCATTGTTGGTGCTAGTCATGGACTCATAGCTGTTGTTCCTAATGGCTACACATATTCTTGCACCACTATATGCTTCTTGCCACATCATGGACGCATATATCGCTCGCATCAAATTCTGACCGGAACACCACGCAATTATAGTGCACAACTATGAAACCCAGGCAGAGAAGGCTTAAAGTCAAAGGGTGTAAAATTGGGCTGGGTTTTTGGGATGTCTTCTTGACAAACAAATCTGACAGTAGCCAAAGCGACCACTAAAGAACAATTCATTTCCTCAATTTCACCCTTCACGTCTGCTCCTCGACTCTATTTTCACTCTCTTTGTTACAACACATGATTCTCCATTATGACCTGACAACTAACAAGAGACATTAAGTGAAACACATTAACATGAATGTCAACTCTGCCAACAAATATTTAGTGATACTGGGGCAATGATCAAATTCACCTCCGGCTCCAAACCAATCAAGGCATAGGGCAAAATTTAACAAGGATACTAAATATTACAAGCTACAACAGGGGATCACTAGTTTCATCTCGATCCCAATAGCCTCCAGCACCCAGCCGAAACAGACTGAGCCACCAACTTCTTTATCTCCCGTGGCTACAGAATAGCAAAAGGATAGAGCGATATTGATTACATGGCTGTTTCAGCGAACTGCAACATGAAAAATGATGTTATTCGCTCATGCTTCCTACTCTGCCAACTACGACCATATCGTACCCCTGAAATCACTTACTATAGTGGAACTCCTTTTCTGTGACCACTTTGCAAGAAGACAAATATGTATTCTTCCTCCTTTTTTGTACTCCACCATCATGTGTCACCATCTTCTTCAAACCCGGTGAACCTTCTAGTGATTCTCATAATCATCTGCTGATAGACACCTCAGTGATACTATGGCTAAGATGTGTGGATGTCGTTATAGACATATACATATCCTCACTGTGGAATGGCATAGAGGTAGACATCAACACGTTGCAAGGAACAAAGTTTTCTATCTGATAGAGAAGCAAACATATTTAAGACCGCTCATAACAAATGCCAGTAATTTCCGCGCTTTAAAATCAACAATGCGTCAGCGAATCATCTAGAAAGTTATATGCTCATTATATAGTGTTTCCTACAAATACACAACAATTCTTCCAGTATCATTGTTAGAGATGTGCTACTGTTAGTTGACATATCAAATAAATACTAAGACATCTATAAATCCAAGTTCACATGATATTGTTGCCAGTTTATATCCAACAAATTTTAAAACCACAATACCAGATATCCTACTTTAAACATACTGAAGATTATGTTGTTTGTTTCTTTCACTATTTTTATAACAAATAGTGATTTAGGAGAGAAATAAACAACATAATATTTTGTGGGAACTTTTGCAGTCGATGGAAAGCTTGATCATTACAACATAATGGTGCTGGATTAGAAGAAAAGGTTCACTTAATAGGTCAGATGCGCCATGCATAGAAGTGTCGAGGGCACACCAGAATCAATGAATAGCACGATGAAAATAATTAAACTTGTTTTTTATTAGTTCTCAGCTACTCAGAAAGGTGTCACAAGGTGTGCCATTCAGTTTCACAAAGGCATGCATCGTGCTAGTGCTGACAAGCTTCGGTGCCTTCTTCACACTTGCTTTCTGCATCTCCACTCTAGGATCAAAACACATTCCCAGTAAACATTTGGAATTTTAAGTTTGTCCGAGAAGAAGGAGTAAACTCCCTAAACTACAAATACAAGCACAAAGCATGCCCATATCTCCGTACATGTATCAGTTTGGATACACATGCTTCAGTCAACTTGACCATGACTAACTCCGTGGTCATTTTATCCTACAATTCAGCATGGCCGGAAGTGCACTCTTTTTAAACTATGTCAGCTCTCGCGGAAAAGGAAAAATCACTATGAACTTTTTTTTCCTAGCATTTTTTCAAAAAAAAGAGAGAGCTGGATTTCATCAATGGTCATGATTCTTCTCAGGATTATGGGACATATTAAACAGACAAGCTTCACATGGTAAAAAGCTCACAGAAAAGGGTATTAACATTTGTATGTTTGTGAAAACCGATTCAAATTGCTAATTATAATGTGAACCTTTCGTGAACCAACGTGATCAGCACTTCATGAGCTGCACCTAAATCATGTATGGTGTTTTGTGTCCTTCATAAATCAGTCTATAATTCTGCCCAGTAAATTTTAACACCATTTGGTAGATCATGCAGGAGAAAAATTGTAAGTGTACAGTAAAGTTAGGCCATAATTCTGCCTTGTAAAGTTAGCCCATAATTTTGCAGAACAGTGCAGTATTACTAAAGAATAAGGCACCCCATAACTAAAGAGACAACTAAAGAGGCACATACCTAGCATAATGTACTGACATTGTAGTTACAGAAGCATAATTGTATAAACTTGGGCTTTGGCAAGATAACAGCAGGTATGCCCATTGAGAAAAACATGTAGAAGGCTTCCAATCTACCACCAAGCATCACATTTAATTGGCACATTAAAATTCTTTGGAGCTATACCAAGGATAATCACGTCTCTGTCTAGCGTCTACCCAGTTTCAGTAAATTAAAATAGGCTGATCGTTACGGTCTTGTATGTTGTCACCTGGACCAAATCCCATCATGTTTTTGTATGGAGGACGATGCAAAAATGCAGGAGAGAGAAACACAAGTTATATTTGAGTAGCAGTGTTATAAAAATTTGCTCAGGAGAGAGAAACAAATAAATCTAATTTTGGCAATCCAGTACAGACAATATTTAAGGGTAATTACTAATTTCATGTCCCATAGGTATTATACCGCGTAGTATGAAGAAACAAAGTCTAGCACTTACGAGAACCTTTGGTGCAGTGAAATTTCGAGTGGGAGTCTGTATTATTACAGTTTTGTACCATCCAAATTACAGCCCCATAAATCAGCTCCAGCCGACACACACCTTTGCTTCCACATCTCATGCATAACCACATACCCGGGGATTCAAATCAACCTACAAGAATATTAATCCATTAGAACTTCATGCAGAATAAGAAGAAAATTAGTCAGATCCAAGATGACACCAAACCGAATTGGTTAGGATGTGTGTCGATGCTTGGTGGCTTCGCCTGCCATCACTGAGCTATCAAAATCACAAGAGGAAAATATGTACTGGCTACTGCTCGCATTTCACAAACACATCATATTACAATCACATGCCTTATTTGGACGCCATATAATAATCATACATCATTGTTGTGTCAATAGAAAAGAAAATATAGAATACTTTTCACCATGTACACTGTGACCGTAAAATATAGAATATTTCCTGTACTATTTTATACTGAACCGTGAGTGCAAGGGTTGGATCATGAGTTATCTAAAGAGAGGAAAAGATTTCGTACATTAAAGTAACTCAAAACGCCCATGAAAGTAAACCAGATCAGCACAAAAACAGAACTAAATCAAGCATAGAAGCAAGAGAGAAAGGGATTTTCGTCCTACCACCAGATCGTAGGAAGTCGAGCCGTCGCCTCTCAGTCGAGGACGCGCCAGTGGAGGTGAAAGCCGCCGCCTGGCGGATCAGCAGCCTTCCGTCCAGGTCGGCCCACGCGGAAGGGGACAACGACGGCGCGTCGGCTCGTCGTTGGTGGCACACCAGCGAAGGTCGCGTCGTGTACCCGAACCCAGCAGCAGCATGCACTGCCCGTGCCGCAACGGCACGGGGAGAAGGTGTGCGGAGGAGCTCGGCACCATATCAAGGAGAACGGGGAGTGGGAGAGCAGATCGGTGTGGCAGCATGAGAGCAGATCGGCGGCTGCGGCTGCGGCTGGGAAGAAGTACAGAGTGGGAGAGACGGACGTGGTGTGCGTGGGCTACGGGTGGATAGATCGTGGGCAAAAGCGCCTATTGAACGCGAAAAAAGCAGGGCCGATCGTGTGCTGGTTTTGCTGCGTAGATCGGGCGACGGAAGGTCGAACCATTGTTTTTTCTTTTCTTTGCCCATGTTGTGTGTAGACCGTACGAGGTGGGGAGGAAGGTGTTGATTGAACCGCTTGGTTCCCTTGTTTACTTATCTCTGGTTTTCAGAGGGATTGAAAAAAAAAGTTGGGAGGACGTGGGTGGGAAAGCTAGCGATAGGAGGGGGGCTCGATGGAGGTCGAACCATCACGACGTTCGATCCTCCTTTAATAGTAGAGATAAAGTGATACAATGTCCATTATGGGCCAGTTTTACCACGGGCCGTTAATGGGCCGAGGGTTATTAAGGGCCTCATATGGGCCGAAAGACGTCATGGGCCATACATGGGCCGGAAGTTAAAACGGGCTGGAATTATATTGGACGGCCCAGATGACGCTACTGGGCCTAATTCGGATAGGCCGTAAACGGGCCCCAGTTAGCGGGCTGTAAATGGTCTATATGCGAGCAGGCCGTTAACAGGCTTGCCGTGGGCCGGCCCGCCACCTTTTGACCAAGTCAAACGGGCCGGCCTTTTCACAGGAATGGGCCTCTGTTGGGCCATGCCACGTGTCGACATATCATAGGCGCTTTGGGTCCAATGAGTGGATGACATCTGTCCCAACGGCGAGCCGACACGTGTTCCCTCCAGCCAATGATGATTTTACACGTGGAAAATCCCCATTGGTCGGGGCTGTTAACGGGTTATCGGATCCAAAACCGGACCCGATAGCTTAACGGCATTCCGTTACAGTGAATGCCACGTGTCGGTCACCCTTAACGAAAGCACTTCTGTGACGCGCGATTTATCGTCATGGAAGTGGACACTTCCGTGATGATAATTTTGGTAATGTCATGGAACACTTCTACAACAGCACAGGTATGACTATCTTGATTCTGTCATAAAATTGTCATGGATGTACATACATGACAGAAAACGTGACCTAATGTGACAAACACGTATCATCGCGGAAGTGTATTTTTTTGTAGTGGGACGGAACATACTTCAGGATCCAGCCCGGAACTAGTTGTCAACCAGTACTTCAACTGTCTAATGTCCATTCTATCCGGGTGTGCTAGTGTCATGACGCCATTTTAAAAATCGCTAAGATCAACCCCCAACTCATTATATTGAACATTACTAGTGCCGTAGTAAACTGTCATATTTACTGATTTAGACATTTTCACCTGTCAGACATTGTCATCTTATCATTAATCACAACGAACACTAATATTACCCTCTACACTAACTAAAATCCACTAAAATGGCACCACATAAAAATTAACACTAACACACTTTTTATTATTCGCTACACTAACACAATTATTATTATCCGCTACACTAACACAATTATTACTTCGCTAAAATGCCACCACATACAAATTAACACTATAATTCGCAATATAATTTATCTACACTAACTAGACTATACAACTCAGAGAAAATTTGTGAGGACATGATTATACCTTAGCTGAGGTGCTTGCACCACCGAAGAACGACAGCACCACCGCCGCCCCCTTGACGACCGGAGGTTCAACTCCGGATACAACCCAACCTGCACCTCCTCCTCACCACCTCCTCCTCCACAGCTGCTGCTCCTCCTCACCACCACCTCCTTCTCCACCGTACCTCCTCCACCCCACCATGGCTCCTCCTCCCCAAATGCACAAAAAACTATCCCATAGCAAAAAAAACACCGTAGGCCGTCGGAGAATGCTATGATCTATCTATTATGTGCCTTGGATGTCAAAATGGGTGGAAAACGGAGGAGATCAACGCGGGTTGGCTTCGTCTACAGAGAAGCTACAGAGAAGAACGAGAGAACAAGAGACAGAGGCGAGCACGGGAGGAAGGAGACGAGCGGATGCTTATCCAGACCTTTTCGGTCGAGCATCGGCCGAAAAGCTCTTCGGCCGTTGGCAGGCCGAAAACAGGCCTTTTCGGTCGCGCACAGGTCGAAGCTACTATTTTCGGCCAGCCCAACACCGACGCCACCTCTTCGGCCCAGGTAGGCCTCTCTTTGGCCCAGGGAAGGCCAAAAAGCCCTTTTTGGCCAAGTGGAGGCCGAAAACTCCCTTCTCGGCCAAGTGGAGTCCGACAGGGTCATACTTTTGATTTTTTTTTTGCATTGTCTGCTATAGTTTCTAAAATTGCTATAGAAAAGTGATAGTTTTGAAAAAAAATCCCACCTGAGAGAAGAAAGGTGAGAAGCGATGGGTTCTCTGCCGGAAGCTGCTTTTGCTTTGCTCACTTTGTGGATAGGGAGCATCGAGGCTTCCGTTTTCCTCGCCGGACCTTCGGTCTGGCCGCTGATCGTCACCAAAACATCGGTCATTGTTGTCAGCATTGCAAAGACCAGAGGTGTGCTCACTGTATTCGTATCCTCTTGATGCTTCATTTGAGTTAATAAAAGCCACCCTTTATCCAAGAATGTTGGAGTGACCAAAAAAATCATTATTTCAAGGGCGAGTATCATCCGTCCAAATATATTGTTGCCACAGACTGTTGACTTCCTAACTGAATGTTACAAATGCTCATGGGAGACTAATATACTGAGTATAAAGAAGCATTGTATTTCATTTTTGAAATAAGTGTATGTATAAAGCTACTACTATTTTTTTACCAACTCACTGTTGGCGAACTAGACTGTTTACATCGTAACTGGATGGAATGATTTTTCAAGGGAAACTAAAGCAAATACAAAGCACCTGGTTTTCTTGTCTGAAATGTGCATATAAGAGCATCTACAACCGGACTTGGCAAATCCGACCCCTCAAACGTCCGCGGACAGGACCGGGTGCGTCCACGCCAGTAACCGGTCATGCCTCAAACTTTGTGCTATGCATCCGAGTCTCTCATATTCATCCCCTAGATCCATGTAAACCATGCAAAATAAATCTACCTACTACGACACACTAGGTACGATTCGTAGTCAGAGATGTCCACGACGTTGGTGCCGGGCACCGGGTGGACGGGCGCGTAGGAGGGCTCTGGCTCCTCCTCCTCATCCTCCTCATCCATATACGTGAGGATCTCGTCGACTTCCGCGGTGTGCTCCTCCTCCACCTCCTACCGACGATGGCGTCTCGCCTCTGACTGACTCCAGCCGGAGGGAATAGAGGATCGCATGCTGATCTGCCTGCAAATCCGTGTTCCAGCGTCCCCCACATCCCCCTTCGGCTCCTCCTCCTCCAAGTCCTCCTCCGGATCCACCGCGTCCGGACGTAGCCCCGCGGTGATCCGGGCTTCGCGCCTTGCCCGGATCTACTCAAGGAGCTGCAGTCGGGGCCCCGTGTTAGATATGGGTAGCTCCTTACCTAGCGGCGTGGGGGCATGGCTAATAGTGGTGGTGGTGGCGGCGGACGGGAGGCACGGGTGGGGGGAGGGACGGGGATGTGGACGAGTAGGGTTTCACTGCCGGCGGTCAGCTTAAATAGTCGGGCTCGGCACGGCCCGCCAAAGCAGCGCCATCGGTCCAATGGAGGAGACAAGCTTCGGACCGCCGGGTTCCGGAGTGTTTTATTGTGGGACCCCATCGTCAGTCCGACGTGGCAAGTGCGACCGGGCGGCCCCATATCTACCCAGATTTGGGATGGATATGAGGGGTGCCGGTCAGCCTGGGCGTTTGAGGAGCCCGTCTGGGTCGCTTTGTCGTGACCGGTCACTGACTGGGCCGTCCGCCCGAGCGTTTGAGACGGGTTTGGGATGCCCAGCTGTAGATGCTCTAACTATTCACTTGTTTTACTGGTTCACTGAACCAGTTGATTTTTCTAAATTTCCTAGCATACTTCATTGAAAGTATTTCTTTGGAAGAACAGGATATTAGGCATAACTTAGAAAAGAAACAGTTGCAATTCATATTTCTGAATCACGAAATCTTTGTCTTTGATATTAGATACTCCCTCCGATCTACACTTATTTCGGATTGGAGGGAGTAGTAATTTTGAACCCTGGACATGGCTAGGATTAACTATGGTGTCATATCTTTGATCCCCAAAGTAGTTGGGGCTACGGATATTCGGCAGTTCCTCCCCATCACGGTGATCAACGTGCTGGAGCGAATCTTTGCGAAGGTTTGCGCGACCCGTTTATCCCTCATGGCGGAAAGGATTGCCCACCCCCTTCAGTCCACGTTCTTGAAGGGCAGGCGGATCCATGACGGAATTTTTGCCCTTCACGAGATCGTCCACGAGGTGGTGTCGAAGCGGCTTAAGGGGGTCTTCCTCAAATTGGACTTCCAGAAGGCGTATGATCGTCTGGACTGGTCCTTTTTGAGGTTGGTGATGCAGCGATGAGGTTTTGATGAGAGGTGGTGTTCCTGGATCATGCAACTGGTTAGTGTTAGAAATATGCGAGGCAATAATAAATTGGTTATTATTATATTTCCTTGTTCATGATAATTGTTTATTATCCATGCTAGAATTGTATTGATAGGAAACTCAGATACATGTGTGGATACATAGACAACACCATGTCCCTAGTAAGCCTCTAGTTGACTGGCTCGTTGATCAATAGATGGTTACGGTTTCCTGACCATGGACATTGGATGTCGTTGATAACGGGATCACATCATTAGGAGAATGATGTGATGGACAAGACCCAATCCTAAGCCTAGCACAAGATCGTGTAGTTCGTTTGCTCAGGGCTTTTCTAATGTCAAGTATCATTTCCTTAGACCATGAGATTGTGCAACTCCCGGATACCGTAGGAATGCTTTGGGTATACCAAACGTCACAACGTAACTGGGTGGCTATAAAGGTGCACTACAGGTATCTCCGAAAGTGTCTGTTGGGTTGGCACGAATCGAGACTGGGATTTGTCACTCCGTGTAAACGGAGAGGTATCTCTGGGCCCACTCGGTAGGACATCATCATGATGTGCACAATGTGACCAAGGAGTTGATCACGGGATGATGTGAGTTACGGAACGAGTAAAGAGACTTGCCGGTAACGAGATTGAACAAGGTATCGGGATACCGACGATCGAATCTCGGGCAAGTAACATACCGATAGACAAAGGGAATTGTATACGGGATTGATTGAATCCCCGACATCGTGGTTCATCCGATGAGATCATCGTGGAACATGTGGGAGCCAACATGGGTATCCAGATCCCGCTGTTGGTTATTGACCGGAGAACGTCTCGGTCATGTCTGCATGGTTCCCGAACCCGTAGGGTCTACACACTTAAGGTTCGATGACGCTAGGGTTATAGGGATAGATATACGTGGTTACCGAATGTTGTTCGGAGTCTCGGATGAGATCCCGGATGTCACGAGGAGTTCCGGAATGGTCCCGAGGTAAAGATTTATATATGGGAAGTCCTGTTTTGGTCACCGGAAAAGTTTCGGGTGATATCGGTAATGTACCGGGACCACCGGGAGGGTCCCGGGGGTCCACCAAGTGGGACCACCAGCCCCAGAAGGCTGCGTGGGCCAAGTGTGGGAGGGGACCAGCCCCAGGTGGGCTGGTGCGCCCCCCCCCCCCCACCAAGGCCCAAGGCGCATGGGAGAGTGGGAGGGGGCAAACCCTAGGTCCAGATGGGCCTTAAGGCCCACCCTAGTGGCGCCCCCCTCTCTTCCCCCCTTGGCCGCCCCCCTAGATGGGATCTAGGGCTGGCCGCCACCCCTTGGGGTGGGAACCCTAGAGGGGGTGCAGCCCCCTCCCCCCCTATATATAGTTGAGGTTTGGGGCTGCCCAACACACGAGAACGTCTCTCTTTCGGCGCAGCCCTACCCCTCTCCCTTCTCCTCCTCTCCCGCGGTGCTTGGCGAAGCCCTGCGGGATTGCCACGCTCCTCCATCACCACCACGCCGTCGTGCTGCTGCTGGATGGAGTCTTCCCCAACCTCTCCCTCTCTCCTTGCTGGATCAAGGCGTGGGAGACGTCACCGGGCTGCACGTGTGTTGAACGCGGAGGCACCATTCTTCGGTGCTCAGATCGGAATCAACCGCGATCTGAATCGCTACGAGTACGACTCCCTCATCCGCGTTCTTGCAACGCTTCCACATCGCGATCTACAAGGGTATGTAGATGCACTCCCCTTCCCCTCGTTGCTAGAGTACTCCATAGATTGATCTTGGTGATGCGTAGAAAATTTTGAATTTCTGCTACGTTCCCCAACAGTGGCATCATGAGCTAGGTCTACGCGTAGTTTCTATGCACGAGTAGAACACAAAGCAGTTGTGGGCGTAGATGTTGCCAATTCTTCTTGCCACTACTAGTCTTATCTTGTTTCGGCGGCATTGTGGGATGAAGCGGCCCGGACCGACCTTACACGTACGCTTACGTGAGACAGGTTCCACCGACTGACATGCACTAGTTGCATAAGGTGGCTAGCGGGTGTCTGTCTCTCCCACTTTAGTCGGAATGGATTCGATGAAAAGGGTCCTTATGAAGGGTAAATAGAAATTGGCATATCACGTTGTGGTTTTACGTAGGTAAGAAACGTTCTTGCTAGAAACCTATACAAGCCACGTAAAAACCTGCAACAACAATTCGAGGACGTCTAACTTGTTTTTGCAGCATGTGCTATGTGATGTGATATGGCCAGAAGATGTGATGAATGATATATGTGATGTATGAGATTGATCATATTCTTGTAATAGGAATTACGACTTGCATGTCGATGAGTATGACAACCGGCAAGAGCCATAGGAGTTGTCTTTATTTTTTGTATGACCTGCGTGTCATTGAATAACGCCATGTAAATTACTTTACTTTATTGCTAAGCGCGTTAGCCATAGAAGTAGAAGTAATCGTTGGCGTGACAACTTCATGAAGACACAATGATGGAGATCATGATGATGGAGATCATGGTGTCATGCCGGTGACAAAGATGATCATGGTGCCCCGAAGATGGAGATCAAAAGAGCAAAATGATATTGGCCATATCATGTCACTATTTGATTGCATGTGATGTTTATCATGTTATGCATCTTATTTGCTTAGAACGACGGTAGTAAGTAAGATGATCCCTCACTAAAATTTCAAGAGACGTGTTCCCCCTAACTGTGCACCGTTGCGAAGGTTCGTTGTTTCGAAGCACCACGTGATGATCGGGTGTGATAGATTCTAACGTTCGAATACAATGGGTGTTGACGAGCCTAGCATGTATAGACATGGCCTCGGAACACATGCGAAACACTTAGGTTGACTTGACGAGCCTAGCATGTACAGACATGGCCTCGGAACACAAGAGACCGAAAGGTCGAACATGAGTCGTATAGTAGATACGATCAACATGGAGATGTTCACCGATGATGACTAGTCCGTCTCACGTGATGATCGGACACGGCCTAGTTTGACTCGGATCATGTATCACTTAGATGACTAGAGGGATGTCTATCTGAGTGGGAGTTCATTAATCAGATGAACTTAATTATCATAAACATAGTCAAAAGGTCTTTGCAAATTATGTCATACGCTTTAGTTCTACTGTTTAAGATATGTTCCTAGAGAAAAAATTTAGTTGAAAGTTGGTAGTAGCAATTATGCAAACTGGGTCCGTAAACTGAGGATTGTCCTCGTTGCTGCACAGAAGGCTTATGCCCTTAATGCACCGCTCGGTGTGCTGAACCTCAGCGTCGTCTGTAGATGTTGCGAAACATCTGACATACACGTTTTGATGACTACGTGATAGTTCAGTGAGTAATGCTAACGGTTTAGAATTGTGGCACCAAAGACGGTTTTTCGAAACGTCACAGAACATATGAGATGTTCCGAGGACTGGAATTGGGATTTCGGACTAGTGCCCACGTCAAGAGGTATGAGACCTCTGACAAGTTTCTTAAGCCTGCAAACTAAGGGAGAAAAGCTCAATCGTTGAGCATGTGCTCAGATTGTCTGAGTACTACAATCACTTGAATCGAGTGGGAGTTAATCTTCCAGATGAGATAGTGATGGTTCTCCATAGTCACTGCCACCAAGCTATTAGAGCTTCGTGATGAACTATAAATATCAAGGATAGATGATGATCCTTGAGCAACTCGCGATGTTTGACACCGCGAAAGTAGAAATCAAGAAGGAGCATCAATTGTTGATGGTTAGTAAAACCACTAGTTTCTAGAAGGGCAAGGGCAAAAGGGATACTTCATGAAACAGCAAATCATTTGCTGCTCTAGTGAAGAATCCCAAGGTTGAACCCAAACCCGAGACTAAGTGCTTCTGTAATGAGGGGAACGGTCACTGAAGCAGTACTACCCTAGATACTTGGTAGATGAGAAGGCAGGCAAGGTCGACAGAATTATATTGGATATACGTTATATGAATGTGTACTTTACTAGTACTCCTAGCAGCACCAGGGAATTAGATACCGGTTCGGTTGCTAAGTGTTAGTAACTCGAAATAAAAGCTGCGGAATAAACGGAGACTAGCTAAAGGTGAGATGACGATATGTGTTGGAAGTGTTTCCAAGGTTGATGTGATCAAGCATCGCATGCTCCCTCTACCATCGAGATTTGGTGTTTGCGTTGAGCATGATTGGATTATGTTTATCGCAATACGGTTATTCATTTAAGGAGAATAATGGTTGCTCTGTTTATTTGAATAATACCTTCAATGGTCTTGCACCTAAAATGAATCTCGATCGTAGTGATACACATGTTCGTACCAAAGGATATAAAATAGTAATGATAGTTCCACATACTTGTGGCACTGCCATTTGAGTCATATTGGTATAGAACGCATGAAGAAGCTCCATGTAGATGGATCTTTGGACTCAGTCGTTTTTGAAAAGATTGAGACATGCGAACCATGTCTATTGGTATATATGCATGAAGAAACTCCATGCAGATGGATCGTTTGGACTCACTTGATTTTGAATCACTTGAGACATGCAAATCATACCACATGGACAAGATGACTGAAAGGCCTCGTTTTCAGTAAGATGGAACAAGAGAGCAACTTGTTGGAAGTAATACATTTTGATGTGTGCAGTCCAATGAGTGCTGAGGCATGCAGTGGATATCGTTATGTTCTTACTTCACAGATGATTTGAGTAGATGCTGAGTGCATTTACTTAATGAAACACAAGTCTGAACTATTGAAAGGTTCAAGTAATTTCAGAGTGAAGTTGAAGATCGTCGTGACAAGAGGATAAAATGTCTGTGATATAATCATAGAGATGAGTATCTGAGTTACGAGTTTGGCACAAAATTAAGACATTGTGGAAAGTGTTTCACAATTAATACCGCCTGGAACACCATAGTGTGATGGTGTGTCCGAACATCATAACTGCACCCTATTGGATATTGTGCATACCATGATGTCTCTTATCGAATTACCACTATCGTTTATGGGTTAGGCATTAGAGACAACCGCATTCACTTTAAAGGGGCACTACGCAATTCCGTTGAGACGACACCGTTTAGAGAAACCTAAGTTGTCGTTTCTTAAAAGTTTGGGGCTGCTTATGTGGAAAAGTTTCAGGCTGATAAGCTCGAACCCAAAGCGGATAAATGCATCTTCATAGAATACCCAAAACAGTTGGGTATACCTCCTATTTCAGAGCTGGAAGCAAAAGTAATTGCTTCTAGAAACGAGTCCTTTCTCGAGGACAAGTTTCTCTCGAAAGAATTGAGTGGGAGGATGGTGGAGACTTGATAAGGTTATTGAACCGTCACTTCAACTAGTGTGTAGCAGGGCATAGGAAGTTGTTCCTGTGGCACCTACACCAATTGAAGTGGAAGCTTATGATAGTGATCATGAAACTTTGGATCAAGTCACTGCCAAACCTCGTAGGACGACGAGGATGCGTGCTACTTCAGAGTGGTACGTGATCCTGTCTGGGATATCATGTTGTTGGACAATACTGAACCTACGAGCTATGGAGAAGCGATGGTGGGCCCATATTCCGACAAATGGTTAGAAGCCATGAAATCCGAGATAAATGG
The DNA here is from genome assembly GCF_002575655.3 of Aegilops tauschii subsp. strangulata. Classification (NCBI taxonomy): domain Eukaryota; kingdom Viridiplantae; phylum Streptophyta; class Magnoliopsida; order Poales; family Poaceae; genus Aegilops; species Aegilops tauschii. Next base: position 426,758,361 of record NC_053035.3, read on the forward strand.
ATCTTTGAGAAGAAGACGGACGTGGACGGTAATGTTACCGTCTATGAAGCTCGACTTGTGGCAAGGAGTATTTCCACAAGTTCAAGGAGTTGACTACGATGAGATTTTCTCATCCGTAGCGATGCTTAAGTCCGTCAGAATCATGTTAGCATTAGCTACATTTATGAAATCTGGCAGATGGATGTCAAAATCAAGTTTCCTTACCAGTTTTCGTAAGGAAAGGTTGTATGTGATACAATCAGAAAGGTTTTGTCCTAAGGATGCTAAAAGGTATGCTAGCTCCAGCGATCCTTCTATGGACTAGAGCAAGCATCTCGGAGTCAGAATATACGCTTTGATGGAGTGATCAAAGTTTTTGGGTTTATACAAAGTTTGTTAGAAACTTGTATTTACAATAAAGTGAGTGGGAGCGCTACAACATTTCTGATAAGTATATGTGAATGACATATTGTTGATCCGAAATGATGTAAAATTTCTGGAAAGCATGAAGGGTTGTTTAAAAGGAGTTTTTCAAAGGAAGACCTGGATAAAGCTGCTTACATATTGGGCATCAAGATCTATAGAGATAGATCAAGACGCCTGATGATACTTTCAAAGAACGCACACCTTGACATGATTTTGAAAGAGTTCAAAATAGATCAGCAAAGAAGGAGTTCTTGGCTGTGTTACAAGGTGTGAGTATTGAGTAAGACTCAAGACCTGACCACAGCAGAAGAGAGAGAAAGGACGAAGGTCGTCCCCTATGCTTTAGACGTAGGCTCTACAGTATGCTATGCTGTGTACCGCACATGAAGTGTGCCTTGCCATGAGTTGGTCAAGGGGTACAATAGTGATCCAGGAATGGATCACATGACAGCGGTCGAACTTATCCTTAGTATCTAGTGGACTAAGGAATTTTCTCGATTATGGAGGTGGAAAGGAGTTCGTCGTAAAGGGTTACGTCGATGCGAACTTTGACACTAATCCGGATGACTCTGAGTAGTAAACCGGATTTGTATGGTAGAGCAATTATTTGAAATGGCTCCAAGTAGCGCGTGGTAGCATCCACAAGATGACATAGATATTCGTAAAGTACACGGATCTGAAAGGTTCAGACCCGTTGACTAATAACCTCTCTCACAAGCATAACATGATCAAACCAGAACTCATTGAGTGTTAATCACATAGTGATGTGAACTAGATATTGACTCTAGTGAACTCTTTGGATGTTGGTCACATGGTGATGTGACCTGTGAGTGTTAATCACATGGCGATGTGAACTAGATTATTGACTCTAGTGCAAGTGGGAGACTGTTAGAAATATGCCCTAGAGGCAATAATAAATTGGTTATTATTATATTTCCTTGTTCATGATAATTGTTTATTATCCATGCTAGAATTGTATTGATAGGAAACTCAGATACATGTGTGGATACATAGACAACACCATGTCCCTAGTAAGCCTCTAGTTGACTGGCTCGTTGATCAATAGATGGTTACGGTTTCCTGACCATGGACATTGGATGTCGTTGATAACGGGATCACATCATTAGGAGAATGATGTGATGGACAAGACCCAATCCTAAGCCTAGCACAAGATCGTGTAGTTCGTTTGCTCAGGGCTTTTCTAATGTCAAGTATCATTTCCTTAGACCATGAGATTGTGCAACTCCCGGATACCGTAGGAATGCTTTGGGTATACCAAACGTCACAACGTAACTGGGTGGCTATAAAGGTGCACTACAGGTATCTCCGAAAGTGTCTGTTGGGTTGGCACGAATCGAGACTGGGATTTGTCACTCCGTGTAAACGGAGAGGTATCTCTGGGCCCACTCGGTAGGACATCATCATGATGTGCACAATGTGACCAAGGAGTTGATCACGGGATGATGTGAGTTACGGAACGAGTAAAGAGACTTGCCGGTAACGAGATTGAACAAGGTATCGGGATACCGACGATCGAATCTCGGGCAAGTAACATACCGATAGACAAAGGGAATTGTATACGGGATTGATTGAATCCCCGACATTGTGGTTCATCCGATGAGATCATCGTGGAACATGTGGGAGCCAACATGGGTATCCAGATCCCGCTGTTGGTTATTGACCGGAGAACGTCTCGGTCATGTCTGCATGGTTCCCGAACCCGTAGGGTCTACACACTTAAGGTTCGATGACGCTAGGGTTATAGGGATAGATATACGTGGTTACCGAATGTTGTTCGGAGTCCCGGATGAGATCCCGGACGTCACGAGGAGTTCCGGAATGGTCCGGAGGTAAAGATTTATATATGGGAAGTCCTGTTTTGGTCACCGGAAAAGTTTCGGGTGATATCGGTAATGTACCGGGACCACCGGGAGGGTCCCGGGGGTCCACCAAGTGGGGCCACCAGCCCCAGAAGGCTGCGTGGGTCAAGTGTGGGAGGGGACCAGCCCCAGGTGGGCTGGTGCGCCCCCCCCCCCCCCACCAAGGCCCAAGGCGCATGGGAGAGTGGGAGGGGGCAAACCCTAGGTCCAGATGGGCCTTAAGGCCCACCCTAGTGGCGCCCCCCTCTCTTCCCCCCTTGGCCGCCCCCCTAGATGGGATCTAGGGCTGGCCGCCACCCCTTGGGGTGGGAACCCTAGAGGGGGCGCAGCCCCCTCCCCCCTATATATAGTTGAGGTTTGGGGCTGCCCCACACACGAGAACGTCTCTCTTTCGGCGCAGCCCTACCCCTCTCCCTTCTCCTCCTCTCCCGCGGTGCTTGGCGAAGCCCTGCGGGATTGTCACGCTCCTCCATCACCACCACGCCGTCGTGCTGCTGCTGGATGGAGTCTTCCCCAACCTCTCCCTCTCTCCTTGCTGGATCAAGGCGTGGGACACGTCACCGGGCTGCACGTGTGTTGAACGTGGAGGCACTGTTCTTCGGTGCTCAGATCGGAATCAACCGCGATCTGAATCGCTACGAGTACGACTCTCTCATCCGCGTTCTTGCAACGCTTCCGCATCGCGATCTACAAGGGTATGTAGATGCACTCCCCTTCCCCTCGTTGCTAGAGTACTCCATAGATTGATCTTGGTGATGCGTAGAAAATTTTGAATTTCTGCTACGTTCCCCAACAGTTAGATCTGGTAACACGGCGACCAACATCAATGGCGAAGTGGGACCCTTTTCCGGGCTTCCAGAGGGGTAAAGCAAGGGAACCATGTCTCCCCCTTCTTTTTAACCTCGCAGTTGATGCCCTTGCGGGCATACTAGATAAGGCCAAGTTAGCCGGCCACCTTAAGGGTGTAGTTAGTCACCTCACCCTGGATGGGGGTTTACTCACTTTCAGTATGCGGATGACACCATGATTATGGTGGAAGGCTCGGACTCGGACATTGTCAATCTTAAGTTCCTTCTGCTCTACTTTGAGGAAATGTCTGGACTTAAGATTAACTTTGATAAGAGCGAGAGGTGGTGGTCCTTGGCTACTCTGAGGCTGAGCAGCTTCAGATCGCGGATAACCTCAACTGTAGGTTGCGTCATTCCCCATATCCTACTTGGGGAATGCCCCTGGCTGGCTCCAGGATTTTGGTGAGTGGGTATGATTCGCTTGTGGGACGAGTAGCGTCCCGTGCGAAGCCCTGGTGCAGTAAGTTCACTTCTAAAGGCAGCAAAATTGTCCTCATTAGATCTAACCTTGCCAGTCTCCCCATGTATATGATGGGGATGTACATCTTGCCCGAAGGTGTACATAGCTCCTTTGACAAGGAGCTGGCTAGGTTCTTCTGGCAGGCAAGGGATGGTCGGCCCAAGTACCATATGGTGAAGTGGGCTGACATATGCTTGCCGAAGGACCGAGGTGGGTTGGGCATCCCTGCGTCTCGCCGGATGAACGTTGCGCTTATGCTGCGTTGGGTTTGGCGGATCTTGCGGGGAGATGGGGTGTGTGGCTGCAGCTGATTGAGTCCAAGTACTTGCAGGGACAACCCCTCCTGGCTTGCTCTCACTCGGCTGGGTCCCAGTTCTGGAAATCTATTCAGGCCATCAAGAAAGAGATTAGGTTGGGTTTGCGTTTCTCGGTTGGCAATGGGTCTGGGACCCAGTTTTGGTTGGACCCTGGCTGGAGGGCGAGCCTCTCCGCTTGCGGTTCTCGAGGCTCTTTGCGATTTGTGACGACCCGGCCATCCTTGTTTCTGCAGCTGCTTTGGATGAGGGATGGAACATTGCGTTCCGCCGCTCATTCAGACCAGATGAGGTACGGGAATGGACAGACCTGAGGGAAGTAGTCCCTCTTCCTCTGTCCCAGGATCCTGACACTGTTTCTTGGAGACTTTCTCCTTCGGGTGAATTCTCCGTTAGTTCGGCCTATCAGGCATTATGTCATGTGCCTACAGTGGCTATCCCCACTGTGGAAGGCACCGATGCCCTTGAAGATTAAGATCTTCGTATGGCAGCTTCTACGAGATCGTCTCGCTTCGGAGACCGAGGTGCTGAAACGCCATGGTCCGGGCAATGGCCTTTGCCCTTTGTGCCATGTTCCGGAAACGGGAACACACAATTTGTTTTCTTGCGTAGCAGCGCACGCACTTTGGTGCTTTGTTCGTGAGGCTCTAGGACCAGAGTGGGAGGCCCGTGACCTTGCAGAGTTTCTGCAGGTAAGGGCCACCCAGGTTGGCCGTAAGCGCCGACTGTTCTGGCGCAACAAGATGGTGATTGAGCGGGTGTTCCTGCGTCGTGCTTCTGACTCGTTCTTCAAATTTCTTGCCTTCTTGCAGTACTGGCATCCGCTCGCTAAGCCGAGGGATCGTGACCGTCTTCAGCTCTTGCTGGACGCCCTGGTGTCTACCGCGCATCGGCTCTCCAACCGCCCTCCTGCTTCGTAGCTTGCCCCTGTGGCCTTTGTCGTTTCTGTTTCTTTCATTTGGGCGTCTTTGTGATGTGGGCCCAGCTTTTCTCTTTTATGACTTTGTTTGAGGCGTGGTTATATGGACGTGTGCTTTCTCTATAAAGCGGGGCGAAAGCCTGTTTCGAGAGAGTAGTAATTTTGATGACTACAAACTACAGATAATTGCTTCTAACGTACTCCCTAATATAAGATGTTTTTATTCATTGTTATTTATATAGCTCATCGTTCATCCTTAATGGTTGCTTCAAACATATTAGTGGCATACTATCTACTTTTTTTTCCTCCTGTTGGCTGCTGCTACATCTTGCTGCACCACGCGTGCTCTTCCCCTGGAGTCTCGCTAAGCCGAGGGATCGTGACCGTCTTCAGCTCTTGCTGGACGCTCTGGTGTCTACCGCGCATCGGCTCTCCAACCGCCCGCCTGCTTGGTAGCTTGCCCCTGTGGCCTTTGTCGTTTCTGTTTCTTTCATTTGGGTGTCTTTGTGATGTGGGCCCAGCTTTTCTCTTTTATGACTTTGTTTGAGGCGTGGTTATATGGACGTATGCTTTCTCTATAAAGCGGGGCGAAAGCCTGTTTTGAGAGAGTAGTAATTTTAATGACTACAAACTACAGATAATTGCTTCTAACGTACTCCCTAATATAAGATGTTTTTATTCATTGTTTTTTATATAGCTCATCGTTCATCCTTAATGGTTGCTTCAAACATATTAGTGGCATACTATCTACTTTTTTTTTCCTCCTGTTGGCTGCTGCTACATCTTGCTGCACCACGCGTGCTCTTCCCCTGGAGTCTCTATCTCTACCTAATATTAAAGGGAGGAAAAAGAAATTGCGCTAGAAGTGGCTCGAACCTGAGGTACGGGAATGGACAGACCTGAGGGAAGTAGTCCCTCTTCCTCTGTCCCAGGATCCTGACACTGTTTCTTGGAGACTTTCTCCTTCGGGTGAATTCTCCGTTAGTTCGGCCTATCAGGCATTATGTCATGTGCCTACAGTGGCTATCCCCACTGTGGAAGGCACCGATGCCCTTGAAGATTAAGATCTTCGTATGGCAGCTTATACGAGATCGTCTCCCTTCGGGGACCGAGGTGCTGAAACGCCATGGTCCGGGCAATGGCCTTTGCCCTTTGTGCCATGTTCCGGAAACGGGAACACACAATTTGTTTTCTTGCGTAGCAGCGCACGCACTTTGGTGCTTTGTTCGTGAGGCTCTAGGACCAGAGTGGGAGGCCCGTGACCTTGCAGAGTTTCTGCAGGTAAGGGCCACCCAGGTTGGCCGTAAGCGCCGACTGTTCTGGCGCAACAAGATGGTGATTGAGCGGGTGTTCCTGCGTCGTGCTTCTGACTCGTTCTTCAAATTTCTTGCCTTCTTGCAGTACTGGCATCCGCTCGCTAAGCCGAGGGATCGTGACCGTCTTCAGCTCTTGCTGGACGCCCTGGTGTCTACCGCGCATCGGCTCTCCAACCGCCCGCCTGCTTCGTAGCTTGCCCCTGTGGCCTTTGTTGTTTCTGTTTCTTTCATTTGGGCGTCTTTGTGATGTGGGCCCAGCTTTTCTCTTTTATGACTTTGTTTGAGGCGTGGTTGTAGTAATTTTAATGACTACAAACTACAGATAATTGCTTCTAACGTACTCCCTAATATAAGATGTTTTTATTCATTGTTTTTTATATAGCTCATCGTTCATCCTTAATGGTTGCTTCAAACATATTAGTGGCATACTTTCTACTTTTTTTTTCCTCCTGTTGGAGGCTGCTACATCTTGCTGCACCACGCGTGCTCTTCCCCTGGAGTCTCTATCTCTACCTAATATTAAAAGGGAGGAAAAAGAAATTGCGCTGGAAGTGGCTCGAACCTTGGTTGCCGAGATGAGCCCGCCCACATTAACCAACTGATCTAGCCAATGTTGTTGGAAGAAAGAGGAAGGTTTTCTTTTATATTAGCTATACGTGAAGTTTTTGTCCTTTGTCCTAGGCCGGCCGTTCGTCCATCCATCGCGTGTCCGTGTGTCTACTCATACCAGAGAAGAAAAGTTATTGTACAACTCAGGAAACTAATGCCTTACAAGACGCTATAAAAGTAGACTAATGCAATTGATTTCATCGACAACCCAATCAACCAAAACCGATCAAAACTAATGCCTTACAAGATGCTGCTGGAGGGCGAGTTGAGCTCCATGGCAGCAGCCGGATACGCCGAGTTCGACGAGGAGGACTCTTTTCTAGGCCAGGTCCAGCAATCCCCGAGCCAGCACCTCGCTCCTGGCAGCCATCGGCAGAAGCGATCGTCAATAATTCCCTCGCGAGCTGCCCGCGTCCGTCGTCCGCCCACCACGGCAGCATAGGCCCTGGCCCGGCAAAAAAGAGGAGCTCACAACGAACAGAAAAATATAGACAACATCAGAGGAGGAGCGCAGATACGAGGCCACGGACGGCGGTGCTGGTGCACATGGTCGCGGAGAAGATGGCTCAAGAACGGGAGGCTGTCATGGGACGGCGGAGGAAGATTAGAAACGGAAATACCACCGAAAGGCTAGGAAGCGAAAGAGCATCTCTGGGGCGATGTCGTGCAGGAGATCGACGCAGAGCCGGAGCTTCATCGGAGGCAGGGAAGAAGGAGACGTTGTCGTCGATTCATGGAGCCTAAGAGAAATTCCTTTTGCAAGGAGTTTCTGTGGAGCAAGCCGAAGCTAATTTTCTTGGAGGTTGGGCTTGGGGTGGTCGTTGACCGCAACAACGATGAACAGCGCCGGCGGCGGCATAAACCGAATGCCGTTGGCGTTCTCCGTGAAACAAAGGTTATACGAGGTCATAATACCATGAGGGGAAGAGCGTGCTGGAGCGACCCCAAGTTTCCCAACTCACTGCATGGGAGGGTATTCCGAGGAGGGAGAATCAGAGAGAGAGAGGGACAGCGGCGATTGCTTTGGAGGATAAATTCATCACTTGGGCACTTCGTGAGGTGACAATTTCTCTGGCGGAGATTGGTGGCAAGAGTAGGTCGGCAGAGGGGGCAGCTGTCAACATTGCACACGCCATGCAGCTGCGTGAGGAAGAAGATGTTGCGCCCGCCATGAGGCTACAGCCGGTTCAGGGATGAGCTCTGCTTGGCTAGCTGCTACGTAAGGCTAGGCTAAAGCCAAATAACATATATAAGCCCAGGTTTCTTTCCTTTTCCTTTATATCCTTTTCCTTTTTTTTAAATCAGACAACTTTTGAATTGTTTGAAGATTCAATTATTACAAAAGAATTGTAAATTTGTATGAGGCTTACAAGGATTATTAAAGATCTAAATAATTTACATAATATACTTAGTTTATATCTTCCCGTTGAAGGTTTAAACTATAAAATATTTACATAATATACATATGTTTATATTATTTGATTTTACAAAATTTACTGAAATTTTACAGTACCGCATGTTACCATTTTTTAAGTGTATTCTAAAATATAAGACATTTCATAAAGTGAAAGCGTCTCATTTTAGTAGATCTTTGGTCTGTAATTTAACTGCATTTATTGTTAAAGAAAACATATTTAAATGGTAGTCCATCCAAAATTATTTAAAATTACATTGAGACGTTTTAGAAGCTTTGAAGGGCATTTACTTCCGAACTCTTATTTAAATTTTAAACACGTTATCTGAGGTTTTAAATTCTCCTCATTTTACATGTGCCCACGTTTGATTTGAATTACCATGTCGTTTTGTTTTGGGGTAAATCCCTATGTCTATGGATTGCAAAATTCTGAAGCAAACCGAAACATGTGGATTTTGGGGATAGAGGCGAATGCCATCGATTTAACCATAAAGTGAGAGTTACTAGAAGGAAGGAAGAAAAGACGGACGTGGCTGCTACTGTCGAAACGAGGAGGCATCGGTGGTAGCGCCAAGGCCACACAGAGGTGAGCGCGGAGGAGCCGTGTGGGAAGCCAGCAGAAGAGGTAGAAAAGCTAGCTATCAAGGGGAGGTTCAGGTCTTTTTTTGGTTTAGAGGAATCTTTTAGAAATTTCATAGGATAGGATTTTTATAGGAAAAATTCCTTTACAGCCCTTTGGTTTGTAGGAATGGAATCCTATTCCTATGGAGGAATTCTTCCTATCCTCCACATTTCATAGGAAAATAAACATTAGCCTAGGCTCAATGAAAAAAATCCTATGATGTGAATCAAAGGGCATCTCCTTTCCTATTCTTACTCATAGGATTTGAGATACATGTCATCTTATTTCTTATGACTTTCCTATTCCTATGATTTTCCTACCCTGTGAACCAAAGGAGGCCTCAGCCCGCAGCTTTGGCTATGTATGGCCTACACATTATTTTCCACGCACAACCACACTCCTCTTTCATGGCAGCTTGCCGTCACCGCGATCCTCACATCCACGACCCTCACCGACGTGTACGGGTTTTGAGCAATGTTAATTGTGCTAGGGACATATCAATTTTTCCTCCCGCTGCAACGCACGGGCATTGTTTGCTAGTCTCCCATAAAGGTTAGTGCTACAGTATGCGGATAAAATTCTGCATTGTTACCACTGTTTCCAGGTGCATGAATCCCCAGCAGGAAAATCGTGCGGTAGAATGATTGGCCTCATCTGAGAGACAAGACATGAGCTTAATGAATGCCATCTCAAGTCATTTTCCGTGGGCTATTCAGCATTGACAATCTCTGCGAGGAATGTTTATTCCTGCCGGGCCGCGTTGATGGGCGACATCTCACGGCCCAGCCACCTGTTCTCGGGTCTATGCCCTACAACGGTACAATCCTGACGCACAGACGACCAGTACAACCGGCCGGCTCACCTCAGAGAATACACAAGGGGCCGCCCATTTCAGTCAGAAAAACAGATGCGTTGCCAGAACGGACCCACGAATAATGCAGTTTCTGCACATTTTTGTTCATGATACATACGGTGCTCGACCAGCTGGGGCGAACAGTGAAATAACGCGTGAATGAATGGAGCACTGAAGTGGATCATACATACATAATGTAGCCACTGTGCTTTTCTTGCCCTCTGCCAGGGCTTGAAAGCTGAAACTTTCCTTGGTGCGGTGCGGTGCGGTGTGCCGGCCCCTGCCTGGCCTGAATGCAGTGAATGCACATATGCTAAGCATGCGCTATAATCCTAGGGCAAGCTGACAATGCGGGCACTGTAGACTTGCACTGGCCTTGCGATCGTGCGCATGTCGGCCCAGGAACCCCCGCTCCGCTTGGTGACCCGGACGGACACGACGGACGCGGCTGCATGCCGGCCGGGCGTGCAGATTTCGAGCTGCTCGCTGTCGTTAGGTAGCAAGTGCTTGCTGATAGAGTGAGAGCGACCCGTTGGACGGCGACCTGCCGCGCTCCCTGTCCGGCGGGCGTCGCGGTCGCACGGGCGCCTTGTTCGTTCGTACGTCCCGGCATCGGTGGGCATACGCGCGCGCGCATGCAGGGCCGGCCGGCTGCAGTGCGTGTGTACGTGCCCTGGCAACCCGGTGTCGATCGTTGGCTAGCCAACCTGATCGACGTACAGTGGAGTATACTGCCTGCAACGCCGGCCATCACTGGGCACGCTGTAGACTGTAAGCGATAGGAGTGCTTACGTGACGGTGTCACCGCGTGGACTGTGTACCGCAGGGCCCCAAGTAGCGGTGCGACTGCGAGCAATAACTGCTGCATGCATTTAAGTTGCAACGAGCAAAATGGGGAGGGAACGAGGCCTAATTCCTGGGCAAGCACTGTGGAGTGCAGGGGGAGGAGTGATGGGCGGACGGATGGTTGAGTCGGGGGACAAGGCGCAAGGGACACGCGCCAACTAGCACGGCCCATCCCCCTACCACCCGTGCACCGGGCGCTGGGGATACGGGGGAGGCCACCCCCACATGTCCCCTAGATGCACGTGTGCATGCTTTGCTAGCTAGCTAGCTAGCTGCATCCCATCAACCAGTCCGTGTCAACAAATATACTGAGCGATCGATCGTGCATCCAACTCGCTGCTGCGAACTGTTGTAGTAGTACTATATTGTAGTACACGACGCGCGCACCTGCCTCCGCTATTAAGCTGCTGGCTAGCAATTTCTTCTACAGATTACGTACGTGATAGGAGTTTACGTACCTTTTCGAGACATGTTGAGCCTTTCGTGTCGCTTTCTTGGTGCGATCGTGCGCCACAGCTAGTGGTCGCACGGTTAACTGCATGGTACATGCATCTTGGTAGTGACCATGTACTGCTAGCTACCTAGCTGCTCCTATAGGCAGGACGCAGAGGACAGCGAGCAATGGTACTACGTACAAAAGGCACGTAGGGGCCGGGGAAGGTAGGAGGATAATGCAAAACTTTTTCCGTGGCGAAATCAGGAAAGATACGGACGGTTGGCTAAAACGGCAGCAAAAGGAACAATCACTAGTCACGTCGCTCATCACCAGCTATAGCTCGTCCCCCTCGCCTACCATGACCCGAGCTCAGCCCTTTCCATGCATGGTTCGCCGCACCGCTCCATCTCCATGGCACCCAGCTGGCCGGATACCCTCCGTGTGGATAAGCCTCTCTCCTCCCCTACCCCGCTAGCTTCTCTCCGGTCGTGGCCCGGACCCTGGATCCAAAGCTAAAGGCTAGCCACAGCCAGAGCACGTACACTGGCCGTGTTGAAAAACTTGCACACTCCTGCTGATGCTGCTGCAGTGGACTGGACTGGACTTGACTTGGGTGGAGTGACTGACTCGTCGCCGCCGCGCATCTGCTTTCTGCATGCTCATTTTGTCAGTGGAATCTACCACCGTTTCCTTTCCACGCAGAACGAACGAATCGCGACTGTGCGGTGGATGCAAGACGACGGCCAGTCACGGACGACACTTGGCCACGCGCGCCTTTGCATGGGCGATGCCGATCTACCTTTGCCTGCTGCGTTTCTCCTTGTGCTTCACATGCGCTCTCCTCGCTCGCTCGCAACTTGGCACGCAGATGCGGTTGCACCAACCAACAGCCGATGCAGGTACGCGCAGGAGCCTCCTTTAACTCCATTCACCTCACCTGCATGAATTTTTTCCGGAAAAGAGGGGACACACGACAAACATCAACAAAGGCGACGCAGAGCCTTTGCTCCTTGCGAAAAGAGGACGTACTACCAAGGACCCACGGCAACACGACTACACGAGCGATATTTCATAGTTTTCACCCGAGCCCGAGGAGATCGACGGGTGAATGCGTTTCCAGGAAAGGGGGGACGCATGAAGCCAGCAGGAGATGCGTAAAGAGACGTGTTACCACAACTGCGATCAATAGGAGCGACCACCACTAGCAGATGTGCACTAGCATGTTCTAAAGAGGAAAGCATCGGATGGCAACACCGGTGCAATTAGACAACGAGCTAGCTGGTGCGAGAAACGAAAGCTTTGATCGGTCGACATGCTCGTGGGTCTGCTCGTACGATTATAAATATATACTTACATGGCACGTCCGGGCAACTTGCCGGCGTGCAGCTTTGTATATTGCACCGGCCGGGGGTACAAGCAATTATATTAGTGCAGCATCGAAGTCTCTGGATGGAGCGTGGAGGGAGAGGGCCATGCCGCTCGCATTAGCGCTTTTCATAATCCAGGTTGGGCAACACCGATCCATCACCATGTACTCTATCGACAAAGACAAAGCAAGGAAAACGGAGACAAGCCAGACATGACACGGCCGTCCCGGCAAAAGCAGCCTAACTGAGTTTTCCAATCAAGATTATTGCACGTCATCTCTTTGCTACCCTGGTATCCACGTATCGTGGAGAGGGCCATGCCGCTCGCATTAGCACTTTTTCTGGTTTGGTATGTGCATTGTTGATACTAGCTGATACCCCGCGCGTTGCGACGGAACTGGTTGCAATATATTTTAATGAGATTGATTGTATGGAACATAAATATGTGAATTAATAATGTCATGTGATTACTGTATAGTGTAAAAAAATCATGCATGGTTGTGTATTAAGGTAGACATTTTTTCATGCATGGTTGCATGTGCATTAAGTATGCTAGTTGGGTGCAACATGCAATTAAGAAAGAGGGAATAATAATTGATGAGGTGGCATGCATAGTGAGGTGGCATATGTGCCTGTTGAGATAAATAGAATAGTGGAGATCAACTTCTTTTGTATATAAGATACGGGGGAAAAGAAATTTGCCATTTGGTTATTTGTATTTTTCTAGAACCTACGGAGAAGGTTAACAAAAAAAAGATAACAATATACATCGCATATACATATCAAGATATCGGTGATTATTCATGATTTATCAAACAAAATATTTACATTGTACCTATACTCCAAGATGGCAGGAATATTTAAGGGGGTTGAGCTCGAGATTGAATTTGTGCCCTCTATTTCATTTGAGATGCTTTTCAAGAAAATATACAACACTAAAAGTGAACACGAGGAGTATATACATTTGCATGCAACAACTCACGATAATCACGCATCAAGGGGGTTCTCACACAATGCTATTGAACATTAGGTATTGTAAAAAAGGGGGTAGGTGGAAAATTTTGAGACAGATTGTAGTACCTAGGAGTACAAAGTAGTTCAGTTATGTACATACTCGATCCACTGCTCATCAAGTTCTTAACTAAATGGAACGGGGAGGAAAGGGGGTCCTGGATCATCCCAAAAAGGTAAAATTGAGCAATCAACGAAATATATTACGATAACAACATCAACGGTATGTTTAGTTCGCGTGATTCTAAAAATATAGAAATATGGGAAACCTAGGAATAGGATGTGAACCCTTGACAAAACATAGGATCAACAAACACATACATTTTATACTGTTTGGTTCGCATGAACATGAAAAAACATAGGGATCCAGATAAACACTATCAAATTAAAGTCAAACCACATGACAAGGTATGATTAGAATTATGTTGCTGATGATTTCAATCTCGTTCTTTGTGCATAAAAATGGAAACAATTCCTCGTTTTCCTTGAGATCAGAGCAAATTTTCTCCATTTTTTCCTTTGCTCCATTTCATTTGAACCGAATGTATGAATTGTGATTTCATGGGGAAACTATATACTCATGTATTCCTCCACTCTTCCGTTGAAGCAGAGAGGTCCCAAGTGTTTTTGCTTCTCACTTTTGTAATCTTGGCATATGTGCATGTTGACATAAATAGAATAGTGGGGATCAACTTCTTATGTATATAAGATACGGGGGAAAAGAAATTTGCCATTTGGTTATTTGTATTTTTCTAGAACCTACGGAGAAGGTTAACAAAAAAAAAGATGACAATATACATCGCATATACATATCAAGTTGTCGGTGATTATTCATGATTTATCAAACAAAATATTTACATTGTACCTATACTCCAAGATGGCTGGAATATTTAAGGGGGTTGAGCTCGAGATTGAATTTGTGCCCTCTATTTCATTTGAGATGCTTTTCAAGAAAATATACAACACTAAAAGTGAACACGAGGAGTATATACATTTGCATGCAACAGCTCACGATAATCATGCATCAAGGGGGTTCTCACACAATGCTATTGAACATTAGGTATAGTCACCACGTGACACATGTGATACGCAATCCAAATAATTCAAAAAAATAGGTATTGTCAAAAAAGGGGGTGGGTGGAAAAAATTGAGACAGATTGTAGTACCTAGGAGTACAAACTAGTTTAGTTATGTAAATAGTCGATCCACTGCTCATCAAGTTCTTAACTAAATGGAACGGGGAGGGAAGGGGGCTCCTGTTCATCCCAAAAAGGTGAAACTAAAAGATCGACGAAAAACATTGTGATAACAAAATCAATGGTATGTTTAGTTCACGTGATGCTAAGAATATAGAAACTGGGGAAACCGAGGAATAGGATGCGAACCCTTGCAACAAATATAGGATCAACAAACGCATAAATTTTATATTGTTTGGTTCGCATGAATATGGAAAAACATAGGGATCCAGATAAACAATGTCAAATTAAAGTCAACCCACATGACAATGCAAGATTAGAATTATGTTGCTAACGATTTCAATATCGTTCTTTGTGCACAAAAAATTGAAAGAAATCCACGTTTTCCTTTGAGGTTTGAGATCAGAGCAAATTTTCTCCATTTTTTTTCTTTGCTCCATTTCATGCGAACCGAATCTATGACTTGTCATTTCATTGGGAAATTATATACTCATGTATTCTTCCTCCACTCTTCCGTTGAAGCAGAGAGGTCCCAACAAGTGTTTTTGCTTCTCACTATTGTAATCTTGAGGGAGAAACATTAGTGGTTGTGCGGTTTCATTGTGTTGTCACACGGAAGGAGAGGCTACAAGGGAATGAACACTCAATTCACTGAAATAATACCATTTTTTCATGAGAGCTTGCATATATTTGCATTTATAGGTAGAAGTAGCAGAACAAGGAAAACATTAGACCACCTGAAGGAAATATGCCCTAGAGGCAATAATAAAGTTATTATTTATTTCCTTATATCATGATAAATGTTTATTATTCATGCTAGAATCGTATTAACCGGAAACATAATACTTGTGTGAATACATAGACAAACAAAGTGTCACTAGTATGCCTCTACTTGACTAGCTCGTTGATCAAAGATGGTTATGTTTCCTAGCCATTGACATGAGTTGTCATTTGATTAATGGGATCACATCATTAGGAGAATGATGTGATTGACCAGACCCATTTCGTTAGCTTAGCACTCGATCGTTTAGTATGTTGCTATTGCTTTCTTCATGACTTATACATGTTCCTATGACTATGAGATTATGCAACTCCCGTTTACCGGAGGAACACTTTGTGTGCTACCAAACGTCACAACGTAACTGGGTGATTATAAAGGTGCTCTACAGGTGTCTCCGAAGGTACTTGTTGGGTTGGCGTATTTCGAGATTAGGATTTGTCACTCCGATTGTCGGAGAGGTATCTCTGGGCCCTCTCGGTAATACACATCACTTAAGCCTTGCAAGCATTGCAACTAATGAGTTTGTTGCGAGATGATGTATTACAGAACGAGTAAAGAGACTTGCCGGTAACGAGATTGAACTAGGTATTGAGATACCGACGATCGAATCTCGGGCTAGTAACATACCGATGACAAAGGGAACAACTTATGTTGTTATGCGGTCCGACCGATAAGATCTTCGTAGAATATGTGGGAGCCAATATGAGCATCCAGGTTCCGCTATTGGTTATTGACAGGAGACGTGTCTCGGTCATGTCTACATAGTTCTCGAACCCGTAGGGTCCGCACGCTTAACGTTTCGATGACAGTTATATTATGAGTTTATATGTTTTGATGTACCGAAGGTTGTTCGGAGTCCCGGATGTGATCACGGACATGACGAGGAGTCTCGAAATGGTCGAGACATAAAGATTGATATATTGGAAGCCTATGTTTGGATATCGGAAGTGTTCCGGGTGAAATCGGGATTTTACCGGAGTACCGGGAGGTTACCGGAACCCCCCGGCAACATAATGGGCCTTAGTGGGCCTAGGTGGAAGAGAGGAGAGGCGGCTAGGGCTGGGCCGCGCGCCCCTCCCCCCTAGTCCGAATAGGACAAGGAGAAGGGGGCGGCGCCCCCCTTCCTTCTTCTCCCTCTCCTCTTTCCCCCCTCCCAAGTCCTAATCCAACTAGGAAAAGGGGGGGAGTCCTACTCCCGGTGGGAGTAGGACTCCTCCTGGCGCGCCCCAAGGCTGGCCGCACCTCTTCCCCTTTGATCCTTTATATACGGGGGCAGGGGCACCCCATAGACACCACAATTGATCATTGATCTCTTAGCCGTGTGCGGTGCCCCCTCCACCATATTACACCTCGATAATATCGTAGCGATGCTTAGGCGAAGCCCTGCGTCGTTAGAACATCATCATCGTCACCACGCCGTCGTGCTGACGAAACTCTCCCTCAACACTCGGCTAGATCGGAGTTCGAGGGACGTCATCGAGCTGAACGTGTGCTGAACTCGGAGGTGTCGTATGTTCGGTACTTGATCGGTCGGATCGTGAAGACGTACGACTACATCAACTGCGTTGTGTTAATGCTTCCTCTTTCGGTCTACGAGGGTACGTGGACAACACTCTCCCCTCTCGTTGCTATGCATCACCATGATCTTGCATGTGCGTAGGAAATTTTTTGAAATTACTACGTTCCCTAACAGTGGCATCCGAGCCTGGTTTTATGCGTAGATGTCATATGCACGAGTAGAACACAAGTGAGTTGTGGGCGATATAAGTCATACTGCTTACCAGCATGTCATACTTTGGTTCCGCGGTATTGTTGGATGAAGCGGGCCGGACCGACATTACGCGTACGCTTACGCGAGACTGGTTCTTCCGACGTGCTTTGCACAGAGGTGGCTGGCGGGTGTCAGTTTCTTCAACTTTAGTTGAACCGAGTGTGGCTACGCCCGGTCCTTGCGAAGGTTAAAACAGCACCAACTTGACAAACTATCGTTGTGGTTTTGATGCG
The DNA here is from genome assembly GCF_002575655.3 of Aegilops tauschii subsp. strangulata. Lineage (NCBI taxonomy): Eukaryota > Viridiplantae > Streptophyta > Magnoliopsida > Poales > Poaceae > Aegilops > Aegilops tauschii. The sequence continues at coordinate 426,775,642 of NC_053035.3, forward strand.
TAGGTAAGAATGGTTCTTGCTAAGCCCGTAGCAGCCACGTAAAACTTGCAACAACAAAGTAGAGGACGTCTAACTTGTTTTTGCAGGGCATGTTGTGATGTAATATGGTCAAGACATGATGCTAAATTGTATTGTATGAGATGATCATGTTTTTGTAACTGAGTTATCGGCAACTGGCAGGAGCCATATGGTTGTCACTTTATTGTATGCAATGCAATCGCCATGTAATTGTTTTACTTTATCACTAAGCGGTAGCGATAGTCGTAGAAGCAAGAGTTGGCGAGACGACAACGATGCTACGATGGCGATCAAGGTGTCGCGCCGGTGACGATGGGGATCATGACGGTGCTTCGGAGATGGAGATCACAAGCACAAGATGATGATGGCCATATCATATCACTTATAATTGATTGCATGTGATGTTTATCTTTTTATGCATCTTATCTTGCTTTGATTGACGGTAGCATTATAAGATGATCCCTCACTAAATTATCAAAGTATAAGTGTTCTCCTTGAGTATGCACCGTTGTGAAAGTTCTTTGTGCTGAGACACCACGTGATGATCGGGTGTGATAGGCTCTACGTTCAAATACAGCGGGTGCAAAACAGTTGCACACGTGGAATACTCAGGTTAAAGTTGACGAGCCTAGCATATAACAGATATGGCCTCGGAACACGGAGACCGAAAGGTCGAGCGTGAATCATATAGTAGATATGATCAACATAGTGATGTTCACCATTGAAACTACTCCATCTCACGTGATGATCGGACATGGTTTAGTTGATATGGATCACGTGATCACTTAGAGGATTAGAGGGATGTCTATCTAAGTGGGAGTTCTTAAGTAATATGATTAATTGAACTTGAATTTATCATGAACTTAGTACCTGATAGTATCTTGCTTGTCTATGTTAATTGTAGATAGATGGCCCGTGCTGTTGTTCCGTTGAATTTTAATGCGTTCCTTGAGAAAGCAAAGTTGAAAGATGATGGTAGCAGTTACACAGACTGGGCCCATAACTTGAGGATTATCCTCATTGCTGCACAGAAGAATTACATCCTGGAAGCACCGCTGGGTGCCAGGCCTGCTGCAGGAGCAACACCCGATGTTATGAACGTCTGGCAGAGCAAAGCTGATGACTACTCGATAGTTCAGTGTGCCATGCTTTACGGCTTAGAACCGGGTCTTCAACGACGTTTTGAACGTCATGGAGCATATGAGATGTTCCAGGAGTTGAAGTTAATATTCCAAGCAAATGCCCGGATTGAGAGATATGAAGTCTCCAATAAGCTCTATAGCTGCAAGATGGAAGAGAATAGTTCTGTCAGTGAGCATATACTCAAAATGTCTGGGTATAACAATCACTTGATTCAACTGGGAGTTAATCTTCCGGATGATAGCGTCATTGACAGAATTCTTCAATCACTGCCACCAAGCTACAAGATCTTCGTGATGAACTATAACATGCAAGGGATGGATAAGACGATTCCCGAGCTCTTCGCAATGCTAAAGGCTGCAGAGGTAGAAATCAAAAAGGAGCATCAAGTGTTGATGGTCAATAAGACCACTAGTTTCAAGAAAAAGGGCAAAGGGAAGAAGAAAGGGAACTTCAAGAAGAACAGGAAGCAAGTTGCTGTTCAGGAGAAGAAACCCAAGTCTGGACCTAAGCCTGAGACTGAGTGCTTCTACTGCAAGCAGACTGGTCACTGGAAGCGGAACTGCCCCAAGTATTTTGTGGATAAGAAGGATGGCAAGGTGAACAAAGGTATATGTGATATGCATGTTATTAATGTGTACCTTACTAATGCTCGCAGTAGCACCTGGGTATTTGATACTGGTTCTGTTGCTAATATTTGCAACTCGAAAAAGGGGCTACGGATTAAGCGAAGATTGGCTAACGACGAGGTGACGATGCGCGTGGGAAATGGTTCCAAAGTCGATGTGATCGCGGTCGGCACGCTACCTCTACATCTACCTTCGGGATTAGTTTTAGACCTAAATAATTGTTATTTGGTGCCAGCGTTAAGCATGAACATTATATCTGGATCTTGTTTGATGCGAGACGGTTATTCATTTAACTCAGAGAATAATGGTTGTTCTATTTATATGAGTAATATCTTTTATGGTCATGCACCCTTGAAGAGTGGTCTATTTTTGTTGAATCTCGATAGTAGTGATACACATATTCATAATATTGAAGCCAAAAGATGCAGAGTTGATAATGATAGTGCAACTTATTTGTGGCACTGCCGTTTAGGTCATATCGGTGTAAAGCGCATGAAGAAACTCCATACTGATGGACTTTTGGAACCACTTGATTATGAATCACTTGGTACTTGCGAACCGTGCCTCATGGGCAAGATGACTAAAACACCGTTCTCCGGAACTATGGAGAGAGCAACAGATTTGTTGGAAATCATACATACAGATGTATGTGGTTCGATGAATATTGAGGCTCGTGGCGGATATCGTTATTTTCTCACCTTCACAGATGATTTGAGCAGATATGGGTATATCTACTTAATGAAACATAAGTCTGAAACATTTGAAAAGTTCAAAGAATTTCAGAGTGAAGTTGAAAATCATCGTAACAAGAAAATAAAATTTCTACGATCTGATCGTGGAGGAGAATATTTGAGTTATGAGTTTGGTCTTCATTTGAAACAATGCGGAATAGTTTCGCAACTCACGCCACCCGGAACACCACAGCGTAATGGTGTGTCCGAACGTCGTAGTCGTACTATACTAGATATGGTGCGATCTATGACGTCTCTTACTGATTTACCGCTATCGTTTTGGGGATATGCTTTAGAGACGGCTGCATTCATGTTAAATAGGGCACCATCAAAATCCGTTGAGACGACGCCTTATGAACTGTGGTTTGGCAAGAAACCAAAGTTGTCGTTTCTTAAAGTTTGGGGCTGCGATGCTTATGTGAAAAAAACTTCAACCTGATAAGCTCGAACCCAAATCGGAGAAATGTGTCTTCATAGGATACCCAAAGGAGACTGTTGGGTACACTTTCTATCACAGATCCGAAGGAAAAACTTTTGTTGCTAAATTCGGAAATTTTCTGGAGAAGGAGTTTCTCTTGAAAGAAGTGAGTGGGAGAAAAGTAGAACTTGATGAGGTAACTGTACCTGCTCCCTTATTGGAAAGTAGTTCATCGCAGAAACTGGTTTCTGCGACACCTACACCAATTAGTGAGGAAGTTAATGATGATGATCATGAAACTTCAGATCAAGTTATTACTGAACCTCGTAGGTCAACCAGAGTAAGATCCGCACCAGAATGGTATGGTAATCCTGTTCTGGAGGTTATGTTACTAGACCATGATGAACCTACGAACTATGAAGAAGCGATGGTGAGCCCAGATTCCGCAAAATGGCTTGAGGCCATGAAATCTGAGATGGGATCCATGTATGAGAACAAAGTATGGACTTTGGTTGACTTGCCCGATGATCGGCAAGCCATTGAAAATAAATGGATCTTCAAGAAGAAGACTGACGCTGACGGTAATGTTACTCTCTATAAAGCTCGACTTGTTGCGAAAGGTTTTCGACAAGTTCAAGGGATTGACTACGATGAGACCTTCTCACCCGTAGCGATGCTTAAGTCTATCCGAATCATGTTAGCAATTGCCGCATTTTATGATTATGAAATTTGGCAAATGGATGTCAAAACTGCATTCCTGAATGGATTTCTGGAAGAAGAATTGTATATGATGCAACCGGAAGGTTTTGTCGATCCAAAGGGAGCTAACAAAGTGTGCAAGCTCCAGCGATCCATTTATGGACTGGTGCAAGCCTCTCGGAGTTGGAATAAACGCTTTGATAGTGTGATCAAAGCATTTGGTTTTGTACAGACTTTTGGAGAAGCCTGTATTTACAAGAAAGTGAGTGGGAGCTCTGTAGCATTTCTGATATTATATGTGGATGACATATTGCTGATTGGAAATGATATAGAATTTCTGGATAGCATAAAGGGATACTTGAATAAGAGTTTTTCAATGAAAGACCTCGGTGAAGCTGCGTATATATTGGGCATCAAAATCTATAGAGATAGATCAAGACGCTTAATTGGACTTTCACAAAGCACATACCTTGACAAAGTTTTGAAAAAGTTCAAAATGGATCAAGCAAAGAAAGGGTTCTTGCCTGTGTTACAAGGTGTGAAGTTGAGTAAGACTCAATGCCCGACCACTGCAGAAGATAGAGAGAAGATGAAAGATGTTCCCTATGCTTCAGCCATAGGCTCTATCATGTATGCAATGCTGTGTACCAGACCTGATGTATGCCTTGTTATAAGTCTAGCAGGAAGGTACCAAAGTAATCCAGGAGTGGATCACTGGACAGCGGTCAAGAACATCCTGAAATACCTGAAAAGGACTAAGGATATGTTTCTCGTTTATGGAGGTGACAAAGAGCTCATCGTAAATGGTTGCGTCGATGCAAGCTTTGACACTGATCCGGACGATTCTAAATCGCAAACCGGGTACGTGTTTACATTGAACGGTGGTGCTATCAGTTGGTGCAGTTCTAAACAAAGCGTCGTGGCGGGATCTACGCGTGAAGCGGAGTACATAGCTGCTTCGGAAGCAGCAAATGAAGGAGTCTGGATGAAGGAGTTCATATCCGATCTAGGTGTCATACCTAGTGCATCGGGTCCAATGAAAATCTTTTGTGACAATACTGGTTCAATTGCCTTAGCAAAGGAATCCAGATTTCACAAAAGAACGAAGCACATCAAAAGACGCTTCAATTCCATCCGGGATTTAGTCAAGGTGGGAGACATAGAAATTTGCAAGATACATACGGATCGGAATGTTGCAGACCCGTTGACTAAGACTCTTCCACGAGCAAAACATGATCAGCCCCAAGGCTCCATGGGTGTAAGAATCATTACTGTATAATCTAGATTATTGACTCTAGTGCAAGTGGGAGACTGAAGGAAATATGCCCTAGAGGCAATAATAAAGTTATTATTTATTTCCTTATATCATGATAAATGTTTATTATTCATGCTAGAATTGTATTAACCGGAAACATAATACTTGTGTGAATACATAGACAAACAAAGTGTCACTAGTATGCCTCTACTTGACTAGCTCATTGATCAAAGATGGTTATGTTTCCTAGCCATTGAAATGAGTTGTCATTTGATTAACGGGATCACATCATTAGGAGAATGATGTGATTGACCTGACCCATTCCGTTAGCTTAGCACTCGATCGTTTAGTATGTTGCTATTGCTTTCTTCATGACTTATACATGTTCCTATGACTATGAGATTATGCAACTCCCGTTTACCGGAGGAACACTTTGTGTGCTACCAGACGTCACAACGTAACTGGGTGATTATAAAGGTGCTCTACAGGTGTCTCCGAAGGTACTTGTTGGGTTGGCGTATTTCGAGATTAGGATTTGTCACTCCGATTATCGGAGAGGTATCTCTGGGCCCTCTCGGTAATACACATCACTTAAGCCTTGCAAGCAGTGCAACTAATGAGTTTGTTGCGAGATGATGTATTACACAACGAGTAAATAGACTTGCCGGTAACGAGATTGAACTAGGTATTGAGATACCGACGATCGAATCTCGGGCTAGTAACATACCGATGACAAAGGGAACAACGTATGTTGTTATGCGGTCTGACCGATAAAGATCTTCATAGAATATGTGGGAGCCAATATGAGCATCCAGGTTCCGCTATTGGTTATTGACAGGAGACGTGTCTCGGTCATGTCTACATAGTTCTCGAACCCGTAGGGTCCGCACGCTTAACGTTTCGATGACAGTTATATTATGAGTTTATATGTTTTGATGTACCGAAGGTTGTTCGGAGTCCCGGATGTGATCATGGACATGACGAGGAGTCTCGAAATGGTCGAGACATAAAGATTGATATATTGGAAGCCTATGTTTGGATATCGGAAGTGTTCCGGATGAAATCGGGATTTTACCGGAGTACCGGGAGGTTACCGGAACCCCCCGGCAACATAATGGGCCTTAGTGGGCCTAGGTGGAAGAGAGGAGAGGCGGCTAGGGCTGGGCCGCGCGCCCCTCCCCCTAGTCCGAATAGGACAAGGAGAAGGGGGCGGCGCCCCCCTTCCTTCTTCTCCCTCTCCTCTTTCCCCCCTCCCGGTGGGAGTAGGACTCCTCCTGGTGCGACCCAAGGCTGGCCGCACCTCTTCCCCTTTGATCCTTTATATACGGGGGCAGGGGGGCACCCCATAGACACAACACTTGATCATTGATCTCTTAGCCGTGTGCGGTGCCCCCCTCCACCATATTACACCTTGATAATATCGTAGCGGTGCTTAGGCGAAGCACTGCGTCGGTAGAACATCATCATTGTCACCACGCCGTCGTGCTGACGAAACTCTCCCTCAACACTCGGCTGGATCAGAGTTCGAGGGACGTCATCGAGCTGAACGTGTGCTGAACTCGGAGGTGCCGTGCGTTCGGTACTTGATCGGTCGGATCGTGAAGACGTACGACTACATCAACCGCGTTGTGTTAACGCTTCCGCTTTCGGTCTACGAGGGTACGTGGACCACACTCTCCCCTCTCGTTGTTATGCATCACCATGATCTTGCGTGTGAGTAGGAATTTTTTTGAAATTACTACGTTCCCTAACACAACCATGTGCACATGAGATGGCGCGGCTACTAACGTGATCAGAATAGAGTAGGGGGTTGCTCAACCCTAGGATAGCACGTCTTCTTGGATAGCATGGATGCAGCGAGAAATCGACGGCCGCCGACCAACGAAAACGCATGCATTCCGGCGAGTCCAAATCAACAAGGCATAGAGGATTAAAAGCAAAGTGAAGCCCTTCGTGAGACTTGTAGGGGAACTGTCCAATAAAAATTTAGTTATATGCACTGAAAATGCCAATCGTTACAATGACATTCTTGGTGAATATTTTCTTGATTCAAACTGTCAAGCATAGCAATTGGGTGATTGAATCTTTATTTTTTGCGAGTTAGGTGATTAAATATTAGCGAATACAAACTTGTTCTTTGGGTTTACCAAGCCCCAACATGTCCTAGCCTACTAGTTAACAATGATAAAATTAAAGTGAAGGCAACTTAAAATCCATGACCTTACACACCGAGCATCTACTACATTACCCAAAACTGACAAATAAACAAAGCACAAGTGGTATTGCTGCTGCTGCTACTTCGTTACAAAAGCATAAAGAAAAAGAAAAGGAAACAAAAGCACATAGATATGTCCACCTGAACTGACACTCCATGATTAGCGAGCTAATTAAACTAGTTCTCAAGAAAAACGAGCTAATTAAACAAACGTTGATGGTTAATAATATACTAATGTGGCTCAGCTCCTCATCACTCATATTCATCAGTCTCCAACCAAGACTTGGCCACCACGACATTTCTTCGTCCCTTAATTAACTAGTTGCTCCATCGAATTTAATTAGCTTAATCAACTTCAATATACTCCCTTTGTTTTTTTACTCCATGTATTAAATTTGTGAAGTCAAACTCTTCAAAGTTTTGAACCAAGTGTATTGATAGTGTACCGTATGGAAATTTTGTATTCATGTGTTTTTCCTCCACTATTCTGTTTAACTAGGGAGTGTTTTTTGCTTCTCATTTATGTAGTCTTGAGGGGGTAATATTGGCGGTTGTGTGCATTCATGATGTAGAAACGCAGAGGTTACAAGAAAATGAATTCTTGGTTCATTTCAATAGAGTTGGTTCAATGCGCTAAAATTATCACAGTAAATCGTTATAAACACATTATCTGTGAAGAGTTTTTCTATTTGACTTAAATGTCTTATCAAGGCAATTGAATCGTTGGAGTATAAACTCCAAAATATCCATACCAAGCGAAAAATTAAACTTTTTCAGTAAAGGGAGTTTTTTATTAACTCATTATGTAGCATCGAGTGATACAAGCACATCAGAACACACCTGGCTTATGCATAACTAAGATGCACACAGCCGACACTAGCACGCACTCAAGGATCACATTGGCAAGGAGTAAAGTCATATAAGTCCGAAGCTATGCCAAGATGAAAAAAATAGAAGTGACCCAAACAGCGATCGACGATATACAACAACAACCATCGACACCAACAATCTTTTGATAACATAATGACTACGAGAGCATTCTTCGATAGCAACACCTTCAGGAAGGAAACGATGCATAAGCTCGTCATCTCCCACTAGTAGAAAAAGGGCCATTTGTCCCGGTTCATAAGGCCCATTTGTCCCGGTTGAGGAACCGGGACTAAAGGGTCGGTACTTAAGCCCTATACCTTTAGTCCCGGTTCTTACACCAACCGGGACAGATGGGCCTCCACGTGGCCGCTGCGGCGAGCCCAGGCAGGAGGGCCTTTGTTCCCGGTTGGTAGCACCAACCGGGACCAAAAGGCATCCACACGTCAGAAGCTGGCAGGAGCTGAGGTTTTTTTTTTGAAAAGGGGTGGGTTTTGGGGGTTTTGGGGGGTTAATTAAGGGTGTTAGCTAGCTAATAGAGAGAAGTGCCCTCTCTTATCTCCGTGCTTGGTTTCCTATCGCTACTGCTATGCCTAAACATGGCTTAGATTGAAGTGAAGGCAACATGTGGTGCATGTCGGAAGTAATACTAATCCTAACTTGATCAAGTTTGGATTAGTACTACTTACAACATGCACCACGTGTTGCCTTCACTTCAATCTAATCCATGTTCATTTCACCCCTGATATATAATAACTCTTCATGCTCGCATCATGCATCATCATAATAACAAGTCCTACTAATCATCATCATACAACTTCTACTCATTATTAATAACAAGTCATATGATCATCATCCTCATAGTCATCGAACCAACCCTACTTAATTGTTCTTAGCACATGATCAAGATTATTAGGTAGGACCTAAATACCCTCTTTAAGGTAAAATAGCATAAAACAATATAGGCCCTGACTCTCCATTATGGAGAATGGAGATCATCCTGTCTCCAATTCTTGCGCTTCGCTTCCTTTTGCTTCCAAGTACCTCCGTACGTTTGACCATCCATTTTGTCCAATCTTTGATTGTCATCTGTTGATCGGTTTTTGAAATCCGGTATGGACAGCTGTGATGCGTAGGATGGCCTGGTTGTAAGTTCATAACATCAACGCGACCTTTCGGAAACAGCATCAGATGAGGCACACAATCATTTGGGATTATCTGTTCAAAAACATAGTAATAACTTCGTAGTTAGCAATGTATAGTTGAGTTTTAGAAGAATTTATGCAAAATAAGTACGGATGTCGTAATAGTAAAAAAATCTTACCATTTTATCTCCATGGATGTTAACGTAGTTCAACACGTGCACTAATGGCACATATTGACCATAATGTTGAGGAGTTTGATAGTAGATATTGTAATTCTCATGATCAGTACAAAATGCGATCAGATCTGTCTACCATGTTCCGCACATTCTTTGAACAATGAAAATAAGCTGTCAATGGAAATAAGTTGTCAACTATTTTGAAATAAACAATATAAATTACTTAATAACTATGTTTGAGAAGCTCACATAGGGGAAGAATTGGAAGCGTATCAACAAGGACCCAAATGTCCAAATTGTCTTCGGCGGTGTCAGGATCACCAAGATCCATGGTGACAAGCATACCCTCATAAAAACCATACATCTCACAAAGTGCTTCCCAATTCTTGCAAACAAAATGGGTTACGCTCTCAGAATTGTACAGATTTACTTCAAAATCCATACCATGATGGGTCCTTAGGTGAATTTTCTTTGTTTCCATACTTTCATGTCTTCAAAACCCATCCTCTCCAAGACATAGCGTCTTGCATGGCATGCGATAAGATAGTCGAATTGTAAAAGATTAAAAGTACACGTTGAAATAGTTGAAGTCGTGTTTAATAACGAAAAAAACACTTGTCGTCGTTGTGTACCGTTTCAACATCGAAGGTCTCCTCGAGCTTAATGCTGAAGCGCCGATCTTTGTCCAGGTGAAGGAACCTGTCGCACATACCTCGGTCGTCGTGGCACCAGTCGCACTCCCCCAGGAGACTTTCGTCGTCCGAGTACGACATTTCCTATGTTCATAATTCAAAGATTAAACTTGTACAATTAAATATATGTACACAAAAACTAAATTAGAACATTATTATTCATCACGGGTTGACTATCGGTCTGTCGAGTCTTTTCTTGAAAACTCTCAGCTCACGTGGTGTATATATTCGACCGTCGGTGATGGTAGCTCCTCCTTTCGTTCCCGAGTGCATTACACCAAATTGTCTAGCACACGGGAACGAAGGAGAAGCTACCCCCACGACAACACTCGGGATTCTTCGTCCTCTCATATATGGTGGAGACTCTCCCTCACTGATTCCTCTCTGACATTTGTGACCGTCGATGATGGTGTTGGGGAACGTAGTAATTTCAAAAAAAATCCTACGCACACGCAAGATCATGGTTATGCATAGCAATGAGAGGGGAGAGTGTCGTCCACACACCCTCGTAGACCGTTAAGCGGAAGCGTTATTACAACACGGTTGATGTAGTCGTACGTCTTCACGATCGACCGATCCTCAGTACCGAACGTACGACACCTCCGCGTTCAGCACACGTTCAGCTCGGTGACGTCCCGCGATCTCACGGTCTAGTAGAGCTCGAGGGAGAGTTTCGTCAGCACGACGACGTGGTGACGATGTTGATGAAGCTACCGACGCAGGGCTTCGCCTAAGCACCGGTACAATATGACCGAGGTGGATTATGGTGGAGGGGGGCACCGCACACGGCTAAAAGATCAATGATCAATTGTTGTCTCCTTGGGGTGCCCTCCTGCCCCCGTATATAAAGGAGCTAGGGGGAGGCAGCCGGCCAAGGAGGAGGGTGCGCCAAGGGGGGAGTCCTACTCCCACCGGGAGTAGGACTCCTCTCCTAGTAGGAGTAGGAGAAGGGGCAAGGAGGAGAGAGAGGGGAAGGAAAGGGGGGCGCCGCCCCCCCCCCCTCATTGTACAATTCGGACTAGAGGGGGAGGGGCGCGCAGCCAGCCCTGGCCGCCCCTCCTCTTCTCCACCAAGGCCCATTAGGCCCAATATACTCCCCGGGGTGTTCCGGTAACCTCCGGTACTCCGGTATATGTTTGAAACCTCCCGAAACACTTCCGGTGTCCGAACATAGTCATCCAATATATCGATCTTTACGTCTCGACCATTTCGAGACTCCTTGTCATGTTCGTGATCATATCCGGGACTCCAAACTACCTTCGGTACATCAAAACACAAAAACTCATAATACCGATCGTCATAGAACTTTAAGCGTGCGGACCCTACGGGTTCGAGAACTAGGTAGACATGACCGAGACACGTCTCCGGTCAATAACCAATAGCGGAACCTGGATGCTCATATTGGTTCCTACATATTCTACGAAGATCTTTATCGGTCAAACCGCATAACAACATACGTTGTTCCCTTTGTCATCGGTATGTTACTTGCCCGAGATTCGATCGTCGGTATCTTAATACCTGGCTCAATCTCGTTACCGGCAAGTCTCTTTACTCGTTCCATAGTGCATCATCTCGTAACTAACTCATTAGTCACATTGCTTGCAAGGCTTATAGTGATGTGCATTACCGAGAGGGCCCAGAGATACCTCTCCGACAATCAGAGTGACAAATCCCACTCTCGATCTATGCCAACTCAACAAGTAGCATCGGAGACACCTGTAGAGCACCTTTATAATCACCCAGTTACGTTGTGATGTTTGGTAGCACACAAAGTGTTCCTCCGGTAATCGGGAGTTGCATAATCTCATAGTCATAGGAACATGTATAAGTCATGAAGAAAGGAATAGCAGTAAACTAAACGATCAAGTGCTAAGCTAACGAAATGGGTCAAGTCAATCACATCATTCTTCTAATGATGTGATCCCATTAATCAAATGACAACTCATGTCTATGGTTAGGAAACTCAACCATCTTTGATCAACGAGCTAGTGAAGTAGAGGCATACTAGTGACACTATGTTTGTCTATGTATTCACACATGTATTATGTTTCCGGTTAATACAATTCTAGCATGAATAATAAACATTTATCATGATATGAGGAAATAAATAATAACTTTATTATTGCTTCTAGGGCATATTTCCTTCAGTCTCCCACTTGCACTAGAGTCAATAATCTAGATTACATAGTAATGATTCTAACACCCATGGAGTTTTGGTGTTGATCATGTTTTGCTCGTGGAAGAGGCTTAGTCAACGGGTCTGCAACATTCAAATCCGTATGTATCTTGCAAATCTCTATGTCTCCCACCTGGACTTGATCCTGGATGGAATTGAAGCGTCTCTTGATGTGCTTGGTTCTCTTGTGAAATCTGGATTCCTTTGCCAAGGCAATTGCACCAGTATTGTCACAAAAGATTTTCATTGGACCCGATTCACTAGGTATGACACCTAGATCGGATATGAACTCCTTCATCCAGACTCCTTCATTTGTTGTTTCCGAAGAAGCTATGTACTCCGCTTCACACGTAGATCCCGCCACGACGCTTTGTTTAGAACTGCACCAACTGACAGCTCCACTGTTCAATGTAAACACGTATCCGGTTTGTGATTTAGAATCGTCTGGATCAGTGTCAAAGCTTGCATCGACGTAACCATTTATGACAAGCTCTTTGTCACCTCCATAAACGAGAAACATATCCTTAGTCCTTTTCAGGTATTTTAGGATGTTCTTGACCGCTATCCAATGATCCATTCCTGGATTACTTTGGTACCTCCATGCTAAGCTAATAGCAAGGCACACATCAGGTCTGGTACACAACATTGCATACATGATAGAGCCTATGGCTGAAGCATAGGGAACACTTTTCATTTTCTCTCTATCTTCTGCAGTGGTCGGGCATTGAGTCTGACTCAACTTCACACCTTGTAACACAGGCAAGAACCCTTTCTTTGCTTGATTGATACGTCTCCAACGTATCTGTAATTTTTGATTGTTCCATGCTATTATATATTCTGTTTTGGATGTTTAATGGGCTTTTTTATAAACTTTTATATTATTTTTGGGAATAACCTATTAACCGGAGGCCCAACCCAAATTGTTGTTTTTGCCTATTTTAGTGTTTCGAAGAAAAGGAATATCAAACGGAGTCCAAACGGAATGAAACCTTCGGGAACGGGATTTTCTGAACAAACGTGATCCAGAGAACTTGGAGTGGACGTCAAGCAACCAACGAGGAAGCCACGAGGCAGGGGGCGCGCCCTCCACCCTCGTGGGCCCCTCGTGGCTCCACCGACCTACTTCTTCCTCCTATATATACCTACGTACCCCCAAACCATCGGAGAGCACCACGAAAACCTAATTCCACCGCTGCAACCTTCTGTACCCGTGAGATCCCATCTTGGGGCCTTTTCCGGCGCTCCGCCGAAGGGGGCATTGATCACGGAGGGCTTCTACATCAACACCATAGCCTCTCCGATGATGTGTGAGTAGTTTACCTCAGACCTTCGGGTCCATAGTTATTAGCTAGATGGATTCTTCTCTCTCTTTGGATCTCAATACAAAGTTCTCCTCGATTCTCTTGGAGATCTTTCGATGTAATCTTCTTTTGCGGTGTGTTTGTCGAGATCCGATGAATTGTGGGTTTATGATCCCGATTATCTATGAACAATATTTGAATCTTCTCAGAATTCTTTTATGTATGATTGGTTATCTTTGCAAGTCTCTTCGAATTATCAGTTTGCTTTGGCCTACTAGATTGATCTTTCTTGCAATAGGAGAAGTGCTTAGCTTTGGGTTCAATCTTGCGGTGCTCAATCCCAGTGACAGTAGGGGAAACGACACGTATTGTATTGTTGCCACCGAGGATAAAAAGATGGGGTTTATATCATATTGCATGAGTTTATCCCTCTACATCATGTCATCTTGCTTAAAGCGTTACTCTGTTCTTATGAACTTAATACTCTAGATGCATGCTGGATAGCGGTCGATGTGTGGAGTAATAGTAGTAGATGCAGGCAGGAGTCGGTCTACTTGTCACGGACGTGATGCCTATATACATGATCATACTTAGATATTCTCATAACTATTCTCAATTCTATCAATTGCTCGACAGTAGTTTGTTCACCCACCGTAATCTTATGCTATCTTGAGAGAAGTGCTACCTCTTGAGCACTGCGTTGGTTTTCCCTTGAAGAGGAAAGGGTGATGCAGTAAAGTAGCGTAAGTATTTCCCTCAGTTTTTGAGAACCAAGGTATCAATCCAGTAGGAGACCACGCTCGAGTCCCACGCACCTACACAAACAAATAAGAACCTCGCAACCAACGCGATAAAGGGGTTGTCAATCCCTTCACGGTCACTTATGAGAGTGAGATCTGATAGAGATGATAAGATAATATTTTTGGTATTTTTATGGTATAGAGTAAAAGTAAAGAAAGCAAGTAAATAGTAATGGAAATAAAGGGAGATTGATATGATGGAAAATAGACCCAGGGCCATAGGTTTCACTAGTGGCTTCTCTCAAGAGCATAAGTATTACGGTGGGTGAACAAATTACTGTCGAGCAATTGATAGAATTGAGCATAGTTATGAGAATATCTAGGTATGATCATGTATATAGGCATCACGTCCGTGACAAGTAGACCGAAACGATTCTGCATCTACTACTATTACTCCACACATCGACCGCTATCCAGCATGCATCTAGAGTATTAAGTTCATAAGAACAGAGTAACACTTTAAGCAAGATGAAATGATGTAGAGGGATAAACTCATTCAATATGATATAAACCCCATCTTTTTATCCTCGATGGCAACAATACAATACGTGCCTTGCTGCCCCTGCTGTCACTGGGAAAGGACACCGCAAGATTGAACCCAAAGCTAAGCACTTCTCCCATTGCAAGAAAGATCAATCTAGTAGGCCAAACCAAACTGATAAATCGAAGAGACTTGCAAAGATAACTAATCATACATAAAAGAATTCAGAGAAGATTCAAATATTGTTCATAGATAACCTTGATCATAAACCCACAATTCATCGGATCTTGACAAACACACCGCAAAGAAGATTACATCGAATAGATCTCCAAGAGAATCGAGGAGAACTTTGTATTGAGATCCAAAGAGAGAGAAGAAGCCATCTAGCTAATAACTATGGACCCGAAGGTCTGAGGTAAACTACTCACACATCATCGGAGAGGCTATGGTGTTGATGTAGAAGCCCTCCGTGATCAATGCCCCCTCCGGCAGGACGCCGGAAAAGGCCCCAAGATGGGATCTCACGGGTACAGAAGGTTGCGGCGGTGGAATTAGGTTTTCGTGGTTGCCCCTGATGGTTTGGGGGACGTAGGTATATATAGGAGGAAAAAGTAGGTCGGTGGAGCCACGAGGGCCCACGAGGGTGGAGGGCGCGCCTGGTGGGGGTGGGCGCGCCCCCCTACCTAGTGGCCTCCTCGTCTGTTGCTTGACGTCCACTCCAAGTCCTCTGGATCACGTTTGTTCCGAAAATCACGTCCCCGAAGGTTTCATTCCGTTTGGACTCCGTTTGATATTCTTTTTCTGCGAAACACTGAAATAGGCAAAAAACCGCAATTTGGGCTGGGCCTCCGGTTAATAGGTTAGTCCCAATAATAATATAAAAGTGTATAAATAAGCCCATTAAACATCCAATACAAAATATATAATAGCATGGAACAATAAAAAATTATAGATACGTTGGAGACGTATCAAGCATCCCCAAGCTTAATTCCTGCTCGTCCTCGAGTAGGTAAATGATAAAAACAGAATTTTTGATGTGGAATGCTTCTTAGCATAATTCTTAATGTAAAACTTTTTATTGTGGCATGAATATTTAGATCCGAAAGATTCAAGATAAAAGTTTAATGTTGACATAAAAACAATAATACTTCAAACATGCTAACCAAGCAATTATGTCTTATCAAAATAACATAGCCAAAGAAAGCTTATCCCTACAAAATCATATAGTTAGGCTCAATATTGTCACACAAACGTTCTCATCATGCATAACCCGGATGACAAGCCGAGAAATTGGTTCATACTTTTTAACGTGCTTCAGCATTTTCAACTCTTACGCAATACATGAGAGCAAGGCATGGATATAGCACTATGGGTGGAGTAAAGTATAATGATGGGGGTTATGAGAGAAGACAAAAAAGGTAGAAAGTCTCACATTGACGCGGCTAATCAATAGGGTATGGAGATGCCCATCAATTGATGTCAATGAGAGGAGTAGGAATTGCCATGCAACGGATGCACTGGAGCTATAAATATATGAAAGCTCAATAAAAGAAACTAAGTGGCTGTGCATCCAACTTGCTTGCTCATGAAGACCTAGGGCATTTTGAGGAAGCCCGTCATTGGAATATACAAGCCAAGTTCTATAATGAAAAATTTCCACTAGTATATGAAAGTGACAACATAGGAGACTCTCTATCATGAAGATCACGGTGCTATTTTGAAGCACAAGTGTGGAAAAAGGATAGTAACATTGTCCCTTCTCTCTTTTTCTCTCGTTTTTTTGGGCCTTCTCCTTTTTTTTTCTTTGGCCTCTTTTTTTTAGTCCGGAATCTCATCCCGACTTGTGGGGGAATCATAGTCTCCATCATCCTTTCCTCACATGGGACAATGCTCTAATTATGATGATCATCACACTTTTATTATTTACAACTCAACAATTACAACTCAATACTTAGAACAAAATATGACTCTATGTGAATGCCTCCGGCGGTGTACCGGGATATGCGATGAATCATGAGTGACATGTATGAAACATTTATGAATAGTGGAAAAATACGATGTCAACTACATGATCATGCAAAGCAATATGACAATGATGAAGCGTGTCATAATAAATGGAACGGTGGAAAGTTGCATGGCAATATATCTCAGAATGGCTATGGAAATGTCATGATAGGTAGGTATGGTGGCTGTTTTGAGGAAGATATAAGGAGGCTTATGTGTGATAGAGCGTATCATATCACGGGGTTTGGATGCACCGGCGAAGTTTGCACCAACTCTCAAGGTGAGAAAGGGCAATGCGCGGTACCGTAGAGGCTAGAAAATTGTGGAAGGTTGAGAGTGCGTATAATCCATGGACTCACATTAGTCATAAAGAACTCATATACTTATTGCAAAAGTCTATTAGCCCTCGAAGCAAAGTACTACTACGTATGCCCCTAGAGGGATAGATTGGTAGGAAAAGACCATCGCTCGTCCCCGACCGCCACTCATAAGGAAAGCAATAAAAGAACACCTATGTGTCAAGATTGTAACACAACTTTTACCATACGTGCATGCTACGGGACTTGCCAACTTTAACACAAGTATTTTTCAATTTCACAATTACTCAACTAGCACACTCTAATATTACCACCTTCATATCTCAAAACACTTATCAAGTATCTAACTTCTCATAACATTCAATGAACTCAATTTAGAAGATTAATTTGACAATTAAAGCAAATTACCATGCTGTTTAAGACTCTCAAAATAATATAAGTGAGGCATGAGAGATCAATAATTTCTATAAAATACAACCACCGCCGTGATCTAAAAGGTATAAGTGAAGCACTAGAGCAAAAACTATATAGCTCAAAAGATATAAGTGAAGCACATAGAGTATTCTATCAAATTCCGAATCATGTGTGTCTCTCTCAAAAGGTGTGTACAGAAAGGATGATTGTGGAAAACTAACAAACAAAGACTCAAATCATACAAGACGCTCCAAGCAAAACACATATCATGTGGTGAATAAAAATATAGCTCCAAGTAAATTACCGATGGTTGAGGACGAAAGAGGGGATGCCTTCTGGGGCATCCACAAGCTTTGGCTTTTTGGTGTCCTTGGATTTACCTTGGGGTGCCTTGGGCATCCCCAAGCTTAGGCTCTTGCCACTCCTTGTTCCATAATCCATCAAATCTTTTACCCAAAACTTGAAAACTTCACAACACAAAACTTAACAGAAAATCTCGTGAGCTCCGTTAGCGAAAGAAAACAAAATACCACTTCAAGGTACTGTATTGAACTCATTATTTATTTATATTGGTGTTAAACCTACTGTATTCCAACTTCTCTATGGTTTATAAACTATTTAACTAGCCATAGATTCATCAAAATAAGCAAACAACACACGAAAAACAGAATCTGTCAAAAACAGAACAGTTTGTAGTAATCTGTAACTAACGCAAACTTCTGGAACTCCAAACATTCTACCAAAATAGGACGACCTATACAATTTGTTTAATGATCTGCTGAAATTGGAATCAGTATTTTATCACGTTCTGGTGATTTTTAACAATTGTTTTTGTGAACAGAAAGTTTCTGGAATTTTCAGCAAGATCAAATAACTATCATCCAAGAAGATCCTATAGGTTTAACTTGGCACAAACACTAATTAAAACATAAAAACAAATCTAACCAGAGGCTAGATCAAAGATTTATTCCTAAACAGAAGCAAAAAGCAAAATACTAAAATTAAAATTGGGTTGCCTCCCAACAAGCGCTATCGTTTAACGCCCCTAGCTAGGCATTGATAATTTTGATGACGCTCACATCAAAGACAAGAATTAAAGCACAAAGATAGCATCATAGAACACATGATAAACACATCTAAGTCTAACATACTTCCTATGCATAGGCATTTTATAAGCAAACAAATTATCAAAACAAGCAAATACTAGCATATGCAAGGAAGAAGTGAGAAACAATAGCAATCTCAACATAACGAGAGGTAATTTAGTAACATGAAAATTTCTCCAACCATATTTCCCTCTCTCATAATAATTACATGTAGGATCATAAGAAAATTCAACAAAATAGCTATCACATAACATATTCTCAACACGATCCACATGCATGCGAAGTTGACACTCTTCCAAAATAGTGGGATCAACATTAACGAAAGTCATGACCTCTCCAAGCCCACTTTTATCAAAAATACCAAAAGATTGAACATTCTCCAAATATGTGGGATCTAAATTTGACACTCTTCCAAACCCACTTTAAATATTATTGCAAACACTATTATCAATCTCATATTCATCATGGGGCTTAAATAAATTTTCAAGATCATAAGAAGAATCACCCCAATCATGATCATTGCAACAAGTAGTAGACATAGCAAAACTAGCATCCCCAAGCTTAGGGTTTTGCATATTATTAGCACAATTTACATCAATAAAATTTATAATAAAATCATTACAATCATGCTTTTTATTCAAAGATCTATCGTGAATCTCTTCATAAATTTCTTCATCACAATTTTCAGATTCACGAATTTCAAGCAAAACCTCATAAAGATAATCTAGTGCACTCAACTCACTAGCAATAGGTTCCTCATAATTGGATCTCTTAAAGAGATTAGCAAGTGGATGAGGATCCATAAACTTTTAGCAAGCAAAGATGCAAGAAAAAAAAGGTACATGGTAACACAAGCAAATAAAAGGACGAACGGAAAAAGGGCAAATAAAACGGCAAGGGTGAAGTGGGGGAGAGGAAAACGAGAGGCAAATGGCAAATAATGTAATGCGAGGGATAGGAGTTTGTGATGGGTACTTGGTATGTCTTGACTTGTGCGTAGATCTCCCCGGCAACGACGCCAGAAATCCTTCTTGCTACCTCTTGAGCACTGCGTTGGTTATCCCTTGAAGAGGAAAGGGTGATGCAGTAAAGTAGCGTAAGTATTTCCCTCAGTTTTTGAGAACCAAGCTATCAATCCATAGGAGACCACGCTCGAGTCCCAGGCACCTACACAAACAAATAAGAACCTCGCAACCAATGCGATAAAGGGGTTGTCAATCCCTTCACGGTCACTTACGAGAGTGAGATCTGATAGAGGTGATAAGATAATATTTTTGGTATTTTTATGGTAAAGAGTAAAAGTAAAGAAAGCAAGTAAATAGTAATGGAAATAATGGGAGATTGATATGATGGAAAATAGACCCGGGGGCCATAGGTTTCACTAGTGGCTTCTCTCAAGAGCATAAGTATTACGGTGGGTGAACAAATTACTGTCGAGCAATTAATAGAGTTGAGCATAGTTATGAGAATATCTAGGTATGATCATGTATATAGGCATCACGTCCGTGACAAGTAGACTGAAACGATTCTGCATCTACTACTATTACTCCACACATCGACCGCTATCCAACATGCATCTAGAGTATTAAGTTCATAAGAACAGAGTAACGCTTTAAGCAAGATGACATGATGTAGAGGGATAAACTCATGCAATATGATATAAACCCCATCTTTTTATCCTCGATGGCAACAATACAATACGTGCCTTGCTGCCCCTGCTGTCACTGGGAAAGGACACCGCAAGATTGAACCCAAAGCTAAGCACTTCTCCCATTGGAAGAAAGATCAATCTAGTAGGCCAAACCAAACTGATAATTCGAAGAGACTTGCAAAGATAACCAATCATACATAAAAGAATTCAGAGAAGATTCAAATATTGTTCATAGATAATCTTGATCATAAACCCACAATTCATCGGATCTTGACAAACACACCTCAAAAGAAGATTACATCGAATAGATCTCCAAGAGAATCGAGGAGAACTTTGTATTGAGATCCAAAGAGAGAGAAGAAGCCATCTAGCTAATAACTATGGACCCGAAGGTCTGAGGTAAACTACACACATCATTGGAGAGGCTATGGTGTTGATGTAGAAGCCCTCCGTGATCAATGCCCCCTCCAGCAGGACGCCGGAAAAGGCCCCAAGATGGGATCTCACGGGTACAGAAGGTCGCGGAGGTGGAATTAGGTTTTCGTGGTTGCCCCTGATGGTTTGGGGGTACGTAGGTATATATAGGAGGAAGAAGTAGGTCGGTGGAGCCACGAGGGGCCCACGAGGGTGGAGGGCTCACCTGGTGGGGGTGGGCGCCCCCCCTACCTCGTGGCCTCCTCGTATGTTGCTTGATGTCCACTCCAAGTCCTCTAGATCACGTTTTTCCAAAAATCTTGTTCCCGAAGGTCTCATTCCGTTTGATATTCTTTTTCTGCGAAACACTGAAATAGGCAAAAAACAACAATTTGGGCTGGGCCTCCGGTTAATAGGTTAGCCCCAAAAATAATATAAAAGTGTATAAATAAGCCCATTAAACATCCAATACAGAATATATAATAGCATGGAACAATCAAAAATTATAGATACATTGGAGACGTATCAAGAAGCCACTAGTGAAACCTATGGCCCCCGGGTCTATTCTCTATCATATTAATCTACCGTTATTTCTATTACCGTTTATTTTACTATCTTTACTTTTAATCTTTATCATAAAAATACCAAAAATATTATCTTATCATCTCTATCAGATCTCACTTTTGCAAGTGGCCGTGAAGGGATTGAAAACCCTTTATCGCGTTGGTTGCAAGGTTCTTATTTGTTTGTGTAGGTACGAGGGACTTGAGCGTGGTCTCCTACTGGATTGATACCTTGGTTCACAAAAACTGAGGGAAATACTTACGCTACTTTACTGCATCACCCTTTCCTCTTCAAGGGAAAAACCAACGCAGTGCTCAAGAGGTAGCAAGAAGGATTTCTGGCGCCATTGCCGGGGAGTCTACGCACAATTCAACATACCAAGTACCCATCACAAACTCTTATCCCTCGCATTACATTATTTGCCATTTGCCCCTCGTTTCCCTCTCCCCCACTTCACCCTTACCGTTTTATTCGCCTTCTTCCCATATGTCTTTTTGTTTGTGTTTCCATGTGCCTTCTATTTGCTTGCATCTTTGCTTGGTAAAAATCTATTGATATGGATCCACTTAAAGTGTTCTACTTGGATCATCTTCGATCCTTATGCGCTCGTGCTGAAACCCCAACTAGCCTAGTTGATGGGAAATCTTTAGATGAGCATGCTCATTTTGTGCATCCTCGTTTGTCTGAAAAAGGGAAACTCTTATGGAATCAAATAAATAGATTGTTGTGTTATGCTTGGAATCTTTGTGAAATTCATGATTTTACTTGTTGCTCTAAGAACCCTAAAAAACACCTCCCCTACCTATGTGAGTTTAATGATAATGAAATCTTATCTTCTTATGCAAAGGGTGTTTATAGTTACGACGATATCGAACAAATTGAAGAATTTGTTGCTTTTAAGGCTGCTTATGAAGTTGCTTCTTTGATTGAAAAGTATGATACTACTCTCTACGAATCTGAAAATTTTGACATACTTAAATATTGCTATAAAAACTATGCTCATAATGTCTATGTCAAAGAATTTATTGAGAGAATGACCGTTGCTTTGGAAGAAAATAATGATATGCATGAATCTATAGATAATTATGATTCCAATGATTTGATTGAAATATCCCTTGGTGAACATGATGCTTGCTATTCTTGTGGCCATGATGCCAATATTTATGAAGATGAATTTGCTGTAGTTCCTTATGTTAAACATGAGATCGTTGCTATTGCACCCATACTTGGTAGTTCCTTCGATGAAAATCATGATTGCAATGATGTTATTATAAACTCTCTTAATGCCAATTGTGTTAATAATATGCAAAACCCTAAGCTTGGGGATGCTAGTCTTTCTATGTCTACTATTTGTTGCAATGATCATGATTGGGGTGATTCTTCTTATGGTCTTGAAAATTTATTTAAGCCTCATGATCAATATGAGATTGGTAATAATGTTTGCAATAATATTGAAAGTGGGTTTGGAAGAGTGTCAACTTTAGATCCCACATATTTGGAGAATGTTCAATCTTATGAAGTTTTTGATAAAAGTGGGTTTGGAGAGGTCATGACTTTAGTTAATCATAATCCCACTATTTTGGAAGAGTGTCAACTTTGCATACATGTGGATCGTGTTAAGAATATGTTTTGTGATAGCTATATTGTTGAATTTGCTTATGATCCTACATGTAATTATTATGAGAGAGGAAAATATGGTTGTAGAAATTTTCATGTTACTAAATTACCTCTCGTTATGTTGAGTTTGCTATTGTTTCTTTCCGCTTCCTTGCATATGCTAGTTTTTGCTTGCCTTGATAATCTATTTGCCTATAAGATGCCTATTCATAGGAACTATGTTAGACTTAGATGTGTTTTCCATATGCTATATGATGCTCTCTTTGTGCTTCAATTCTTGTCTTTCATGTGAGCATCATCGGAATTATCAATGCCTAGCTAGGGGAGTTAAACGATAGCGCTTGTTGGGAGGCAACCCAATTTTATTTTAATTTATTGATTTTTATTTCTGTTTAGTAATAAATGATCTTTGATCTAGCCTCTGGTTAGATGTGTTTTTATGTTTTAATTAGTGTTTGTGCCAAGTTAAACCTATAAGATCTTCTTGGATGATAGTTATTTGGTCTTGCAGAAAATTCCAGAAACTTTCTGTTCACGAAAACAATTGTTTAAAATCACCAGAACGTGATAAAATACTGATTCCAATTGAAGTAGATTAATAAACAAATTATCTAGGTCTTCCTATTTTGGTAGATTTTTCTGAGTTCCAGAAGTTTGCGTTTGATACAAATTACTACAGACTGTTCTGTTTTTGACAGATTCTGTTTTCCGCGTGTTGTTTGCTTATTTTGATGAATCTATGGCTAATAAAAAGAGCTTATAAACTATAGAGAATTTGGAATACAGTAGGTTTAACACCAATATAAATAAAGAATGAGTTCATTACAGTACCTTGAAGTGGTGTTTTGTTTTCTTTCGCTAACGGAGCTCACGAGATTTTCTGTTGAGTTTTATGTTGTGAAGTTTTCAAGTTTTGGGTAAAGATTTGATGGACTTTGGAACAAGGATTGGAAAGAGCCTAAGCTTGGGGATGCCCAAGGCACCCCAAGGTAAAATTCAAGGACAACCAAAATCCTAAGCTTGGGGATGCCCCGGAAGGCATCCCCTCTTTCATCCTCATCTATCAGTAACTTTACTTGGGGCTATATTTTTATTCACCACATGATATGTGTTTTGCTTGGAGCGTCTTGTATGATTTGAGTATTTGCTTTTTAGTTTACCACAATCGTCCTTGCTGTACACACCTTTTGAGAGAGACACACATGATTCGGAATTTGTTAGAATACTCTATGTGCTTCACTTATATCTTTTGAGCTATATAGTTTTTGCTCTAGTGCTTTACTTATACCTTTTAGAGCACGGTGTTGGTTTTTATTTTATAGAAATTATTGATCTCTCATGATTCACTTATATTATTTTGAGAGTCTTAAACAGCATGGTAATTTGCTTCAATTGTGAAATTAATCCGAATGTGATAGGCATCCAAGATGAGCATAATAAAAACTTCCATATTGAGTTCATTGAATATCATGAGAAGTTTGATACTTGATAAGTGTTTTGAGATATAAAGGTGATAATATTAGAGTGTGCTAGTTGAGTAATTGTGAAATTGGGAAATACTTGTGTTAAGGTTGGCAAGTCCCGTAGCATGCACGTATGGTAAAAGTTGTGTGACAATTTTGACATATAAGGTGTTCTTTTATTGCTTTCCTTATGAGTGGCGGTCGGGGACGAGCGATGGTCTTTTCCTACCAATCTATCCCTCTAGGGGCATGCGTAATAGTACTTTGCTTCGAGGGCTAATAAACTTTTGCAATAAGTATATGAGTTCTTTATGACTAATGTGAGTCCATGGATCATACGCACTCTCAACCTTCCACAATTTTCTAGCTTCTACGGTACCGTGCATTGCCCTTTCTCTCCTTGAGAGTTGGTGCAAACTTCGCCGGTGCATCCAAACCCCGTGATATGATACGCTCTATCACACATAAACCTCCTTATATCTTCCTCAAAACAGCCACCATACCTACCTATCATGGCATTTCCATAGCCATTCCGAGATATATTGCCATGTAACTTTCCACCGTTCCGTTTATTATGACACGCTCCATCATTGTCATATTGCTTTGCATGATCATTTAGTTGACATCGTATTTGTGGCAAAACCACCATTCATAATTTTTTTCATACATGTCACTCTTGATTCATTGCATATCCCGGTACACCGCCGGAGGCATTCACATAGAGTCATATTTTGTTCTAAGTATTGAATTGTAATTCTTGAGTTGTAAGTAATAAAAGTGTGATGATCATCATTATTAGAGCATCGTCCCATGTGAGGAAAGGATGATGGAGACTATGATTCCCTCACAAGTCGGGATGAGATTCCGGACTAAATTTTTAAAAAAAAAAGGAGAAGAGGCCAAAAAAAGATAAGGCCCAAAAAATGAGAGAAAAAGAGAGAAGGGACAATGTTACTATCCTTTTCCACACTTGTGCTTCAAAGTAGCACCGTGATCTTCATGATAGAGAGTCTCCTATGTTGTCACTTTCATATACTAGTGGGAATTTTTCATTATAGAACTTGGCTTGTATATTCCAATGATGGGCTTCCTCAAAATGCCCTAGGTCTTCGTGAGCAAGCAAGTTGGATGCACACCCACTTAGTTTCTGTTGTTGAGCTTTCATATATTTATAGCTCTAGTGCATCCGTTGCATGGCAATCCCTACTCCTCTCATTGACATCAATTGATGGGCATCTCCATAGCCTATTGATTAGCCGCGTCAATGTGAGACTTTCTACCTTTTTGTCTTCTCACATAACCCCCGTCATTATACTTTATTCCACTCATAGTGCTATATCCATGGCGTGCGCTCATGTATTGTGTAAGGGTTGAAAAGGCTGAAGCGCGTTAAAAAGTATGAACCAATTGCTCGGCTTGTCATCGGGGTTATGCATGATGAGAACATTTTGTGTGACGAAATTGAAACATGGCCTAACTATATGATTTTGTAGGGATAAGCTTTCTTTGGCTATGTTATTTTGATAAGACATAATTGCTTGATTAGCATGTTTGAAGTATTATTGTTTTTATGTCAACATTAAACTTTTATCTTGAATCTTTCAGATCTAAATATTCATGCCACAATAAAAATAATTACATTGGAAATTATGCTAAGAAGCATTCCACATCAAAAATTCTGTTTTTATCATTTACCTACTCGAAGACGAGCAGGAATTAAGCTTGGGGATGTTTGATACGTCTCCAACGTATCTATAATTTTTGATTGTTTCATGCTATTATATATTCTGTTTTGGATGTTTAATGGGCTTATTTATAAACTTTTATATTACTTTTGGGATAACCTATTAACCGGAGGCCCAGCCCAAATTGCTGTTTTTTGCCTATTTCAGTGTTTCGAAGGAAAGGAATATCAAACGGAGTCCAAACGGAATGAAACCTTCGGGAACGGGATTTTCTGAACAAACGTGATCCAGAGGACTTGGAGTGGACGTCAAGCAACCAATGAGGAAGCCACGAGGCAGGGGGCACGCCTACCCCCTGGGCGCGCCCTCCACCCTTGTGGGCCCCTCGTGGCTCCACCGACCTACTTCTTCCTCCTATATATACCTACGTACCCCCAAACCATCGGAGAGCACCACGAAAACATAATTCCACCGCCGCAACCTTCTGTACCCGTGATATCCCATCTTGGGGCCTTTTCCGGCGCTCCGCCGGAGGGGGCATTGATCACGGAGGGCTTCTACATCAACACTATAGCCTCTCCGATGATGTGTGAGTAGTTTACCTCAGACCTTCGGGTCCATAGTTATTAGCTAGATGGCTTCTTCTCTCTCTTTGGATCTCAATACAAAGTTCTCCTCGATTCTCTTGGAGATCTATTCGATGTAATCTTCTTTTGCGGTGTGTTTGTCGAGATCCGATGAATTGTAGGTTTATGATCCAGATTATCTATGAACAATATTTGAATCTTCTCTGAATTCTTTTTTTTTTTGACTATGAACGACAGTGGGAGAGGCTCCCACTGACTTTGTATTACTCACAAACCAGTTACATCAGGTGTTACAGGTGGGTGTTAGTGGCCCCCCCGGCCGTAGCCTTGAACTAAACAAACGGCTCACAGGCCTTGTATATAGGTAGTTAAGAAAGGGCGAAGCCCCTCTTTACAATTGTGCACTAGAAGACTCAAAAGGTCTTTGAATCTAGCCAGCCATGAACGGAAAGAATGCGGGACCCCTCTGAAGTGCTCATTGTTCCTCTCAATCCACAGGCTCCACGCAGCCATCAAGAAAATGTCCATAAAAAGTGGTGCCATCATGCAGCAATGAAAGTCTGTTCCCCGACGCGGGCCATCGCATGCCAACCTTCTCCCAACAGCTCCGGCTAAAAGGGCAGAGGAAAAAGAGGTGCTCGACGGTTTCCTCCGGGGGGTTTTGGCAAAGCATACAAGCGTAGTTATGGCCTGCAACAACGTAGTGCCTACGTCTCAGCATGCCTCTCGTGTTTAAGCGGTCCACAAGCAGCAACCACCCAAACATTTTGAACTTGATTGGACTTCTAGCTTTCCAAAGCCAGGAGAAGGCAGCGTCAGCAGTCGTCTCTCTGAAGCAGTGATCATAGAATTTCTTGGAGGAGAAGCCACCCCCAAGAGTGCATTCCCAGGTGTCCTTGCAATCCCTTTCCAGGAGCACATGCATCGATCCTTGGTGGATCGCTCTGAACTCATCTCTTGCCTGAGCAGATAGAGGCAGATGGAAGAGGACTCCCGGGTCCGTAGCAGTGAGTACATTAGCCATAGATTCATCCTCATTCGGGTAGAAGGAGAATGCCCTAGGGTAGAGCTCCTCAAGGGGGCATCTTGCTCATTGACAAACCATGCGTCTTTCCAGAAGAGCGAGGAGGATCCGTCCCGAAGGGTGACTCTGGTGATCCCTCGAAAGACATCGCTGAGTTGCATGACATCACGCCACCAGAAAGAGCCAACAGGGGCAACTGCATGCGGGACTTTGCCAGAGTAATATGTATCCCAGATCAAGTTCACCCACTGTACATCCTCATGGTTGTAGAACTTAAACATGTGTTTAAGCAAGAGGGCCATATTTTGTGTTTTTATGTCAATGACTCCAAGCCCTCCCTTGCGTTTTGGCCTACAAACCAACTCCCAAGCTGCCAACAAGTTGTTTTTGACCCCGTCTTCAGAATTCTTGGCCCAGAGACAGTATCTTCGCAGTTTATCAAGGTGCTCAATTACTTTAGGGTGTAATTTGATTGTGCACATGGCATAGATGATCATCGAAGTAACGGCTGAGTTGACCAGGCTAAGTTTGGCTCCTGGCGACATGAGGGACAGTGCTATGGACATCTTCTGTTCCACACCGTGTACAAGCGGCATGAGGTCAAGCAAAGTTGGCCTCGTTGTACCCATCGGGAGACCCAGGTAGGTGAACGGGAGCGAGCCAACTGAGCAACCAAAGACCCACGCCAGATCCATAGCACGCCGGTGATCAATGTTGATGGGAATCAATGTAGATTTATGGAAGTTGATTTTCAGCCCAACTGAGGCTGCATAATCCTCCAGGATGAGCTTCATACTAGCAGCTTGTTCGGGGCAGGCAGGCATCACTAGAATTGTGTCGTCGGCGTACTGAACCACTGGAAAGTCACCATTACGGTTGCAAGGAATTGGCAGGTCAATTAGGCGCCGACGAAAAGCATCATTGATGGCAGCTTGGAGGAGGTCCGCAGCGAGGACAAAAATCAGTGGTGAAAGAGGATCACCTTGACGCACTCCACACTTGCACTGAAACTTTCTGCCAGGAACTCCATTAAGGAGGACCGAAGAGACACCAGAACCAAATATAGTTTCCATCCATCCCAGCCACTTGTCATCAAAACCCATATGCCGCATGATCTCTAGCATGGGGGCGTGTTCAATTGTGTCGAAAGCTTTCGCGAAATCAAGTTTAAGAAGCATGATCTCACGCGAGGAAGCCTGACATTGATGAATATATTCGAATGTCCATGCCAAGCAGTCTTGGATGGTCATCCCCTTAATGAAGCCGTACTGATTCCTGTGAATGATTTTCAGAATAACTTTCTGAAGGCGATTAGCCAAAAAAATTGTGACTATTTTCAGGCAGCAGTTAAGCAAGGTTATAGGTCTGTAGTCATTGGCAGTCTCAGGAAATGATATTTTTGGGATCAAGGTAATGTATCCTTCACTGATACTGGTGATATCAAGATTACCTTCATGGAAGTCTCGGCACATCTTGTATCCTCTTTGATGATCTGCCAACAACTCTTAAGAAAGCAACCGTTGAATCCATCCGGACCAGGAGCCCTGTCGGCCAGCATTTCTTTAACCACTGCGTCAATTTCCTCATTCAAGAAGGGGGCTGACAGTTCAGCTAAACCATCAATCCTCTTAATGACTCGCGTGAGGTCAAATCGCATATTAGAAGGCTTAGAAGAACCCAAGCGTTCTTTATAGGTTTTGTATAAAACCCCTTCTTTGCCAACATGATCACTGACCACAGCATCTCCATCACGTAAACTTGCAGTAGAATTGTGTCTGAACCTCTCAGTTGCAAGTGATTGAAAGAGTTTAGTGTTTTCGTCAGCAAATCTGAAGTATCTGATAGTGCATCTCTTCCTCCAATATTCATTCTGATATTTGAGCAGTGTGTTCAGATGCAGCTTCAAGATACGCCTGAAGTTTGTTTCTTGGACGAAGAGCGGTCGCTTGTCTTCAAGATCATCAAGTTGAGTAAGAGCCTCGTTACTATTATGGATCATGGTTTTCATTGCCGAGAGCCCTCGACTCCAGTGCTTGAGATCATAACGCGGCAGCTTGAGCTTTTTGCAGATAAGCGCAGCAGAATTAGGAGCATGGCATGGCTTGGACCAAGAGCTAGCAACCACGTCATGGAAGCCGGTGTGATTAACCCAAAAGTTTTCAAAACGAAACAATTTAGACTTTGGGATTTTGGACTCAATGGCGACCACACACGGGATATGATCAGAGACAGGTTATCTTTGCAAGTCTCTTCGAATTATCAGTTTGGTTTGGCCTACTAGATTGATCTTTCTTGCAATGGGAGAAGTGGTTAGCTTTGGGTTCAATCTTGCGGTGCTCGATCCCAGTGACAGTAGGGTAAACGACACGTATTGTATTGTTGCCATCGAGGATAAAAAGATGGGGTTTATATCATATTGCATGAGTTTATCCCTCTACATCATGTCATCTTGCTTAAAGCGTTACTCTGTTCTTATGAACTTAATACTCTAGATGCATGTTGGATAGCGGTCGATGTGTGGAGTAATAGTACTAGATGCAGGCAGGATTCGGTCTACTTGTCACGGACATGATGCCTATATACATGATCATACCTAGATATTCTCATAACTATGCTCAGTTCTATCAATTGCTCGACAGTAATTTGTTCACCCACTGTAATACTTATGCTATCTTGAGAGAAGCCACTAGTGAAACCTAGGGCCCCCGGGTCTATTCTCTATCATATTAATCTACCGTTATTTCTATTACCGTTTATTTTGCTATCTTTACTTTTAATATTTATCATAAAAATACCAAAAATATTATCTTATCATCTCTAACAGATCTCACTTTTGCAAGTGGCCGTGAAGGGATTGACAACCCCTTTATCGTGTTGGTTGCGAGGTTCTTATTCGTTTGTGTAGGTACGAGGGACTTGAGCGTGGTCTCCTACTGGATTAATACCTTGGTTCCCAAAAACTGAGGAAATACTTACGCTACTTTAATGCATCACCCTTTCCTCTTCAAGGGAAAAACCAACGCAGTGCTCAAGAGGCAGCATTGATCCATTTTGAACTTTTTCAAAACTTTGTCAAGGTATGCGCTTTGTGAAAGTCCAATTAAGCGTCTTGATGTATCTCTATAGATCTTGATGCCCAATATGTACGCAGCTTCACCGAGGTCTTTCATTGAAAAACTCTTATTCAAGTATCCTTTTATGCTATCCAGAAATTCTATGTCATCCACATATAATATTAGAAATGCTACAGAGCTCCCACTCACTTTCTTGTAAATACAGGCTTCTCCAAAAGTCTGTATAAAACCATATGCTTTGATCACACTATCAAAACGTTTATTCCTACTCCGAGAGGCTTGCACCAGTCCATAAATGGATCGCTGGAGCTTGCACACTTTGTTAGCTCCCTTTGGATCGACAAAACCTTCCGGTTGCATCATATACAAATCTTCTTCCAGAAATCCATTCAGGAATGCAGTTTTGACATCCATTTGCCAAATTTCATAATCATAAAATGCGGCAATTGCTAACATGATTCGGACAGACTTAAGCATTGCTACGGGTAAGAACGTCTCATCGTAGTCAACTCCTTGAACTTGTCGAAAACCTTTCGCAACAAGTCGAGCTTTGTAGACAGTAACATTACCGTCAGCGTCAGTCTTGTTCTTGAAAATCCATTTATTCTCTATGGCTTGCCGATCATCGGGCAAGTCAACCAAAGTCCACACTTTGTTTTCATACATGGATCCCATCTCGGATTTCATGGCCTCAAGCCATTTTGCGGAATCTGGGCTCACCATCGCTTCTTCATAGTTCGTATGTTCGCCTTGGTCAAGTAACATGACCTCCAGAATAGGATTACCGTACCACTCTGGTGCGGATATTACTCTGCTTGACCTACGAGGTTCAGTAGTAACTTGATCTGAAGTTTCATGATCAATATAATTAGCTTCCTCACTAATTGGTCTAGGTGTCACAGGAACCTGTTTCTGTGATGAACTACTTTCCAATAAGGGAGCAGGTACAGTTACCTCATCAAGTTCTACTTTCCTCCCACTCACTTCTTTTGAGAGAAACTCCTTCTCTAGAAAGGATCCATTCTTAGCAACAAATGTCTTGCCTTCGGATCTGTGATAGAAGGTGTACCCAACAGTTTCCTTTGGGTATCCTATGAAGACACATTTCTCTGATTTGGGTTCGAGCTTATCAGGTTGAAGCTTTTTCACATAAGCATCACAGCCCCAAACATTAAGAAACGACATCTTTGGTTTCTTGCCAAACCACAGTTCATAAGGCGTCGTCTCAACGGATTTCGATGGTGCCCTATTTAACGTGAATGCAGCCGTCTCTAAAGCATAACCCCAAAATGATAGCGGTAAATCAGTAAGAGACATCATAGATCACACCATATCTAGTACGATTACGACGTTCGGACACACCATTTCGCTGTGGTGTTCCGGGTGGTGTGAGTTGCAAAACTATTCCGCATTGTTTGAAATGTAGACCAAACTCGTAACTCAAATATTCTCCTCCACGCTCAGATCGTAGAAACTTTATTTTCTTGTTACGATGAGTTTCCACTTCACTCTGAAATTCTTTGAACTTTTCAAATGTTTCAGAGTTATGTTTCATTAAGTAGATATACCCATATCTGCTCAAATCATCTGTGAAGGTGAGAAAATAACGATACCCGCCGCGAGCCTCAATATTCATCGGTCCACATACATCAGTATGTATGATCTCCAACAAATCTGTTGCTCGCTCCATTGTTCCGGAGAACGGCGTTTTAGTCATCTTGCCCATGACGCATGGTTCGCAAGTACCAAGTGATTCATAATCAAGTGATTCCAAAAGTCCATCAGTATGGAATTTCTTCATGCGCTTTACACCAAGATGACCTAAACGGCAGTGCCACAAATAAGTTGCACTATCATTATCAACTCTGTATCTTTTGGCTTCAATATTATGAATATGTGTATCACTACTATCGAGATTTAATAAAAATAGACCACGCATCAAGGGTGCATGACCATAAAAGATATTACTCATATAAATAGAACAACCATTATTCTCTGATTTAAATGAATAACCGTCTCGCATCAAAAGAGATCCAGATATAATGTTCATGCTTAACGCTGGCACCAAATAACAATTATTCAGGTCTAATACTAATCCCGAAGGTAGATGTAGAGGTAGCGTGCCGACCGCGATCACACGACTTTGGAACCATTTCCCACGCGCATCGTCACCTTGTCCTTAGCCAATCTTCGCTTAATCCGTAGTCCCTGTTTCGAGTTGCAAATATTAGCAACAAACCAGTATAAAATACCCAGGTGCTACTGCGAGCATTAGTAAGGTACACATCAATAACATGTATATCACAGATACCTTTGTTCACCTTGCCATCCTTCTTATCCGCCAAATACTTGGGGCAGTTCCGCTTCCAGTGACCAGTCTGTTTGCAGTAGAAGCACTCAGTCTCAGACTTAGGTCCAGACTTGGGTTTCTTCTCCTGAGCAGCAACTTGTTTGTTGTTCTTCTTGAAGTTGCCCTTCTTCTTCCCTTTACCCTTTTTCTTGAAACTGGTGGTCTTATTGACCATCAACACTTTATGCTCTTTCTTGATTTCTACCTCCGCAGCCTTTAGCATTGCGAAGAGCTCGGGAATTGTCTTATCCATCCCTTGCATATTATAGTTCGTCACAAAGCTCTTGTAGCTTGGTGGCAGTGATTGAAGAATTCTGTCAATGACACTATCATCCGGAAGATTAACTCCCAGTTGAATCAAGTGGTTATTATACCCAGACATTTTGAGTATATGTTCACTGACAGAACTATTCTCCTCCATCTTACATTTGTAGATCTTATTGGAGACTTCATATCTCTCAATCCGGGCATTTGCTTGAAATATTAACTTCAACTCCTGGAACATCTCATATGCTCCATGACGTTCAAAACATCGTTGAAGTCCCGGTTCTAAGCCGTAAAGCATGGCACACTGAACTATCGAGTAGTCATCATCTTTGCTCTGCCAAACGTTCTTAACGTCGTTAGTTGCATCTGCAGCAGGCCTGGCACCCAAGATCATGGTGATGCATAGCAACGAGAGGGGAGAGTGTCGTCCACGTACCCTCGCAGACCGTTAAGCGGAAGCGTTATTACAACGCGGTTGATGTAGTCGTACGTCTTCACGATCGACCGATCCTCAGTACCGAACGTACGGCACCTCTGCGTTCAGCACACGTTCAGCTCGGTGACGTCCCACGATCTCATGATCCAGTAGAGATCGAGGGAGAGTTTCGTCAGCACGACGGCGTGGTGACGATGTTGATGAAGCTACCGACGCAGGGCTTCGCCTAAACACCGTTACGATATGACCGAGGTGGATTATGATGGAGGGGGGCACCACACACGGCTAAAAGATCAATGATCAATTGTTCTCTACTTGGGGTGCCCCCTGCCCCCGTATATAAAGGAGCTAGGGGGGAGGTGGCCGGCCAAGGAGGAGGGCGCACCAAGGGGGGAGTCCTACTCCCACCGGGAGTAGGACTCCTCTTTTCCTAGTAGGAGTAGGAGAAGGGGGATGAGGAGAGAGAGGGGAAGGAAAGGGGGGCGCCGCCCCCCCCCCCCCTCCTTGTACAATTCGGACTAGAGGGGGAGGGGCGCGCAGCCTGCCCTGGCCGCCCCTCCTCTTCTCCACTAAGGCCCATTAGGCCCAATATACTCCCCGGGGGGTTCCGGTAACCCCCCGGTGCTCCGGTATATGTCCGAAACCTCCCGAAACACTTCCGGTGTCCGAACATAGTCATCCAATATATTGATCTTTACGTCTCGACCATTTCAAGACTCCTCGTCATGTCCATGATCATATTCGGGACTCTGAACTACCTTCGGTACATCAAAACACAAAAACTCATAATACCGATCATCACAAAACTTTAAGCGTGCGGACCCTACGGGTTCGAGAACTATGTAGACATGACCGAGACACGTCTCCGGTCAATAACCAATAGTGGAACCTGGATGCTCATATTGGTTCCTACATATTCTACGAAGATCTTTATCGGTCAAACCGCATAAAAACATACGTTGTTCCCTTTGTCATCGGTATGTTACTTGCCCGAGATTCGATCGTTGGTATCTTAATACCTAGCTCAATCTCGTTACTGGCAAATCTCTTTACTCGTTCCATAGTGCATCATCCCGTAACTAACTCATTAGTCACATTGCTTGCAAGGCTTATAGTGATGTGCATTACCGAGAGGGCCCAGAGATACCTCTCCGACAATCGGAGTGACAAATCCCAATCTCGATCTATGCCAATGTTGGGGAACGTAGTAATTTCAAAAAAAATCCTACGCACACACATGATCATGGTGATGCATAGCAACGAGAGGGGAGCGGTTGATGTAGTCGTACGTCTTCACGATCCGACCGATCCAAGTACCGAACGTATGGCACCTCCAAGTTCAGCACACGTTCAGCTCGATGACGTCCCGCGAACTCCGATCCAGCAGAGCTTCACGGGAGAGTTCTGTCAGCATGATGGCGTGATGACGGTGATGATGTTGCTACCGACGTAGGGCTTCGCCTAAGCACCGCTACGATATGACCGAGGTGGAATATGGTGGAGGGGGGCACCGCACACGGCTAAGAGATCAAGAGATCAATTGTTGTGTCTATGGGGTGCCCCTTGGCCACGTATATAAAGGATGGAGGGAGGAGGAGGCCGGCCCTCACAGGGCGCGCCCAAGTGTGGAGTCCTACTAGGACTCCCTAGTCCTAGTAGGATTCCTCCTCCCACATGGAATAGGAAAAAGGGAAGGGAGAAGGAGAAGGAAGGAAGGGGGCGCTCCCCCTCCCTAGTCCAATTCGGACAAGTCCATGGGGAGGGGTGCGGCCACCCTTTGAGGCCTTTCTCTCCTTTCCCGTATGGCCCATTAAGGCCCAATACGGATTCCCGTAACTCTCCGGTACTCCGAAAAATACCCGAATCACTCGGAACCTTTCCGATGTCCGAACATAGTTGTTCAATATATCGATCTTTACGTATCGACCATTTCGAGACTCCTCGTCATGTCCCCGATATCATCCGGGACTCCGAACTACCTTCGGTACATCAAACCACATAAACTCATAATACAAATCGTCACCGAACGTTAAGCGTGCGGACCCTACGGGTTCGAGAACTATGTAGACATGATCGAGACACGTCTCCAGTCAATAACCAATAGCGAAACCTGGATGCTCATATTGGCTCCCACATATTCTACGAAGATATTTATCGGTCAAACCGCATAACAACATACGTTGTTCCCTTTGTCATCAGTATGTTACTTGCCCGAGATTCGATCGTCAGTATCTCAATACCTAGTTCAATCTCGTTACCGGCAAGTCTCTTTACTCGTTACGTAATGCATCATCCCGCAACTAACTCATTAGTCACATTGCTTGCAAGGCTTATAGTGATGTGCATTACCGAGAGGGCCCAGAGATACCTCTTCGACAATTGGAGTGACAAATCCTAATCTCGAAATACGCCAACTCAACAAGTACCTTCGGAGACACCTGTAGAGCACCTTTATAATCACCCAGTTACGTTGTGACGTTTGGTAGCACACAAAGTGTTCCTCCGGTATTCGGGAGTTGCATAATCTCATAGTCATAGGAACATGTATAAGTCATGAAGAAAGCAATAGCAACATACTAAACGATCAAGTGCTAAACTAACGGAATGGGTCAAGTCAATCACGTCATTCTCCTAATGATGTGATCCCGTTAATCAAATGACAACTCATGTCCATGGCTAGGAAACTCAACCATCTTTGATCAACGAGCTAGCCAAGTAGAGGCATACTAGTGACACTATGTTTGTCTATGTATTCACACATGTATTATGTTTCCGGTTAATACAATTCTAGCATGAATAATAAACATTTATCATGATATAAGGAAATAAATAATAACTTTATTATTGCCTCTAGGGCATATTTCCTTCAGCCAACTCAACAAGTACCATCGAAGACACCTGTAGAGCACCTTTATAATTACCCAGTTACGTTGTGACGTGTGGTAGCACACAAAGTGTTCCTCTGGTAATCAGGAGTTGCATAATCTCATAGTCATAGGAACATGTATAAGTCATGAAGAAAGCAATAGCAGTAAACTAAACAATCAAGTGCTAAGCTAACGGAATGGGTCAAGTCAATCACATCATTCTTCTAATGATGTGATCCCGTTAATCAAATGACAACTCATGTCTATGGTTAGGAAACTCAACCATCTTTGATCAACGAGCTAGTCAAGTAGAGTCATACTAGTGACACTATGTTTGTCTATGTATTCACACATGTATTATGTTTCCGGTTAATACAATTCTAGCATGAATAATAAACATTTATCATGATATGAGGAAATAAATAATAACTTTATTATTGCCTCTAGGGCATATTTCCTTCAGATGGTAGCTCCTCCTTTCGTTCCCGAGTGCATTACACCAAATTGTCTAGCACACGGGAACGAAGGAGAAGCTACCCCCACGACAACAGTCGGGATTCTTCGTCCTCTCATATATGGTGGAGACGCGACAGACTTAAAGTCAACCCGAAATATCATTTAATTATCTTTCTAAAAAAGGACATATCGAGCGCCTGAAATTTGCCGGAACGGAAATATACATGTTTTTATCTACATCATATGAGCATTCAAACTTGATGGCCATTACATTTCAATGGTTGAAAATATGAGCAAAAACATTTCAAAATATCTTATAGGACTCATATTGACATGGAGATTTGGCTGGTCTCACCTCGAGGTCGGAGGGGGGTCGGTGACGGGGACGACGGCGGGGATGATGGAGGGGGCTCCTAGATTTATGCAAAAACAAAAACCCTATAAGCTATCAAGTAATCAAATGCATACGCCTTGCATAGTGCTCTCCAATTTTAGCATTCAAAGTAGGAGTAGTTTTCCAATTTGAGCATTCAATAAGCAAAACCAAATCGTAAAATAAAGTAGTATTCAAATTAGCATGCATTCAATTATAAGCAAAACTACGTCATCTCTTGTGTCCGTACATCGTCGAATATTATCACTAATACACCTCGAATAGTATCATACATATAGCATCGCTAATACAGCTAGAACCGTAGCGCCCGACGGGTATCGGTGCGGGCTGTGGACACCCAAAGAGAAGGAACCATCACAGGATCATAGCTCTAGTGAGATGCCTGAAGAACCTGCCAGGTATTGTCGAACCTGCCCTCCAACGCAACCATGTAGCGACGGACGTGCTCGTCCTCCTCGCTGACACGGTGACGTACCACCTCCACGGTGTCCGGAAGCCTTGGCACCGTCACTGGCCCACGCGACCGCCACCAAACAAGGTTCGGGTCAACGACGGGCTGCCTCCTCACCAACCTACGACCCCCGGAAGGTAGCACCTCCCAATACCAGCCCAGCGGAGCCCAGTCCCGGACATGGCCCCTCTGATCAAGCAGGCCTCCTCTGCTGAGTCAACGACGAGGATGCGGGATAGGCATCGTCGACGTCGATGCGGGAATAATTGCTTGAAATAAAAAAAATAAACTAGTTCTATTAATTTTCTTGCTAAAAATAAACTACTTCTATATATAGTAAAATAAAGTAGTTTTATTAAATCAACTAGTTCAACTACTAAGCACTTACTATAAATAAAATAAAGTAGTACTTACTAAAAATAAACTACTTCTATATATAGTAAAATAAAGTAGTTTTATTAAATCAACTAGTTCAACTACTAAGCACTTACTATAAATAAAATAAAGTAGTACTTACTAAAAATAAACTACTTCTATATATAGTAAAATAAATTAGTTTTATTAAATCAACTAGTTCAACTACTAAGCACTTACTATAAATAAAATAAAGTAGTACTTACTAAAAATAAACTACTTTTATAGTAAAATAAAGTAGTTTTATTAAATCAACTAGTTCAACTACTAAGCACTTACTATAAATAAAATAAAGTAGTACTTACTAAAAATAAATTAGTTTAACTAGTTCTATTATTTATCGACCCCCCCCCCCCTCACGTCGAAGTTATCGGGGAGGGGGTATATCGACAACGACATACCCGATAAAAAATAAGAAGAGGAAGAAGAAGAAAAAAAGAGGAGAAGAAGAAAGGAATAGAGGAGAAGATTGAAGAAAAAAAGAAGAAGAAGAAAAGGAGAAGAAGAAAGGAATAGAGGAGAAGATCGAAGAAAAAAAGAGGAGAAGAAGAAAGGAATAGAGGAGAAGATTGAATAAAATAAAGTAGTACATACTTCTATTTTTTTCTTCTTCTCCTCTATTCCTTTCTTCTTCTCCTCTTTTTTCTTCTTCTTTTTTCCTCTTCTTATTTATTTCTCCTCTTCTTCTCCTTCTTCCTCTTCTTATTTTCCTTTTTTCCTCTCCTTCTTTTTCTT
This sequence comes from Aegilops tauschii subsp. strangulata, assembly GCF_002575655.3. Lineage (NCBI taxonomy): Eukaryota > Viridiplantae > Streptophyta > Magnoliopsida > Poales > Poaceae > Aegilops > Aegilops tauschii. The sequence goes on from NC_053035.3 coordinate 426,814,675, forward strand.
CTTCTTCTTCCTTCTTCCTTCTTCCTCTTTTCTTCCTTTTCCTTATTTTACTTTTTCCTCTACACTAACCTAAAATGCACTAACCTAAAATCAATATCTACTAACAAACTAAATAAAAAATCAGAAAAACAGGACATATAATCATATATACACACATACATATAATCACACATATACATATAATCTGAAAAAAAAACATCATAGGGGGCGCGGCGGCGCGGCGGCGGCCAGTACAGGGAGGAGGAGGAGGGGATCAGTGAAGAGCTCACAGAGGGCGCGGCGACGGCGTCAGTGCAGGGTGCGGCGACGGCGACGAGGAGGCAGGGCCGGCGGCGTCGGGGCAGGGGTGGCGCGGGGTGGCGACGGCGTCGGGCGGCGCGGTACGGCGTCTGGGCGGCGCGGGACGGCGTCGGAGGCAGGGCGACGACGGCAACGGCGAGGCAGAGGGGCAGCCTGGCGGCGTCGTCGGGGCGGGGAAGATGAACTGAATGAAAATTTTCACAAGCGTTGGCTTATATAGACGGAGCATTGGTCCTGGTTCGTGGCACGAACCGGTACCAATGCACCCCTTTGGACCCGGTTGGTGCCACCAACCGGGATCAAAGGGTCGTGTGCTGGAACTGGCGCGGTGCGGTGCGATGTTTAGTCCCACCTCGCTAGCCGAGAGGGGCTCGGAGTGGTTTATAAGCCCTGCCGAGCCGACCACTTCAAGCTCCTCTCTACTGCAGGCTTACGGGCCTAAATCCACTCTCTGTGCCTGTGGGCCTATTGGGCCTACTGCGGGCCTGCATCCTGGCCCCACTAGCGGGTTCCTAGTCGTATGCAGGCCATGGTGGCCCAGTAGGTCGCACTTTTTTTAATTTTTTCCATTTTTTTGCTTTCTTTTTGTTTTATTTATTTTATTTTGTTTCTACTTACAGCAAAATACTTACTAGTTTTTCAGTTATTCTTTTTGGTTTTAGGTAATAAAAATTATAAACTTTCTGTTAGTGCCACTAATTTTCCAATTTGAATAGTTTAAATTTGAATTATTTGAAATTTGTGTGAATCACTAGTTTGTGATTAACTTTACTATAAAAATAGATTTTGGAGTGATTCCTTTTCCTGCTATTTAATATTACTGTGTTTTATCATTATATTCAAATACAGTTTTTGTTATTTTCGTTTCTAACAAAAGAATTCTTTATGATAATTCTTTTTGCTATTAAGTTTCTAACAAAAAAAGTTCTTTATGAAAATTCTTTTTGCTTTTAATGTTTTGAACAGAAAATACTTTGATAATTTTAGTTGCATAAATTTTAGTTTATTATTTTTGCTATTAGAGTTTCATAAAAGTTTTATAGTTCATTCTTTTTTATATTAGTTCATTCTTTGAGCTAAATGACCATGAAATTGAAAAGCACTACATCAATTTTCATTTTTCTGAACTTATTTGAACTCCAGACTCTTTGTGTGTTCGAAATGCACCATTCAAAGCCACATCATCAATTTTCAACCCTTTCTGACGTCATTTGTTATTGTTCATGCATTTACTATTTTTTTAGCTAAATGACCCTGAAATTGAAAAGCACTACAGATGAACTCTGAAAAGGTTGAAAGTTGGCATGGTATCATCATTTCACCCAAATAGCATGTGCTAAAAAGTTGAGAGGGTTACGGCAAAAACTGGATGCACTTCGTGTACAAAACGGGCAATCTCTTTCGAAGTATCAGGGTTTCATACGGAAACTCGTCTGTTACATGGATATTCGAGGTATCAGGGTTTCATAATAGTCGTGGAGAGAAAGCCTTCACTTTTTCTTCGCTTCTATCCTTTGCTTATTGCGCCGTAACCATGGATAATCTTCATCGTTTAACAGGGTGCTTGGGTCAGCCTTGACTTTGAAGGGAGGAATTTCATGAAACTTTTCATAATCTTCGGACATGTCTGTCTTGCCCTCCACTCCCACGATGTCTCTTTTTCCTGAAAGAACTATGTGGCGCTTTGGCTCATCGTATGATGTGTTCGCTTCCTTATCTTTTCTTTTTCTCGGTTTGGTAGACATGTCCTTCTAATAGAAAACCTGCGCCACATCATTGGCTAGGACGAACGATTCGTCTGTGTACCCAAGATTGTTCAGATCCACTGTTGTCATTCCGTACTGTGGGTCTACCTGTACCTCGCCTCCTGACAGATTGACCCGGTTCTCTCGCGAAAATCGCGAGTTGCAGAGATGAGAACCATGAAAAGCAAGATCCCGAATAAGAAAACAGAAACCGAGGAAGAGGAAACCACAAGAGTGAAGACTAGTAGAGTCTCGTCTTTTGTCTTTGCACTTAAACAAAGGGACCTTAAAATCATGTCCATAGTCATGTTCTCATATGTCCACTATGTAACCATAATATGTGTCCTTTCCCCTCTTGGTTTCTGCATCAAAGTGGACACCGCTGTTTTGGTTGGTGCTCTTTTGATCTTGGGCGATCGTGTAAAATGTATTCTCATTTATCTCGTATCCTTTGTAAGTCAATACAGTCGAAGATGGTCCCCTGGACAACGAGTACAGCTCATCATAAACAGTGTTGTCACCTCTGAGACGTGTTTCCAACCAACCGCCGAAAGTCCTGATGTGTTCACATGTAATCCAGTCGTTACACTACTCCGAGTGTTTGGAGCGCAGACTGTTCTTGTGTTCATTGACATACGTGGTCACCAAGGTAGAGTTATGTAGAACTGTGTAGTGTGCTTCAGACCAAGAATGCCCGTCCCTGCATATTATTGAGTCCCCTCCAAGCGTGCCTTTTCCAGTCAGTCTCCCCTCATACCGTGATTTAGGGAGACCAATCTTATTAAGGCCAGGAATGAAGTCAACACAAAATCCAATGACATCCTCTGTTTGATGGCCCATGGAGATGCTTCCTTCTAGCCTAGCGCGGTTACGGACATATTTCTTTAGGACTCCCATGAACCTCTCAAAGGGGAGCATATTGTGTAGAAATACAGGGCCCAGAATGACAATCTCGTCGACTAGATGAACTAGGACGTGCATCATGATATTGAAGAAGGATGGTGGGAACACCAGCTCGAAACTGACAAGACATTGCACCACATCACTCCTTAGCCTTGGTATGATTTCTGGATCGATCACCTTCTGAGAGATTGCATTGAGGAATGCACATAGCTTCACAATGGCTAATCGGACGTTTTCCGGTAGAAGCCCCCGTCATAATCACGTGACAGTCATGAGACTTTAGGTTCTGGAACTTTTTCTCTGGCACATTTATTATTCCCTTTATATTCGACGAGAAGCCAGTCGGGACCTTCATACTAAGCAGGCATTCAAAGAAGATTTCCTTCTCTTCTTTCGTAAGAGCGTAGCTGGCAGGACCTTCATACTGCTTTGGAGGCATGCCGTCTTTTTCGTGCAAACGTTGCAGGTCCTCCCGTGCCTCCGGTGTATCTTTTGTCTTCCCATACACGCCCAAGAAGCCTAGCAGGTTCACGCAAAGGTTCTTCGTCACGTGCATCACGTCGATTGAAGAGCGGACCTCTAGGTCTTTCCAGTAGGGTAGGTCCCAAAATATAGATTTCTTCTTTCACATGGGTGCGCGTCCCTCAGCGTCATTCGGAACAGATAGTCCGCCGGGACCCTTTCCAAAGATTACGTGTAAATCATTCCCCATAGCAAGTACGTGATCACCGGTACGCATGGCGGGCTTCTTCCGGTGATCTGCCTCGCCTTTGAAATGCTTGCCTTTCTTTCGACATTGATGGCTGGTCGGAAGAAATCGATGATGGCCCAGGTACACATTCTTCCTGCATTTTTCCAGGTATATACTTTGGGTGTCAGCTAAACAGTGCGTGCATGCATGGTATCCCTTGTTTGTCTGTCCTGAAAGGTTACTCGGAGCGGGCCAATCGTTGATGGTTACAACAGCAACACGTGCAGGTTAAATTCCTCCTGTTTGTGCTCATCCCACACACGTACACTGTTTCCATTCCACAGCTGTAAAAGTTCAACAACTAATGGCCTTAGGTACACATCAATGCCGTTGCCGGGTTGCTTAGGGCCTTGGATGAGAACTGGCATCATAATGAACTTTCGCTTCATGCACATCCAAGGAGGAAGGTTATACATACATAGAGTCACGGGCCAGGTGTTGTGATTGCTGCTCTGCTCCCCGAAAGGATGAATGCCATCCGCGCTTAAACCAAACCATACGTTCCTTGGGTCACCTGCAAACTCAGCCCAGTACTTTCTCTCGATTTTTCTCCAATGCGACCCGTCAGCGGGTGCTCTCAACTTCCTGTCTTTCTTACGGTCCTCTCTGTGCCATCGCATCAACTTGGCATGCTCTTCGTTTCTGAACAGACGTTTCAACCGTGGTATTATAGGAGCATACCACATCACCTTCGCAGGAACCCTCTTCCTGGGGGGCTCGTCGTCAACATCAGCAGGGTCATCTCGTCTGATCTTATACCGCAATGCACCGCATACCGGGCATGCGTTCAAATCCTCGTACGCACCGCGGTAGAGGATGCAGTCATTAGGGCATGCATGTATCTTCTGCACCTCCAATCCTAGAGGGCATACGACCTTCTTTGCTGCGTACGTACTGTCGGGCAATTCGTTATCCTTTGGAAGCTTCTTCTTCAATGTTTTCAGTAGCTTCTCAAATCCTTTGTCAGGCACAGCATTCTCTGATTTCCACTGCAACAATTCTAGTACGGTACCGTGCTTTGTGTTGCCATCTTCGCAATTGGGCTACAACCCTTTTTTGTGATCCTCTAACATGCGATCGAACTTCAGCTTCTCCTTTTGACTTTCGCACTGTGTCCTGGCATCAACAATGACCCGGCGGAGATCATCATCATCGGGCACATCGTCTGGTTCCTCTTGATCTTCAGCAGCTTCCCCCGTTGCAGCATCACCGTATTCAGGGGGCACATAGTTGTCATCGTCCTCTTCTTCTTCGATGTCTTCCATCATAACCCCTATTTCTCCGTGCCTGGTCCAAACATTATAGTGTGGCATGAAACCCTTATAAAGCAGGTGGCTGTGAAGGATTTTTCAGTTAGAGTAAGACTTCGTATTCCCACATATAGGGCATGGACAGCACATAAAACCATTCTGCTTGTTTGCCTCAGCCACTTCGAGAAAATTATGCACACCCTTAACGTACTCGGAGGTGTCTGTCACCATACATCCATTGCCGGTTCATCTGCGTGCATTATATATAATTAAGTGTGTCAAAAACCATTACAAAATATCATGGATAGATAAGTGACCAAATTAATAGAAGTTCATCATCACATTAAAACCAATGTACATACATAGTTCTCATTGACAAGCAATAATAAAAGTAAGAAAATTAGACAAGTATCTATCTAAAGTAAGAATTCTTTTCTTTCAGAAAGAAGATAAGAACAATAGGCTCACCACGGTGGTGCAGGCGATGAGATCGGCGCGGGAGATCAACGGCGGTGAAAACGGGGACAGGACGTGACGGACCGCTAAACCTATGCAAATCTCGGGGAAAATAGAGCTTGGAGGTCGATCTTCGAGAGGAGAACGCTTAACTAGTGTGGCTCGGGCATTTCATCGAACACCTCATGTGCATAGGAGGTGAGCTAGAGCACCCAAATTCCCTCCCCTCGCCGGCCAGAAAAAACAGAGCACTGTGGAGTGCTCTGCTGCGGCGATGGGGTATATATATAGGCAACTCATTTGTCCCGGTTCATGGCTGGAACCGGGACTAAAGGCCCCCCTTCTGTCCCGGTTCGAGCCACGAACCGGGACAAATGTATGTGGGGCAGGAGCGAGGACCATTGGTCCCGGTTCGTGCCTGGAACTGGGACAAATGGGTCCAGACGAACCGGGACCAATGCCCACGAGGCCCCGGCCGGCCCCCTGGGCTCACGAACCGGGACGTATGCCCCCATGGGTCCCGGTTCGTGACTGAATCGGGACTAATGGGCTGGCCAGGCCCGAACCAAAGCCCTGTTTTCTACTAGTGTCCGGATCCACCACTGAAGGCCAGATCGTGATTTTTCACCCTAAAGATCAACTCCAAGCAATGCCTTCAACAAGGTAACGAGTCTAACAGTGCAAAAGCGTTGCCATTGCCAGGTATAACCAACCAATGCCAGACTTAGGGTGTTCACCCGAGAGCTCGAGACCGGGTACTCAAGAAGCACCACCCGATCGAAGTCATCATACATTATCTCCTCCACTTTCCACGGTCGTTGCAGATCCTTGCAGCTGCATACGCGCATGGTCGACGTGAGATGCCACGCAAGAGATGACCATGCCTGCATGAGCAGGCAGTTAAGCCGTGACAAGAGCCGCCTCCACAAGACGACACATACTTTGATGAGGGAGGAAGGCCACATGCACCATCAAAATCCCGAGTTTGGGACGATTGGGCATATACCCGCACCGTCCTCACAAGTGGAGGTAGATGACCGGCCTTATTAGACAACATGACAACATACCACCACTACCATCATCATCGCACGTCACAAAAGATTACACAAGGGTGAAGGACGCGTTCGCCATTTGCATCACCACCGGCGATGAAGATCAGAAAAAAAAACTGCTGAATCTGTAGGTCCAGGCCCTTTCGGCGACCATTGTCTAGCCGATGATGCGTTGACGAAGGGAGAGCCAGTCAGCCAAGCGCGACCAACAGTGCCCAGCAGCGCACAAGCCAGCTTGGGCGCGACGGCCGTGGCATCTATTGCATCGTCACATTCTCTTAGGCGCGGGCCATGACCGCGGCATCTACTGCATGGCCAGTTCGCCACTGCCTCGTCTTGCCACACCCTCACACCGAAGAGACGCCTTGGGAGCAGCACTAGCCCCGGTTAGATGAGCAAGCTCTCCAGATCGGGAACGTGGTGGCCGTGCTGGCTCCCTTCTCTTTTCTTCGTTAAGTCTTAGTCGACTGAGATTTAGCAATTTCATAAGCAAAAATTAAACTTGACAGGAGCATAAAAGGGGAGCACATGACATGTTCTGTGCGTCCACAATCATAAAGACTAACGATCGATGACTTACATTTACAAATCGAGCGTCTACTACATTACCCAAAAATGACAAAGAAACAAAAAACAACAGCTGCTACAACTACTTTATTACAAAAAGGCATAAAGAGAAAGAAACAAAAACCATAGATAGGTCCTAGCTAAGCTGACACTCTATGATTAGGTAGCTAATTAAACAAACATTGGAGACTGATATAGTACTGCTAGTAGTGTGGCTCAGCTCCTGATCACTCACCGTCCATCAGTCTCCAATCAAGACTTGGCCACCACGTCCTTTCTCCCTCTCTTATCTTAATTAACTAGCCGCTCCACCGATTTTAATTACCTTAATTCCCAACTCCGATCGATGTACCCCATGAACTAACTGGTGCTCAGCGTCTTGCCATGGCCGCCGGTCCACTGCGCGCTCCCGGGGCTCCACTTGGGGCACTTGGGGCTGAAGTACCTCCCCTCCACCCTGCCGTCGAGCAGCTCCACCACCTGGCCCGGCCGCACGCACCGCGGCGCCTTGTACTGATTGATCGACGCGCCGCGGCTCAGCGCGAGGTCCATCAGCTTGTCAAACGTGCCCTCGGAGACGACGCGGATTTCCAGGGGCCCGACGGAGCGGTCGGCGGCGCGGCATTGCCGGTACACGCTGTTGAGCGACTCCTCCACGGCGAGGCAGCAGTCCTCGAACACGAACGCCGGCACCGGGGTCGTGGACCCGCCGCCCGCGCGGAGCTCCCAGAAGAGCACGTAGTGGCCCGGGATGGTGCTCGCGTCGGCGTAGCTGGTGTACTCGACGAGCGACGCCCCGAACGGCTCCAGGTGCTGCACCGCGCTGCTCACGGCGGCGTGGAGCTCCGCCTCGTCCGTCTTGTCGGCGTCGATGCTCAGCGCCACGTTCTTCCGCCGCAGGAAGTTGAACATGGGCGCCGCGTTCTTGAACCCCGCCACCCGGAGCACGTCGCCCACGCGGTAGCGGTACAGGCCGGAGTAGGTGGTGACGACGAGCTCGTACTCCTTGCCGAGCTTCACGTCGACGAGGTTGACGAGGTCCCGCTGGTCCGGCTCGCCGGCGGCGGCGCTGCTGCCGGATTGGACGGGGAGGAACTCGAAGTAGCACATTGTCGGGATCAGCGTGTAGGCGACGTCGGCTGGACTGCAGATCGGGTTCAGATTTAGGCCGAAGTAGCACTCACTGGAGGCGTACATAGTGCACGCCAGTGGCAGGCCGCCGCCGTAGTAGTCGAGGGTAGGGATGTATTGGGCCATGGCACCCGTGACGATGACGTCTATGTACTTGGTGTTGGGCCACACCCTCCGGATCACGCCCTTCCACGACGACCTCTTGCACGCGTCCTCGATCGCGTCGGCTTGGGCCGGGTCCGGGCGGAGCACCCGGCCGACGGCGGCGCGCACGGCACGGTCGGTGATCTCCGCGTCCAGCTCGCCGGTGCGGATGTCCCGGCACAGACGCTCCCAGTGCTTCTCGAGGAAGTGGATCGCCCGGAGGAACCCGGACGCGAAGACCGCGCCGACGCGGAGCACGTCCGCGCGGTGGACGAGGCCGCAGAGCAGCTGCGCGTACATGCTCTGGTACGCGTCGACGCACAGGATGGCCTCGTCGGGGCTGGTGTGCACGGTGTAGGGGTCGTGGGGGCGCTCCAGGAAATGTCGGCTCCGGTAGAAGCTGGTGAGGACGGGCCTCGCCGGCAGCCCTCCCGGCGTGCGCGACTCGGCCTTGACGAAGTAGAGGTACATGGCCTTGCCCTTGTCGAGCCCCGGCATGGCCTGGCTCATGACCGGCATGAGCAGGCTGTACAGCATGGACCGGCGGTCCATCTCCTCCTCGATGGTGGGCATCAGCTTCCGCTCCCCTCCCGACGTGCCGGAGCTGCAGGTAGGTTCGTTCGTCCATTAGATCGGCGTTCAATCATGCCAAAACGGACACATGTACGTACAGTACGTACGTAGCAGGCTAGGGTGTGATGGACGGATGGATGGATGCGTGCGTGCGTGCGTGCGTACCTAGTGAGGAACTCTCGGATGGGCTTGCCGGAGAGGATGGGCGAGGAGTCGCCGTTGGCGATGCGGATGACGTCGGGGAGGATGTCCTCGTAGGTGGTGAGCGGCGCGAGGCGGCGGAAGGCGTCGTCGGCGCCGGGGGCGGCGCCCGGGACGCCGATGCGGCGCAGGTACTCGGCCGGCGCGTTCTGCGCCAGGATCTCCACCAGCACCTGGCGCTGTATCTCCCCCGCGCACCGGGTCACGCGCTCGATGAGGTCGAGCACCTGGCGGTGCGCCTCCTCCCAGGAGGAGACCCCCGCCCCCGCGCCCGCCGCCGTGCCCGGCACCGCCATCGGCGCTTCCGGCATGGCACTGCACCGGGCTCCCGGCAAGTACAGCCTTCTCTACCGCGGCTGTGTCGTGTAGTGCGATGTGGACGGAGGCTAGCTCGCTCGTCGCTCTTATCACCGGCGTCCGTCTGATAAGTGAAGGGTGCTGCTTGTGTGTGGTGTGGGTGTGGGCAGAAGCGCGAGCGGGCGGCGCAGATTTATAGGACGGCGGGGGGGCGTTGAGGGCAGCCTCGTCTTTTCGCCCCCGAATAGTACACATCTGGTGTCCCGTACGTACGTACGTAGGTACGATTGCGAGCGAATGAAAGGGAGAATACCAAAATCCCGTACGGTGCGCAAATGACGGGGGTTGGGTTTCTGGTGCTCGCGGGGTCGTATTCTAGCCTGATTTTCGTCGTTTTTCCCTCCGCGGTTTCAGTTCAATTCATTCATACGCGGGAGGGGGAGGCGTGGCTCATATGCATGATGAGTCACAGAAATGATGTGGAGGCCGCAAGTGGCAAGCGGTTGGCTCCATATTTGCACCCGCGATCCGGCATACCATCTGCATGATCATCGACCCCCTCCATTAGTTCACTACTCCTCCTTTTTCCCTTTTTTAAAATTCTTTTGAGAGGAAAGACCCTTTTTCTGTTTTTTTTTTTTGCAGGAAAAGAGAAAAAAGGCCCACTCTTCTATCTTTGGTAACCAAGTAATTCATGTATGGTAACCAATCTCTTCTTTAGCAATATGGTATCTTTGGCAACCCATTAAATTCTGGTCAATCGGTACAAATAAATTTTGATCAATCTTTGGTAGTAGTAACCTGATAAATCTTTGGTATATTTGGCAACAAATTAAGTTTGGATCAATTGGCACAAATCAATAAACAACCAATATTTGGAAACCCATTAAATTTGGTTAATTGGTACAAAGAAATTCAACAACCAATAAAGCAACATGTACAAACTGAGGCCTCTCATCCACCTACTTTTTATGAAGGGGTCGATGCCGAAATGTTAACAGTCCGCGAGCGAAGCCACAGCAGAGTCATCTTCAACCATCCTCATCAACCCGAGCCGCCACCATTTCCATCTCCATAGCCGCCATCACCACCGTAGTTCCTCTCCCACTGGATCATAGTTGCAATCGTGCATCGCACACGGCATCCATTGTAAGACGTATTATCAATCAATCAATCTCCATGACGTGTTTTTCAATGTGGTCTTCATGTGATCTGATCCTTGTGTGTGAGTGGTTCGGTAAGGTATGGGTTGAGGCAAGAGTCTTGCAACCCTCTGTATTCGTTGTGGGGTCAATTGAAGTGCCTTGAATTAACGTCCCATATGTGTGAAATAAAATTGTTCCATAGATATCTCTTTTCTCCTATGCGTTCTTCATCCCTGCATGTACCCAGGATCATGGAGAGCGAGCCACAGACGGGCTAATAAGGGCAGGTAGACCGTGAACTGTTATTATGAAAACCAGTGATAGAAGGGTTTAGTACGGTAACATGGATCTTATCGATGAGGATTCAAGAGGTGTAGTCACTAAACATTCAAAGCTCCTGTCTGATTATTGCAATGATAATTATCTAGGCAACCATGTGAGATGGATATGATTTAGGACGTGTGCCGATCAAGACGTGATTTTGGCACATCCCCACATTGGTTCGTAACAAGCACATCTCGATGGGTGACTTCCAGCGCACAAATTAAGATTATATTTGGTCCCAACGCAAATGAATGGTTGTAAGCATTAAGACCCCATACTCGTGCCTATCTTTTTTTTTGATAAAATGGAATGTTTTACTCCAGGTTGTTTGATTTCGATCCGGTCAAAAGCTGAAATTGTTTCTTTAACAAAGCTTGCTGGAGACCCTACCTTAAAGGGGACCTTCATCCCGTGGGTTCGGTAACCCAGGGTCACCGCTGGGAAGAATGTGAGAATACTTTCTGCTCCATTTCTGGATCACTAAAGGGAGTAATCAATTTATTGTTCATATTTTCATTCCCTACTTATGTAACAAGGAATGTACTCCCTCCGTTCCAAAATGTAAGATTATTAAACGAAGGGGGTAGTATGGAGAACCAAAATGCTTCCTGGAAAAGTAGGCAGAGCAAGAACTAAAATGAGTCCCTTGTGTTGGGCGTGTGTAGCTCCACTTATATTAAATTACGAGCCCCACTTTATTACATCTCCAATATTTATCTTTGGTCCAGGTTTAGTTGCCCATGATGCTTTTTTATTACTATTTTCTAGCAGTGTATATTTTTTGTTTGTGAATGTTAGGACGATATTTTTTCTCCTCCCTGGTGAGTTTATTATTATTTCTCTTATACCTCATGGAATAAATATGTGTTCTTAATTCTTCTTCCACTTGATCATATATTCATCTACCCAGTTGAATAAAATCATGTTCCATCTTCTCATCAACGTCTCGCTTATGCGAAATTGATACACATGAGTAACAATGACTGTGGAGGTAAGGTTCGCTGTGACGGCGGCATGCATCAAGATGATCAAGTGGAGAGAAAGCTAGAAGATGGTAAACATGAGGAGCTAGAAGATGGTTAGAAATAGCGAAGAGAAGCCGGTGAAAGCTTGAAAGCATTGTAATGTTGAATAAGGATTTTTTATATCAGTATGTACCAGAAAACGATCCTGCTTTCTCGCGCCAAAGCAAAGGAAAATTGTACTAAATCTGAATTATAATGATTAACGAGGGCTTCCTTTGGATTTCTTGTTAGTTTTTTGGGGGTTGTCTTGTTAGCTTTCATGCCTAGCAACTTCTCCATATAAGCATAGAAGTACAACAACATGTAGTGCAATCATAGTAGCAACAGAGGCGCACAACTACCCAAAACGTCATGGTGCTGCTTTGCGATGTCTTTTCTCTCTGGTAGGCCCCTTCCCGATGTCATGCGTCTACCCTTCTTTCCCATTCCAACAAGGACCACCGAAGAAGAGTGATTTAATCGTCAAAAACTTTGACAATATGCCTGATGTCCATGAGGTTACTAACGGTTATGTCGTGCACATTTGATGTTGAATCACTATATTATGTATGATCCATTGCAATGCACGGGCATTTACCTAGTCCACTTAAATACTTGTGCTTCCCTTATTTTTTGCCCTCTTGTGATATATTTCGGTGCAACTCAAGTCCTTGCTTGCTATTAGTAATTATTGCTCAGGTTTGGTACATTTTGAATGTGTAGATATTCGAGAGGATGTATTAATATTGGAGACATGATAATTGTTGGCTTTTGTAAGCATGATGTTGAGGTGAAGATTGGACAATTCTGCGCTTGTGACTTCCGTGACATGGTTATCTTTTTAAAAATGTACGAAGAACTAGCTGCTTGTATGATCCTTTCCATTGTTGGTTTGTGCTCATAGTATCTCACCATGAGAATCCAATAAATTTGATCTTTCACCTCAATCAAAAGCAAATTTCAGCATGACCTGAAGTGGTCTCGTGTAGGTGGCAAACTAGCCCAAAAATATAGTAAAAGTAAACTTGTAAACGAAAAAGGGAAATATGAAAATGACGCCTTTATAGTAAACTTTATCAGTGAATTTGAAGCCAAACAAATTTTAAAATCAAGACATTTTTAAAATAACAATTGTAAAAAATAATAAGGTAAGTAACATCCTTGAAATAGTACCATTTCATGAGTTATGTTTAATATCCACTCGTCTTTCTACGGAGTGAGTATCTTTTTTCTAAAAACAATTATTATCTTTATGTATTTTTTTTTAGGAACTGTGTATACTCACATTGTTTTTAGTAAATTTCCTGGAACATTTTAAGTGTATCTCTTTTTTTGCAAAATACTCCTTAAATAAATCTAGCATTCATTTTCATAAATCTTTTAATTTTAAAGTGCATATAATCTACATATTTGTTTTGTGGATTGTGCTACCATGGGTATATACCTAATGACATGTGGTCCATCACACTACTTTGTGTTGCGCAAAGGACCGAGTTATTCGGGTTCAAAGTTGAGGGGTCAATAGTGTAGTATGAAGTTGTGAAACCAAAGTTGCACCAGAGTTATAGCCGAAGAACAAGAAAGTGTACTTTTAACTTTTTTCTTACAACTACATATCTTGTTATACCATTTCGAGTTCCTTTTTTTTTGTTCAGGCATATGTTTTTGTGTTCTCTGTAAATAAAACGATGTGCGTATGTGCCGGTTTTGCTACCTTTTTTTTGTGAGAACGGTTTTGCTAGCTCTCGTATGCTTGAATTTTTCTAAATACAAGTGAAGCGGCCATCGGAAATTGCACATTGAGACGGGTCTAATATTTGGAGTATGAATGGCATACAACAATATCCAATTTCTTTTTCCCGCAAAATGGCAGTATATATCATTCAATTTCTAGTCTAGGTTATTTTACAAAACAATACTATAATGAACCAAATGCTTACAAATATCAAAATACGAGTACATGGCCGGAGTGTGTTTTTCTTCTTATTAATGGACGGCATGCAGTGCTGTGTTTTGCACTTGGCGCGCACTCACCACAGGTTGGTGGTTGGAACTCGACTGAACCCGAGGAAACGTGCGCCGGCGTGGCCGCAGTAAACACGCGAGGCGACACGAGCCGGAGATGGATGCCGGGGTTCGGCCAATGCGGGCGCGCGCATATGGTGCACCGGGCTGGCGGGGGGCGCGGCCTTTGCGTGCGCGAGCCGCGGCCGCGAGGGTGCCGGCCCGTCGGCCGGCAACAGTATCACTTCCCGGCGAAAACAGCTGGCCCCTCCAGCTAACTATGGTTGCACGTCAACAGCAGCATGACGCGTGCTCCTTTGTCCTTTCTGCAACGACCTGCAAAAGTTTTTTTTTTCGAGAGTACTTTAAAAGGATTTTTTTCAGAGGCAGCTGGTTGCACTAGGGGTTTTGGCCCTTGGGAGACGATTAACGATGAGCAACTAATTAATATACGTACGTGTGGCTCTGTTGGCGTGTCTCCTCTGCACTGCACGGTGTCACTTTTGCATTGGCCGGCAATTCAATGCCCAGGTAAATATAATGCTTGTCAAACGCAGTGCGCAGGTGTGTGTGTGTCCCCGAAAATACTGCCAAAGCAGACAAGAGTTTTTTTGTCTGATTTGATTGAAAGACGAGGTAGACAAGAGAAGAAGCTCGCGGGCACGAAGCAGACAAGCTAGAGAGCAGACACGACATGAAACGTACTCTCTGCTTTGGACAACTCGCAGAAGAGAACAAAGCAAAGACGAAACCTGCTGCCTGGATATGTCTCCGGTGCAGGTGCAACAAGCTGGAGTATGGTGCGCGGCGTCCGTTTTCCAGAATCATGCATGCCTGGGCACCTAGCAATCGGATCGGATTTGTAACAAACCGAACTTGCCTGATTTGTATACGGCGCGAAGCACATCATATAGCCTCATAGGCGGGACACCCAGCCGAAGAAAGAAAGAAAACACAAGGAGGGTAAGCAAGATGTGTGGTCGTACGTCGCGTAGCCAGCTCCAGGGAGCCGCGAGAGGGTAAGCAAGCCCGGGAAGCAATGCCATCTTCTTTTGATGCAGGATTAGATTAGCTAGGTTACTCATCATCCACTAATAGTCAATGCCTGGCCGTGCCTCGGCTGTCCCCTGTAACCCCGCCCCTAACCCCTCATCAGGCGAGCGATCGTGGTCACCAAATCCGACTTAGGCTGCGTGTCTCCCGTATCGTACGTACGTACTAGTACAACAGCATGCGTGGGCGCAACCAGTGGCCATTCTTATTGGTTTCCCTCGCAATCCCAAGGTCGTCGCGTGTGCGGTTCCAAGTGTCAAACCATGTGCGTGGCGCCGTAACAGAGACGATCATACTATATGTATTGTACTAGTATCGGTATCGATCGACCAGGTCCTGCAGATTTGGTCCTTTGTCGCATCCTCCTGGCCGGTCCGTTTCACATCTGACTGACATACAGGAGTTAAGATATCGGTCTCGCAGGCCGGGAATCTCCCAATTTGCAGAGGACTAATCCTTTCTCAGCTTCGCGGTGGGAACGACGATGGTGCAAATCAAATAGCATCATTTCAGCCAGCTCTGACTTGCGACGATGCCGCACGCACGCACCTGGCGGCGAGAGCGACCGACCACTACTACTAATTGATTCTCGGTTAATTCGGACGTGGAATTTGACGGCGGTTCAATCGGTGTCGCCACTGGCTCCTACACGACGCAGTGGCCGGTCAAGTGGTAAAACTGCATGCGATGCGATGCGATGCGAAATCGCATATTTATCTGCTCCCTGCGTGTTATCTGCACCGGTAAATCGTATCAGACTTTTGGGCGCATGGACGGGCGCTTTAGGACGAAAGCTACGTGCACGGTCGTCGGCGTGCCGCCCCGATGGGTGGATCGGTGGCCATTGTCCGGTCCACTGCCTTTTGAGGTGTACGGATAGGTTCTGAAATCGGTTGAGAGTTTCGATCGGTCCACGATGGGCGCTGCCTAGCTACGAACATTGTTGCAAAGTACGTGGGCGCTGCCTAGCTACGAACATTGTTGCAAAGTTAAATAATAAAGCCTTTGCTGATGATGAGATCGATCCAGTGCGGTGCAGTGCAGTAGATTTAACCTCCCGGAGCATCAGATTGCGGACTCTTTATCTCCCTAGATCTCGCCCGGCCGGCCAGCCTGATTCTTCATATCTCTAGATCTCCACTTTCTGGGCCGGGACCATCTGATCGATTCCATGGCCGTCCAACCAGAGAGGATTCCAAGCACTTGACTGCTACTAAATTAGCCCGCTCGCTAATTAACTACTGCTACTACTACCAGATATGCTTAGCTACTAGCCCCGGTCAAAGGGCTCCTCGCTGATGATTAATTAATCAGCGAACAAAGTTCGTACGACTATTATAACTGTATACTACTTTGCTGTATCCGGGGCAAAATGATTGCTGGCTTTCTAGCAAATCCTGCTTTCCCTGACGATCTCGACCGATCCGGCGGTCGTTTCTTGCTAGCAGCAAGTACTGCATGCTGAGTGATGAGGCTGACAGACAGGGACCTGCTTCTGGTTCAGGGTCGTCGGATGCCCAGGCCGTAAACTGGACCCTCAATCGACCGCTCTAGTGCATGTCTAGCAAGCTAAGCCGGACCCAAGGCAGTCAGATTAAGACCGCGCACACATTCCATTCCATGGAGTGATGTTTGGATTGATTGACCCATCAAGCTAGGGCATCAACGCCGTGCACGCTTCGTCCACATCCTACTACTACTATACTTTGTAATTAGGCACTGCACGTGTGGGAGAGGTAGCTAGCCGCGTGCGTGCCTCCCCCGTACGCACGTACACAGGTGCATGCGCCGCGAGGTATTGGCGTGCGTGCGTGCATGTTGCGCCTGACTCTGGCGCATGGCCGCGGAGAGCGCCCGAGAGGCCGGGCCATGTCTGTGCGTGTGCGTGTGCGTGCGTGCGTGCGTGCATGCCATGGACCGTAGAGCTATCGCCTTTCTGTTACGCCGCAACGATTTCGTAAGTTGATTACGTAAAAAAATTACGTAAGTGTAGCAAAGCTCAAGTGGGCTGGCACCAAGCAGCAAGCATCGGCCCCGGACGTAGGAGCTGCGCGGTCTGAAGTGGCATGGTCAAAAGGGTGCCGCGCCTGCTCCGAATATCTGCACATATACCCACACATGGACGGATCGATCGATATCCGGCAAAATCTGGGATGTGCTCCATCGATCGGCTGCGCGCCACGATTTCCAGGTCACCTGCCGCTAGCTTTTTCCGGTGATACGACGGGGGGCTGGGCTTGGCTAGTGGCGCGCATCATGCTGGCCTAGCCTAGCTAGGTACTAGCTAGCCTCGTCGCGTCGTGTCGTCGATCTGAAATATCCCGCGAGAATAATCAGCCTACTGCAGATCTATCGACCTAGGCTCGAGACTTTTGAGTTTTGGTTTTGCTCAGGGAATAATAGCACGCGCGTGTACAGTGCCAGTGTGGGTACTCCTACCAGCTCGAGAGCGGAGTTTCCAAGTTCGATAACGAACGTCCTTGAGCATTTCCGCCCGTGCATGGCGTCCTGATCGACACGTTAGGTCGAGACCAGACATGCAGGCGTAGACACGGCGCTACGTGCGCTGCACTGAGCTGCTAGCTAGGACGCATGCCACTGTTGGTCTGTAGCCGGCTGGGTCTAGCTAGCTAGGCTAGGGCGCACGCCGATAATGGTGTTTGGCGGCAGGAGCGGCGGGTGCCGGTGCGTGCCCACGCACGGACATGCACACAGCGGGCGCGCGCTAGAGTACAAGAGCCCGACCGATCACGTCGCTTGTCCGCGCCCGGCGACATGTCGGGACATTCCTTTTGGCCCCGGACACGGCTGCCGCGGCCGGCACATGGCTGGCCAGCCGGCCCAGCCATTTATTCCCACTCCGGCCCCGCCGCCGAGTCGATGATCGACCCGGCCCGCCCGCCCGTGCACCGGCCCCCACGCGACACAGATCCGGCCTTCCCGACCATGGCAAGCTGCATGAAATGCTATTGCTAGCTCGATCGGTACACCAACACCATGCACGCGCGGGCTGGACGAGGACGTGCGTGCGTTCGTGCAGCCGCGGCGAGTTACCGCTACCACGGCGATCGGCGAATGCGAATCGATCGCAGTCGTGGCGAGGCGATTCGTGGCGTCCAAGCCCATCCGTCCACCGAGGCGTGCGAGGTCGCTTTCCACGGAAAGCGCCAGAAGATAGGGCGCGGGGGCATCTGCGGCCCTGGCCTCCCGACGTGCGCGCCCGTCCATCCGTCCGTCGGTCCGTCACATTATCGCCCCCTTTTCCGGCGCATCGATCAGGCACTCCCTTTCGACCGTGTCGATTGGGGATGGCGCGTACGGACGATGATCACGTACCGGTTGAATTTTTTCGTTTTGGAGAAACGTACCGGTTGCATGGGTGCCTGCCTGCCGTGTCGTCTCGTGGGCAGCGTGGGTAGCTCTAGCCTCATAGATGGATGGTGTGAAAGGCGATATCGGCTCTCCGGCGATTTGCACGCTCATGACAGCAACTCCAATAAAGTGACCCATTTTGTCTGTTTGGGTCATCCGGACACAAAACATGGCCCAACGGGGCAACCCAAACAGACACAACGTTCGCCTGCTGTCCGTTCTGAGTCCGCTCGGACCCATATCCAACCCAAATTTAAATCACATTTGGGTCCGCGACGGACACATAACGGACGCTTTCTGTGGCCCTTTCGTCCGCCTCCGTCGACTGCATGCGAGCGCTGGCCCATCTGTCGTCGAGGGGCCACCCACCCATCCCACCTCCGTCTCTCTCATCCTTTTTCTCTCTTTCTCCCATCCACCCCACAGCGCCCCGCCGCCGGCCGCTTCGGCCTCCGCGCGAGCCAGCAGGGAGCAGGGGCCGGGGCAGCGCCGGAGCCGACGGGAAGCGCCAGCTTCGTGGGCGCCCACGGCGTCCTCCAGCGGGAGCGGGAGCACGTGCTCGCTGTCGACGGCGGCGGCCATGGCGGCCGCGTCGGGCACGTAGGAGATGCGGGTACTCATGGAGTAGCGCCGGGCCAATCGGATGCTCTCGACCACCTTGCCGCCGGCCGCTTCGGCCTCCGCGCTCGCCTTGTCGCGCCGGTGCGCTCGCGCTGCCCTGCCAAGCTCGCGATGCTGCTGTATAGATGCCGCGCATGCATGCATGTGATGTCTACGCGCGGGCCGGCTGCTTGCTACTCCGCTCACTGGATTGC
Source organism: Aegilops tauschii subsp. strangulata (assembly GCF_002575655.3). NCBI lineage: Eukaryota > Viridiplantae > Streptophyta > Magnoliopsida > Poales > Poaceae > Aegilops > Aegilops tauschii. The sequence continues at coordinate 426,833,762 of NC_053035.3, forward strand.
ACGTACGGGCACCAGCAGAAGAAACACGGGAGCACATACATGCAATCCTACCGCGAGCGCGACGTCTCCATGGACCGCGGCTCCCCAGCTACTGCGTCCGGTCGCACCCGGCCTTGCCTTGATGCGGCTTCGCCTCGCCGCGCCCGGCCCCGCCGCGGCTGGCCGGCGCTCGCGGCACCCACGCCTCCGCCCCCGCGCTCCTGGCCGGCGACGAGCCACAAGCAGCCCCCGTGCTGGTGCGAGCGCGCGACCCGGAGCACGGGCGGCGGCGTAGGCGAGCTCGCGGGGGCGTGACCGAGCTACAGGCGGGTGCGGGGGACGGGGTGAGCTGCCGGGCGGGGGTGGGGCGCGCGCGGCCGGCGCGGCGAGCTGCCGCTGGGAGCTCGCGGGCGATGCAGCGGACCTTGCGGGCGAGGCGACCGAGGCGAGCTCACGGGCGCGGGGACGGCCGAGGTGGCGCGGGAGCTCGCCCACCAGGTGTTCGACTGAATGCGACACAGACATGAACAAAAATGCGTCTGGCTTCCGTTGGACACACCGGCCGACTCAAACGAAAAAGCAGACGCGGACGGGCGAGCCAAACGGACGAAAAATGGACAAAACTAATATCTGTTTAGGTCGCCTCATTGAAGTTGCTCTGAGTGTCTAGACTGGCCTTCTCCAGGATAACGATCCAAATATGGTATTTGGGTGCTCGTGAGTCGTGAGTGGGTAGCTCTATCATGCAGTAATTTTGGTAGTACTTATAGTTGCACGTCTCTCGTCTCTGGCGGTAGTTCTTTTTCTTTTTAAACACAAATGCTCATAAGCACCTCCGAAAAATTAAGCCGACATGTTATCTTCGGATTTTACAAAATCATCGTAGGCGTCTTGTAGCTGAGAGGAACATCTACTCTTAATAAACGCATATCGTCGAAAATCCTGAAATAAATTCAAGATAAAGACGAGCATCCGAATTTAAACCCTATAGGGCTGAAGAAATCACTATCGTCCTAACCATCAAACTACATGTTAGCTCACTCTCCGACGCACGAGCATAGAGCTGCTGGGCATGCAGTAGTGCCCAACCGAAGGAAGAGAGAAAGGTAAAACAAGACAACACGCAAGTCTTGTCACGCTCGAGAACTTATTTCCTTCTGGACGGCAAACACACGGCTTCTCGTGTGAATCACGTTTCTTTTTTTCTTGGACAATGAAATCACGTTTCTCTTCTTTTTTACGAGATCAATAATAGTTTATTCCAATATGATAGAGCTACAATCCAGAAGCAAAAGATCTTCAATACATGAGGTCCTTTTTCGAGCCTCAACATGACCACGTTTCTCTTTACAACGAGTAATCCTAAAGTTAGGGATATGTTCTACAGTTTCTATTGATTATGGTTTTTTTAGGAGGGGGGGGGATCTACGGATTGAGGTTAACTCTTATTTTTTGCTTAGATTAGTGACACTGTTAGGAAAAAGCTTATAGACAGACGCTTACTAGTAGCGAGGGTTTATACCCCTCGCTACTGCTACTTACTAGTAGCGCGGGTTTAACCCCTCGCTACTACTAAGTTGATAGTAGTAACGCGGGTTTTTAACCCTCGCTACTACTAAGCGGTCTCTACCGTGCCCTCCGAGAAATGCCATAGTAGTAGCCAGGGGTATAAACCCACGCTACTACTAAGTTGATAGTAGTAGCGCGGTTTTATACCCCTCGCAAACCCACGCTACTACTAAGTTGATAGTAGTAGCGCAGTTTTACACCCCTCGCTACTACTAAATACGAGGTAGGTGAAGTCGCTATATCCTCAGCCGAATCCCCATCTCCTCCCCCAAATCCCTCCTCTCTTCCGCCACTCTCTTCTCTCACTTTCCATACGCTCTCACATGGACCTCTTGCCCATGCGCCCATCCTCCTCCGTGGCGCCGAAAGAGGCCGCCGCCTCACGCCACCGGCGTCGAGGAGCTCGCCGGTCTTCCACCGACGTCTAGGAGGCCGCCGCCCCGTGCCACCACACTAGAGCACCTCACCACCGGTGACTAGCTCTGCTGCTCCCTCCATCACCTTCCTCTCTCCCACGGTTTTCCTTTTCTCTCTCTCCCTCTGGTTTGACTCACCCTCCCATGTCCATGCCCGTGCAGGTCGTCGCCATGGACGACCCGGAGCTATCTGGCATGGTCGGGAAGAGGAGCCCCACGCCGCGGCCTGGCTCTTCCATAGAAACGGGCCCTCTCCAACAGCCACCGCCGGATCTGGTCCGCCGCTGTCCGTTCATGCCTCCGGCGACGCCAACCGTCGCTAGATCGAACCACTGCTGCCATTGACAACACACACGGGATCGAGATATTGTTTTGTTTTTGAAAGTAATAGCAGTAGCGCGGGGTATAAGACCCGCTACAGATAATTAGCAGTAGCGCTGTCTGCAACACACGCTACAGCTAACCATGTATAGCAGTAGCGTGTGCCCACACGCGCTACTGCTACAAGTTAGCTGTGGCGTCGTATCAGTAGCGCGGGCACCCGCGCTACTGATACACCCAAAACCCGCGCTGCTGCTAGGCTTTTCCCTAGTAGTGTGAGTGAGGGGGGATTCACACTAGTGAAATTCAGAAGGGGGAATGGCTCGGCCCACATGTATCATTTGATGAAAGCATTCCAGTCCAGTCGACTTCGATCAGTGGCTTGTCAACCACCGCACCGTAGCTCCTCACAAAATGCCCCTACGTTGGGGCAACATAGCACATGACTAATTTGCTCAAGGACCACACCCTCTCAAGAGCAGGATGCCATCTGAGATGGAGCGCCAACCTAGACTTTTCTTGGGCTCGCCTTGCCCCAACATATAAATAAAGGGTGGGCGCCGAAAAGGAAGCAGCGACGCCTTTTCAACGAAAGCTTAGCTTCGTAGGGGAGCGGTAATTTGATTTTTCGAGAAAAGACATCAAAAGACATATATACATGATACTCCAACATTTATTATAATAATACACCAACATTTATACCTTCAAATTAGTAGCATTAGATTCATGATAAAATATATTTCCTTCATATACCTATTTGGTTTCACAAACATTGATATATTTTTGCATAAACTCGATCAAACTTTGAGATAGTTTGTCCCTCCAACAAAGTTGAAAGTACACTCTTTAAAGGATGGAGGGAGTATCCTATCTCCGATGGCCTCTAGGCCATAGAGGTGCGGAGGATATCAGCCCGCCGCCAGCGGGAGGGACCCTGTTCTCGTTATTGTTAGAGTCAGCGTCTTGGTTGGGGCTGTGTGGCGGCAACGATGGCCCTTACTAGGAATAATGTCTCCCATGTTCTATCCCGCCTCGATGGTGCGTCTAGCATTGTCCGAGGGCATGTGGAGGTTTGTCTCCGTCGGATCTTGCGGGATTCGGTCGGTGCTGGTCTTCTGTGGATCTATTTGGATTCGGGCTTCGTTTTGGTGTTTACAGGTTTGTTCCTTCTGATCTACAAATTTCTTCATCTGCGATGGTTGCTACTCTGTTGCGCTGGTCCTATGGGGCCTTAGCACGACGACTTCCCAACTGTCTACTACAACAAGGTTTGTCCAACTCCGGTGAGGGAGGGGAGACGACGGTGACGCGCCTTCGGCTCGCTCTAGCGCTAGTCGTTGTTAGGTGGTCCACAGACATGGTTGTAATTTTTATTACCTCAGTTGTTCTTTGTACTGCCATGATTGAAGAGATGAATAGATTGAAAGTTTTTTTGAAAATAGGATGGAGGGAGTACTTATCAATGAAAAGAGATCGTGTAAAACCACTATCCGTGGATCAAAGATTATTGCTTTGCGACAAATGCGTTCATACGTGTGCGAGAATGTCGCCTCCGCAGCATGCACGTATAAAAGCTTTGCATTTTTTATTTATTTCTTGCGATTCTACATGCACAACGTCCTGGCTGGTCGACAGCTGACATTGTGGCTATGGACATCGCACATCAGTGATCCGGCGCCTGAAGAACTTACCATGGCCGGTCCTGAGATTTTGGGAGTTCGGGACGAAAATAAAACTCGGGGCCCTTAGTATAAACAAACAAAAAATGAATATATGTATATATGAAATGTTACCAACAAGCACTTAAATATATGCAAAAAGGGTATACGTATGAGGTAATTATACATATTACCTTTATTTTTTTATCATTGCCCGATTCAAATTTACTTATGATGTGGTTGATGTCAATCTCTTCCAATAATTTCTTCTCAATACACATTGTTGCCAAACCATTTAAATTCATGGGGCATTGTTAACCTCCTTAATAATTTAACTTAGAAAAATTCTTTTAGTCGATGAGATAGTGATGGGCACCGTAAATAAGATGTAATAAGCAATAGAGACATTACAATGACAACCAAATTCCCTGACATAGTAAAAACTACTCAATAGAGTTACACCATCCGGTAAAGTGAACTTCGCAATCTTTAATTCAGAAAAAGGTAAAACTAGATGTTCATCAACACTAGGAAATTGTGCATGTGCCCCTAATGAATTAACTGTACTCTCTGGACCACTTACATTATTTTCACTGATATTGGTGCCAATACGGTTTTTTTTCTTGCTCAGATTCAGAATTTCCTTTAATATGTTTCTCTTCCTACACAACAACTATTGCCAACTGATTATTTGGGTTCATCGAAGCACTAGTACTGCTCTTGAACAAAATATTAGTAGCTTCTCTTTATGATTTTATCTGGTCATCCACACATTTTATTCAATTTTCACCGAGGTGAAAATATATGCGAGGGATAACTAAATTACTTAATTGTAGTAATATATGTATAGAGAGTAGGGACTAAGGAACGCTAACGTACCTTCGATTGATGCGATGTGTCCTCGTTTGCGTTTGGATTAGAGTTCGACGAATCAGCGATGAGTGTGCGCTTGTCTAGCGCCTGAAGGCGGGAGAGCAGAGCGCCATCGCGTACTAGTCTGGAGATCTAGGTCCCAGGGAATAGATTGACGAGCGAAAATGCTGTGCAGACGAGAGGACGAACTGGCGATTGGAATTTAGGAGAAAAGGACCAGGACGGCGGCGTACTAGAGCAGATTTACGACGCAGAATTAGAGGATTTGTACGTGATTGAATAGGAAGGAATTGATTCACCAAAAGAACAGGAATAGAAATGAATTGCTAATCTGCCGGCGTCCACGCCTGGTTGCCTTCCTAGCCACGGCCCACAATCCATAGTTTTTTTAGCACTAGCACATACCTGCATGCCGGCTGGTGAGGCCCCCCCTGGAATTTGGGGGCCCGGGGCGGCCGCTCCCCCTGCCCCCCCATCCGGGCCGGGCCTGGAACTTACATGCAGTTACATTCCCATGGTCTCGTTGACCAGAGGGACAGAGACGCCGCGCGATCGAACAAAATTAAGGTGTTGATCACTCACCGCAGAAGGTGGAGTAGCGAACCATGAAAAGTTCGATAAGGACGGCTTAGGACTCTCGTAGTGTACAGTGCCATGCAATGTGTTTCGGAGTTCCCGGATTTGCTGCTCGTGCGCGCGTGTGCCCTGATAGGCATTGTCATCCTAGTTTCCCTGCCGCATGGGGAACACCTCGCCGCGCCGGCCGGATCGATTGTCCGCTGACGGGGCTATCTGGCATGAGCAGTGGCCGGTCAGTACGTCGTAGTTTTTTTTTTGAGGGGCAGTACGTTGTAGTTTTTTTTTTAACCCACCACCGCGCTCGGCCCAAACTTCACAGGCCGGCTTCCCGAAAGATCCAGCTGCTAAGAGGGTCCGAAACAGGAACTAAAAAATGGCACTATAGCATTGTAACCATGGAATTCGAATAGATTGAGTACATCAAGATGAAGGAATTAACATAATAAAGCAATATTCTTGAAAGATTCGGTAATGCCAGAAACCTCAGTGTGCATGGCAGTGGCGTAGCTAGGGGGTGGCCAGGGTGGTCCATGGACCACCCTGGAATTTCCCCATAGCTTGTATATAGTGTAGTAAAAAAATATTTCTTTGAAAATAAACAAACTTATGTAAATATTTATATTGACGGACCACCCTGGCTTATTGGGCTGGCTACACCACTGGTGCATGGCACTAAAAAAGGGCGCCAGTACATGCCAATAGTGGGGAGCTGGCCACTGTAGCGTCATGGAATGGCCCAGATACTCTAGCGAAACGGACGTTGTAGTGACCCATGCACTCTACTAACCTAATTTTGTCAGTTTTTTCTTCTTTTTCCTGAAAAATATGATTTTTCATCAAAGAAAGAATTTATTGAAAACGCGAACAATTTTTTATGAACGTGAATATTTTGAAAACACGAAAGTTTTTGAAACAAGAACATTTTCAAAAACATGGTCATTTTATCTATAAAATCTCAAAAAATTGTTGAAATTCTGAATTTTACAAACACAATTTTTGTTGAAAAATTCTGAATATTTTAAGAAAACACGAACATTTCTGAAATTTGTGTTTTTTTGGAATTCCAAACAAAAAATTTAAAAGCACTACCATTTTTTAAAATCCTATAAATTTCGCAAAATTACAAATAAATGTAGTATACTTAAAAAAATATTTTTTGAAAAAGAAAACAGAGGGAAAAAATTAAAACTGAAAGATAACCGCATAACAGTAAAGAAATAGCAGAAATAAAAAGTATCCCGGTTCAGGAATCAAAACCGGTTGGCTACCACAATGTATGCGTTCAAAGTGGCACGTCTCATCTCTCTCATTCGGGTCCCATCGTATGTGCGACGCCCCGACAAGTGGAAGCAGTGGACGTCACGAGCTCTTATCTGGGGGGCTATGTGCTAGCGATCGAGCCGGTGCGCACCCCCTTCCCCCGTGTGCCCCTTTTGGGCCGCCCATGCGCAGGGGTTTGATTTTTTTCTTTTATCTTACCTTTTGTTTTAAGTTTTCTATTTTTGTTTTCTCTCCTTTAAAATAATTCAGGATTTCAAAAGAGTTCCAATTTCTTAAATGTGAAGTTTCAAAAAACATGCAAGAAATGATAAAACGTTCGTTGATTAAAAAAAGAGTTTTTGATTTTGGAAAAATTGTTCTCATATTTAAGAAAAAGTATCGTGAATTAGAATGAAATGTTCATGAACTCCAAAAATCTCTATGAATTTTTCAAAAAAAATCATAAAATAAAAAATGATTGTGAATGACAAAAAAAGTTCATCAGTTTTGAAAACTGTTCATGCATTACAAAACTTGTTCATGTATATGAAAAATTTGTCACAAATTTCAACAATTGTAGTGGATTCCAAAAAGTTCGCCGACTCAAATACATGTTCACGAGTTTATTTTCATCAATTACGAAACGTTCACAAATTAAAAATATGTTCGCCAATTTGAAAAACATATTTACAAAAAGAAGTTCACGAATTAAAAAAAGATCTTCGCAAAATGAAATAGGAAAATGAAAAAGTAAAAAGGGAAAAGTCAAACGAAAATTTAAAAAGGAATTAACAAATATTTATAAAGCAGAGGAAATCTGCAAAAATACAAAAATACAAAAACAAGATGATCATGGAGTTCTAGAACCTTTGCACAACCGGGAAAGAACTACTTAGGCCTGCTAAAATGTGTACGTAGCAGGAGCGGAGTACACGCCAGGTTGTGAACTAGCGAATTGCGCGCCAAATATGAATAGCAGTGGGCGACGAATTGGAAGGGACCTCCTATTGGATACTTAATGTGTCGAAAAGTGCGCCGGCGCACAGGCACACCGCGATTGGGCTGGCCCAATTAAGACAGCAAGCTAACTGTGTTTGTTCCGTGAAAAATAAACCAAAAAAGTGCCGCACTCTTTGGAGGATCCAAACTCGTCATCTACAGCTCTTCAACAGGTGACGCTAGCCACTAGAGGGAATGACTGCAAGTGAAAACAAATAGCGCAATTTTTTAAGAATTCACTAGAGCAGGATATTTCAATGAAGCCTAATTACTTACCATACTGTATAATTTTTTGAATTATTTGAACAAATTTTTGAAAACACGAAGAATGTTTTGAAACAATGTGAACAAAAATTGAAATCTCTGTACATTTTTTTTGAAAATGGGAAAATAAATACACGATTGTTGAAATTATTAGAACAACTTTTTTTGAAAAATAGAAACAACTTTTTTAAATGTGAACTTTATTGAAGTTCCTCGAATTTTTTTTTCATTTGCGATTTTTTAAATATATGAAGTAATTTTCATTTCTGAGCAAATTTTGGAAAATAGAATAATTTCCGAAACTATCAAATATTTTTATTGAATTTGTAACAAATTTTGAAATACAAACGTTTTTTCAAATGTTGAACAATTTTTGAAATCATAAACTTGAATAAAATTATCTAATTGTTTTGGAAAGGAAGCGAACAATTTTTTAGATTCAAAAAAGTTTCTGAATTTTTGAACATTTTCTGAATTTCCATTCGAAATTAGAAAACAGGAAATTTTTTTAAATTCTGAACAAAATTTTGAACGTTTTTTTGAAAATAAAAAGTGAAAAAAAGAAAAATAAATGAAGTAAAAGAAAAAGAGAAAGAGAAAATGAAAAATCAGCAGAAAAAACCAAATAAAAAATTTAAAATTCAAAATACACAGGAAAAAAACCGGTTAAGGGAAGCTACTAGAAGGTTCGCAATACTGGTTCGGCGCACTGTGTAAAGTTGAAACTGGACGGCCATCTCGCGTCGGTACTATCCTTGCCCTGTGTGAATTCCAGACAATTCGCCGCAGTGAGCGCACGTACAGACAGATTGCTATTGGGCTGCCCCACTCGAAGGCAGCAAGATAGCTGTGTTTATTCTGCGAACAAAAAAAAGCGACGCGCCGTTTGGAGGATTCAAACTCGTGATGTACAACTCTTGAACAAGTAACTCTAGCTACTAGAGGGAATGACTGCTACTGTAAAAAATTAGCGCAATTTTTTTTTTCAGAATTTACTGGAGCTGGATATTTATATGAAGCCTAATTACTTACTGTACTGTATTCTTTTTTGAATAGTTTGAACAAAATTTTGAAAAAACATATTCGTTTGGAAACAACGTGAACAAAATTTGAATTTCTCTATATTTTTTGAAAAGGCGAAAAATAAAACACAAATGTTGAACTTATTTGAACATATTTGTTGAAAAAGATGAACATATTTTCTGAAAGCAAACTTTATTTAAATTCCAAAAATAAATTTTGAATTAGTAAAATTTCTGAAAACATTTGTTGAATTTATGATTTGCTTTGAAGATGAGATCTTTTTCTGAAATTCCTACACATTTGTTGAAGTTCTGATATTTTAAACATGAGATCATTTTGTAAAATTCCTAAACACTTGTTTTCTCAAATGGAATTAATTGGAAATATGAACATTTTTACAAATTACGGGATTTTTTTTTAAAACTTCAAACATTTTAAAATTGCATGAATTTTTTTTGCATTTGCAAACAAGTTTTTATATCTGACCAACTTTTTGAAATGATAATAATTTTTGAAATTACCGAACATTTTTTGAATTTGTGATTAAATTTGGAAATACAGAATTGTCTCAAATTTTGATATTTTAATTATAAACTTGTTTGTAATTATCAATTTTTTTTGAAAAGAAGTGAACAATTCTTTAGATTCTATAATTTTTCTGAATTTTTGAACATTTTCTAAATTTCCGTTCACAATTGAAAACAGGAACATTTTTTAAACATTTCATAAAAAATTTGGTTATTAGAATATACTAGAAGTTTTTGAACGGGTTTAAAAAATAAAAAAGGAAATAAGGAAATAAAAGAAAAGGAGGAACGGAAAGAAAAAAATCAGAATATATAGGAAAAACCCGGTTCAGAGAACCTACATTTCTTCCTTGTCCTGGGAACCTAGTAGAAGGTTCCCAAAACGGGTTGGGCGCATTGTGTAAAGTTGGAATTGGGCGGCCTATCTCTCGTTGGTAGAATGCTTGCGTTGTGCGAATTCCGGACAATTCGCCAGAAATCACTAATTGAGCAGTACTCCTTTCAACAATCACTTCCATCTCTTCAGGTTGCGACAAGTGGCACGCTGCATGTGCGACACTTGTTGTAACCTGGGAGTTTTCCTTTTTTTTCATAGATCCGTTTATTCAAAATGTTTTATCTTAAAATGTGCATCCAAATCTGAAAACTTTTCACCGTTGGATTGTTGGCATCGAGATCTTCAAAACTAGATCCTATGTTGATGGGTTTTGACGAAAAAAATTTCACGAAAAAACAGGAAAAAAAACATGCCTCTCGCGAAAGAGAAAAAAATGTTGTTTTTTCATTTCTCATAGATGCGGCCGTGCTCTCACGGAAACAAAACCGCGTCTCTCATGAAAGAAAAAAAAAGACAAAAACACGTTATTTTTGGTTTTTAAGAGGCACGGCCGTGCCTCTCGCGGAAAAAAAGAGAAAACACGTTTTTTTTGTTTCCGAGAGGCACGGCCGTGCCTCTCGCGAAAGAAAACAAAAATAGAAAACGCATTTTTCGTTTCCAAGAGGCACGACCGTGCCTCTCGCAGAAGCAAAACCATGCCTCTGGCAGAAAAAAAAGAGAAAACATGTTTTTTTTGTTTCTAAGAGGCACAACCGTGTCTCTCCCGGAAGCAAAATCATGCCTCTGGTGAAAGCGAAACTGTGTCTCTCACGGAGGAAAAAATGAGGAGAAAACTTATTTTTTTCGTTTTTGAGAGGAACGGTCGTGCCTCTTGCGGAAGCAAAACTATGATTCTCGCGAAAACAAAACTGTGACTCTCGCGAAAGAAACAAAAAAGAAAACTCATATTTTCTCCCGTTTTCCGAGAGGCATAGCCGTGCTTCTCACGAGAGCAAATCCGTGCCTCTTGCGGAAGAAAAAAAACACGTTTTTTCACGGAATTTTTTTCATTTTTTTTACAAAAGCTAAGAAAGACCGGTGGGAAAACAAAACGCCAAAAAAACCCGAAAAAAATCATTTAAAGAGCCGAAAACACATGCGAAAAAAATTAAAAAAATATATCTGAAGGGAGTGCCCTGAGAGTGACACGTGGTGGCTTGGCGCGCTCTTAGCCCACCCCAAATGATCATTGGGAGGCTCCCAAAGGAGCACTCATCAACTAGTTGCCCCCAATACGCCGCAGCCAGCGGCGAATAAGGTTTTCCTAATAGTAATTCCGTCACAAATCCCTGCTATTCAACGCCTCGAGCGACAAATTGCGTATTAATCTGTCGTTAGGCTGGAGGCCCATAGCGCACGAAGCGCGTTCTCCAAGCGATTTTCCTTATTTCGGACGTTTTATCAAGTAGCATGTTTTAGTCTGTTATTTGCTGACTTATATAAATGAAAAAAAAGATACAAACACAAATAAGGATAAATTTAAAAGAAATGTAACGGGAAAAAGAAAAAAGAAAAAGAAAACCTGTAAAACCAGTGGAGTAACACATAAAATAAATTAAACCTGGCTAGAAGCTTTCAGAAGAAGCCAAAACATTTTTGTGTCGTTGTGGTGTGTGTACTTTGGGTGGCCTATTACCTTGTGGGGATGCACGTTTTCCATGATTAGCGAAGTGTCCTCCGCAACGAGCGAGAAATGCCAAACCTATATGACACCCACGAGCCCCATATAGTTGAGGCTTTGCTGGAGACTCCTTCAGACAGGTCAGCCTAGTTAAGAGTTGTTTTCCGAAGCATTGGATTCCCCGGGATCATACGTATGTCCAAAATCCCCTACCCTTCCTCATAAGGTGTCCGAATTAATTTATCATACATCGATTACATGGGATGTGGCTGCCCTGAACGAGCACTTTTATGACATACAAGATGGCTATTCGTAATATCCTCCTTAGTGTAAAATATGGTTGAAGCGTATGCTTTCGTAGTGACGCATTGCGTGTTATATATAGGTCATAGATTACAAGGGAGGTGGTTCAGGTTGTTATTGGATTGATCCTCAAGCTACGATCTATACAAGATAGAGATCAATCTCAACTAACCTAAACCACCTAGAGTACAACGCACGGTCAACACTTCCTATACGTGTACGCGGTTTATACTGCACCACCACGTACACATTACATTGTCTAACACTGCCTCTCAATCATAACTTACCAAGTTGAGATTGCTCTTGAAATCTTCCAATTTGCGCCATGATAGGGCTTTGGTAAAGCCATCTGCAACTTGATCATTGATGGGAATGAAATGAATGTCCAGCAGCTTCTTGGCTACTCTTTCTCGTACAAAGTGATAGTCAACTTCAATATGTTTTGTTCTTGCATGGAACACTGGATTTGCTGAAAGGTAAGTGGCACCAATGTTATCACACCAAAGACATGCAACTGGTGAGTGTATCACACCTAGCTCTTTCAACAGAGTTTGAACCCATATAATTTCAGCCGTGGCATTTGCTAAAGCCTTGTATTCTGCCTCAGTACTGGACCTTGACACTGTTGCTTGTTTACGTGCACTCCAAGATATCAAGTTTGGTCCAAAGAAAACAGCAAAGCCACCTGTGGACTTTCTGTCATCTGGACACCCTACCCAATCTGCATATGAAAAGGCACTTACCAGTGTAGAGCTTGACTTGGAGAACTTGAGTCCAATACTCATGGTTCCTCTGAGATATCTGAGAATTCTTTTTACTGCAGTTCAATGTTCAAGTGTAGGAGAGTGCAAGAATTGACATACTTTATTGACCGAGAAGGATATATCAGACCTTGTCAAAGTTAAGTACTGTAATGCACCTACCACACTTCTATAATTTGTAGAATCATGAGCTCCCAAAGGTTCACCTGTTTCCTTAGAAAGCTTCTCGGATGTGGACATGGGCATATTTGACACTTTGCAATTCATCATACTAACACGTTTTAATACATCTGATACATATTTTTCTTGAGTTAGAAGTATACCATCTTTGACCTTCTTCACCTCTATTCCCAAGAAATAATGCAAGTCACCAAGATCTTTCAAAGCAAAATCCCTTCTGAGTTCTTCCAACAATGCTGTAGTTCCCTCCTGTGAAGAGCTGGCCACAATAATGTCATCGACATACACAAGCATAAAGATGGTGATCTTGCCTTTGCTATAAAAGAATAATGAAGTGTCAGCTTTTGATGGTTTGAAGCCAAGCCTCTGAAGTTTTTCACTTAACCTAGAGTACCATGCTCTAGGTGCTTGCTTCAACCCATACAAGGACTTATCAAGCTTACACACATAATGTTGCTTGTTTTTCACCTCATACCCAGGAGGTTGTTTCATATACACTTCTTCCTCTAGAACGCCATGAAGGAACACATTCTGCACATCCAATTGACGAAGGCCCCAACCTTTTGATACTGCAATAGATAGAACAAGTCTGACAGTAGCTGCTTTAACAACCGGACTAAAGGTGTCCTCATAGTCAATGCCATATCTTTGCTTAAAACCTTTTGCAACTAACCTGGCTTTGTATCTATCTATTTCTCCTGTAGCCTTTCTTTTAATTCTATAGACCCATTTGCAATCAATAATATTTCTGCCCTTGGCCGGAGGAACTAAATGCCAAGTTTTGTTTTTGATTAGTGCACCATATTCCTCATCCATTGCATTTTTCCATTTTTTTATTTTCAAAAGCTTCATGTAGATTGTTTGGTTCTTCTGTAGTTGCAAGACCAGCAAACTTGGTTTTACCATACCTGACCGTACCGTCTGTACGTATTTTGGGTTTTGCAATACCGTGTTGGGATCGTGGACGCTGAGTTTGTTCGGGTGCAGCTGAAGTTGAGAACGGCACAGAAGATCCTGCAGCCGGCGCAGAAGATCCCTCAGGATCCGCGGCAGACGAGCCAGACGCGCCTGATCCGAGGCGGATCTCGACAGGATCAGCGGCAGCGGCAGACCCAGAGATGCTGTCCGGGGCCCGCCGCTCTCCCGCGTCGATTCGTGGCGCAGAGGCCGCCACCTGGCGGCTCAGAGAGGCCGCCGTACCCCTGGACCCGCCTGATCCGGAGTGCGCTGTAGGGCTGCTCCCACCGGGCCCGCTGTCAGCGTCAGCGCGTGGGGGCGAGCGCGTGGGCGGCCGCATGGACGGGTCGCTGTCCCACCTGCGTGCGCGGCGTGCGAGAGATTTCCCTCGGGATCGCCGCCTGCAGGACTGTCGTCGCCAGGCGCGCCAGCACCTGGATCCTCCTCGTGTTCCGCGTCTGTCTGATGCTGCATAAAATCATGGCGCACAACAGGATTTCCTCCAAAATTTATAGCAGGATTTGCATGAAAATTAACCGATGGATCAGCACTAATTTCATCCCCATGATCAAGAGGCTCGGTGGTGGAATTTTCAGAGAGAAGAAGAACTTCTGACCTAAGGAGAGCACCGGCATTGGGGTTAAGTGAGGCAAACAGAAACACAGTTTCATCAAACACGACGCCACGAGATATGTATACTCGTCCAGCGGCTACATCCAAACACTTAAACCCTTTGTGAAGGTTGCTATAACCAAGAAAACACCATGTTTGAAGCGGAATTCAAGCTTCTTAGAATTGAATGGGCGGAGATTAGGCCAACATGCACAGCCAAAGTTGCGAAGAGCATGATAGTTTGGTTTTTCTTGGAACAATCGTTCAAGAGGAGTTTCAAGATTTATCACCTTGCTAGGAGTTCTATTGATAAGGTACGTGGCAGCTATGAAGGCCTCATCCCAAAACTTTAAGGGCATGGAGGCATGGGCTAAGAGTGAGAGTCCAACTTCCACAAGATGCCGGTGTTTCCTCTCGGCCGAGCCGTTTTGCTGGTGTGCATGAGGGCAGGATACGTGGTGAGTAATGCCAATTTTCCGAAAGAAGGAATTTAAGCACTCGTACTCACCACCCCAATCGGTTTGCATGGTGATGATTTTACGATTAAAGCGTCTTTCAACAAGAGCTTGGAATTCATGAAATATTTTGAACACTTCAGACTTATGTTTAAGAATGTAAATCCAAGTAAACTTGCTGAAGTCGTCAATGAAACTCACATAATAATTCTTTCGATTGATGGAATCACGGGCAGGCCCCCATACATCAGAAAAAACTAGCTCTAAAGGAGCATTGGAAACACTAATGGAATTCGGATAGGGGAGTTGGTGACTTTTGCCTTTTTGGCAAGCATCACATACACTCTCTTTATTCAACTCACTATTTGAAAAGGAAATCTTGTTCTTCCTAAGAACATGCTGAACGATTGTTGACGAAGGATGACCTAATCGGCTGTGCCATCTCGATGGAGAGACCTTGGTGGCACCAAACGCCTGCCTGCCTGAGCTCAAAGGTGCAGATGAGAGGGGATAGAGGCCACCCCTACATCTGCCTTGGAGGAGGGTTTTCTTCGTTGCCTTGTCCTTGACAAAGAAGTAGTGTGGATGAGTTTCAAGAAAAGCATGGTTATCATGTGATAAGCGATGAGCAGAGATCAAGTTTTTAGTTGCTTTAGGAACATGCAATATATCTTTAAGATGAAGATTGCGAGTAGGGGTATGAATATAGGCTTGACCAACATGGCTAATTTTCATACCTGCGCCGTTAGGCATGTTCACTTGATCCTGGCCAGAGTACTTCTCCCTCATGGTGAGCTTGTCAAGCTCACTGGTGATGTGATCTGTCGCCCCTGTGTCGACGTACCAGTTGGTGTCGACCCCATAGGAGTTGGTGTTGGTGTTGACAGCCGCTGCACTCTTCTCCTTGGTGAACGTGATGTCGAAGCGATGGTAGCACTCCATGGCAACATGATTTGGCTTGGAGCAGATCTGACAGACGACCTCAGGGAGATCGTTGCGGCCTCCTCCTTGGCCGCGACCTCCACGGCCTTGTCTGCGACCACCGCCACATCTGCAGCCGCCGCCACGTCCGCCCCCTCGTCCACCACGACCGCCGCCATGAGAGACGGCGTTGGCAGAGGAGTGAGAGGATTGATGCCCTCCGTCGAACATGGCGAGCCTGTTCTCGAAGCCGACGAGGAGGGAGTAGAGCTCGTTCACCTTGATCGGCTCAACCCTGGCGCACAGGGAGGAGACGAAGCCCATGTAGTCGAAGTCAAGGCCGACGAGGATGTATGACACCATGTCATCGTCGGTGAGGGGCTTCCCAACAGAAGCCAACTCATCTCCGAGCGCCTTCATGCGGCCGATGTACTCGGCAACAGTCGAGGTGCCCTTCTTGGTGTTGGAGATGGCAATCCTCGTGTTCACCACGTGCGCCTGGGTTTGGGAGATGAACATCTCCGTGATGGCAGTCCATGCTGCCGATGCCGTGGTGCAGTGGGCGATCTGGATCATCATAGCAGGTGAGACTGAATTGAACAGAAAACTCAGAACTTGGGAGTCCTGCGCCTTGGCGATCTCATACGCCGGGTTGGGCACATGTGTTGGCTTGCCATCTTTGTCCGCGAGCTTGGGCGCCGGTTCCTCTCTCTCTGGGTTGATGTAGGAGATGAGTTGGGCGCCACGGATGGCAGCAACCGCTTGGGCACGCCACACCAGGAAGTTGGAGCGATGGAGGCGATCGGCGATGGGAATGAGAGTTGGTGCGGCGGCGGCAGTGGAGCTTGAGGCCATGGCTAGGGTTTTGGGATGTGCTAGAGGTTAGGCTCTGAATACCATGTAAAAGATGGTTGAAGCGTATGCTTTCGCAGGGACGCGTTGTGTGTTATATATAGGTCATAGATTACAAGGGAGGTGGTTCAGGTTGTTATTGGATTGATCCTCAAGCTATGATCTATACAAGATAGAGATCAATCTCAACTAACCTAAACCACCTAGAGTACAATGCACGCAACACTTCCTATACGTTGTACGCGGTTTATACTGCACCACCACGTACACATTACATTGTCTAACACTTAGCTCATGGATGCATGGAGACTTCTGGTCCTGGCACTACAAAAAGGTTTTTTTACTGTCAGGTTAGCTTACCGGTTATTTTCATCCACTAAACAACAACGCATGGATTAGCATGAGCATAATCTGGATGATTTAAACTCTACGACAAAACGCGCTCTTGGTTGAAATTATGGAAGTCTCCAGTTACACGAAGATCGGAGTATTTGCTTGGCGACTTGCAAAAACTTCTTTCCCTACTAGCAAGGTCCGCAAGGACAGGAACATGGAGGACACGCCAGAATGTGCCATTTGTCACGCGCCTACAGATACATGGCGTCATTCCCTATTCGACTGTCGCATGGCAAGATGCGTTTGGGCTTTAGCTAATGAAGAGTTAACGGATGTGGTGATTTTAAACCGAACCAATGATGCCAACATCCGGGTTATATGGCTAGTCAATACACTACCACGGGCGATCTAACTCGAGTCGTAGTAATGATATGGGTCATATGGTGGGCTCGGCGACGCGCTATTCATGATGATTAGTACCAAAGTCCATTGAGCACTCATTGTTTCATTGAGAAATTCTTGCAAGAGCTTGAGCTGGTTCCAACCCGTCAATTAACTGCTTCCAGGACCTGCATGTATTGGAGGAGGATCCAAATGTGAGAGACTTGCATGCGAGGAATGATAACCTGTGACTGTTTATGGGGGCGGCCCCAAAGCATGGCTGAGGCTGGAAGCTCATGATATTAAAATGAACGTCGACGACGGCCTTTCCAGGGACGACACCAGGGGTGCGGCCACGATGATCTGCTGGGATCAAAGCGGCCTGTACCTAGGAGCCTCCGCCGTCATTTTTGAAGGACTAGTTGATCCAGCAAGTCTCGAAGCTCAGGTGTGCAAAGAGGCTCTATCTTTAACTGTCGATCTACATGTTAACTCCATGTTCATTGCATCAGACTGTGTCAAAGTGGTGACAAATATCGGCTCTGGAGCTCCCTGTTCCTATGTTACTATCCATCTTCGGCGTTCTTTCCGGGAGATCAAGTTCATCCACGGGCGATGACAACACAATGGAGAGGTGCACTCCGTTGCTAAGGCTGCTTCCTCTCTTCCTACTGGGTGCCATATGTGGTTTTCTATTTTGCCCGATCTTATCTGTATCCCCACGAACATTAGCTTTTACTAAAGGGTGCAATATCTCAAAAAAAAGTTAACAATTGTTCTGTTTTTTTCCTTTTTATCTTTTCAGATCTTTCGTTTGTTCTTTTGTACTTTTTTTATAGGTTTTGCAATGTACAGTGAACTTTTCTGCAATATACGGTGAACATTTTTCAAATACACATTGAACTTTTTTAGTATGTGGTGAACAATTTTCAGTTCGACATTGAACATATTTTTTATAATACGATAAGCATTTCTATAGGCAATTTTTTTAATTGAAACGATGAGCATTTTTTAATACAAACTGATTTTTTTCTTAATATATGGTGAAGTATTTTTAATATAAGCTGAACTTTTTTATAAAACACACGCATAACAATTCTCAAAATTATATTTTTCTCTATTTCAATAGGTTTTTAAAATATCTAGCTCCTAATTAAAATAAAAAACAGCTCGCCTTCAAAGCTGCCGACCCATTTTCCTTGGCTTCAGCGAAGCCACCCCTGATGACGCACACGTGCGTCAATTAGGAGGTCACAACTAGAAATTAGAAATTAGATTTTTATTTGTGGCCTTCCAGGACATTTTGATGTTTGGGATGTATTGATCGACAATGCTGCGGTGGCCTCTTGAGCTACGACAAGATGGGATACTTGGGAATTTCCTAATTGACGCTCACGGCTCACTGCGACAAATAGTCGACCGAATGTATAGGAACTAGCCAGCGAGCAACCTAGTGGACGTGGCTCATAGGCAAGCCTTAGCATAAGGTTTTCTGAATCATTTTCTACCGGTTTTAGGAACCTTCTAGAAGGTTTCTGAACCTTTTTTTGTTTTTGTTTCGCTTTTCTAGTTTTTCTGTTTTATTAGTTTTTTCGTTTCTTTATTATTATTATTATCCACTTTTTCTGTTTCTTTTTTCTTCCATCATAAATTCATAATTCCAGGATTTGAAAATTTGTTCAAAAGTTTAAAAACCGTGTTTTCAAAAATTGGTTCATTTTTAAAAATTCACAATTATCAAAAAAATTGTTTGGAATTTCAAAAAAAAAATCACATTTTTAATAAATGTTCACAAATTTCAAAGAATGTTCAGAAATTGAAAATAATTTCACGTTTAATTTTTTTTCAATTTGTAAAAAAAACATCATGTTTCAAAAAATGTTCGTGTTTTCATAAAAATGTTTACAATTTGAAAAAAATGTTCGTGTTCTTTCAAAAAATGTTTGCGAGTTCACTTTTTGTTCAGAGTTTCAAAACTTTTTCCATTTAAAAAAATTGTTCAAAAATCCAAAAAATGTTCACCTTTCTAATTTTGGTCACGGCTTCAAAATTTGTTCGTGTTTTAAGAAACATTTCAAAAAACATTCACGTTTATCAAAATAAGTTCACTGATTCTAAAATGTCCATGTTTTCAAAAAATGTTCGAGATTTCCAAAAAGTTTCGCCTTCTCATCAAGTTTTTTATTTTTTTTAAATTGTTCACAAATTTTAAAATGTTCGAGTTAAAAAACCACCTTTTTAGAAACAGTCGCGTTGAATTTATTCAAAAAAGTTAACGTCTGTCACTACTTATGTGTTGTACAGTGGCTAGCTAATACAGTTCACAACCTGGAGGTTCGTTGTTCAATTATCACTTCCGGAGTTGTAGTTTCCTGTTTTTTCCCTCTCTGCTTGTTTTTTTTTTGAATTTTTCGCTGTCCGCACGTTGCTGGGCCGGTCCAGTCAGGAGAACCTCTGTGCGGCGTGCGTGTGTGAGATGGGCATGTCATGCCATCCTATATTTTTCCATTCCCACATTTTAAGAATCCTACAAATCAAAAAGTTTGTTTTTATAAGTACACATGGAATTTTTTTATCCTTGAACATTCTTGGTACATACATGAACGCTTACCCAACATAATAGATAAAATAAAAATGTAAAAACATTGAAGGGAAACAAGAATGAAAATTGAGCGTTTGCTTTGAAAGTGTTCTTATAATATCAAGCTCTAATGCACCCCTGAAAACATTAAATTAGTAAAAAATAATAAAAAATATATGATTTTTTCAACAACAAACATTGTTGAATGTACTATTGTAAGGACATATTCCTCCCTATGTGGTTTTGGTAATTGATGACAATGCATTTGCGGACTAATCGTGTGCATTGAGCATTTCAGATATCTCATGTATAGGCACAAGACGTTTCGGTGCCCCTCGGAGCCTATCGAAGACGGCGGTTTTCTATGTTTCTTTTCGGTAGTTTTGAGTCGTACGAAAGCCGTACTATTAAGAGGGGGTCCGCTTCGGAAAGGTTAGGGTGGAATCAACACATACACATCTGTTCCTTTGCACCACCTTTCCTTCGCTTTATTGGAGCACCGTCCGTTTACCCTTGTCTCTGCGAAATGAAGGCTTCCAAATGCTAGAGTATCTGTGGCGTGCGGTAGTACTGCTCAAGGGAGCAGTAGTACCGCTGCCTCTGGCCCTGACACTGGAGCAAGCGGAAGTAGGCGCGGAAGTAATTTTTTTACTTCCGCCCCTACGCGGTAGTACCGCTCCTTGCGAGCAGTAGTACCGTGCCGGATTTTCGCACAGTCCTAAACTCAGCGGAAGTAGTCACGGACATAATTTATTTAGTCTGTGCTTTTTCCAGCCCAGTAGAGCCCTGCCTTGCGGTAGTACCACAGGGGCGCGCGGTAGTACCACTCCGGCAGTTCTACTGCTCGTTGCTATGCGCAACAGGGTCTCGTCTGGTCACTATCGCGCAAGCGGTAGTACCGCAACCGTGTGCGGTAGTACCGCGTGTCGCGGGCTGAGTGAGGGGGTAACGGTTGGATCTTTTCCCCCACTATATAAAGGGGGTCTTCTTCCCCAAAAAGACTACCTCTTCCCTCCCCAAGCTCCATTGTTGCTCAAAGCTCCATTTTCACCCGATCTCTCTCCCTAGCCAATCAAACTTGTTGATTTTCTAGGGATTGGTTGAGAAGGCCCCGATCTACACTTCCACCAAGAGAAATTTGATTCCCCCCACTAATCCCTTGCGTATCTTCTTACTCTTGGGTGTTTGAGCACCCTAGACGGTTGAGGTCACCTCGGAGCCATATCCATTGTGGTGAAGCTTCGTGGTGTCGTTGGGAGCCTCCAATTAAGTTGTGGAGATAGCCCCAACCTTGTTTATAAAGGTTCGGCCACCGCCTCCAAGGGCACCAATAGTGGAATCACGACATCTTGTATTGTGTGAGGGCGTGAAGAGAATATGGTGGCCCTAGCGGCTTCTTTGGGAGCATTGTGCCTCCACACCGCTCCAACGGAGACGTACTTCCTCTCAAAGGGAAGGAACTTCGGTAACACATCCTCGTCTCCACCGGCTCCACTCTTGGTTATCTCTTACCTTTACTTGTGCAAGCTTATATTGTGTTGTATCCCTTGCTTGCTTGTGTGCTTGTTGTTGTTGCATCATATAGGTTGCTCACCTAGTTGCATATCTAGAGAACCTATTTGATGCTACTTTTAATTTGGTAAAGTAAAGCTAAAAATTGTTAGTTGCCTATTCACCCCCCTCTAGTCAACCATATCGATCCTTTCAATTGTTATTAGTGAAGGAAATATGCCCTAGAGGCAATAATAAAGTTATTATTTATTTCCTTATATCATGATAAATGTTTATTATTCATGCTAGAATTGTATTAACCGGAAATATAATACTTGTGTGAATACATAGACAAACAGAGTGTCACTAGTATGCCTCTACTTGACTAGCTCGTTGATCAAAGATGGTTATGTTTCCTAGCCATAGACATGAGTTGTCATTTGATTGACGAGATCACATCATTAGGAGAATGATGTGATTGACTTGACCCATTCCGTTAGCTTAGCACTCGACCGTTTAGTATGTTGCTACTGCTTTCTTCATGACTTATACATGTTCCTATGACTATGAGATTATGCAACTCCCGTTTACCGTAGGAACACTTTGTGTGCTACCAAACGTCACAACATAACTGGGTGATTATAAAGGTTCTCTACAGGTGTCTCCGAAGGTACTTGTTGGGTTGGCATATTTCGAGATTAGGATTTGTCACTCCGATTGTCGGAGAGGTATCTCTGGGCCTACTCAGTAACGCACATCACTATAAGCCTTGCAAGCATTGTTACTAATGAGTTAGTTGCGGGATGATGTATTACGGAACGAGTAAAGAGACTTGCCGGTAATGAGATTGAACTAGGTATTGAGATACCGACGATCGAATCTCGGGTAAGTAACATACCGACGACAAAGGGAACAACGTATGTTGTTATGCGGTTTGACCGATAAAGATCTTCGTAGAATATGTGGGAGCCAATATGAGCATCCAGGTTCCGCTATTGGTTATTGACCGGAGACGTGTCTCAGTCATGTCTACATAGTTCTCGAACCCGTAGGGTCCGCACGCTTAATGTTTCGATGACAGTTATATTATGAGTTTATATGTTTTGATGTACCGAAAGGTTGTTCGGAGTCCCGGATGTGATCACGGACATGACGAGGAGTCTCGAAATGGTCGAGACATAAAGATTGATATATTGGAAGCCTATATTTGGATATCGGAAGTGTTCCGGGTGAAATCGGGATTTTACTGGAGTACCGGGAGGTTACCGGAACCCCCCGGCAACATAATGGGCCTTAGTGGGCCTAGGTGGAAGAGAGGAGAGGCGGCGCAAAGGGGGAGAGGTGCGGCCAGCCTTGGGGCACGCCATGAGGAGTCCTACTCCCACCGGGAGTAGGACTCCCCCCTTTTCCTAGTTGGATTAGGACTTGGGAGGGGGGAAAGAGGAGAGGGAGAAGAAGGAAGGGGGCAGGGGGGCACCCCATAGACAACAATTGATCTATTGATCTCTTAGCCGTGTGCGGTGCCCCCTCCACCATATTACACCTCGATAATATCGTAGCGGTGCTTAGGCGAAGCCCTGTGTCGGTAGAACATCATCATCGTCACCACGCCGTCGTGCTGACGAAACTCTCCCTCAACACTCGGCTGGATCGGAGTTCAAGGGACGTCATCGAGCTGAACGTGTGCTGAACTCGGAGGTGCCGTGCATTCGGTACTTGATCGGTCGGATCGTGAAGACGTACGACTACATCAACCGCGTTGTGTTAACGCTTCCGCTTTCGGTCTATGAAGGTACGTGGACAACACTCTCCCCTCTCGTTGCTATGCATCACCATAATCTTGCGTGTGCGTAGGATTTTTTTTGAAATTACTACGTTCCCCAACAGTGGTATCCGAGCCTGGTTTTATGCGTAGATGTCATATGCACGAGTAGAACACAAGTGAGTTGTGGGCGATATAAGTCATACTGCTTACCAGCATGTCATACTTTGGTTCGGCGGTATTGTTGGATGAAGCGGCCCGGACCGACATTACGCGTACGCTTACGCGAGACTGGTTCTACCGACGTGCTTTGCACATAGGTGGCTGGCGGGTGTCAGTTTCTCCAACTTTAGTTGAACCGAGTGTGGCTACGCCCGGTCCTTGCGAAGGTTAAAACACCACCAACTTGACAGACTATCGTTGTGGTTTTGATGCGTAGGTAAGAATGGTTCTTGCTAAACCCGTAGCAGCCACGTAAAACTTGCAAGAACAAAGTAGAGGACGTCTAACTTGTTTTTGCAGGGCATGTTGTGATGTGATATGGTCAAAGCATGATGCTAAATTTATTGTATGAGATGATCATGTTTTGTAACTGAGTTATCGACAACTGGCAGGAGCCATATGGTTTGTCTCTTTATTGCATAAGATGCAAGCGCCAAATAATTGCTTTACTTTATCGCTATGCGATAGCAATAGTTGCAAGAGCAATAGTTGGCGAGACGACCATGTGATGACACATTGATATAGATCAAGATGATGGAGATCATGGTGTCATGCCGGTGACGATGGAGATCATGACGATGCTTTGGAGATGGAGATCAAAGGCACAAGATGATGATGGCCATATCATGTCACATATTATGATTGCATGTGATGTTTATCTTTTATACATCTTATTTTGCTTAGTTCGGCGGTAGCTTTATAAGATGATCTCTCACTAAATTATCAAGTTATAAGTGTTCTCCCTGAGTATGCACCGTTGCGAAAGTTCTTCGTGCTGAGACACCACGTGATGATCGGGTGTGATGGGCTCTACGTTCAAATACAACGGGTGCAAAACAGTTGCACACGCGGAATACTCAGGTTAAACTTGACGAGCCTAGCATATAACAGATATGGCCTCGGAACACTGAGACCGAAAGGTCGAGCGTGAATCATATAGTAGATATGATCAACATAGTGATGTTCACCATTGAAACTACTCCATCTCACGTGATGATCGGACATGGTTTAGTTGATTTGGATCACGTGATCACTTAGAGGATTAGAGGGATGTCTATCTAAGTGGGAGTTCTTAAGTAATATGATTAATTGAACTTTAATTTATCATGAACTTAGTCTTGGTAGTATTAGCATATCTATGTTGTAGATCAATAGCTCGCGTTGTTGCTTCCCTATGTTTTATATATGTTCCTAGAGAAAACTAAGTTGAAAGATGTTAGTAGCAATGATGCGGATTGGATCCGTGATATGAGGTTTATCCTCATTGCTGCACAGAAGAATTATGTCCTTGATGCACCGCTAGGTGACAGACCTATTGCAGGAGCAAATGCAGACGTTATGAACGTTTGGCTAGCTCAATATGATGACTACTTGATAGTTTAGTGCACCATGCTTAACGGCTTAGAATTGGGACTTCAAAGACGTTTTGAACGTCATGGACCATATGAGATGTTCCAGGAGTTGAAGTTAATATTTCAAGCAAATACCCGAGTTGAGAGATATGAAGTCTCCAACAAGTTCTATATCTAAAAGATGGAGGAGAATAGCTCAAGCAGTGAGCATGTGCTCAGATTGACTGGGTACTACAATCGCTTGAATCAAGTGGGAGTTAATCTTCCAGATAAAATATTGATTGACAGAATTCTCTAGTCACCATCACCAAGTTAGTAGAACTTCATGATGAACTATAGTATGCAAGGGATGACGAAAGTAATTCCCGAGCTCTTCGCGATGCTGAAATCGACGAAGTTAGAAATCAAGAAAGAGCATCAAGTGTTGATGATTAACAAGACCACTAGTTTTAAGAAAAGGGCAAAGGGATAGAAGGGGAACTTCAAGAAGAACGGCAAGCAAGTTGCTGCTCAAGTGAAGAAGCCCAAGTCTGGACCTAAGCCCGAGACTAAGTGCTTCTACTGCAAAGGGACTGGTCACTGGAAGCGGAACTACCCCAAGTATTTGGTGGATAAGAAGGATGGCAAAGTGAACAAAGGTATATTGGATATACATGTTATTGATGTGTATTTTACTAGTGTTCGTAGCAACCCCTCGGTATTTGATACTGGTTCAGTTGCTAAAGAGTAGTAACTCGAAACGGGAATTGCATAATGAACAGAAACTAGTTAAGGATGAAGTGACGATGTGTATTGGAAGTGGTTCCAAGATTGATATGATCATCATCGCACACTCCCTATACTTTCGGGATTAGTGTTGAACCTAAATAAGTGTTACTTGGTGTTTGCGTTGAGCATGAATATGATTTGATCATGTTTATTGCAATACGGTTATTCATTTAAGTTAGAGAATAATTGTTGTTCTGTTTACATGAATAAAACCTTATATGGTTACACACCCAATGAAAATGGTTCGTTGGATCTCGATCGTAGTGATACATATATTCATAATATTGAAGCCAAAAGATGCAAAGTTAATAATGATAGTGCAACTTATTTGTGGCACTGCCGTTTAGGTCATATTGGTGTAAAGCGCATGAAGAAACTCCATGCTGATGGGCTTTGGAATCACTTGATTATGAATCACTTGATGCTTGCGAACCATGCCTTATGGGCAAGATGACTAAGACTCCATTCTCCGGAACAATGGAGCGAGCAACTGACTTATTGGAAATAATACATACTGATGTATGTGATCCGATGAGTGTTGAGGCTCGTGGCGGGTATCGTTATTTTCTGACCTTCACAGATGATTTGAGCAGATATGGGTATATCTACTTGATGAAACATAAGTCTGAAGCATTTGAAAAGTTTAAAGAATTTTAGAGTGAAGTGGAAAATCATCGTGACAAGAAAATAAGGTTTCTACGATCTGATCGCGGAGACAAATATTTGAGTTACGAGTTTGGTCTTCAATTAAAACAATGTGGAATAGTTTCACAAATTCGTGCCACCTGGAACACCACAGCATAATGGTGTGTCCGAACGTCATAACCGTACTTTATTGGATATAGTGCAATCTATGATGTTTCTTACCGATTTACCGCTATCGTTTTGGGGTTATGCTTTAGAGACAGCTGCATTCACGTTAAATAGGGCACCATCGAAATCCGTTGAGACGACGCCTTATGAACTGTGGTTTGGCAAGAAACCAAAGTTGTCGTTTCTTAAAGTTTGGGGCTGCGATGCTTATGTGAAAAAACTTCAACTTGATAAGCTCGAACCCAAATTGGAGAAATGTGTCTTCATAGGATACCCAAAGGAGACTGTTGGGTACACTTTCTATCACAGATCCGAAGGCAAAACTTTTGTTGCTAAATTCGGAAATTTTCTGGAGAAGGAGTTTCTCTCGAAAGAAGTGAGTGGGAGGAAAGTAGAACTTGATGAGGTAACTGTACCTGCTCCCTTATTGGAAAGTAGTTCATCACAGAAACCAGTTTCTGCGACACCTACACCAATTAGTGAGGAAGTTAATGATGATGATCATGAAACTTCAGATCAAGTTATTACTGAACCTCGTAGGTCAACCAGAGTAAGATCCGCACCAGAGTGGTACGGTAATCCTGTTCTGGAGGTTATGTTACTAGACCATGATGAACCTACGAACTATGAAGAAGCGATGGTGAGCCCAGATTCCGCAAAATGGCTTGAGGCCATGAAATCTAAGATGGGATCCATGTATGAGAACAAAGTGTGGACTTTGGTTGACTTGCCCGATGATCGGCAAGCCATAGAAAATAAATGGATCTTCAAGAGGAAGACGGACGCTGATAGTAGTGTTACTATCTACAAAGCTAGACTTGTCGAAAAAAGGTTTTTGACAAAGTTCAAGGTGTTGACTACGATGAGATTTTCTCACTCGCAGCGATGCTTAAGTCTGTCCGAATCATGTTAGCAATTGCCGCATTTTATGAAATCTGGCAAATGGATAAACAAAACTGCATTCCTTAATGGATTTATTAAAGAAGAGTTGTATATGATGCAACCAGAAGGTTTTGTCAATCCTAAAGGTGCTAACAAAATATGCAAGCTCCAGCGATCCATCTATGGACTGGTGCAAGCATCTCAGAGTTGGAATATACGCTTTGATGAGTTGATCAAAGCATATAGTTTTATACAGACTTGCGGTGAAGCCTGTATTTACAAGAAAGTGAGTGGGAGCACTACAGGATTTCTGATAAGTATATGTGAATGACATATTGTTGATTGGAAATAATGTAGAATTATTCTGCAAAGCATAAACGAGTGTTTGAAAGGAGTTTTTTAAAGAAAGACATCAGTGAAGCTACTTACATATTGAGCATCAAGATCTATAGAGATAGATCAAGACGCTTGATAAGTTTTTCAATGAGTACATACCTTGACAAGATTTTGAAGTAGTTCAAAATGGAACAGTCAAAGAAAGAGTTCTTGCCTGTGTTACAAGGTGTGAAATTGAGTAAGACTCAAAGCCCGACCACGGCAGAAGATAGAAAGAGAATAAAGTCATTCCCTATGCCTTGGCCATAGGTTCTATAAAGTATGCCATGCTGTGTACCAGATCTATTGTATACCCTACACTGATCTTGGCAAGGGAGTACAATAGTGATCTAGGAGTAGATCACTGGACAGCGGTCAAAATTATCCTTAGTGGATTAAGCATATGTTTCTCGATTATGGAGGTGACAAAAAGGGTTTGTCGTAAAGGGTTACGTCGATGTAAATTTTGACACTGATCCAGATGAATCTAAGTCTCAATCTGGATACATATTGAAAGTGGGAGCAATTAGCTAGAGTAGCTCCGTGCAGAGCATTGTAGACATAGACATTTGCAAAATACTTACGGATCTGAATGTGACAGACCCGTTGACTAAAACTATCTCACAAGCAAAACATGATCACACCTTAGTACTGTTTGGGTGTTAACCACATAGCGATGTGAACTAGATTATTGACTCTAGTAAACCCTTTGGGTGTTGGTCACATGACGATGTGAACTATGGGTGTTAATCACATGGTGATGTGAAATATTGATGTTAAATCACATGGCGATGTGGTCTAGATTATTGACTCTAGTGCAAGTGGGAGACTGAAGGAAATATGCCCTAGAGGCAATAATAAAGTTATTATTTATTTCCTTATATCATGATAAATGTTTATTATTCATGCTAGAATTGTATTAACTGGAAACATAATACTTGTGTGAATACATAGACAAACAGAGTGTCACTAGTATGCCTCTACTTGACTAGCTCGTTGATCAAAGATGGTTATGTTTCCTAGCCATAGACATGAGTTGTCATTTGATTGACGAGATCACATCATTAGGAGAATGATGTGATTGACTTGACCCATTCCGTTAGCTTAGCACTCGATCGTTTAGTATGTTGCTACTGCTTTCTTCATGACTTATACATGTTCCTATGACTATGAGATTATGCAACTCCCGTTTACCGTAGGAACACTTTGTGTGCTACCAAACGTCACAACGTAACTGGGTGATTATAAAGGTGCTCTACATGTGTCTCCGAAGGTACTTGTTGGGTTGGTGTATTTCGAGATTAGGATTTGTCACTCCGATTGTCGGAGAGGTATCTCTGGGCCCACTCAGTAATGCACATCACTATAAGCCTTGCAAGCATTGTTACTAATGAGTTTGTTGCGGGATGATGTATTACGGAACGAGTAAAGAGACTTGCCGGTAACGAGATTGAACTAGGTATTGAGATACCGACGATCGAATCTCGGGTAAGTAACATACCGATGACAAAGGGAACAACGTATGTTGTTGTGCGGTTTGACCGATAAAGATCTTCGGAGAATATGTGGGAGCCAATATGAGCATCCAGGTTCCGCTATTGGTTATTGACCGGAGACGTGTCTCAGTCATGTCTACATAGTTCTCGAACCCGTAGGTTCCGCACGCTTAACGTTTTGATGACAGTTATATTATGAGTTTATATGTTTTGGTGTACCGAAGGTTGTTCGGAGTCCCGGATGTGATCACGGACATGACGAGGAGTCTCGAAATGGTCGAGACATAAAGATTGATATATTGGAAGCCTATATTTGGATATCGGAAGTGTTCCGGGTGAAATCGGGATTTTATCGGAGTACCGGGAGGTTACCGGAACCCCCGGCAACATAATGGGCCTTAGTGGGCCTAGGTGGAAGAGAGGAGAGGCGGCTAGGGCTGGGCCGCGTGCCCCTCCCCCCTAGTCCGAATAGGACAAGGAGAAGGGGGCGGCGCCCCCCTTCCTTCTTCTCCCTCTCCTCTTTCCCCCTCCCAAGTGCTAATGCAACTAGGAAAAGGGGGGGGGGAGTCCTACTCCCGGTGGGAGTAGGACTCCTCATGGCGCGCCCCAAGGCTGGCCGCACCTCTCCCCCTTTGCTCCTTTATATACGGGGGCAGGGGGTCACCCCATAGACAACAATTGATCTATTGATCTCTTAGCCGTGTGCGGTGCCCCCTCCACCATATTACACCTCGATAATATCGTAGCGGTGCTTAGGCGAAGCCCTGCGTCGGTAGAACATCATCATCGCCACCACGCCGTCGTGCTAACGAAACTCTCCCTCAACACTCGACTGGATCGGAGTTCGAGGGACGTCATCGAGCTGAACGTGTGCTGAACTCGGAGGTGCCGTGCGTTCCGTACTTGATCGGTCGGATCGTGAAGACGTACGACTACATCAACCGCGTTGTGTTAACGCTTCCGCTTTTGGTCTACGAAGGTACGTGGACAACACTCTCCCCTCGTTGCTATGCATCACCATAATCTTGCGTGTGCGTAGGAAATTTTTTGAAATTACTACGTTCCCCAACAATTAGAGCCTCATCTTGTTATTAAGGACTTTGTCGTCCGAAGAGTATGGTTGACCCCACGGACGAGGTGGAGGAGCACCCCGGTGCGAGTCCCACTTTGTCTGCGGCCGATGGGGGATCCTCGATCTCTCGTGAGGAGTTCAATGTGGCCTTGGACACATTCAAAACCTCCACGATGACCGAGGTCAAAGGCATGCTTAAGAATTTTCTTGATGGTCTTAAATTATCCACCGCACCATTGGACGTGGTCGATCCCACTAACAAGGTGACGGATGCTAACTCCAACAAGGGGGAAGCTACTAGTGATCAAGTTCCTTTGACTAGTGGTAGAAGTGGAAATGGCATCTTTGCCCATGTTGAACCTCCACTTACTTATGGAGGACCGGTTGCCTCCACGCATATGAATCATGTTGGTCCTCCTCCTAAGCTTGTGAAAAAAATGAGGATTTTGCTTCTTGGGTGTATCGCTTTAAACATCATTTAAATCATAGTTC
Organism: Aegilops tauschii subsp. strangulata; assembly: GCF_002575655.3. Lineage (NCBI taxonomy): Eukaryota > Viridiplantae > Streptophyta > Magnoliopsida > Poales > Poaceae > Aegilops > Aegilops tauschii. The sequence continues at coordinate 426,864,291 of NC_053035.3, forward strand.
TACTAATCTTTGGAGAATTATTGAGCAAGGTTTCTACCCGCACGACCCAATCAACTTCACTCCTAGAGAAGCCGCGGATCATCAATTCAACGAGTCCGCTCTCTTCATTCTCCAAGAAGCCATTCCTCCCGAAGATATTGCACACCTCCGTCCTTTCACCATGGCCAAGGAAGCATGGCAACATGTTGTTTCCATTTACAAGGGAAGCGCAAGCATTCAACATTCAAACTTTGAAGTAGTGCAAGATGAAGCCGATGAGTTTGCAATGATTGAAGATGAAGAACCTCGAGAGCTTTACCGGAGATTAACCACTCTCGTGGTCTCACTCCGTGATCATGGCAGCAAGGATACATATGACAATTGGATCAAGCGCAAGTTTCTCAAGGCCATGATGCCTTACCATAAGGCCATGTCCTTCGTCATCTGTCAAAGGCCGAACTTCCACGCCTTGTCCTCAAGTGAAGTGTTGGATGAGTTTGTTGCAATGAGGATCTTGGACAAGACCGCCGACAATGCGGTGTTGCGTTCTCAACGAGCAAAGAAGCCCAACCTTGCTTTGAAGGCCAAGGGTGAAGAGGAAGAAGAGGAGTGTTACCCTGAAGATACCAAGTATGCATATCATGAGCACATGGCTCTAGCTTCACGGCAATTTGGAGCAAGAAGAACTCAAAGCCCAACTTCAACAAGAACAACTCAAGTGGCGCCAAGGGCAAGCAACGTGTGAGGACATGCTATAATTGTGGCAATGTGAGCCACTTTGTTGCGGATTGCCCATACGAGAAGAGGGAAGACAATGGTGGCAAGCTTATCCGAAAAGACAAGGCCAAGTCCTTCAAGGGGTTGGTGTTGGGAACGTAGTATTTCAAAAAATTTACCTACGATCACGCAAGATCTATCTAGGAGATGCATAGCAACGAGAGGCGAGAGTGTGTCCACGTACCCTCGTAGACCGAAAGCGGAAGCGTTTAGTAACGCGGTTGATGTAGTCAAACATCTTCGTGATCCAACCGTTCCAAGCACCGAACGTACGACACCTCCGTGTTCAGCACACGTTCAGCTCGATGACGTCCCTCGGGCTCTTGATCCAGTTGAGGCCGAGGGAGAGTTCCGTCAGCACGACGGCGTGGCGATGGTGATGATGAAGTTACCGGCGCAGGGCTTCGCCTAAGCACTATGATGATATGACCGAGGTGTGTAACTGTGGAGGGGGGCACCGCACACGGCTAGGAACAATTGATGTGTGTTCTAGTGGTGCCCTCCTGATACGTCTCCAACGTATCTATAATTTTTTATTGTTCCATGCTATTATATTATCTGTTTTCGATGTTTAATGGGCTTTAATATGCACTTTTATATTATTTTTGGGAATAACCTACTAACCAAAGGCCCATTGCAAATTGCTGTTTTTTTTGCCTATTTCAGTGTTTCGCAGGAAAGGAATATCAAACGGAGTCCAAACGGAATGAAACCTTCGGGAGAATCGTTTTTGGGAAAAACGCAATCCAGGAGACTTGGAGTGGACGTCAAGGAAGAAACGAGGCGGCCAAGAGGTAGGAGGGCGCGCCCAGGGGGTAGGCGCGCCCCCACCCTCGTGGGCCCCTCGTGGCTCCACCGACCTACTTCTTTCGCCTATATATACTCATATACCCCGAAAACATCAAGGAGCACCACGAAACCCTATTTCCACCGCCGCAACCTTCTGTACCCGTGAGATCCCATCTTGGGGCCTTTTCCGGCGCTCGGCCGGAGGGGGAATCGATCACGGAGGGCTTCTACATCAACACCATAGCCTCTCCAATGATGTGTGAGTAGTTTACCACAGACCTTCGGGTCCATAGTTATTAGCTAGATGGCTTCTTCTCTCTCTTTGGATCTCAATACAAAGTTCTCTTCGATCTTCTTGAAGATCTATTCGATGTAATACTTTTTGCAGTGTGTTTGTCGAGATCCGATGAATTGTGGGTTTATGTTCAAGATTATCTATGAATAATATTTGAATCTTCTCTGAATTCTTTTATGCATGATTTGATATCTTTGCAAGTCTCTTCGAATTATCAGTTTGGTTTGGCCTACTAGATTGATCTTTCTTGCAATGGGAGAAGTGCTTAGCTTTGGGTTCAATCTTGCGGTGCTCGATCCCAGTGACAGTAGGGGAAACGACACGTATTGTATTGTTGCCATCGAGGATAAAAAGATGGAGTTTATATCATATTGCTTGAGTTTATCCCTCTACATCATGTCATCTTGCCTAATGCGTTACTCTGTTCTTATGAACTTAATACTCTAGATGCATGCTGGATAGCGGTCGATGTGTGGAGTAATAGTAGTAGATGCAGAATCGTTTCGGTCTACTTGTCACGGACGTGATGCCTATATACATGATCATGCCTAGATATTCTCATAACTATGCGCTCTTCTATCAATTGCTCGACAGTAATTTGTTCACCCACCGTAATACTTATGCTATCTTGAGAGAAGCCACTAGTGAAACCTATGGCCCCCGGGTCTATTTTCCATCATATAAGTTTCCAATCTATTTTGTTTTGCAATCTTTACTTTTCAATCTATACAACAAAAATACCAAAAATAGTTATCTTATTATCTCTATCAGATCTCACTTTTGCAAGTGGCTGTGAAGGGATTGACAACCCCTTTATCACGTCCGTTGCAAGGTTCTTAATTGGTTGTGCAGGTACTAGGGACTTGCGTGTAGTCTCCTACTGGATTGATACCTTGGTTCTCAAAAACTGAGGGAAATACTTATGCTACTTTGCTGCATCACCCTTTCCTCTTCAAGGGAAAACCAACGCATGCTCAAGAGGTAGCACCTCCCCACATATATAAAGAAGGGAGAGGGAGGGAGGCAGCCTAGGGTGCGCCCAAGTAGGAGGAATCCTACTTGGGCCCCTAGTCCAATTCGCCCCCCTTACCATATTTGGACAAGGGGGAAAGAAAGGAGGGGGGAGGGGAAGGAAGTAGGAGTCCTACTTCATACTTTCCTTTTCCTCCTCTCCTTTCCCTTTCTCCCCATGTGGATGGACCTATAGGGGGCGCACCAGCCCCTTGTGGGCTGGTGTGTTCCCTTACTTGGCCCATTAAGCCCATATCTTTGCCGGGGGTTGCCCGGAACCACTTCTGGTGACCCGGTATCACCCGGAACACTTCCGGTGTCCAAATACCATCGTCCTATATATGAATCTTTACCTCTCGACCATTTCGAGACTCCTCGTCATGTCCGTGATCTCATCCGGGACTCCGAACAAACTTCGGTCATCAAATCACATAACTCATAATACAAATCGTCATCGAACGTTAAGCGTGCGGACCCAACGGGTTCGAGAACTATGCAGACATGACCGAGACACATCTCCGGTCAATAACCAATAGCGGAACCTGGATGCTCATATTGGCTCCTACATATTCTACGAAGATCTTTATCGGTCAAATCGGATAACAACATACGTTGTTCCCTTTGTCATCGGTATGTTACTTGCCCGAGATTCGATCGTCAGTATCCTCATACCTAGTTCAATCTCGTTACCGGCAAGTCTCTTTACTCGTTCCGTAATGCATCATCCTGTAACTAACTCATTAGTCACATTGCTTGCAAGGCTTATAGTGATGTGCATTACCGAGAGGGCCTAGAGATACCTCTCTGATACTCGGAGTGACAAATCCTAATCTCGATCTATGACAACTCAACAAACACCATCGAAGACACCTGTAGAGCATCTTTATAATCACCCAGTTACGTTGTGACGTTTGATAGCACACAAGGTGTTCCGCCGGTATTCGGGAGTTACATAATCTCATAGTCAGAGGAACATGTATAAGTCATGAAGAAAGCAATAGCAATAAAACTAAACGATCATTATGCTAAGCTAACGGATGGGTCTTGTCCATCACATCATTCTCTTATGATGTGATCCCATTCATCAAATGACAACACATGTCTATGGTTAGGAAACTTAACCATCTTTGATTAACGAGCTAGTCAAGTAGAGGCATACTAGGGACACTCTATTTTGTCTATGTATTCACACATGTATCAAGTTTCCGATTAATAGAATTCTACCATGAATAATAAACATTTATCATGATATAAGGAAATATAAATAACAACTTTATTATTGCCTCTAGGGAATATTTCCTTCAGTCTCCCACTTGCACTAGAGTCAATAACCTAGTTCACATCGCCATGTGATTTAACACCAATAGTTCACATCACCATGTGATTTAACACCCATTGTTCACATCGCTATGTGACCAACACCCAAAGGGTTTACTAGAGTCAATAATCTAGTTCACATCGCTATCTGATTAACACCCAAAGAGTACTAAGGTGTGATCATGTTTTGCTTGTGAGAGAGGTTTAGTCAATGGGTCTGCCACATTCAGATCCATATGTATTTTGCAAATTCTTATGTCTATAATGCTCTGCACAGAGCTACTCTAGCAAAATGCTCCCACTTTCAATATGTATCCAGATCGAGACTCAGAGTCATCCAGATCGGTGTCAAAGCTTGCATCAAGGTAACTCTTTACGACGAACTCTTTATCACCTCCATAACCGAGAAATATTTCCTTAGTCCTCTAAGGATAATTTTGACCGCTATCCAGTGATCTACTCCTAGATCACTATTGTACTCCCTTGCCAAAATCAGGGCAGGGTATACAATAGGTCTGGTACACAGCATGGCATACTTTATAGAACCTATGGCTGAGGCATAGGGAATGACTTTCATTCTCTCTCTATCTTCTGCCGTGGTCGGGCTTTGAGTCTTACTCAACTTCACACCTTGCAACATAGGCAAGAACTCCTTCTTTGACTGTTCCATTTTAAACTACTTCAAAAACTTGTCAAGGTATGTACTCATTGAAAAAACTTATCAAGTGTCTTGATCTATCTCTATAGATCTTGATGCTCAATACGTAAGCAGCTTCACCGAGGTCTTTCTTTGAAAAACACCTTTCAAACACTCCTTTATGATCTCCAGAAAATTCTACATCATTTCCGATCGACAATATGTCATTCACATATACTTATCAGAAAGGCTGTAGTGCTCCCACTCACTTTCTTGTAAATACAAGCTTCACCGCAAGTCTGTATAAAACTATATGCTTTGATCAACTCATCAAAGCGTATATTCCAAATCTGAGATGCTTGCACCAGTCCATAGATGGATCGCTGGAGCTTTGCACACTTTGTTAGCACCTTTATGATCGACAAAACCTTCTGGTTGCATCATATACAACTCTTTAAGAAATCCATTAAAGAATGCAGGTTTGACATCCATTTGCCAAATTTCATAAAATGCGGCAATTGCTAACATGACAGACTTTTAAGCATCGATACAAGTGAGAAAATCTCATTGTAGTCAACACCTTGAACTTGTCGAAAACATTTTTGCGGCAATTCGAGCTTTGTAGATAGTAATACTACCATCATCGTCCGTATTCCTCTTGAAGATCCATTAATTCTCAATGGCTCGCCGATCATCGGACAAGTCAATCAAAGTCCATACTTTGTTCTCATACATGGACCCTATCTCAGATTTCATGGCCTTAAGCCATTTCGCGGAATCTGGGCTCATCATCGCTTCCTCATAGTTCATAGGTTCGTCATGGTCTAGTAACATGATTTCCAGAACAGGATTACCGTACCACTCTGGTGCGGACCATACTCTGGTTGACCTACGAGGTTCGGTAGTAACTTGATCTCATCAAGTTCTACTTTCCTCCCACTCATTTCTTTCGAGAGAAACTCCTTCTCTAGAAAGGATCCATTCTTAGCAACAAATATATTGCCTTCGGATCTGTGATAGAAGGTGTACCCAGCAGTCTTCTTTGGGTATCCTATGAAGACACATTTCTCCGATTTGGGTTCGAGCTTATCAGGTTGAAGCTTTTTCACATAAGCATCGCAACCCCAAACTTTAAGAAACGACATCTTAGGTTTCTTGCCAAACCACAGTTCATACGGTGTCATCTCAACGGATTTATATGGTGCCCTATTTAACATGAATGCAGTTGTCTCTAATGCATAATCCCAAACCGATAGTGGTAACTCAGTAAGAGACATCATAGATAGCACCATATCTAATAAAGTACGGTTACAACGTTCGGACACACCATTATGCCGTGGTGTTCCAGGTGGCGTGAGTTGCGAAACTATTCCACATTGTTTTAATTGAAGGCCAAACTCATAACTCAAATATTAGTCTCTGCAATCAGATCATAGAAACTTTATTTTCTTGTTACGATGATTCTCCACGTCACTCTGAAATTATTTGAACTTTTCAAATGTTTCAGACTTGTGTTTCATCAAGTAGATATACCCATATCTGCTCAAATCATGTGTGAAGGTCAGAAAATAACGATACCCGCCGTGAGCCTCAATACTCATCGGACCGCATACATCGGTATGTATTATTTCCAATAAGTCAGTGGCTCGCTCCATTGTTCCAGAGAACGGAGTATTAGTCATCTTGCCCATGAGGCATGGTTCGCAAGCATCAAATGATTGATAATCAAGTGATTCCAAAAGTCCATCCGCATGGAGTTTCTTCATGCTCCTTACACCAATATGACCTAAACGGCAGTGCCACAAGTATGTTGCACTATCATTATCAACTTTGCATGTTTTGGCATCAATATTATGAATATGTGTATCACTACAATCGAGATTCAATAAACCATTTATATTAAGTGTATGACCATAGATGGTTTTATTCATGTAAATAGAACAACAATTATTCTTTGACTTAAATGAACGACCGTATTGCAATAAACATGATCCAATCATATTCATGCTCAACGCAAACACCAAATAATATTTATTTTAGGTTCAACACTAATCCCGAAGGTAAAGGGAGTGTGCGATGGTGATCTTATCAACATTGGAATCACTTCCAATACACATCATCACCTCGCCCTTAACTAGTCTCTGTTTATTTTGCAACTCCTGTTTCGAGTTACTACTCTTAGCAACTGAACCAGTATCAAATACCGAGGGGTTGCTATAAACACTAGTAAAGTACACATCAATAACATGTATATCAAATATACTTTTATTCACTTTGCCATCCTTCTTATCCGCCAAGTATTTGGGGTAGTTCTGCTTCCAGTGACCATTCCCTTTGCAGTAGAAGCACTCAGTTCCAGGGTTAGGTCTAGCTTTGGGCTTTTTCACGTGAGTGGCAACTTGCTTGCCATTCTTCTTGAAGTTCCTTTCTTTTCCTTGCCCTTTTACTTGAAACTAGTGGTCTTGTCAATTGTCAACACTTGATGCTTTTTCTTGATTTCTACCTTCGCCGATTTCAGCATCGCGAAGAGCTTGGAAATTGTTTCCGTTATCACGAAGTTCTAGTAACTCGGTGATAGTGACTAGAGAACTCTGTCAATCACTACCTTATCTGGAAGATTAACTCCCACTTGATTCAAGTGATTGTAGTACTCAGACATTCTGAGGACATGCTCACTAGCTGATCTATTCTCCTCCATCTTGTAGGCAAAGTACTTTGGTAGAGGTCTCATACCTATTAACACCGGCATGAGTCTGAAATACCAATTTCAACTCTTGGAACATCTCATATGCTCCATGTCGTTCAAAACATTTTTGAAGTCCCGGTTCTAAGCCGTAAAGCATGGTGCACTAAACTATCAAGTAGTCATCATACCGAGCTTGTCAAACGTTCATAACGTCTGCATCTGCTCCTGCAATAGGTCTGTCACCTAGCGGTGCATCAAGGACATAATTCTTCTATGCAGCAATGAGGATAATCCTCAGATCACAGACCAAGTCCGCATCATTGCTACTATCATCTTTCAACTTATTTTTCTCTAGGAACATATCAAAAATAAACGGGGAGCTACATCGCAAGCTATTGATCTACAACATAGTTATGCAAATACTATCAGGACTAAGTTCATGATAAATTAAAGTTCAATTAATCATATTACTTAAGAACTCCCACTTAGATAGACATTCCTCTAGTCATCTAAATGATCACGTGATCCATATCAACTAAACCAGGTCCGATCATCACGTGAGATGGAGTAGTTTTCAATGGTGAACATCACTATGTTGATCATATCTATTATATGATTCACGTTCGACCTTTCGGTCTCAGTGTTCCAAGGCCATATCTGCATATGCTAGGCTCGTCAAGTTTAACCCGAGCATTCTGCGTGTGCAAAACTGGCTTGCACCCGTTGTATGTGAACGTAGAGCTTATCACACCCGATCATCACGTGGTGTCTCGGCACGGCGAACTGTCGCAACAGTGCATACTCAGGGAGAACACTTATACCTTGAAATTTAGTGAGGGATCATCTTATAATGCTACCGTCGTACTAAGAAAAATAAGATGCATAAAAGATAAACATCACATGCAATCAAAATATGTGACATGATATGGCCATCATCATCTTGTGCCTTTGATCTCCATCTCCAAAGTCCATCATGATCTCCATCGTCACAGGCATGACAGCATGATCTCCATCATCTTGATCTCTATCAACATGTCATCACATGGTTGTCTCGCCAACTATTGCTTTTGCAACTATTGCTATCGCATAGCGATAAAGTAAAGCAACTAGGCGCTTGCATCTTATGCAATAAAGAGACAACCATAAAGCTCCTGCCAGTTGCCGATAACTTTAACAAAACATGATCATCTCATACAACAAATTATATCACATCATGTCTTGACCATATCACATCACAACATGCCCTGCAAAAACAAGTTAGACGTCCTCTACTTTGTTGTTGCAAGTTTTACGTGGCTGCTGCGGGCTTCTAGCAAGAACCGTTCTTACCTACGCATCAAAACCACAACGATTTTTTGTCAAGTGTGTTGTTTTAACCTTAAACAATGACCAGCTGTAGTCAAATTCGATTCTATTAAAGTTGGAGAAACAGACACCCGCCAACCACCTTTATGCAACACAAGTTGCATGTCTGTCGGTGGAACCGGTCTCATGAACGTGGTTATGTAAGGTTGGTCCGGGCCGCTTCATCCAACAATACCGCCGAATCAAAATAAGACGTTGGTGGTAAGCAGTATGACTATTGTCGCCTGATACGTCTCCGTCGTATCTACTTTTCCAAACACTTTTGCCCTTGTTTTGGACTCTAACTTGCATGATTTGAATGGAACTAACCCGGATTGACGCTGTTTTCAGCAGAATTGCCATGGTGTTATTTTTGTGTAGAAACAAAAGTTCTCGGAATGACCTAAAAATCAACAGAGATTTATTTTGGAAAATATAAAAAAATACTGACGAAAGAATCAAGGCCAGGGGGCCCACACCCTCTCCATGAGGGTGGGGGCCGCGCCCCCTTGCCTCATGGGCCTCCTGGAGCTCCACCGACGTCAACTCCAACTCTATATATTCACGTTCGGGGAGAAAAAATCAGAGAGAAAGATTCATCGCGTTTTACGATACGGAGCCGCCGCCAAGCCCTAAACTCTCTCGAGAGGGCTGATCTGGAGTCCGTTCGGGGCTCCGGAGAGGGGAATCCGTCGCCATTGTCATCATCAACCATCCTCCATCACCAATTTCATGATGCTCACCGCCGTGCGTGAGTAATTCTATCGTAGGCTTGCTGGACGGTGATGGGTTGGATGATATTTATCATGTAATCGAGTTAGTTTTGTTAGGGTTTGATCTCTAGTATCCACTATGTTCTGAGATTGATGTTGCTATGACTTTGCTATGCTTAATGCTTGTCACTAGGGCCCGAGTGCCATGATTTCAGATCTGAACCTATTATGTTTTCATGAATATATGTGAGTTCTTGATCCTATCTTGCAAGTCTATAGTCACCTACTATGTGTTATGATCCGACAACCCCGAAGTGACAATAATCGGGACCACTCCCGATGATGACCATAGTTTGAGGAATTCATGTATTCACTATGTGTTAATGCTTTGGTCCGGTACTCTATTAAAAGGAGGCCTTAATATCCCTTAGTTTCCATTAGGACCCCGCTTCCACGGGAGGGTAGGACAAAAGATGTCATGCAAGTTCTTTTCCATAAGCACATATGACTATATTCGGAATACATGCCTACATTACATTGATGAATTGGAGCTAGTTCTGTGTCACCCTATGTTATGACTGTTACATGATGAACCGCATCCGGCATAATTCTCCATCACCGATCCAATGCCTACGAGCTTTTCACATATTGTTCTTCGCTTATTTACTTTTCTGTTGCTACTGTTACAATCACTACAAAACCCAAAAATATTACTTTTGCTACCGTTACTGTTACTATCATACTACTTTGCTACTAAATACTTTGCTGTAGATATTAAGTTATCCAGGTGTGGTTGAATTGACAACTCAACTGCTAATACTTGAGAATATTCTTTGGCTCCCCTTGTGTCGAATCAATAAATTTGGGTTGAATACTCTACCCTCGAAAACTGTTGCGATCCCCTATACTTATGGGTTATCAAGACTATTTTTTGCGCCGTTGCCGGGGAGCATAGCTCTATTCTTTGAGTCACTTGGGATTTATATCTGCTGGTCACTATGAAGAACTTGAAAGACGAGAAAACCAAAATTTATCCCTCAACTACGAGGGGACACTACAAAAAAAAATACACTTCCATGATGATACGTGTTTGTCACAGTATGTCACGTTTTCTGTCATGCATGTACATCCATGAAAAATTTATGACAGAATCAAGATAGTCATACCTGTGTTGTCGTAGAAGTGTTCCATGACATTACCAAAATTATCATCACGGAAGTGTCCACTTCCATGACGATAAATCGCGCGTCACAGAAGTGCTTTCGTCAAGGGTGACCGACACGTGGCATCCACCGTAACGGAACGTCGTTAAGCTATCGGGTTAGGTTTTGGATCCGATAACCTGTTAGCAGCCCGGACCAATGGGGTTTTCCACGTGTAAAATTCTGATTGGCTGACGGAAACACGTGTCAGCTCCGCGTTAGCACAGGTGTCACCCATCCAATGGGCGAGATGCGCCTATGATATGCTGACACGTGGACCGGCCCAAGTGGCCCCTAAAGTTTAAATGGGCCGGCCCAACTAAAGGCCCACAAGATTTTGCGGTCCATAATGGGCCAGCCTAGCAAAAGGCCCACGAGATTTTTTGTATCATAATGGGCCGGCCCAGCTAAAGGCCCACGAGATTTTGCAGGCCATAATGGGCCAGCCCAGCTAAAGGCCCACGAGATTTTGTGGACCATAATGGGCCGACCTAGATAAAGGCCCAACATTCTCAGTTAAGGCCCGTACGGCTAGTGTCAAATCGGCACGTCAATGGCCTGTCCTAAACTTGTCATCATCGCGGCCCATGATCACTTCTGGCCATTAACAGTCCGCTAAGTATATGGGCCGAATTATGGCCCGATGTATTTCCGGCCTGCTAAAGGTCCTGCTTCATTTGGGCCCATTTACAGGCCATTGAAACTTTCGGCCCATAAACGACCGTGAAGGATTTGGGTCATATTCGGCCATGTCTGACATTCGGCTTATTAGCGGCCCACCATAGATTTGGGCCACTTTCGGCCTGTTGTGATTTTCGGCCTGTTAATGTCGGATGAAATCCATGGGCCATATGTGGCCCAACGTCACATCGGGCCCATTAACGGCCCATATAAAAATGACGATAATCTAGCCCGACCGAACTTCCGGCTTGTTAAAGGCCCGTGTATTAGGTCGGCGCATTTACGGCCCGTCTGAATTTCGGCCTGTGAAAGATCCGCATCGTAAATGGGCCCAATCTCACTTTCGGTCTTCTAAAGGCCCATGTTTTTTATGGGCTCGAGATATTTACACCTGTAAACGGCCTATTGTTACTGAGGGCCCAAATTATGTTTAGGCCTGTTAAAGGCCCACTATGGGCACAGGCCTACCAGAAAAATATGAAATCTTATGCTGATTTAGGCCCAAATATTTTTAGTGGGCTACATGCAAATTTCGGCCCATAATCATTTTTAGCCCAATTGGAATGGGCCCGACGAATGTTGGCATGTTGGGCTCCTACGAAGCTTTCGGCCGAATATATTACTAAGATAAACCTACACTATACAAAAATAGCGTCGTAATTATTGCAGCCTTTGGCAGCAGCATAAATGCTGTATCACAACAAAAGGCCTGTTGGCATAAAGTTTACAGTCCTTGCAGATAAAAGCACCATCAGATGTATAGAAGCACAGATCATTTGACCTGAGTGCTAATGTTTCAGGCTGTAGAATCTGATGGAGCAGCACGATCTTCACCTTTTTCCGCCATTGCTCTTGAACAACGAAGCGAATGTCTGATAGTCTGGTTTCAAAACCATTCATATCTTGACGACATTTGTCAACCACTATTCTTGTTTCCAGAACGACATCCATTAGGGATTGGACTTGTGTCTGGAGCACAGATATATCACTTTGTCTAGCAGGAAGATTTTGTTCAGTAGGCGATTTGGACGAGGTTACCTTGACAACCAACCCAGAATTACGCAGGAAGGTGCTTTTTGCACTATTAGTGGAGAGATACTGACGCACTGCAGCAAGAGGTGACATTGTGCCGGTGGTAGCCTCGTCACCTTCAGGTGGTTGTGGCTGTTCAATCATTTTTTCCATAGCTTCCTGAAAGTTTGAACTTGTAGATTAGTGTACCAGATAAGTTACTAATGAGACAAAAACAAACAAAGTAGGTTACACGTTTATACATAACTTATTTTGGTGAACTATTGTAATACATTAGCATGTATTGTAGTGCCAACTACATAATAAAATCACTTTCGGAACATATGTCCATGTAGCATGCCTACTGTATTGTCTATTTCCTCACATTCGTTGATATCTAAGGATAAAGAGACATGGTTTAAAGTAGGATGAACATAGTATGACATCATTCATATCATGGGCAAACAGATATAAAACAAACAGGCTATTTTATCATTGTGTGCGCACGTGAACATAACAACTAGAATACAAATCAATACCAAAAGAATATCCTTCATCTCTTTTAAACCATGTAAGGCGAAATGATACGTTAAGACAACTATGTATAAAAGTGAACAGAGTAACTGACATTGGCTGCAAACCAAGTAGTTAAATGAACACATCACAGTACCAATCAGTTCAAAGAGGCAGGAGGAGTAAGGACTTACAACAGCGGCTTGAACTGGTGTGCTCATGCCCTTCATCTTACTGGTTTGGCAATCCTTGAAGATTTGCACTGCATTCGGTTCAGGTTCTTTTTGGTCCGCATAGACTTTCCTCTGTATTTGGAACAAGTCAATATAGATACGATAATATGGCATAGAAAAAAGAAGGAAGTAGCAGCTATTTACAAGAGCCTCGCAGTGTGCAATATAGCTACAAGATCCTGTTGTCTGTTGGAATTTCACTTTAGAACGGTTGGTCTTGTTCTTCAAATAGTTAGCCTAGAAGAAGATACACTTGTAAGGCACATACATAAATACAAGTTCAATATGTGGTCTGATCAAATACATATAGCCTACCTGATACTTTGCATCAGACCAGTGTTTAACGAGGGCTGTCCAGTCTTCATCTGTAATATATTCCACTGGAGATGTTTGGGCGATTTCATTGTTAGCCTTGCCTTCAAAGTGAGATTTTCTAAGGTGGTACCGATACTGTCACAGAGCAGACTAAAAACCATGAGTGCGTGCTTGTTTAGTTGCATCATCTTTCGGATCCAACTTGAACCTCATCTGTTGAAAAAAGAACGTGAGTCTTATTAGGAGGAAGCTAGAAAGTATGGGACAGAGCAAGACAATATTACTAATTGCGATGAATAACATTACTTATGGATAAATGGTCAAGGAAGGTGTTAAACTGGGTATTGTCTTTCTCATTCCTGTACTGGATCCACGTTGGAAGGATACGTGCATGACACCTAACGGCAACGGCTGCCTCTGATACTAACTTGGCTGACTCTGTAGCATCACGTGGCCTTTTTAAACCTGCCTCAAAATGGATCTCCATTCTTCCTCCTTTAGATTTTGTTAATCTGTCAAGCATTATCCCTGATGTTTGTTTCCGCTTGCGTCGTGGTGCTAGTTCAACAACAAATATGGAAAGTGTTAGTGTACATCAAACTGTGAGAGTACATATAAAGGAGCATGCAACTGCAACTTGACTCGGTCAGGTACCGTCTTGGTGTTGATGCTCATGAGGTTCATCTGATCTTGCCAAGTCCTGTTGTGTTAGCAGTGCTTCGGAAGTAGTGTTAGGTGTGAAGGCAGCTTGGGAACTGGCCAGTTCCGGAGTAAACGAACGAGTAACTCGTTGAGATGCTGGTACAGTTGAAGCGGATGCTGCACCTGGTGGAGCAGGTGATACTGTGTTTGTAGATTTAGCCGGTGGACTTGGACCTTCTACTGCACTATAAGTACCAGCAGAATCTGGACGACCGATCCTTTTCCGTTTCACCCGACGAGTGACACCACTCCCTACTATATTATTTTCCTTGCTATTTTTTGACTTTGCCATGTCAAGCCGTACCCACAACACAAAAGAATAAATTCGCTCTTCAGAACTCATTGATGCATGATACAGACAAGCAATACTTTGATGTAAGACAACCGTATGAGGATGGAATATGTAAGAAAAACAGGACGGCATGACATATTCACAGCTACGATGTGTAAACTAAGCAGAAGGATTTTCAAGAAAATAGAAGTGATGCAAGCTAGACACGATATGAAAGATGCAACCAATATTACTCTGCCAAGTTAAAAGTGTCTTGTCATAAGTGGCAATTCAAAAAATTAGAAGCAGTACAACGTAGAAATCAATGCAAGATGCAACCACTATCAAACTGCCATGTTAAAAGTGTCCAATCATGAGTGAATGATGCGGGATACACAACATCAGTACTTTGATGTAAGAACATGGTATGATAGATAGATGCAGTGTATTCTAGACACAGAATACCATGTCATATGCACATGTATAACATATGAACTCAGCAGGTGCAATTTAATCAAAATAGAAGAAATACAGGCTAGACAACATATGCAACATGAAACCAATTATCACACTGTCAACTTAGAGCAAGCACCTGCGATGCTGGAGTACGGGAGATGAACTCATCATGTAGACTTGGGACTTCAACTTCATTAGCAGTAGCAGTGGCAAATCTAGAGAGTCTCTGTTTGCGTCGGTGCGGAGGACCACCAACATCCCCTAACTTACTCTTTTCCTTCCTATTTTCTGATATTGCCTTAGATGAATAAAATTAGCTCTGCATAACTGGTTGATGCATGATACAGATGAACACTACTTTGATGTAAGGCAAGCGCAGGATAGGAGGATGGAATATATACAAAAAAGACAGCATTTCATATTCACACGTACGATAGGAGGATGGAATATGTATGAAAAAACAGTAAGCGGAAGGCATTTCAACAAAATTAGAAGAAATGAAAGCTAGGCACCATATGAACATGCAACCAATATCACTCTATCAGGTAAAAAGTGTCTCGTCGTAAGTGCCATTTCAAGAAATTAGAAGCAGTACAAGCTAGAAGACAATGCAAGATGCAACCTACATCACAGTCCCAAGTTAAATGTGTCTTATGGGTAAGTGATCGTTGCAGGTATAAGTTGTAAGCTACGCAGATGCAATTCAACATAATCAGAAGCAATACAAACTAGACATCATATGGAAAACGCAACCACATATAACAGTTCCAAGTTAGAGCAAGCACCTGTGATGGTGGAGTAGGGGAGATGTGCTCATCATGTACACGTATGTTCTAGAAACAGGAACACGTCTCATATTCACAGGCATTATGTGTAAAGTAAGCAGATGCAATTCAACAAAGTTAGAAGCAATACAAGCTAGACATCATACGCAACATGCAACCACATATAATAGTGCCAAGTTAGAGCAAGCACCTGTGATGGTGGAGTAGGGGAGATGTGCTCATCATCTACACAACTACGTTGACTGTGTAGCCTTGCGTTGTCTTGCGAATCTTGTTGGGAGGATGGCGGAGTAGAATCTGTAGAGAACCTCCGTTTCAGTTGCTCGGAAGGACCACCATCATCCAATGCCTTGCCAATTTCCTTCAGCTTTATTGATTTTGCATTGTGAGGTCAAACCGATAAGAAAAAGGAATATAACTCACTCTTCAGAACTCATTCATGCATGATACTGACGAACACTACTCTGATGAAAGGCAAAGTCATGATACGAGGATGGAATATGTACGAAAAATGGACGGCTTGACATATTCACACCTATGATGTGGTAACTAAGCAGAAGGCACTTCAACAAATTAGAAGCACTGCAAACTAGACACCATATGAAATGTGCAATCAATATCACTCTGCCAAGTTAAAACTGTCTCATCATAGGTGGCGTTCATCAAACTAGAAGCAATACATGCTAGAAATCATATTCAAGACGCAAACCAATATCACACTGCCAACTTAAAGGTGTTCCATCATAAGTGACTGATGCAGGATACACAAGAAGAGTAGTTTCATGTAAGAACATGGTGTGATAGACATATATAGTATGTACCAAAAACAGGAAAGCGTGTCATATTCACACGTATCATGTGTAAGCTAAGCAGATGCAGTTTACACTAATTAGGAGCAATACAAGCTAGACACCATATGCAACATGCAACCAGATATCACACTGCCAAGTTAGAGCAAGCACCTTGGATGGTGGAGTAGGGGAGCGAAGAGTTGGACCTTGTAATGCACTATCAGTACAAGGAGAATCGGTACAGATGCTCCGTTTACGTTGCTGCAGAGGACCACCATCATCGCCTTCCTTACTCTTTTCCTTCCTCTTTCTTGATTTTGCCTTGTCAAGTCAAACCCACAAGAAAAAGGAATAAAATTTGCTCTTCAGAACTCATTGATGCATGATACCGACAAACACTACTCTGATGAAAGGCAAAGTCATGATACGAGGATGGAATATGTACGAAAAAATGGACGGCTTGACATATTCACACCTATGATGTGGTAACTAAGGAGAAGGCACTTCAATAAATTAGAAGCACTGCAAACTAGACACCATATGAAAGGTGCAATCAATATCACTCTGCCAAGTTAAAACTGTCTCGTCATAGGTGGCGTTCGTCAAACTAGAAGCAATACATGCTAGAAATCATATTCAAGACGCAAACCAATATCACACTGCCAACTTAAAGGTGTTCCATCATAAGTGACTAATGCAGGATACACAAGAAGAGTAGTTTCATGTAAGAACATGGTGTGATAGACAGATATAGTATGTACCAAAAATAGGAAAGCGTGTCATATTCACACGTATCATGTGTAAGCTAAGCAGATGCAATTTACACTAATTAGGAGCAATACAAGCTAGACACCATATGCAACATGCAACCAGATATCACACTGCCAAGTTAGAGCAAGCACCTTGGATGGTGGATTAGGGGAGCGGAGACTTGGACCTTGTAATGCACTATCAGTACAAGGAGAATCGGTACAGATGCTCCGTTTACGTTGCTGCAGAGGACCACCATCATCGCCTTCCTTACTCTTTTCCTTCCTCTTTCTTGATTTTGCCTTGTCAAGTCAAACCCATAAGAAAAAGGAATAAAATTTGCTCTTTAGAACTCATTGATGCATGATACTGACGAACACTACTTTCATGTAAGGCAGCCGCATGATAGGAGGATGGAATATGTATGAAAAACAGGACAGCGTGACATATTGACATGTATGATGTATAAAGTGTAAACTAAGCACAAGGTGCTTGAACTTGTTAGAATCAATGCAAGCTAGAAACCATATGAAAGATGAAACCAATATCACTCTAACAAATTAAAAGGGTGCCCTAACAAATGTATTTGACCAAATTAGAAGCAATACATGGCAACAGGCTAGAAATGATATGCAATATGCAACGAATAAAGGTGACTCATCGTAAGTGATTGATGCAGGATACAGAAGAGAGGTAGTTTCATGTAAGAACAAGGTTAACACATAGATGTAGTGTGTACCAAAAATAGGAAGGCATGCCATATTCACAGGTATAATGTGTAAACTAAGCAGATGCAATTTACCCTAATTAGAAGCATTACAAGCTAGGCACCGTATGCAACATGCAACCACATATCACACTGCGAAGTTAGAGCAAGCACCTGTGATGGTGGTGTGAGGGAATTTCCATCATCAACTAGAGAGCTACGTTGACTATCTTCATTTAGCCTTGCTGTTTCTTGAGAATCATGTGGGGAGGATGACACTGCACTCTTTAAACGAGTATGGCGTCTCACAGTAACCCCCGGGTGACTGTCTCATCATAAGTGATTGACGAGGGATACAAAAGAGCATTAGTTTGATGTACGAACATGGTTAATAGACATATGTAGTATGTATCAAAAACAGGAAGGCATGTCATTATCAAAGGTATAATGTGTAAAGTAAGCAGATGCAATTTAACCAAATTGGAAGCAATACAAGCTAGACACCATATGCAACATGCAACCACATTTGACAGCGCGAAGTTAAAGCAAGCACCTGGGATGGTTGTGTGTGGCAATTGGGATCATCAACTGCAGAGCTATGTTTACTGTCTCCAACTGCTGACACTGCATCCTTTAGAGCGCTGAAACGCTTAGTGCTTATCTTCGAATTACACTGGAGCGACTTCTGTCTTTTCTTTTTAGCATTCATCAACACTGTGTCAGAGTCTGAAATACCCATGCATAAAAAAACAATAGTGTGACTATGGGTGAAGTGTGTGTGCACAATTAGTACAGTGTAAAGGTAGCAGGTCGGTGAGAAATAAATGACGGGAGACATATGATAGCTCTACAACATGCATGGCACACTAAATTACTACAGGATTCTATGAAAATAACATTCGACTGAAAACAAATAGGTCAGTCCATTTTTTCTGCACCGTCCGATGTACAAAGAATGGGCAGGTCGCCTTCATCTACCTCCAGCCAGTCAGTGTTGACGATCTTCCTCGAAACGGCAGCGACCACCGGCCCAGTCCCCTGCCTGCGCCCTCCCCTCGACCTCACCGCACCGTCGTGCTTGGCACCGCCCCCCGGCAATCCATTCAAGCCCTGCCGACCTCCAGATCGGGCGCAAGCAGCTCCTGTGCCCCACACCCCTATGATAGACACCGATGCGCCGTTTCCCCGGCGAACAGGCGGACTGGGTGCTCCACGCGCCTAAGCGGGTGCTGCTTCTTTTAATTGCGATTCGACTGACCCTGAATTGAAATCCAGGCGGGCTACTAACCTCTAGCAAAGGTGAAATAGTAAAGGGAGGAAACCTTGTGCATTTAGTATCACGAAGAAGATGCAGTAAGAAGCGCTCAACTAGTTTCTTTCATGGGATGAATACGGTGTGAGCAGAGATGTAAGGTTTGCATGAATAAGGGAAGAGGAGTACCTCTTTCTACTGGCAGTGCTGTGTCCTCCTTCTGTTTTTCCAACGATCTTCTTGTGGTTCGCTGGAAACGAGAAGTTGTGGAGGACGGTGCAGCCTTGGACGAACCCATGGCCAAGTTGTTGAGTGTGGTGCGGTGGTCGTCTGTCGGCGGCGGGGAAGCAGATCCGAGGCGGCGAACGACGGTGTAGCGAGAACAGCTCCGGTGCAGTGGACGGTTGCGACAGTGGAGCGGCAGCAGTGAGGCGCAGGATGGCGTGGTCGGAGTAGTTCTGGTACGGCGCACGTCGGCGTCGGCGTCGTGGAGGCAGCTCTACATCGACTTCAGCTGCTAAGTCCTTGAGTGTGTTGCGGTTGCGGTTGCGTTGGACGACGATGTCGGGGTACCGGCTCCGGCGTGATGGAGGAGGGCGGCGGTGGATTGGGCGCTATGGGGTGGAGGACGGAGGAGGTTGGGGTTTCGCGGCTGGTGGAGAGGGCGTTTTGGCGTCCATGGAGTATGAATGGGGAAACGGAGGGAGGCGGGGAACTAAGGGGGACAATGTTTCGGTTTGGGACGCGCTTGTTTGAAATTTGGGGAAAGTTACAAACTTTGCCCCCATCTAAAATTTCGGACATATTGCGGGTTGGGGGTAGGACAGTAATCTCAGGTGTCCCAAATGTGGGCGGGATAGATTTCGGCCGAGCGCATGGGTGTTTAGGCGCCCACGGCTTATGAATGCTTCTCGGAGGCGGTTGAGACTGGCGTCTTGGTGAAGTTACAAACCTACCCCGGTTTAGACCTTTGGACATCGGGCCGATAGGCTACACGGCCAGAGTCAGGACAGTAATTTCCTACCACCAAACATTAGTCTCGCGCGGTTTCGGGTGACTAGAGGCCTATTTGGTGCTTCGTTCAATATTTGGGAGCAGAAGCATTAACGTTTTTGGTTCTCTTGAATTGAACATTCAGGATTTGTCAAACTTCACAAATCTTTACTCTTGAAGATCCTAAAGCTACAATTATTTTGGAATGGAGGTGGTACATTTGAATATACATTGTACACGAGTATATATTAAAAAATATGCAACCTACCTCCGTTCATGCATGGTTCCAGATATAATCTCCTTGGTTGCAAAAAAAGTTGGACATGCGTATGAATATATATAGCATGTTCAAACGCACAACAAAGATTGATGCCCCCTTTTACATCTGATTTACAAATGCCATTATCTCGGGTTCAAATAGATGAATGCACTTCCTATGAATTCGAATCTTCAAAACCCCCTTTATGTTGAATTCGACATGTATTCTATTTCGTAGCTAGCAATTTGGAATGTATCCGTGCAAGTGACAAATGTATAAAGTACTTCACACTAAGAACATGGAGTGCACTAATTAATGTTTATATATGAATTGCAAAAGCATCCATTGCCTGTATTTCAAACCGCTCTCACTCTATGGATCGATAATATGAAATAAACACATGCACATGCTAGAATTCAATAGAGTATGGGTGTTGATAGACCGATTTTAGTCCATACGCAATTTGCAAAATTCATGATCTCATCCAAAAATAATAATGCCATTTATATTTTAATTTAATGCGTAGAACCGCCTTTTACACGTAGATGCACTATGCCTCGGCCCGTTCTCACAAACGCTCTATATATCTCTCTATCTATCGCATAAGTGCACACACTTTATATGCTTCGACATTTCTCTTTCACACATGCTCACAATCTCTCTCGGGGTGTCGGGGAGTCTCACGCACATGCTCTCTCTGTATCTCTCTCTCTCTCTTTCTGACTACTATGTACCACTCTTTTCACTAATCTCAGTTGGAAAACACTATTTCTCTCACATGCATATATACACACGCACGGTCTCTACTAGCCCTCTATACGCACATATATGTGCCTACGTGTCTCCCGCACGCACATTATCTTTAGGCCTCTCTCGCACACATTGCCCCCCCAAGACACACCTCTCTCTTAGTAGTTGGCAGATATGATTCCATCATATCATTCGGTAGGATATCCCTGACTTTTAGGCTGGATGGTAATACGAGGCAAAGTTTTACCCTAGCTCGAACCCTTGCAGTTGAGGAAAAAGCCTACTCCTGGTATTGTATATTAGTGATAGGGGTGTGTACAAAGTACACGTGAATACCAGGCATTGTGCGTGTGTGTATAATATCGACGAACTAGCCCCCAAGCTTCTATAACATACTGGGGGCCTAGGGTTACAAATCATATATAGTCGGCTTATCACCAGTGGGGATAGAGTCCTCCGCGACTCTGGTAGCTAGCTTCGTGTTGTACGCCAAGTCCTCCACATGGGTCTTCGTATAACGCGTCTCGATCCAACCTATGTGGCGCAGGATGGAACCGACCCATCAGTCCTCATGTTGACCCACCACAACTAGAAATGATGTGCCCACCACACCACACACGCAATCGGCCACTAAGAAAATAAGCATATACAATAGTACAATGTTATACATGAAAGTTAATTGCATGGTGCATCCAAAAATATTTGTTCTGCATTGTGAATGTTTATATATTCTCCTAAAATATTATTCATGAGAAAGAGAAACGAAGGGCATATCTCTCCTTGTCTCCACCAGACATCCCCTCTTTCTACACCACTTTCACGTACGCACACAAACTATCTCTCGGCCCTCTAAAAGTATGCATGCCCACGACACATTCACGCATGACGGTCACTGTATTTCAAGCTAAAGCACTATACGGTCACTGGAGTTCAGAATATGCTCATTACGGTCACCGTATACATTCTCATGGTGATCATACAGTATCTAGCTCACGATATGTCTCTGTATTTTCTTGATGACACTGACGGACTTTGCATTTGATGCATGCTCCGTATTTTGTTGACGACACTTACGGTCATTGTATTTGAAGCGAAAGCACGATATGGTCACTGGACTTCAGAATAAGCTCATCACGGTCACCACATACATTTTGTCGTGCTAACCAACATGTGGTTGGATGGTTAGGAGGACAGTGGTTTCTCGAGCCCACCAGGGTTAAAGTCCCGGTGCTCGCATTTATCCTGGGTTAATTTCAGTATTTTCCGGCGATGTGCGTTCGGTGGGAGGAGACGTTCCACTCGACTACGAGGCACCTATGGTGACTTCGTAAAATCTCAAGATCATATGCTGGCCCACTCTCTCGAAGGTGCTCATAGGGGTAGGGTCTGCGTGTGTGCGCTTATAGCGGTGAGTGCTTGCGCGTATATATGAGCCCTTGCGTCTGTACCGTGTTAAAAAAATACATGTCATGATTATACGGTCACTGGCTCACCTGTACAACTCCGTATTTTGTTGATGACACAATCAATTGACCAGTCAAACGTTCCACGTGGCGCAACTAGTGTTGCACCATCGGGGCGCGTAACCGTGGGGCCCACCTGTCAGCCGGTATATGAAAGAAAGAAATGGTAGTTTGAGTATGTACTGTGTTAATAAAATACATTTTAGGATGATCATACGGTCACTGGCTCACCATACAGCTCCGTAATTTGTTGATGACACGATTAATTGACCAGTCAAACGGTCCACATTCAGCAGCGCACATTACCATAGGGCCCACCCGTCTGTGCATATATGAAGGACAGAAATGGTAATAAATTAGTGGTCGGTGGGTACTCGAAGTCGTGAGACCGCTGGTTGGCTGTCGCCGACGGTGGGGGGGGGGGCGCGTTGATTGGGCAGTGGGATGGGGATCGCCAGAGAAAAAGCTCGGCGCGGGAGGGCCTAGAGGGATGGCCGGTGCGGCGGCGGACCGCCGGCGAGGAGTGGTTTCGGGGCGGGCGGGGCGGCGTGGCGGCGCGGGCCGGCGGTTCGGCCAGTGGTGGCTGGCGGCTCAGGGGGTGGAGTTTGATGATAAACTGCAGGTCCTTGATTTCGTATCCAACGGCTGGAAAATCTAATGACCAGAGATGAAAAAGTCAGTCGACTAACGTGTAGCCTCACCCCGCACGTACACATGCACGCACGCAAGACACGCACGCATGCAGGCGTGCAACACTGACACATACACATAACGAACACACGCACGCATGCAGGCATGCAACACTGACGCGTACACATGCACTCACGAACACACGCACGTACGCACACATGCATGCAACACTGAAACGTACCCTTGCACGCATGCAACACTCGCATGCCTGCATGCACACAACACATGACGCAAGACACACGCTCAACCTATACGTGCATGCACCCTTTGTTAAGGACATGGATTGTTATGGGTATTAATCAATTTTATCTGTGATAAGCAGAACATTGATGTTTGTAGCGGTCTTTATGAATCACAACGTATCGAACGGGCTATCAACATAGTAGGCTTATCTACATGAAAAGGATGACGTCACACTCAATGAACAATCATCGGTTATGAAATGCCCGCTTCTGACCGCCCTGGCCCACCAAAGGTTCCTCTGCTGTGCGCTGCCTGCGTTGGGTCACTGACATGCAGGCCACGTACCCAAAGAGCCCACACGTCAGTGGAAGAACGGCGCGCTGTCCTACGTCAGAGTCGAGGGCGCCACTCGCTGCACGCCCGGCTGAACACGCCTCCTTGCCGCATTCAAACGCCTCCATGAAACCCGCCCGTGTGGAAGTCGAGAAACCCACTCTGGACACACGTCCGTTCATGACCGGGCCGGCATTAAACGCAACGCCGGCCGAGCTCCTCCCGTCCGCCGTCTATTTAATCTCCTATTTAAACGAGGCCAAACACCGGCCAAGAATCGCACACCTCCGCCGCTCCCTATCTCCCCCTTCACCATTTTGTCCACTCTTACAATGGCTTACAAAGAGTAGTTATTCCGCATCCAAGCCGGCTGGGTGGCCCGCCGAGCCCGCCGGATACGAGCTATGCAGCTCGCTGATCCACCTCCCTCCCCTCGCCCGACGGAGCCAGTTGCCGCCCCAAGCCGGCGCGCGGTTCAGCAACTCGCCGCTCCAGGCCAGCTCGACGAGGAGCGGCGCACGGGCGTCGTTGCTGCCATCCACGCCGCTGCCTCGTACCGCGTCTCCCGTTTCTGTGGCCGAGACTTCCATGCCGGCGGCCGCGCCATGCAAGCAGCGACAGAAGCCGGGTGTGCAGAGAGCGACGAGTCAGTGGCAAGCGCCTCCGCGTCCGCCGCCATCATCGAGGAGAAGTAGAACACGGGAGGCTGCTGCCGCTTGGGTCCCATGAAGGCCACCACGGAGGCGACGCCGGCGTACACAGCAGGTGTCTTGCCGGATCCTTTTCTTGCGAGGACCTTTGCCGACCCCGCATATACCTCCGGGGCTCCCGGCAGTCCGGTGATCGTGCTGCCGGACATGAGGAACACAAATCGATCGGCGGGCGACCATTTAGGCCAGGTATTATATACCTGTGCTGTCTAGAACTAGCACCGCATAGTTCATTTGAATGTAATGAAATCCATCATGTTTGTATGAAAATCCGGTACCTTATATGATTTCCGTCGTTGTTTATATGAAATATCGCCGTGTTTGCGTGAATTTCGTCCGGTTGGTTGACTTGCTATCATAATGTGTGCGGCTACGGTTGGATGGCGTAATTTGCGGGTCGCCGGTCGGTCTGTGGGCGGCTCGGGCGGCGTGGTCGGACAAAAAGAACACAGCTCGTGCGAGCTCGTCTCCAACGTGCACGCTGGAGGATGCATGAGAACCCGAGCCATTCCTCGTTCATCGGTGGCAAAGGCACCGGTGGACAAAAGGGTCGCCAATATTTTGGCTACCCCGGGCAAGATCCAAACAGCCCCTCCCAACAGATTCAAATCCCTTGTTCGCCGTGGAATTTTGCCATGTGTTGTTTTCATGGACTAGCAAGATGCCCGTGCATTGCACGGAACATCAAGATGCATTTTTTTACAAAACACCTGTTGTGATTGACCCATGCAGGAGTAATCCCATTTTGTAAAAAACTAATGATTGCTCGAGAATTTTATCGGATAAATGGTATCTCCAGAATTTTATCACACTCCATTTTTGTATAAAAGGCCATAAACCCATATTATAGGTACCAAGGCAAAAATTAATGTCTTCTAACTCAATGTTGCAAGCCACCTTGTTTCCTTGTTTGCCGTGTAAATTAATGTGTATTCTTCTCTTTCATGCACATCAAGCTAATGCTCACACTCCCGCATGCATGCAAGGGATAATTAATGTCCTCCTTTGCTAGTAGTACTACGAGGCAAACACCATTAATATTGCATCGATTAGTGTTAGTGGCCTTGTATATCTACAAATTGTAATTTTGATAGTGGCCTTGTATATAAAATGGGAGGGAGAAAGATGAGAGATAAGGCGAGGAGGAGTGGGGCGTGGTGGTGACTGGTGGTCGGACTGGGCGGAGGCATGGGGATGGACGGCGCATTATGTCTAGGTTTGTATCTCTATAGTCCCTCTCACACACACTCATGTAGGTGGGGGACGTGCACGAAGAGAAGAGGTGCACGCACGGCGCACGTACTCCCGTCTCTTTCCCAACCACACCCGCGCGGGTACACGGTGGAGCACATTTCTGTACGAAAAGGCAGCCCACGTGGTAACTCGACACGTGCACTGGCTGTCCACAAGATGGAGGGAGGATCGTCTACCACGGGTGAACAAACAAATTGCGACTTGACGCGTTATGTTAAAAAAGAGGCAAACCATGTGGGGCCTACCTTAGAGGCAAGGCTCTATACACAGGAGTACTTTTGATGTGTCCCGTCAACTCGCAGAACGAGGAGAAGCTTGCTTAGTACGCCGTCTCCCCCGCCCACGGGCGCGGTGGCTCGCAGGATGAGGTGAAGCTTGCTTACTACGCCTTACGCCCGCTCCCTCGCCCACGCGCGCGATGGCTCGCAGGACAAGGAGAAATTTTTACTAGTACTCCCTCCGTTTACTCCTCGTCCCTACTACCTTGGTTAGAGAGATTATCATATTGTTTGGAACATATATGTCCTTTAGTACTGCCTCCATTTACTTATACAAGGCCACTATAAAAAATACATTTTGCATCTATACAAGGCCACAAATAGTAATAGAGACAAAAGTTACTACTCCCTCCTTTCCAGTTTATGGCTCAATTTCAAAATCTCTCCAACCAAGGTAGACGGTGAGTGGTCGAATTAATTTCGTACTCCTAGTTTGCACAAGTAATTAGTACGCTCGTTTTTCTCAAGAAGTTATGTTTACCGAGGCATTAATTAGAACGAATGCATGAATGACCACTAAATTTCCATGAACTTCTACATGCATTGGTGAGTTTTCTCTTGACACTGCTTGCATCGGGTGATCTAAGAGCAAAGCTAATAGAATAGCCTGCAGCCGGCTATGTACTAGTGCCACGTCAGCTATATGGCATGCTCATATAATAAACTAGCTGTACGTTGGCTATAGACTTTAATGCTTTCATGGAGAGAGATGCAACGAAGGGCATAGTTATTGGCTGACACCTACCTTTAGTCCTCGCGCATGCTGCATGCAGCTCCATTTCATCAAACCTTGTGCAATCGCCGGGCGATTGATCAAGCGCCGGCTGCCTTCTCTCTCTTATTTTCTCTCTCCGCTAGTTCAGATTTTGCTGATGTGGAACACCTTATAGCCAGCCGACTAGGATCTACTATACTTGCTCTAACGCACCTCGAAATCCAACATGTGATGGTACTACTACTAGTACTCCCGATGCAAGAAGTGTCAAGAGAAAACTCACCAATGCAAGTAGTAGAATTGAGACTTATAAAACGGAAAAACGAATGTTTTTTAGATGAGCCCTATAAACCCTAGTGGGTACGTACTCCGTAAAATCAGATTTTCCCAAAACTAAGTCGCTCAACCTTTATTTGCTTGTTTCCCTTCCTGCCTTCTTGCCTCGAACAGACTATGCCAAACTCCCCTGCTTGCCGCGCGGGAAAAGACCCGCCCACGCCTTTTTTAGTCCAGGTTTGTATCGATGGATCGCGCGAAGCAGCAAAAATCCAAGCCGTGTCTTGTACTCCTCCGTCGACGCTCGCTTTCATGAATTCTGTACTTCCTGTCACCGACATGTGGGACATATAGCAACCGGGTCGACGTGTCAAGCACCAAATAACAGTGCAGAACAGCAGGGGGGACGCACCCCAGTCATACCGCCCTAGTAGTAGTAGCAATGAGCAATGAGACGTCAAATCACAATGCCGCACCTTCCCACACGGACGAAGCAACCATTATTTCACACTTCGGTTCGCCATCATCTCAAACCACATAGTATTGCTTCTGCCTCAAGAGGGACACGCGCATCGCCTTGGTACATCATGACACGTGGGACCGCATGACAGGCCATGCTCCCCCGCCGATCGCTTGGTAAAATCACCTCATTTTTACTACTATACTTCCTCCGTATCGGTTTACATGGCATGCACGTCGTTCTAGGTTGAGAATTTAACTGGCTATACATGTGATGAACAATATATGTTTAGAAACTACATCCGCTTAATAATCCAATGATATGCTTTTTGTGACATAGTAACTCAGATTTAGTTAGTCAAATCGATGACCTAGAACTACGTGCACGCCCTATAAACCGAGACGTCTAAAAAAACGAGACGGAGAGGGTAGTTCAGTACGTATCTTTTAAGATCAATATAGTCGGGATTCACCAAGGAGCAAAACCAAGTGGTAGGCTGCACCTGTCGTGTTGGCGTAGCGACTCAAGCAGGGTCAGTCCGCACACGAAATGGCGACACACTTAACAGGACCCCTTTGGCCGACATGTGGCTCATCCACCGTCTTGTTCCATGTGTGATGCACCAAATTACAGTTCGGAGCAGCGGTTGGAATTGGAGGCACCCCGGTCGTAGTGCCGCAGTAATAGAAAATGAGCGATGAGGTGTCAAATCACAAAGCCCCACCTTTCCTGCATTAAGCTGGACGGACGAAGCAACCATCATTTCATTCTAGGGCGCAAGAGCATAAAGAAAAGAGAAAACCAATGATGCGTGTGGCAGCTACCTAGGGCACCCTAGGGTAGGGGTCTCCACTATAGATCATTTTTTTTGAAAGCGCGTCCACTACAAATCGGCTTCTCCCTCGTCCTCTTAAAGAAAACCGATGATGCGTGCGGCGGTACGGTTTGTAGGAGTACTACTAGGGCGTGCGGGGCCACATCGTAGTAAACGGGAGAGGGATTGAGTTCGAGTCGATGCCTTAAATATGTGTGGGCCGCTTGGTTTTAGGGGAACGAGGCAGCATTTTCGGTTCGGGGACCAGTGGAGATATATAGTAGGTACAAAAAATTGTGGATGTAGGTTTGACCGAAAGGCAATGATGCATGGGCCCTGCATTTTATATACCCGGGGCCGCGTGAAATTTGCTACTCTACTCAAAACTAGTAAGGTACACATGCATTGAACGCATGAAATTTCGAAACCAAATTATGAATAAATACACACTATAGCATGTAAAGCTTTGAGTCATATATGCATGATGTAGATGTTCGTTTAGTTCTTATAGTTCATCTCATTCAAAATCAATTAGTTTTATAAAAATGTTAAGATTCATGGGGTTGTGCATTGTAAAGCATAAAGTAAAAAACAAATAATGGCAATTCATTTAGAAAAAAATCAATTATGATACGGAAGATTCTAGAACAAAGGAGAAGTGCTTGTGTTTTGAGGTTTGTGCATTATGCTTAAGTTCAACCATGGAGTCTTCTAAATTGTACATGTGGCAAATCTGGTGGAATGTTGATGATATCCAACGGCCAGTAGTGCTCGGATTTGCCATCTCTGCACTGTCGGATTAGCTTCATCCAGCGACCATCTTTCAAGTTATTCGCACACTATATAGTTCTTGTGCCATAGTTGCATGTCTTGGAAAAGAGCTACTAGTGGGTTGTACTAGCTAATTAGGAAAAGATGTATACATGGAAGTTGTAGGGAAAGAGATGACATGGAGTATCTCAATTCCTATGAGTAGGGATTGGAAAAGAGATGTCATTTGGTTGACATCATAGGAACTTTTCTATTGAATCTAGAGATGACATGTATCTCAATTCCTATGAGGAGGGATTAGAAAAGAGATGTAATTTGGTTCATAGGAACTTTTCTATTGAATATACGCTAATGTTTATTTTCCTTTGAAATTATGGGAGTATAGGAATCCATTCATATGAACCAAGTGGCTCTAAAGCTATAGAAATGATATCATGTTTATTTCCTTTGAAATGTGGAGTATATGAATCTATTCCTATGAACCAATTGGCTCTAAAGGAAAAAATCCTATAAAAATCATATCTTATAGAGTTCCTATGATATTCCTCCACACCAAAGGATGGTTGAAATTGCTGCAGGTGATACGATGGTCTTTCTTTGTAGACTCCCCCCCATCTTTATAGTTACCTCTCGAAGATGAATGAAATGATATATACAGGGTATTCTACATGTGCAATTTGGTACACGAAAACTCGGTAAAAGTTTGCGAGGTTCGAATTTTCAATAAAGCTATATGCACTGCATTTTGGAACGGAGGGAGCATACGACAGTTGCTAACACTCACGTGGAAGATTTGTGTGTAGGAGGAGTGGCTGTTTTGTTAAATGACATGGCAAAACTGACACTGTCGGATGCCGATCTAACGGTTCTTATGGCGTTCGTCAGGAAAAGGCTTGTGGCGAACGTTTGTCGAATAATGATTTACGGACACATGCATTGCATTGATACGTGCCCCCCTCTCTCTCACGCACACGCACCCTCCCGTGTCCTCTCGCACCCACCATCTATCTGCAGGTAGACGTCACACACATATGTGCTTTTCACACCCTACCCTCAGAACTTCTAAAAAACAAAAGACGTCGCGCACATTTTATTTTAGCTCACACGTCACACACTTATACTATTACTCTTGTCACAAGCGTTCTTTGGGCATAGTATATTGTACTCTCATGAAGAGAAGCGGTGCACGCACGCACTAGTTCTCCCACACCCACTCACGAGTACACGTAGGAGCACATTTTTTTGAAGCTGGTATAATAAAATCACTCCACTATATATATAAGAAGGAGCCTTAGCGCTTGCTTTACTAGGGTTCCTCTCATTCACTCTCTCACGCTCTCCAGATCTAAGCAAGACATAGGTGGCCACACTCTCTCTCAGCTCACGGCTAGTCACAAATCCGGCCGGACAACCTCGACCGGGGCAGGGGTGTAGGTGCATCGTTCACGCTGTCGTCGGCGGCAAGGAAGGAGACCAACGGCTGCCCGCGCGTACCGATTGGAGGCCGTGCCGTTCTCTCCGAGAGAGCGCCGGCTCCGGAGGGCCTCCAACCCCTTCTTCCTCCCTGCGGTATTGTGACCAAGATGCGGCCTCCCGACGCCGTCTTTGCCACATGCCGACGACCCTCAGCTATATATTCCTTCAAAACCTGCCTTCCTCTACTGCCCAAGCTCCCCACTTGGCTCCGTGTGGATCTTTTTCTACTTCCGTCCGCTGTTCCAAAGCCACCTAGACTTTTACTATTATTAGAGGTAAAGCTAGTTCATACAGTCGACTCTAAGAGTTGGTTCAAATAGGGAAGAAAGTGGGAAAGCTGTAGCATGAATCTAGGACTTGGTTCTAAGAGGAAACGGGGGAAAGTAGTAGATACCGGCTACCCAACCGGTCTCTTGGTTGAAAAGACGAAGAAAGCATGGTGGATGGCGAAGGGTGGTGGGAAGTGGACCTATCTCTTGGTTGAAAAAGGAAAGAAAGTGAAGGGTGTTGGGGGACAACGCAAATGAGAATGAGCGGGGTCTAGATTTCCTGTGCTCACATAGGAAAATGTCGCCGAGGAGATAAAAATGGGGCAAATGCAGACATGCTGCCTGAGTGTTTGCCGCTCTCGGCAACCACATCTGCCTCACCACTTTATGCCTCTGCTGTCCCTACGCCCATATCGCTACCGTTAATGTAAAATCACATGAACCTAATGTCACTATAAGTAATGGTCTAGTGCCGTCGATAAATTGAATCAATGCCACCACCATTTTATGAAGTGCTTCCGTCTTGCTTTATTTCCCATGAATTGTGTTTTTGCAGTTACACTTAAATCTCACACCGCTAACATTGCTTCATCCCAGTGGAACTACACAAATTTGATTGCACATTTACTGACCATGTGCTACTCTCATGACAGTAATACTAATGCTATTGTTCTGCATGTTAATCTAGTGGTAGTGTTGATGTGATGTGATGCTACTTACTTAAGGACACTTTCATACTGTCAATCTAGTGCCAATTATAACACAATAGATGCCGCTGTTAATCATACGCCACTGCAAATATCTGTCACTATTGAAATAACCGTATTTCGTATTTGCGCAAACAGGGATGTCTGTCTCCATATCGTTTCGGGATGTCTGTCTCCGTATCATTTCTATCCGCGCAATCAAAAGCACACACCTCAGTTTTAGTAGAACTGCGCAAAATGAGATGGCTATCCCTCGTTGCCGTCGTCTAACCACCCATCTTCCAGGTATTCCTACATTGGTAGTTACTAGGTAGAATTACCAACGCAATCTAAAAGAAGCTGATTCATACGTTTTACTTCCTAATTGCAGTGCAGGGACGAGCGAAAACATCTGCATCCTAGTCTGGAATGCACTTTCCTCCAGTTCATCCATGGACCGAGGACAAGCTGGCACGGCTGCACGGAGGTTTTTGGGACAGGTGCACGGACAAGAGGCATTGTGGTCTGCTTATTTATGCAAATAGCAACGCTTAAATTTAGTGGAATGCACAAGACTTTCAGCTGGTCAGTACACTGCATGGTTCAGTTCAGCATTCCAGCTGAGAACACAATTATAATTGGTTATTCTGGAATGAGAGAACCTAACCCTGGATGGTGGCAACAAGAAAAAACCAGAGTGAACTCCAGTAAATTTAAGCCTGCCGGGAGGCCCTTTGCTCAGAGAAGCCTTGCTTGTTTTTTCCTGATTTGTAAACCTTCTCACAACTTTGTCTTTTGCTATTAACTAGTATATGTTTGTTATGTTCTATGAATCATTGAGATGTATAAAATTGCTTAACTTATGCTTTTCAAGTTTTTTATGAAGCCGAGTTTAATGTGAGTGTTCCACATGAACGCTGGACTAGCGTGTGAACGTTTGCAATTTACATTGTGGCCTCAGTTAACTGCATGAACCACTGTAACAAGATACATAGTTGCTTATATGTCAGACAGCAGATTGTTGATTGTTAGCTGGTCGACAGCCTAGTGTTGAAGCGAGCTGAGCCAATGTGCCGTGTTTTGCACAACTGCTTACAAGTGGGGTAGCACCAACAGTGTTTACAAGTACTTATGTATACGTCGGCCCACAGTTCTCGAACGAGTACTCTGTTTCATCAAAACACACACTGCTCGTATGATAAAACTAGTGAGGACGCATCTGTTTCGGCAAGAATTACGATGATTCACGGGCACATAAAAGTAGCAGCAGTTCCCATAAACGGATTCAAACAGAGTACTAGCCCTAGAGGGCTCGATAACAGGCAAGGTTCGGATAATTAGATAGAATCCAAACTACTATTAAACACTAGCTGGGGCAAGTATTTCATGCCTCGATCTAATTTGGGCTGGACACAAGACGGACCTTGCCATGAACATCATCGAGGACGTCCGGCAGCAGCTCAATCCTGTGAACCTTCATGAAGACAACCTTGTGGCCTTGCCACTCATAAACTTGTTTGTGGAGGCATGCCACATCATCTTCCTGCGTAAGCTTGACAAGAACAGTATGCCTCACAAACGAAGGACTAGCTTTGAACTTCTTGTGCTTCAGTACACCCTGGACAACACGCCTGACAACAGTGAGGCTGGAATACAACTCTTCATTGGTATAACCGCAAATGGCTTCCAGGATCCAACAGCCTAAAAACTCTGTTTTCCCAGTGTGTATATTCAGGTCATCCGCGTCATAGCGAGTGACATGTATAAACACACAATCCTTGTCTGCATCAGGGCTCTAATTGAAACAGAAACAAATTCTGAATTACTTTCCAGCATAAGAAACACAAGTTATTTAAACCACTATGTATAGCATGGCATCGAAGCTAATAAATTTTTGCATTATTCATCACCACATACTTAGATGAAAAACCACAATCGAGATCGGCAAAGAAGAAAATCACCTTGGGCAGCTCAGCGGGGGGGGGGGGGGGGGACACATCCTCGAAGGGGGAAAACTGCTCCTGCAGTGCCACGGGGGCTGTAACCTCAAACGGGGCGTTGACCATCTCAGTAGTGGCCATGAGCGTATCTGGGGTCGACTCGGTGGCTGCCTCCATCTTCTTGGAGCTCTCTGTTTCGTGGGGATCAGCCTCCCGCGTCTGCTCCAATATCGGCAGATCTTTGCCTGGTTCTCCTTGGTCCATCATGAAACTGATGAATACTAGGAGACCACTGAAATGAAAACAAAACAAAAAAGAGAGTGAGGATCGGTTACTGCTTTGCAAAAGTTCTTTTTTTCTCTGAACGAAAATATACCAACATCACGGATCCGCTTACCTTCCCTTCGTTGGGAGAGAAGAACAGTGGCAGATGCGAGTGTTGCCTTTCTTGAAGACGGCGAGGGAGAAGGGGATTCAGCGAAGAGTGAAATGATGGTTGCTTCGTCCATCAAACTTAGACTGCGGGGAGGTGGGGTTTTGTGATACGACGGCTCGTTATTGCCGCGCTACGACCGGGGTGACTCTCCGCCTGCATACTGCCTTCTAATTTGGTGGATGTCATTTGGGCCCGCGCGCTGCATGGCCCGCATGTCGTGAACAAAAGTATAACGACATTTAGTAGAGGGAGACGTTTCGATGACCTAGGAGGAGCTAGAAGCGGTTTTGTATCCACTGTACTAGTAGTAATTGTTTTTTTGGGTAGCTGTAGAGTGTCTCCACTATACTAGTAGTAATTGTTTCTCTGGGCCCAAGACAAAACAGCCCATCCACCCTAGTAAATAGTAAAATCAATTCAAAAGTCCATATATTTACTGTAAGAGGCGCTACCCACACCCAGCACACCGCCCCTCAAAAAAACCTGGGTGTTCTTCTTCCTCCTCACTCCCACCCACCTCACGTCAGCTCGCTCCACTCGTACCCCCAAATTCCTCACCTCACTCCTACAGAAAACCCCATCTCCCCTTCTTCCTCACTACTACAGAAAAACCCCAGCTCCCCTTCTTCTTCACTCGCACTACAACTAGGCTCGTCATTCATTACTCTGCTCAAATCCGTGAGCGCGACGCGACGCCCTCGAGGAAAATGGAGTCGGCTGACCCCAGCGCCAAGAAGATGAGGCTCCCGCCAGCGGCGACGCCGGTTGTAGATCCCGCACCCGGCAGCGCGGGGAGAAGCGGCGCCCCCGCCCCCACCGGATCCCAGGAACCCGTAGAATCTCGGGTGGACCGCATCAGCGATCTCCCGGACGCCGTCCTTGGGGAGATCATCTCGCTTCTCCCCACCAAGTATTGCTGCCGCACCCAAGTCCTCTCAATTCGGTGACGCCCTCTATGGCGCGCCGTGCCCCTTAATCTCGACTGTCGTAGCTATCTCTCTTCAATGATTTTGAAATCCCAGAGCCATCATCTCCTCCCACCAGGGCTCCGTTCAAAGCCTCTGCATCCCGTCATGCTACCTGAGCAAGCATACCATGCCCTGCATGGTGGACGCCTGGCTGAAATCCCCTGAATTCACAGAACTACAGCTGCTTGAGTTCTACTATTCCCCTGGAAATCACCTACCAGATACCGAACGCCATCTACCTATGCCCTCAGCACCGATGTCCATCTCGCGGTTTTCCTCCTCTCTCCACACCGCCACCTTTGCGCTGTGTGACCTACCAGACAATCTGGTACTAAACCTTTGACTCCCATTTCTCAAGAAACTTTCACTTGTACGGGTTCGTATATCAGAGGCCTCAATGCATAGCATCATCCACTCCAGTTGCCCTGCCCTGGAGTGCTTGGTGCTTGTTTTCATAGTTAGAATCGGTTGTCTCCAAATAAAGTCGCCTAACCTTGTAAGAATTGGAATTTGTTTTGACGGAAGGCAGCTCATCATCCAAGATGCCCCTTCACTTCAAAGGTTGATCCTTGATTCTATTTATTCACCATTGCAAATAACCGTCCTCTCTGCGCCTAAACTGGAGACCTTGGGTGTAAGACATGATCTCTGTGCTCATTTTAATATGGTGTTTGGCTCCACAGTTCTTCAGGTACTTTACATTATCATCTACACTTGTAACCATAAGCTGCATTTTAAATTTCTGCGCATAAGTTATATGTCATCTTGGAGTACACATTTTGTACTAATATTATGTTCTATGCTCAATGAAGAGTTTCTCCATGGATGGCCTATCAATGGTGCTGGATTCTGTCAAGATCTTATATATCCAAATGAATAGTTTTGATCTAAACAAGATTATTGGCTTGCTGCAATGCTTTCCATGTCTGGAGAAGCTGTATATAAAGGTGATAATTTCACGCACATTCGAAGCCCGCATATAGTGTACTAGAATTAACCGTTCAGCTATTGCTCTTTTGACACTCTTTTTTTAGACCTTAACTGTATTCAATCTTCATGTCTATTTAGGCAACAAGACGGGGTAAGAAAGTTATAACCAATCGGTGGATTCGTAAGCATCGGGATTTTCTCACTTCTCATGAGATTCAATTGAAGACAATAACGCCAGAACGATATGTAGCCAACCGTGCAAACACTAGATTTGTCACATTCTTCCTGCTGAATGCGAGGTTACTATTGTCCATCAGGCTTAAGTTTATCAGCAGCATGGTTTTGACGGATGGGTATGTGGAAGAGCAAAAAAAGGAGTTTCAGGTGGGCAAAAGAGCTTCTGAACGTGCCGGGCTTCTATTTACAACATATTGTGGTCATAATCCAGTAAATTTTACGACCCAGGATGTTCATTCTATGGACCTGACCGATCCATTTGACTGTGACTACCAAAAACAATGTTGGAGTTAGATGCTGTTGCCCTTTTCAACCTGGGTTTTTTTGTAACCTGATGAACAATTAACCCTCATGCTTTTGTATAGTTTGTAAGCTGGAGTTAGATGTTCTTGCCCTTTTCAACTCGGCTGTGACTGTCATATTTTCTTTGAAGCAAGGCAAATGGCTTGCCAGTCGTTTAATTTAGAGTGAAATATTGTAACAACTAACAAATCCCAACAAGTTATTTATACTAGTTTTAGCGACGGATCAGGGTAACAACGGGGCTGTGTGGGGGCTGTGGCCCATCTAGCGAGGGTTTTATTTATGTTTACCACATCATGAGCCCAGTTGTGTTTTTTTCTTGCTGTAAATGGCTAGCCCAGTTCTAATTTTTTTAAAGAAATACCCAAACGAGGCCTACTTGCTTTATCAGCCCTGCTGGGCTGCAAATCTTTCAAGACGAGGAGAGTTTCATTCGGTTTGCCCAGAAATGGGCTGTATATTTTTTAAAACACATCAAACCGGAAATTAGTTTCAATTTTTTTTCATTACAAGATTTTAAATACCATTGATTTTTATGCGTGGACAATTATTTGGATTTTATATTTATATAAATTATTTTTCAAAATAGTTTGAATGTGAATCGATATTTTGGGATTAAAAATAGTTGACCGCACCAAAATATGCAAAAGATTCGTATACTTTTTAACCGTGGCCACAATATGGGGTGTAATGCTAACAAAAAGAAGTTGGGCTCCAAAAAACTGCTTAAGAATTAGCAAATGGGCTGTACATTATTAGAAATAATGCACACGAGAGCAGTGACTGTTGGATGTCCATCCAACGGCTGTCGTGCTTCTTCAATCTCTGCTTTTCCTGCTCAAGCCGCTCAAACAAGCGCCGGTGGGACTGCCTGCTCCCTCCTCCCGCGGTCGGCTATGCTGCCGCACAGGCCTCACCGCCCCACCGTACTCCCATCGCTGGCCTAGCCATCCCTCTACTCACCCACACCTGCTGTTATTCTCCGGGGACGGCAGACGAACCAGTAAACCCTCGTACTCCTCCGCGTGGGAAACAACTGCCGAGTCTTCCCTGGCTCCGTGTCGTTCCCTTCCTAGGCCTCGCCGTCGTCCACCGCCCTGGTGCTCTCGGCGCGGCCTGGTCAACATGGTCAATGAACGACATACATCGGAAGTGGACTGTACGTGGAGAGGCTGACAGCTGGGTCCACGGCCGCACACAAGGAAATGCCTCCTTATTACGCACAAAATAATGATTCCTCCACCTGACATCTAGGACCCACGGGAAGGGCTTCTGTATTTCATGAAAAAACGTTCACCCCGCTGACAGGTCGGACCCACCAGCTATATCTTCGCACGCAAAGAAGTGCCTCCTTATGACGCACAAAAAATGAATACCCCCTGCTAGCTAGGACCCACCATGGTGGGTGGCTGACTTGTGGGCCTACTAAGTTGACGGGGACAGAGGGCTTTGTCAACTTAGTCAATATGAACGATTCTAGCTCCAGTGACCGCACGATGTCCATCCAACGGCCATAGTGCGTCTTCAACCTCTGGTCTTCTTGCTCCAGCCGCCCAAAGCAGCGCTGGTCGTGCCGCCTGCTCCTTCCTCCCGTGGCCGGCTGTGCTGCCGCGGAGGCTTCACCGCCCCCATACTACTCCCACCGCTGGCTAGGCCATCCCTCCACTCACCCACACCCCCTGTTATTCTGCGGCGACGGCAGCCTCACACCGCAGCCGAACCAGTGAACCCTCGTACTCCTCTCCGCGTGGGCATCCACTGCCGCGTCTTCCTCGACTCCGCGTCTTCCCCTTCCCAGGCCTCGCCGTCGTCCACCGCCTTGGTGCTCTCGGTGCGGCGTGGTCAATGTGGTCAACGACCGACTTCCATCGGAAGAGTACTGTACGTGGAGAGGCTGACAGCTGGGTCCATGGCCACAGCCCAGTTTTTTTGTGATTTGCCAAGTAAGTCGCTTTGTCAGGCCTGTTGGGCTGCAAATCTTTCAAGACGAGGAGAGCTTCATTCGGCTGGCCGAGAAAATGGCCTATCAGTAATGAGAAATGGGCTGTACATTTTTAAGACACATCAAACCGACAATTAGTTTCAAATTTCTTTTTTTCATTTTGAGATTTTAAATTGCATTGATTTTTATGCGTGGACAATTTGTTGGATTTTATATTGATATACATTTATTTTCAAAATCAGTTTGAAAGTGACTCGAAATTTCAGGATTAAAAACAGTTCGGACCGCACCGAAATATGCAAAATTTCGTATAATTTTTTAACCGTGGCCACAATATGGGCTGTAATGCTAACAAAAAGAATATGGGCTCCAAAAAAACCTAAAGAATTAGCAAATGGGCTGTAAATTATTAGAAAT
Source organism: Aegilops tauschii subsp. strangulata (assembly GCF_002575655.3). Taxonomy (NCBI): domain Eukaryota; kingdom Viridiplantae; phylum Streptophyta; class Magnoliopsida; order Poales; family Poaceae; genus Aegilops; species Aegilops tauschii. The sequence continues at coordinate 426,903,060 of NC_053035.3, forward strand.
AATGGCAGGTGGGCTGTATGATGTTTTCCACAGATTTGAGGCTTTCCTAAAAAAAGGTTGACGCACAAGCAGTGACTGTTGGATGTCCATCCAACGACCATCGTGCTTCTTCAATCTCTACTCTTCCTGCTCCAGCCGCTCAAACAAGCGCCGGCGGGACTGCCTGCTCCCTCCTCCCCGCGGCCGGCTGTGCTGCCGCGCAGGCCTCACTGGCCCACCGTACTCCCATCGCTGGCCTAGCCATCCCTCTACTCACCCACACCTTCTGTTATTCTCCGGCGACGGCAGACGAATCAGTAAACCCTCGTACAGTCGTACTCCGCTCCGCGTGGGAAACAACTGCCGAGTCTTCCCTGGCTCCGTCCTAGGCCTCGCCGTCGTCCACCGCCCTGGTGCTCTCGGCGCGGCCTGGTCAACGTCGTCAACGACCGACATGCATCTGAAGTGGACTGTACGTGGAGAGGCTGACGGCTGGGTCCACGGCCGCACGCAAGGAAATGCCTCCTTATTACGCACAAAATAATGATTCCTCCACCTGACATCTGGGACCCACCGAAAGGGCCTCTGTATTTCGTGAAAAAACGTTACCTCCGCTGACAGCTTGGACCCACCAGCTATATCTTCGCACGCAAGGAAGTGCCTCCTTATTACGCACAAAAATAATGAATACTCCCCCTGCTAGCTGGGACCCAGTATAGTGGCAGGCTGACTTGTGGGCGTACTAAGTTGACGGGGACGGAGGGCTTTGTCAACTTCGTCAATATGCACGATTCTAGCTCTAGTGATCGTACGATGGCCATCCAACGGCCGTAGTGCTTCTTCAACCTCTGGTCTTCTTGCTCCAGCCGCCCAAAGCAGCGCCGGTCGTGCCTCGTGCTCCTGCCTCCCGTGGCCGGCTGCGATGCGGCGGAGGCCTCACCGCCCCTACTAACCCACTGCTGGCCAGGCCATCCCTCTACTCACCCACATCCCCTGTTATTCTGCGGCGACGGCAACCTCACACCGCAGCGAACCAGTGAACCCTCATACTCCTCTACGCATGGGCATCCACTGCCGCGTCTTCCCCGGCTCCGCGTCGTCCCCTTCCTAGGCCTCGCCGTCGTCCACCACCCTGGTGCTCTCGGCGCGGCGTGATCAACATGGTCAAGGAACGGCTATCGGACGTGGACTGTACGTGGAGAGGCTGACAGCTGGGTCCACGGCCGCAGCAAGGAAGTGCCTCCTTATTACACGCAAAATAATTATTCCTCCACCTGACAGCGGGGACCCACCGGACGGGCCACCGTATTTCGTGAAAAAAACATTCCCCCCTGACTGCTGGGACACACCAGCTACATCTTCGCACGCAAGGAAGTGCGTCCGGGCAAAAAAAATGATTCGCCCCCCTGACTGCTGGGACCCACCAGCTACATCTTCGCAGGCAAGGAAGTGCCTGACAGTCGGGACCCACCTGGTCGAAGCGTACGTAGCGTTGTCATTCTGGTCGCGAACGTGTACGTACATACTGGTCGATGTAGTGGCGCGCACATAGCATGTACACGTACGTACAACGGCCAGTGTGCAAGAAAGAAAATATGGCCACGTACGTACATACGGGCAGGGTCTCGAACGCCTACTCACGCATACGTACGGCCAGGGCTCGTGTACATGGCTGGGTCGGAATGGAGAAACAGCGTCGTCGTCGTGTTCATGGGGAGCCAACCGGCTGGGTTGGAACGGAATGCGTCATCGTGTTCATCAGGAGGGCTTGGGCGGAACAGCCGATGGAAACGAGGCCTGGCGTACCGCAGAACGGAGCAAACGGCCTTGTGTTCGACCGGCCACGTTCGAAACGGGATCCTGTTCATCGGGAGGGCTCTGGCGTACCGCAAAACGGAGGAAACGGACCTCCTACGGTCGAAACGGGGGTCGGGAGGGGTGTGGCGTACCACAAAATGGAGGAAACGGACTTGTGTTGGAGCGCTACGGTCGAAACAGGGGTCCTGTTCATCGGGAGTGTGTGGCGTACCGCAAAACGGGACTCGACGGGATACTGTTCATCTCCACCGTCGACCCCCTCCAGCCTCCACGGGATACTGTTCATCCACCGTCGACCTCCTCCAGCCTCCACCTGCGACTGTTCATCCACGGGCTCCTGTTCATCCAGCCTCCACCGCGCGCTACTCCACCGGCTACTGTTCAGCCAACCCTCTCCACGGGCTCCTGTTCAACCACCCCGCCACGGGCTATTGTTCATCCTGCCCTCCACCATCTACTGTTCATCCTGCCCTCCACGGGGTCCTGTTCATCCAGCCCCAACCGGCTCAAACGTTTGGGGTCCTCTTCATCCACCCCCACCAGGAACTGTTCATCCAAACCCCCCCAGCAACGCTCACTGTTCATCCAGAGGCAACGCCACGGGGTCCTGTTCATCCAACCCCACCGGGAGCTGTTCATCCAAACCCCCCCAGCTACGCTCACTCTTCATCCAGAGGCAGCATCGATCGGCTTCAGTTAGCAGCAGTAGCGAAGGAATCGCTCGATCGGGTTCAGTTAACAGCCATCGATCGATCGCTCGGGTTCAGTAACGCGTAGCCTGCAGTGCAATCGCTCGGGTTCAATTAGACCCCAACGCCTCGCTCGGGTTCAGTTAGAGCCCAACGCCTCGCACACACACGCGTATGTATGAGAGAAACGCGCATCGCTCGGCCCCCGACCACCCACCATGACCGGGGACTCCCCGATATTTTCCGCACCCTCGCTTCTACCACGGTTTTTTCCGTCATGGATGGCCCAAAGAATGTCATGCAGTTGCGTCTCCGGCCCGCCCAGGATGAAAAGCCCATTTTCTGTCATGATTTTTTGTCATAGAAGTAGGACCCCACCACATCTATGATGATACCGTGTTTTGTCACAATTATCGTCATAGAAGTGTCATAAGTATGACATAAAAGATTTTTGTTCGGCCCAAAATGTCACGGATGTGTCTTTTTTTGTAGTGGGAGGTAAGGAACTGCCATCTAGCTCTGCACTTGATTCACCTTCTGTTTTGAGTAAGCTTGTGACACCTAAACCTGCTTCTGCTATTAATTCTGATATGTCGCATGTTATTGATGATGCCACTTCTGCTATGCATGATACTTATGATGAAACTACTTCTATGCTTGATACTACTGTGCCACTTGGTGAATTTCTTGATGAACAACTTGCTAGGGCTAGAGAGAATGAAATTATTGAGACTGATAATATTGATGAAAGTGATGATGAAGACTCTCCCCCTAAATATGAATTGCCTGTTGTGCCTAAGGGCTATGTTATGGATGAAGAGACTGCTAGAGACTTTCTTGCTTGCAATGATAGAAGTGATCTTAAGAAATTATTAGCTAAGCTGAAACAAAAAACTTTGAATGCTAGAATGAAATATGATCCTGCTTATGCTACTTCACCTATCTTCGTTACTGATAAGGATTATGAATTCTCTGTTGATCCTGATATAATTACTTTGGTTGAATCTGATCCTTTCTATGACTATGAATCTGAAACTGTTGTGGCACATCTTACTAAATTAAATGATATAGCCACCCTGTTCACTAATGATGAGAAAACTTGCTACTATTATTATCCTTAAGATATCCCCGTTCTCATTAAAGGGTGATGCTAAGATATGGTTTAATTCTCTTGATCCTGGTTGTGTGCGTAGTCCCCAGGATATGATTTATTACTTCTCTAATATTTCCCTGCTCATAAGAAACAAGCTGCTTTAAGGGAAATATATAATTTTGTGCAACTTGAAGAAGAGAGTCTCCCACAAGCTTGGGGGAGGCTTCTCCAATTACTTAATGCTTTGCCTGATCATCCTCTCAAGAAAAATGAAATACTTGATATCTTTAATAATGGACTAACCGATGCTTCCAGAGACCACCTGGATAGTTGTGCTGGTTCTGTTTTCAAGGAAATAACACCAGATGAAGCTGAAATTCTATTGAATAATATGTTGACTAATGAAAATAATTGGACACTTCCTGAACCAACTCCTAAGCCAACTCCGAAGAAAAGGGGTGTTCTATTTCTCAGTCCTGAAGATATGCAAGAGGCAAAGAAATCTATGAAAGAAAAGGGTATTAAAGCTGAAGATGTTAAGAATTTACCTCCTATTGAAGAAATGCATGGTCTTAGTTTACCTCCTGTTGAAGAAATATATGATCTTAATTCATCACCTATTGAAGAAACTCATGGTCTTGATAACCCGACACAGGTAGTGAAGGTAAATTCTCTCTATAGATATGATAAAGCTGAAATCCCTCCTACTAAGTTTGCTAGCCAATGTTTGGATGAGTTTGATAACTTTATGGTTAAGCAAGAAGATTTCAATGCTTATTTTGGTAGAGAATTAAAACGCAATGCTTATATGATTGAACAATTGAGTGATTATATGTCTAGAGTTAAATGTGAACTTAAACTCATTAGTAAACATGCTTCTATGGTTACCACTCAATTAGAACAAGTACTTAAAGCTCAGAATGATTTGCTCAATGAATTGAATAGTAAGAATAATGATTTTGCTGTTAGAGTGGCTACTAGAACTGGTAAAATGACTCAGGAACCTTTGTATCCTGAAGGCCATCCTAAGAGAATTGAGCAGGACTCTTAGAGAAATAATATTGATGCGCCTAGTCCTTCTAAGAAGAACAAAAAGAAAAATGATAGGACTTTGCATGCTTCTAGTGAACCTGTTGTTGACACACCTGAGAATCCAAATGATATTTCTATTTCTGATGCTGAAACACAATATGGTAATGAACATGAACCTAGTGATAATATTAATGATGATGCTCAACCTAGCAAAGATAATGATATAGAAATTGAACCTGTTGTTGATCTTGATAACCCACAATCAAAGAATCAATGTTATGATAAGAGAGACTTTGTTGCTAGGAAGCACGGTAAGGAAAGAGAGCCATGGGTTCAGAAACCCATGTTTCCTCCTAAACCATCCAAGAAAAAGGATGATGAGGATTTTGAGCGCTTTGCTGAAATGATTAGACCTATCTTCTTACGTATGCGTTTAACTGATATGCTCAAAATGAATCCTTATGCTAAGTATATGAAAGAAATTGTTACAAATAAAAGAAAGATACCGGAAGCTGAAATTTCCACCATGCTTGCTAATTATACTTTTAAGGGTGGAATACCTAAGAAACTTGGAGATCCAGGAGTACCAACTATACCATGCTCCATTAAAGGAAATTATGTTAGAACTGCTTTATGTGATCTAGGAGCCGGTGTTAGTGTTATGCCTCTCTCTTTATATCGTAGACTTGATTTGAATAAGTTGACACCTACTGAAATATCTTTGCAAATGGCTGATAAATCAACTGCTATACCTGTCGGTATTTGTGAGGATGTGCCTGTTGTGGTTGCAAAAGTCACTATTTTAACGGACTTTGTTATTCTTGATATTCCCGAGGACGATAGTATGTCTATTATTCTTGGAAGACCTTTTTTGAATACTGCAGGGTTGTTATTGATTGCAACAAAGGCAATGCCACTTTTCATGTTAATGGTAATGAGCATACGGTACACTTTCCAAGGAAACAACCTCAAGTTCATAGTATAAACTCTATTGGAAAGATTCCATCGATTATTTTTGGAGGTTTTGAATTTCCTCTTCCTACTGTCAAAAAGAGATATGATATTCTTATTATTGGGGACGTGCATATCCCCGTTGAGGTAACATAGTGTTATTCGAAATTTCTCCGGTCCCATGTTATTCGGAATGAGTTTGTTAACAAGACTTGATCAACCTTGTTAGTGGATTCCTTTTGATGAGCATGAGATGGATGAAGTTAGAAAGCACAACCTTCTGTACCCTCCTTTTACTTTCTGTTATTTAGAATAAATAAAGCAAAAATAGTATTTTTTGTCTATTTTCTTAATTATCCGTGCAATATAAAAATACCCCGAAAATAAAAGTTCTCCAAATGCCCTGAAATTTAAATATGATTTTTCTGGAATATTTGAGAATATCTGGCACTGAGAACACATCAGGGGGAGCTGGCACCTGGCCACGAGGGTCCAGGGCGCGCCCACCCCCTGGGCACGCCCCCCTGCCTCGTGGGCCCACGGTGGCTCCCCTCCACTTATTCCTGCACCCACACACTTCTTCTTCCTCCCAAAAAAAATCACCAACCAGCTCAAGCACGAGTTCTAGCTCATTTTGCTACGATTTTCGATCTCCTTGCTCAAAGCACCTCTCACAAAACTGCTTTGGGGGATTGTTCCTTGGTATGTAACTCCTCCATTGGTCCAATTAGTTTTTGTTCTAGTGCTTTATTCATTGCAAATTTTTGCTGCCTAGGTGACCATGTTCTTGAGCTTGCATGTCAAATTTATATGGTTCCAAGTAGTTCTAATGCATGATATGGTCTCTAGGCACTTGAAGGAGTAGTTGCTATCAATTTTGTTGAGCTTGGTTCACTTTTATTTTGAAGTTACTAAAATTTTCAGAAATTTTTCAGAGGAAGAAATATGTTTAGGAAAATGTACCAAGGTGGTCCTTCAAGGAAGCAAGGACCCAGGCTTGCAATGCGCGATGCTGACGATGAACCACCAAGGGACACTCAAGTGCGGGCTTGTGAATGGCCTTCAGAGGACTTCATGGATCAAGCAGGAATCAAGGAAGAATTTAACGCATATGTGCGTAACACTGATCTTGTGAGCTTCGAGGCAGATAAGTGCCGTCAGTACCACCATCTCACTAATTCCTTTGTGAGGAGGTTTGAATTTTCATCGTCACACAATTCTCAAACTGTCCTGTTTGATCTTTATGAAAATTCTTATACTATGGACTTCCACAATGGGGTAGTCCTAGTGAACCTCGCAAATCTGAATTTAGAGATTTTCTTGCTGGTATAACTGTGGGGGAATCTAGAGACATAGCACAAGCTACCATAGGGAGCATTCATTTTCTTGCTATACATTATTTTGCTCTCTTCATAGGTAGGTGCATAAATGGTAAGGATGAAGCATGTCACATGTGTGTCCCTGACCTCAGTGTTCTCAGGAGTGCTGTGTTAGGAGATAAACATTATAATTTGGGAGCCATTGTTGCACGTAGGTTGCATAATAATAGATTTAATGGTGATTTCTTTGGTGGAATTTATGCAACCCGTTTAGCTAATTTTCTTGGTGTAACCATACGTGAAGATGATATTGAGTTGCCTCCTGCTTATTTAGATTATGAGGCTATGGTCCGTCATTGTTTTGTTGAGAGGCACGATCAGTTCCTCCAGTACCGACTAATCTTTGACAGATGACGCACCTATCACGTCACTCTCCCTGCTTCTACTTTCTTTGACTTTCAGGAAAAGGGGAGATATTTGATAACCAGGGAGGAGGCGAACGAGTACGAGAGGAGGGCTGAGATAGCTCGCCTCCAAGCTGCAGCCCACAATGCAATAACTGCTGCATCACAATACGACCCCAATTACAACTTTGGTTATCCGCCAGGCCAGCCGTGGCAATAGACCAACTTAGGCCAAAAGCCTAAGCTTGGGGGACTACGTATTTCTCACCGACATTACATTTATGTTCACACACTCATTGCTAGATGTCGGTGCTCATACTTTTTCATTGTACTATCCATGCTAGTTTATTTTCCTTTTTATGCTTTCTTCTTGTGTGTTTGAAAAACCTTAAGAAAAACCAAAAAAATTAGTAGTAGCTTTAAGCTAGTTTACTTTCTTGCTGTAGTAGTAATAATTAAAAAGAAAACCCCAAAAAAAATTCTTGTTCTTCTTTTGCTTGTTGGGAGCTTTCCCGTGTAAATAGTTTTTATTTCTTTTCTTTTCTTTTGGGGGTCGATAGGAGAAGACCATAATGAAATTGTTGAAGTGGCTCTTATATGCATGATTGTTGATTTAACCAAGAGCCTATATTGCCTTGCCATCTCCTGTTTATTGAATGCCTGCAGATTCCAGCTTAGTCCAATGCACGTGCACTATTATTATTATTATTATTATTATTATTATTATTATTCACATCATTCGGTCGTGCAAGTGAAAGGCAATAATGACGATATATGATGGACTGATTGAGATGGGAGAAGCTGGTATGAACTCGACCTCTCTTGTTTTTGTAAATATGATTAGTTCATCGTTCCTGATTCAGCCTATTATGAATAAACATGTTTGAAATGACAATTAGAGATTATAGTTGCTTATGCCATGCTTAATTAGCTAGGAGCTTATAATGGTTTACCTTGCGTGCCAACATGTTATTAAAATGGTTGTGATGTGGTATGATAGGGTGGTATCCTCCTTTGAATGATTTAAGTGACTTGACTTGGCACATGTTCACGCAGTAGTTGTAACAAAATCAACATAGCCTTCGCGATATTTATGTTCATGGTGGATTATATCCTACTCATGCTTGCACTCAATGTTCATTAATTTTAATGCATGTTCATGACTGTTGTCGCTCTCTAGTTGGTCGCTTCCCAGTCTTTTGCTAGCCTTCACTTGTACTAAGCGGGAATACTGCTTGTGCATCCAATCCCTTAAACCCCAAAGTTATTCCATATGAGTCCACCATACCTTCCTATATGCGGTATGTACCTGCCGTTTCAAGTAAATTTGTATGTGCCAAACTCTAAACCTTCAAATGAAATTCTGTTTTGTATGCTCGAATAGCTCATGTATCAACTAGGGCTGTCCGTATCTTCCATGTTAGGCGGGTTATTCTCAAGAGGAGTGGACTCCGCTCCTCACTCACGAGAAAATGGCTGGTCACCGGGATGCCCAGTCCCATGCTTTATGCAAATCAAAGCAAAATAATTGCAAACAAAACTCCCCCGGGACTGTTGTTAGTTGGAGGCACTCTTTGTTTCGAGCAAGCCATGGATTGATGCTTGTTGGTGGAGGGGGAGTATAAACTTTACCATTCTGTTTGGGAACCGCCTATAATGTGTGTAGCATGGAAGATATCGCCATCTCTTGGTTGTTATGTTGACAATGAAAGTATGCCGCTCAAAATATTATTTATCTCTATTTCAAAACCGAGCTCTAGCACCTCTACAAATCCCTGCTTCCCTCTGGGAAGGGCCTATCTATTTACTTTTATGTTGAGTCATCACCCTCTTATTAAAAAGCACCAGCTGGAGAGCACCGCTGTCATTTGCATCCATTACTATTAATTTATATTGGGTATGACTGGATCTCTTTTACCATGAATTACAATGTCTAGTCAGTCCTTGATTTTTAAAGGTGCTCTGCATTTATGTTTTGCGGTCTCAGAAAGGGCTAGCGAGATACCATCTTGTTATATCATATCATGATTGTTTTGAGAAAGTGTTGTCATCGGAGATTTATTATTATTGCTCGCTAGTTGATTATGCCATTGATATGAGTAAACATGAGACCTAAATGTTATTGTGAATATGGTTAGTTCATAATCTTTGCTGAAAACTTGAATGCTGGCTTTACATATTTACAACAACAAGAGCAAACAGAGTTTGTAAAAGTTTTTCTTTATCACTTTCAATTTATCAACTGAATTGCTTGAGGACAAGCAAAGGTTTAAGCTTGGGGGAGTTGATACGTCTCCGTCGTATCTACTTTTCCAAACACTTTTTCCCTTGTTTTGGACTCTAACTTGCATGATTTGAATGGAACTAACCCGGACTGACGTTGTTTTCAGTAGAATTGCCATGGTGTTATTTTTGTGCAGAAACAAAAGTTCTCGGAATGACCTGAAAATCAACGGAGATTTATGTTGGAAAATATGAAAAATACTGGCGAAAGAATCAAGGCCAGGGGCCCCACACCCTCTCCACGAGGGTGGGGGGCGTGCCTGCTGACGGTGTCCTGGACTAGGGGGTACTCACCACGTCGTCTCCCGATCAGTTAGATTGGGCCGAGGACCCCCGTGGCCGTATACTCATGGGCCAGTCCGGACAGCCCATGCCGCATACAAGGAGGATTCTACAAAACTTGGCGCCCAAGACAAGGACTCCTCTAAACCCTAGGCCTACGATGCATATATAAACCGAGGCCAGGCTAGTCAATAGACAATCTCAGATTCATTACTACAATCTCGTGGTGGATACATGTACTCTGTACTACACCCATATGAATACAATCAAAAGCAGCATGTAGGGTATTATCTCGTCAAGAGAGCCCGAAGCTGGGTAAAACCCCGTGTCCGTGTTACCATCGCTCCAAGACGCCTATCTTAGGACCCCAACTACGAGATACACCGGATATTGAACCGACACCTGCCCCCTGGGCGCGCCCTCTGCCTCATGGGCCCCCTGGAGCTCCACCGACCTCAACTCCAACTCTATATATTCACGTCCGGGGAGAAAAAAATCAAAGAGAAAGATTCATCCGTTCTACGATACGGAGCCGCCGCCAAGCCCTAAACTCTCTCGGGAGGGCTGATCTGGAGTCCGTTCGGGGCTCCGGAGAGGGGAATCCGTCACCGTCGTCCTCATCAACCATCCTCCATCACCAATTTCATGATGCTCACCACCGTGCGTGAGTAATTCCATTGTAGGCTTGCTGGACGGTGATGGGTTGGATGAGATTTATCATGTAATCGAGTTAGTTTTGTTAGGGTTTGATCCCTAGTATCCACTATGTTCTGAGATTGATGTTGCTATGACTTTGCTATGCTTAATGCTTGTCACTAGGGCCCGAGTGCCATGATTTCAGATTTGAACCTATTATGTTTTCATGAATATATGTGAGTTCTTGATTCTATCTTGCAAGTCTATAGTCACCTACTATGTGTTATGATCCGGCAACCCCGAAGTGACAATAATCGGGCCCACTCCCGGTGATGACCATAGTTTGAGGAGTTCATGTATTCACTATGTGTTAATGCTTTAGTCCGGTACTCTATTAAAAGGAGGCCTTAATATCAGACTGGGTGAAGCCGAAAGCTAGCAATCTTAAAGTATCACATTGGTCGGCAACGACGGAAGTGAAAATTTTGGTTCGCTATAAACCACATAGTCCGGGAACTTTCCCAAACTAAACCCTCCATAATTTCCTCCCACATTGATCGGAGTTGAGGTTTCATGATCATGATTAGCATGATGACCCAAGGAAAGGAACCGATAGCGGGACTATTTTCTTTGGAAGATGTTTCTTACGTTAAAACGTAATATAATATATCTCTTCGTGTACCTTTGTTTATAAAACCGTATGACCGGATTGCCTTGTTTGCTGTAAAACTTTGCCCTTGTAAAGGCTTTATAAAGTAGGACAAACACTCCCCAGCTACTGGCCGAGGAGGTTGAAGCCGATGGTCGGTCAACAAAGTTTTGTACAATGCGGATCTGAGCATTAATGATGTAAAGTACTTGGATACATAGAATCATTACACATAAAAATTGCGAGTAAATCCATTTACTGCATTCCATCTTTTAAACCCCTTGGGGCCTACCTTGGCGAGCTCAGATTTCGACCAGCTCTAAGCTCTTTTAAGAGATCTTTATTCTCTTTCCGAGAAGTTTGTGTTAAACACAACAAAATTTTCTGTCAAACGGACTTCGATCCTTAATTCGGCCACCCGTGCCCACATTAAGGCTCGGGGGCTACTGGGCTCTGCGCTCATTATTTACAAATATTAAAGGGGCACATCGATCCCCTGATCTGGTGTTGCCACCCGACCAGTGGCTCGGGGGCTACTGCATTGCCTATTAAATGCAGAAAATTCAAAGTGCTCAGTGTTCGGCATAATCGAACTATGACAAGTACGTCTTCGGACGACAATAAGTACCATATGGGAATTATCCGGCATCAAGCTGATATATCGCGGCGACTTCTCACGACCCTCTCTCAGGGGACCGTCTGCCGATCACTATTACCTCTAATATATTACACTGCGTTTCTATTCCTATGTATGCTGCCGAGCTAGGAGTTGATCCTCAGGCCGATTTCACGACATGAGTCTCAGAAGCTACTAGGATCAGCGGTTTCATATTTTCCTTCAGGTGCATCTCGGATTTTAGGCCAAAAGACACCTTGAGGGCTACTGGCAATACATCTTGTCAACAAATAAATTTATACGCATCGGAAATAAAATCTGTAAACAATCATCCCAAGCCCGAGGTGGTGCATCACCTCGGAAGCAGTCCGGCATAAAGCTCAAATGCAAGTGGTTGGCTCTATAGAGGGCATTTCCGGCATTAAGCTCGGCTAACTTCCTTTAAACTTCTTCAAGCCAAGGTGATCTATGACACCTCGTATATAGTCTGGCGTTGGAACTCGGATACAGTCCGGCGTTGGTGCTCGGCTGCAAAAGATACCTCAAAATGCAGTCCGGCGTTGGAGCTCGGATGCAAGAGGACACCACCGCCCGGGAACTACCTCGAACCCGGGGTGGGCGTAAAAATAACAAGGCATTGATAAAAGCCGATGAATTAAAGGGCTCCTCGGATACCCGACATATAAACCCTTCGGATGTACTTCGGCGATCCTCAAGATTGAAGATAAGAAGATTTGTTGAACCAGTTTTCAAGACCGACGACCGAAGATGAAGAACAGTTCGGAAGAATCGAGGAGCGTCCCCAACTTGAAAACCGGTCCAGGGGGCTACTGACGGTGTCCTGGACTAGGGGGTACTCACCATGTCGTCTCCCGATCAGTTAGATTGGGCCGAGGACCCCGTGACCGTATACTCATGGGCCAGTCCGGACAGCCCATGCCGCATACAAGGAGGATTCTACAAAACTTGGCGCCCAAGACAAGGACTCCTCTAAACCCTAGGCCTACGGTGCATATATAAACCGAGGCCAGGCTAGTCAATAGACAATCTCAGATTCATTACTACAATCTTGTGGTGGATACATGTACTCTGTACTACACCCATATGAATACAATCAAAAGCAGCATGTAGGGTATTATGTCGTCAAGAGAGCCCGAAGCTGGGTAAAACCCCGTGTCCATGTTACCATCGCTTCAAGACGCCTAGCTTAGGACCCCTACTACGAGATACACTGGATATTGAACCAACATTGATGCTTTCATTGAGAGCCTGCTGGCGGTCGCCACGGGGCGATGGGAATTCGGATCGTCTCCGGCGCGGTCTACGCATCGGAGCCGAGCTTTATGGTCGATGTCGGCATCTTTTGTCGCCGGCCCGACTGGTCACCTTGGCTTAACCAAGGACTGTGCCCCACCTCCAATCATCATGTTCGGATGAGGGCCTTCGTCAACATCAACTCCGATCTCTATCATGAGCATGGAAGAATCATCCATGGAGCTCGGGGGCTCAACGTCAACATTGCCCTCGGGCGACCGTGTTGTTTTATCTGTACATCAAACTTGTATCCGCTGCCACCACCTCCTCGAGCATCGCTTTGACGATTCCTTCGATGGAATTGTGCGGAATTAAGTGTACAACAACCATGCCAAATTCGGTCGAGTTCCGATGGAGGAATCTCTGGCAATCTACGATATACCGGAGCCCTGTCAAATCTGGACGGGAATCCGGACGAGTTTAGGGCGTGGTCTCTAGAGCCCAGCTCAGAGCTCCTTTGGAAGATCCAACCGTTCATCTGCTGCGGAATTCCCATATCTACCATCCCTCCAAATTTCAGCTCGATCCAACGGTTCAAACTCCGGGAACCTTCCAATGAGTGGACCAATTTTCGGATCTGTTTTCTGCGCGAATACGAATCTGGCCCGAGTTCATGTTTCTTCATGAACGGAATATTGGACAACCCTTTTGAAGGAATTTTTTTCTAGGGTATTGTGCATTGTTTTTAAACACGTACCCGTAAAATTTTAAGCCTCCTCCGAGGTAATCTTCACCATCACGCTGGTGTCAAACTAGTCCGGCAATATTGCTCCACGGCTGCCGACCTGCGCTAGACACGTCGCCGCTTTGTTGAGCCGAGCTCAACTTCTTCGATCATCATCTTGGCAAGCCGAACAAGAGTTCGGCATAGCGAAGGATAAATCATCACCAACTTCGCCGGCCCACAGATTACACGGAGCGGGCACACCGGCATCGCCACACGGTCACTTCATCAAGCCAGCATTGACCATGTCACAAGTTACGACCTGCATCGGCATGGCCGCACCGTTGCTTCATCGAGCCGACGTCCATCATGCCGAACTACTTCAACACCTTGGCTGACATGGCAGCTGCAACGTCTCCTTACCGACCTGCTCCGTCTCCTCGTCTGGACCGGGGGCTTTGCCATCAACCTACTCCCGGGGCTATTTCTCCTAGTAATTTGCGTCGTCAACCGACCAGCTTCGTCACATTAGCTGGACCGGGGGCTTTGCCTCGGTGAGCCAACCTTTACCAGCATCGCCATGCCGTTGCTTCACCGCCCATCAGGCAATGGGTATGCGGATCGAGTCCCAATTTTGGGAGTCACCTTTCTTTGGATTGCTACAACAAATAAACCAGGTGCTATTTCTCCTAGTAATTTGTGCTTGTTTGGGTTTATTTTTCCCAAGGAATTATTACTCTGGTTTGTTCATCATCTGTACGCAGGTCTATCAAATGGTGGCCGCATTAACGACGGTCACATGTTGGTTCGGTAATGGACTTCGACTACGTCACGTGGTCTCTTCGGCAAGCCAACGTCGTCGTCCCAATCGGCGTAAATCGGCTCGCGTGATCACCTTGTTGGTCGTGTTGCCATACCGACGTGTTTGGTTGCCTCGGGGACTTCGGCATCGTTGAGAGAGCTCTACCTCATCGAGTGTTCGGCACACAGGCCATATGTCTTTTATTACTCACTTTGCATAAACTATTAATTATGCAACATTTAAAAAAATTATTATTATTCCTATTATCTCCGGCTTGCATTATTTTTTGTGCACAGGCAAATGATCCGGGTCGGGCAGGATTGTCACCTCGGCTGGACGGGGGGCTTCGTCAACACTTGATTAACCCACGTCGGGGACTTCAGCGTCACTCTGCCGGCCTGCATTGGCCGTGCTATGTCACCACTTCGGAGTGCCGAGCTCTTCGCTCCGCCACCTCAGGACCGGCTTGGGGAATGGAACCTTGTCCCACATCAAGCTCGGACCGTGTCATCAATGCCGAACACATTAACCAGCTAAGTCGCTTTCATGCTCAAAAACTTTTAGTTTTAAATTTTGTTCGGTTCGACCAAGCATTATTCTTTTTTGGAAAAAAGTTGTTTATGCAAAACTTCCTTGTCAAAACTTTGTTTATGACACACAAATTCAAATACCCCATTTACTTGGGGGCTTCCTTTATGAAGCCTTTCCTCTTGCATATGATTATAATTGTATGGCTTCGTTCCTTGTTTGTGTATTACGCCACAATATGCACCATGTTGACTTAAGTGTTCCGCAAGCTGGGTTGCCTTGCTCCTGTGTTTACCCCTACGTTCCCGATTGTTTGGCTAGGGAGTAAAGGGAGCACCTCTGCGATTGTCACGATTGGGTCATCCGAGCTCGGACCTCAGACTGGGTGAAGCCGAAAGCTAGTGCTCTTATTGTTTTCAATCATGGTCGGCACACAACGGAACTAATGAATACAAAAAATCTATTGCACAAGTCTCATAGTAACAATGAGCAACCGAAGAAAGGTATCGGTGGAGGTACTATTTTCTTCGAAGATGCTTCTTACACTTCGTCAGTAATATAGCATAAGTTCCCTTAGCGCACTTTGTCTGTTACAGCCTTATGGCTTGATTGCCTGGTTATTGGAAACACAGTCGATATTCTCGACAGGTGGAGTACATAACACTTTTCGGCCCTTAACCGAAGAGGGAGAAACCGACGGTCGGTCAAGACGCATTTAAAGTTCGGGTGAACAAAGATATGATATAAGTACTTCGGTACGTACAACCATTATACATAAAACTCTTTTACCCAAGTCACTTGGGGGCTCTTAAATTTATAAGAGCCATTTTATAAGTGTTCTTCTTCTTAGTCGTTGCAAAGCCTTTTTCTATCACTCCTTTTTTTCGACGCAAGTGTGTGGTCAATAGCCGAGGAGCCTAATTTCTTCCTCAAAGCTGCTGGAGTTTAGTTTGCTAAACTCGCCTAAAGAGAAGTACTCCGCCTTCGGGATAGGAGGTTGAAGCCGTAGGCTGACCCGCTTGAAGTCTTGAGATAGGATGTGTCATGTTAAAGCACCACAGAAGCACCTTTTTTTAAGACCAATTTTTGATTTGGCACCGAACACTTGATCTAGTTCGGACCATCAGTTTTTACTGAAGTTTTTTCGGTTTTCCAAACCTATGGCACTTTTAAACTATTTATGTGTTTCCAGCATAAGTCTCGCAGTGCAACGCCGGACACCTTTAGAGATTCGGCAAAAACATTCTCGGATATTGCTATATATGCATCTGTTTCGAATTGTGTCTTCGGTCAATAGTTGGGTTGCCTGGCTCTTGTGCTTGCCTCCTATGTTCCGCTTTGTTCGGCTAGGTGCACAAAGGGAGAACCATTGCGATTGTGCTTCCAGCTCGAATGGTTAAGCACCTCAGTGGAGAAAGCCGAAAACTGACTGGCACAATAAGTGTAAACTGGTCAACGATCTAACGACTATAAGATTGATAGAGGTCACCCTATGTTAAATAATGGGCCGTTCATAAACATTGGCCGAAGTGTTTACGACTTGACCTCGGCTGTCGCCGAACACTAACCGGGGGCTAGTAACCGGCCTCCCAACTTTAAGCTCCTATGACTAAGTGAAAGTTATAAAGCCCGCATAACTGATTGCCTCGTTTCCCCTAACACAACCGCCTTCGGGTACCGAGACGTCGGCTAAGAGTTGTTTGGTTATTGCGGAAACACCCTGCGTAGCATCTACGAGGGGGCGGAAGCCGACGATGGGCCACTTTCAACTGATAAACGGTCGCAACGGAGTCAAAATAAACAGATCATCGGCGTTTGTATTTAATATACGAGGGCCTCCTTCCGCAATCATCGTTATAAAGCCATAAATATGCATCAATTTGACTTAAGATTTTGGCAAAGCTGGGTTGCCTGGCTCCTGTGCTTACCCCTACGTTCCCGATTATTCGACTAGGTGGTAAAGGGAGTGATACGTCTCGAATGTATCTATAATTTATGAAGTATTCATGCTATTATATTATCTGTTTTGGATGTTTATGGGCTTTATTAAACACTTTTATATTATTTTTGGGACTAACCTATTAACCCAGAGCCCAGTGCCAGTTCATCTTTTTTCCCTTGTTTCAGTGTTTCGCAGAAAAGGAATATCAAACGGAGTCCAAACGGAATGAAACCTTCGGGAAAGTTATTTTTGGAACGGGAGCAATCCAGAAGACTTGGAGTATACGTAAGGGAAGCAACAAGGAAGGCACGAGGCAGGGGGCGCGCCCACCCCTTGGGCGCGCCCTCCACCCTCGTGGGCCCCTCGTGGCTCCCCTGATGTATTTCTTCCGCATATATATATATATATATATATATATATATATCCATATACCCTAAAAACTTCGGAGAACATAATAGATCGGGAGTTTCGCTGCCGCAAGCCTCTGTAGCCACTAAAAACCAATCGGGACCCTGTTCCGGCACCCTGCCGGAGGGGGGATCCATCACTGGTGGCCATCTTCATCATCCCGGCGTTCTCCATGACGAGGAGGGAGTAGTTCACCCTCGGGGCTGAGGGTATGTACCAGTAGCTATGTGTTTGATCTCTCTCTCTCGTGTTCTTGATTCGGCACGATCTTGATGTATCGCGAGCTTTGCTATTATAGTTGGATCTTATGATGTTTCTCCCCCTCTACTCTCTTGTAATGGATTGAGTTTTCCCTTTGAAGTTATCTTATCGGATTGAGTCTTTAAGGATTTGAGAACACTTGATGTATGTCTTGCATGTGCGTATCTGTGGTGACAATGGGATATCACGTGATTCACTTGATGTATGTTTTGGTGATCAACTTGCGGGTTCCGCCCATGAACCTATGCATAGGGGTTGGCACACGTTTTCGTCTTGACTCTCCGGTAGAAACTTTGGGGCACTCTTTGAAGTACTTTGTGTTGGTTGAATAGATGAATCTGAGATTGTGTGATGCATATCGTATGATCATACCCACGGATACTTGAGGTGACATTGGAGTATGTAGGTGACATTAGGGTTCTGGTTGATATGTGTCTTAAGGTGTTATTCTAGTACGAACTCTTGAATAGATCGATCCGAACGAATAACTTTGAGCTGGTTTCGTACCCTACAATAATCTCTTCGTTTGTTCTCTGCTATTAGTGACTTTGGAGTGACTCTTTGTTGCATGTTGAGGGATAGTTATATGATCCAATTATGTTATTATTGTTGAGAGAACTTGCACTAGTGAAAGTATGAACCCTAGGCCTTGTTTCCTAGCATTGCAATACCGTTTACGCTCACTTTTATCATTAGTTACCTTGCTGTTTTTATATTTTCAGATTACAAAAACCTATATCTACCATCCATATTGCACTTGTATCACCATCTCTTCGCCGAAGTAGTGCACCTATACAATTTACCATTGTATTGGGTGTGTTGGGGACACAAGAGACTCTTGGTTATTTGGTTGCAGGGTTGCTTGAGAGAGACCATCCACATCCTACAGCTCCCACGGATTGATAAACCTTAGGTCATCCACTTGAGGGAAATTTGCTACTGTCCTACAAACCTCTGCACTTGGAGGCCCAAAAACGTCTACAAGAAGAAGGTTGCGTAGTAGACATCAAGCTCTTTTCTGGCGCCGTTGCCGGGGAGTTGAGTGCTTGAAGGTATATCTTTAGATGTTGCAATCGAATCTTTTTGTTCTTGTTTTATCACTAGTTTAGCCTATAAAAGAAAACTATAAAAAAATGGAATTGAGTTTGTCTCATACGCTTCATCTTTTTAATATCTTTCGTGAGTATGATGGAAAGGAAAATTGTGCCAAAGTGTTAGAAGAAGAATGCATTAAAATGTTTGGCACTAAATCTTTGAATGATGAGCATGATTGCAATGTTGTTAGTATGAACTCCTTGAATATCCATGGTACTAATGATGATTGCACTAGTCATGATGAAAATATCCCTTATAAGCATGTCGATTTTTGTGGAGTGCATAGAGTTTGCAAGTACATACCAAATAGGGAAAATAGATTTTGCAAGAGGCATAAGTATTTGGAAACTAAATGGTTGCAAGAAAGGCTAAATATTAGTGCTGAAAATTTAAAATATCTTAGCCATACTTGTGAACTTTGCAATGAACATGGTCATTTAAATATCAAATGCAAATTGTTTCATGATCGAATCGTGTCCAAAAATTGTGATGACTTGATTTCCATTGCACATCATAATGAACTTAGTTTGCTTTTGGGCTATGAAGAAATGAAACGTCAAACTAAGCTTATTCCAGAATATAACCTCGAGAAATTCCTCGATATTCATCTAGAAGAAATTTATATGCATTGTGCGGTGACTTGCATTGAAAATCCTTATATTGCCAATTACATAAAGAAAAGAAAAAAATAGAAGATGAAAAAAATACTAATGAAAGGGAAGAGACTTCCCAATATTCTCCTATTATTTCTTATGATGAATTAGGTATCGAGGAGGAGCCTTTTATTCAACCAATCTCATTAATAAGGGGCTCCAAAAAGAGGATTGAACCCACACATGATGTGAAGAAGAAAAAGAAAAGACGGAGGAGCAAAGGTAGAAAGGTATCTCTCTCAAATGATGTTGCTCCTATTACTCCTTGTGATGATGATAATTGCTATACTATTGGTGCTATCCGTACTATTAATGATGAGAGTGATTATGCTTATGATATGAACAGGCCCAAGCTTGGGGATGCTATGTTTGATGAAGATGATGTTTCTGAGAATATATTTGCTGCAATTAATGTTTGTCCCAAGCTTGGGGATGCTACGTTTAATGAAGATGATATTTTTAGTCTCCGAAGTTTTGATATGCAAATTTATAATGATGATAGCATGCCTCCTACTTATGATGATTATATTGATGAAAGTGGGTTTGGAAGGGTGTCAACTTTAGGAAGAAATTATCCCACTATTTTGGAGGATGTTGAATCTTATTATGATAATTATGAAAGTGGATTTGGAGAGGTCATGACTTTATTTAGTGATGAATCCACTATTTCGGAAGAGGTTTCAATTGATTATGATGAGAACAAAGTTGCTATTTATGATGATTATTGTGATGAAACTTATGCTATAAAAAGTAGTGATGATTACATTTATAAAACTTGTCATGATTATGATTACCCTTTTTCTGAACATTACTCATTTAATGTGGAAACAATTTATAGTATTCGAATCTCTTATGATACTCGCACTATTGCTTATGTGGAGAGTAATAAAAATTCTATGCTTGTAGATCATGAAAAGAATGCTTTATGTGATGGTTATATTATTGAATTCATTCATGATGCTACTGAGAATTATTATGAGAGAGGAATATATACTTGTAGGAATTGCAATAATATCAAGTTTCCTCTCTATGTGCTTAGAGTTTTGAAGTTATGCTTGTTTTGCCTTCCTATGCTAGTTGATTATTGTTCGCATAAGTTGTTTGCTCACAAACTCCCTATGCATAGGAAGTGGGTTAGACTTAAATGTGCTAGTCATATTCTTCATGATGCTCTCTTTATGTTTCAATTCTTATCTTTTATGTGAGCATCATTGAAATCATCATGCCTAGATAGGGGCGTTGAACGTTAGCGCTTGTTGGAAGGCAACCCAATTTTATTTAGTTTCTTGCTTTTTGGTTCTGTTTAGGAATAAATAATCTATCTATACTCTGGTTAGATGTGGTTTTATGTTTTAATTAGTGTTTGTGCCAAGTAGAACCTTTGGGAAGACTTGGGTGAAGTCTCTATGATCTTGCTGTAAAATCAGAAACTTTAGCGCTCACGAGATTAGCTAAAACTTTTTACTGGAGAGCGCTATTTAGTTGATTCTTTTTGCACATGATTACTAGACAAATTAATCAGGTCCACCAATTTAGTTTATAATTTTTGGAGTTCCATAAGTATACTTTTGATACAGATTACTACCGACTGTTCTGTTTTTGACAGATTCTTTTTTCTATGTGTTGTTTGCTTATTTTGATGAATCTATGGCTAGTAAAATAGTTTATAAACCATAGAGAAGTTGGAATACAGTAGGTTTAACACCAATATTAATTTAGAATGAGTTCACAACAGTACCTAAGTGGTGATTTATTTTCTTATACTAACGGAGCTTACGAGTTTTCTGTTAAGTTTTGTGTTGTGAAGTTTTCAAGTTTTGGGTAAAGATTCGATGGACTATGGAATAAGGAGTGGCAAGAGCCTAAGCTTGGGGATTCCCAAGGCACCCCAAGGTAATATTCAAGGATAACCAAGCGTCTAAGCTTGGGGATTCCCCGGAAGGCATCCCCTCTTTCGTCTACTTCCATCGGTAAATTTACTTGGAGCTATATTTTTATTCACCACATGATATGTGTTTTGCTTGGAGCGTCATTTTATTTTCTTTAGCTTTGCTTGATGTTTGAATAAAATACCAAGATATGAAATTCTTAAATGAGAGAGAGTCTTCATATAGCTAAATAATTATTTAACTACTCATTGATCTTCACTTATATCTTTTTGGAGTAGTTTGCATTTACTCGTGTGCTTCACTTATATCCTATGAGTAAATAGTTGAATGAATTGAATATCATAAATCTGAAATTATATAGGTTTCATATGCTTATCCCATGGGGAGTAATGACTTTACATATAAGAAGTAGAGGTGGTAAATTTATTGAAGGATAGAAAACATTGTATTGGTCACTTGAACAATTCATGAAAGAATATTGAAGGAAGAGAGATTTCACATATAAATATACTATCTTGGACATCTTTTGTAATTGTGAGCACTCATTAAAATATGACATGATAAGAGGTTGATGTTGGACAAGGAAGACAACGTAATGGGTTATGTTTTCTTATATCCGAAATAAAGTATATTGTCATGGATCGCCCAACACGTTGAGCTTGCCTTTCCCCCTCATGCTAGCCAAATTCTTTGCACCAAGTAGAGATACTACTTGTGACGCCCGGATAATTAGACTACAGTAATTCCCTGCTAATGATGCCATGTCACCTCTGTCACTGTAGTTAATCTCGGGTTAGTTCAAAAAACCGGTTCAAATTCAAAATTGAATTAAAGGCAAACAACAAAAGTTTTCAAACTTAAAACTAAAATGTCCGGGTTGTGCCAAGTAATGCAAAGTTAATTGTGGTGAAGAAACCCCCCTTTTATAAAATGTTTTAATACTCTAAAATGATTAAAACGGTAGTTGAAACGATTGAATATGTGCCTTTGATATTTTATAAAATGATAAAATATTTTATTTTGAGGTAAAAACTTTTAGGTTAGTGGGTTATTTGGAAACACTATTTTTGGAGCTATTGTCATATTTTACTAAACTGAAAATAAAGTGTAACGAAAACAAAACAGAAAGAATGAGTAAAAAGAAAAGAAAGCAAGAACAACAACACGAAAACAAGAGCACCACCTCGCTCGGCCTCGGCCCAGCTGGCCACTGGGCTAGCCAGGCCAGCCCAGCCGGACCCCCACTCCCCTCCTCCATACCCCCACTCCAGGGGAAACCCTAACCCGTAACCCCCACTCCCCCCACGATTCCCCTTTCCTCCCTCGTCTCCTCCCTTGGCGCCCCCGATCCAGATCGGGGACGGCCCCGCCACCCATCGCCGACCTCCGTCGCCGAACCCCGACGCCGCCTAGTTCGGCCCCGCCGTCGCCGGCGCCCACCTCCTCAACCCTCCTCCCCGCCGGACTGCCCCGAGCCAGGAACCGCTTCTGACCCCATCGCCTCGATGCACATCGCCCTCCTCGACGCCCCTCACCGGAGCACCACCACCGTCGCCCTGCTGCCTCGCTGTCGCGCGTCTCCGTCCTCCTCCCCAAGCCCCGCTGCCATTGCCCTACAACTACCTCGTGAGGCCCCCTCCTTCTCCTCTTTCTCGCGCCCACTCACGCGTTCTCCCTCCCGCTGCTGCAACCACCGTCCCGCGCGCTCGCCCGTGCCTCCCCGCGCGTCGCGTTCGTCCTGCTGCCGTCGGACGCGTCCGCGCATCGGCCTCCCTATCCACCCCTTCTGTCCCGCTCGCGAACCCCGCTTCGACCGACCGTCGCGTCCCACCCCGGCCATCCTCGCTCGTTGCCTGCGCTGCACGACCACGACCTCCTCCCCGCAGCGCGCCTACTGCCGCCTCCGGCGACCACTCTGCTGCCGCCGCTCTCCCTCCGACCGTGCAGCCCTGCTGCTGTCCCGTGCGCACCCTGCGCGCCGCCGCCTGCTCGCCCGCAGCCGCGCCCCTCCGCATCGGCTTCCTTCGCCAGAAACGGCCGGCCGGCGAGCCCCGCCGTGGCCGCTGGCGCGCTCTGGCGCCCGTGCCCCCTGCCGCGGCCCGGTTCGCCCCCTCTTTCGGGCGCCCGCCCCGTTAACCGCCACCCATGCACCCGTTAGGCCCCTATGAGCCAATGACAAGTGGGCCTAGCCCCAGAACGAAAATAGAAAAATAAGAATAAGAATAATAATAAAAATAATAATTAATTAATTAAGATAATTAATTAATTTAATTAATCCTGTTAATTAATCTAATTAACCCTGTTAATTAACCTTAATTATCTGATTAGATAAACAGTCTATGACAGTAGGGACCCACTGGTCAATTTGACCAGTCAACAGTCAATGCTGACTGGACTGTTGACTTTGACTGGCCCCACCAGTCAGTCTCTACTGACTGGGCAGTTGACCAAGTCAACTGGGCCTACTGGTCAGCCACACAAGCCCTTCTGTGGATACACCTCTGTGTACCCCTAGCATTTAACATTTAATTTTCGAATTAAAACAATTTAGAAAATGATTTATTAAACCTTTTAAAATTAATATAAAATAAACCGTAGCTCGGATGGAAAAACTTTGTACATGAAAGTTGCTCAGAACGACGAGACGAATCTGGGTACACAGCCCGTTTGTCCGCCACACATCCCTAGCATAGCGAACACGCAACTTTCCCCCTCCGGTTCACCTGTCCAAAAACGCGAAACACCGGGGATACTTTCCCGGATGTTTCCCCCCTTCGCCGGTATCACCTCCTACCGCGTTAGCGCACTCCTAGCACAGTTACTTGACATGTCATGCATCATTATGCATCTGTTTGCATTGTATTCATTGTTTCTTCCCCCTCTTCTCTTCGGTAGACTACGAGACTAACGCCGCTGCTAGTGCCCCGATCGACTACGTTGTTGACGACCCCTACTTGCTAGAGCAACCAGGCAAGCCCCCCCCCCTTGATCACCAGATATCGCCTATTCCTTCTCTCTACTGCTTGCATTAGAGTAGTGTAGCATGTTACTGCTTTCGGTTAATCCTATTCTGCTGCATAGCCTGTCATTGTTGCTACAGTTGTTACCCTTAGCTGCAATCCTAAATGCTTAGTATAGGATGCAAGTATTCCATCAGTGGCCCTACACTCTTGTCCGTCTTCCAAGCTATACTACTGGGTTGTGATCACTTCGGGAGGTGATCACGGGCATATGCTATATACTTTATACTGTTACATTACTTATGATACTGTTCGGAGATGTGGGCTGAAGGGGCAGGTGGCTCCATCCCGGTAGAGGTGGGCCTGGGTTCCCGACGGCCCCCGACTGTTACTTTGTGGTGGAGCGACAGGGCAGGTTGAGACCACCTAGGAGAGAGGAGGGCCTGGCCCTGGTCGGCGTTCGCGGATACTTCAATTAACACGCTTAACGAGATCTTGGTATTTGATCTGAGTCTGGCCACTGGCCTATATGCACTAACCAATTACGCGGGAATAGTTATGGGCACTCGACGTCGTGGTATCAGCCGAAGCCTTCGTGACGTCAGCGACTGAGCGGCGCGCGCCGGGTTGGACTGGAACGCCTGCTCTAGTATATGGGAGGCTAGGTCTGCTCACCGGTCGCGTACACAATGTGCAGGTGTGCAATGGGCGATGGGCCCAGACCCCTGCGCGCATAGGATTTAGACCGGCGTGCTGACCTCTCTGTTGTGCCTAGGTGGGGCTGCAACGTGTTGATCTTCCGAGGCCGGGCATGACCCCGGAAAGTGTGTCCGGCCAAAGGGGATCGAGCGTGTTGGGTAATGTGGTGCACCCCTACAGGGAAGTTTATCTATTCGAATAGCCGTGATCCTGGGTAACAGGACGACCCAGAGTTTTACCTTGACCTTATGACAACTAGAACCGGATACTTAATAAAACACACCCTTCCATGTGCCAGATATTACCCAGTGATCGCTCTCACACAGGGCGACGAGGGGAGGATCACCGGGTAGGATTATGCTATGCGATGATACTTGGTGAACTTACCATCTTCTCTCTTCTACATGCTGCAAGATGGAGGCTGCCAGAAGCGTAGTCTTCGACAGGACTAGCTATCCCCCTCTTATTCTGGCATTCTGCAGTTCAGTCCACCGATATTGCCCCTTTACACAGATACCCATGCATATGTAGTGTAGATCCTTGCTTGCAAGTACTTTGGATGAGTACTCACGGTTTCTTTTCTCCCTCTTTTCCCCTTTCCATTCTACCTGGTTGTCGCAACCAGATGTTGGAGCCCAGGAGCCAGACGCCACCGTCGACGACGACTCCTACTACACCGGAGGTGCCTACTACTACGTGCTGGCCGCTGACGACGACCAGGAGTAGTTTAGGAGGATCCCAGGCAGGAGGCCTGCGCCTCTTTCGATCTGTATCCCAGTTTGTGCTAGCCTTCTTAAGGCAAACTTGTTTAACTTATGTCTGTACTTAGATATTGTTGCTTCCGCTGACTCGTCTATGATCGAGCACTTGTATTCGAGCCCTGGAGGCCCCTGGCTTGTATTATGATGCTTGTATGACTTATTTATGTTTTTAGAGTTGTGTTGTGATATCTTCCCGTGAGTCCCTGATCTTGATCGTACACGTTTGCATGCATGATTAGTGTACGATTGAATCGGGGGCGTCACAAGTTGGTATCAGAGCCGACTGCCTATAGGAATCCCCTTTCCACACTCCTTGGCCGAAGTTGAGTCTAGTCACTGAAAACTGTTTTACTAACATGGTTGTGTGGCTTACGGGCCCACGTCGCCATTGGGTGGTATTAGGATCTTTTACTCCTCGTCTATACTTTGGGACTCTGATCTCTCTTCTATTCGGGTTAAATGATTTTACTAAAATCTAACTTTAGGTTCTCGAAAATACTTTCTCCCGGAGAGCCCTCACTTCAGATGATCGCCTGCTTTATCAGAAGATTTCGAAGATACTCTTCGATATTCTCTCGAGACCTTGTGCCTGTTGCTTTTGCAATTCCCTACCACGAAATATCCCTATGGATAAATACTTACACCTGTCTTTTTTTGAAAGCTTGGGACAGTGAGGGCAACCCCCCACTGACTTTATATCACATCTCAAGACACCAGATTACATGGGAAGTAGATTACATAGAGACAGGAGGAGTTGGAGTATCCCTATACATCAAAGGTATAAGGTTGTAACGCTAGAGCAGAGCAACAATCTGATCAACAAATGGCACTAAGGCCTCTTTGATCCTGTGTCTCATCATGCCAAAGTCCCCTTTGAATCTGTGGCTCCACCCATCGACGGTCGGTGTCACACTTCTAAACAGCATATTGTTACGTTCCTTCCATATGCTCCAAGAGGCTACGATAAAGACAGCCATGAACATTGGCCCGACCCACGTATTTTTGGCTGCATGCAAAAGTTGCACCCGGTTGCCATGTATTGGCCATGCGATCTCCAGCTTCCCCCAACATGTCGTGCTTACTTTTATTCCTAGTCGATCTTGTTATTACAAGATACCCCAAGAATACTTTGTGCCTACAGCCTTGCAGTTCTTTGCCACCTGAATACCCCTACGAATAAATTCTCGCACTTACCGAGTATCCACTCATCCCCAGTTGATTCATGTATGTCACCAATCTTCGAAATACCATTCGATTTTCCGAAAATCCTCAACAGCCTATTGCTCTTGAAATTCTTGCTTGATTACATTATGGTTAATCCCATAAGTATAGTAATCTTATTAGCATCCTTTGTCACTATCATTTTGAGTTCGTCTATTCAATATGCTGCGGATGCTTGCAATCCTCAGGATTTATCCTTCCGGCTCAGACATCATTTTAAACATGAGCTGGTTCTCGACCAATCAGATTGCCATCGATTGTACCCCTAAGTCTACGCAACTTATCCATCCTTAATCAGAGCGTTTGCTTCTGATCCCTTGATAAGAAATCATAATTCTTTTGCATTTGAGCTTTGAATTAGTCAGTTGTTTCTATAGTCTGATCTCCTTGCATTGTTTCTTCCTCTGGTTGAGTACCGATGCTCACATCAGATCCCTTGAGGACCACCGGATCCTTTGTTGTATTTTATCCGACAACGTCCTTCATATTCAATCACTTTGGAAGTTCTTTCCCTGATACATAATGCCATTGGTAAATCCTATTCCTTGATTTGGCCAACCATGCTCTGCTTTCGAGCTTGTGATATTTGTTCTTGAAATTTGTGGTATATGCTCCTAAGATGCCCCGATGGGTTGAACATATGCCTTCCCCAAACCGTATGAACCCGAAAGTTTTTCGCGAGTCATACTCTTCTGTTGCTTCACCAAATAAAATTTCAACACTACAACTTTTTCGAAAATGAGAAGTGAATGAAAGGTTATGCATTGCAGAAGTGGGAGTTGACCTTGAATCTTTGTGTTCATGCCCATGGGCACGATGCAGATCTTATCATCGAAGCCTCTCATAAAAATAATTACCCCTGGATATAGTATCATCTCGTGGTAGTGAATTGATCCCTTTGCAATCGCGGTTCCGACCATGTTCTCCTTTAAATACCATTTCTCGTGCAAGTTTAAGCACTTGTATTCTGCAGAGCAATACCCCAGTCCAACCTCTACTTTGATCTGTCGTCGAGTATTACCCCCTGGTATCTCGAGATTATCATGGAACTGCATAACTTCTTATGAGCTCTTCATCAAGTACTACATTCTCACTGATTCCAATTTTTCACGGGCTCTGAGTTACTAAACACTCAAAGACACAGATAACTGAACCGAGTCTGCATCGCGATTAAACAAATCTTAGTAATCTTCTTTACTTACGAGTTTAATAAACCTTCAAGTCATCCCAAGCCTGATCAGCTATATCTTTATCGTGCTAAATTTTAACTGTGCTACTTGGTCCTTCCCGGAGCATAATTTTTGACGATGAGCTAAGCTTACGTCGATCTTCCTCATCATATTATTTCTTCTTGAACAACAAACTTGATTTCGAGTTTGTGTCCTACTCATGGTTCCAATAACCTTTCGCTTCATCATTTATTTGACTTGATGTCATCGTCGATCGATTACATCTTCGTGAAATCTCTCGACAAATGTGTCGTGATCATCATCAGTATTCCGAGCTTTTCCAGGATATCAATTGAATTCATGATGAGAAATACCATCCTTGCCTCGATGATTTGTGTTATCATCAATCACTTTATTGTCTTCCCTCTAACACAAACTTGTTCGTGTTTTGTGTTATACCTTGAGTTCCTTGCTACCCATCATTTGTTCTTCTTTACCTTGAAGTATTACCATCTTTTATGTCAAGAATGTCGCGAGAATTTCACCACCTCTTAAGAATTATTGATTCAAGTGATACTTCTTGCAATCTCCGTTCAATTCTTGGTCCCTGTATTGCTGCTAACCGGAATACCAACAAATCAAATGTGCGGTGTAATTCCTAAACTTCTAGGAACCCTATTGCTTGAAGTTAATGGTCGACAGTTCATTCTTAGAACATTGGTTATTGAAACACCATTCTGAGATCGTTCATGCTACCTAAGCCCATATCTCGGGTGCACCTTTTCAACCAATGTTTAATTGTGTATGTTTTCCTCGAACATACATCATTATATCAATTGATCTGACAAATGTTATCTCCTTGTTCACATAATTGTGGAAATCCATCTTGTTGGAAATCTCGATGAATTATCGCTGAGTCCATCAGCCACCTCCTCATCCTCTCCTTGGTTTAATGATGAACTCTTGTTTTGGAACTCGCTTCCATAATTCATTTACCGAGAATTTTACAATGTCATCTTGTCAATTTGTATTGCACCTTTTCTTCTCAGGCATCCTGAGTCTGAGGTATTTTGACACCAATCAGATCTGAATCTCGGTCAAATATGATGGTTGGGACATATTTCCAAGAGTTAGAACATTTGTCTTTATATGACCCGGTAAGATGCTGTCATGCCTAGCACACCTGGCCGGAGGACCTATTGTTTTAGTTTCCTTTTTAGCAAGCTTAGCAATTCTTGATTGAGGAAATCGTAAGACTTATTTTGAAAGTTGTTCCTGATGAATCCTTTGTGTATCCAAAATCTGACCCTTACTTGATGACCATGTCATGACTATCTCGAAGCATGTCTGTGGTACTCCAATTTTCAACAAGAACACTTGAAGCTCCATGCTAAATGTTTCTTGCTCAATTATTCAAACACCGTTGCATGGGTAATGTCATGAGATTTCTCCCCCTTTTCCTAAAGGGTTTTCTGCATTATATCCTGTCGTGGATATCATGCCCTGTTTGTCCTTGGGAAGGATATACGCCTGAATAATGTGTTTAAACACATTTTCCTTTCCATTGTTCTATTTAATCTGATGATCACCTTTTCCTTTGCATTGTTTTGTTTAACCTTTCTGGTGATCTATATGATCTAAGCAGTAATATTCTTCTGCTTATGTAAACACCTAGGTGTACAATCGTGTCGGTAAGACCCTGTTACTAATGTTGATGACATTCCGGTAACCACCGATGGACGAGAACTTTGCCTATTGGTCCGCCTCGTTTCAATGAGCAGGAAAATGGTTCTCTTCGTCCCTCGCCCTTGGTACCAATCTGTTGCCAACATAATCAGCAGGCTATCCTCTGACATGCCTTGCTATCTTGACCGTGCAAATGTTAGCGCCTTCCTGCTTTTAACCCACATGGTGGGCCCATAACCCACCGTTCCACATGATTGAAACCTGACTCTCCTATAGCCCTGTACCCAAGGTTGTTCCTCACGCGTGGCCTCATATGTAATTCATGAGCCATCTTCTGAGAGATCATCAATTTTGGTATCAGACACAACACGTATTCCCGTTGCTTTGAACCCCTGTCACGCCCTGTTTCACGCATTGAGCGATTGCATGCCCGCTCGAAACTTCCCATAATACCTCGTCACTTTGCTCTCGATAATGTCTTAAGTTTCATTTCGAGAGTTACTTTCCGCCGCCTTCCCTGATGTTATCTACTAGATAAGGAAACATTGTAGCGGCCCGTTCTTCCGTAATACCCCCTTATCCTTTCGTAAGTATGATGGAGTTCCCGAAGAAAGGACGACAACTTTATCATGATGCATTGGAATAAAGAATTGAAGACATCAACGAAAGGGATTAACTTCTTTGAGAAGATCTGTTAGAATATCTTAACCAGAACTTTCCCCCTTACTCCCATCTTAAATCTCGGGACGAGATTTCTTGTAGTGGAGGAGAATTGTGACGCCCGGATAATTAGACTACAGTAATTCCCTGCTAATGATGCCACGTCACCACTGTCACTGTAGTTAATCTCGGGTTAGTTCAAAAAACCGATTCAAATTCAAAATTGAATTAGAGGCAAACAACAAAAGTTTTCAAACTTAAAACTAAAATGTCCGGGTTGTGCCAAGTAATGCAAAGTTAATTGTGGTGAAGAAAATCCCCTTTTATAAAATGTTTTAATACTCTAAAATGATTAAAACGGTAGTTGAAACGATTGAATATGTGCCTTTGATATTTTATAAAATGATAAACTATTTTATTTTGAGGTAAAAACTTTTAGGTTAGTGGGTTATTTGGAAACACTATTTTTGGAGCTATTGTTATATTTTACTAAACTGAAAATAAAGTGTAACTAAAACAAAACAGAAAGAATGAGTAAAAAGAAAAGAAAGCAAGAACAACAAAACAACAACAAGAGCACCTCCTCGCTGGGCCTCGGCCTAGCTGGCCACTGGGCTAGCCAGGCCGGCCCAGCCGGCGGCCCACTCCCCTCCTCCATATCCCCACTCCAGGGGAAACCCTAACCTGTAACCCCCACTCCCCCACGATTCCCCTTTCCTCCCTCGTCTCCTCCCTTGGCGCCCCCTATCCAGATTGGGCATGGCCCCGCTGCCCACCGCCGACCTCCGTCGCCGAACCCCGACGCCGCCCAGTTCTGCCCCGTCGTCGCCGGCGCCCACCTCCTCAACCCTCCTCCCCGCCGGACCGCCCCGAGCCAGGAACCGCTTCTGACCCCATCGCCTCGACGCACGTCGCCCTCCTCGACGCCCCTCATCGGAGCACCACCACCGTCGCACTGCTGCCTCGCTGTCGCGCGTCTCCGTCCTCCTCCCCAAGCCCCGCTGCCATTGCCCTACATCTACCTCGTGAGGCCCCCTCCTTCTCCTCTTTCTCGCACCCACGCACGCGTTCTCCCTCCCGCTGCTGCAACCACCGTCCCGCGCGCTCGCCCGTGCCTCCCCGCGCGTCGCGTTCGTCCTGCTGCTGCCGGACGCGTCCGCGCATCGGCCTCCCCATCCACTCCTTCTGTCCTGCTCGCGAACCCTGCTCCGACCGAACGTCGTGCCCCACCCCGGACTTGCTCGCTCGTCGCCTGCGCTGCACGACCACGGCCTCCTCCCCGCAGCGCGCCTACTACTGCCTCCGGCGACCACTCTGCTGCCGCCGCTCTCCCTCCGACCGTGCAGCCCTGCTACTGCCCCGTGCGCACCCTGCGCGCCGCCGCCTGCTCGCCCACAGCTGTGCCCCTCCGCGTCGGCTTCCTTCGCCAGAAACGGCCGGCCGACGAGCCCCGCCGTGGCCGCCGGCGTGCTCTGGCGCCCGTGCCCCCTGCCGTGGCCCGGTTCGCCCCCTCTTTCGGGCGCCCGCCCCGTTAACCGCCACCCATGCACCCGTTAGGCCCCTGTGAGCCAATGACAAGTGGGCCTAGCCCCAGAACGAAAATAGAAAAAAAGAATAATAATAATAAAAACAATAATAAATTATTTAAGATAATTAATTAATTAATTTAATTATCATGTTAATTAATCTAATTAACCTTAATTATCTGATTAGATAAACAGACTATGACAGTAGGGACCCACTGGTCAGTTTGACCAGTTAACCGTCAATGCTGACTGGACTGTTGACTTTGACTGGCCCCACCAGTCAGTCTCTGCTGACTGGGCAGTTGACCAAGTCAACTGGGCCTACTGGTCAGCCACACAAGCCCTTCAGTGGATACACCTCTGTGTACCCCTAGCATTTAACATTTAATTTTCAATTAAAACAATTTAGAAAATGATTTATTAAACCTTTTAAAATTAATATAAAATAAACCGTAGCTCGGATGGAAAAACTTTGTACATGAAAGTTGCTCAGAACGACGGGACGAATTCGGGCTCGCAGCCTTCGTCCGCCACACATCCCTAGCATAGCGAACACGCAACTTCCCCCCTCCGTTTCACCTGTCCAAAAACGCGAAACACCGGGGATACTTTTCCGGATGTTTCCCCCCTTCGCCGATATCACCTCCTACCGCGTTAGGGCACTCCTAGCACAGTTACTTGACATGTCATGCATCGTTATGCATCTGTTTGCATTGTATTCATTGTTTCTTCCCCCTCTTCTCTTGGGCAGACTACGAGATTGACGCCGCTGCTGGTGCCCCGGTCGACTACGTTGTTGACGACCCCTACTTGCCAGAGCAACTAGGCAAGCCCCCCCCTTGATCACCAGATATCGCCCATTCCTTCTCTCTACTTCTTGTATTAGACTAGTGTAGCATGTTACTGCTTTCGGTTAATCCTATTCTGCTACATAGCCTGTCATTGTTGCTACAGTTGTTACCCTTACCTGCAATCCTAAATGCTTAGTATAGGATGCTAGTATGCCATCAGTGGCCCTACACTCTTGTCTGTCTGCCATGCTATACTACTGGGCCGTGATCACTTCGGGAGGTGATCACGGGCATATGCTATATACTTTATACTGTTACATTACGTATGATACTGTTCGGAGATGGGGGCTAAAGGGGCAGGTGGCTCCATCCCGGTAGAGGTGGGACTAGGTTCCCGACGGCCCCCGACTGTTACTTTGTGGCGGAGCGACAGGGCAGGTTGAGACCACCTAGGAGAGAGGTGGGCCTGGCCCTGGTCGGCGTTTGCGGATACTTCAATTAACACGCTTAACGAGATCTTGGTATTTGATCTGAGTCTGGCCACTGTCCTATATGCACTAACCAACTACGCGGGAACAGTTATGGGCACTCGACGTCGTGGTATCAGCCGAAGCCTTCGTGACGTCAGCAACTAAGCGGCGCGCGCCGGGTTGGACTGGAACGCCTGCTCTTATATAAGGGAGGCTAGGTCTGCTCACCGGCCGCGTACGCAACGTGCAGGTGTGCAATGGGCGATGGGCCTAGACCCCTGCACGCACAGGATTTAGACCGGTGTGCTGACCTCTCTATTGTGCCTAGGTGGGGCTGCGACGTGTTGATCTTCCGAGGCCGGGCATGACCCAAAAAGTGTGTCAGGCCAAAGGGGGTCGAGCATGTTGGGTAATGTGGTGCACCCCTGCAGGGAAGTTTATCTATTCGAATAGCCGTGATCCTCGGTAACAGGACGACCCAGAGTTGTACCTTGACCTTATGACAACTAGAACCGGATACTTAATAAAACACACCCTTCCAAGTGCCAGATATTACCCGGTGATTGCTCTCACACAGGGCGACGAGGGGAGGATCGCCGGGTAGGATTATGCTATGCGATGATACTTGGTGAACTTACCATCTACTCTCTTCTACATGCTGCAAGATGGAGGCTGCCAGAAGCGTAGTCTTCGACAGGACTAGCCATCCCCCTCTTATTCTGGCATTCTGCAGTTCAGTCCACCGATATTGCCCCTTTACACAGATACCCATGCATATGTAGTGTAGATCCTTGCTTGCGAGTACTTTGGATGAGTACTCACGGTTGCTTTTCTCCCTCTTTTCCCCTTTCCATTCTACCTGGTTTTCGCAACCAGATGCTGGAGCCCAGGAGCCAGACGCCGCCATCGACGACGACTCCTACTACACCGGAGGTGCCTACTACTACGTGCAGGCCACTGACAACGACCAGGAGTAGTTTAGGAGGATCCCAGGCAGGAGGCATGCACCTCTTTCGATCTGTATCCCAGTTTGTGCTAGCCTTCTTAAGGCAAACTTGTTTAACTTATATCTGTACTCAGATAATGTTGCTTCCGCTGACTCGTCTATGATCGAGCACTTGTATTCGAGCCCTCGAGGCCCCTGGCTTGTATTATGATGCTTGTATGACTTATTTATGTTTTTAGAGTTGTGTTGTGATATCTTCCCGTGAGTCCCTGTTCTTTATCGTACACGTTTGCGTGCATGATTAGTGTACGATTGAATCGGGGGCGTCACACTACTTGTGCTTCCAAACATCCCTTAAACAAGAATGTCCATGAGAGTCCACCATACCTACCTATGGATTGAGTAAGATCCTTCAAGTAAGTTGTCATCGGTGCATGCAATAAAAATTGCTCTCTAAATATGTATGATCTTTTAGTGTGGAGAAAATAAGCTTTATACGATCTTGTGATATGGAAGAAATAAAAGCGATGGACTGGATAATAAAGGTCCCTATCACAAGTGGCAATATAAAGTGACATTCCCTCGCATTAAGATTTTGTGCATCCAACTATCAAAGCGCATGGCAACCTCTGCTTCCCTCTGCAAAGGGCCTGTCTTTCCTTTTACCTTATGCAAGAGTCATGGTGATCTTCACCTTTCCTTTTTACATTTTATCCTTTGGCAAGCACATTGTGTTGGAAAGATTCTGATATATATATCCAATTGGATGTAAGGCATCATGAGCTATTATTGTTGACATTACCCTTGAGGTAAAAGGTTGGGAAGCGAATTTATAAGCCCTATCTTTCTCTGTGTCTGATTAAAACTTTCAACCCATAAATATCGCGTGAGTGTTAGCAATTGTGAAAGACTAAATGATAGTTGAGTATGTGGAGTTTGCTAAATCAAAGCTCTGACATAGACTCTTCTTGAAAATAAGATGAATTGTAATTGTTTGATGATTGATAACACAGTTTGTTAGTTTTCAAGAAAGTTTATGATCTATACTTTAACATGTGAATAGCTTGTTACTTGGTCATGAGAAGCTTTATGAGATGAGCTACTGTTATGATATATATTGCTGCTAGAAAAGGTGATTGAAATTATCATTGATCAAACTTGTGCACCTGCTAGCATTCACACTTCATAAATTATTTCTTTTATCATTTACCTACTCGAGGACGAGCAGGAATTAAGCTTGGGGATGTTGATACGTCTCCAACGTATCTATAATTTATGAAGTATTCATGCTATTATATTATCTGTTTTGGATGTTTATGGGCTTTATTAAACACTTTTATATTAATTTTGGGACTAACCTATTATTCCAGAGCCCAGTGCCAATTCCTGTTTTTTCCCTTGTTTCAGTGTTTCACAGAAAAGGAATATCAAACGGAGTCCAAACGGAATGAAACCTTCAGGAAAGTTATTTTTGGAACGGGGGCAATCCAGAAGACTTGGAGTATACATAAGGGAAGCAACGAGGAAGGCACGAGGCAGGGGGGCGCCCACCCCCCTGGGCGCGCCCTCCACCCTCGTGGGCCCCTCATGGCTCCCCTGATGTATTTCTTCCGCCTATATATATCCATATACCCTAAAAACTTCGAAGAACAGAATAGATCGGGAGTTCCGCCGCCGCAAGCCTCTGTAGCCACCAAAAACCAATCGGGACCCTGTTCCGGCACCCTGCCGGAGGGGGGATCCATCACTGGTGGCCATCTTTATCATCCCAGCGCTCTCCATGACGAGGAGGGAGTAGTTCACCCTCGGGGCTGAGGGTATGTACCAGTAGCTATGTGTTTGATCTCTCTCTCTCTCTCTCGTGTTCTTGATTCAGCACGATCTTGATGTATCGTGAGCTTTGCTATTATAGTTGGATCTTATGATGTTTCTCCCCCTCTACTCTCTTGTAATGGATTGGGTTTTCCCTTTGAAGTTATCTTATCGGATTGAGTCTTTAAGGATTTGAGAACACTTGATGTATGTCTTGCATGTGCGTATCTGTGGTGACAATGGGATATCACGTGATTCACTTGATGTATGTTTTGGTGATCAACTTGCGGGTTCCGCCCATGAACCTATGCATAGGGGTTGGCACACGTTTTCGTCTTGACTCTCCGGTAGAAACTTTGGGGCACTCTTTGAAGTACTTTGTGTTGGTTGAATAGATGAATCTGAGATTGTGTGATGCATATCGTATGATCATACCCACGGATACTTGAGGTGACATTGGAGTATGTAGGTGACATTAGGGTTCTGGTTGATATGTGTCTTAAGGTGTTATTCTAGTACGAACTCTTGAATAGATCGATCCGAACGAATAACTTTGAGCTGGTTTCGTACCCTACAATAATCTCTTCGTTTGTTCTCTGCTATTAGTGACTTTGGAGTGACTCTTTGTTGCATGTTGAGGGATAGTTATATGATCCAATTATGTTATTATTGTTGAGAGAACTTGCACTAGTGAAAGTATGAACCCTAGGCCTTGTTTCCTAGCATTGCAATACCGTTTACGCTCACTTTTATCATTAGTTACCTTGCTGTTTTTATATTTTCAGATTACAAAAACCTATATCTACCATCCATATTGCACTTGTATCACCATCTCTTCGCCGAAGTAGTGCACCTATACAATTTACCATTGTATTGGGTGTGTTGGGGACACAAGAGACTCTTTGTTATTTGGTTGCAGGGTTGCTTGAGAGAGACCATCTTCATCCTACACCTCCCACGGATTGATAAACCTTAGGTCATCCACTTGAGGGAAATTTGCTACTGTCCTATAAACCTATGCACTTGGAGGCCCAACAACGTCTAAAAGAAGAAGGTTGCGTAGTAGACATCAGGGCGCACCTCTGTGATTGTTACTACCGGGTCATCCGAGTAAGTACCTCAGACTGGGTGAAGCCGGAAGCTAGCAATCTTAAATTATCACATTGGTCGGCAACGACGGAAGTGAAAATTTTGGTTCGCTATAAACCACATAGTCCGGGAACTTTCCCCAAACTAAACCCTCCATATTTTCCTCCCACATTGATCGGAGTTGAGGTTTCATGATCATGATCAGCATGATGACCCAAGGAAAGGAACTGATAGCAAGACTATTTTCTTTGGAAGATGTTTCTTACGTTAAAACGTAATATAATATATCTCTCTGTGTACCTTTGTTTATAAAACCGTATGACCGTATTGCCTTGTTTGCTGTAAAACTTTGCCCTTGTAAAGGCTTTATAAAGTAGGACAAACACTCCCCAGCTACTGGCCGAGGAGGTTGAAGCCGATGGTCGGTCAACAAAGTTTTGTACAATGCGGATCTAAGCATTAATGATGTAAAGTACTTGGATACATAGAATCATTACACATAAAAATTGCGAGTAAAATCCATTTACTGCATTCCATCTTTTAAACCCCTTGGGGCCTACCTTGGCGAGCTCAGATTTCGACCAGCTCTAAGCTCTTTTAAGAGATCTTTATTCTCTTTCCGAGAAGTTTGTATTAAACACAACAAAATTTTCTGTCAAACGGACTTCGATCCTTAATTCGGCCACCCGTGCCCACATTAAGGCTCGGGGGCTACTGGGCTTTGCGCTCATTATTTACAAATATTAAAGGGGCACATCGATCCCCTGATCTGGTGTTGCCACCCGACCAGTGGCTCGGGGGCTACTGCATTGCCTATTCAATGTAGAAAATTCAAAGTGCGTAGTGTTCGGCATAACCGAACTATGACAAGTACGTCTTCGGACGACAATAAGTACCATATGGGAATTATCCGGCATCAAGCTGATATATCGCGGCGACTTCTCACGACCCTCTCTCAGGGGACCGTCCGCCGATCACTAGTACCTCTAATATATTACACTGCGTTTCTATTCCTATGTATGCTGCCGAGCTAGGACTTGATCCTCAGGCCGATTTCACGACCTGAGTCTCAGAAGCTACTAGGATCAGCGGTTTCATATTTTCCTTCAGGTGCATCTCGGATTTTAGGCCAAAAGACACCTTGAGGGCTACTGGCAATACATCTTGTCAACAAATAAATTTATATGCATCGGAAATAAAATCCGTAAACAATCAGCCCAAGCTCGAGGTGGTGCATCACCTCGGAAGCAGTCCGGCATAAAGCTCGGATGCAAGTGGCTGGCTCTATAGAGGGCATTTCCGGCATTAAGCTCAGCTAACTTCCTTTAAACTTCTTCAAGCCAAGGTCATCTATGACACCTCGTATACAGTCCGGCGTTGGAACTCGGATACAGTCCGGCGTTGGTGCTCGGCTGCAAAAGATACCTCGAAATGCAGTCCGGCGTTGGAGCTCGGATGCAAGAGGACACCGCCGCCCAAGAACAACCTCGAACCCGGGGTGGGCGTAAAAATAACAAGGCATTGATAAAAGCCGATAACTTAAAGGGGCTCCTCGGATACCCGACATATAAACCCTTCGGATGTACTTCGGCGATCCTCAAGATCGAAGATAAGAAGATTTGTTGAACCAGTTTTCAAGACCGATGACCGAAGATGAAGAACAGTTTGGAAGAATCGAGGAGCGTCCCCAACTTGAAGACCGGTTCAGGGGGCTACTGACGGTGTCCTAGACTAGGGGGTACTCACCATGTCGTCTCCCGATCAGTTAGATTGGGCCGAGGACCCCCGTGGCCGTGTACTCATGGGCCAGTCCGGACAGCCCATGCCGCATACAAGGAGGATTCTACAAAACTTGGCGCCCAAGACAAGGACTCCTCTAAACCCTAGGCCTACGGTGCATATATAAACTGAGGCCAAGCTAGTCGATAGTCAATCTCAGATTCATTACTAAAATCTCATGGTAGATACATGTACTCTGTACTACACCCATATGAATACAATCAAAAGCAGCATGTAGGGTATTATCTCGTCAAGAGAGCCCGAAGCTGGGTAAAACCCCGTGTCCATGTTACCATCGCTCCAAGACGCCTAGCTTAGGATCCCTACTACGAGATACACCGGATATTGAACCGACACCTGCCCCCCTGGGCGTGCCCCCCTGCCTTGTGGGCCCCCTGGAGCTCCACCGACCTCAACTCCAACTCTATATATTCACGTTCGGGGAGAAAAAATTAGAGAGAAAGATTCATTGCATTTTACGATACGGAGCCACCGCCAAGCCCAAAACTCTCTCGGGAGGGCTGTTCTGGAGTCCGTTCGGGGCTCCGGAGAGGGAAATCCGTCGCCGTCGTCATCATCAACCATCCTTCATCACCAATTTCATGATGCTCACCGCCGTGCGTGAGTAATTCCATCGTAGGCTTGCTGGACGGTGATGGGTTGGATGAGATTTATCATGTAATCGAGTTAGTTTTGTTAGGGTTTGATCCCTAGTATCCACTATGTTCTGAGATTGATGTTGCTATGACTTTGCTATGCTTAATGCTTGTCACTAGGGCCCGAGTGCCATGATTTCAGATCTGAACCTATT
Organism: Aegilops tauschii subsp. strangulata; assembly: GCF_002575655.3. NCBI lineage: Eukaryota > Viridiplantae > Streptophyta > Magnoliopsida > Poales > Poaceae > Aegilops > Aegilops tauschii. The sequence goes on from NC_053035.3 coordinate 426,942,747, forward strand.
ATGTTTTCATGAATATATGTGAGTTCTTGATCCTATCTTGCAAGTCTATAGTCACCTACTATGTGTTATGATCCGGCAGCCCCGAAGTGACAATAATCGGGACCACTCCCGGTGATGACCATAGTTTGAGGAGTTCATGTATTCACTATGTGTTAATGCTTTGGTCCGGTACTCTATTAAAAGGAGGCCTTAATATCCCTTAGTTTCCATTAGGACCCCGCTGCCACGGGAAGGTAGGACAAAAGATGTCAGGCAAGTTCTTTTCCATAAGCACGTATGACTATATTCGGAATACATGCCTACATTACATTGATGAATTGGAGCTAGTTCTGTGTCACCCTATGTTATGACTGTTACATGATGAACCGCATCCGGCATAATTCTCCATCACCGATAGAATGCCTACGAGATTTTCACATATTGTTCTTCGCTTATTTACTTTTCCGTTGCTACTGTTACAATCACTACAAAACCCAAAAATATTACTTTTGCTACCGTTGCTGTTACTATCATACTACTTTGCTACTAAATACTTTGTTGCAGATACTAAGTTATCCAGGTGTGGTTGAATTGACAACTCAACTGCTAATACTTGAGAATATTCTTTGGCTCCCCTTGTGTCGAATCAATAAATTTGGGTTGAATACTCTACCCTCGAAAACTGTTGCGATCCCCTATACTTGTGGGTTATCATCGCCCACAACTCTTTGTGTTCTACTCGTGCATATCATCTACGCATAGAGCTGGCTTGGATGCCACTGTTGGGGAACGTAGCATGCAATTTCAAAAAAATTCCTACGATCACGCAAGATCTATCTAGGAGATGCATAGCAACGAGAGGGGGAGAGTGTGTCCACGTACCCTCATAGACCGAAAGCGGAAGCCTAAAGTTAACGCGGTTGATGTAGTCGAACGTCTTCGTGCTCCAACCAATCAAGTACCAAACGTACGGCACCTCCGAGTTCAGCACACGTTCATCTCGATGACGTCCCTCGAACTCTTGATCCAGCAGAGGGTCGAGGGACAGTTTCGTCAGCATGACGGCGTGGTGACGGTGATGGTGATGTGATCCGTGCAGGGCTTCGCCTAAGAACTACGTGAATATAACCAAAGGAGTAAACCATGAAGAGAGACGCCGCACACGGCTTGCAACAATTGGTGTGTCTCCAAGGGGTGCCCTGCTGCTACCTCTTGAGCTTGCGTTGGTTTTTCCCTTGAAGAGGAAAGGGTGATGCAGCAAAGTAGCGTAAGTATTTCCCTCAGTTTTTGAGAACCAAGGTATCAATCTAGTAGGAGACTACACACAAGTCGCCTCATACCTACACAAACAAATAAGAACCTTGCAACCAACGCGATAAAGGGGTTGTCAATCCCTTCATGGCCACTTGCAAAAGTGAGATCTGATAGAGATGATAAGATAATATTTTTGGTATTTTTATGATAAAGATTGCAAAGTAAAAATAGATATGAAACTTATATGATGGAGAATAGACCCACGGGCCATAGGTTTCATTAGTGGCTTCTCTCAAGATAGCATAAGTATTACGGTGGGTGAACAAATTACTGTCGAGAAATTGATAGAATAGTGCATAGTTATGAGAATATCTAGGCATGATCATGTATATAGGCATCACATCCGCGACAAGTAGACCGAAATGATTCTGCATCTACTACTATTACTCCACACAATGACCGCTATCCAGCATGCATCTAGAGTATTAAGTTCATAAGAATAGAGTAACGCATTAGGCAAGATGACATGATGTAGAAGGATAAACTCAAGCAATATGATATAAACCCCATCTTTTTATCCTCGATGGCAACAATACAATACATGTCGTTTCCCCTTCTGTCACTAGGATGGAGCACCGCATGATTGAACCCAAAGCTAAGCACTTCTCCCATTGCAAGAAAGATCAATCTAGTAGGCCAAACCAAACTGATAATTCGAAGAGACTTGCAAAGATAACCAATCATACATAAAAGAATTCAGAGGAGATTCAAATATTGTTCATAGATAATCTTGATCATAAACCCACAATTCATCGGATCTCAACAAACACACCGCAAAAAGAGTTACATCGAATAGATCTCCAAGAAGATCGAGGAGAACTTTGTATTGAGATCCAAAGAGGGAGAAGAAGCCATCTAGCTAATAACTATGGACCTGAAGGTCTGAGGTAAACTACTCACACACCATCGGAGAGGCTATGGTGTTGATGTAGAAGCCCTCCGTGATCGATGCCCCCTCCGGCGGAGCGCCGGAAAAGGCCCCAAGATGGGATCTCACGGGTACAGAACTTTGCGGCGGTGGAAATAGGGTTTCGTGGTGCTCCTGGATGTTTTCGGGGTATATGGATATATATATATATAGGAGGAAGAAGTAGGTCGGTGGAGCTGCGAGGGGCCCACGAGGGTGGGGGCGTGCCCAGGGGGCCAGGCGCGCCTCCCTGCCTCGTGGCCTCCTCGCTTCTTTCTTGACGTCCACTCCAAGTCCCCTGGATCACGTTTGTTCCAAAAATAACTCTCCCGAAGGTTTCATTCCGTTTGGACTCCGTTTAATATTCATTTTCTGCGAAACACTGAAATAAGCAAAAAACAACAATTTGCACTGGGCCTTCGGTTAGTAGGTTAGTCCCAAAAATAATATAAAAGTGTATAATAAAGCCCATTCAACATCCAAAACAGAATGTATTGAAATGCGTTAAGTCGACTAGAGGGGGGTGAATAGGCGATTTTTATGAATTCTTCACTGAGGAATTTCAGGGTGAGGAAATTCCTAAGCGAAGAACTACTTGCAGAGGAATAAGTACTCAGATGTAAACATCACAGAACATAAGCATGGTCATCATGATGAAATGAAGACAAGCACAGAGTACAGAAAGCGTAAACACAGGATAACACAGGATAAAGACAAACAGACTGAATAAATTGAACTGAGAAAATTGAAAAAGTCTTGAGTCAAAATCTTCAAACAGATATGAACAAGCACACAACACAGTTACGAGGAAATGAAAGAGTTGAGGAAATAGAACCAGTAATCTTGGTGAAGACAATGATTTGGTAGATCAGTTCCAAATGCTGTGTCAGTTGTACGTCTGGTTGGAGCGGCTAGGTATTTAAACCTGAGGACACACAGTCCCGGACACACAGTCCTCACCATATTCTCCTTGAGCTAAGGTCACACAGACCTCGCCCAATCACTCGTGGTAAGTCTTCAGGTGACTTCCAAACCTTCACAAACTCGGTCACTCAGCGATCCACAATTTCCTCTTGGATGCTCTAGACCATGACGCCTAACCATCTGGAAGAAGCACAGTCTTCAAAGGTAACAATCGTCGGATCTACGCAAGATCAATCTCTTCAGTGATGCTCAATCACTTTGGGTTTGTAGGTGTTTGGGTTTGGGTTTCCTCACTTGATGATTTTCACTCAAAGTCCTCGGAGGATGGGATGCTCTCAAATGACAAGTGTCAGTTTCTCTCGGAGCAGCCAACCCGCTAGTGTTTGTAGGGGGTGGCTATTTATAGCCTAGGGAGCAGCCCGACATGATAAGACATAAATGCCCTTCAATGATATGCCCATTAGGTGGGTAGATATTTTGGGACAGCTGGCGCATAGCACAGCAACGGTCGGAATTTTGAGTATCAAATTCCTCAGGGCTATCATGTTCCTCACTGTGTAGGCAATCCGCACTGGCGAATTCCTAACTCCTCGGTCAGAACAAATTCCTCAGAGACCAGAACAACTTCGTCTCTGTCACTGAATAAAATGACTGAACTGTATGAGATTTCCAATGGCTTCACTCGAAGGGATTGGTAGGTGTAGGATTTGAGTTGAGCATCACTTGGAAATTTCTCCTTAGTATTTCCTCGACCCCCTTTAACAGTACGGTGCTTCCTATGACTCAAGAAAGAGAAAATGAAACTACGAAAACAAAAGTCTTCACGCTTCATGTTCCTCGAATGAATACCAAGTCTTCAAGGTCACACCAATTTCTTCACTTTCAAAGTCTTCAGAAATCCAAAGTCTTCAGTCGAAGCCATTCATTTATAGGGGTCGACTTTCACTGTAAATATCAAACTCCTCATAGACTTATAGACCTGTGTACACTCATAAACACATTAGTCCCTTAACCTATAAGTCTTCAATACACCAAAATCACTAAGGGGCACTAGATGCACTTACAATCTCCCCCTTTTTGGTGATTGATGACAATATAGGTTAAGTTTTCAACGGGGATAAACATATGAAGTGTAAATACTGATATTGAGGAATTTGATTGCAAGATAGAGAAGAACTCCCCTTGAAGATGTGCATAGTGAGGAATTTGCTTTTGAAGCAATGCACATTTGAAGAGTAGAATCATGGATCTCCCCCTATATCTTGTAATTCATACACGCATTTGGCATATAATATGAAGAATTTGAAATGCATGATGAAATATGGTGACTGGTGTAATTCAGCATGCGTGCATTAACGTTAGTGAGGAATAAGCATGTGGGAAATCACAGCAAAAGTATCAGGGCCACCATAGAGTTTAAGTTTACAACTCGATCGAATAAAGTCTCAGAAGAACGAGAGTTGTAACTTTGCAAAAACAAAATCGCCCATATAAGTAGACCCGCTTGAAGACTAACTCAAATTTCTCCCCCTTTGTCATCGAATGACCAGAAGGATAAAAAATGAGGACAAACTCCCCTGAAGAATATCAAGTTGATGGAGGAGTGCCAGCGTTGTTGGGGTCGTTTGTTGTTGTAGGGCCTGCCGCAGTGTCGTCCAAGTCTTCATACTCGTCGGTGTCGCGTGATGAAGAATATGAGCTGGCCACCAAGGAAGGAACCTTGACTTTCTTGAATTTCTTCGGCGGAGGTGCAGACCAGTCAAAGTCCTCCTTGAGACCCATTTGCTTCAGATCTTCTTCACCATACAGATGTGATAAGACAGCCCAGTTGCGACCAAAGATTTCATGGAGGTAGTAATGGTTTTTCTTCACTGCATTATGTGTAGCAGTCATGTTGTGAAGAATAGAACAAAACTGACACTTAACCCATTTGTGGTTTCGATCCACCTTCTGGTGAAGACTAAGAAGAAGCTCACGGTCAGTCATCACCCTTGGAGCTGTGGCTTGAGGATTTGGCTTGGATGCATTGGCAGCAAAATCATGAGTGGCAGAGTCATCATTGGTGGAATAAGATGCAGCTTTGCGAAACTGACCATCCAATGGACGAATGCCTTCATCAATAATAGTAGGTGCCTTGCCCTTGTCATCAGTTGAGGAATTTGTCCGCTTGAGGACTTCAAATGGGGGCAAGTAGCTGAGGTGATTCTGAAAATCAGCCTTGTAGTTGAGTGAAGACCTTATTCTGAGGAATCTCATAATCCAAGGTGCGTAAGGCTTCAACTCTAACGGAGAGAGTGCAACATTTGCCAGAGTCCTCATGAAGAAATCATGATAATTGACAGGAATGCCATGCATGATGTTGAATAGCAGATTCTTCATGATGCCAACGATTTCCTCATCAGATGAGTCGTGGCCTTTGATAGGACTCAAAGTCTTCGTCAGAATGCGATAGACTGTTCTTGGCACATACATCAATTCCTTCACGAGGAATTTGGTCCTTGGGGCTTGACCGGGCTTCAGAGGCTTCATTAGAACTTGGATGTAATGAGCAGTGAGTTCAGGATCATGGTACAGACAATGAGCACCTTCAAGGGGAGGATTGATTGGCAGGGCATGAAGTAATTCAGAGGCCGGTGCTTTGTAATGAGTATTTTCGGTCATCCAGTCCAATACCCAAGTGTTGATATCGTCAGCATCACCTGTGACGTGTAGTGTTGCGTATAACTGAAGAATAAGCTCTTCATTCCAATCAACAATGCCAGAGCAAAAGTTGAGCAGTCCTGCATCATGAAGCACACCGAGGACTAGAGAGAAGCAAGGCAGTGATTCCATATCCACGTGAGGAATATTCTCGTGGTCGAAGACTTTGTCTTTGTTGAAAAGCAGTGAAGAATAGAAATTGGCCTGGCTGGCAGTCCAGAAACGCTTCCTTCTAAGACGAGCAGAGTCATATGGGTTGTAGTCAGTGAAGAAAACATGCTCGCCGAAGAAGTCATCAGCCTTGAATTTATGCTTCTTCGAGAAGGATCCTTTGGCTTGGGCTGAGAAGTATCAGTCAATTGCATCACCACCTCAGGAATCGCAATCTCAGGATCCACAGGCTGAGGAATTTCAGGTTCTTCTTCAGTGGCAGCCAGAGTCTTCAATTCTTCATTAACATTTTCTTCAGCACTAGTGGCTGGAATTTCTTCATGGACAGACGGTGTGGCATGAGGTTCTTCAGATCCCATTTGTACTTCAGTATTCACAGGGGACTGAGGAATTTGTTGAAGGGGTGTGAACAGAGGAGAATTGGGGTGCTGACTTCCCAAAAGTCATCGTTCAACACTGGTGTAGTGCATCCAATGTCCACATCTTCTTCTTCACTCTTTTCCTCAACGTCGACCTCTTCAGCAGTGAACTGAGGCATGGGCGATGAGACTATTGGGGTTGAAGGGATTGCATCCGCTTCAATTTCTTCATCCAACTGCTCTGAAGAAGCAGCAGAAGGAATGTCATCATCAGATCCACTTGGGATCTCGTATTCTTCATCAAAAGGTCCTTTGATGGCATGGATGAGACAGGAACAACATCAATTGTATTCTCATAAGAACTAGTCAGCGGCTTCATCTTCTTCGGAGCTGAAGAATCTGATGAAGTTGATGTCTTCCTTTTCTTCACGGCTGCACACTCTGCAGCCTTGGTCTTCTTCACATCTGATGCAGACGGAAGGATCGGAGTTGGGGTAGGTGCAGGAGGAGCAGAGGAATTTGGTCCAATAACTTCAGCACAGCTGATTTAGTTGCCCTGACTTCTACAGTTTCTTCAGGCGCAACACTAGTGGTTGCCCTGGCAATTTCTTCAGCGGCTGGAATGCAGTCTTCAGCCCTGGTACTCTGAGTTTCTTCAGCAGCCTAATTTTCATCAGCGGTGCTGGCATGCTCTTTAGTAGGCTGAGTAGATGCCTCAGCCCGAGGATTTTCTTGTTGCGTTGGGGCTGCAACATTGGAAGTGAACTTCTCAATTATCTTTACAAATCTGACTTTGGCTCCAAGCCAGTCAGCATAGTAGCGATCAAATTCATCACTTAGTTGCTTGATCTCAGATTGAAGAGCAACAAGTTCTTCAGGTGAAAGCTTCAGAACGTTTTGCTTCAGAAAGCGCTCTTTCTTGTACTGCGCTCTCTTCACTCTCCTGCTTTGTTCAAATTTCCATTTTCCTCATGAATGAAGGTAGTCAGAACATGACTTTGACCAGGAGTGAGGTTCATCTCCGGCAAAGGTGTGTTGGGATCCTTGTGCCATAGGTCAATGAAGTCTAAGATCAACTTCGGATCCAGTATCAATGGCACATTGCTGCCTTTGGCTCTAGCAGCCCTGAGCTGCCTGTCTCTGATGATTTCGGCAGGTTCCTCATCATCAGCTTCGTCGTCTTCACACGGTACTGGAAAAGTGACCTGCTTCTTGTGAGGACTTGGTCGAGAGCCTCGTCCAGCAGTGGCCTTTTTCTTCAGCAGAGAGGGGCCAGTTGAGGAATTTGGTGCGGCTGAAGAACTAGCAGAAGCTCCTGAGGTAATAGAGATGCCTGTTGTCCTTTGGCACGTGGTGAGATGCACATGTGCTGAGGATTTTGACGGAGGAGCTGAAGACTTTGGCGGAGGAGCTGAGGACTTTGGAGGAGGAGCTGGAGCAGCTTGAGGAAATATGGCTTTGAGGGCTTTGAAGAACTTGGTCGTGAGGGCATTGAGGGTGAAGCACCGGGCTTGTGAGGAGGCTTCTTTGCCATGGCCTTCTTTGGCTTGCTTGCAGAAGCCTCAGCAGTGGCAGCAGCAGTAGCAGAGTCTTCATTAAATTTCCTCACTGCTTCCTTAGCCATCTTGGCTAGCTTGGCCTGGCGCTTGTCCCATTCATCAGGATAATCCTCACCACGCTTGAGGCTGGTGGGATCAGCTTCTTGGCCAGGTGCCAATGGAGGTCTTGGGCATGGAGGGTTGAGAGCGAATTTCTTCATATACTTGGGAGTAACATATCTGTACTCCCTCCATTCCCGTGCCCATCTCCTCTCTATCCTTTGTATGCGCACCTTGCGCTGATTTTTATCCTCCTTGCCAAATTTGGCCTCATCAGGAGTGCAATAATCCCTGTATATGTCATCAACAATCTCGAAGGCAGTATTGACCTCAGGCCTCTTTCCTCCCTTCCGTGGCTTCTTACCGTCAGCCATTTTCTTCAGCTGAGGAATTTCAACAACAGAATTCTCTGAAGAGGTGTGCAACTTTTCTTTGAGGAACGCTGCAAATGAGTTAAGTTGATGAGAACCTAGTGATTCAGCAGCAGACATGAGTACCTGTGAACAGAGTATAGTTGCGAGGAATTTGGAGAGGTCATATGCGTTCTCAGAAGGTTTTGCAAAATGAACAAGTCTGACGAATTTGACCAGATGAGTCTTGAATAATTTCACTAAGCGTTCTTTGTCTTAGGTTCCAGAGTTGTGCAGATTGAAAATCCACACAATTGAGGAATCTTGAAGAAAAATGTTGCTTAGGGAAACAGATCAAGAACACAGGTTATGTGAGGTGTCTATGTGTGTGAAGATTTGAAGAATAAACACCTTTGAAGATTTTGTAGAAAACATTCGAATCAACGAGGGCAGTAAAAGTAACTTTTAATTACCCTAGACGAAGAACACGACGAACTGGGAAGTGTAGATGTGAAGCTCGTCGGTTCAGATCTTCCACGCCCTAACTTGGCAGAGGAAGACAGCTACGGCGACGGCGGAGTGAAGAAATCCGCAGCCGGCGCGAGTACAACGGCGAAGAGGTCGAGGCAGTGAAGCTCTTCCTCACCGGCGACGATGAAGTAGCGGCGGTGCTAGGTTTTGGGAAGCTCGTGCGGGAGTGAGGTCGAGCGGAGTAAAAAATGAAGTGAGGAAGGGGAGGGGTGTTTATAGTCGGAGTGAAAAACTGTTCGCCCGAAGAAATTGGACGAACGTGCCCCTGACCCTTCTCATTCTCTTGACATGTGTCACCCACGTACTGAGAGGTGGCGATCGTGTGAGATCGTGGGTGAATAGATAAGTATTATCGTGGAATGTGGAACGGTTTGAGCGGCAAAGGCCGAAAATTCAGATAAGATAAGTTTTAAAGTTTCGTTCGCAAATTCTTCAGCTGACAAGGACACAGTGAAGATTTTGAACGTGTTTCAAATAGAACGTGCATGAAGAATTTGTGAATAGATTAGGTTGAGTTTAGCATAGAGGGAGAAGGGTCCGATTACATTCACTTCGCAAAAAAACAACTTGAAGAAATAGCAATAAGTGAATGTTGTAGAGGACATAAACTTATATATATATATATATATATATATATATATATATATATATATATATATATATATAGCCAATGAAGAAAAACGACGAAAACAGTGAAGACAATGCAAAGTTGAAGAAATTGAACAACTGAGGAATTTCAAACACTGAGGAAAAACTCAAATTCAAGATTTTCAACTTTTGGTGGTGGCGTGACCCACCGTATAAGAATGATGATTTCAGACACCGCGTACAATTGTCGTAGGGCTCTGAGAATCAAATTCTTCGTTAATTTCTTCACACTTAGAGTGTTAGTCTTCATTGATTGAAGAAAAACGTTTCTTCATGTGTTGCACATCTAAGTCACCAATTTTGCATAAAGTGTTAGGATGAGTGTCCTTTTCAAAGAACATTCAAAGATTCTAAGATATTTAGCTCACACCACAACTTGCTAAATCTCTTCTCATCCAAGGACTTTGTGAAGATATCGGCTAGCTGTTCTTCAGTCTTCACATGATCAATAGAAATGTCGCCCTTCAACACATGATCACGAAGAAAATGATGACGAATCTGAATGTGCTTTGTCTTCGAGTGCTGAACTGGGTTATGAGCAATTTTGATGGCACTCTCATTGTCACAGTAGAGAGGCACATTCTTCACGTTGACGCCGTAGTCCTTGAGAGTTTGCTTCATCCATAGAAATTCAGCACAACAAGAACCAGCAGCAGTGTACTCAGCTTCAGCAGTAGACAGTGATACGCAGTTCTATTTCTTCAAGGACCAATAGACCAAAGATCGTCCGAGGAAATGGCATGTGCCAGATGTTGACTTGTGGTCCACACGATCACCAGCATAGTCAGAGTCTGAATATCCAATGAGATCAAAAGCCGAGCCCTTGGGATACACATAATCCAAGTGTTGGTGTGTGAGCTAGATATCGAAGAATATGCTTCACAGCCTTATGGTGTGATTCCTTCGGTGTAGCTTGAAATCGGGCACAGATGCAAACACTAAGCATAATGTGTGACACCCAAATTTTTATTTGGATTTTTCAAAAGATTTTTTTTTGACTTGAGGGAGGTGATTTAAACTTTTCTTCAAAAGAACTCTCCCTTTCAAATATTTTTTCTATGGCAAGAGTTTTATTTGGATTCACCCAAGATCTGTTTTTGGTCTTGGAGGTTCTTGCTTTTATTTGGACTTAAGACAAAATGCTTTTCACTTGAGAAAAATGCCTTTTAAAAAATCTCTTTGAAATTTGCACTATGGCTTTTGGAATAATCCTTTGCCACTTTCAACAATTCCTTCTTGCCATGGCCTTAGTGCAAATCCACTCTCCTAAACCTTCCCTCATCTCTGGATCATGTTTTGCATCAAATCCAGCAAGTTGTACATCTCCATATAAATTTTTCCATTCAAAACATATTCTAACAAATTTCTGTCTTCTATTCTAGCTATTGGTGATTTACAAAGGAACTCCACTTTCTGTTTTGATTTTTGCCCCCAAACCTTTTTCCCTTCCTAGTCCTTTGAACCCTCAACCAAGATCCATGAAGATCCACTGGTCTTCAGTTCAAATTTTTCAAACTACACTTGCTGCAAGTTTGGACCAGATTTGTCAAATTTGGTGAAATTCATTCAAATCCTTTTCCAAAAATTCCAAGTAAAATCAGGCAGCCTCTGGGTGCATTGAGTGGTCACCTCACCAAGTGCCAGCTCCAGAAAAAAAATTCTCATTGCCAAATCATTCTGTCGAACACCTGCAGTGCATTGTCAATATCAAGTTCAGTTAAGTTCAGAGAACAGTTTCAGTGCACTGTCGTTTTCTTCAGAACCCGACGTCGATCTCGCCAGTGCCGCCGTGTCGCAGTGTGCCCTGTCCCCTCCCCCTTGTCCTCTGCACCGCACGAACGTCTGGCACCTTGTGGACGTCAGCGACGAGCAGCAGAAGGTGCGCCGCCCTGTGACCGACGCCAGCGGCGGCTTTGCGGCCGCCAGAGAGAGGCGCAGCGCCGACGGCGCCACCCAGCGCCGCCCAAGCCACCGGAGCACGCCGCGTGGCCTTCCACTCCCCCGAACGCGCTGCCACTCTCGTCGTGAACCGCAGGGCGCGGAGCGCGCTCTCTGCCGCCGACGTGCCCGTGCGGCCACCCCACCGTGGACCGGCGCCGTTACGCCAAGACCAGCCGAGATTAGCGGGGGAACGACACCAGTAACTTCCACTGATGCTGCCTGGCCACTCAAACCTCCTGCCAATCCACTGCATCGCCGTAATTGCTCGCCGGAGATTCTCCGTTCACGGCCACCCCGTCGATCCGCCTATAAATAGAGGCCCCGAGCTTCAACTCGAACCCACACCATCCCTGCACTCCACCTAGAGCACGCCTAGCCACTGGAAGGGCCCCGAGGAGGTCTCCTTCCTCGACTCCGGCCGCCACGACCCGCCACGGGATCCAGCTCGATTCGCTCCCGTGCGTGCGCCTCTGCCTCCCATCTCTTGCCAGTAGCTTCACTATGCATCCCTCCTTCTAACCCGCGCTTCGATTCGAAGTTTGCAGCCCTCCACCGGAGTTCTCCACCACCACCCGAGCCGCCGTCCGCCGGAGAAAGTGTCGCCGTCGACGTGGTGCTCTCCGACGGTCGAGTCCACCACCCACCGACGCGGAAGGACACGCTGAAGCTCTTGGTACCCTCCGATCCTCCTAACTCGCCGTGGTTCGACGCCGGCGTCCACCGCAGTCTTGGGGCGCCGGCGAGCTTTTTAAACCTGACACGTGGGACCCCCTGTCAGCCTCTCTTCTGTTTCCCCACGCGAAACGTTTTCTGTTGGCGCCTTCGGGCAAATACGCTTTCCCTATTGAGCTTGCGCATTTCCAATCGAACCGTTTTCTGTTTTCTCAGTTAAAACCCTGGGACTTTTCTGTTTCATTACAGATGGGTCCCTGGACAGAAACCTTTATAACTTTTTAATAAAAAGGAATTTTTGAGTGATTCTTTTTTTGACAGTCTTAAAATTTTGTCTAGTTTTTTATGGGATTTATTTGGAAATTTTTTGGAGAAGTTTCTGTGCACACATTGGTTTTCACGTTAGTGCCCGTTTTCGTTATTGCCGTAGGTTCCGGAAGAGGTGACGGAGCCGCGAACTTCGCCGAGCTAGACTCCGACTTCTCCGAACCAGGCAAGCATGTTTGAACATTTGATGTGATAGGTGTTTTGCATCTTTGCGTGACAATTTGTGCGTGGCATATGAGTGTCAGTGAGGACCTCGTTGCTTGTGAGGCAACCACCCGCATGTTCCAAAGTTGCGATGATCTCTGATGAGAGATGGCCTAATCATGTGGTGACATGAAGGGCAGCAAGGTGGTACTATCGTAGCATACTAGCCATGCGTCATCCGATGAATTCCGACGTTAACGTGGACGGAGTCACGTTATCGTTCTTTTCCCCTCCGTGCTGCCACATGTTTCATTTGCCAGGATGCGGTTTAGTAAGTTGGTAACCTCTTTCCGTGTACACACCAAACAGAGGGGCCGGGATGATGGTACCTTGGCCCAGGATTAAAGCCAGTCATCCGGTCAGGGGGCATGGGTGTTTCCGGTTGGGACCGAAAGGGGGGGCACCCCCTTAGAGCGCGCGTATAGAAATTTGATCCCATGCTACGCGAGGTTGTAGCCTCCCCGTCTTAAGGTTTTTCTTGAACGTTGCCGAGGGTGATCCCTGGCTTCGGAATATTGAAATGGGTGTGTACTGGTTAGACGTGTTTCTTCCAAAACACCGTAAACGGAACTAGTCCCCGTGACTACGGAAATCCGTTGGCTGTGGTTAAGTACAAACTCTGCAGAGTCAAATTCTTCCAAGTCATCGTATCCATGATCAAGTAGTGAAATCAGTATATCCATATCTATCTGCGTGGAAAACTTGTCCCCGGTGAACAAGCTCAAGTGGTAAACCCGGTTAAATTATTATTACTATGGATGGACTAACCTTTTATTTGTCTCGTACTTGTAATAATTTATGATCTCAAGCTACTGGATTATTGAGCTACAATATAAGCCCTTTATGTGACGTCGCGCAGACGTCCGACTGTGGCGTGTTTTTGTTTCTTACTTTAAATATAAGCCCTTTATGTGATGTCGCTCAGACGTCCGACTGTGGCACGCACTGCCTTTATTTTCTGTTATAAGCCCTTTATGTGGTGTCGCCCCGACGCCCGACTGTGGCATTACTATTCTGCAGTTTCCTCTCGAGGAGTCATTCAGACACTCGTTTGGTACCAGTATTATTATTCTGCAGTTTCCTCTCGAGGAGTCATTCAGACACTCGTTTGGCACCAGTATTATTATTCTGCAGTTTCCTCTCGAGGAGTCATTCAGACACTCGTTTGGCACCAGTATTATTATTTCTGAAGTTTCCTCTCGAGGAGTCATTCAGACACTCGTTTGGCACCAGTACTACTATTCTTGCAGTTTCCGCTCGAGGAGTCATTCAGACCCTCGTTTGGCACCCAGCATTTATTATCTCTATGTCTGAACGCGCTGGTTAACTTGTTTATATGCTTCATGTTTACATTTGTTATATCTTATGTCCAAACTGTCTTGCGAGTACTTTCATAGTACTCACCTGGCTTGTTGATTTGGCCAGATGTTGACGAAGGCGATCTCTTGGATGAAGAGTTTGATAGCGCGTCCGACGCCTAGAGGAGTCCCAGTCAGTCCTGCGCGATCCCGGATATTGGTCACTTGTATTATATACGCTTCCGCCACCCGTTATAAGTCTCCTCGAGCCTCACTCCGACGCTCGAAGAGCTGTAGTCTTCAGGAGTCATATCACTCACTTCGCAGTGATATTTCCACCACCGTTATTATCGTGAGTTAGTAGTTATGCCACCCTATCCGCCGTCTTGTTTTATCGGCATGCATGTAATAAATTGTTGGGCAGTTTCCGCTCAACTTTATATTATATTCAGTACTCCTGGTATTTTTCTTCTGTGACCATGATATTGTCTACCAGTGAGAAGGAATTCTTCCTTACTGGTCCGTAAAAGGGATTGGTCTCTCAATAATTATATTATTGAAAAACCGGTCGTGACAAGCTTGGTATCAGAGCCAGGCTGACTGTAGGAAGCCACTAGGTGCGATCGCTAATCGGTTATTAGCGTCTTTTGTGCTTTTTCAGCATTTTGCAATTGTAGCTATTTTCTGTTGGTCATCATAAATTTATGACATGACTACTCAGAATTTTTGCCTACTTTTGTAGATGGCTGGCAGCAGCTGTGAGAATCGAGTGTTCACGAATGTGCCCGAGGGGTTTGTCAAGCTCCTCGTCTCCATCACCAAGCTCGCGATCGGGCCAGCAGCTCGCCCGGAGTTTACACTCTATCAGCACAAGCTCAGCGACGACGTGTCTATGCACCAAGCTGTGGTGCAATTCAAGGGAGGACGTTCTGCAGCTCGCCACTTCCGTTTTGTGGGAAGGGCCATGCCTACGGAGAGGCATGCCATGCAGATGGCTGCCCGTGAGGCGATAGCTCGTCTTCGGGACATCCTTCCTACGATGAAGACTCGTCGCTACCGCTTCCTCCCATGCCATGTGCCATACACCAGCCACTATGCATTCGCCTGCCATCGGGGAGAGTGAGATGAAGCCATCGAGATGGTTGTGGAGTATCTCAAGGCTCTGGAGGAGTCTTTCGACAACCTCGTAGACGATCTCGTGGCTGCCCGCATGGACTTAGTCCGGGGCGGTCCTGCCAGCAGGAAGGAGCTTCTCCACACGGCACCGCCTCTGACTTTCGTCTCATCTTCAGCCTCTTATGCACCGGCCGTTTTGGCCACCGCTCGCCGTCTGCCTACCACTGAGGAGTTTGACCGAGTCATCGCCCCTACTCCAGTCAGAGCTGCACCGCCTGCCGCACCCGCTCTACCACCCGTCGCTCCCGCGCCATCACCGCAGCGCAGCGTTACGCGCCAGAACCAGCTAGAGAGGAGGTGGAGGTTGATTCTCTTGGACCACTGAGTCTTGCCATCGGCAAGGGAAAGGAAATCTTCACCATCTCCGACTGAGAGCGCCGAGTAGCCGCGCGTTATGTCTGCTTGTATGATGTGTTGTCTTATCTGTGCGCTAGTTTGTATGGGTGTGTTTGCTGCTTTCCGGAGGAGTGCGCTAGTCTAAATAACATGTCAGGATTGTGTACGCGCATCCTGAGTGCTGTATCGTGTGTTTGCTTTTCGCATGTAAGATATATGCTAAGCAGTTCCTCTCCGTGCAAAACCACCTATGTTTTCCTTGAAAACCTTGAGATCTTTTAAATTGTTGCCTTTGCAAAATTTTCCTGGTGCTACACAGTATTTCTCATGGGTTTTGCAAAATAATACCCCAGACTGGAAAAATGTCTCGTCCGTGGACTCGCTCCATGCCCAATCAGCCAGAAGAGGTTTATGGGACACAGACTAGCAACAATTTCACTCAAGGTCAGTCCAGCCAACAAGACAGCGAAGCAGCCCTGTCTCAAGTCTGCCGTCTCTTCGAACAAAGCCAGCAACAGCACCAAGAGATGATGAATCATGTCATCAATATGGGAAACCACCGCGAACCCTATCAACCACATTCCAAGTTATCTGAGTTACAGAAGACTCGCCCTTCAACTTTTGCTCACACCGATAGGCCGCTGGAAGCCGATGATTGGCTTCGCGACATTGAAAGGAAACTGATTATTGCTCAGTGTTCAGATCATGAGAAGGTGCTTTATGTACCAGACTACCTTACTGGAGCAGCTGCAGCATGGTGGGAAAACTTCCTACACATGCATCCCAGTGAACACAACATCACCTGGGAAGAGTTCAAGGAAGGCTTCCGTGGGGCACACATCCCCAGGAGCATCATAAAAATCAAGAAGAGAGAGTTTGATGACCTGAAGCAGAGAGGCATGTCAGTGACAGAATACAATGGTCAATTTACCCAGCTGTCTCGTTATGCCTACGACGAGCACATGACAGAAAATAAGAAGATGGAAAAATTCCTGGACGGCCTGGCACCAGCACTAAGATGCCAACTGATTGTACACACCTTTCCGGATTTTAAAACTCTGGTGGACAAGGCCATTACCTTGGAGAATGAGCGCCGTAGTCTGGAAGATATCCGTAAGCGAAAGAGGGACAAAACGACCTTTGCTCGCAACAGCCGAAGCAAGACTGAGGTTCCAAGGACAGAAGCAAGGAGATCCACGACTACTGATCCAAGGCCCGTCGGACAGTTTCATGCCAGGGACAAGGAGTACACGTACCGTCCAGGGGTCACCTGCTATGCTTGTGGTCAAGAAGGGCACTATGCTAAACAATGCCCAAAGCCAAGGAATGCGGCCCCCAAGCCAAGCAATGGTGGGAACAATCCAGCCCCCAAGCGCAACAATTTCAACCCCAGCAACAACCACAAGAAGGGTCACCTGAACCATGTGACCAGGGAAGAAGCGCAGAATGCCCCAGACATCGTGCTCGGTACGTTCCCTGTCAACACAGTACCTGCCACGGTTTTGTTTGATTCTGGAGCTTCCCATTCGTTCGTTTCGAAGAGTTTTGTTTTACAACATGGTTTTCCGATACTTCCCTTGGAAAAATCTATGATCATCAAGTCCCCCGGGAATAAGCAAATCGCTCAGGGTTACTGCCAAGGAGTGGTCATTGAGTTCGAAGGACTACAGTTCCAAGCAAATCTCATCGTGTTGGAGAGTAAAGGACTAGATGTCATTTTAGGAATGGACTGGTTGACCACCAACAAAGGATTCATTGACTGTTTCAATCGGACAGTGATTCTCACTCACCATCATGGCAAGACAATAAGGGTTTCCGCTCAAGAAAGGCCATGATCACAGCAACCAAAACTGAACAAAATGGACATTGCAGAACTGAGAAAAGTTCCAGTGGTATGCGAGTTTCCCGATGTGTTCCCTGAAGAACTGCCAGGCATGCCACCAGATCGAGAGATAGAATTCAGCATCGAACTAGCACCCGGCACCGCTCCCATCTATAAGAAGCCTTATAGAATGGCACCCTCAGAATTGGTGGAATTGAAGAAGCAGATAAAGGAATTATTGGACAAAGGATTTATTCGAGCCAGCTCCTCACCTTGGGGTTCGCCAGTGTTGTTCGCCAAGAAAAAGGATGGGACACTGAGACTGTGTATAGACTATCGAGCCCTCAATATGGTCACCATCAAAAACAAATATCCGATGCCACGGATAAATGATTTGTTTGACCAGCTCGCATAAGCCAAGGTATTCTCAAAGATTGATTTAAGATCGGGATATCACCAATTGAAAGTACGGACAGATGATATCCCCAAGACAGCATTCACTTCCAGATACGGATTATATGAGTTTACCGTGATGCCTTTTGGACTAACAAACGCCCCCGCATATTTCGTCCACCTCATGAACAAAGTGTTCATGAAATTCATGGACAAATTTGTTGTGGTATTTATTGACGATATTTTGGTTTACTCAAGGACACCAGAAGAGCATGTTGAGCACCTCAGAATTGTTTTGGGAGAACTAAGGAAACATCAGTTGTACGCCAAATTTAGCAAGTGCGAATTTTGGCTAAGACAAGTTGGTTTCTTAGGCCATATATTGAACCAAGAAGGCGTGGCCGTAGACCCAGAAAAAGCCAAAGCCATACTTGACTGGAAGCCACCCCCCAACGTTACAGATGTGCGGAGTTTCCTAGGAATGGCCGGATATTACAGAAGATTTATTGAAGGATTCTCCACTGTGGCAAAACCTATAACACAGTTACTCAAGAAGGACAAGAAATTTGTATGGACGGAAGCATGCGAGAAAAGCTTCCAAGAACTCAAGAAAAAGCTGACAACCGCACCGGTCTTAACTGTGCCAGACATACACAAGAGTTTTGAAGTATATTGTGACGCATCCCGAAAAGGTCTCGGATGTGTACTAATGCAGGATGGCAAAGTTGTTGCATATGCCTCCAGGCAGCTGCGAAAACATGAGGAAAATTACCCAACACATGACTTGGAGCTAGCAGCAGTTATACATGCACTCAAGGAGTGGAGGCACTTTCTGTTGGGAAATCGCTGTGAAATATATACGGACCATAAGAGCCTCAAATATATTTTCACACAGCCCGAGCTAAATTTACGCCAACGACGCTGGTTGGAACTGGTCAAGGACTATGATGTCGATATTCACTACCATCCAGGGAAGGCAAATGTAGTGGCCGATGCCCTTAGTCGAAACCCCAGCCCGGACAATGACAGTCCCCAAAACTTGAGGCCTGAGTTTCAGCAAGAGTTCACAAGGCTCAACATGATGTTAGTCTCGGAGGGCACCGTATCAAATCTGGAGATACAACCCACCCTGGTGGAACAAATTAAGAAAGCTCAACAGGGACATCCCAGCATCGAAGGTATAAAGAAGAAAATGGACCTTGGTAAGACTACAGAGTTCGTAACAGACAGTGAAGGAACATTATGGTACGGAGATAGACTTTGCGTACCTAACATTGAGGAACTCAAGCAACAAATCTTAACCGAAAGCCACACCACTCCATACTCGATCCATCCTGGAGGAACCAAAATGTACAAGGACATTCAGGAAAGATTTTGGTGGCACGGTATGAAAAGAGATATAGCCGCATTTATTGCTTGTTGCGATTCATGTCAGCGCATCAAGGCCGAGCATCAAAAGCCAGCAGGGCTACTCCAGCCAAACAGGATACCGGAGTGGAAATGGGATGAAATAGGAATGGACTTCATTGTCGGATTACCCCGATCACAACGCGGAAATGACGCCATATGGGTCATCACAGACCGACTAACCAAGGTTGCCCATTTCATTCCCGTGAAGACTACCTACTCCACGCAAAGACTGGCCAAACTTTATCTCTCCCGTATAGTTTGTTTGCATGGAGTCCCAAAGACTATAATATCCGACCGAGGCACACAATTCGTCTCCCAATTTTGGGATCACCTACAACAAGCTCTGGGCACGCAACTAGCTTTCAGTACAGCATACCACCCTCAGACCGATGGAAAAACGGAACGTATAAACCAAATCCTAGAGGATATGCTAAGAGCCTGTGTGCTCACCTATGGATCCAGTTGGGAAGAGAGTTTGTCGTATGCCGAATTTGCCTACAACAACAGCTACCAGGCCAGCTTGCAAATGGCACCCTTTGAAGCATTATACGGACGGAGATGTCGTACCCCACTAAATTGGTCAGAAACAGGTGACAGCCGTATCTTCGGCCCAGACATGCTTAAAGAGGTCGAGGAGAAAGTTAAACAGATCAGGGACAGACTGAAGACAGCGCAGAGCCGACAAAAGAGCTACTATGATCAGAAGCATCGTGAGGTCAGCTTTGAACCCGGTGATTCCGTATACCTCCGAGTATCTCCTATGAGGGGTCTGCAACGGTTCAAAATTAAAGGGAAGCTAGCCCCAAGATTTATTGGACCATTTTGTGTAAAGGCACAAAGAGGCACGGTAGGCTACCAACTAGACTTACCCAAGGAACTGTCAGACGTCCATGACGTATTCCACGTCTCACAGTTGAGAAAATGTGTGAGTAACCCAGAGAAGCAGGTATCCCATGAGAACATTGATGTGCAACCAGACCTCACCTACAGAGAGAGGCCAGTAAAGATTTTGGAAGAATCTGAACGAAGGACCCGTCAGAAAACGACAAAGTTTTTCAGAGTTCAGTGGAGCAACCACACTCAGGATGAAGCCACATGGGAAAGGGAAGATTTTCTTCAGGAAGAATATCCATATCTATTTGAGGATCAGTAGAAATCTCGAGGACGAGATTTTTCCTAAGGGGGTAGGTGTTGTGACACCCAAATTTTTATTTGGATTTTTCAAAAGATTTTTTTTTGACTTGAGGGAGGTGATTTAAACTTTTCTTCAAAAGAACTCTCCCTTTCAAATATTTTTTCTATGGCAAGAGTTTTATTTGGATTCACCCAAGATCTGTTTTTGGTCTTGGAGGTTCTTGCTTTTATTTGGACTTAAGACAAAATGCTTTTCACTTGAGAAAAATGCCTTTTAAAAAATCTCTTTGAAATTTGCACTATGGCTTTTGGAATAATCCTTTGCCACTTTCAACAATTCCTTCTTGCCATGGCCTTAGTGCAAATCCACTCTCCTAAACCTTCCCTCATCTCTGGATCATGTTTTGCATCAAATCCAGCAAGTTGTACATCTCCATATAAATTTTTCCATTCAAAACATATTCTAACAAATTTCTGTCTTCTATTCTAGCCATTGGTGATTTACAAAGGAACTCCACTTTCTGTTTTGATTTTTGCCCCCAAACCTTTTTCCCTTCCTAGTCCTTTGAACCCTCAACCAAGATCCATGAAGATCCACTGGTCTTCAGTTCAAATTTTTCAAACTACACTTGCTGCAAGTTTGGACCAGATTTGTCAAATTTGGTGAAATTCATTCAAATCCTTTTCCAAAAATTCCAAGTAAAATCAGGCAGCCTCTGGGTGCATTGAGTGGTCACCTCACCAAGTGCCAGCTCCAGAAAAAAAATTCTCATTGCCAAATCATTCTGTCGAACACCTGCAGTGCATTGTCAATATCAAGTTCAGTTAAGTTCAGAGAACAGTTTCAGTGCACTGTCGTTTTCTTCAGAACCGGACGTCGATCTCGCCAGTGCCGCCGTGTCGCAGTGTGCCCTGTCCCCTCCCCCTTGTCCTCTGCACCGCACGAATGTCTGGCACCTTGCGGACGTCAGCGACGAGCAGCAGAAGGTGCGCCGCCCTGTGACCGACGCCAGCGGCGGCTTTGCGGCCGCCAGAGAGAGGCGCAGCGCCGATGGCGCCACCCAGCTCCGCCCAAGCCACCGGAGCACGCCGCGTGGCCTTCCACTCCCCCGAACGCGCTGCCACTCTCGTCGTGAACCGCAGGGCGCGGAGCGCGCTCTCTGCCGCCGACGTGCCCGTGCGGCCACCCCACCGTGGACCGGCGCCGTTACGCCAAGACCAGCCGAGATTAGCGGGGGAACGACACCAGTAACTTCCACTGATGCTGCCTGGCCACTCAAACCTCCTGCCAATCCACTGCATCGCCGTAATTGCTCGCCGGAGATTCTCCGTTCACGGCCACCCCGTCGATCCGCCTATAAATAGAGGCCCCGAGCTTCAACTCGAACCCACACCATCCCTGCACTCCACCTAGAGCACACCACTGGAAGGGCCCCGAGGAGGTCTCCTTCCTCGACTCCGGCCGCCACGACCCGCCACGGGATCCAGCTCGATTCGCTCCCGTGCGTGCGCCTCTGCGTCCCATCTCTTGCCAGTAGCTTCACTCTGCATCCCTCCTTCTGACCCGCGCTTCGATTCGAAGTTTGCAGCCCTCCACCGGAGTTCTCCACCACCACCCGAGCCGCCGTCCGCCGGAGAAAGTGTCGCCGTCGACGTGGTGCTCTCCGACGGTCGAGTCCACCACCCACCGACGCGGAAGGACACGCTGAAGCTCTTGGTACCCTCCGATCCTCCTAACTCGCCGTGGTTCGACGCCGGCGTCCACAGCAGTCTTCGGGCGCCGGCGAGCTTTTTAAACCTGACACGTGGGACCCCCTGTCAGCCTCTCTTCTGTTTCCCCACGCGAAACATTTTCCGTTGGCGCCTTCGGGAAAATACGCTTTCCCTCTTGAGCTTGCGCATTTCCAATCGAACCGTTTTCTGTTTTCTCAGTTAAAACCCTGGGACTTTTCTGTTTCATTACAGATGGGTCCCTGGACAGAAACCTTTATAACTTTTTAATAAAAAGGAATTTTTGAGTGATTCTTTTTCTGACAGTCTTAAAATTTTGTCTAGTTTTTTATGGGATTTATTTGGAAATTTTTTGGAGAAGTTTCTGTGCACACATTGGTTTTCACGTTAGTGCCCGTTTTCGTTATTGCCGTAGGTTCCGGAAGAGGTGACGGAGCCGCGAACTTCGCCGAGCTAGACTCCGACTTCTCCGAACCAGGCAAGCATGTTTGAACATTTGATGTGATAGGTGTTTTGCATCTTTGCGTGACAATTTGTGCGTGGCATATGAGTGTCAGTGAGGACCTCGTTGCTCGTGAGGCAACCACCCGCATGTTCCAAAGTTGCGATGATCTCTGATGAGAGATGGCCTAATCATGTGGTGACATGAAGGGCAGCAAGGTGGTACTGTCGTAGCATACCAGCCTTGCGTCATCCGACGAATTCCGACGTTAACGTGGACGGAATCACGTTATCGTTCTTTTCCCCTCCGTGCTGCCACATGTTTCATTTGCCAGGATGCGGTTTAGTAAGTTGGTAACCTCTTTCCGTGTACACACCAAACAGAGGGGCCGGGATGATGGTACCTTGGCCCAGGATTAAAGCCAGTCATCCGGTCAGGGGGCATGGGTGTTTCCGGTTGGGACCGAGAGGGGGGGCACCCCCTTAGAGCGCGCGTATAGAAATTTGATCCCATGCTACGCGAGGTTGTAGCCTCCCCGTCTCAAGGTTTTTCTTGAACGTTGCCGAGGGTGATCCCTGGCTTTGGAATATTGAAATGGGTGTGTACTGGTTAGACGTGTTTCTTCCAAAACACCGTAAACGGAACTAGTCCCCGTGACTACGGAAATCCGTTGGCTGTGGTTAAGTACAAACTCTGCAGAGTCAAATTCTTCCAAGTCATCGTATCCATGATCAAGTAGTGAAATCAGTATATCCATATCTATCTGCATGGAAAACTTGTCCCCGGTGAACAAGCTCAAGTGGTAAACCCGGTTAAATTATTATTACTATGGATGGACTAACCTTTTATTTGTCTCGTACTTGTAATAATTTATGATCTCGAGCTACTGAATTATTGAGCTACAATATAAGCCCTTTATGTGACGTCGCGCAGACGTTCGACTGTGGCGTGTTTTTGTTTCTTACTTTAAATATAAGCCCTTTATGTGATGTCGCTCAGACGTCCGACTATGGCACGCACTGCCTTTATTTTCTGTTATAAGCCCTTTATGTGGTGTCGCCCCGACGCCCGACTGTGTCATTACTATTCTGCAGTTTCCTCTCGAGGAGTCATTCAGACACTCGTTTGGCACCAGTATTATTATTCTGCAGTTTCCTCTCGAGGAGTCATTCAGACACTCATTTGGCACCAGTATTATTATTCTGCAGTTTCCTCTCGAGGAGTCATTCAGACACTCGTTTGGCACCAGTATTATTATTTCTGCAGTTTCCTCTTGAGGAGTCATTCAGACACTCGTTTGGCACCAGTACTACTATTCTTGCAATTTCCGCTCGAGGAGTCATTCAGACCCTCGTTTGGCACCCAGCATTTATTATCTCTATGTCTGAACGCGCTGGTTAACTTGTTTATATGCTTCGTGTTTACATTTGTTATATCTTATGTCCAAACTGTCTTGCGAGTACTTTCATAGTACTCACCTGGCTTGTTGATTTGGCCAGATGTTGATGAAGGCGATCTCTTGGATGAAGAGTTTGATAGCGCGTCCGACGCCTAGAGGAGTCCCAGTCAGTCCTGCGCGATCCCGGATATTGGTCACTTGTATTATATACGCTTCCGCCACCCGCAATAAGTCTCCTCGAGCCTCACTCCGACGCTCGAAGAGCTGTAGTCTTTAGGAGTCATATCACTCACTTCGCAGTGATATTTCCACCACCGTTATTATCGTGAGTTAGTAGTTATGCCACCCTATCCGCCGTCTTGTTTTATCGGCATGCATGTAATAAATTGTTGGGCAGTTTCCGCTCAACTTTATATTATATTCAGTACTCCTGGTATTTTTCTTCTCTGACCATGATATTGTCTACCAGTGAGAAGGAATTCTTCCTTACTGGTCCGTAAAAGGGATTGGTCTCTCAATAATTATATTATTGAAAAACCGGTCGTGACATAATGTCTGGCCTAGATGCACATAAGTACAATAAAGAACCAATCATGGAGCGGTATACCTTTTGATCGAAGTCAATACCATTTTCATCAGTGCATAGATGGCCATTTGTGGGCATAGGAATTTTGACCCCTTTGCAATCTTGCATGCCGAATTTCCTCAATACGTCCTTGAGGTATTTCTCCTGAGATATGAATATGCCATTGCGCTGTTAACGAATTTGAAGACCTAAGAAGAATTTCAATTCTCCCATCATAGACATTTCATATTCCTCCCTCATCATATAACCAAATTCGTTAGTGTAACGTTGGTCAGTACAGCCAAAGCTAATATCATCAGCATATATTTGGCACACAAATAATTCACCATCATAAGATTTAGTGAAAAGAGTAGGGTCAAGTGAACCGAGTTTGAAGCCTTTCTTCATGAGGAATTCCTTCAAAGTATCATACCATGCCCGAGGGGCTGCTTGAGGCCATAGAGGGCCTTATTGAGTCTGAAGACTTTGTCAGGATGCTTTGGATCTTCAAAACCTGGGGGTTGAGCAACATATATTTCTTCCTCAAGCTTACCATTGAGGAATGCACTTTCCACATCCATTTTATATAAAGTGCTATCATGATGGTTAGCATAAGCAAGTAGTATGCGAATAGCCTCAAGTCTAGCAAGAGCTGCAAAAGTTTCATCGAAATCAATTCCTTCAACCTGTGTGTAGCCTTGAGCTACAAGCCGTGCCTTATTCCTCACCACAAGGCCATTTTCATCTTGCTTGTTGTGGTAGATCCACTTTGTGCCAATGATATTGTGCTTGCGAGGATCTGGACATTTGACCAGTTCCCAGACGTTGTTGAGCTCAAACTAATGTAATTCTGCTTGCATAGCTTGAATCCACTCAGGCTCGAGAAATGCTTCATCTACCTTAGTGGGCTCTGTGATAGAGACAAAAGCAAAGTGCCCACAAAAGTTAGACAAATGTGAAGCTTTTGAGCGTGTGAGAGGACCTGGAATGTTGATGTCGCTGATGTTTTTCTCAATCTGCACTTCGTTTGCAACGCGAGGGTGAGCTGGTTGTCGTCGAGGAATTTGATCAGCATTTTCTTCAGCAACATTTTCTTCAGGTGCATCAGCACGACGTTCTTCATGTTCTGGAATGATTTCTTCAGCTGATTCTTCGGTAGGAATGACATCCTCAGTAGCTTTGAACTTGATAGTTTCCTCAGGTGACTGTTCATCTAACACAGAAGGTAGGTGCTCTCTTTGCGAGCCATTAGTTTCATCGAACCGCACATCTACAGTTTCAACAACTTTGTGGTGAATGTTGTTGAAGACTCTATAGGTGTGCGAGTCCTTTCCGTAACCAAGCATAAAACCTTCATGTGCTTTCGGTGCAAATTTAGAATTGTGATGAGGATCTCTAATCCAACATTTAGCACCGAAGACTTTGAAATAACTCACATTGGGTTTCTTGTCAGTGAGGAGTTCATATGCAGTCTTCTTGAAGAATTTGTGAAGATATACCCTGTTGATGATGTGGCACGCAGTATCAATTGCCTCAATCCAGAAACGTCGAGGCGTCTTGTACTCATCAAGCATAGTGCGAGCCATCTCAACAAGAGTCATGTTCTTGCGCTCCACGACGCCATTCTGCTGAGAAGTATAAGGAGCAGATAACTCATGAGTAATACCAAGTTCATCAAGATAGTCATCAAGACCAGAGTTCTTCAACTCAGTTCCATTGTCACTTCTGATCTGCTTGATCTTCACACCAAAGTTGGTTGAAGCCCTCGAGGAAAATCGTTTGAAGACTTCCTGCACCTCATGTTTGTAAGTGACAATATGCACCCATGTGTAACGAGAATAATCATCAACAATAACAAAGCCATATAGAGATGCATCATTTGTAACTGCTGAATAATGATTAGGACCAAAGAGATCCATGTGAAGCAATTCAAATGGTCGAGTAGTAGTCATGATAGTCTTCGCTGGATGCTTGGCCTTGGTCATCTTTCCAACTTCACAGGCTCCGCACAAGTGATCCTTGAGGAATTTGACATCCTCAATGCCAATGACATGTTTCTTCTTCGCGAGCATGTGCAAATTCCTCATGCCAGCATGGCCAAGTCGTCGATGCCATAGCTAGCCTTCTGAAGCTTTTGCAAGTAGACATACGGCTGGTTGTGGTCCTGTAGAGAAATCAACAATATACAGATCTCCTCTCCTAAAGCCTTCGAAAACTTTAGAATTGTCAGCTTCCATGATCACAACACAACGATACTTGCCAAAGACAACAACCATATCAAGATCACAAAGCATTGAGACAGACATGAGGTTGTATCCTAAGGACTCGACAAGCATGACTTTGTCCATGTGTCGATCCTTTGTCATCGCAACCTTACCTAGACCCAATACCTTGCTTTTGCCTTTGTCAGCGAAGATGATATGCTTCAGATGCGATGGAGATAAGGGAGGATCCATCAATAGATTCTTGTCACCAGTCATGTGATTTGTACATCCACTATCACGGACCCACTCAGTGGCTTTGGGTTGATCATCCTGCAGATGAATTAGTGCAACTTATGAACCATATACTTCATCGGTGAAGAATATGACATCAAATTCATCAAGCAATTTCATCAAGCAATGGAACAGGTAACATAGAATGAGGACGTGAGAAATGAAAGTTCATTTCTTCATGATTAGCCTGCGTCCTTTCAGGCATTTTTAGGTCTCCAGGAAATTCTTCAGATGTTTAAGCACGTCTGGAGACCTGACCCTGCATAAGAGATTAGTTCCTTTTCTTCACCACCCACATCTGAAGGGGTGGCAAAGAGTTCATCACTCTGCGAGCTCCATACGAGAAAGGTGGCATAGAAGCCAGTCCACTTCGTTTCACATAAGAGGAGTTAGGGTAAGCATATGAATAAGCAGAGAAATTCTTCGAGGACTGATGAACGTAATGGTTAGAAGAATAGTGCTCATATTCATAGCCCTTAGCTCTTCCCTGCGAAACAGAGGTGTTAGCACGATGATGTTCATATGAGGACTTTCATCCTTTTGAGGAATTTGATCCACATGAGGAATTTGGTCCATATGAGGACTTGGATCCATATGAAGAATTTGGTCCATATGAAGAATTTGATCTGGGGTTCCTATTCTTCACAGGTGGTGTCATGATGACATTCACCTGAAGAATTTCAAGGCACCTTTTGGTTACCCAGATTTTCTTCATAGGGGAACCTGTCACGACCGGTTTTCCAATAAAAATATTTATTGAGAAATCGATCCCTTTTACGGACCAGTAAAGAATAATCCTTCTTACTGGTAGACAAAATCTTGATCACAGAGGAAAAATACCAGGAGTACTGAATTTAATACAAGGTTGAGCGGAGACTGCTCAACAATCTATTACAACACGCCAATAATACATAAAGGCGGATAGGGTGGCATAACTACTAACTCACGATAAAAGCGGTGGTGGATATATCACAGCGAAGTGGGTGATATGACTCCTGAAAACTAACAGCTCTTCGAGCGTCGGAGTGAGGCTCGAGGAGACTTATTGCGGGTGGCGGAAGCGTATATGATACAAGTGACCAATATCCAGGATCGCACGGGACTGACTGGGATTCCTCTAGGCGTCGGACTCGCTATCAAACTCTTCATCCATGAGATCGCCTTCATCAACATCTGGCCAAATCAACAAGCCAGGTGAGTACTATGAAAGTACTCGCAAGACAGTTCGAACATAAGATATAACAAATGTAAACATGATGCATATGAACAACAAGCGCACTCAGATAATGAGATAATAACGCATGGGAAATAAAAGGGAAGTCGGGCGGTAGTCCTCCCGAAATCCCAAAGTAATACTGAGGGCCAATCGAGTGTCTGAAAGACTCCTCGGAAGGGTAAAGGTAAAATAACAATGCCGCAGTCGGGCGTCAAGGCGACACCACATAAAGGGCTTATACTAAAATATAAATGACAGTGCATGCCACAGTCGGACGTCTGAGCGACATCACATAAAGGGCTTATATCAAAAGTAATCAACAAGCGTGCCACAGTCGGACGTCTGAGCGACATCACATAAAGGGCTTATATCAAAAGTAAACAACAAGAGAGCCACAGTCGGACGTCTGAGCGACATCACATAAAGGGCTTATATCAAAAGTAAATAACAAGAGTGCCACAGTCGGACGTCTGAGCGACATCACATAAAGGGCTTATATCATAACTTAATAATTCAGTAGTTTAAGAATATGCATCATTACAAGTACGAGATAAATAAAAGGTTAGTCCATCCACAGGAATAACAATTAAACTGGGTTTACCACTCAAGCTTGTTCACCGTGGATTTACCACGAGGATTGACATAGATATAGACATACTGGCCATGGTCCTTGACCATAGATACGATGACTCGGAAGGAATTTGACTCTGCAGAGTTTGTACTTTAACCACAGCCAACGGATTTCAGTAGTCACGGGGACTAGTTCCGTTTACGGTGTTTTAGAAGAAACACATCTAACCAGTACACACCCATTCAACATTCCGAAGCCAGGAATCACCCTCGGCAACGTTCAAGAAAAACCTTGAGACGGGGAGGCTACAACCTCGCGTAGCATGGGATCAAATTTATATACGCGCGCTCTAAGGGGTGCCCCCCTCTCGGTCCCAACCGAAAACACCCATGCCCCCTGACCGGATGACTGGCTTTAATCCAGGGCCATGGAACCCTCATCCCGGCCCCTCTATTTGGTTTGTACACAGAAAGAGGTTACCAACTTACTAAACCGTATTCTTGGCAGAAAACATGTGGCGGCACGGAAAGGGGAGGAACGATAACGTGACTCAGTCCACGTTAACGTCGGAGTTTGTCGGATATCGTAAGGCTGGCATGCTACAACAATACCACCTTACTGCCTTTCATGTCACCACATGGCTAGGCCATCACTCATCAGAGATCACAGTAACTTCAGAACACACGGATAGTTGCCTTACATGCAACGAGATACTCACCGGTGCTCATATGCCATGCACAACCATTCAAGCAAACATGCAAAACACCCGTCATATCAAAGGTTCAAACATGCTTGCCTGGTTCGGAGAAGTCGGAGTATAGCTCGGCGAAGTTCGCGGCTCCGTCACCTCTTCCGGAACCTACGGTATAGCGAAAACGTATACTAACGTGAAAATCAACGCGTGCACAAAATTTGTTCCAAAATTTTTCCAAATAAATACTATAAAAAACTAGACAGAGATACAAGACTGACAGCAAAAGAATCACTCAAAAATCATCTTTTGTTAAAAAGTTATAAGGGTTTTAGTCCAGGGACTAATCTGTGATGAAACAGAAAAGATCCAGGGACTTAACTGGGAAAACAGAAAACGGGTCGGAGTAAAAGACGTCAGCCCAAAGAGAAAACGTATTTGCCCGAAGGCGCCAACAGAAAACGGTTCGAGGGGGAAGAAGAATAGAGGCTGACGGGGGTGGGTCCACACGTCAGGTTTGAAAACCTCGCCGGCGCCCGAAGACTGCGGTGGTCGCGGGCGTTCAACCACGGCGAGGCAGGGAGACCGGAGTGTACCAAGAGGTTCAGTGCGTCCTTCCGCGTCGGTGGGTGGTGGACTTGACCGACGGAGAGCACCACGTCGACGGCGACACTTTCTCCGGCGAACGGCGGCTCGGGCGATGGTGGAGAACTCCGGTGGGTGCTGCAAACTTCAAATTGAAGCGCGGGTCAGCAGAGTTGATGCACTAGAAGGCTACTGGCAAGAGTTGAGGGGTGGAGGTGCACGCACGGGAGCGAATCGAGCTGGGTCCCGTGGCGGGTCGAGGCGGCCGGAGTTGGGGAAGAAGGTTCCCTCGGGGCTCTTCCAGTGGCTTGGCGTGGTATTGGAGGTGTGCAGAGGTGGTGTGGGTTCGGGTTCGAGCTCGGGGCCTCTATTTATAGGTGATTCGAGGGGGTGGCCGTGAACGGGAAATCTCCGGCGAGCGATTACGGCGAGGCAGTGGTTGAGCAGGGAGTTTAAGTGGCCAGGCAGCATCAGGGAGGTTCACTGGTGCTGTTCCACTGCTAACCTTGGTCGGGCTTGGCGTAATGGCGCCGGTGCTCGACGGGGCGGCCGTACGGGCACGGCGACGGCAGAGAGCGCGCTCCGCGCCTAGCAGTTCACGACGAGGGTGGCAACGCGCACGGGGGAGTGGATGGCCACGCGGCGGCCTCCGGTGGCTTGTGCGGCGCTGGACGGCGCCGTCTACGCTGCGCCCCTCTCTGGCGGCCGCAAAGCCGCCGCTGCCGTCGCTCACGGGGTGGCGCACCTCCTCCTGCTTGTCACCGACGCCCGCAACCTTCCAGGCGTTCGTGCGGCGCCAGGGACAAGAAGGAGGGGACGGGGAGCAAGGCGCCACCGCGGCACTGGCGAGATCGACGTCGGGCTCTGAAGAAAACGACAGCAGCTCTGAAACTGTTTATCTGAATTTACTGGACATGATAGCAACAGTGTCCAGCAGGTGTTCGATGAAATGATTTGGCAGGGAGAAAAAAATTTCTGGAACTGGGACTTGGTGGGTGACCTCTCAATGCACCCAGAGGCTGCCTGAATTTTCTCAGATTTTTAGGAGAAGAATTCAAATGAATTTCATCAAATTTGGAAAATGAGGTCCAAACTTGCAGCATGTGTAGTTTGAAATATTTGAACTGGAGACCAGTGGATGTTCATGGATCCTGGTTGAGGGCTCAAAGGACTAGCTAGGGAAATTGGTTTGGAGGCAAAATTCAAAGCAGAAAGGGTAGCTCCTTTGTAAATCTCCAAGCATCAAGATAGAAGGCAGAAATTGTTTTTGATGAGAAGTAAATGGAAACAAAAATATGGAGAGGTTCAACTTGCTGGATTTGAAGAATAACTTGATCCAAAGATGGGGAAAGGTTTATGGAAGTGGATTTCCACTTAGGTCATGGCAAGAGGGATTTTGAAAAGGGAGAAAGGAATCATTCCAAATGCCATAGAGCTATTTAAAAGGATTCTTCAAAAGAAATTTTCCCAAGTGAAAAGCATTTGGTTTTGAGTCCAAATAAAAAGGGCAAACCTCCAAGACCAAGAACCAAGTCTTGGGTGAATCCAAGACAAAACACTTGCCATAAAAGAAAATATTTTGAGAGGGAGAGTTCTTTAGAAGAAAATTTAAATACCCTCCTCAAATAAAAAAAATAAAAGTTTGAAAAATCCAATTAAAAAAATTTTGGGTGTCACAACACCTACCCCCTTAGGAAAAATCTCGTCCTCGAGATTACTGCTGATCCTTAAATAGATATGGATACTCTGCCTGGAGAAAATTTTCCCTTTCCCATGTAGCTTCATCCTCGGTGTGGTTGCTCCACTGAACCTTGAAAAATTTAGTTGTTTTCTGTCGGGTCCTCCGTTCAGACTCTTCCAATATCTTTATTGGCCATTCTCTGTAGGTGAGATCTGGTTGCACATCAATGCTCTCATGAGACACATGCTTTTCCGGGTTACTCATACATTTCCTCAACTGTGAGACGTGGAATACGTCATGGACGTCTGACAGCTCCTTGGGTAGTTCTAGCTGGTAGGCTACGGTGCCTCTTCGTGCAATCACACAGAATGGTCCAATGAATCTCGGGGCTAGCTTCCCCTTAATTTTGAACCGTTGTAGGCCCCTCATCGGAGATACTCGTAGGTATACATAATCACCGGGTTCAAAGCTGACCTCACGATGTTTCTGATCATAATAGCTCTTCTGCCGGCTTTGGGCTGTCTTGAGTCTGTCCCTGATCTGTTTAACCTTCTCCTCGGCCTCCTTGAGCATGTCTGGGCCGAAGATACGGCTGTCACCCGTTTCTGACCAATTCAGTGGGGTACGACACCTCCGTCCGTACAATGCTTCAAAGGGTGCCATTTGTAAGCTGGCTTGGTAACTGTTGTTGTAAGCAAACTCGGCATACGGCAAACTTTCTTCCCAACTGGATCCATAGGTGAGCACACAGGCTCTCAGCATGTCCTCTAGGATTTGGTTTATGCGTTCCGTCTTTCCATCAGTCTGAGGGTGGTACGCTGTACTGAAAGCTAGTTGCGTGCCCATAGCTTGTTGTAAGTGCTCCCAGAATTTAGAGACAAATTGAGTGCCTCGGTCGGATATTATAGTCTTTGGGACTCCATGCAGACAAACTATACGGGAGAGATAAAGCTTGGCTAGCCTTTGAGTGGAGTAGGTCGTCTTCACGGGAATGAAATGAGCAACCTTGGTTAGTCGATCTGTGATGACCCATATGGCATCATTTCCGCGTTGAGATCGAGGTAGTCCGACGATGAAGTCCATTCCAATTTCATCCCATTTCCACTCAGGTATCCTGTTTGGCTGGAGTAGCCCTGCTGGCTTTTGATGCTCGGCTTTAATGTGCTGACAAGAATCGCAACAAGCAATGAATGCGGCTATATCCCTTTTCATACCGTGCCACCAAAATCTTTCCTGAATGTCTTTGTACATTTTGGTTCCTCCAGGGTGGATCGAGTATGGAGCGGTGTGGCTTTCGGTTAGGATTTGTTGCTTCAGTTCCTCAATGTTTGGTACGCAAAGCCTGTCCCCGTACCATAATATTCCTTCATTGTCCGTGACGAACTCTGAAGCCCTGCCAAGGCTCACTTTTCTCTTTATACCTTCGATGCTGGGATGTCCCTGCTAAGCCTTCTTAATTTGTTCCATTAGGGTGGGATGTATCTCCAGATTTGATACGGTGCCCTCAGAGACTAACACCATGTTGAGTCTAGCGAACTCCTGCTGAAACTCAGGCCTCAAGTTTTGTGGACTGTCGTTGTCTGGGCTGGGGTTCCGACTAAGAGCATCTGCCACTACATTTGCTTTCCCTGGATGGTAGTGAATGCCGACATCATAGTCCTTGACCAATTCCAACCAGCGTCGTTGGCGTAAATTTAGCTCTGGTTGTGTGAAGATATATTTGAGGCTCTTATGGTCCGTATATATTTCACAACGGTTTCCCAACAGAAAGTGCCTCCATTCTTTGAGTGCATGGATGACCGCTGCTAGCTCCAAGTCATGAGTTGGATAATTTTCCTCATGCTTCCGTAGTTGCCTGGAAGCATACGCGACAACTTTGCCATCCTGCATCAGCACGCATCCGAGGCCCTTCCGGGACGCGTCACAATATACTTCAAAACTCTTGTGTATGTCTGGCACGGTCAAAACTGGTGTTGTTGTTAGTTTCTTCTTGAGTTCTTGGAAGCTTTTCTCGCATGCTTCCGTCCATACAAATTTCTTGTCTTTCTTGAGCAACTGTGTCATTGGTTTTGCCACTGTGGAGAATCCTTCAATAAATCTCCGGTAATATCCAGCCATTCCAAGGAAACTCCGTACATCTGTCACGTTGGCTGGTGGTTTCCAGTCGAGTATGGCTTTGACTTTTTCTGGGTCTACGGCCACGCCTTCTTGGGTTAATATATGGCCTAGGAAACCAACTTGCCTTAGCCAAAATTCACACTTGCTAAATTTGGCGTACAACTGATGTTTCCTTAATTCTCCCAAAACAATTCTGAGATGCTCAGTATGCTCTTCTGGTGTTCTTGAATATACCAGAATGTCGTCAATGAATACCACAACAAATTTGTCCATGAATTTCATGAACACTTTGTTCATGAGGTGGACAAAATACGCGGGGGCGTTCGTCGGTCCAAAAGGCATCACGCTGAACTCATATAATCCGTATCTGGAGGTGAATGCCGTCTTAGGGATATCTTCAGTCCGTACTTTCAGTTGATGATATCCCGATCTTAAATCAATCTTTGAGAACACCTT
This sequence comes from Aegilops tauschii subsp. strangulata, assembly GCF_002575655.3. NCBI lineage: Eukaryota > Viridiplantae > Streptophyta > Magnoliopsida > Poales > Poaceae > Aegilops > Aegilops tauschii. Next base: position 426,976,891 of record NC_053035.3, read on the forward strand.
GGCTTGCGCGAGCTGATCAAACAAATCATTTATCCGTGGCATCGGATATTTGTTTTTGATGGTGACCATATTGAGAGCTCGATAGTCTATACACAGTCTCAGTGTCCCATCCTTTTTCTTGGCGAATAACACTGGTGAACCCCATGGTCAGGAGCTGGCTCGAATAAATCCTTTGTGCAATAATTCCTTTATCTGCTTCTTCAACTCTACCAATTCTGAGGGTGCCATTCTATAAGGTTTCTTATAGATGGGAGCGGTGCCAGGCGCTAGTTCAATGCTGAATTCTATCTCTCGGTCTGGTGGCATGCCTGGTAGTTCTTCAGGGAATACGTCTGGAAACTCGCACACCACTGGGACTTTTCTCAATTCTGAAATGTCCACTTTGTTCAGCTTTGGTTGCCGTGACCGTGGTCTTTCTTGAGTTGTAACCTTTATTGTCTTGCCGTGATGATGAGTGAGGATCACAGTCCGATTGAAACAGTCAATAAATCCTTTGTTGGTGGTCAACCAGTCCATCCCTAGGATGACATCCAGTCCTTTATTTTCCAACATGATGAGATTGGCTTGAAACTTTAGTCCTTCGAACTCAATGATCACTCCTTGGCAGTAACTCTGAGCGATCTGCTTATTTCCGGGGGACTTGATGATCATAGATTTTTCCAAGGGAAGTATCGGAAAACCATGTTGTGAAACAAAACTCTTCGAAATGAACGAATGAGAAGCTCCATAATCAAACAAAACCGTGGCAGGTACTGTGTTGACAGGGAACGTACCGAGCACGATGTCTGGGGCATTCTGCGCTTCTTCCCTGGTCACATGGTTCAGGTGACCCTTCCTGTGGTTGTTGCTGGGATTGAAATTGTTGCGCTTGGGGGCTGGATTGTTCCCACCATTGTTTGGCTTGGGGGCCGAGTTCCTTGGTTTTGGGCACTGTTTGGCATAGTGCCCTTCTTCACCACAAGCATAGCAAGTGACCCCTGGACGGTACGTGAAGTCCTTGTCCCTTGAATGAAACTGCCTGGTTGGCCTTAGATCAGTAGTCGTGGATTTTCTTACTTCATTCCTCGGAACCTCAGTCTTGCTTCGATTGTTGAGAGCAAGGGTCATCTTGTCCCTTTTCCGCTTACGGGTATCCTCCAGACTGCGGTGCTCATTCTCCAAGGTAATGGCCTTGTCAACCAGAGTTTTGAAATCTGGGAAAGTGTGTACAACCAGTTGGCATCTCAGTGCCGGTGCCAGGCCGTCCAAGAATTTTTCCATCCTCTTGTTCTCTGTCATGTGCTCGTCGTAGGCATAACGAGATAGCTGGGTAAATTGACCGTTGTATTCTGTTACGGACATGCCTCTCTGCTTGAGGTCATCAAATTCTCTTTTCTTGATCTTTATGATGCTCCTGGGGATGTGTGCCCCACGAAAGCCTTCCTTAAACTCCTCCCAGGTGATGTTGTGTTCACTGGGATGCATGTGTAGGAAGTTTTCCCACCATGCTGCAGCTGCTCCAGTGAGGTAGTGGGGTGCAAAAAGCACCTTCTCATGATCTGAACACTGAGCAATAATCAGCTTTCTTTCGATGTCACGAAGCCAATCATCGGCTTCAAGTGGCCTATCAGTGTGAGCAAACGTTGGAGGGCGAGTCTTCTGTAATTCAGACAACTTGGAGTGTGGTTGATATGGCTCACGGTGGTTTCCCATATTGATGACGTGATTCATCATCTCTTGGTGTTGCTGTTGGCTTTGTTCGAAAAGGCGGCACACTTGAGATAAGGCTGCTTCGCTGTCCTGTTGACTAGACTGTCCCTGAGTGAAGTTGTTGCTGGTCTGTGTTCCATAAACTTCTTCTGGTTGATTGGGCATGGAACGAGTCCACGGACGAGACATTTTCCACTCTGGGGTATTATTTAGCAAAACTCATGAGAAGAACTGTGTGGCACACGGAAAATCTTGCAAAGGCAAAAATTTAAAAGACCTCAAGATTTTTCAAGAACATAAACGATTTCGCACGGAGAAGGACTGCTCAACACAAATCTTACACGCGATACGCAAACATACGATACAGCACTCAGGATGTGCGTACACATTCCTGACATGTTATTTAGACTAGCACACTCCTCCGGAATGCAGCGCACACAACTACTACAAACTCAAGTACATGAAACATAACGTACATGCAGGCACAACGCGCGGCTACTAAGCGCACTCAGTCGGAGATGGTGAAGATTTCCTTCCCCCTGCCAAGGGTAAGACCCAGCGGTGCAGGAGACTCAACCTCCACCTCCTCCCTAGTAGGCTCCAGGCGCGTAGCACTGTGCTGAGGTGATGATGCGGGAGCGACAGGCGGCAGTGCAGGAGCGGCAGGCGGTGCAGCTCTGACTGGAGTAGGAGCGATGACTCGATCGAACTCCTCAGTGGTAGGCAGACGGCGAGCAGTGGCCAAAATGGCCGGTGCATAAGATGCTGAGGACGAGACGAAAGTCAGAGGCGGTGCCATGTGGAGAAGCTCCTTCCTGCTGGCAGGACCGCCCCGAACTAAGTCCATGCGGGCAGCCACGAGATCGTCCACGAGGTTGTCGAAAGATTCCTCCAGAGCTTTGAGATACTCCACAACCATCTCGATGGCTTCATCTCGCTCTCCCCTATGGCAGGCGAATGCATAGTGACAGGTATATGGCACATGGCATGGGAGGTAGCGGTAGCGACGAGTCTTCATCATAGGAAGAATGTCCCGAAGGCGAGCTATCGCCTCATGGGCAGCCATCTGCATGGCATGCCTCTCCGTAGGTATGGCCTTCCCACAAAACGGAAGTGGCGAGACGCAGAGCGTCCTCCCTTGAATTGCACCACGGCCTGGTGCATAGACACGTCGTCGCTGAGCTTGTGCTGGTAAAGCGTGAACTCCGGACGAGTCGCTGGCCCGATCGCGAGCTTGGTGATGGAGACGAGGAGTTTGACAAACCCCTCGAGCACATTAGTGAACACCCGAGTCTCGCAGTTGCTGCCAGCCATCTACAAAAGTAGGCAAAAATTCTGAGTAGTCATGTCATAAATTTATGATGACCAACAGAAAATAGCTACAATTGCAAAATGCTGAAAAAGCGCCAAAGACGCTAATAACCGATTAGCGATCGCACCTAGTGGCTTTCTACAGTCAGCCTGGCTCTGATACCAAGCTTGTCACGACCGGTTTTCCAATAAAAATATTTATTGAGAAATCGATCCCTTTTACGGACCAGTAAAGAAGAATCCTTCTTACTGGTAGACAAAATCTTGATCACAGAGGAAAAATACCAGGAGTACTGAATTTAATACAAGGTTGAGCGGAGACTGCTCAACAATCTATTACAACACGCCAATAATACATAAAGGCGGATAGGGTGGCATAACTACTAACTCACGATAAAAGCGGTGGTGGATATATCACAGCGAAGTGGGTGATATGACTCCTGAAAACTAACGGCTCTTCGAGCGTCGGAGTGAGGCTCGAGGAGACTTATTGCCGGTGGCAGAAGCGTATATGATACAAGTGACCAATATCCAGGATCGCACGGGACTGACTGGGATTCCTCTAGGCGTCGGACTCGCTATCAAACTCTTCATCCATGAGATCGCCTTCATCAACATCAGGCCAAATCAACAAGCCAGGTGAGTACTATGAAAGTACTCGCAAGACAGTTCGGACATAAGATATAAAAACATGATGCATATGAACAGATCAACAAGCGCACTCAGATAATGAGATAATAACGCATGGGAAATAAAAGGGAAGTCGGGCGGTAGTCCTCCCGAAATCCCAAAGTAATACTGAGGGCCAATCGAGTGTCTGAAAGACTCCTCGGAAGGGTAAAGGTAAAATAACAATGCCGCAGTCGGGCATCAAGGCGACACCACATAAAGGGCTTATAATAAAATATAAATGACAGTGCATGCCACAGTCGGACATCTGAGCGACATCACATAAAGGGCTTATATCAAAAGTAATCAACAAGCGTGCCACAGTCGGACGTCTGAGGGACATCACATAAAGGGCTTATATCAAAAGTAAACAACAAGAGAGCCACAGTCGGACGTCTGAGCGACATCACATAAAGGGCTTATATCAAAAGTAAACAACAAGAGTGCCACAGCCGGACGTCTGAGCGACATCACATAAAGGGCTTATATCATAACTTAATAATTCAGTAGTTTAAGAATATGCATCATTACAAGTATGAGATAAATAAAAGGTTAGTCCATCCACAGGAATAACAATTAAACTGGGTTTACCACTCAAGCTTGTTCACCGAGGATTTACCACGAGGATTGACATAGATATAGACATACTGGCCATGGTCCTTGACCATAGATACGATGACTCGGAAGGAATTTGACTCTGCAGAGTTTGTACTTTAACCACAGCCAACGGATTTCAGTAGTCACGGGGACTAGTTCCGTTTACGGTGTTTTAGAAGAAACACATCTAACCAGTACACACCCATTCAACATTCCGAAGCCAGGAATCACCCTCGGCAACGTTCAAGAAAAACCTTGAGACGGGGAGGCTACAACCTCGCGTAGCATGGGATCAAATTCATATACGCGCGCTCTAAGGGGTGCCCCCCTGTCGGTCCCAACCGGAAACACCCATGCCCCCTGACCGGATGACTGGCTTTAATCCAGGGCCATGGAATCCTCATCCCGGCCCCTCTATTTGGTGTGTACACGGAAAGAGGTTAGCAACTTACTAAACCGTATTCTTGGCAGAAAACATGTGGCGGCACGGAAAGGGGAGGAACGATAACGTGACTCAGTCCACGTTAACGTCGGAGTTTGTCGGATATCGTAAGGCTGGCATGCTACAACAATACCACCTTACTGCCTTTTATGTCACCACATGGCTAGGCCATCACTCATCAGAGATCACAGTAACTTCGGAACACACGGATAGTTGCCTTACATGCAACGAGATACTCACCGGTGCTCATATGCCATGCACAACCATTCAAGCAAACATGCAAAACACCCGTCATATCAAAGGTTCAAACATGCTTGCCTGGTTCGGAGAAGTCAGAGTCTAGCACAGCGAAGTTCGCCTCTCCGTCACCTCTTCTGGAACCTACGGTATAGCGAAAACGTATACTAACGTGAAAATCAACGCGTGCACAAAATTTGTTCCAAAAAATTTCCAAATAAATACTATACAGAACTAGACAGAAATACAAGACTGACAGAAAAAGAATCACTCAAAAATCATCTTTTGTTAAAAAGTTATAAGGGTTTTAGTCCAGGGACTAATCTGTGATGAAACAGAAAAGATCCAGGGACTTAACTGGGAAAACAGAAAACGGTTCGGAGTAAAAGACGTCAGCCCAAAGAGAAAACGTATTTGCCCGAAGGCGCCAACAGAAAACGGTTCGAGGGGGAAGAAGAATAGAGGCTGACGGGGGGGTCCACACGTCAGGTTTGAAAACCTCGCCGGCGCCCGAAGACTGCGGTGGTCGCCGGCGTTGAACCACGGCGAGGCAGGGAGATCGGAGTGTACCAAGAGGTTCAGTGCGTCCTTCCGCGTCGGTGGGTGGTGGACTTGACCGACGGAGAGCACCACGTCGACGGCGACACTTTCTCCGGCGGACGGCGGCTCGGGCGATGGTGGAGAACTCCGGTGGGTGCTGCAAACTTCAAATTGAAGCGCGGGTCAGCAGAGTGGATGCACTAGAAGGCTACTGGCAAGAGTTGAGGGGTGGAGGTGCACGCACGGGAGCGAATCGAGTTGGGTCCCGTGGCGGGTCGAGGCGGCCGTAGTTGGGGAAGAAGGTTCCCTCGGGGCTCTTCCAGTGGCTTGGCGTGGTATTGGAGGTGTGCAGAGGTGGTGTGGGTTCGGGTTCGAGCTCGGGGCCTCTATTTATAGGTGATTCGAGGGGGTGGCCGTGAACGGGAAATCTCCGGCGAGCGATTACGGCGAGGCAGTGGTTGAGCAGGGAGTTTAAGTGGCCAGGCAGCATCAGGGAGGTTCACTAGTGCTGTTCCACTGCTAACCTTGGTCGGGCTTGGCGTAATGGCGCCGGTCCTCGACGGGGCGGCCGTACGGGCACGGCGACGACAGAGAGCGCGCTCCGCGCCTAGCAGTTCACGACGAGGGTGGCAGCGCGCACAGGGGGGTGGATGGCCACGCGGCGGCCTCCGGTGGCTTGTGCGGTGCTGGACGGCGCTGTCTACGCTGCGCCCCTCTCTGGCGGCCGCAAAGCCGCAGCTGCCGTCGCTCACGGGGTGGCGCACCTCCTCCTGCTCGTCGCCGACGCCCGCAACCTTCCAGGCGTTCGTGCGGCGCCAAGGACAAGAAGGAGGGGACGGGGAGCAAGGCGCCACCGCGGCACTGGCGAGATCGACGTCGGGCTCTGAAGAAAACGACAGCAGCTCTGAAACTGTTTATCTGAATTTACTGAACATGATAGCAACAGTGTCCAGCAGGTGTTTGATGAAATGATTTGGCAGGGAGAAAAAAATTTCTGGAACTGGGACTTGGTGAGGTGACCTCTCAATGCACCCAGAGGCTGCCTGAATTTTCTCAGATTTTTAGGAGAAGAATTCAAATGAATTTCATCAAATTTGGCAAATGAGGTCCAAACTTGCAGCAAGTGTAGTTTGAAATATTTGAACTGGAGACCAGTGGATGTTCATGGATCCTGGTTGAGGGCTCAAAGGACTAGCTAGGGAAATTGGTTTGGAGGCAAAATTCAAAGCAGAAAGGGTAGCTCCTTTGTAAATCTCCAAGCATCAAGATAGAAGGAAGAAATTGTTTTTGATGAGAAGTAAATGGAAACAAAAATATGGAGAGGTTCAACTTGCTGGATTTGAAGAATAACTTGATCCAAAGATGGGGAAAGGTTTATGGAAGTGGATTTCCACTTAGGTCATGGCAAGAGGGATTTTGAAAAGGGAGAAAGGAATCATTCCAAATGCCATAGAGCTATTTAAAAGGATTCTTCAAAAGAAATTTTCCCAAGTGAAAAGCATTTGGTTTTGAGTCCAAATAAAAAGGGCAAACCTCCAAGACCAAGAACCAAGTCTTGGGTGAATCCAAGACAAAACACTTGCCATAAAAGAAAATATTTTGAGAGGGAGAGTTCTTTAGAAGAAAATTTAAATACCCTCCTCAAATAAAAAAAATAAAAGTTTGAAAAATCCAATTAAAAAAATTTTGGGTGTCACAACACCTACCCCCTTAGGAAAAATCTCGTCCTCGAGATTACTGTTGATCCTTAAATAGATATGGATACTCTGCCTGGAGAAAATTTTCCCTTTCCCATGTAGCTTCATCCTCGGTGTGGTTGCTCCACTGAACCTTGAAAATTTTAGTTGTTTTCTGTCGGGTCCTCCGTTCAGACTCTTCCAATATCTTTATTGGCCATTCTCTGTAGGTGAGATCTGGTTGCACATCAATGCTCTCATGAGACACATGCTTTTCCGGGTTACTCATACATTTCCTCAACTGTGAGACGTGGAATACGTCATGGACGTCTGACAGCTCCTTGGGTAGTTCTAGCTGGTAGGCTACGGTGCCTCTTCGTGCAATCACACAGAATGGTCCAATGAATCTCGGGGCTAGCTTCCCCTTAATTTTGAACCGTTGTAGGCCCCTCATAGGAGATACTCGTAGGTATACATAATCACCGGGTTCAAAGCTGACCTCACGATGTTTCTGATCATAATAGCTCTTCTGCCGGCTTTGGGCTGTCTTGAGTCTGTCCCTGATCTGTTTAACCTTCTCCTCGGCCTCCTTGAGCATGTCTGGGCCGAAGATACGGCTGTCACCCGTTTCTGACCAATTCATTGGGGTACGACACCTCCGTCCATACAATGCTTCAAAGGGTGCCATTTGTAAGCTGGCTTGGTAACTGTTGTTGTAAGCAAACTCGGCATACGGCAAACTTTCTTCCCAACTGGATCCATAGGTGAGCACACAGGCTCTCAGCATGTCCTCTAGGATTTGGTTTATGCGTTCCGTCTGTCCATCAGACTGAGGGTGGTACGCTGTACTGAAAGCTAGTTGCGTGCCCATAGCTTGTTGTAAGTGCTCCCAGAATTTAGAGACAAATTGAGTGCCTCGGTCGGATATTATAGTCTTTGGGACTCCATGCAGACAAACTATACGGGAGAGATAAAGCTTGGCTAGCCTTTGAGTGGAGTAGGTCGTCTTCACGGGAATGAAATGAGCAACCTTGGTTAGTCGATCTGTGATGACCCATATGGCATCATTTCCGCGTTGAGATCGAGGTAGTCCGACGATGAAGTCCATTCCAATTTCATCCCATTTCCACTCAGGTATCCTGTTTGGCTGGAGTAGCCCTGCTGGCTTTTGATGCTCGGCTTTAATGTGCTGACAAGAATCGCAACAAGCAATGAATGCGGCTATATCCCTTTTCATACCGTGCCACCAAAATCTTTCCTGAATGTCTTTGTACATTTTGGTTCCTCCAGGGTGGATCGAGTATGGAGCGGTGTGGCTTTCGGTTAGGATTTGTTGCTTCAGTTCCTCAATGTTTGGTACGCAAAGCCTGTCCCCGTACCATAATATTCCTTCATTGTCCGTGACGAACTCTGAAGCCCTGCCAAGGCTCACTTTTCTCTTTATACCTTCGATGCTGGGATGTCCCTGCTGAGCCTTCTTAATTTGTTCCATTAGGGTGGGATGTATCTCCAGATTTGATACGGTGCCCTCAGAGACTAACACCATGTTGAGTCTAGCGAACTCCTGCTGAAACTCAGGCCTCAAGTTTTGTGGACTGTCGTTGTCTGGGCTGGGGTTCCGACTAAGAGCATCTGCCACTACATTTGCTTTCCCTGGATGGTAGTGAATGCCGACATCATAGTCCTTGACCAATTCCAACCAGCGTCGTTGGCGTAAATTTAGCTCTGGTTGTGTGAAGATATATTTGAGGCTCTTATGGTCCGTATATATTTCACAACGGTTTCCCAACAGAAAGTGCCTCCATTCTTTGAGTGCATGGATGACCGCTGCTAGCTCCAAGTCATGAGTTGGATAATTTTCCTCATGCTTCCGTAGTTGCCTGGAAGCATACGCGACAACTTTGCCATCCTGCATCAGCACGCATCCGAGGCCCTTCCGGGACGCGTCACAATATACTTCAAAACTCTTGTGTATGTCTGGCACGGTCAAAACTGGTGCTGTTGTTAGTTTCTTCTTGAGTTCTTGGAAGCTTTTCTCGCATGCTTCCGTCCATACAAATTTCTTGTCTTTCTTGAGCAACTGTGTCATTGGTTTTGCCACTGTGGAGAATCCTTCAATAAATCTCCGGTAATATCCAGCCATTCCAAGGAAACTCCGTACATCTGTCACGTTGGCTGGTGGTTTCCAGTCGAGTATGGCTTTGACTTTTTCTGGGTCTACGGCCACGCCTTCTTGGGTTAATATATGGCCTAGGAAACCAACTTGCCTTAGCCAAAATTCACACTTGCTAAATTTGGCGTACAACTGATGTTTCCTTAATTCTCCCAAAACAATTCTGAGATGCTCAGTATGCTCTTCTGGTGTTCTTGAATATACCAGAATGTCGTCAATGAATACCACAACAAATTTGTCCATGAATTTCATGAACACTTTGTTCATGAGGTGGACAAAATACGCGGGGGCGTTCGTCGGTCCAAAAGGCATCACGCTGAACTCATATAATCCGTATCTGGAGGTGAATGCCGTCTTAGGGATATCTTCAGTCCGTACTTTCAGTTGATGATATCCCGATCTTAAATCAATCTTTGAGAACACCTTGGCTTGCGCGAGCTGATCAAACAAATCATTTATCCGTGGCATCGGATATTTGTTTTTGATGGTGACCATATTGAGAGCTCGATAGTCTATACACAGTCTCAGTGTCCCATCCTTTTTCTTGGCGAATAACACTGGTGAACCCCATGGTCAGGAGCTGGCTCGAATAAATCCTTTGTGCAATAATTCCTTTATCTGCTTCTTCAACTCTACCAATTCTGAGGGTGCCATTCTATAAGGTTTCTTATAGATGGGAGCGGTGCCAGGCGCTAGTTCAATGCTGAATTCTATCTCTCGGTCTGGTGGCATGCCTGGTAGTTCTTCAGGGAATACGTCTGGAAACTCGCACACCACTGGGACTTTTCTCAATTCTGAAATGTCCACTTTGTTCAGCTTTGGTTGCCGTGACCGTGGTCTTTCTTGAGTTGTAACCTTTATTGTCTTGCCGTGATGATGAGTGAGGATCACAGTCCGATTGAAACAGTCAATAAATCCTTTGTTGGTGGTCAACCAGTCCATCCCTAGGATGACATCCAGTCCTTTATTTTCCAACATGATGAGATTGGCTTGAAACTTTAGTCCTTCGAACTCAATGATCACTCCTTGGCAGTAACTCTGAGCGATCTGCTTATTTCCGGGGGACTTGATGATCATAGATTTTTCCAAGGGAAGTATCGGAAAACCATGTTGTGAAACAAAACTCTTCGAAATGAACGAATGAGAAGCTCCATAATCAAACAAAACCGTGGCAGGTACTGTGTTGACAGGGAACGTACCGAGCACGATGTCTGGGGCATTCTGCGCTTCTTCCCTGGTCACATGGTTCAGGTGACCCTTCCTGTGGTTGTTGCTGGGATTGAAATTGTTGCGCTTGGGGGCTGGATTGTTCCCACCATTGTTTGGCTTGGGGGCCGAGTTCCTTGGTTTTGGGCACTGTTTGGCATAGTGCCCTTCTTCACCACAAGCATAGCAAGTGACCCCTGGACGGTACGTGAAGTCCTTGTCCCTTGAATGAAACTGCCTGGTTGGCCTTAGATCAGTAGTCGTGGATTTTCTTACTTCATTCCTCGGAACCTCAGTCTTGCTTCGATTGTTGAGAGCAAGGGTCATCTTGTCCCTTTTCCGCTTACGGGTATCCTCCAGACTGCGGTGCTCATTCTCCAAGGTAATGGCCTTGTCAACCAGAGTTTTGAAATCTGGGAAAGTGTGTACAACCAGTTGGCATCTCAGTGCCGGTGCCAGGCCGTCCAAGAATTTTTCCATCCTCTTGTTCTCTGTCATGTGCTCGTCGTAGGCATAACGAGATAGCTGGGTAAATTGACCGTTGTATTCTGTTAGGGACATGCCTCTCTGCTTGAGGTCATCAAATTCTCTTTTCTTGATCTTTATGATGCTCCTGGGGATGTGTGCCCCACGAAAGCCTTCCTTAAACTCCTCCCAGGTGATGTTGTGTTCACTGGGATGCATGTGTAGGAAGTTTTCCCACCATGCTGCAGCTGCTCCAGTGAGGTAGTGGGGTGCAAAAAGCACCTTCTCATGATCTGAACACTGAGCAATAATCAGCTTTCTTTCGATGTCACGAAGCCAATCATCGGCTTCAAGTGGCCTATCAGTGTGAGCAAACGTTGGAGGGCGAGTCTTCTGTAATTCAGACAACTTGGAGTGTGGTTGATATGGCTCACGGTGGTTTCCCATATTGATGACGTGATTCATCATCTCTTGGTGTTGCTGTTGGCTTTGTTCGAAAAGGCGGCACACTTGAGATAAGGCTGCTTCGCTGTCCTGTTGACTAGACTGTCCCTGAGTGAAGTTGTTGCTGGTCTGTGTTCCATAAACTTCTTCTGGTTGATTGGGCATGGAACGAGTCCACGGACGAGACATTTTCCACTCTGGGGTATTATTTAGCAAAACTCATGAGAAGAACTGTGTGGCACACGGAAAATCTTGCAAAGGCAAAAATTTAAAAGACCTCAAGATTTTTCAAGAACATAAACGATTTCGCACGGAGAAGGACTGCTCAACACAAATCTTACACGCGATACGCAAACATACGATACAGCACTCAGGATGTGCGTACACATTCCTGACATGTTATTTAGACTAGCACACTCCTCCGGAATGCAGCGCACACAACTACTACAAACTCAAGTACATGAAACATAACGTACATGCAGGCACAACGCGCGGCTACTAAGCGCACTCAGTCGGAGATGGTGAAGATTTCCTTCCCCCTGCCAAGGGTAAGACCCAGCGGTGCAGGAGACTCAACCTCCACCTCCTCCCTAGTAGGCTCCAGGCGCGTAGCACTGTGCTGAGGTGATGATGCGGGAGCGACAGGCGGCAGTGCAGGAGCGGCAGGCGGTGCAGCTCTGACTGGAGTAGGAGCGATGACTCGATCGAACTCCTCAGTGGTAGGCAGACGGCGAGCAGTGGCCAAAATGGCCGGTGCATAAGATGCTGAGGACGAGACGAAAGTCAGAGGCGGTGCCATGTGGAGAAGCTCCTTCCTGCTGGCAGGACCGCCCCGAACTAAGTCCATGCGGGCAGCCACGAGATCGTCCACGAGGTTGTCGAAAGATTCCTCCAGAGCTTTGAGATACTCCACAACCATCTCGATGGCTTCATCTCGCTCTCCCCTATGGCAGGCGAATGCATAGTGACAGGTATATGGCACATGGCATGGGAGGTAGCGGTAGCGACGAGTCTTCATCATAGGAAGAATGTCCCGAAGGCGAGCTATCGCCTCATGGGCAGCCATCTGCATGGCATGCCTCTCCGTAGGTATGGCCTTCCCACAAAACGGAAGTGGCGAGACGCAGAGCGTCCTCCCTTGAATTGCACCACGGCCTGGTGCATAGACACGTCGTCGCTGAGCTTGTGCTGGTAAAGCGTGAACTCCGGACGAGTCGCTGGCCCGATCGCGAGCTTGGTGATGGAGACGAGGAGTTTGACAAACCCCTAGAGCACATTAGTGAACACCCGAGTCTCGCAGTTGCTGCTAGCCATCTACAAAAGTAGGCAAAAATTCTGAGTAGTCATGTCATAAATTTATGATGACCAACAGAAAATAGCTACAATTGCAAAATGCTGAAAAAGCGCCAAAGACGCTAATAACCGATTAGCGATCGCACCTAGTGGCTTCCTACAGTCAGCCTGGCTCTGATACCAAGCTTGTCACGACCGGTTTTCCAATAAAAATATTTATTGAGAAATCGATCCCTTTTACGGACCAGTAAAGAAGAATCCTTCTTACTGGTAGACAAAATCTTGATCACAGAGGAAAAATACCAGGAGTACTGAATTTAATACAAGGTTGAGCGGAGACTGCTCAACAATCTATTACAACACGCCAATAATACATAAAGGCGGATAGGGTGGCATAACTACTAACTCACGATAAAAGCGGTGGTGGATATATCACAGCGAAGTGGGTGATATGACTCCTGAAAACTAACGGCTCTTCGAGCATCGGAGTGAGGCTCGAGGAGACTTATTGCCGGTGGCAGAAGCGTATATGATACAAGTGACCAATATCCAGGATCGCACGGGACTGACTGGGATTCCTCTAGGCGTCGGACTCGCTATCAAACTCTTCATCCATGAGATCGCCTTCATCAACATCAGGCCAAATCAACAAGCCAGGTGAGTACTATGAAAGTACTCGCAAGACAGTTCGGACATAAGATATAAAAACATGATGCATATGAACAGATCAACAAGCGCACTCAGATAATGAGTTAATAACGCATGGGAAATAAAAGGGAAGTCGGGCGGTAGTCCTCCCGAAATCCCAAAGTAATACTGAGGGCCAATCGAGTGTCTGAAAGACTCCTCGGAAGGGTAAAGGTAAAATAACAATGCCGCAGTCGGGCATCAAGGCGACACCACATAAAGGGCTTATAATAAAATATAAATGACAGTGCATGCCACAATCGGACATCTGAGCGACATCACATAAAGGGCTTATATCAAAAGTAATCAACAAGCGTGCCACAGTCGGACGTCTGAGCGACATCACATAAAGGGCTTATATCAAAAGTAAACAACAAGAGAGCCACAGTCGGACGTCTGAGCGACATCACATAAAGGGCTTATATCAAAAGTAAACAACAAGAGTGCCACAGTCGGACGTCTGAGCGACATCACATAAAGGGCTTATATCATAACTTAATAATTCAGTAGTTTAAGAATATGCATCATTACAAGTATGAGATAAATAAAAGGTTAGTCCATCCACAGGAATAACAATTAAACTGGGTTTACCACTCAAGCTTGTTCACCGAGGATTTACCACGAGGATTGACATAGATATAGACATACTGGCCATGGTCCTTGACCATAGATACGATGACTCGGAAGGAATTTGACTCTGCAGAGTTTGTACTTTAACCACAGCCAACGGATTTCAGTAGTCACGGGGACTAGTTCCGTTTACGGTGTTTTAGAAGAAACACATCTAACCAGTACACACCCATTCAACATTCCGAAGCCAGGAATCACCCTCGGCAACGTTCAAGAAAAACCTTGAGACGGGGAGGCTACAACCTCGCGTAGCATGGGATCAAATTCATATACGCGCGCTCTAAGGGGTGCCCCCCTGTCGGTCCCAACCGGAAACACCCATGCCCCCTGACCGGATGACTGGCTTTAATCCAGGGCCATGGAATCCTCATCCCGGCCCCTCTATTTGGTGTGTACACGGAAAGAGGTTAGCAACTTACTAAACCGTATTCTTGGCAGAAAACATGTGGCGGCACGGAAAGGGGAGGAACGATAACGTGACTCAGTCCACGTTAACGTCGGAGTTTGTCGGATATCGTAAGGCTGGCATGCTACAACAATACCACCTTACTGCCTTTTATGTCACCACATGGCTAGGCCATCACTCATCAGAGATCACAGTAACTTCGGAACACACGGATAGTTGCCTTACATGCAACGAGATACTCACCGGTGCTCATATGCCATGCACAACCATTCAAGCAAACATGCAAAACACCCGTCATATCAAAGGTTCAAACATGCTTGCCTGGTTCGGAGAAGTCAGAGTCTAGCACAGCGAAGTTTGCCTCTCCGTCACCTCTTCTGGAACCTACGGTATAGCGAAAACGTATACTAACGTGAAAATCAACGCGTGCACAAAATTTGTTCCAAAAAATTTCCAAATAAATACTATACAGAACTAGACAGAAATACAAGACTGACAGAAAAAGAATCACTCAAAAATCATCTTTTGTTAAAAAGTTATAAGGGTTTTAGTCCAGGGACTAATCTGTGATGAAACAGAAAAGATCCAGGGACTTAACTGGGAAAACAGAAAACGGTTCGGAGTAAAAGACGTCAGCCCAAAGAGAAAACGTATTTGCCCGAAGGCGCCAACAGAAAACGGTTCGAGGGGGAAGAAGAATAGAGGCTGACGGGGGGGTCCACACGTCAGGTTTGAAAACCTCGCCGGCGCCCGAAGACTGCGGTGGTCGCCGGCGTTGAACCACGGCGAGGCAGGGAGATCGGAGTGTACCAAGAGGTTCAGTGCGTCCTTCCGCGTCGGTGGGTGGTGGACTTGACCGACGGAGAGCACCACATCGACGGCGACACTTTCTCCGGCGGACGGCGGCTCGGGCGATGGTGGAGAACTCCGGTGGGTGCTGCAAACTTCAAATTGAAGCGCGGGTCAGCAGAGTGGATGCACTAGAAGGCTACTGGCAAGAGTTGAGGGGTGGAGGTGCACGCACGGGAGCGAATCGAGTTGGGTCCCGTGGCGGGTCGAGGCGGCCGTAGTTGGGGAAGAAGGTTCCCTCGGGGCTCTTCCAGTGGCTTGGCGTGGTATTGGAGGTGTGCAGAGGTGGTGTGGGTTCGGGTTCGAGCTTGGGGCCTCTATTTATAGGTGATTCGAGGGGGTGGCCGTGAACGGGAAATCTCCGGCGAGCGATTACGGCGAGGCAGTGGTTGAGCAGGGAGTTTAAGTGGCCAGGCAGCATCAGGGAGGTTCACTAGTGCTGTTCCACTGCTAACCTTGGTCGGGCTTGGCGTAATGGCGCCGGTCCTCGACGGGGCGGCCGTACGGGCACGGCGACGACAGAGAGCGCGCTCCGCGCCTAGCAGTTCACGACGAGGGTGGCAGCGCGCACAGGGGGGTGGATGGCCACGCGGCGGCCTCCGGTGGCTTGTGCGGTGCTGGACGGCGCTGTCTACGCTGCGCCCCTCTCTGGCGGCCGCAAAGCCGCAGCTGCCGTCGCTCACGGGGTGGCGCACCTCCTCCTGCTCGTCGCCGACGCCCGCAACCTTCCAGGCGTTCGTGCGGCGCCAAGGACAAGAAGGAGGGGACGGGGAGCAAGGCGCCACCGCGGCACTGGCGAGATCGACGTCGGGCTCTGAAGAAAACGACAGCAGCTCTGAAACTGTTTATCTGAATTTACTGAACATGATAGCAACAGTGTCCAGCAGGTGTTTGATGAAATGATTTGGCAGGGAGAAAAAAATTTCTGGAACTGGGACTTGGTGAGGTGACCTCTCAATGCACCCAGAGGCTGCCTGAATTTTCTCAGATTTTTAGGAGAAGAATTCAAATGAATTTCATCAAATTTGGCAAATGAGGTCCAAACTTGCAGCAAGTGTAGTTTGAAATATTTGAACTGGAGACCAGTGGATGTTCATGGATCCTGGTTGAGGGCTCAAAGGACTAGCTAGGGAAATTGGTTTGGAGGCAAAATTCAAAGCAGAAAGGGTAGCTCCTTTGTAAATCTCCAAGCATCAAGATAGAAGGAAGAAATTGTTTTTGATGAGAAGTAAATGGAAACAAAAATATGGAGAGGTTCAACTTGCTGGATTTGAAGAATAACTTGATCCAAAGATGGGGAAAGGTTTATGGAAGTGGATTTCCACTTAGGTCATGGCAAGAGGGATTTTGAAAAGGGAGAAAGGAATCATTCCAAATGCCATAGAGCTATTTAAAAGGATTCTTCAAAAGAAATTTTCCCAAGTGAAAAGCATTTGGTTTTGAGTCCAAATAAAAAGGGCAAACCTCCAAGACCAAGAACCAAGTCTTGGGTGAATCCAAGACAAAACACTTGCCATAAAAGAAAATATTTTGAGAGGGAGAGTTCTTTAGAAGAAAATTTAAATACCCTCCTCAAATAAAAAAAATAAAAGTTTGAAAAATCCAATTAAAAAAATTTTGGGTGTCACAACACCTACCCCCTTAGGAAAAATCTCGTCCTCGAGATTACTGTTGATCCTTAAATAGATATGGATACTCTGCCTGGAGAAAATTTTCCCTTTCCCATGTAGCTTCATCCTCGGTGTGGTTGCTCCACTGAACCTTGAAAATTTTAGTTGTTTTCTGTCGGGTCCTCCGTTCAGACTCTTCCAATATCTTTATTGGCCATTCTCTGTAGGTGAGATCTGGTTGCACATCAATGCTCTCATGAGACACATGCTTTTCCGGGTTACTCATACATTTCCTCAACTGTGAGACGTGGAATACGTCATGGACGTCTGACAGCTCCTTGGGTAGTTCTAGCTGGTAGGCTACGGTGCCTCTTCGTGCAATCACACAGAATGGTCCAATGAATCTCGGGGCTAGCTTCCCCTTAATTTTGAACCGTTGTAGGCCCCTCATAGGAGATACTCGTAGGTATACATAATCACCGGGTTCAAAGCTGACCTCACGATGTTTCTGATCATAATAGCTCTTCTGCCGGCTTTGGGCTGTCTTGAGTCTGTCCCTGATCTGTTTAACCTTCTCCTCGGCCTCCTTGAGCATGTCTGGGCCGAAGATACGGCTGTCACCCGTTTCTGACCAATTCATTGGGGTACGACACCTCCGTCCATACAATGCTTCAAAGGGTGCCATTTGTAAGCTGGCTTGGTAACTGTTGTTGTAAGCAAACTCGGCATACGGCAAACTTTCTTCCCAACTGGATCCATAGGTGAGCACACAGGCTCTCAGCATGTCCTCTAGGATTTGGTTTATGCGTTCCGTCTGTCCATCAGACTGAGGGTGGTACGCTGTACTGAAAGCTAGTTGCGTGCCCATAGCTTGTTGTAAGTGCTCCCAGAATTTAGAGACAAATTGAGTGCCTCGGTCGGATATTATAGTCTTTGGGACTCCATGCAGACAAACTATACGGGAGAGATAAAGCTTGGCTAGCCTTTGAGTGGAGTAGGTCGTCTTCACGGGAATGAAATGAGCAACCTTGGTTAGTCGATCTGTGATGACCCATATGGCATCATTTCCGCGTTGAGATCGAGGTAGTCCGACGATGAAGTCCATTCCAATTTCATCCCATTTCCACTCAGGTATCCTGTTTGGCTGGAGTAGCCCTGCTGGCTTTTGATGCTCGGCTTTAATGTGCTGACAAGAATCGCAACAAGCAATGAATGCGGCTATATCCCTTTTCATACCGTGCCACCAAAATCTTTCCTGAATGTCTTTGTACATTTTGGTTCCTCCAGGGTGGATCGAGTATGGAGCGGTGTGGCTTTCGGTTAGGATTTGTTGCTTCAGTTCCTCAATGTTTGGTACGCAAAGCCTGTCCCCGTACCATAATATTCCTTCATTGTCCGTGACGAACTCTGAAGCCCTGCCAAGGCTCACTTTTCTCTTTATACCTTCGATGCTGGGATGTCCCTGCTGAGCCTTCTTAATTTGTTCCATTAGGGTGGGATGTATCTCCAGATTTGATACGGTGCCCTCAGAGACTAACACCATGTTGAGTCTAGCGAACTCCTGCTGAAACTCAGGCCTCAAGTTTTGTGGACTGTCGTTGTCTGGGCTGGGGTTCCGACTAAGAGCATCTGCCACTACATTTGCTTTCCCTGGATGGTAGTGAATGCCGACATCATAGTCCTTGACCAATTCCAACCAGCGTCGTTGGCGTAAATTTAGCTCTGGTTGTGTGAAGATATATTTGAGGCTCTTATGGTCCGTATATATTTCACAACGGTTTCCCAACAGAAAGTGCCTCCATTCTTTGAGTGCATGGATGACCGCTGCTAGCTCCAAGTCATGAGTTGGATAATTTTCCTCATGCTTCCGTAGTTGCCTGGAAGCATACGCGACAACTTTGCCATCCTGCATCAGCACGCATCCGAGGCCCTTCCGGGACGCGTCACAATATACTTCAAAACTCTTGTGTATGTCTGGCACGGTCAAAACTGGTGCTGTTGTTAGTTTCTTCTTGAGTTCTTGGAAGCTTTTCTCGCATGCTTCCGTCCATACAAATTTCTTGTCTTTCTTGAGCAACTGTGTCATTGGTTTTGCCACTGTGGAGAATCCTTCAATAAATCTCCGGTAATATCCAGCCATTCCAAGGAAACTCCGTACATCTGTCACGTTGGCTGGTGGTTTCCAGTCGAGTATGGCTTTGACTTTTTCTGGGTCTACGGCCACGCCTTCTTGGGTTAATATATGGCCTAGGAAACCAACTTGCCTTAGCCAAAATTCACACTTGCTAAATTTGGCGTACAACTGATGTTTCCTTAATTCTCCCAAAACAATTCTGAGATGCTCAGTATGCTCTTCTGGTGTTCTTGAATATACCAGAATGTCGTCAATGAATACCACAACAAATTTGTCCATGAATTTCATGAACACTTTGTTCATGAGGTGGACAAAATACGCGGGGGCGTTCGTCGGTCCAAAAGGCATCACGCTGAACTCATATAATCCGTATCTGGAGGTGAATGCCGTCTTAGGGATATCTTCAGTCCGTACTTTCAGTTGATGATATCCCGATCTTAAATCAATCTTTGAGAACACCTTGGCTTGCGCGAGCTGATCAAACAAATCATTTATCCGTGGCATCGGATATTTGTTTTTGATGGTGACCATATTGAGAGCTCGATAGTCTATACACAGTCTCAGTGTCCCATCCTTTTTCTTGGCGAATAACACTGGTGAACCCCATGGTCAGGAGCTGGCTCGAATAAATCCTTTGTGCAATAATTCCTTTATCTGCTTCTTCAACTCTACCAATTCTGAGGGTGCCATTCTATAAGGTTTCTTATAGATGGGAGCGGTGCCAGGCGCTAGTTCAATGCTGAATTCTATCTCTCGGTCTGGTGGCATGCCTGGTAGTTCTTCAGGGAATACGTCTGGAAACTCGCACACCACTGGGACTTTTCTCAATTCTGAAATGTCCACTTTGTTCAGCTTTGGTTGCCGTGACCGTGGTCTTTCTTGAGTTGTAACCTTTATTGTCTTGCCGTGATGATGAGTGAGGATCACAGTCCGATTGAAACAGTCAATAAATCCTTTGTTGGTGGTCAACCAGTCCATCCCTAGGATGACATCCAGTCCTTTATTTTCCAACATGATGAGATTGGCTTGAAACTTTAGTCCTTCGAACTCAATGATCACTCCTTGGCAGTAACTCTGAGCGATCTGCTTATTTCCGGGGGACTTGATGATCATAGATTTTTCCAAGGGAAGTATCGGAAAACCATGTTGTGAAACAAAACTCTTCGAAATGAACGAATGAGAAGCTCCATAATCAAACAAAACCGTGGCAGGTACTGTGTTGACAGGGAACGTACCGAGCACGATGTCTGGGGCATTCTGCGCTTCTTCCCTGGTCACATGGTTCAGGTGACCCTTCCTGTGGTTGTTGCTGGGATTGAAATTGTTGCGCTTGGGGGCTGGATTGTTCCCACCATTGTTTGGCTTGGGGGCCGAGTTCCTTGGTTTTGGGCACTGTTTGGCATAGTGCCCTTCTTCACCACAAGCATAGCAAGTGACCCCTGGACGGTACGTGAAGTCCTTGTCCCTTGAATGAAACTGCCTGGTTGGCCTTAGATCAGTAGTCGTGGATTTTCTTACTTCATTCCTCGGAACCTCAGTCTTGCTTCGATTGTTGAGAGCAAGGGTCATCTTGTCCCTTTTCCGCTTACGGGTATCCTCCAGACTGCGGTGCTCATTCTCCAAGGTAATGGCCTTGTCAACCAGAGTTTTGAAATCTGGGAAAGTGTGTACAACCAGTTGGCATCTCAGTGCCGGTGCCAGGCCGTCCAAGAATTTTTCCATCCTCTTGTTCTCTGTCATGTGCTCGTCGTAGGCATAACGAGATAGCTGGGTAAATTGACCGTTGTATTCTGTTAGGGACATGCCTCTCTGCTTGAGGTCATCAAATTCTCTTTTCTTGATCTTTATGATGCTCCTGGGGATGTGTGCCCCACGAAAGCCTTCCTTAAACTCCTCCCAGGTGATGTTGTGTTCACTGGGATGCATGTGTAGGAAGTTTTCCCACCATGCTGCAGCTGCTCCAGTGAGGTAGTGGGGTGCAAAAAGCACCTTCTCATGATCTGAACACTGAGCAATAATCAGCTTTCTTTCGATGTCACGAAGCCAATCATCGGCTTCAAGTGGCCTATCAGTGTGAGCAAACGTTGGAGGGCGAGTCTTCTGTAATTCAGACAACTTGGAGTGTGGTTGATATGGCTCACGGTGGTTTCCCATATTGATGACGTGATTCATCATCTCTTGGTGTTGCTGTTGGCTTTGTTCGAAAAGGCGGCACACTTGAGATAAGGCTGCTTCGCTGTCCTGTTGACTAGACTGTCCCTGAGTGAAGTTGTTGCTGGTCTGTGTTCCATAAACTTCTTCTGGTTGATTGGGCATGGAACGAGTCCACGGACGAGACATTTTCCACTCTGGGGTATTATTTAGCAAAACTCATGAGAAGAACTGTGTGGCACACGGAAAATCTTGCAAAGGCAAAAATTTAAAAGACCTCAAGATTTTTCAAGAACATAAACGATTTCGCACGGAGAAGGACTGCTCAACACAAATCTTACACGCGATACGCAAACATACGATACAGCACTCAGGATGTGCGTACACATTCCTGACATGTTATTTAGACTAGCACACTCCTCCGGAATGCAGCGCACACAACTACTACAAACTCAAGTACATGAAACATAACGTACATGCAGGCACAACGCGCGGCTACTAAGCGCACTCAGTCGGAGATGGTGAAGATTTCCTTCCCCCTGCCAAGGGTAAGACCCAGCGGTGCAGGAGACTCAACCTCCACCTCCTCCCTAGTAGGCTCCAGGCGCGTAGCACTGTGCTGAGGTGATGATGCGGGAGCGACAGGCGGCAGTGCAGGAGCGGCAGGCGGTGCAGCTCTGACTGGAGTAGGAGCGATGACTCGATCGAACTCCTCAGTGGTAGGCAGACGGCGAGCAGTGGCCAAAATGGCCGGTGCATAAGATGCTGAGGACGAGACGAAAGTCAGAGGCGGTGCCATGTGGAGAAGCTCCTTCCTGCTGGCAGGACCGCCCCGAACTAAGTCCATGCGGGCAGCCACGAGATCGTCCACGAGGTTGTCGAAAGATTCCTCCAGAGCTTTGAGATACTCCACAACCATCTCGATGGCTTCATCTCGCTCTCCCCTATGGCAGGCGAATGCATAGTGACAGGTATATGGCACATGGCATGGGAGGTAGCGGTAGCGACGAGTCTTCATCATAGGAAGAATGTCCCGAAGGCGAGCTATCGCCTCATGGGCAGCCATCTGCATGGCATGCCTCTCCGTAGGTATGGCCTTCCCACAAAACGGAAGTGGCGAGACGCAGAGCGTCCTCCCTTGAATTGCACCACGGCCTGGTGCATAGACACGTCGTCGCTGAGCTTGTGCTGGTAAAGCGTGAACTCCGGA
This sequence comes from Aegilops tauschii subsp. strangulata, assembly GCF_002575655.3. Lineage (NCBI taxonomy): Eukaryota > Viridiplantae > Streptophyta > Magnoliopsida > Poales > Poaceae > Aegilops > Aegilops tauschii. The sequence continues at coordinate 426,999,310 of NC_053035.3, forward strand.
CGAGTCGCTGGCCCGATCGCGAGCTTGGTGATGGAGACGAGGAGTTTGACAAACCCCTAGAGCACATTAGTGAACACCCGAGTCTCGCAGTTGCTGCTAGCCATCTACAAAAGTAGGCAAAAATTCTGAGTAGTCATGTCATAAATTTATGATGACCAACAGAAAATAGCTACAATTGCAAAATGCTGAAAAAGCGCCAAAGACGCTAATAACCGATTAGCGATCGCACCTAGTGGCTTCCTACAGTCAGCCTGGCTCTGATACCAAGCTTGTCACGACCGGTTTTCCAATAAAAATATTTATTGAGAAATCGATCCCTTTTACGGACCAGTAAAGAAGAATCCTTCTTACTGGTAGACAAAATCTTGATCACAGAGGAAAAATACCAGGAGTACTGAATTTAATACAAGGTTGAGCGGAGACTGCTCAACAATCTATTACAACACGCCAATAATACATAAAGGCGGATAGGGTGGCATAACTACTAACTCACGATAAAAGCGGTGGTGGATATATCACAGCGAAGTGGGTGATATGACTCCTGAAAACTAACGGCTCTTCGAGCATCGGAGTGAGGCTCGAGGAGACTTATTGCCGGTGGCAGAAGCGTATATGATACAAGTGACCAATATCCAGGATCGCACGGGACTGACTGGGATTCCTCTAGGCGTCGGACTCGCTATCAAACTCTTCATCCATGAGATCGCCTTCATCAACATCAGGCCAAATCAACAAGCCAGGTGAGTACTATGAAAGTACTCGCAAGACAGTTCGGACATAAGATATAAAAACATGATGCATATGAACAGATCAACAAGCGCACTCAGATAATGAGTTAATAACGCATGGGAAATAAAAGGGAAGTCGGGCGGTAGTCCTCCCGAAATCCCAAAGTAATACTGAGGGCCAATCGAGTGTCTGAAAGACTCCTCGGAAGGGTAAAGGTAAAATAACAATGCCGCAGTCGGGCATCAAGGCGACACCACATAAAGGGCTTATAATAAAATATAAATGACAGTGCATGCCACAATCGGACATCTGAGCGACATCACATAAAGGGCTTATATCAAAAGTAATCAACAAGCGTGCCACAGTCGGACGTCTGAGCGACATCACATAAAGGGCTTATATCAAAAGTAAACAACAAGAGAGCCACAGTCGGACGTCTGAGCGACATCACATAAAGGGCTTATATCAAAAGTAAACAACAAGAGTGCCACAGTCGGACGTCTGAGCGACATCACATAAAGGGCTTATATCATAACTTAATAATTCAGTAGTTTAAGAATATGCATCATTACAAGTATGAGATAAATAAAAGGTTAGTCCATCCACAGGAATAACAATTAAACTGGGTTTACCACTCAAGCTTGTTCACCGAGGATTTACCACGAGGATTGACATAGATATAGACATACTGGCCATGGTCCTTGACCATAGATACGATGACTCGGAAGGAATTTGACTCTGCAGAGTTTGTACTTTAACCACAGCCAACGGATTTCAGTAGTCACGGGGACTAGTTCCGTTTACGGTGTTTTAGAAGAAACACATCTAACCAGTACACACCCATTCAACATTCCGAAGCCAGGAATCACCCTCGGCAACGTTCAAGAAAAACCTTGAGACGGGGAGGCTACAACCTCGCGTAGCATGGGATCAAATTCATATACGCGCGCTCTAAGGGGTGCCCCCCTGTCGGTCCCAACCGGAAACACCCATGCCCCCTGACCGGATGACTGGCTTTAATCCAGGGCCATGGAATCCTCATCCCGGCCCCTCTATTTGGTGTGTACACGGAAAGAGGTTAGCAACTTACTAAACCGTATTCTTGGCAGAAAACATGTGGCGGCACGGAAAGGGGAGGAACGATAACGTGACTCAGTCCACGTTAACGTCGGAGTTTGTCGGATATCGTAAGGCTGGCATGCTACAACAATACCACCTTACTGCCTTTTATGTCACCACATGGCTAGGCCATCACTCATCAGAGATCACAGTAACTTCGGAACACACGGATAGTTGCCTTACATGCAACGAGATACTCACCGGTGCTCATATGCCATGCACAACCATTCAAGCAAACATGCAAAACACCCGTCATATCAAAGGTTCAAACATGCTTGCCTGGTTCGGAGAAGTCAGAGTCTAGCACAGCGAAGTTTGCCTCTCCGTCACCTCTTCTGGAACCTACGGTATAGCGAAAACGTATACTAACGTGAAAATCAACGCGTGCACAAAATTTGTTCCAAAAAATTTCCAAATAAATACTATACAGAACTAGACAGAAATACAAGACTGACAGAAAAAGAATCACTCAAAAATCATCTTTTGTTAAAAAGTTATAAGGGTTTTAGTCCAGGGACTAATCTGTGATGAAACAGAAAAGATCCAGGGACTTAACTGGGAAAACAGAAAACGGTTCGGAGTAAAAGACGTCAGCCCAAAGAGAAAACGTATTTGCCCGAAGGCGCCAACAGAAAACGGTTCGAGGGGGAAGAAGAATAGAGGCTGACGGGGGGGTCCACACGTCAGGTTTGAAAACCTCGCCGGCGCCCGAAGACTGCGGTGGTCGCCGGCGTTGAACCACGGCGAGGCAGGGAGATCGGAGTGTACCAAGAGGTTCAGTGCGTCCTTCCGCGTCGGTGGGTGGTGGACTTGACCGACGGAGAGCACCACATCGACGGCGACACTTTCTCCGGCGGACGGCGGCTCGGGCGATGGTGGAGAACTCCGGTGGGTGCTGCAAACTTCAAATTGAAGCGCGGGTCAGCAGAGTGGATGCACTAGAAGGCTACTGGCAAGAGTTGAGGGGTGGAGGTGCACGCACGGGAGCGAATCGAGTTGGGTCCCGTGGCGGGTCGAGGCGGCCGTAGTTGGGGAAGAAGGTTCCCTCGGGGCTCTTCCAGTGGCTTGGCGTGGTATTGGAGGTGTGCAGAGGTGGTGTGGGTTCGGGTTCGAGCTTGGGGCCTCTATTTATAGGTGATTCGAGGGGGTGGCCGTGAACGGGAAATCTCCGGCGAGCGATTACGGCGAGGCAGTGGTTGAGCAGGGAGTTTAAGTGGCCAGGCAGCATCAGGGAGGTTCACTAGTGCTGTTCCACTGCTAACCTTGGTCGGGCTTGGCGTAATGGCGCCGGTCCTCGACGGGGCGGCCGTACGGGCACGGCGACGACAGAGAGCGCGCTCCGCGCCTAGCAGTTCACGACGAGGGTGGCAGCGCGCACAGGGGGGTGGATGGCCACGCGGCGGCCTCCGGTGGCTTGTGCGGTGCTGGACGGCGCTGTCTACGCTGCGCCCCTCTCTGGCGGCCGCAAAGCCGCAGCTGCCGTCGCTCACGGGGTGGCGCACCTCCTCCTGCTCGTCGCCGACGCCCGCAACCTTCCAGGCGTTCGTGCGGCGCCAAGGACAAGAAGGAGGGGACGGGGAGCAAGGCGCCACCGCGGCACTGGCGAGATCGACGTCGGGCTCTGAAGAAAACGACAGCAGCTCTGAAACTGTTTATCTGAATTTACTGAACATGATAGCAACAGTGTCCAGCAGGTGTTTGATGAAATGATTTGGCAGGGAGAAAAAAATTTCTGGAACTGGGACTTGGTGAGGTGACCTCTCAATGCACCCAGAGGCTGCCTGAATTTTCTCAGATTTTTAGGAGAAGAATTCAAATGAATTTCATCAAATTTGGCAAATGAGGTCCAAACTTGCAGCAAGTGTAGTTTGAAATATTTGAACTGGAGACCAGTGGATGTTCATGGATCCTGGTTGAGGGCTCAAAGGACTAGCTAGGGAAATTGGTTTGGAGGCAAAATTCAAAGCAGAAAGGGTAGCTCCTTTGTAAATCTCCAAGCATCAAGATAGAAGGAAGAAATTGTTTTTGATGAGAAGTAAATGGAAACAAAAATATGGAGAGGTTCAACTTGCTGGATTTGAAGAATAACTTGATCCAAAGATGGGGAAAGGTTTATGGAAGTGGATTTCCACTTAGGTCATGGCAAGAGGGATTTTGAAAAGGGAGAAAGGAATCATTCCAAATGCCATAGAGCTATTTAAAAGGATTCTTCAAAAGAAATTTTCCCAAGTGAAAAGCATTTGGTTTTGAGTCCAAATAAAAAGGGCAAACCTCCAAGACCAAGAACCAAGTCTTGGGTGAATCCAAGACAAAACACTTGCCATAAAAGAAAATATTTTGAGAGGGAGAGTTCTTTAGAAGAAAATTTAAATACCCTCCTCAAATAAAAAAAATAAAAGTTTGAAAAATCCAATTAAAAAAATTTTGGGTGTCACAACACCTACCCCCTTAGGAAAAATCTCGTCCTCGAGATTACTGTTGATCCTTAAATAGATATGGATACTCTGCCTGGAGAAAATTTTCCCTTTCCCATGTAGCTTCATCCTCGGTGTGGTTGCTCCACTGAACCTTGAAAATTTTAGTTGTTTTCTGTCGGGTCCTCCGTTCAGACTCTTCCAATATCTTTATTGGCCATTCTCTGTAGGTGAGATCTGGTTGCACATCAATGCTCTCATGAGACACATGCTTTTCCGGGTTACTCATACATTTCCTCAACTGTGAGACGTGGAATACGTCATGGACGTCTGACAGCTCCTTGGGTAGTTCTAGCTGGTAGGCTACGGTGCCTCTTCGTGCAATCACACAGAATGGTCCAATGAATCTCGGGGCTAGCTTCCCCTTAATTTTGAACCGTTGTAGGCCCCTCATAGGAGATACTCGTAGGTATACATAATCACCGGGTTCAAAGCTGACCTCACGATGTTTCTGATCATAATAGCTCTTCTGCCGGCTTTGGGCTGTCTTGAGTCTGTCCCTGATCTGTTTAACCTTCTCCTCGGCCTCCTTGAGCATGTCTGGGCCGAAGATACGGCTGTCACCCGTTTCTGACCAATTCATTGGGGTACGACACCTCCGTCCATACAATGCTTCAAAGGGTGCCATTTGTAAGCTGGCTTGGTAACTGTTGTTGTAAGCAAACTCGGCATACGGCAAACTTTCTTCCCAACTGGATCCATAGGTGAGCACACAGGCTCTCAGCATGTCCTCTAGGATTTGGTTTATGCGTTCCGTCTGTCCATCAGACTGAGGGTGGTACGCTGTACTGAAAGCTAGTTGCGTGCCCATAGCTTGTTGTAAGTGCTCCCAGAATTTAGAGACAAATTGAGTGCCTCGGTCGGATATTATAGTCTTTGGGACTCCATGCAGACAAACTATACGGGAGAGATAAAGCTTGGCTAGCCTTTGAGTGGAGTAGGTCGTCTTCACGGGAATGAAATGAGCAACCTTGGTTAGTCGATCTGTGATGACCCATATGGCATCATTTCCGCGTTGAGATCGAGGTAGTCCGACGATGAAGTCCATTCCAATTTCATCCCATTTCCACTCAGGTATCCTGTTTGGCTGGAGTAGCCCTGCTGGCTTTTGATGCTCGGCTTTAATGTGCTGACAAGAATCGCAACAAGCAATGAATGCGGCTATATCCCTTTTCATACCGTGCCACCAAAATCTTTCCTGAATGTCTTTGTACATTTTGGTTCCTCCAGGGTGGATCGAGTATGGAGCGGTGTGGCTTTCGGTTAGGATTTGTTGCTTCAGTTCCTCAATGTTTGGTACGCAAAGCCTGTCCCCGTACCATAATATTCCTTCATTGTCCGTGACGAACTCTGAAGCCCTGCCAAGGCTCACTTTTCTCTTTATACCTTCGATGCTGGGATGTCCCTGCTGAGCCTTCTTAATTTGTTCCATTAGGGTGGGATGTATCTCCAGATTTGATACGGTGCCCTCAGAGACTAACACCATGTTGAGTCTAGCGAACTCCTGCTGAAACTCAGGCCTCAAGTTTTGTGGACTGTCGTTGTCTGGGCTGGGGTTCCGACTAAGAGCATCTGCCACTACATTTGCTTTCCCTGGATGGTAGTGAATGCCGACATCATAGTCCTTGACCAATTCCAACCAGCGTCGTTGGCGTAAATTTAGCTCTGGTTGTGTGAAGATATATTTGAGGCTCTTATGGTCCGTATATATTTCACAACGGTTTCCCAACAGAAAGTGCCTCCATTCTTTGAGTGCATGGATGACCGCTGCTAGCTCCAAGTCATGAGTTGGATAATTTTCCTCATGCTTCCGTAGTTGCCTGGAAGCATACGCGACAACTTTGCCATCCTGCATCAGCACGCATCCGAGGCCCTTCCGGGACGCGTCACAATATACTTCAAAACTCTTGTGTATGTCTGGCACGGTCAAAACTGGTGCTGTTGTTAGTTTCTTCTTGAGTTCTTGGAAGCTTTTCTCGCATGCTTCCGTCCATACAAATTTCTTGTCTTTCTTGAGCAACTGTGTCATTGGTTTTGCCACTGTGGAGAATCCTTCAATAAATCTCCGGTAATATCCAGCCATTCCAAGGAAACTCCGTACATCTGTCACGTTGGCTGGTGGTTTCCAGTCGAGTATGGCTTTGACTTTTTCTGGGTCTACGGCCACGCCTTCTTGGGTTAATATATGGCCTAGGAAACCAACTTGCCTTAGCCAAAATTCACACTTGCTAAATTTGGCGTACAACTGATGTTTCCTTAATTCTCCCAAAACAATTCTGAGATGCTCAGTATGCTCTTCTGGTGTTCTTGAATATACCAGAATGTCGTCAATGAATACCACAACAAATTTGTCCATGAATTTCATGAACACTTTGTTCATGAGGTGGACAAAATACGCGGGGGCGTTCGTCGGTCCAAAAGGCATCACGCTGAACTCATATAATCCGTATCTGGAGGTGAATGCCGTCTTAGGGATATCTTCAGTCCGTACTTTCAGTTGATGATATCCCGATCTTAAATCAATCTTTGAGAACACCTTGGCTTGCGCGAGCTGATCAAACAAATCATTTATCCGTGGCATCGGATATTTGTTTTTGATGGTGACCATATTGAGAGCTCGATAGTCTATACACAGTCTCAGTGTCCCATCCTTTTTCTTGGCGAATAACACTGGTGAACCCCATGGTCAGGAGCTGGCTCGAATAAATCCTTTGTGCAATAATTCCTTTATCTGCTTCTTCAACTCTACCAATTCTGAGGGTGCCATTCTATAAGGTTTCTTATAGATGGGAGCGGTGCCAGGCGCTAGTTCAATGCTGAATTCTATCTCTCGGTCTGGTGGCATGCCTGGTAGTTCTTCAGGGAATACGTCTGGAAACTCGCACACCACTGGGACTTTTCTCAATTCTGAAATGTCCACTTTGTTCAGCTTTGGTTGCCGTGACCGTGGTCTTTCTTGAGTTGTAACCTTTATTGTCTTGCCGTGATGATGAGTGAGGATCACAGTCCGATTGAAACAGTCAATAAATCCTTTGTTGGTGGTCAACCAGTCCATCCCTAGGATGACATCCAGTCCTTTATTTTCCAACATGATGAGATTGGCTTGAAACTTTAGTCCTTCGAACTCAATGATCACTCCTTGGCAGTAACTCTGAGCGATCTGCTTATTTCCGGGGGACTTGATGATCATAGATTTTTCCAAGGGAAGTATCGGAAAACCATGTTGTGAAACAAAACTCTTCGAAATGAACGAATGAGAAGCTCCATAATCAAACAAAACCGTGGCAGGTACTGTGTTGACAGGGAACGTACCGAGCACGATGTCTGGGGCATTCTGCGCTTCTTCCCTGGTCACATGGTTCAGGTGACCCTTCCTGTGGTTGTTGCTGGGATTGAAATTGTTGCGCTTGGGGGCTGGATTGTTCCCACCATTGTTTGGCTTGGGGGCCGAGTTCCTTGGTTTTGGGCACTGTTTGGCATAGTGCCCTTCTTCACCACAAGCATAGCAAGTGACCCCTGGACGGTACGTGAAGTCCTTGTCCCTTGAATGAAACTGCCTGGTTGGCCTTAGATCAGTAGTCGTGGATTTTCTTACTTCATTCCTCGGAACCTCAGTCTTGCTTCGATTGTTGAGAGCAAGGGTCATCTTGTCCCTTTTCCGCTTACGGGTATCCTCCAGACTGCGGTGCTCATTCTCCAAGGTAATGGCCTTGTCAACCAGAGTTTTGAAATCTGGGAAAGTGTGTACAACCAGTTGGCATCTCAGTGCCGGTGCCAGGCCGTCCAAGAATTTTTCCATCCTCTTGTTCTCTGTCATGTGCTCGTCGTAGGCATAACGAGATAGCTGGGTAAATTGACCGTTGTATTCTGTTAGGGACATGCCTCTCTGCTTGAGGTCATCAAATTCTCTTTTCTTGATCTTTATGATGCTCCTGGGGATGTGTGCCCCACGAAAGCCTTCCTTAAACTCCTCCCAGGTGATGTTGTGTTCACTGGGATGCATGTGTAGGAAGTTTTCCCACCATGCTGCAGCTGCTCCAGTGAGGTAGTGGGGTGCAAAAAGCACCTTCTCATGATCTGAACACTGAGCAATAATCAGCTTTCTTTCGATGTCACGAAGCCAATCATCGGCTTCAAGTGGCCTATCAGTGTGAGCAAACGTTGGAGGGCGAGTCTTCTGTAATTCAGACAACTTGGAGTGTGGTTGATATGGCTCACGGTGGTTTCCCATATTGATGACGTGATTCATCATCTCTTGGTGTTGCTGTTGGCTTTGTTCGAAAAGGCGGCACACTTGAGATAAGGCTGCTTCGCTGTCCTGTTGACTAGACTGTCCCTGAGTGAAGTTGTTGCTGGTCTGTGTTCCATAAACTTCTTCTGGTTGATTGGGCATGGAACGAGTCCACGGACGAGACATTTTCCACTCTGGGGTATTATTTAGCAAAACTCATGAGAAGAACTGTGTGGCACACGGAAAATCTTGCAAAGGCAAAAATTTAAAAGACCTCAAGATTTTTCAAGAACATAAACGATTTCGCACGGAGAAGGACTGCTCAACACAAATCTTACACGCGATACGCAAACATACGATACAGCACTCAGGATGTGCGTACACATTCCTGACATGTTATTTAGACTAGCACACTCCTCCGGAATGCAGCGCACACAACTACTACAAACTCAAGTACATGAAACATAACGTACATGCAGGCACAACGCGCGGCTACTAAGCGCACTCAGTCGGAGATGGTGAAGATTTCCTTCCCCCTGCCAAGGGTAAGACCCAGCGGTGCAGGAGACTCAACCTCCACCTCCTCCCTAGTAGGCTCCAGGCGCGTAGCACTGTGCTGAGGTGATGATGCGGGAGCGACAGGCGGCAGTGCAGGAGCGGCAGGCGGTGCAGCTCTGACTGGAGTAGGAGCGATGACTCGATCGAACTCCTCAGTGGTAGGCAGACGGCGAGCAGTGGCCAAAATGGCCGGTGCATAAGATGCTGAGGACGAGACGAAAGTCAGAGGCGGTGCCATGTGGAGAAGCTCCTTCCTGCTGGCAGGACCGCCCCGAACTAAGTCCATGCGGGCAGCCACGAGATCGTCCACGAGGTTGTCGAAAGATTCCTCCAGAGCTTTGAGATACTCCACAACCATCTCGATGGCTTCATCTCGCTCTCCCCTATGGCAGGCGAATGCATAGTGACAGGTATATGGCACATGGCATGGGAGGTAGCGGTAGCGACGAGTCTTCATCATAGGAAGAATGTCCCGAAGGCGAGCTATCGCCTCATGGGCAGCCATCTGCATGGCATGCCTCTCCGTAGGTATGGCCTTCCCACAAAACGGAAGTGGCGAGACGCAGAGCGTCCTCCCTTGAATTGCACCACGGCCTGGTGCATAGACACGTCGTCGCTGAGCTTGTGCTGGTAAAGCGTGAACTCCGGACGAGTCGCTGGCCCGATCGCGAGCTTGGTGATGGAGACGAGGAGTTTGACAAACCCCTAGAGCACATTAGTGAACACCCGAGTCTCGCAGTTGCTGCTAGCCATCTACAAAAGTAGGCAAAAATTCTGAGTAGTCATGTCATAAATTTATGATGACCAACAGAAAATAGCTACAATTGCAAAATGCTGAAAAAGCGCCAAAGACGCTAATAACCGATTAGCGATCGCACCTAGTGGCTTCCTACAGTCAGCCTGGCTCTGATACCAAGCTTGTCACGACCGGTTTTCCAATAAAAATATTTATTGAGAAATCGATCCCTTTTACGGACCAGTAAAGAAGAATCCTTCTTACTGGTAGACAAAATCTTGATCACAGAGGAAAAATACCAGGAGTACTGAATTTAATACAAGGTTGAGCGGAGACTGCTCAACAATCTATTACAACACGCCAATAATACATAAAGGCGGATAGGGTGGCATAACTACTAACTCACGATAAAAGCGGTGGTGGATATATCACAGCGAAGTGGGTGATATGACTCCTGAAAACTAACGGCTCTTCGAGCATCGGAGTGAGGCTCGAGGAGACTTATTGCCGGTGGCAGAAGCGTATATGATACAAGTGACCAATATCCAGGATCGCACGGGACTGACTGGGATTCCTCTAGGCGTCGGACTCGCTATCAAACTCTTCATCCATGAGATCGCCTTCATCAACATCAGGCCAAATCAACAAGCCAGGTGAGTACTATGAAAGTACTCGCAAGACAGTTCGGACATAAGATATAAAAACATGATGCATATGAACAGATCAACAAGCGCACTCAGATAATGAGTTAATAACGCATGGGAAATAAAAGGGAAGTCGGGCGGTAGTCCTCCCGAAATCCCAAAGTAATACTGAGGGCCAATCGAGTGTCTGAAAGACTCCTCGGAAGGGTAAAGGTAAAATAACAATGCCGCAGTCGGGCATCAAGGCGACACCACATAAAGGGCTTATAATAAAATATAAATGACAGTGCATGCCACAATCGGACATCTGAGCGACATCACATAAAGGGCTTATATCAAAAGTAATCAACAAGCGTGCCACAGTCGGACGTCTGAGCGACATCACATAAAGGGCTTATATCAAAAGTAAACAACAAGAGAGCCACAGTCGGACGTCTGAGCGACATCACATAAAGGGCTTATATCAAAAGTAAACAACAAGAGTGCCACAGTCGGACGTCTGAGCGACATCACATAAAGGGCTTATATCATAACTTAATAATTCAGTAGTTTAAGAATATGCATCATTACAAGTATGAGATAAATAAAAGGTTAGTCCATCCACAGGAATAACAATTAAACTGGGTTTACCACTCAAGCTTGTTCACCGAGGATTTACCACGAGGATTGACATAGATATAGACATACTGGCCATGGTCCTTGACCATAGATACGATGACTCGGAAGGAATTTGACTCTGCAGAGTTTGTACTTTAACCACAGCCAACGGATTTCAGTAGTCACGGGGACTAGTTCCGTTTACGGTGTTTTAGAAGAAACACATCTAACCAGTACACACCCATTCAACATTCCGAAGCCAGGAATCACCCTCGGCAACGTTCAAGAAAAACCTTGAGACGGGGAGGCTACAACCTCGCGTAGCATGGGATCAAATTCATATACGCGCGCTCTAAGGGGTGCCCCCCTGTCGGTCCCAACCGGAAACACCCATGCCCCCTGACCGGATGACTGGCTTTAATCCAGGGCCATGGAATCCTCATCCCGGCCCCTCTATTTGGTGTGTACACGGAAAGAGGTTAGCAACTTACTAAACCGTATTCTTGGCAGAAAACATGTGGCGGCACGGAAAGGGGAGGAACGATAACGTGACTCAGTCCACGTTAACGTCGGAGTTTGTCGGATATCGTAAGGCTGGCATGCTACAACAATACCACCTTACTGCCTTTTATGTCACCACATGGCTAGGCCATCACTCATCAGAGATCACAGTAACTTCGGAACACACGGATAGTTGCCTTACATGCAACGAGATACTCACCGGTGCTCATATGCCATGCACAACCATTCAAGCAAACATGCAAAACACCCGTCATATCAAAGGTTCAAACATGCTTGCCTGGTTCGGAGAAGTCAGAGTCTAGCACAGCGAAGTTTGCCTCTCCGTCACCTCTTCTGGAACCTACGGTATAGCGAAAACGTATACTAACGTGAAAATCAACGCGTGCACAAAATTTGTTCCAAAAAATTTCCAAATAAATACTATACAGAACTAGACAGAAATACAAGACTGACAGAAAAAGAATCACTCAAAAATCATCTTTTGTTAAAAAGTTATAAGGGTTTTAGTCCAGGGACTAATCTGTGATGAAACAGAAAAGATCCAGGGACTTAACTGGGAAAACAGAAAACGGTTCGGAGTAAAAGACGTCAGCCCAAAGAGAAAACGTATTTGCCCGAAGGCGCCAACAGAAAACGGTTCGAGGGGGAAGAAGAATAGAGGCTGACGGGGGGGTCCACACGTCAGGTTTGAAAACCTCGCCGGCGCCCGAAGACTGCGGTGGTCGCCGGCGTTGAACCACGGCGAGGCAGGGAGATCGGAGTGTACCAAGAGGTTCAGTGCGTCCTTCCGCGTCGGTGGGTGGTGGACTTGACCGACGGAGAGCACCACATCGACGGCGACACTTTCTCCGGCGGACGGCGGCTCGGGCGATGGTGGAGAACTCCGGTGGGTGCTGCAAACTTCAAATTGAAGCGCGGGTCAGCAGAGTGGATGCACTAGAAGGCTACTGGCAAGAGTTGAGGGGTGGAGGTGCACGCACGGGAGCGAATCGAGTTGGGTCCCGTGGCGGGTCGAGGCGGCCGTAGTTGGGGAAGAAGGTTCCCTCGGGGCTCTTCCAGTGGCTTGGCGTGGTATTGGAGGTGTGCAGAGGTGGTGTGGGTTCGGGTTCGAGCTTGGGGCCTCTATTTATAGGTGATTCGAGGGGGTGGCCGTGAACGGGAAATCTCCGGCGAGCGATTACGGCGAGGCAGTGGTTGAGCAGGGAGTTTAAGTGGCCAGGCAGCATCAGGGAGGTTCACTAGTGCTGTTCCACTGCTAACCTTGGTCGGGCTTGGCGTAATGGCGCCGGTCCTCGACGGGGCGGCCGTACGGGCACGGCGACGACAGAGAGCGCGCTCCGCGCCTAGCAGTTCACGACGAGGGTGGCAGCGCGCACAGGGGGGTGGATGGCCACGCGGCGGCCTCCGGTGGCTTGTGCGGTGCTGGACGGCGCTGTCTACGCTGCGCCCCTCTCTGGCGGCCGCAAAGCCGCAGCTGCCGTCGCTCACGGGGTGGCGCACCTCCTCCTGCTCGTCGCCGACGCCCGCAACCTTCCAGGCGTTCGTGCGGCGCCAAGGACAAGAAGGAGGGGACGGGGAGCAAGGCGCCACCGCGGCACTGGCGAGATCGACGTCGGGCTCTGAAGAAAACGACAGCAGCTCTGAAACTGTTTATCTGAATTTACTGAACATGATAGCAACAGTGTCCAGCAGGTGTTTGATGAAATGATTTGGCAGGGAGAAAAAAATTTCTGGAACTGGGACTTGGTGAGGTGACCTCTCAATGCACCCAGAGGCTGCCTGAATTTTCTCAGATTTTTAGGAGAAGAATTCAAATGAATTTCATCAAATTTGGCAAATGAGGTCCAAACTTGCAGCAAGTGTAGTTTGAAATATTTGAACTGGAGACCAGTGGATGTTCATGGATCCTGGTTGAGGGCTCAAAGGACTAGCTAGGGAAATTGGTTTGGAGGCAAAATTCAAAGCAGAAAGGGTAGCTCCTTTGTAAATCTCCAAGCATCAAGATAGAAGGAAGAAATTGTTTTTGATGAGAAGTAAATGGAAACAAAAATATGGAGAGGTTCAACTTGCTGGATTTGAAGAATAACTTGATCCAAAGATGGGGAAAGGTTTATGGAAGTGGATTTCCACTTAGGTCATGGCAAGAGGGATTTTGAAAAGGGAGAAAGGAATCATTCCAAATGCCATAGAGCTATTTAAAAGGATTCTTCAAAAGAAATTTTCCCAAGTGAAAAGCATTTGGTTTTGAGTCCAAATAAAAAGGGCAAACCTCCAAGACCAAGAACCAAGTCTTGGGTGAATCCAAGACAAAACACTTGCCATAAAAGAAAATATTTTGAGAGGGAGAGTTCTTTAGAAGAAAATTTAAATACCCTCCTCAAATAAAAAAAATAAAAGTTTGAAAAATCCAATTAAAAAAATTTTGGGTGTCACAACACCTACCCCCTTAGGAAAAATCTCGTCCTCGAGATTACTGTTGATCCTTAAATAGATATGGATACTCTGCCTGGAGAAAATTTTCCCTTTCCCATGTAGCTTCATCCTCGGTGTGGTTGCTCCACTGAACCTTGAAAATTTTAGTTGTTTTCTGTCGGGTCCTCCGTTCAGACTCTTCCAATATCTTTATTGGCCATTCTCTGTAGGTGAGATCTGGTTGCACATCAATGCTCTCATGAGACACATGCTTTTCCGGGTTACTCATACATTTCCTCAACTGTGAGACGTGGAATACGTCATGGACGTCTGACAGCTCCTTGGGTAGTTCTAGCTGGTAGGCTACGGTGCCTCTTCGTGCAATCACACAGAATGGTCCAATGAATCTCGGGGCTAGCTTCCCCTTAATTTTGAACCGTTGTAGGCCCCTCATAGGAGATACTCGTAGGTATACATAATCACCGGGTTCAAAGCTGACCTCACGATGTTTCTGATCATAATAGCTCTTCTGCCGGCTTTGGGCTGTCTTGAGTCTGTCCCTGATCTGTTTAACCTTCTCCTCGGCCTCCTTGAGCATGTCTGGGCCGAAGATACGGCTGTCACCCGTTTCTGACCAATTCATTGGGGTACGACACCTCCGTCCATACAATGCTTCAAAGGGTGCCATTTGTAAGCTGGCTTGGTAACTGTTGTTGTAAGCAAACTCGGCATACGGCAAACTTTCTTCCCAACTGGATCCATAGGTGAGCACACAGGCTCTCAGCATGTCCTCTAGGATTTGGTTTATGCGTTCCGTCTGTCCATCAGACTGAGGGTGGTACGCTGTACTGAAAGCTAGTTGCGTGCCCATAGCTTGTTGTAAGTGCTCCCAGAATTTAGAGACAAATTGAGTGCCTCGGTCGGATATTATAGTCTTTGGGACTCCATGCAGACAAACTATACGGGAGAGATAAAGCTTGGCTAGCCTTTGAGTGGAGTAGGTCGTCTTCACGGGAATGAAATGAGCAACCTTGGTTAGTCGATCTGTGATGACCCATATGGCATCATTTCCGCGTTGAGATCGAGGTAGTCCGACGATGAAGTCCATTCCAATTTCATCCCATTTCCACTCAGGTATCCTGTTTGGCTGGAGTAGCCCTGCTGGCTTTTGATGCTCGGCTTTAATGTGCTGACAAGAATCGCAACAAGCAATGAATGCGGCTATATCCCTTTTCATACCGTGCCACCAAAATCTTTCCTGAATGTCTTTGTACATTTTGGTTCCTCCAGGGTGGATCGAGTATGGAGCGGTGTGGCTTTCGGTTAGGATTTGTTGCTTCAGTTCCTCAATGTTTGGTACGCAAAGCCTGTCCCCGTACCATAATATTCCTTCATTGTCCGTGACGAACTCTGAAGCCCTGCCAAGGCTCACTTTTCTCTTTATACCTTCGATGCTGGGATGTCCCTGCTGAGCCTTCTTAATTTGTTCCATTAGGGTGGGATGTATCTCCAGATTTGATACGGTGCCCTCAGAGACTAACACCATGTTGAGTCTAGCGAACTCCTGCTGAAACTCAGGCCTCAAGTTTTGTGGACTGTCGTTGTCTGGGCTGGGGTTCCGACTAAGAGCATCTGCCACTACATTTGCTTTCCCTGGATGGTAGTGAATGCCGACATCATAGTCCTTGACCAATTCCAACCAGCGTCGTTGGCGTAAATTTAGCTCTGGTTGTGTGAAGATATATTTGAGGCTCTTATGGTCCGTATATATTTCACAACGGTTTCCCAACAGAAAGTGCCTCCATTCTTTGAGTGCATGGATGACCGCTGCTAGCTCCAAGTCATGAGTTGGATAATTTTCCTCATGCTTCCGTAGTTGCCTGGAAGCATACGCGACAACTTTGCCATCCTGCATCAGCACGCATCCGAGGCCCTTCCGGGACGCGTCACAATATACTTCAAAACTCTTGTGTATGTCTGGCACGGTCAAAACTGGTGCTGTTGTTAGTTTCTTCTTGAGTTCTTGGAAGCTTTTCTCGCATGCTTCCGTCCATACAAATTTCTTGTCTTTCTTGAGCAACTGTGTCATTGGTTTTGCCACTGTGGAGAATCCTTCAATAAATCTCCGGTAATATCCAGCCATTCCAAGGAAACTCCGTACATCTGTCACGTTGGCTGGTGGTTTCCAGTCGAGTATGGCTTTGACTTTTTCTGGGTCTACGGCCACGCCTTCTTGGGTTAATATATGGCCTAGGAAACCAACTTGCCTTAGCCAAAATTCACACTTGCTAAATTTGGCGTACAACTGATGTTTCCTTAATTCTCCCAAAACAATTCTGAGATGCTCAGTATGCTCTTCTGGTGTTCTTGAATATACCAGAATGTCGTCAATGAATACCACAACAAATTTGTCCATGAATTTCATGAACACTTTGTTCATGAGGTGGACAAAATACGCGGGGGCGTTCGTCGGTCCAAAAGGCATCACGCTGAACTCATATAATCCGTATCTGGAGGTGAATGCCGTCTTAGGGATATCTTCAGTCCGTACTTTCAGTTGATGATATCCCGATCTTAAATCAATCTTTGAGAACACCTTGGCTTGCGCGAGCTGATCAAACAAATCATTTATCCGTGGCATCGGATATTTGTTTTTGATGGTGACCATATTGAGAGCTCGATAGTCTATACACAGTCTCAGTGTCCCATCCTTTTTCTTGGCGAATAACACTGGTGAACCCCATGGTCAGGAGCTGGCTCGAATAAATCCTTTGTGCAATAATTCCTTTATCTGCTTCTTCAACTCTACCAATTCTGAGGGTGCCATTCTATAAGGTTTCTTATAGATGGGAGCGGTGCCAGGCGCTAGTTCAATGCTGAATTCTATCTCTCGGTCTGGTGGCATGCCTGGTAGTTCTTCAGGGAATACGTCTGGAAACTCGCACACCACTGGGACTTTTCTCAATTCTGAAATGTCCACTTTGTTCAGCTTTGGTTGTCGTGACCGTGGTCTTTCTTGAGCTGTAACCTTTATTGTCTTGCCGTGATGATGAGTGAGGATCACAGTCCGATTGAAACAGTCAATAAATCCTTTGTTGGTGGTCAACCAGTCCATCCCTAGGATGACATCCAGTCCTTTATTTTCCAACACGATGAGATTAGCTTGAAACTTTAGTCCTTCGAACTCAATGATCACTCCTTGGCAGTAACTCTGAGCGATCTGCTTATTTCCGGGGGACTTGATGATCATAGATTTTTCCAAGGGAAGTATCGGAAAACCATGTTGTGAAACAAAACTCTTCGAAATGAACGAATGAGAAGCTCCATAATCAAACAAAACCGTGGCAGGTACTGTGTTGACAGGGAACGTACCGAGCACGATGTCTGGGGCATTCTGCGCTTCTTCCCTGGTCACATGGTTCAGGTGACCCTTCCTGTGGTTGTTGCTGGGATTGAAATTGTTGCGCTTGGGGGCTGGATTGTTCCCACCATTGTTTGGCTTGGGGGCCGAGTTCCTTGGTTTTGGGCACTGTTTGGCATAGTGCCCTTCTTCACCACAAGCATAGCAAGTGACCCCTGGACGGTACGTGAAGTCCTTGTCCCTTGAATGAAACTGCCTGGTTGGCCTTAGATCAGTAGTCGTGGATTTTCTTGCTTCATTCCTCGGAACCTCAGTCTTGCTTCGATTGTTGCGAGCAAGGGTCATCTTGTCCCTTTTCCGCTTACGGGTATCCTCCAGACTGCGGTGCTCATTCCCCAAGGTAATGGCCTTGTCAACCAGAGTTTTGAAATCTGGGAAAGTGTGTACAACCAGTTGGCATCTCAGTGCCGGTGCCAGGCCGTCCAAGAATTTTTCCATCCTCTTGTTCTCTGTCATGTGCTCGTCGTAGGCATAACGAGATAGCTGGGTAAATTGACCGTTGTATTCTGTTACGGACATGCCTCTCTGCTTGAGGTCATCAAATTCTCTTTTCTTGATCTTTATGATGCTCCTGGGGATGTGTGCCCCACGAAAGCCTTCCTTAAACTCCTCCCAGGTGATGTTGTGTTCACTGGGATGCATGTGTAGGAAGTTTTCCCACCATGCTGCAGCTGCTCTAGTGAGGTAGTGGGGTGCATAAAGCACCTTCTCATGATCTGAACACTGAGCAATAATCAGCTTTCTTTCGATGTCACGAAGCCAATCATCGGCTTCAAGTGGCCTATCAGTGTGAGCAAATGTTGGAGGGCGAGTCTTCTGTAATTCAGACAACTTGGAGTGTGGTTGATATGGCTCACGGTGGTTTCCCATATTGATGACGTGATTCATCATCTCTTGGTGTTACTGTTGGCTTTGTTCGAAAAGGCGGCACACTTGAGATAAGGCTGCTTCGTTGTCCTGTTGACTAGACTGTCCCTGAGTGAAGTTGTTGCTGGTCTGTGTTCCATAAACTTCTTCTGGTTGATTGGGCATGGAACGAGTCCACGGACGAGACATTTTCCACTCTGGGGTATTATTTAGCAAAACTCATGAGAAGAACTGTGTGGCACACGGAAAATCTTGCAAAGGCAAAAATTTAAAAGACCTCAAGATTTTTCAAGAACATAAACGATTTCGCACGGAGAAGGACTGCTCAACACAAATCTTACACGCGATACGCAAACATACGATACAGCACTCAGGATGTGCGTACACATTCCTGACATGTTATTTAGACTAGCACACTCCTCCGGAATGCAGCGCACACAACTACTACAAACTCAAGTACATGAAACATAACGTACATGCAGGCACAACGCGCGGCTACTAAGCGCACTCAGTCGGAGATGGTGAAGATTTCCTTCCCCCTGCCAAGGGTAAGACCCAGCGGTGCAGGAGACTCAACCTCCACCTCCTCCCTAGTAGGCTCCAGGCGCGTAGCACTGTGCTGAGGTGATGATGCGGGAGCGACAGGCGGCAGTGCAGGAGCGGCAGGCGGTGCAGCTATGACTGGAGTAGGAGCGATGACTCGATCGAACTCCTCAGTGGTAGGCAGACGGCGAGCAGTGGCCAAAATGGCCGGTGCATAAGATGCTGAGGACGAGACAAAAGTCAGAGGCGGTGCCATGTGGAGAAGCTCCTTCCTGCTGGCAGGACCGCCCCGAACTAAGTCCATGCGGGCAGCCACGAGATCGTCCACGAGGTTGTCGAAAGATTCCTCCAGAGCTTTGAGATACTCCACAACCATCTCGATGGCTTCATCTCGCTCTCCCCTATGGCAGGCGAATGCATAGTGACAGGTATATGGCACATGGCATGGGAGGTAGCGGTAGCGACGAGTCTTCATCATAGGAAGAATGTCCCGAAGGCGAGCTATCGCCTCACGGGCAGCCATCTGCATGGCATGCCTCTCCATAGGCATGGCCTTCCCAGAAAACGGAAGTGGCGAGACGCAGAGTGTCCTCCCTTGAATTGCACCACGGCCTGGTGCATAGACACGTCGTCGCTAAGCTTGTGCTGGTAAAGCGTGAACTCCGGACGAGTCGCTGGCCCGATCGCGAGCTTGGTGATGGAGACGAGGAGTTTGACAAACCCCTCGGGCACATTAGTGAACACCCGAGTCTCGCAGTTGCTGCCAGCCATCTACAAAAGTAGGCAAAAATTCTGAGTAGTCATGTCATAAATTTATGATGACCAACAGAAAATAGCTACAATTGCAAAATGCTGAAAAAGCGCTAAAGACGCTAATAACCGATTAGCGATCGCACCTAGTGGCTTCCTACAGTCAGCCTGGCTCTGATACCAAGCTTGTCACGACCGGTTTTCCAATAAAAATATTTATTGAGAAATCGATCCCTTTTACGGACCAGTAAAGAAGAATCCTTCTTACTGGTAGACAAAATCTTGATCACAGAGGAAAAATACCAGGAGTACTGAATTTAATACAAGGTTGAGCGGAGACTGCTCAACAATCTATTACAACACGCCAATAATACATAAAGGCGGATAGGGTGGCATAACTACTAACTCACGATAAAAGCGGTGGTGGATATATCACAGCGAAGTGGGTGATATGACTCCTGAAAACTAACAGCTCTTCAAGCGTCGGAGTGAGGCTCGAGGAGACTTATTGCGGGTGGCAGAAGCATATATGATACAAGTGACCAATATCCAGGATCGCACGGGACTGACTGGGATTCCTCTAGGCGTCGGACTCGCTATCAAACTCTTCATCCATGAGATCGCCTTCATCAACATCAGGCCAAATCAACAAGCCAGGTGAGTACTATGAAAGTACTCGCAAGACAGTTCGGACATAAGATATAACAAATGTAAACATGATGCATATGAACAGATCAACAAGCGCACTCAGATAATGAGATAATAACGCATGGGAAATAAAAGGGAAGTCGGGCGGTAGTCCTCCCGAAATCCCAAAGTAATACTGAGGGCCAATCGAGTGTCTGAAAGACTCCTCGGAGGGTAAAGGTAAAATAACAATGCCGCAGTCGGGCGTCAAGGCGACACCACATAAAGGGCTTATAATAAAATATAAATGACAGTGCATGCCACAGTCGGACGTCTGAGCGACATCACGTAAAGGGCTTATATCAAAAGTAATCAACAAGCGTGCCACAGTCGGACGTCTGAGCGACATCACATAAAGGGCTTATATCAAAAGTAAACAACAAGAGTGCCACAGTCGGACGTCTGAGCGACATCACATAAAGGGCTTATATCAAAAGTAAATAACAAGAGTGCCACAGTCGGACGTCTGAGTGACATCACATAAAGGGCTTATATCATAACTTAATAATTCAGTAGTTTAAGAATATGCATCATTACAAGTATGAGATAAATAAAAGGTTAGTCCATCCACAGGAATAACAATTAAACTGGGTTTACCACTCAAGCTTGTTCACCGGGGATTTACCACGAGGATTGACATAGATATAGACATACTGGCCATGGTCCTTGACCATAGATACGATGACTCGGAAGGAATTTGACTCTGCAGAGTTTGTACTTTAACCACAGCCAACGGATTTCAGTAGTCACGGGGACTAGTTCCGTTTACGGTGTTTTAGAAGAAACACATCTAACCAGTACACACCCATTCAACATTCCGAAGCCAGGAATCACCCTCGGCAACGTTCAAGAAAAACCTTGAGACGGGGAGGCTACAACCTCGCGTAGCATGGGATCAAATTCATATACGCGCGCTCTAAGGGGTGCCCCCCTGTCGGTCCCAACCGGAAACACCCATGCCCCCTGACCGGATGACTGGCTTTAATCCAGGGCCATGGAATCCTCATCCCGGCCCCTCTATTTGGTGTGTACACGGAAAGAGGTTAGCAACTTACTAAACCGTATTCTTGGCAGAAAACATGTGGCGGCACGGAAAGGGGAGGAACGATAACGTGACTCAGTCCACGTTAACGTCGGAGTTTGTCGGATATCGTAAGGCTGGCATGCTACAACAATACCACCTTACTGCCTTTTATGTCACCACATGGCTAGGCCATCACTCATCAGAGATCACAGTAACTTCGGAACACACGGATAGTTGCCTTACATGCAACGAGATACTCACCGGTGCTCATATGCCATGCACAACCATTCAAGCAAACATGCAAAACACCCGTCATATCAAAGGTTCAAACATGCTTGCCTGGTTCGGAGAAGTCAGAGTCTAGCACAGCGAAGTTCGCCTCTCCGTCACCTCTTCTGGAACCTACGGTATAGCGAAAACGTATACTAACGTGAAAATCAACGCGTGCACAAAATTTGTTCCAAAAAATTTCCAAATAAATACTATACAAAACTAGACAGAAATACAAGACTGACAGAAAAAGAATCACTCAAAAATCATCTTTTGTTAAAAAGTTATAAGGGTTTTAGTCCAGGGACTAATCTGTGATGAAACAGAAAAGATCCAGGGACTTAACTGGGAAAACAGAAAACGGTTCGGAGTAAAAGACGTCAGCCCAAAGAGAAAACGTATTTGCCCGAAGGCGCCAACAGAAAACGGTTCGAGGGGGAAGAAGAATAGAGGCTGACGGGGGGGTCCACACGTCAGGTTTGAAAACCTCGCCGGCGCCCGAAGACTGCGGTGGTCGCCGGCGTTGAACCACGGCGAGGCAGGGAGATCGGAGTGTACCAAGAGGTTCAGTGCGTCCTTCCGCGTCGGTGGGTGGTGGACTTGACCGACGGAGAGCACCACGTCGACGGTGACACTTTCTCCGGCGGACGGCGGCTCGGGCGATGGTGGAGAACTCCGGTGGGTGCTGCAAACTTCAAATTGAAGCGCGGGTCAGCAGAGTGGATGCACTAGAAGGCTACTGGCAAGAGTTGAGGGGTGGAGGTGCACGCACGGGAGCGAATCGAGTTGGGTCCCATGGCGGGTCGAGGCGGCCGTAGTTGGGGAAGAAGGTTCCCTCGGGGCTCTTCCAGTGGCTTGGCGTGGTATTGGAGGTGTGCAGAGGTGGTGTGGGTTCGGGTTCGAGCTCGGGGCCTCTATTTATAGGCGATTCGAGGGGGTGGCCGTGAACGGGAAATCTCCGGCGAGCGATTACGGCGAGGCAGTGGTTGAGCAGGGAGTTTAAGTGGCCAAGCAGCATCAGGGAGGTTCACTGGTGCCGTTCCACTGCTAACCTTGGTCGGGCTTGGCGTAATGGCGTCGGTCCTCGACGGGGCGGCCGTACGGGAACGGCGGCGGCAGAGAGCGCGCTCCGCGCCTAGCAGTTCACGACGAGGGTGGCAGCGCGCACGGGGGAGTGGATGGCCACGCGGCGGCCTCCGGTGGCTTGGGCGGCGCTGGACGGCGCCGTCTACGCTGCGCCCCTCTCTAGCGGCCGCAAAGCCGCCGCTGCCGTCGCTCACGGGGTGGCGCACCTCCTCCTGCTCGTCGCCGACGCCCGCAACCTTCCAGGCGTTCGTGGGGCGCCAGGGACAAGAAGGAGGGGACGGGGAGCAAGGCGCCACCGCGGCACTGGCGAGATCGACGTCGGGCTCTGAAGAAAACGACAGCAACTCTGAAACTGTTTATCTGAATTTACTGAACATGATAGCAACAGTGTCCAGCAGGTGTTCGATGAAATGATTTGGCAGGGAGAAAAAAATTTCTGGAGCTGGGACTTGGTGAGGTGACCTCTCAATGCACCCAGAGGCTGCCTGAATTTTCTCATATTTTTAGGAGAAGAATTCAAATGAATTTCATCAAATTTGGCAAATGAGGTCCAAACTTGCAGCAAGTGTAGTTTGAAATATTTGAACTGTAGACCAGTGGATCTTCATGGATCCTGGTTGAGGGCTCAAAGGACTAGCTAGGGAAATTTGTTTGGAGGCAAAATTCAAAGCAGAAAGGGTAGCTCCTTTGTAAATCTCCAAGCATCAAGATAGAAGGCAGAAATTGTTTTTGATGAGAAGTAAATGGAAACAAAAATATGGAGAGGTTCAACTTGCTGGATTTGAAGAATAACTTGATCCAAAGATGGGGAAAGGTTTATGGAAGTGGATTTCCACTTAGGTCATGGCAAGAGGGATTTTGAAAAGGGAGAAAGGAATCATTCCAAATGCCATAGAGCTATTTAAAAGGATTCTTCAAAAGAAATTTTCCCAAGTGAAAAGCATTTGGTTTTGAGTCCAAATATAAAGGGCAAACCTCCAAGACCAAGAACCATGTCTTGGGTGAATCCAAGACAAAACACTTGCCATAAAAGAAAATATTTTGAGAGGGAGAGTTCTTTAGAAGAAAATTTAAATACCCTCCTCAAATAAAATAAAATAAAGTTTGAAAAATCCAATTAAAAAAATTTTGGGTGTCACAGAACCGTTCCTGCAGTTAGTGCCAACATATCTAGCAAATACTTCACCATTCTGATTTTTGAACAGTTTATAGTTGGAGTCAAATGACTCATCAGAAGAATGAGGAGATTCACATGTAAAGCTAGATAGATTAGATGGATCTACTGGAGGTCCCTTTGCATCAACCCACGAGGTTTTGGGGTACTGCTCAGGCTCCCAATATGTTCCATCAGCATTGATTTTCCTCTCAAAGGCAATACCCTCTTTCCTAGGGTTCTTGTTGAGGATCTGCTTTTTAAGCACATCACAAAGAGTCTGATGCCCTTTGAGGCTTTTGTACATGCCTGTCATATACAATTCCTTCAGCCCTGCATCATCAGTGATACTAGCAATGTCCTCAGTTGAGGAATTAGTGACAGCAGAGACAGGTGAAGAATTTGTAGCAGAAGAAGCATTTGAACATTCAGGTGAAGAATTAGCAGTTTAACGTTCAATGCACTTCAAACATGGAGGAATGAATTCTTCCTGGGTAGCGCTGATATGTTGAGCAAGTAATGAATCGCGCTCCTTCTGAGATCTTCATAACTCTCCCTTAACTTTTCAAGATCTTGCTTTCTTTGAAGAAATTCATAAGAAATCTTCTCATGATCAGATAAAAGAGTGTTATAATGACTTTGAAGGTTGTCAAACTTGGACTGAAGTGTCTGAAGATTTCCAGTCAAAGTTTTAGTGCGATCCATTTCTTCACCTAACATATCATCACTTTTGTCTAGCATGTTTTGAACCTTTTCAAAAGCCTTTTGTTGTTTCACAGCAATCTTAGCAAGTTTAGAATAGCTGGGCTTGAGGTTTTCATCAGATTCATCCTCACTTGATTCAGAGGAGGGATATTTGAGTACCTTGGCAACCTTTGCCATGAAGCAATAGGTGGGAGCGTAGTCATCATTGCCTTCATTAGCCTTGTTGGTGAAGCCATTTTCTTCAGAGTCGAAGATGGGCTTGCTGACGAATGCAGTAGCGAGAGCTAGGCTCGCCACACCGTACTCATACTCCTCAGATGCCTCCTCTTCCTCATGTTCCTCAGATTCAGCCTCAGAGTCCATTTCCTTGCCAATGAATGCTCGAGCCTTCTTGGAGCTACTCTTCTTGTGAGATGAAGACTTCGAGGATTTTTATGATGAAGACTTTGAAGATTTCTTCTTCTTCTTTACGTCATCAGAACTATAATCCTTGTATTTCTTCTTCTTCGATTCCTTTTCCCACTGAGGAAAATCTTGAATGTAGTGACCAGGTTTCTTGCATTTGTGGCATAGCCTCTTCTTGTAGTCACTGGATGAGGAATCATTGCTTCTTGAGGATTTTCCAAAATGACCACGTCTAGAGAACTTCTGGAATTTCTTCACGAGCAGTGCTAGCTCCTGGCTTAGTTCTTCAGGATCACCAAGGCTACTACCAGAATCTTCACCTTCAGATTCAGAGACAGCCTTGGCCTTCAGGGCACGTGATCTGCCATAGCTCGAACCATAGAGATCTCTCTTCTCAGCAAGCTGGAACTCATAAGTGTTTAGCCTCTCGAGGATATCAGCGGGATCAAGTGACTTGTAATCTCCACGTTCTTGTATCATCAGTGCTAGAGTATCAAATGAGGAATCAAGCGACCTCAGCAATTTCTTCACCACCTCATGGTCGGTGCTGTCAGTGGCACCAAGTGCTTGAAGCTCATTTGAGATGTCAGTGTGGCGATCGAAGGTTTGCTGAACATTTTCATTGTCGAGTCTTTTGAAGCGGTTGAAGAGATTGCGAAGAACGTCAACTCGAGAGTCACGTTGAGTTGAGACTCCTTCATTGACCTTGGACAGCCTATCCCAGATAAGCTTAGCAGTTTCCAAAGCACTCACTCTTCCATACTGCCCTTTGCTCAGATGGCCACATATGATGTTCTTCGCTTGTGAATCGAGTGGCTTGAATCTCTTCACATCAGTAGCGTTTAGAGAAGGTGAGACTAAGGGAACACCATTTTCCACAACATACCAGAGATCTTTATCAATTGCCTCAAGATGCATTCGCATCTTATTCTTCCAGTAGGGGTAGTTCGTCCCATCGAAGGTAGGACACCCAGCAGAGACCTTGATCATACCTGCGGTCGACATAACTAAAACTCTAGGCGGTTGAACCAAAAT
This sequence comes from Aegilops tauschii subsp. strangulata, assembly GCF_002575655.3. Taxonomy (NCBI): domain Eukaryota; kingdom Viridiplantae; phylum Streptophyta; class Magnoliopsida; order Poales; family Poaceae; genus Aegilops; species Aegilops tauschii. Next base: position 427,025,278 of record NC_053035.3, read on the forward strand.
CACATAGAACAAGGGAGTACCTTGCTCTGATACCAATTGAAAGTGCATTAAGTCGACTAGAGGGGGGTGAATAGGCGATTTTTATGAATTCTTCACTGAGGAATTTCAGGGTGAGGAAATTCCTAAGCGAAGAACTACTTGCAGCGGAATAAGTACTCAAATGTAAACATCACAGAACATAAGCATGGTCATCATGATGAAATGAAGACAAGCACAGAGTACAGAAAGCGTAAACACAGGATAACATAGGATAAAGACAAATAGACTGAATAAATTGAACTGAAGAAATTGAGAAAGTCTTCAGTCAAAATCTTCAAACAGATATGAACAAGCACACAACACAGTTACGAGGAAATGAAAGAGTTGAGGAAATAGAACCAGTAAGTTTGGTGAAGACAATGATTTGGTAGACCAGTTCCAACTGTTGTGTCTGTTGTACGTCTGGTTGGAGCGGCTAGGTATTTAAACCTGAGGACACACAGTCCTCACCGTATTCTCCTTGAGCTAAGGTCACACAGAACTCGCTCAATCAATCGTGGTAAGTCTTCAGGTGACTTCCAAACCTTCACAAACTCGGTCACTCGGCGATCCACAATCTCCTCTTGGATGCTCTAGACCATGACGCCTAACCGTCTGGAAGAAGCACAGTCTTCAAAGGTAACAAGCGTCGGATCTATGCAAGATCAATCTCTTCAGTGATGCTCAATCACTTTGGGTTTGTAGGTGTTTGGGTTTGGGTTTCCTCACTTGATGATTTTCACTCAAAGTCCTCGGAGGATGGGATGCTCTCAAATGACAAGTGTCAGTTTCTCTCGGAGCAGCCAACCAGCTAGTGGTTGTAGGGGGCGGCTATTTATAGCCTAGGGAGCAGCCCGACATGATAAGACATAAATGCCCTTCAATGATATGACCGTTAGGTGGGTAGATATTTTGGGACAGCTGGCGCATAGCACAACAATGGTCGGAATTTTGAGTATCAAATTCCTCAGGGCTATCATGTTCCTCACTGTGTAGGCAATCCGCACTGGCGAATTCCTAACTCCTCAGTCAGAACAAATTCCTTAGAGACCAGAAGAACTTCGTCTCTGTCACTGAAGAAAATGACTGAACTGTATGAGACTTCCAATGGCTTCACTCGAAGGGATTGCTAGGTGTAGGATTTGAGTTGAGCATCACTTGGAAAATTTTCCTTAGTATTTCCTCGACCCCCTTTAACAGTACGGTGTTTCCTATGACTCAAGAAAGAGAAAATGAAACTACGAAAACAAAAGTCTTCACGCTTCATGTTCCTCGAATGAATACCAAGTCTTCAAGGTCACACCAATTTCTTCACTTTCAAAGTCTTCAGAAATCCAAAGTCTTCAGTCAAAGACATTCATTTTTAGGGGTCGACTTTCACTGTAAATACCAAACTCCTCATAGACTTATAGACCTGTGTACACTCATAAACACATTAGTCCCTTAACCTATAAGTCTTCAATACACCAAAATCACTAAGGGGCACTAGATGCACTTACATATATAATAGCATGGAACAATCAAAAATTACAGATACGTTGGAGACGTATCACCTGCCCACGTATATAAAGGAGGGAGAGGAGGAGGCCGGCCACCATGGGCGTGCCAAGGAGAGGGGAGTCCTACTAGGACTCCGGTCCTACTAGGATTCGCCCCCCCCCCCTTCTTCCTTCTCATGGAGGGGGGAAGAGGGAAGGGAGAGGGAAGAGGAGAAGGAAAGGGGGGTGCGCCCCCTCCCCTAGTCCAATTCAGACTCCCTATGGGAGGGGGGCGCGGCCACCCCTTGTGGGCTACCTTCCCTCTCCCCTATGGCCCATGTAGGCCCATTAGTTTCCCCCGGGGGTTCCGGTAACCCCTTTAATACTCCAATAAATATCCGAAACGTGCCGAAACCATTCCGGTGTCCAAATACTATCGTCTATTTCGAGACTCCTCGTCATGCCCGTGATCTCATCCGGGACTCCGAACAATCTTCGGTCACCAAAACACATAACTCATAATACAAATCATCATCGAACGTTAAGCGTGCGGACCCTACGGGTTCGAGAACTATGTAGACATGACCGAGACACATCTCCGATCAATAACCAACAGCGGAACCTGGATGCTCATATTGGTTCCTACATATTCTACGAAGATCTTTATCGGTCAAACCGCAATGGCAACATACGTCATTCCCTTTGTCATCGGTATGTTACTTGCCCGAGATTCAATCGTCGGTATCATCATACCTAGTTCAATCTCGTTACTGGGAAGTCTCTTTACTCGTTCCGTAACGCATCATCCCGTAACTAACTCATTAGTCACATTGCTTGCAAGGCTTATAGTGATGTGCATTCGCGAGAAGGGCCCAGAGATACCTCTCCGATACTCAGAGTGACAAATCCTAATCTCGATCTATGCCAACCCAACAAACACCTCGGAGACACCTGTAGAGCATCTTTATAATCACCCAGATACGTTGTGACGTTTGATAGCACACAAGGTGTTCCTCCGGCATTCGGGAGTTGCATAATCTCATAGTCAAAGGAATATGTATAAGTCATTAAGAAAGCAATAGCAATAAAACTTAACAATCATTATGCTAAGCTAATGGATGGGTCTTGTCCATCACATCATTCTCCAATGATGTGATCCCATTCATCAAATGACAACACATGTCTATGGTCAGGAAACTTAACCATCTTTGATCAACAAGCTAGTCAAGTAGAGGCATACTAGGGACACTCTGTTTGTCTATGTATTCACACATGTATCAAGTTTCCGGTTAATACAATTCTAGCATGAATAATAAATATTTATCAGGATATAAGGAAATATAAATAACAACTTTATTATTGCCTCTAGGGCATATTTCCTTCAGTGTAGGCACAAGACGAATCGGTGCCCCTCGAAGCCTATCGAAGACGGCGGTTTTCTATGTTTCTTTTCCATAGTTTTGAGTCATAGGAAAGCTGTACTATTAAGAGGGGGTCCGCTTCGGAAAGGTTAGGGTGGAATCAACACATACACATTTGTTCCTTTGCACCACCTTTCCTTCGCTTTATTGGAGCACCGCCCGTTTACCCTTGTCTCTGCGAAATGAAGGCTTCCAAATGCTAGAGTATCTGTGGTGTGCGGTAGTACTGCTCAAGGGAGCAGTAGTATCGCTCAAGGGAGCGGTAGTATCGCAGGGACCAGCGATAGTACCGCTCTAGGTGAGCGGTAGTACCGCTGCCTCTGGCCCTGACATTGGCGCAAGCGGAAGTAGGCGCGGAAGTAATTTTTTTACTTCCGCCCCTACGCGGTAGTACCGCTCCCTGCGAGCGGTAGTACCGTGCCGGATTTTCACACAGTCCTAAACTCAGCGAAAGTAGTCACAGACGTAATTTATTTAGTCTGTGCTTTTCCCAGCCCAGTAGAGCCCTGCCTTGCGGTGGTACCGCAGGGGCGCGTGGTAGTACCGCTCCGATGGTTCTACTGCTCGTTGCTATGCGCAACAGGGCCTCGTCTGGTCATTACCGCGCAAGCGGTAGTACCGCACCATCCAGCGCAAGCGTGTGCGGTAGTACCGCATGTCACGGGCTGAGTGAGGGGGTAACGGTTGGATCTTTTCCCCCACTATATAAAGGGGGTCTTCTTCCCCAAGAATACTACCTATTCCCTCCCCATGCTCCATTGTTGCTCAAAGCTCCATTTTCGCCCGATCTCTCTCCCTAGCAAATCAAACTTGTTGATTTTTCTAGGGATTGGTTGAGAAGGCCCCGATCTACACTTCCACCAACAGAAATTTGATTCCCCCCACTAATCCCTTGCGGATCTTGTTACTCTTGGGTGTTTGAGCACCCTAGACAGTTGAGGTCACCTCGGAGCCATATCCATTGTGGTGAAGCTTCGTGGTGTCGTTGGGAGCCTCCAATTAAGTTGTGGAGATAGCCCCAACCTTGTTTGTAAAGGTTCGGTCGCCGACTCCAAGGGCACCAATAGTGGAATCACGGCATCTCGCATTGTGTGAGGGCGTGAAGACAATACAGTGGCCCTAGTGGCTTCTTGGGGAGCATTGTGCCTCCACACCGCTCCAACGGAGACGTACTTCCTCTCAAAGGGAAGGAACTTCGGTAACACATCCTCGTCTCCACCGGTTCCACTCTTGGTTATCTCTTACCTTTACTTGTGCAAGCTTATATTGTGTTGTATCCCTTGTTTGCTTGTGTGCTTGTTGTTGTTGCATCATATAGGTTGCTCACCTAGTTGCATATCTAGACAACCTATTTGATGCTAAGTTTAATTTGGTAAATAAAAGCTAAAAATTGTCAGTTGCCTATTCACCCTCCCCCTCTAGTTAACCATATCGATCCTTTCAACTATATACATGCAATACTGTGTGGAGAATAAAAATTCCTTTTCTCATCTACCAAAGAACAGGGTAGTTGTGTATTATTACTTGGCTCCTAGGTGTAGATACACCTATTATGAAATATGTATAAAAACCACATTTTAAAATGGAAAAAATTTCAAGAAAAAACCCGCGTGTACATCCGGACATCCTATGTTCGCACACAAAAATTCTGTGAAAAATGACATTTTTGTGGCATGTATAAAACAGATAAAGAAAATGCCTCCCGAATAGCTGTAATCAAGCATCGAAAATTGTCTTTTTTTACACAAGCCACGAAAAATGTCCTTTTTCATCGAAACTTGATGCATGCACATATAATGTCTTGATTTGCACGCGGGTTTTTTCTCGAAATTTATAACTTTTTAAAATGTGTATTTAGACAATGGGTGCATATACACCTATGAGCCAAAGTGAATTTCTCGTATTACTATTGCTAGAGAAACTGAATATGCTACTAATGAATTTTATGAAATGTTCCATTTGCCTATTTCCTCTATTGCTGTTAAGCAAAGCATCCAACTACAGGTTCTTCTCAATAATATTTCTGGCAATACCTCTTCTGACATTTGGAAATTTCTTTGGTCCACCAGCAAATATTCAACCAAAAGGATCTACTTGGAGTTATCTAGTAATCCCGTTGATGCCACTAAACCATTCAAATGGATATGGACGTATGCATGTCTACCAAAGCATAAATTTTTCTTTTGGCTCCTAATACAGGACAGGTTAAATAGTAGAGATATGCTTACAAGGAAGAATATCTTTATATAGAATCCCATATGTGTACTGTGTGATCAGGAGCCTAAGGGCATGCACAATGGTGCTATCTTAGGAGTTCCATGTAGGATAAATGCTGAGGTGGAGGAGAGCGAAATCATAAGAAAAGGTTTGTCTTCTCTTATTTAAGAGATGATCTCTTAGCACAATATGTCTCACAATATTTTTAGGAATAACAAGTTATTGAAGATAAGGCTAAGATATAACCCCCTGTAGACAGTCATATCTAAATTACATGCAAGACTTAAGGTAAGACTGTCTTATCAACCATTGTACATGCCCTAATGAGGACCACATCCACTTATTTTTCTCATGCGAATTCAGCCAAAACTTCTGGTACTCATTGGGTATTGTATGCAATATTTGTCTTCATACCATGGACATGCTAATTGAGGCAAAATAGAGAATGAAGCCATAATGTTTCAAGGAGTGTCTCATGGTTGGGTGCTGGAGCATTCAGACCCACAGAAATGACATAATATTTGATTAGCAGCTAAGGAATCTGAATCAATGTATTTTCACCTTTAAAGCCCACTTTGCCATGATAATCAAGAAGGCTAAACCTAGTTTGAAAGAGGGTATGCAGTCTTGGCTAGACTACTTGTAAAACGTGATATATATTCTCACCATGTAACATTCATGTACATATCCCCAGTATATAATGAAAAAAAGTTACAGTAGGGACCTTCCCTACAGTTTTTGCAAATAAATGCTTTGGACAAACAAAATAAAATTCAGTCCTCCAAAATGCCTAAAAAACTGTCTTTTTGAGCAACAATTTTGTTTTCCCCTTAGAGCATTAGGAATGTTTTTCCTTCATGAAAATTTGGATGGAGCATCGAACATTCAACAATTCTTGCCGATTTTTTTTCATTTTTTCATTTCCTTTACTTTTTTATTTGACTATTTAAAAGGATACATGTGACCTCGGTAGTAGAAACTTTCATGTGTGTTGACTTCTACTTTGCTTGCGCGAAGGGGGGGGTGTGCTCACTGGCAGGACATGCGCTCTAGGCAATTATTATTTGCAGCTTGTAGGATACGATCTCGGCAGATCTCTCCATAGGATACCCTGGCCATGCGAGTAGACCGGACGAGAAAGAGAGCGGGTCAAGCATGCATAGAGGACCAGAATGGGTGCACCGGAGATGAATTTTTTTTACCTAGGTTCAGGCAACAGACCCTACATCCTACATGTCTGGTCTTTATTGATATTAAAATTATCTCTTATGAGAGGTTGGATCTCAAGGATCCGGTGGGTTATGAGGTCCCGACTTCCAAGGCCCCACCTCCCGTTATATAAGTGTAAATGTGGTAGGTTTACAAGAGTCCAGGTCGGATTACATGGCTTGAGACCCGTGTAAGATATATGTACTGTATTACAAGTAAGAAGACATTTGTACACTAGAGGCCTGTAAGCCGGACGACAAGCCACGCCAGGGAGCGGCCTGGGCGCATTGCCGCCCTGCTCGGGCTGAATTCCAGTGGCTTATGGTACCCCCTATTACAGGAAACCGCCACCGCTGTCTATGATAAATTGCCACAGCTTTGCGCAGGTGAGTGAGCGAACTTGAGATGGGCCGACCAAAGAGGCAGCTATATGCCAGAAAAATTCCAATTTGGGAGTTTCTAGAAGATTCTGGTCTAGTTTTTATTTTCTTTTTTCTCTGTTTTTGTTGGTTTCTTCATGGTTAGTTGTGTCCTTTTTTATTTTACTTTTCATTTATACAGGTTTCTTCAGCTTCTTCTTAAAAAAATCAGAACTTTGAAAAATTATTCAAAAACACCAACAAAATTGTCATTTCCTAAAAAATTTGGGTTCATATTTTTTTCTTAAATTTAAAATTTGTCTAGAATTTTATAATTCTTCTAAACTTTCAAATGATGTGTTGAATTACAAAATATATTCATGTTGTCAAAAGATGTTCAAGTTTTTTTGGGGTTTTTTTTCACATTTTCAGAAAAATGTTTGGATTTCCAAATTCTTTCCCAATTTTAAAATTTGTTCACATTTAAAATTCCAACAAATACCAAAATATGATTGGAATTACTGAAAATATTCGTCTTTGTCAAAAATTGTTCATTTTTTCAAAAAAAATCTCAACTATTAAAAAAAAGTTTCACTTCTTAAAATTATTCCTTTTCTGTTTTGAAACCGAATAAAAACAAACAAACAAATGCTTGTTGTAATAACTGGTTCTCTACAATGAAACTTGCAAGCTTGAGTGCACCTGTGCTACAGTGTGTTCGGTAACTGCAGTGCCACCGCTCACGACAGTGGGTTGGCCGGGTTAGGAGCGTCCTTATGCGAAGCGTTGGCTGTTTAACGCACACGCTCCTTATAGTATCATTTTAGCTGTTCGAACTCCCTCCTTCGGTCGTTTGATTCACTTCGGTCAGCCCATTTGGCGTATTTTCGAGCGAAAGCTCTATTTCGGTTTTTGGAAGCTTCCAGAAGCTTTCCAGGCCATATTTGCGAAGCTTCAAGAAGTTTTTTGTCCGGGGTTTTTCCTATATGTTTTTTGCTAGTTTTGTTTTCCCCTTCTCAGGTTTTCACTCGGGTTTTATATTTTTCTTCGTTTTTTTTCGTTTTTTATTTTCTTTTTTTCTTTTTCTTTTTCTTTTCTCAAGTTCATATTTTTTTTCAAATCCATGTACTTTTTCACATCCGCGAAAATTTTCAAATGCACGAACCTTTTTGAAATGCACATCTTTTTCAAATCCATGAATATTTTTTGAATGCCTGGACTTTTTAAAAATCCATGAACTTTAGTTTTCAAACCCCAGTTCGCATAATTGTTTTTTCATACCCGAGAACATATTTTGAACCCCTGAACTTTTTAGAATTCATGAACTATTTCTCAATTCCACGAGTGTTTTTGTTCTTGAATTCCTTTTTTTTTTAAATCAATTTTTTGAAAAGGTCAAGGGTCATCGGTTGACAGGTCAACAACTGACCAAACGGCCAGAAAACCGGCACGTTGTGAGTGAGCATCTTGGTTTGCTGTTGGGCCGGCCCATGAGGCCGGGCGCATGAGCGCCAGGTACATAACTGGCTTTATAAACGCTGAGCAGGCGTCCCACGCAACACGTATCAATAGGTCTCTTTGTGGGAAAATCCTATTGGACGCACATTGCGTCAAACTGCCGGCACTTCGCACACGCGAGTGACGGAGCAGCGACGCGATGGGCCGGCCCATTGCACCTACAACGACAGCCGGTTTTTGGAACCTTCTAGAAGGTTCCTTGAACCTTTTTTTGTTTCTTTTACCGGTTTTACTGTTTCTTTTTTTGGTTTCTTTTTCTACTTCCTTCTTTCTTTTCTTTTTTTCGTTTTCGTTTTCTAGTTCTTTTTTTAAGGTTATTTTATCTTCTTAAACTAAGTACATATTCAGATTTTGTTCTTAATTTTCGAAAAATGCTCCTGCTTTTAAAAAACTTCCAAATTTTCAAAAACTTGTGGTTTTCGAAAATTGTTCATAAATTCAAAAAATGTTCAAGATTTTCCAAAATGTTCTTGTTTTTAAAAACTATTGCGAAAGCTTTTGTTCAAAATTTTCACAACTTTTCAAAAAATGTTCAAGCGTTGAGAAAATATTCCTGTTTTCAAAAATTGTTCGCCAGTTGCAAAAAATGTTCATGTTTTCATTTTCTCCGGAGTTTCAAAAACTGTCCCAGTTTCATAAATTGTTCACAAGTTTCACAAAATGTCCGTGTCTTCAAATTTTGTTCAGGAGTTTCAAAATATGTTCGCTTCTCCAAATTTGTAATGGAATTTGGAAATATGTTCCCTTTTCAAGAAATTTTCATGATTCCATGCAATGATCCTGTTTTTGAAAATGTTATAGTTTTTTTAAAATTTGTTCAGAAATTTTGCAAAATGTTTCTGTTTTCTAAATTTTCCAAAAATGCAAACATGTTCATGTTTTCAGAAATTGTTCGTAAATAAATAATGTTCGGGGAATTTGATAAAATTTCTCATTTTCAATAGTTGTTCGTAATTTCGAAAAATGTTCACGTTTTCAAAATATGTCCTTTGTTTCTTTTTCGTTTTTACTTTTCTTTATTTTTTTTTGTTATTTTTCTTGTTTCTTTTGTTTAAAATTTTCAAATATTTGTTCTCAATTTAAAAAATATTCTCATGTTCAAAATTTTAAAAAATAATTTGTTTCAATTCTGGAATTTTAAAATGTTCTTGTTTACAATTTCAGAAAATTGCTAGTAATTTTTAAAAATGTTATAGTTTTCAAAATATGTTGATGATTTCAAAAAAAGATTTCATGGATTTCAAATAAATATTTCATGTTTGTCTTTTTTAAAAATGCATTAGCTACAGTAAGTACTCCTACAGTACCTACAACATGTTCATACGGGTACATAGTTCTTAAAAGACGGCGCTGCTTATATGTCACCAAAACATTGATTGGTCTGTTGACTCTCGTCACGTACACAACAGCGGAGGTCCAGGGTTCGATTCCCAGTAAGCGGGCGCATTTACCTTTTTTTATTTTTCAATTCCGTGATACACTGCACGTCGCGGCCCAGTCAGCCCGCGAACGAACTCCCCTGTGCGAAACCCCAACTAGTTGACGCAGAATGCGTCCCATAGGACCTCCCCTTTTTGTGTGCTACACGTGTCAATAGGTGTGCTCTGCGTCTACTCATTTGCTAGGTCTGGCCCAGTAGTAATACACTGCAGGCAAGGCATGGTTAGGACTCGCCAAAAGCGAGAAATAGTAGCACCAATTGTTTATTGCGGGTGCCGCGTTGCACCGCTCACATGGGCTAACCCATTAGCGCGTGGATGCATGTGTATGTTCCTTTGCTAAAAGGACATGTAACGTATAAATCACTAGTTAAGGGGTACCCTTCACAAAGGTCACCTCATCTTCTCATACTCTGACAAGTGGCGCACTTACCTTTTTTTATTTTTCAATTCCGTGATACACTGCACGTCGCGGCCCAGTCAGCCCGCGAACGAACTCCCCTGTGCGAAACCCCAACTAGTTGACGCAGAATGCGTCCCATAGGACCTCCCCTTTTTGTGTGCTACACGTGTCAATAGGTGTGCTCTGCGTCTACTCATTTGCTAGGTCTGGCCCAGTAGTAATACACTGCAGGCAAGGCATGGTTAGGACTCGCCAAAAGCGAGAAATAGTAGCACCAATTGTTTATTGCGGGTGCCGCGTTGCACCGCTCACATGGGCTAACCCATTAGCGCGTGGATGCATGTGTATGTTCCTTTGCTAAAAGGACATGTAACGTATAAATCACTAGTTAAGGGGTACCCTTCACAAAGGTCACCTCATCTTCTCATACTCTGACAAGTGGCGCACTGCTTGTTCGTCACTTGTCGCAACTTGGCTATTTTTTTTCTTTTTTCGTGTAATATTGAAAATATTTTATCTCTTGAACCGGGCGTCCAAAACCCTTTTCACGATTGGTTTTTCACGTCGAGATCTTTGAAACCAGATCTCATGTTAATAGTTTTTATGATCTTTTTTAGAAAAAAAGGAAAAAAAACAAACGTAAAAAATGAAAACCAAAAAACCAGAAAAACACATTAAAACCCCCAAACAAAATCCAAATGGAGCACTCAGCACGCGACACATAACGGCGGCTGCACGCACCACTTGCAGTGCTCCCAAGACACAAATGTGTCCATTATGGGAGACCCACAAGGGGTAATCCTTAGTTAGTTGCTTTTTAAAATTAGGTGAATATTTTCTGAAAGGCATGAACATTTTATAAATGTACACCAACATTTTACGAGAAGGTGTGAACAATATTTAAAGACATAAATATGCTATTGGTTACTAAACACTCGTGAGATGTGCAATTTGATTGCTCATCTCACGGAATGGGAAGAACTGGTCACTGCAGTCAATTTTATGAGCATATTGCTCACTTTTGACGTTCTCTGCCGTAACAAACGCGTACGTGGCCTGCTAACTAGGATCCCGGCCTACAGCCGATCGGTTTAGGCGCGAAAATAACCCATGTGAGTGCATTATGAGGATGGTATTTTTGCAATGCGTCCCTTGCAGTAATTTGTAGTTTCTTTTTTTTCTGCAAAAAGCGACCGAAATGGTCAAAAGCCCCCAATGGCTAACCCTAAATCCCAAATCAATGGATCCCCAATTTTGAACTCCCTAGCTCTCTCCTGTCTTCTTCGGCCCCATCCCCACCCCACAAACAAGATGAATATTCATAAGAGAGTTAATCTTTTTAAATTTAGTTTTTTAAACCACTTATGTTTTTAAAGTGCATGTTTTTTTAAAATTGTAGGCACACTTTTAATTCAAAGTGTGTAAATGCATACATTCTTTTGGGAAATTAGATTAACATTTTTCTAAAAGGCATGTACACTTTTAAAGTGTCACCTAAAGAATATTGTCTATTTTAAGAATGCTCTAATATTTAAAAATGTTCAGGTTATTTGAAAAGTGCCACTAAGTTTTACAAGTATTTCTGTAATTGTGGAAAAAACCCTCAAACAGTTTCTACAAAAACATGTAATTAAGAAAACAGTACATTTTCTAAAAAATGTTCATATAATTTTGACCTTGTCTAATACTTGTTACAGAAAAATAATATAGAAAGTATTCACACATTTATTTTTAAAAAAGAAACGGAAAAAATAAAGATGGAGAGAAAAAAGCAAAGGAGCACTATAAGAAAAAAAATGATCGGTTTTCTGTTCACCGTTTTCATTTGTCTTTAGTGCTAGCTATCCTTTTCTTTTCGTTTCTGTTGAAATATCATGATTTTTAATCCATCTGGTTAACTGTATGGATACTTTTAGATGCATATTCAGTATTTTCTAAATAGACCAAAAACATTTTTAGATACACATTCAACATTTTGCAGTACACGTTGAACATTTTTTTAATAGATGTTCAACATTTTTTCAGATACACTTTCAGTATTTTAGTGCACATTTTGAAGGTTTTTTTAACATACGTTAAACAATTTTCAATACAAGTTGATCATTTTTTAATGCATGCTGAACATTGTTTTAAATATATGTTGATCATTTTCGAAGTGCAAAGTGAACATTTTATAAATATACGGTGAACATTGTTTTAATACATTGTGAACCGTTGTTATATGTCACGAATTTTTTTTGAAAAATTCTCAAATAATTGTTTAAACTTTGAACTTTTTTGTAAAATGCTCAAACAATTGTTTAAACTGTATGAACATTTTTTATTATTGTCATGAACAATTTTCTAAAGGCGTGAACATTTTAAATATGTCATGAACGTTTCTTTGAATGATATGAACATTTTCTTTAATGTCATGAACAATTTTTTTAATGGAAAAAGATTTGTTTGAAAATTTATTATTTTTCAAATTTGTAAACTATTTTTGAATGCATGCTGAATTTTTTTAATATATGTTGATCATTTTCGAAGTGCGAAGTGAACATTTTATAAATATACTGTGAACATTGTTTTAATACATTGTGAACCGTTGTTATATGTCATGATTTTTTTGAAAAATTCTCAAATAATTGTTTAAACTTTGAATTTTTTTGAAAAATTCTCAAACAGTTGTTTAAACTTTATGAACTTTTTTATTATAGTCATGAACAATTTTTTAAAGGTGTGAACATTTGAAAAATGTCATGAACGTTTTTTTGAATGATATGAACATTTTCTTTAATGTCATGAACAATTTTTTAAATGGAGAAGATTTATTTGAAAATTTAGTCTTTTTTCAAATTTCTAAACTATTTTTGAATTACACACAAGCTATCTTTTTAATGTATAAGTTGCATGTAGTAACGAATTTATAAGAGGAACAAGATTGCAGCACAGTGAGGCGAGACAACAGGCAAGCGACAAGCGTGGTGGTACGTGAGCGTGGTTAGCAGGCCGACCCAATAGACAAGGAGAGCGACGAGTGTGTAGACAACGCGAGGATAGCGCTTGCAGCCGCCAAACCTATCTACTACTGTTGAAGAAACCAACCTACTACTGGCCGGCCCATTCTAGGCGCCAATGTGGGGACTCACAGCCATATTCGGCTTATAGCCGTATGTAGCAGAAATTTCTGATGCTAAAAAAAGCAGAAATTTCTAATGGAGCTCGAGCTCCATGGAGCATGAAATTTTAAAAATAAATAAAAAATAAAAAAATTAGTTTCAATAACTTCTTAAAAGAAATACACGCATGCTTATGGATGTATACTACTTGTCTATAAACTTTCTTGACGAAATACATTGAGCTACACAAAAAAAAATGTATTTCTAGAAAATGTACTATTCACTAGTATAAAAGTACATGATTTTATTTTTTCTATGACCCACATGAAAAAATATTTTATAAAAAAATTACACACATCTAGTATACATCAATAAGTACTTGTGTATTTATTTTCAGATTTTATGAATTTTAAAAAATGAAAATAAAATTTTGAAAGTTTTGGGCAGCCGGGGTGATGAGTGGCTGCTCTGATATATATGCATACATCTTTTGTTTTAGCACCAGGCAGATACTTATTGGTGCACCATGCCTATGAGCTCACGATAAGTAGTAAAATCAGAAAATAAAATGAAAATAACATTCAAAAAATTCTGAATTACTTTTGGGTGCAAACATTTACAAAAGTTTTACGTGCTCACGAAATTTCATCTTGAAAAGACAACCATGGAAGTCATGCCAAAAAAAAATCAGCACTCCAAAATGCTTTTGAAAATAACACTTTTGGAGTATCATTTTTTTTGCGATGAATTCCAAGAATATGATTTCAAGATGAAATTTTGTGAGCACGTAAAACTTTTGCCATTGTTTTCACCAAAAAAATCAGATTTTTTTTCATTTTTAAATTTATTTCAGGTTTTACTGTTCACCGAGCTCATTTGAGCTCGAGCTCAAAAACTCCACTCCCTTCCTATGCATGTACTCCCTCCCTAAATAAATATAAGAGTCTTTAGATCACTACTTTTGTGATCTAAACGCTCTTATATTTTGTTACAGAGGGAGCACTACATTGTAGAAGGTGGGATCATTTTGCTTAATAAAATAAAAGGAGTGCCTCGAGCGAATTTAACTCACACAACTATGTCTCATTTACCTGACATAAGTTGTCATCATGCTAGCTGTCCTATATGAAAGCTGAATAAAACTGTTGCTTATTGATGATTTGGTGCGGCATACAAGAGTATATAAGAGGGTACAAACTGACTTGGGGTAGGGGTACAAAACTGACTTGGACTAGAAGTCGTATACCATAATGACTACTCTAACATCCCCCCGCAATATCAACGGCAGGCTCGACGACGTTGAGACTAAAACAGATATCTTGAAACGGCTTAGTAGGCAGTGCCTTGGTGAAAATGTCAGCAAACTGAGCCGTAGAGGGAACATGAAGCACCCGAACCTGACCAAGAGCAACCTTTTCACGAACAAAATGAATATCAATCTCAATATGCTTTGTGCGTCGGTGTTGAACTGGATTGCTGGTCATGTAGACTGCTGATATGTTGTCACAGTAGACAATAGTGGCCTGCTCAATAGGCCTATGTAGCTCGGAGAGTAACTGCCGAATCCAGATTGTATCTGCAACGGCATGTGCCACAGCGCGATACTCAGCCTCGGCCGACGAACGTGAGACTGTAACATGTCTTTTCGAAGACCAAGAAATCAAATTATTACCAAGAAAAACACAAAAACCGGAAGTGGACCTTCGAGTGTCAGGACAACCAGCCCAGTCTGCATCAGAGTATGCGGTAAGCGAGTTTGGAGAAGAATTATTGAGGTGGAGACCATGATTGAGAGTTCCTTTTAAATACCGAAGAATGCGTTTAACATGATTATAGTGAGGAACCCGGGGATCATGCATATAGAGACATGCTTGTTGAACAGCAAAAGAGATTTCAGGACGAGTAATGGTGAGATATTGGAGAGCACCTGTTAGGCTACGATAGAGAGTAGGATCGGAAAAGGGTTCACCGGTAGCCGAAATTTTAAAACTAGTATCGACAGGAGTGCGAGATGATTGACAGTCAAGCATACCAGCACGATTAAGAAGATCAAGAATATACTGGCGTTGGGAAAGAAAAAGGCTGGAGGAATCTCGAACAACAGCAATGCCTAAGAAATGATGAAGGAGTCCTAGGTCAGTCATAGAAAATTCAGATCTAAGAAGAGAGACAATATGATCTAAGAACTTTTGAGAGGAGGTGGTAAGAATGATATCATCTACATAGAGAAGTAAATAGGCAGTGTCAGAAGTTTGATGATACAAAAAAAGAGAGGTGTCGGAGAGAGATAGACTGAAGCCTATTGTTTGAATGAAGGAGGAGAAGCGTTGAAACCAAGCTCGTGGGGCGTGTTTAAGACCTTAGAGAGATTTCTGAAGAAGACATACATGAGTTGGAAAGGATGGATTTTCAAAACCCAGAGGTTGCTGGCAGTAGACAGTTTCTTGAAGGGAACCATGGAGGAAAGCATTTTTCACATCAAGTTGGTGAATGGGCCATGAAGAGGAGACAACAACACTAAGAACGGTGCGAATGGTGCTAGGTTTAACAACAGGAGAGAAGGTTTCTTCGTAATCAATTCCTTGTTGCTGAGAAAAGCCACGACAAACCCACCTGGCTTTATATCGTGAGAGGCTCCCATCGGAGTGGAACTTTTGGCGAAAAATCCATTTGCCAGAAACAATATTTGTATTGGGAGGACGAGGAACAAGTTGCCAGGTGTTGTTTTGAAGTAAAGCATTATATTCTTCTTGCACGGCAGCGGCCCAATTGGGATCAAGTAGAGCAGTTTTGTAATTCTTTGGAAGAGAAGTGAGAGATACGGAGGTATGAAGGTTTAGGCGGTCTTGGGGTTGATGAAATCCTGATTTGGCCCTAGTACGCATGCGATGATCATTAATCGGGGCTGCTGTAGGAATAGCACGAGGGGGTAAGGTGGGTACTGGTGAGTCCGGCGCAGCGGAAGAGTCGGACGAAGGAGTAGGGCTGGGTGGTGGAGTGGGAGCAGGGCTGGGTGGTGGAGTGGGAGGAGGGGCCGGGGGTGTTGGGGAGGGAGCAGGGGTCGGGGTGTTGGGGACGTCTCGGGTGGGGTGAGTGTATGGTTGGGATTTGCTATGGTGGGTGTTAATAGTGGTGGTGATAAGTTGTGTTCGGCAGGTAGGGGAGTATATAGTTGGAAAGGACGGGGAGAGGCGGTGTTTGCGGAGTTAGGGGTGTTGGATGGTGTAGTAGTGCGTTGTGAGAAAGGAAAAATGTGCTCAGCAAACGTGACATGACGAGAGACATGAACGTGTCCGGTGTGAAGGTCGAGACAGCGATAGCCTTTGTGCTCGTCAGAGAAGCCGAGAAAAGCACATGGGATAGAGCGTGGTGACAATTTATTTGCAGAAGTGGCGTAGGAATTGGGAAAACAGAGACAGCCGAAAACACGAACCGCGGAGTAGTCGGGGTGGGAAAGAAAGAGGGAATAATAGGGAGTAGTGTTGGGTTTAGTTTTAGAAGGTCGAATATTTAGAAGGAAGGTGGCCATGTGTAGGGCTTCAGCCCAAAACTTGGGAGGCATAGATGATTGAATGAGTAGAGTGCGAACTATATCATTGAGGGTGCGAAGAGAGCGTTCTGCTTTACCATTTTGAGGGGAGGTGTAGGGACATGAGAACCTAAGCAGGATGCCATGTTGTAAGAAGAAAGTACGATTTTTAATGTTATCAAACTCGCGACCATTATCACATTGGATAAAGTGAATTGGGAGGAAGAAGTGAACAGACACATAGCGTTGAAAATTAAGGAAAAGAGAATGGACCTCGGATTTGTTGCGTAGAGGAAAAGTCCAGACAAAGTGGGTGAAATCATCTAGGATAACAAGGTAGTATTTAAAACCCGAAACACTTGCAATGGGAGAGGTCCATAAATCACAATGTATTAATTCAAAGGGATAAGTGCTACAAGAACTAGAGGAACTAAAGGGAAGACGCACATGTTTGCCTAATTGACAAGACTCGCAAAACACAGAATTATGAGAGTCCCTATTACATGGTATGGTAAATTCACTAAGCATAGAAGCTAAGACGGCGGGGTTGGGATGGCCCAAGCGACGATGCCAAAGATCGACGGAGGCCAGCATGGATGTTGGAGGGGTGGCGGCAGGAACTCCATTAAGAGAATAAAGATCACCGGAGCTATTGAAGCGAGCGATCTCGGCCTTGGTCAGGTAATCCTTCACAGATAGACCAAAAGGGTCAAATTCAGCCGAAACTAGATTGTCGCAAGTAAATTGGCGAACAGAGATAAGATTTTTAATGAGGGCGGGTGCAACTAGAACATCGCGAAGTAAAAGAGGTTTGGTGGAAGAGGGAAGTTGAGCCTGACCAACACAATATATAGGAATAGATGATCCATCTCCAAGGATAATGGAAGGGAAAGGAGATTTAGTGCAAGAAGATAACCAATTACTAGATGCAGACATATGACTAGAGGCCCCTGAATCAAAGATCCAATACGTACCTGAGTTTCCTTGTGCAGCAAAGTTATTCATGGCATGGAGAAAGGCAGCTTGATCCCAGCTCGGCGTCGCAGGTGAGGGTGGCGTCGGAAGCAGTGCCGGCAGATACGATGGTGAAGGCAGTAGGGCCGGCTGGGGAGTGTAGTAGGCATTGGCCGGCTGTGGTGGGGGTGGCGTCGGGAGCAGGGCCGGCTGAGGTGTGTAGTAGGCGCCGCCGTCGGTGCTGTAATGACCATAAGGAGCATACGTTGGGGCGGCGTGATAGGCATTGGCCGGCTGTCGGGGGTTGAGAACCCCGGGAGCACCAGTAGGCGGCCGAAGGCCGGGTTGCCAGGCACCTGAGTATGCCGGCGGAGCACCGAGGGTGGACGGAGCGGACCAGGGCATGGGCCATGCTTGAACAAGCCCCGTCCAAGGATCATGAGGAGGCCGCCATGCAACCGCAGATGGAGCACTGGTGGGTGGTGCAGGACTCGGTGCTGGTGATGTCGTAGGCGGAACCGAACGAGTCGGCGGCGGCCTGTAGATAGGGTTTTTGCCGCGGTAGTTCGGACTAGGACGCCAGCCTGGGGGCGGTTCAACAGATGACGATGCGGACGGCCCGGCGGCAGGAGCCGGCCTGGAAGGCGGCGCTGGTGTAGACGACAGAGGAGGACAAGCCGCAGCATGAAAGACCTTGGGGCGAGAGTCCTTGCAAGCTTGTGTTTCCGCCGCGAGTTGTAGCAAGGAACGTACTTCAGTGAAGGTAGGAGGGGGCCGTATCATCGGTATGAACGAGGCTTGCTTGTCAAAGTCTTCGCTGAGGCCGACGACGACGATATTGATTAGCTGTGAGTCGCTAACTGTATCGCCGAGTTCGCGGAGCTCATCGCCAATGGTCTTAACGCGCTGGCAGAACAGGTTCACCGGGGCGTCTCCTTGCACCATATTGCGAAGCTCGGTGTGGAGAGCGTTTTTCCGAGCGTCGGTGTTGCTTTGGAAGAGCTGACGGAGGGAGTGCCAGATGTTGGCAGCGGTGGCGCCGTCGTGATCGAGCATGTTGAAGATCTCGGTGGTGATGCGGGTGTAGAACCACTGGACGATCGCGAGATCGTCTTTCAACCATTGCGGATCGTCGGGGCGGGGAAGACAGTTGGCGGCGACATGCGAGCGCAGGTTGCAGCGGCCGAGGTGGAGATCGAAGAGATGTCTCCAATGGTAGTAGTTGTGGGCGGCGAGATCAAGAACTATGGGGATGTAGGGGCTGACGTCGGAGATTGTGTCAGCAAGAGATATTGGTGCGGCGAGGATGGGTGCAGGGTAGTTTTGTGGAGCTATGGTGAGGGCCGAGAGAGAAGCGGCCGCGGCGTTGGCAGCCTTGGTGATGAGTGCGGCCCGGCGCTCGAAGTAGCCGGGCGGCGGCGGCGGTGGCGTTGGCGGAGCCATACCCTAAACCCTGGGACCGGTATCTGATACCATGAAAGCTGAATAAAACTGTTGCTTATTGATGATTTGGTGCGGCATACAAGAGTATATAAGAGGGTACAAACCGACTTGGAGTAGGGGTACAAAACTGACTTGGACTAGAAGTCGTATACCATAATGACTACTCTAACACTATACATGTGTCATGGCTTTCTAGTCAGCCCTGTTCGCTCCATCTCGTGACACGTATGATTGATGTACGTTGTTCTTTTTTCCTTTGTTTGTCCTTGGTCATTGGATATTTTCCTTTGTTTCCCATAGTGTCCGGATCCAACGCTGGTTTTTTCGTTTTGCTAGTCATGGTTGACCGGTCAACCATTGACTTTCGTAATAAACAAACAAAAAGTTTAATAAGAGAAAAAAATAACAAAAAAATCGTGAATACGAAAATGTTCATGGATTTTTAAAAAAAATCACAAACTTGGAAAACGTTCATCAATTTTGAAAAAAGTTCATCGAATTTGAAAAAAATTCATTGAATTTGAAAAAATCATCAATTTTTTAAGAAAGTTCATCAAATTTAAAAAACCTTCATCAAATTTGAAAATAGTTCATCAAATTTGAAAAAGGGTCATTGATTTGGATAAAAGTTCATTGATTTTTAAAAAATTCATCAAATTTCGAAAAAAGTTCATGAAACCACTATAACGGGCGCCAAATAGGAAATGCCGTTGACATCCTCAGAAGAGAAACTGAAACGGACCGGAGATTTGATCCAACGGCTGTGCCAGCACTTCAGGCACTGCAAGAATCGTGACAAGTTTTGATCCAAAGGTTGCACTTGTGAATAAATCAAAAATAAAAAGATGTTCTCGTAATGAAATGCATATAGCAGAACACATGCCCCATAACAAGGCGATTCCGGGCACTCTCATCTTCAGCGGTTGCTATGGAGAGACCGTGGACCTGTGTGTTTAGTAATGTAGTATTGGTTCTAGTTTTCTCTTAACACGTCATAGAATAAGTATTTTTAGGTCCCATCCGTTTGTGCGATGTTATGTTTAGCGTCATCACGGAACTCGTGTAGGCTATGAGTCCATATTTGGATATCCAGATTGTTGAGTATAATATTTATTAGGAAAAACGAGATAGACTTGGATTTATTCTGACTTGTCTTGTACTCTAAGTAGATAATTGTACTCCTATATATATGTCAATCAATACAACAAACTATTTCACCAATCCTTTCATATCCCTTTTAACATGGTATCAGCCTAATCATGATTCAAACCCTAGCCGCCGCCGCCGCTTCCGCACCCGCGCGCCACCCCCGGGGCGGTCGGCCTCCATGACTGCCGCCGGGGGCCGCGCCGCTCGTACCTAGGGTTTGTCCGCGGGCCGTGTTGGCCGGCTGCCCTAGAGAGTCTTTTTCCCGAGCCCTTGCTACGGGTTTTTTCGCTCTCTCGCTGATCGTTTTGATAGGCGTTTTTCTTTTTGATTTTCCGATCTAATCTTGATCAGTTTGCATCGCCCGCCGCCGCCGTTGATCCCCGTGCGCCTCTACTCCTGCCCCGGCGCGACCAGCCGGCCTATCCTCTGACCCGGCGGCCCCGCGCGCCGAGGCGGTCTGTCAGCGCCAGCCGCCGTCCGCGCGTCGGTCCGCACGTCGCCCTGCGCCGGTCAACACCGCCCTGCTCCGCCCGCGACACCTGCATCGCCCCGACCCGGTGGCCTTGCGCCATGTGACGGCCAATCATAGTCGTCACTCGCGCGCTGACCCGCCCATTGATCCACGTCACCCGCCTCCGCCGCGTCTGCACGGCGGCCCGGCGGTCTACCTCGCCGGCTTCGTCCTCGGCTGCGTCGAAACGGCTACGTCAGGCTCGTCGGCTTCCTTAACTCAGGCGCCACTGCTCCGTTGGTCGCTCGGGCCTCACTGCCTGGCCACCGGCGCTGCTTTGGCAGCCCGGGTGCCGGTGCTGACAAACTCATCTGCACGACGTCCCACGCCGTCCGTCGTCGCCGGCCTCATCTCGGACTCCGCTGCCACCCCGCCTCCACCGAGCGGCGTCCCCGACCTCGCGTGCGATCAACTTGATCAGCCGCTCGCTGCCGCGATCCGCCTTATCTACGTCACACGACCGACCTGGCCCGTCGGTTACGCGCGCCTCCGCAGGTCCCGTGAAGATCGTCCCGAGTACCGCGCGCCTCTCTGCTGATCGAGCATCGGGCTGCCGCTGCGTCGCCCCGTCGGGCCGCAGCGCCGCCGCCCCGTGGTTCTCCTCGCGGCTGCATCGACTCGTGTGTCGCTGCTGCGTCGCCCCTTCGGGCCGTAGTGCCGCGATATGCGGTCCCTGCCGCCGCCCCGAGGCCGTCCCCGCGGTTGCACTGACACGCGAACCGCCGTTGCGTCGCCCCTTCGGGCCGCAGCGTTGCGGCCCGCGGTCCCCGCCGTCGCCCCGACCCGCCTGCCGCCGCTGCGTCGCCCCTTTGGGCCGTACCGCCGCGGCCCGCGGTCCACTCCGTCGTCACCGCGCGTTGACCTCCCGTGGTATGCGCCGCGCCGTCTCCCTTGGCGTGGGAACACCACCGTCCGCGCCGGTCTTCGTCATGCTGTCAGGGTTCTTCGCCTACTTCGAGCACCGCCGCCGCACTTCTAACCTAGCCGCCGCCGCCGCTCTTCTTTGGCCGCCGCCGCCGCTACCCACGTAGCAGCCGCCGCCCGTCCACCTCCTTCGTCTTAGTCCAGCACCAGCCCGTCACCAACGTCGCCGTCATCTACCCCGAGCACTTCGTCTACTCCGACAACTGCGGTCGACTTCGGCCCCGCGCCGATGGACGCCGCAACCGTCGTTGAGTCCTTCTCTGTTGGCCTCTCATACTTCTTCGACATGGCGTATAGCTCGTGCAGGTCCCAGTCTACGCATGCCCGGTGCTAGCAACACCGTCGCGTGCTTTCGTCCACGACGTGTCCCCTGGCCTAGCAAGCCTGGCGCGGCGCTTTGTCAACTTCGTCTTCGTCCGTCTACGCATGCCCGGTGCTGACAACACCGACGCGTGCCTTCGTCTACGTTGTGTGCCCGGGGTTGGCAACCCCGGCCCGACGCGTCGTCAACAACATCTCCTTTCCGGCGCACCACTACTTCGACACCACTGCGCCCATGCTAACTAGGCGCCCCTTGCGCCCGCGGATCCACGGCGACATCCTCGACACCGGCTCCCCGACTCGACATCGACCACGGCATTCTTCGCACGGCTACCTCGACCACGGCTACACCACCCTCCGCTCTCGGCTACATCGACGAATGGCACAAAGGGCTACCGCCTTGTTTGAGAAACCTCGTCGGTTTCCACTCCAGCCACGTCTTCCGCGATGCATCGACTGTTACGACTGTGCGGGGGTGTCCGTCGGCTTGCTTTCGGATTCTTCTCCAGTCTCACCATCTGCGTCGCTACCGTTGTGACTGCGGGGGGATGTTGAGTATAATGTTTATTTGGAAAGACGAGATAGACTAGGATTTGTTCTGGCTTGTCTTGTACTCCAAGTAGATGATTGTACTCCTATATATATGTCCATGAGGCTCAAGCAATACAACGAACTATTCCACCAATCCTCCCATATCCCTTCTAACACAGATCATGCGAGCTATTATTTAGGTCGCACTCCGCCACTCCCGCTTCTTCGATATTGTATTTCCTCTTTCTTATAATATAGTGTGCATTAGTTTTTGTAATAAAAAATAAAGCTTCACAAACTTTGACAAAGTTTATAGAAAACCCTATAACTACAATACCAAATATATGTCATATGAAAATATAGATTGGGCTTTCTAGATGTCGATGATTTCTATAAGCTTGGTTAAAGTTTACAAATGACAATTTAAATAATACTCCCTCCGTCCAAAATAAGTGTCTTACATTTATACTAACTTTAATACAAATTTGTACTAAAGTTGAGAAACTTATTTTGGGGCGGAGAGATATCTAATACGGACAGAGGGAGCACACGCCGATGCACTACAAATGAGATTATAAGACATAGTTTGATCATGTAAAGGAAGATTATCAGACATGACGATGCCATTGCACTACAGATGAGTCTGTCTTATAAATTATAATCTTGCTCTAATGCCGTAGTTTGTCCGTGCGGGTACTTGGTGAGGTTGTTGACAGACCATTTTCGATAAAGGGCGACTTTATTATCTTAAAATGTAGCATCAAGCGGATACAAAGCATTACGAGTAACACCCTGTTGACAGACCATTGACTTGAATGATTGTTGTTGGAACTCTTCCTCCAGAGTGGTGCAAGTTCGACCGGGATACTATGCTTTGGTGGAAGAATTGATAAGAAGGAAGATATTTCTGTTATATGTCGACTTTTTCCAGCTATAAATTGGATCTGTTGTTATAGGACATACTTGTTTGTGTTAGAGTAGTCATTATGGTATACGACTTCTAGTCCAAGTCAGTTTTGTACCCCTACCCCAAGTCGGTTTGTACCCTCTTATATACTCTTGTATGCCGCACCAAATCATCAATAAGCAACAGTTTTATTCAGCTTTCATGGTATCTGTTGAGGATATAGACCTTAGAGTCACCCGCCAGGAGGGGCCGGGTTACTCATACGGTCGTTGCCAGAAGCCCGGAGCCAAGTTTCAAGACGATGGGCCAGAGATGGGATGAGACCCGGATATGGCTTAAGGCCCGTAGTTATAATCATTATTATAGTATAACTTGTAGCGTAAGGCAAGTATAGTTTAGAGTCCGAACCGGATACTCTTATAAGCCGGCCGGGACTCTAAGGGCTGCTGGGCGTCAGCCTCCCTATATAAAGGGACGACCCGGCAGCGGTTTAGGGGCGACAACAATCTCATCGAGAGCCGGGCATAGCAGTTTAGCTCCCTGGTGATCGTAACCCTAATCAATACCACCTCAAACTAGACGTAGGCTTTTACCTTCACCGTAAGGGGCCGAACCAGTATAAACCCTCGTGTTCCTTGTCCCGCATTAACCCCTTCAAGCTTCCTAGCTGCGATGGCTCCACGACTAAGTCCTAGCTCGAGGACATCTGCCGTGACAATTCCACGACAGTTGGCGCCCACCGTGGGGCCAGCGCACGGTGGATTTGAGTTCTTGAAGGGCAGCTTCGAAGGGCTCAAGGGATACGCTGTGGGCCGGATGACCAAGAGTCGTCGCGGCAAGCTCTACATCGACGATGCAAGCTGGGGCCCCGACGCCGGCTCAACTGAGTACGGGTACCGGGTCCCCTTCGGCGGAATTCACGTTTTCATTGGCAAGATTGGTGAGCCGGGCCCCGAGCCGGATTTCTGCGCCGATCTCATCGAAACGGCTCAGCGCGCACGACCCGCCCGGGCCCGGCCCGCCTTAAGGCGCGCTTTTGTGGGATGCATCCATGGAGGGCCCTCTGATCCATCTGGGTCTGGAGATGAGGCGGCCACCGGCTCTGACGGCGAGTCAGCCACCGATGAATCAAACTCATTGTACCAACTTCAAGATGGCAGGCTCATGGGTTGTTTCGATGGCGACAGTATTCCGGACCTTTTTGAGCCACCAAGTCAGGTTGGAGTTTTTATGGCTGGTGCGCAGCCTGTTCAGAACCCCGCGGCTGGATCGGGAAACCCGGTGCCCTCTCCGGCTCAGGTGCTGATGGATCTCACGGACAAGATGACGGCCCTGTTAACCGCCACGGTTGACCCAGCGAACCAAGCTCAGCATGACGCGGAGGTGGCACAGTTAAAATTGGATTTGATAAAAGCTAAAGAGGATCTTGCAGCGGAAGGGATCAGGCTGGCTGCGGAGCGGGCGGCTCTCGACGCCCGGACTCAGCTGATTCAGGCACAGTCCTTCCAACTCACGATGGATCAGAATGCGGCCAACGAGGTCATGAGAAGGAGGCATCAGAAGGCCCAGTCTCGACTCCCACCGGTTTACGATCCACGAAATCTCTTTAACACGCCGGGTGCAGGATCTAGTAACCCGCCAGGGGTCATTGCGCCCGGGTCTGGACCCCTTATTCAGCCACGAGTGATGGGGCCTCCACAGGTGCCCCCTGCCCCGCCTCAGTATGTGTCAATACCCCCGGGTCATTATGATAACCCGCTGGAGAACATGGTGGCTGCGGCAGCACGACTGGCGGCTCTCCCCGTTGACGGCGACTCTCCGGCGGCCATCGAAACCCGCCGGGTCAGGGAACTCCTGCAGACGGCACTGGCACAGCAAGAGGCGTACTCCTACAGCCGGGACAAGATCCATTCGACCCCTCGTCCAGGCCAGAGCCCGAGTTACAGCCGGCACATGGTCTCAGCAACCGGCTCAAGTAATGTCGACGCCATGACCCGCCCCCTGGCCATGGCCCGGCTCATAATGGAGCCTTTTACGCAGCAGGCCAAGCGCGGCAAGAGGCGGAGCAGGTGCCTCAATTGACGGCTTACCAGACCCCCCCGGCTTATCCGACGACGTCCGTTGATGTGGGTATTTCTACCAGGACCGGGGGTGTCCCTTGTTTGGTGCCAGCTATCCGCAATGAACGTCTACCTAAGGACTTCAAGGGCCCTAGGAAGGTGCCTAACTATACAGCTGACTTACAGCCTGTAGCCTGGATTGAGAGTTATGAGATGGCTATGGAATTGCTGGAGGTCAGTGAGGCGGCCATGGCCAAATATTTCACCATGATGTTAGATGGAACTGCCCGCACGTGGTTGAAGGGGCTACCACCGAACTCCATTGGGTCTTGGGCTGAGTTGAAAGCCCGGTTCATTCAAAACTTTAAAGATACCTGTAGGCAGTCTATGTCAATTGTGGATTTGACTAACTGTAAGCAGCAGGAGGGTGAATCCACGACCCATTGGGTTCGCCGGGTCAAGGAGATCATACATTCGTCAGATAAGATGGATGCCGGCTCTGCAGTCTTAATGTTGGAACAGAACTGTCGCTTTGTGCCCCTTAAGATGAAACTCGGGCGGCTTAAGCGCGACTGCACCCATATGGGTACCCTAATGGCGGCTCTTGTCAAGTACGCCGATTCCGATGGTACCAAGGATCCCCCTTCAGACGATGAAAGGACAGGGAAGGGAAAGAAGAACGGCAATGGAAAGGGTCCTCAGTTTAACCCGGGGAACCAAGGAGGAGGCAAGCGTAAGGCCGATGGCAGCCTAGAGTTTGTAGCCAACGCCAACTCCCAAGGTAATAACTAGCGACGCAAGGGGAGGCCCCCTCCCCGAGGCGGCGGGTCAGGTCCAACGCTGGAGCAGCTGTTGAATGAACCTTATCCAAGGCATGGCTCTAGAGAGAAGCCAGCAACTCATCTGTGGAAGGATTGCGCGATCATGAAGGCCTTTAAGAGTTACAATGGCCCGGGCGGCGGCTCAGGCGCCGACGGCTTTCATGGCCCGGGCGGCGGCTCAAATTCCGGTCCTCAGAATGGTCAAGGGGGCTTTAATCAACAGTCTGGTCAGGGTCATCAACAGCAGCAGGGGGGTTATCAGACCAACCCAAAGCAGCTTAGCGGTGGACAGTATCATGTGTTCACCACTAGTTTGTGCAAACGAGATCAGAAGCTTTACAAGAGGGCTGTTAATGCTGTTGAGCCGGCGGTTCCACGCTACTTGCGGTGGTCTGAGCAGCCTATAGTGTGGAGTAGGGAGGATCACCCTCCCCGGGTGGATAACCCGGGCCACTTGGCCTTAGTGGTAGCTCCTCAGGTGGGAGGTTATAAGTTCACAAAGGTACTCATGGATGGAGGTAGCAGCATCAACATCCTCTATTATGAGACTTTTCGCCGTATGGGGCTGGTTGATAAGAACCTCAGCCAGTCGAACACTATCTTCCATGGTGTGGTACCTGGTAAGTCGGCCTATCCAGTCGGCAAGATCGAATTAGAAGTGGCTTTTGGTGATGAGAACAACTACAGGGTGGAGAAATTGACCTTTGAGGTGGTCAAGATAAGAAGTCCATACCACGCTATATTTGGACGGCCGGCTTACGCCAAGTTCATGGCACGGCCGTGTTATGTGTACTTACAGCTCAAGATGCCGGGTCACAATGGGACCATTACGGTTCACGGCAGCCGGAAAGTGGCTCTCGAGTGTGAGGAAGGTGATGCAGCTTATGCAGAGTCTGTTTGTGCAACAGAGGAGTTGAAGTTTTACAAAGACAATGTTGACCCAACAGACATGACCTCTCTAAAGAAGCCGACTACGGAGACTGAGCCGGCGATGAAATTTAAGTCTGCTGATGAAACTAAGCTTGTTGATTTTGTTCCAGGAGATTCATCTCAGCAGTTTAGTATCAGTGCCAATCTGGATCCAAAATAGGAAAGCGCGCTCATCGAGTTCATCCGTGAGAATAGGGACATCTTTGCGTGGAAGCCTTCTGACATGCCAGGTGTACCTAGGGAACTCGCTGAGCATACTCTCAATGTTGATCCAAAATTTAAGCTGGTCATACAGTTCCTTCGACGGTTTAATGAGGAGAGGCGGAAAGCCATTGGTGAAGAAGTGGCCCGGCTCTTGGCGGCCGGGTTTATTATTGAGGTTTTTCACCCAGAATGGTTGGCTAACCCGGTGCTCGTGCTCAAGAAGAACGGCACCTGGCGGATGTGTGTGGACTACACGGATTTGAACAAGGCGTGTCCGGCTGATCCTTTTGCTCTCCCCCGTATTGATCAAATCATTGATGCTACGGCAGGTTGTGCACGCTTAAGTTTCTTGGATGCTTATTCCGGGTATCATCAGATTAAGATGGCAGTTAAGGACCAGGAGAAGACGACATTCATCACTCCCTTTGGAGCCTTCTGCTATGTGTCTATGCCCTTTGGGCTCAAGTGTGCACAGCAACTTACCAGAGTTGTGTACAGAACTGTCTTCATAAACAGATCGGGCGCAATGTTCACGCTTACGTGGATGATATTGTGGTGAAATCCATCAAGGAGGAAACCCTGATAGATGACTTAAGGGAAACCTTCGATAATCTCCGGGTCTATAAGATGATGCTTAACCCGGCCAAGTGTGTCTTTGGTGTTCTTGCAGGCAAACTATTGGGCTTCTTGGTTTCTGACAGAGGCATTGAGGCTAACCCGGAGAAGATCAAGGCCATCACCTCCCTAGCCAAACCGGCGTGTATAAATGACGTTCAGCGTTTGGCGGGTCGCATCGCTGCTTTAAGCCGGTTTATAAGCCGTTTGGGTGAGAAGGCTATGCCCTTATATCAGTTGATGAAGAAAACTGATAACTTTGTTTGGAATGATGCAGCTAATACCGCTTTTGAGGATTTGAAAAAGCAGCTGGCAGAGCCCCCAGTCCTTGCTGCTCTGGTTGATAAGGAACCCTTGCTACTATATGTGGCGGCAAACGCGTGAGCTGTCAGCGTGGCTATTGTGGTGGAGCGCAAGGAGGCGGGTAAGGAGCATCCGGTTCAGCGGCCGGTTTATTATGTCAGCGAGGTGCTCATTGAGTCCAAACAGCGGTACCCGCATTGGCAGAAGCTCGTATATGGTGTGTTCATGGCGAGCCGGAAGCTTAAGCATTATTTTCAGGGTCATCCCATCACTGTGGTCAGTTCTGGCCCTCTTGGCGATATTATTCAAAACAGAGAGGCCACAGGGAGAATTGCTAAGTGGGCTATAGAACTTGGACCTCATGGCCTCAGATATGTGCCACGCACTGCTATTAAATCTCAGGCTTTGGTGCATTTCATCAACGATTGGACAGAGTCACAAGTTCCTGAGCAAAAACCGGATAACACTTATTGGACTATCCACTTTGATGGGTCAAGACAGCTGGAGGGCTCGGGGGCTGGTGTTGTATTGGCTTCCCCTAAAGGTGACAAGTTCCATTATGTGCTACGGTTGATGTTTCCTTGCACTAACAATGCGGCTGAATACGAGGCTTTGCTCCACGGTCTTCGGGTGGCTAAGGAGATGAGCTTAAGCCGGGTAAGGTGCTTTGGTGACTCAGACTTGGTGGCTCAACAAGTATCAGGCACCTGGGATTCTAAGGATCCTCTCATGGCGGCTTATCGCCGTGAGGTTGATGCCATTGCCGGGCACTTTCAGGGATACCAGGTGGAGCACATTGATCGCAGAAAGAACGAGGCGGCTGATGCTTTAAGCCGGCTAGGTTCTCAGCGAAAACCGGTGCCGCCTAACACTTTCTTGGATGTCCTGTATAACCCTTCGGTTAAATTGCCTACAGAGGAGGACTTGGCTGTCCCTGACCCGGAGGCATGACTGGTGGCGGCTCTTCATGTCATACCAGACTGGACAATGCCATTCCTGGCTTATAAAACCCGGGGAGAGTTGCCTGAGGATGAAACTCTGGCCAGGCAAATAACCCGGCGGGCTAAGTCAATGATCGTCATCGATGGCGAGTTACATCATCGCAGTGTTTCAGGGGCATTTCAACGTTGTATCTCCCCTGAGGAAGGCCAAGAGATCTTGCGGGAGATCCATGAAGGGGATTGTGGTCATCATGCCGGCTCAAAATCTCTTGTAGCCAAGGCTTTCCGTCATGGTTTTTATTGGCTGACGGCTCACGCTGATGCAGAGGACTTGGTCAGTAAATGTGATGGTTGCCAAAGGTTCTCACGACGGGCTCACGTGCCGGCTCAGGAGTTGAGGATGATCCCAATCACTTGGCCCTTTGTGGTCGGGGGGCTTGATATGGTTGGGCCTTTTAAACGGTCGAAGGATAAGAAGACCCACCTCTTGGTGGCAGTTGACAAATTCACAAAGTGGGTGGAAGCTGAGCCAGTTAGCAAGTGCGATGCAGCCACGGCGGTTCAATTTATGAAAAAGGTGATTTTCCGTTTTGGTTTTCCGCACAGCATTATAACTGACATGGCACCAATCTCTCCAAAGGCGCCATGCAAGAATTTTGTCAACGAGAGCATATCCGACTTGATGTTTCTTCAGTGGCTCATCCTCAATCCAATGGTCAGGCTGAGAGAGCTAACCAGAAAATTCTGAAGGGTATCAAGCCCCGGCTTTTGGTTCCTTTACAACGAACGCCGGGTTGTTGGGTGGAGGAGTTGCCTTCCGTCTTATGGAGCATCAACACTACTCCTAATAGGTCTACAGGCTTCACGCCTTTCTTCATGGTTTATGGAGCAGAAGCAGTCCTCCCCAGTGACATCCGTCACGATTCACCTCGCGTGGCGGCTTATGTTGAGATGGATAATGAACAGGCGCGCCAAGATGCTCTGGACTTGTTGGACGAACAGCGTGATGTGGCAGCAGCCCGTTCAGCGATTTACCAACAAGACCTGCGCCGTTATCATAGCCGCCGGGTTAAATCCCGGGTCTTCCAGGAAGGCGACCTTGTGCTCCGGCTCATCCAGGATCAAACAGATACACACAAGTTATCCCCACCTTGGGAAGGGCCCTTTGTGGTCAGCAAGAACTTGCACAACGGGTCATATTACCTCATTGATATTCGGGAGCATAAAGATTCGCGTAAATCTGAGGAGGAGACCCGTCGGCCGTGGAACATAGCTCAGCTTCGGCCTTACTACACTTGAGCTACCGGCTCTCGTGGTGTACATATTTGTCTCAGACATGTATATATTATGATAAGCAATAAAGCAGGACCTCTGTCCTTTTTTCTCCTCCAAATACGCGTGTGTTGTTTTTTACATGCTGATTTAAAGGAGGATCCGGCTTATGATCGTATTTGAGTCTAGCCGTAATCAGTAAGGTCACTTGGGGGCTTCCTGTTCAAACATGGGTCGTATTCGAACCAAAGAGAACATAGCTGTCGATACCCACTTGATTGGCAAAGTGCCGAGCTCATTGGGAAGTTACCTTTGATCATATTTGAATCACAGTTTAACCCCTCTGAGAACCGACGTGGATCGTATTCGAATCAGCGTCGTTAAACAATTTTAAGAATCATTTGGGGGCTTCCTGTTCAAACATGGGTCGTATTCGAACCAAAGAGAACATAGCTGTCGGTACCCTTTTGATTGGCATCGCCACACCCACTGGGGCTATATGATCGTATCCGAATCTTAGCTTAACCCCTTGGGGCCGGGTCTTTGGTCGTATTCGAACCGGAAGCCCCTAAGTTCTTCTGTTTTTTCACAAGTTTATTCTGAGGTATGCATGGCCGGGTCTCACTTGCTGGCTTAACTTTGGTTTACAGTGTTAGTTGCACGTCATGGGTGTCATTAAAGCAAGTAAATCAGAGTTAAGGTGTCAACCTTACTACCCGGGTTCTTTAAACCGGAAGATGCTTACAGGCTGCTAAGTGTGTTATTATGGCTATGTTCAGAGTATAATTAAGGGCCAGTCCTTTTTTGATTCATATTCCGGGTTATTTATCTCAAACACCTGATTCTTAGGGCGGTAAGCCGCCTTGAGACTTGTGATTTGCCTTTTCTATGCAGATACTTAAAGGGCATCTTTTGAGGTTGAGAAAAACAATGGGATGATTATGACCCGGAGAAACATCAAAGAGACAAATTCAAAGGGCTTTTGCATTCAAAACGTGCACGATGACACGGCAGAGATAAATTGTTGCACTTACTCTATTACAATCATTCTTCAAGTCTAAAAGATGGAACAATGTTTGATAAGCCGCCAGCTAACTTATGATGCCCGCTGAGTTGAAGTCCCCGGCTCATTTCTGTCTTCTCCTCCGGCTGATCCCAAGACCTCAAAGGTCGATGATTTCCAGTTGATGCCGTTGAGAGCTTCGAACTGGGCTTCTTCGTCAATTAACCCGGCCGGGTCAATCTCCGGGGCGAAGGTGTGCTGACGAGCCGGAGGGATCAGATTGAGGGCTTCATAGCGAGGGGTTGGAATCCTCTGATTCTCCGCATCATAACCCGGCTGGTACTTGGTTAAGTCGGTGTCGTTCCCGATGAGGGTGGCCACCGGGTGTACAGCCTTCACACATGCCGCGAAGTCCTTCTGGTCGAAGGCTGAGCCGTCTTCCTTCAGGCTTGGGTAACCCAGGGCGATGTCTGCCGGGTCTAGCTCCGGCAGGAATGCTTTGGCCCGGCTCAGCGCGACAATTGCTCCGGCTCTCGCGGAGGCCCGTCGTAGCTCCTGGATCCGCTGCGGCAGAACAGCGAGCCGGCGTAGGACTTCGGCCAGATGAGTTGGCACCTCGTTGGATAGGGCCACCACAGCTAAGGCACGCTGTGACCCGGTGTAGAGCTGTTCCACCAGGGTATACACGGCCTTTAACTTGGTGACCACGCTCTGGTTGAGGTTGGCACTCCTGGGACCTGTTTCACAAGATCAAATAAGCCGGTGACAAGGATGAATCATGACATATACAGATTTGATGAAAGCCGGTGAGGTGACTTACCGAAGATAGCAGCCACCATTTGGGAAACCTGGCGCTTTAGGCTGGAGAGCTCAGCGGTCTTCTCAGTGAGGGCCTTCTCCGCCTGTTCCGCCCGGGTTACCAGTGCGGCCTTCTCTTCGACCCAGGCTTTCCTCTCAGCATCAAACTCGGTCTTCAACTTTTCTTGAGTGGCAATGCTGGATACAAACTTGGCGTTTGCCTTCCGGGTCTCCGTCTCCTGCATCTTTAGCCGGCTCTTGAGATCTGCAAGATCCGCCTCTAGTTTCTTGCCAACAGCCTGCATATATTTCCGGGTTAATTGACACTCATTATATAAGTCCCAAGCGTTTTCCAAGCAAAGACACTTGGCACTTGGGGGCTAATGCATATTGAACGCATCTATCTACATACTGCCGGCTCAGATGAATAAGCCGGAATCTAAGTCTACAACATATTCAAGTATAAGTCATCGACTTGGGGGCTGGCATGGCAAAGGTAACTATGCAGTAAAGTAAGAAGACAGCAGAAGGGTACCTCGGATTTTTGTTGGATCTGGTTGACCATGGCAACCTCGGCGTCCTGGCTCTTGTGGACTTGGCTGATGTAGCCAGAGACGAGCTCTCCAATGCTCAAGTCGGTGTAGCCGGAGAGGTCCAGGTTCACCCGGTGGGGCTGCAGTAACCCCCCCTTCGCGGAGCACTTGGCCAACGCGGTCGGTCTCCCCGGCTCAACGAATTCCGTCCGGGTGATTACCACGTCCGGGTCGTCTGCTGGTGGGGCTGAGCCGGAGGCCTC
Source organism: Aegilops tauschii subsp. strangulata (assembly GCF_002575655.3). Lineage (NCBI taxonomy): Eukaryota > Viridiplantae > Streptophyta > Magnoliopsida > Poales > Poaceae > Aegilops > Aegilops tauschii. The sequence continues at coordinate 427,058,453 of NC_053035.3, forward strand.
CGGGTTAACCGACGCTTCGGTCATTGTCTTGGAAGTCGGGGCAGGGGCCTCAGGCGCCGTGTCCATTGGAATGGTGGCTTCGGGGGCGGAGGTAGCTGGCGGCTCTTGAGCCGTCGCCTCCGGGTCAGGCAAGTCTAGCACTCCGGCTGATCTGGTTTTCTTTGCTCTTTTGGTGAGCTTTGCCTGGGCACTGAAAAGATAGAAGTGTTAGGCACACAAAGAGTAAGTACAGACAGATAATGTAAGGAGATTGTTATTACCCGGGTGCAGTCTTGAAGGCCGTCAGACTTGACTGCATGGAGTCACCCGAAGAGGGGGAGGTCTCCTGATAATTGGAGTCAGAAGAGTTGAGTGGCTGACGGATAACACCCGCCAACGGATGAAAAGGGTACAGATGAGAAAAAACCTCAGTGCGACGCTTCCTTGTTGCGTCGGGTAACCCGGCGGAGAGGTCGGTGTCCTTGCGGGCCCGGGTGTGACGTCGGCTTTCGTGAACCTGCTGCTTCAAAAGAAATTGAGGGTCTTGATGAGCTAATGGATGGGAAAAGCTTACTTTCCGGGTTACTCTTCGGACTTTCAGCTGTGGCAAAGGCTCCGAGTCGGAGGAAAGTGACATTACCTCTTCAACCACCTGGTTACTGGCGCCGGTATCATCCTGTCAATAAGCAAATGTTGATAAGTCGGACAGCAACAAACAACAAATATGGCAAGAATTTAAAGGTTTAAGGATTACCTCTGACTCGGAGCTGTCACTTAATTGCAGTAGCTCCGATGCAGTGGGTCTGCTTCCCTTTTTGCGAGGGGCGGCTTTCTTGGCGGCTTTCTTCGCCTTCCTGGTCTTCTTGGCCGCTTCATGATCATATTTGACCCGCCAGAACTTATCATCAGCCTGAAAGATACAATGATTGATTCTTAAAACGGTTCAGTTGAAGGTTATATACAGACGAAGATAAAAGTTAAAGTCAGCGGCTTACCGCTGGGGCTGGATTGGTCTTGCAGAAGGGGGCTAGCCCGGTTCTTCCGCAGTCTGCCAGGCTCTCGTTTAGAAGAGCCTTGGTCTCTTCCTCTGCAACGTCTTCTGGAAGATCATTGCAACTGTGCCTCTGCGGGTCATCCTTTCGCCCGGTGTACTCACACATTAAGCCGGGGCGGCGGCTCAATGGGATCACCCGCCATGAGATCCAGACTCGGACCAGATCAATCCCGTTCAGACCGTTGCCTAGCAGGGCTTTGATCTTATTGATCGTTGGAAGCAGAGGCTGGCGTTCCGCGGCAGTCAGTTTGTCGGATAGCGGATGAGTCGGCTCCAGGCGCGTTGGGCGAAAGCCGGGCAGCGGGTTCTCTTCAGCCGGGACGTATCTTGGCAGTAGAACCAAGTCATATTCCAGTCCTTAGGGTGGCTCGGCGGCTCTGCGTAAGGGAACAGACAGTCCCTACGCCGCTGGATGGAGATGCCGCCTAACTCTAGACTTGGCCCGTTGGCACACTCATTTTGGCGATTTAAGTAGAACAGCTCTCTGAAAAGCAGCAAACTGGGCTCTTCTCCAAGGTACACTTCGCAAAAGACTTGGAAGTTGCAGATGTTGGATACGGAGTTGGGTCCTATATCCTGAGGCCGTAGGTCAAAGAAGTTGAGTACGTCCCTGAAAAACTTTGAGCTGGGCGGTGCGAAGCCCCGGCTCATATGGTCTGCAAAGATCACTACCTCCCCGTCCCTTGGCTGTGGTCTCTCTTCTGACGGGTCAGGGGCACGGTAGGACATGTTTTCCTTCTTAGGCAAATATCCGGACTTAACGAAATTGGCCAGGGTCTCGTCAGTGACGTTGGACTTCATCCAGTTGCAAGTGATGGGAGCTTTGGGAGGCATGGTGAAGGTTGGTGGTCTATGATAAAGAAAAAAAAGTGTCCGGGTTAATTATAAGCCGGAGATCTATCGTTCAAACTAAGATGGCGGCTTATGAAGGGGACTAATGATATATATTCAGATACGGTGGGTTAGTTAAGCCAGAGGATTCTACAGAGCATGGTTCTCTTTAAACCGGAAAGTTCTACGGCGTGTGTTTTCTTTAAAGCCAGACATGTAAGCCGCCAAGATTCAATGGTTGCAGTTTTTACTAAGTGTGGTAAAACAGGTTTCGCATACTACCGTAACTTTTTTGGATCAAAATGGTTGGAGCAAAGAAAATGTTCTAGACCTAAAATGCGGACGCAGGGGAGTTCTTGAGCTCGAAGGGGATCTTATGCAGTGGAAAGAAGTGCGTTTTTCAGGTGAAATGAGTAATAAAAAACTACTGCAGTAAGTCTACACATATCCAAGATCAAACAAGGGTGGCAACTACAAGAACTACTGAAGCCTGCGAACCATGGAGAAGAACACGGATGAACTGTTTGAACTCTACACAGATCTGTTCTAGCAAGGCAGAGGAGACTCACCGGAGTTGGGGAAGAGCGGAAGTCGCCGCCGTTATCTGGTCCGAGTCAGGGTGATGCAGCGGCCGGGTTGATGAAGACCAGGGGCGCGACGGCGGCGGCAGTGGCAGAGCTCTGGCAGAGGAGCGACGGCGCGAGGAGGAAGAAGAGGGCGTGAGAAGGACCCGTTGGGCCGGCCTATTTATAAGGCGAGGTCATAAGTGGGCGCGAGATTCAAGGAGACCGTGGCGTGATTATCTCCCCCCCACGACGCCTCGATTTTTGGAATGACAGTAAAGCAAAGATCCGTTGCGGATCTGGCGGAGTAAAAAACGGACTTAATGGAGAATGACGTCACGGCGGATTATCCGGAGTCCAGAGGATGACGTCACTCCGGGTTATGGCCTTCACATGAAGGCTAAGCCGGAGATTTTTTCTGTCAGAAGAGTTGAAGATTGACATGAGCCGGCTCAAATCAATCTGGGGCCTAATGTTGAGGATATAGACCTTAGAGTCACCCGCCAGGAGGGGCCGGGTTACTCATACGGTCGTTGCCAGAAGCCCGGAGCCAAGTTTCAAGACGATGGGCCAGAGATGGGCTGAGACCCGGATATGGCTTAAGGCCCGTAGTTATATCATTATTATAGTAGAACTTGTAGCGTAAGGCAAGTATAGTTTAGAGTCTGAACCGGATACTCTTATAAGCCGGCCGGGACTCTAAGGGCTGCTGGGCGTCAGCCTCCCTATATAAAGGGACGACCCGGCAGCGGTTTAGGGGCGACAACAATCTCATCGAGAGCCGGGCATAGCAGTTTAGCTCCCTGGTGATCGTAACCCTAATCAATACCACCTCAAACTGGACGTAGGCTTTTACCTTCACCGTAAGGGGCCGAACCAGTATAAACCCTCGTGTTCCTTGTCCCGCATTAACCCCTTCAAGCTTCCTAGCTGCGATGGCTCCACGACTAAGTCCTAGCTCGAGGACATCTGCCGTGACAATTCCACGACAGTATCAGATACCGGTCCCAGGGTTTAGGGTATGGCTCCGCCAACGCCACCGCCGCCGCCGCCGCCCGGCTACTTCGAGCGCCGGGCCGCGCTCATCGCCAAGGCTACCAACGCCGCGGCCGCTTCTCTCTCGGCCCTCATCATAGCTCCACAAAACTACCCTGCACCCATCCTCGCCGCACCAATATCTCTTGCTGACACAATCTCCGACGTCAGCCCCTACATCCCCATAGTTCTTGATCTCGCCGCCCACAACTACTACCATTGGAGACATCTCTTCGATCTCCACCTCGGCCGCTGCAACCTGCGCTCGCATGTCGCCGCCAACTGTCTTCCCTGCCCCGACGATCCGCAATGGTTGAAAGACGATCTCGCGATCGTCCAGTGGTTCTACACCCGCATCACCACCGAGATCTTCAACATGCTCGATCACGACGGCGCCACCGCTGCCAACATCTGGCACTCCCTCCGTCAGCTCTTCCAAAGCAACACCGACGCTCGGAAAAACGCTCTCCACACCGAGCTTCGCAATATGGTGCAAGGAGACGCCCCGGTGAACCTGTTCTGCCAGCGCGTTAAGACCATTGGCGATGAGCTCCGCGAACTCGGCGATACAGTTAGCGACTCACAGCTAATCAATATCGTCGTCGTCGGCCTCAGCGAAGACTTTGACAAACAAGCCTCCTTCATACCGATGATACGGCCCCCTCCTACCTTCGCTGAAGTTCGTTCCTTGCTACAACTCGCTGCGGAAACACAAGCTCGCAAGGACTCTCGCCCCAAGGTCTTTGATGCTGCGGCTCGTCCTCCTCTGTCGTCTACACCAGCGCCGCCTTCCAGGCCGGCTCCTGCCGCCGGGCCGTCCACATCATCATCTGTTGAACCGCCCCCAGGCTGGCGTCCTAGTCTGAACTACCGCGGCAAAAACCCTATCTACAGGCCGCCGTCGACTCGTTCGGTTCCGCCTACGACATCACCAGCACCGAGTCCTGCACCACCCACCAGTGCTCCATCTGCGGTTGCATGGCGGCCTCCTCATGATCCTTGGACGGGGCTTGTTGAAGCATGGCCCATGCCCTGGTCCGCTCCGTCCACCCTCGGTGCTCCGCCGGCATACTCAGGTGCCTGGCAACCCGGCCTTCGGCCGCCTACTGGTGCTCCCGGGGTTCTCAACCCCCGACAGCCGGCCAATGCCTATCACGCCGCCCCGACGTATGCTCCTTATGGTCATTAAAGCACCGACGGCGGCGCCTACTACACACCTCAGCCGGCCCTGCTCCCGACGCCACCCCCACCACAGCCGGCCAATGCCTACTACACTCCCCAGCCGGCCCTACTGCCTTCACCATCGTATCCGCCGGCACCGCTTCCGATGCCACCCTCACCTGCGATGCCGAGCTGGGATCAAGCTGCCTTTCTCCAGGCCATGAATAACTTTGCTGCACAAGGAAACTCAGGTACGGATTGGATCTTTGATTCAGGGGCCTCCAGTCATATGTCTGCATCTAGTAATTGGTTATCTTCTTGCACTAAATCTCCTTTCCCTTCCATTATCCTTGCAGATGGATCATCTATTCCTATATATTGTGTTGGTCAGGCTCAACTTCCCTCTTCCACCAAACCTCTTTTACTTCGCGATGTTCTAGTTGCACCCGCCCCCATTAAAAATCTTATCTCTGTTCGCCAATTTACTTGCGACAATCTAGTTTCGGCTGAATTTGACCCTTTTGGTTTATCTGTGAAGGATTACCTGACCAAGGCCGTGATCGCTCGCTTCAATAGCTCCGGTGATCTTTATTCTCTTAATGGAGTTCCTGCCACCACCCCTCCAACATCCATGCTGGCCTCCGTCGATCTCTGGCATCGTCGCTTGGGCTATCCCAACCCCGCCGTCTTAGCTTCTATGCTTAGTGAATTTACCATACCATGTAATAGGGACTCTCATAATTCTGTGTTTTGCGAGTCTTGTCAATTAGGCAAACATGTGCGTCTTCCCTTTAGTTCCTCTAGTTCTTGTAGCACTTATCCCTTTGAATTAATACATTGTGATTTATGGACCTCTCCCATTGCAAGTGTTTCGGGTTTTAAATACTACCTTGTTATCCTAGATGATTTCACCCACTTTATCTGGACTTTTCCTCTACGCCACAAATCCGAGGTCCATTCTCTTTTCCTTAATTTTCAACGCTATGTGTCTGTTCACTTCTTCCTCCCAATTCGCTTTATCCAATGTGACAATGGTCGCGAGTTTGATAACATTAAAAATCGTACTTTCTTCTTACAACATGGCATCCTGCTTAGGTTCTCATGTCCCTACACCTCCCCTCAAAATGGTAAAGCAGAACGCTCTCTTCGCACCCTCAATGATATAGTTCGCACTCTCCTCATTCAATCATCTATGCCTCCCAAGTTTTGGGCTGAAGCCCTACACATGGCCACCTTCCTTCTAAATATTCGACCTTCTAAAACTAAACCCAACACTACTCCCTATTATTCCCTCTTTCTTTCCCACCCCGACTACTCCGCAGTTCGTGTTTTCGGCTGTCTCTGTTTTCCCAATGCCTACGCCACTTCTGCAAATAAATTGTCACCACGCTCTATCCCATGTGCTTTTCTCGGCTTCTCTGACGAGCACAAAGGCTATCGCTGTCTCGACCTTCACACCGGACACGTTCATGTCTCTCGTCATGTCACGTTTGCTGAGCACATTTTTCCTTTCTCACAACGCACTACTACACCATCCAACACCCCTAGCTCCGCAAACAACCCCTCTCCCCGTCCTTTCCAACTATATACTCCCCTACCTGCCGAACACAACTTATCACCACCACCATTAACACCCACCATAGCCAATCCCAACCATACACTCACCCCACCCGAGCCGTCTCCAACACCCCCGACCCCTGCTTCCTCCCCAACACCCCCGGCCCCTACTCCCACTCCACCACCCAGCCCTGCTCCCACTCCACCACCCAGCCCTACCCCTTCGTCCGACTCTTCCGCTGCGCCGGACTCACCAGTACCCACCTTACCCCCTCGTGCTATTCCTACAGCAGCCCCGATTAATGATCATCGCATGCGTACTAGGGCCAAATCAGGATTTCATCAACCCCAAGACCGCCTAAACCTTCATACCTCCGTATCTCTCACTTCTCTTCCAAAGAATTACAAAACTGCTCTACTTGATCCCAATTGGGCCGCTGCCATGCAAGAAGAATATAATGCTTTACTTCAAAACAACACCTGGCAACTTGTTCCTCGTTCTCCCAATACAAATATTGTTTCTGGCAAATGGATTTTTCGCCAAAAGTTCCACTCCGATGGGAGCCTCTCACGATATAAAGCCAGGTGGGTTTGTCGTGGCTTTTCTCAGCAACAAGGAATTGATTACGAAGAAACCTTCTCTCCTGTTGTTAAACCTAGCACCATTCGCACCGTTCTTAGTGTTGCTGTCTCCTCTTCATGGCCCATTCACCAACTTGATGTTAAAAATGCTTTCCTCCATGGTTCCCTTCAAGAAACTGTCTACTGCCAGCAACCTCTGGGTTTTGAAAATCCATCCTTTCCAACTCATGTATGTCTTCTTCAGAAATCTCTCTACGGTCTTAAACAGGCCCCACGAGCTTGGTTTCAACGCTTCTCCTCCTTCATTCAAACAATAGGCTTCACTCCATCTCTCTCCAACACCTCTCTTTTTGTGTATCATCAAACTTCTGACACTGCCTATTTACTTCTCTATGTAGATGATATCATTCTTACCGCCTCCTCTCAAAAGTTCTTAGATCATATTGTCTCTCTTCTTAGATCTGAATTTTCTATGACTGACCTAGGACTCCTTCATCATTTCTTAGGCATTGCTGTTGTTCGAGATTCCTCCAGCCTTTTTCTTTCCCAACGCCAGTATATTCTTGATCTTCTTAATCGTGTTGGTATGCTTGCCTGTCAATCATCTCGCACTCTTGTCGATACTAGTTTTAAACTTTCGGCTACCGGTGAACCCTTTTCCGATCCTACTCTCTATCGTAGCCTAACAGGTGCTCTCCAATATCTCACCATTACTCGTGCTGAAATCTCTTTTGTTGTTCAACAAGCATGTCTCTATATGCATGATCCCCGGGTTCCTCACTATAATCATATTAAACGCATTCTTCGGTATTTAAAAGGAACTCTTAATCATGGTCTCCACCTCAATAATTCTTCTCCAAACTCGCTTACCGCATACTCTGATGCAGACTGGGCTGGTTGTCCTGACACTCGAAGGTCCACTTCCGGTTTTTGTGTTTTTCTTGGTAACAATTTGATTTCTTGGTCTTCGAAAAGACATGTTACAGTCTCACGTTCGTCGGCCGAGGCTGAGTATCGCGCTGTGGCACATGCCGTTGCAGATACCATCTGGATTCGGCAGTTACTCTCCGAGCTACACAGGCCTATTGAGCAGGCCACTATTGTCTACTGTGACAACATATCAGCAGTCTACATGACCAGCAATCCAGTTCAACACCGACGCACAAAGCATATTGAGATTGATATTCATTTTGTTCGTGAAAAGGTTGCTCTTGGTCAGGTTCGGGTGCTTCATGTTCCCTCTACGGCTTAGTTTGCTGACATTTTCACCAAGGCACTGCCTACTAAGCCATTTCAAGAAATCTGTTTCAGTCTCAACGTCGTCGAGCCTGCCGTTGATACTGCGGGGGGATGTTAGAGTAGTCATTATGGTATACGACTTCTAGTCCAAGTCAGTTTTGTACCCCTACCCCAAGTCGGTTTGTACCCTCTTATATACTCTTGTATGCCGTACCAAATCATCAATAAGCAACAGTTTTATTCAGCTTTCAGTTTGATTATGTAAAGGAGGGCCGATTTTTCCTGAAAAGAAAACAAAGTTTTATCACTTGCTATAAAGAAAACTCAATGAGATTAGCGAATTTTCATTTCCTTAGAAAAAGCTGAAAATCAGCAAATGTTAGATTAGCTGCGAAGTGGTAATTGGTTTACGTTCTCCCAATTTCAAGAGCAAATATATGATCTCATCAGACCTTAGGTGTTCGTTTACATAGTGGAGGTCCACCCACTTGCATGTGCATATCCATGTTACAACTTACCCGGGCTTGGGCTAAAAGGAAGATCATGGACAATCGTGTCAAATCTGTTTCTGTAAGTGGCAGTCAGGCTCAAGGAGCTTTGGGGATCTCTGGAAGCACCAACGCCTAGCCTTCGTTAATTGGCCTAGTTGACTTGCTGAGTTTCTACACTGCTTTACGGATCGGGTAGTCAACGTGCAGATATTCTGTTGTTTCCTGCTACCCGATGTCGATTGTGGTCTGGGAAATATCTTGTACGTATGCGCGTTTTATAGCTGACATACTCGAGACAAAGGGTTTGGCCAGAACCAAACATCACTCTTAAGTCAAAGCCTCATGTTAGATGTCTATAATTGACCTCTATGATAAAATAACGGAAGTGTTGTGCAGACGATCTTTCACGGACAATCTGCGCACAACACAATTTCAAGCCACATAGATTAAACAAAGGAGGCAGTCCAATCGTGTAGGTGATTTGTCGTGTGTGGATCGTGTGTAAATTCGTCGTGTGCATAGCAAGATTCATATAAATAAAACCGTTAAAACCGTCAAAAAAGAACGGCCATTATAATGCACCAGCTCGAGACTTACGTACTGGCTGATTAGTGGACCAATTAAGTTCTCCTAGTGATGCCTTGAGCACGTGCTTGCTTGAATTAATTTAGGAGGGAGCAACCAGTTGATTAATTTTACGCGCTCGAAACTTATGTGCCGGTGTTTTGGGGCATATTGCAGCAGATTTCTGGGCCTAGGTAATTTAGCCAAAACAACGGTTGATTAAGTTTACATGCTTGTACGTGGCAGCCCCAAATATTAAAATGTACTCATTTTGAAGGGTGTATATGTTACTCCCCTCCTTTCATAAATATAAGATGTTCTAACTCTTTTCAGAATTGGATGTATATAGATATGTTTCAGTGTGTTTATTTACTCATTTCAGCTTGTATGCAGTTCATATTAAAATGCCAAAAACATCTTATATTTATGGACAGAGGGAATACAATGTTACAAAAACGACAATGCAGTGAACTCTAGCATCCACAAGAGCATAACGAGGCTGAAATGTCACCAAAGTAGATCGATTTAGTTGAGGAGATAGGCCAGCTGAACACTGGAGAGCGTGTATATCAGGGCACGCAACACACCTGGCGTGTGTTGCCCGTTTGAAGTACATGCTTGAGGCTTGTTTTGGCCCACATCGTCTGGTATGTCAGATGTAACATTTCGTATGTATGAACAATATTTATGCCTACACTTTGCCCTGTTTTTGCTAGTAGCTCGGCTCATCTTTATGCATTGTTCTTCTTCTCTTAGTCTATGGATCCTGGATAGGGGCTTTATATATAGTCATCGACATTACAACGGCTGATGCAACCCAGTGGAAAATGATGGGGAGGTTGTTGCACCTGTCGATCTTAATGTGAGCAAATGAGTTAGTGGGACACATTAACATGCACTCAACTACTCAAGACAAGTAGAGTGCAATTTTACCGAAAATCTACCGAAAATCTGCATCTGAGCACGGGCTCAGCTGCACCCGCTCGAAAAAAATAAAAATAAAATACTAGAAAAATTTAAAAAATTCTATTTTTTGTGTGGTAGATAATTTGATGCGTGAGGTCCGCTCCAAATTTCAACTCGTTTGGACATCTGAGCAGTTCTGGGCAAAAAACACAAATCGGGTCAAAACAGTTCCTTACAGACCCTGATTTTGTCTTTTTTGCCCAGAGCTCCTCAAATGTCCAAATGAGTTGAAATTTGGAGCGAACCTCACGCATCAAATTATCTACCACACAAATATTTATTAGAATTTTTTGAATTTTTCTAATATTTTTTTGATTTTTTCCGTGAGCGCGGGTGCAGCTGAGCCCGGGTGCAGATTCGCCACACTCGCAATGTTACCGCCATCTCTTCCTACTCTCTGTGAAGTGGCATCTATACCAATCAAACTACACAGAAAAGGGAAGACATAAATAACGTCGTACTCTCAGTAGTAAACACATGATTTGATGTGATTTGAATGTCTGCACCAAGTGTGCGTTCAATCACAAGATGTCTTACATACTACATTTTTCCTTAGCCATCTCCATATTGAGGTATTTATGTATCCTCACCAATCACTTACCCCGTCCCCCGTCCCCCGTCCCCCCAACACACCTCCCTCACCCCATGATTTCTACCGGGTATGACGAAACCTCTCATGGGTCATGAGTACACAGGATGGGCCAGCTACCGCACATGGAGGTTATGACCTTGGTGGACACGGTACACCTCGGTAATGGTCTAACACACTGTGGTAGAAAATCCTTACCAGACTAGAATTCCACATGCATGCAACTGAATGCACTTTGTTCCTCATCCAGTGCACCCTCCTACATGGCATGTGCGAGGTTAGTTTTGATTACTAAAGGAGGGGCATTACTTTGTCATGGATGGCCTACACATAGCTAGCGCCTCCCTTTTAGAAGTTTTAACATCAATCTCTCGACTTCAACCACCCTATGCAATTCAAGTGAACATTATTTGTATATACATAAGTGAAATAAAAGTAGACTAGATTCCTTAGAGTAATGATAGAACACATGTTGTTGTTCATGATGATCTGCATGAATATATATACGTCCTCAAAATATAAGACATATCATTTGATCCTCTGTTTGAATTGTATAAAGAGATGACAGATTGACAATAATAAACACAACCCATTCAATGTGATATAGATGCATGTTGGTGCCAAGCTTATTTTTGGCTTCAGTGCACTAGTTCTATTAAATATGAGGCAATTTGTAAAAATGACGTCCAGTTACTGAAAAGCCATGTATACGGTTCCAAGACGGAAAAAATGATGCATGTCAGGAATTACTGCTAAATATAAGTAAATTTCTGGTTTTCCTAATCAGATTAAGTTTTTGTGTGAACTATATGCAATGCTACATAATACCAAAGCAAAGAGATCTTGAGTTGTGCATCGCATACTTTTCCTTGTCAGCTTGATATTCTGGGTGGACCGATCGAGTAGTCAACACGCAGATTTGTTGTTGTTTCATGCTACTAGATGTGGACTGTGGTCTACTAGGAAATATATTCTATGAGTTTTGGCATTAGAAAACTTTGAGACGAATGGTTGGGGAAGAATCAAACGTCACTCTTGAGTCAACACCTCGGGTGCAATCGACCGTTTTCCTCTGGTCAGATATAGTAAACCTTAGTAACAGAATAAGACCGCCAAAAAACAAGGTCCATGGTTAATCAAATGATCACGTCGGGGAAAAGGCGACTTAGTTGAGACAGGTGGTATATGTGAACGTTATACAGTGGTGCAAGGTATGTTACCGAGACATTTTACTTGAGAGGGAGGTCCTCTGTAAGTGTATAGGTACTCACGACATTCCAGTCCTAACTACCCGGTACTTTCCCTTACGCCATCTAATCCTTGTCTAGGACTAGAGTTGTAGTAGAAGATATAGCCAGTTGTTGGAGAAAAGGAGCAAGAAGGCCGGTGTTGTGGCTGGGATACCACACGTAGATCCACACACAGAGACAAACATGTTCAATTTCCTTTTTTCAGATAAACTGCTAGGCTTTATTCATCAATTGGTATGGCTACATGTACTACATGAGGATCATGTGATTGCCCCAACCAAATGTGGTGGCCTTGATCCATCATAAGAGCACGCCTAGCTAGTTTATGTGGCTCAACATTTGAGCTCCAAGATTCAAACTTAAAAACACAAAATTGGAAAGAGTTTTCCACGCAAGTATCTCCTTTACTAATCCATCGTAGTTTCCACCTGATCTTTCCTAGATATGTTTAACAGCTGTTTCGCAGTCCGACGCGATCACCAAATTCTGGAGTCCAAGATCCTCCGCTAACGATGGCCTCTCCCGTCATGCAATAGCCTCAAGGCTGGCCGGGTCTGTCAGCCCCCGTATGACAAAAACTAAAGAACCCAGGTATGCTCCTGAGCTGGCTCTGCACACCGCGGCCATTGTCCCGACACCACGCGAGATGGCAACATCAACATTGATCTTAGAGTGCCCCTGCATAGCCGATATCCATCTCCTCGGAGCTTCTTATGTCGTGTTAATAACCATGTTACCACTCGATGGAAGAAACTCTCCCAACTCCACGATGAAGTAGGTAATGAACATATACGTGGACAGAGGACTCTGATCAATCCCCTCATGAATTAGTTTCCGTTGTTCCCACCATATGGCCCAGATAGTGACAGTCAGCTTAGTGAATTTCTCATTGAGAGCTTTTGAAGCAGTGTAGACAACCAGCTCCTAGCACTTTGTTTGTTAGTTGTCATCAGCTCGTCGATCAGCTCCTTATCAACCAAGGACCACACACAGCATGCAGCCGTCCATTCCAGTAGGCTGTGTCTCTAAGAGTCCGGCATGCCACACACAACGCAAGTACACGTAGTTGACATATTACGATGCATTCTCACGTCTTCCGTCCGAATGAAATGATGCACTAGTTTCCAAAGAAAAACTCAAAGTTTTGTTGGAACATAAATTTTCGCCAAGCTCCTCTCCTCTTCCTTTCTGTTCGAGGTCTCCGGATGCTCTTCCAGCCAATCTTCACGCCTGCATTTTGTGTCAAGTATCATACAATAAGCAGACCTCACAGAAAAATTCCCAGATTACTCATACATCCATGAACAGTAATCATCCACAGATCTCAGACAAATAGGAATTTGTAAGATCTCAGCAGCATCACATGGCAGAAAGACCTAGTTCACCAGCTCCATAATCCATCGAGCATTCACTATATCAATTAAATCAGAAAAAATTTGCGGTGGATCTGCCACTCTAGACACCATCGGCCTCATGAACTTTGGCCTAGGGATCGAGTTTGTGTTCCAAATTTCCGTGGAGGAACCATCCCCTATGCGTCTGACCATGACTGTTTCATAATATCCCTTCCTTCAAATATTGATCTCCAAACCTGAGATGGGTGATTTCCCAGGTTGGCATCAAGTATAGAGCATGAGGGAAGTACACCACCTTCAAAATGCGAGCATTGAGTGTTAGGGGAAGCTAGAATCCTCCAAGACTGCCTTGTGATACATCTCCAACGTATCTATAATTTATGAAGTATTCATGCTGTTATTTTATCATTCTTGGATGTTTTACAATCATTTTATGTCAACTTTATATCATTTTTGGGACTAACCGTGCCTGATGACCCACAAGTATAGGGGATCAATTGTAGCTCTTTTCGATAAGTAAGAGTGCCGAACCCAATGACGAGTAGAAGGAAATGACAAGTAGTTTTCAGTAAGGTAATGTCTGCAAGTGCTGAAATTGTAAGTAGCAAAGTAGTTTGATAGCAAAATAATTTGTAACGAGCAAGTAACGATAGTAGTAACAAAAGTGCAGCAAGGTGGCCCAATCCTTTTGAGGCAAAGGACAGGCCAAAACGGTCTCTTATGATAAGCAAAGTGTTCTTGAGGGTACACGGGAATTTCATCTAGTCGCTTTCATCATGTTGGTTTAATTCGTGTTCGCTACTTTGATAATTTGATATGTGGGTGGACCGGTGCTTAGGTGCTGTTATTACTTGAACAAACCTCCTACTTATGATTAACCCTCCCGCAAGCATCCGCAACTACGAGAAAAGTATTAAGAATAAATTCTAACCATAGCATTAAACTTTTGGGTCCAATCGGTCCCTTACGGAATAGCGCATAAACTGGGGTTTAAGCTTCTGTCACTCTCGCAACCCACCATCTATTTACTACTCCACAATGCATTTCCTTAGGCCCAAATATGGTGAAGTGTCATGTAGTCGACGTTCGCATGACACCACTAAGGGAACCACAACATACATACCATCAAAATATCGAACACATATCAAATTCACATGATTGCTTGCAACATGATTTATCCCGTGACCTCAAGAACGAAAGTAACTACTCACAAATAGTAAACATGTTCATGATCAGAGGAGTATTAATATGCATAATGGATCTGAACATATAATCTTCCATCAAATAAACCATATAGTAATCAACTACAAGATGTAATCAACACTACTAGTCACCCCCTAGCACCAATCTATAGTTCCGGTAACAAGATAGAATACAAGAGATGAACTAGGGTTTGAGATGAGACGGTGCTGGTGAAGATGCTAATGGAGATTGCCCTCCCCAAGATGGGAGAGTTGTTGGTGATGGTGATGACGATGATTTCCCCCTCCGGGCGGGAACTTCCCCCGGCAGAATTGCTCCGCCGGAGGGCAAAAGTGCTCCTGCCCAAGTTCCACCTCAAGACGGCGGCGCTCCGCCACGAAAGTCTTCTCTTCATTTTTTCTAGGTAAAAATGACTTATATACTAGAAGATGGGCACCGGAGGTGGGCCGAGGGGGCTACAACCCACCAGGGCGCGCCTGGGCTGCCTGGCGCGCCCAGGTGGGTTGTGCCTGATACGTCTCCAACGTATCTATAATTTTTGATTGTTCCATGCTATTATATTATTTGTTTTGGATGTTTAATGGGCTTTATTATGCACTTTTATATTATTTTTGGGACTAACCTATTAACCGAAGGCCCAGTGCAAATTGCTGTTTTTTTTGCCTATTTCAGTGTTTCGCAGAAAAGGAATATCAAATGGAGTCCAAACGGAATGAAACCTTCGGGAGAGTTATTTTTGGAACAAACACAATCCAGGAGACTTGGAGTGGAAGTCATGGAAGCAACGAGGTGGCCACGAGGTAGGGAGGCGCGCCCCCCACCCTCGTGGGCCCCTCGTGGCTCCACCGACCTACTTCTTTCGCCTATATACTCATATACCCCGAAAACATCCAGGAGCACCACGAAACCCTATTTCCACCGCCACAACCTTCTGTACCCGTGAGATCCCATCTTGGGGCCTTTTCTGGCGCTCTGCCGGAGGGGGAATCGATCACGGAGGGCTTCTACATCAACACCATAGCCTCTTCGATGATGCGTGATTAGTTTACCACAGACCTTCGGGTCCATAGTTATTAGCTAGATGGCTTCTTCTCTCTCTTTGGATATCAATACAAAGTTCTCGTCGATTCTCTTGGAAATATATTCGATATAATTCTTTTTGCGGTGTGTTTGTCGAGATCTGATGAATTGTGGGTTTATGATCAAGATTATCTATGGACAATATTTGGTTCTTCTCTAAATTCTTATATGTATGATTTGATATCTTTTGCAAGTCTCTTCAAATTATCAGTTTGGTTTGGCCTACTAGATTGATCTTTCATGCAATGGGAGAAGTGCTTAGCTTTGGGTTCAATCTTGCGTTGCTCGATCCCAGTGACAGAAAGGGAAACGACACATATTGTATTGTTGCCGTCGAGGATAAAAAGATGGGGTTTATATCATATTGCTTGAGTTTATCCCTCTACATCGTGTCATCTTGCCTAATGCGTTACTCTGTTCTTATGAACTTAATACTCTAGATGCATGCTGGATAGCGGTCGATGTGTGGAGTAATAGTAGTGGATGTAGAATCGTTTCGGTCTACTTGTCACACACGTGATGCCTATATACATGATCATGCCTAGATATTCTCATAACTATGCGCTTTTCTATCAATTGCTCGACAGTAATTTGTTCACCCACCGTAGAATTTGCTATATTGAGAGAAGCCACTAGTGAAACCTATGCCCCCCGGGTCTATCTTCCATCATATTAATCTCCCGCCAACTAGCTATTTCTGTCGTTGTTTATTTTGCAATCTTTACTTTCCAATCTATATCATAAAAATACCAAAAATATTTATCTCATTATCTCTATCAGATCTCACTTTTGCAAGTGGCCGTGAAGGGATTGACAACCCATTTATCGCGTTGGCTGCAAGGTTCTTATTTGTTTGTGCAGGTACGAGGGACTTGCGTGTAGTCTCCTACTGGATTGATACCTTGGTTCTCAAAAACTGAGGGAAATACTTACGCTACTTTGATGCATCACCCTTTCCTCTTCAAGGGAAAACCAACGCATGCTCAAGAGGTAACAGTACCCACCTGGTGGCCCCCCTCTGGTACTTATTGGCTCCAATAATTCTTAAATATTCCATAAAAAATCTCCGTGAAGTTTCAGCCCGTTTGGAGTTTTGCAGGGTGGTCTGACGTAGCTTTTTCAGGTCCAGATTTCTAGCTGCCGGAATTCTCCCTCTTGGTGTGTACTCCCTTCATTCCAAAATAGATGACCCAATTTTGTACTAACTTTATACTTAAAGTTAGTACAAGGTTGGGTCATCTATTTTGGAACGGAGGGAGTACCTTGCAAATTATGAGAGAAAAGGCCTTAGAATTACTCCAAAAAGCATTATTATGAATAAAAACACTATAAATAACAATAAGAAAACATTATGCGAAATGGATGTATCAACTCCCCCAAGCTTAGACCTCGCTTGTCCTCAAGCGAAAACCGAAATCGAAAAACATGTCCACATGCTTTGAGAGAAAGGTGTCGATAAAAACAAATACGGACATAGAAGCATCATGTTGATTATTATAACAGCAACAAAATCAAACATAGGACTTTTATCATAGAACTTTTATCATATACTTCCCATGAATAAGTAACAGTTCATCACACAATCAAAGTATGAAGCAGAAACTGTGACACCCAAATTTTTATTTGGATTTTTCAAAAGATTTTATTTGACTTGAGGGAGGTGATTTAAAATTTTTCTTCAAAAGAACTCTCCCTCTCAAATATTTTTTCTTCTTTATGGCAAAGGTTTTATTTGGATTCACCCAAGACTTGCTTTTGGTCTTGGAGGTCCTTGCCTTCTTTTTTGGACTCAAGACAAAATACTTTTCACTTGAGAAAAATGCCTTTTGAAAATCTCTTTGAAATTTGCACTATGGCTTTTGGAATAATCCTTTACCACTTTCAACTTTTCTCTCTTGCCATGGCCTTAGTGAAAATCCACTCTCCTAAACCTTCCCTCATCTTTGGATCATGTTTTGCATCAAAACCAGCAATTTGTACCTCTCCACATAATGATTTTCCATTTAAATCTTATCAAACAAATTTCTGTCTTCTATTCTAGCCATTGGTGATTTACAAAGGAGCTACCATCTCTGCTTTGATTTTTGCCCCCAAACCAACTCCTCTCCCTAGTCCTTTGAACCCTCAACCAAGATCCATGAAGATCCACTGGTCTTCAGTTCAAATTTTTCAAACTACACTTGCTGCAAGTTTGGACCAGATTTGTCAAATTTGGTGAAATTCATTCAAATCTTCCCCCAAAAATTCCAAGTAAAATCAGGCAGCCTCTGGGTGCATTGAGTGGTCACCTCACCAAGTCCCAGCCCCAGGAAATTTTTTCTCATTGCCAAATCATACTGTCGAACACCTGCAGTGCATTGTCAAATTCAGGTTCAGTAAAGTTCAGAGAACATTTTAGTGCACTGTCGTTTTCTTCAGAACCCGACGTCGATCTCGCCAGTGCCGCTGTGTCGCCGTGTTCCCTGTCCCCTCCCCCTTGTCCTCTGCACCGCACGAGCGTCTGGCACCTTGCGGACGTCGGCGACGAGCAGCAGAAGGTGCGCCGCCCCGTGACCGACGCCAGCGGCGGCTTTGCGGCCGCCAGAAGGAGGCGCGGCGCTGACGGCGCCACCCAGCGCCGCCCAAGCCACCGGAGCGCGCCGCGTGGCCTTCCACTCCCCCGAACGCGCTGCCACTCTCGTCGTGAACCGCAGGGCGCGGAGCGCGCTCTCTGCCGCCGTCGTGCCCGTGCGGCCACCCCACCGTGGACCGGCGCCGTTACGCCAAGACCAGCCGAGATTAGCGGGGGAACGACACCAGTAACTTCCACTGATGCTGCCTGGCCACTCAAACCTCCTGCCAATCCACTGCATCGCCGTAATTGCTCACCGAAGATTCTCCGTTCACGTCCACCTCGTCGATCCGCCTATAAATAGAGGCCCCGAGCTTCAACTCGAACCCACACCATCCCTGCACTCCACCTAGAGCACGCCTAGCCACTGGAAGAGCCCCGAGGAGGTCTCCTTCCTCGACTCCGGCCGCCGCGACCCGCCACGGGATCCAGCTCGATTCGCTCCCGTGCGTGCGCCTCTGCCTCCCATCCCTTGCCAGTAGCTTCACTATGCATCCCTCCTTCTGACCCGCGCTTCAATTCAAAATTTGCAGCCCTCCACCGGAGTTCTCCACCATCACCCGAGCCGCCGTCCGCCGGAGAAAGTGTCGCCGTCGACGTGGTGCTCTCCGACGATCGAGTCCACCACCCACCGACGCGGAAGGACGCGCTGAAGCTCTTGGTACCTTCCGATCTTCCTGACTCGCCGTGGTTCGACGCCGGCGTCCACCGCAGTCTTCGGGCGCCGGCGAGCTTTTCAAACCTGACATGTGGACCCCGCATGTCAGCCTCTGTTCTATTCTCCCTCGAACCGTTTTCTGTTGGCGCCTTCGGGCAAAATACGTTTTCCCTCTTTAGCTAGCGCATTTCTTTCCGAAGCGTTTTCTGGTTTCTCAGTTTAAACCCTGGAACTTTTCTGTTTCATTACAGATGGGTCCCTGGACAGAAACCTTTATAACTTTTTAATGAAAAGTGATTTTTGAGTGATTCTTTTTCTGACAGTCTTAAAATTTTGTCTAGTTTTTTATGGGATTTATTTGGAAATTTTTTGGAGAAGTTTCTGTGCACACGTTGGTTTTCACGTTAGTACCCGTTTTCGTTATGCCGTAGGTTCCGGAAGAGGTGACGGAGCCGCGAACTTCGCTGAGCTAGACTCCGACTTCTCCGAACCAGGCAAGCATGTTTGAACCTTTGATATGACATGTGTTTTGCATGTTTGCGTGAAAGTTTGTGCGTGGCATATGAGTATCGGTGAGTTCCCCGTTGCTTGTGAGGCAACTACCCGCATTTTTTCCGAAGTCGCGATGATCTCTGGTGAGAGATGGCCTAATCATGTGGTGACATGAAGGGCAGCAAGGTGGTACTGTTGTAGCATGCCAGCCTTGCGTCATCCGACAACTTCCGACGTTAACGTGGACGGAGTCACGTTATCGTTCTTTCCCCTTCCGTGCTACCACATGTTTCATTTGCCAGGATGCGGTTTAGTAAGTTGGTAACCTCTTTCCGAGTACACACCAAACAGAGGGGCCGGGATGATGGTACCTTGGCCCAGGATTAAAGCCAGTCATCCGGTCAGGGGGCATGGGTGTTTCCGGTTGGGACCGAGAGGGGTGGCACCCCCTTAGAGCGCGCGTATAGAAATTTGATCCCATGCTACGCGAGGTTGTAGCCTCCCCGTCTCAAGGTTTTTCTTGAACGTTGCCGAGGGTGATCCCTGGCTTTGGAATGTTGAATGGGTGTGTACTGGTTAGACGTGTTTCTTCCAAAACACTGTAAACGGAACTAGTCCCTGTGACTACTGAAATCCGTTGGCTGTGGTTAAGTACAAACTCTGCAGAGTCAAATTCTTCCAAGTCATCGTATCCATAATCAAGTAGTGAAATCAGCATATCCATATCTATCCGCGTGGAAAACTTGTCCCCGGTGAACAAGCTCAAGTGGTAAACCCAGTTTTATTATTATTACTGTAAATGGACTAATCTTATATTTGTCTCGTACTTGTAATAATTTATGTTCTCGAGCTGCTGGATTATTGAGTTACAATATAAGCCCTTTATGTGATGTCGCTCAGACGTCTGGCTGTGGCATGTATGTCTTTTACTTTCTGTTAAAAGCCCTTTATGTGGTGTCGCCCTGACGCCCGACTGCAGCATTACCATTCTTGCATTTTCCTCTCGAGGAGTCATTCAGACACTCGTTTGGCACCAGTATTACTATTCTTGCATTTTCCTCTCGAGGAGTCATTCAGACACTCGTTTGGCACCAGTATTACTATTCTTGCATTTTCCTCTCGAGGAGTCATTCAGACCCTCGTTTGGCACCAGTATTACTATTCTTGCATTTTCCTCTCGAGGAGTCATTCAGACACTCGTTTGGCACCAGTATTACTATTCTTGCATTTTCCTCTCGAGGAGTCATTCAGACACTCGTTTGGCACCAGTATTACCATTCTTGCATTTTTCCTCTCGAGGAGTCATTCAGACACTCGTTTGGCACCAGTATTACTATTCTTGCAGTTTCCGCTCGAGGAGTCATTCAGACCCTCGTTTGGCACCCAGTATTTATTATCTCTATGTCTGAACGCACTGGTTAACTTGTTCATATGCTTCATGTTTACATTGTTATATCTTATGTCCGAACTGTCTTGCGAGTAGTTTCATAGTACTCACCTGGCTTGTTGATTTGGCCAGATGTTGACGAAGGCGATCTCTTGGATGAAGAGTTTGATAGCGCGTCCGACGCCTAGAGGAGTCCCAGTCAGTCCTGCGCGATCCCGGATATTGGTCACTTGTACTATATACGCTTCCGCCACCCGCAATAAGTCTCCTCGAGCCTCACTCCGACGCTCGAAGAGCTGTAGTCTTCAGGAGTCATATCACTCGCTTCGCGGTGATATTTCCACCGCCGTTATTATCGTGAGTTAGTAGTTATGCCACCCTATCCGCCGTCTTGTTTTATCGGCGTGCATGTAATAAATTGTTGGGCAGTCTCCGCTCAACCTTGTATTATATTTAGTACTCCTGGTATTTTTCTTCTGTGACCATGATATTGTCTACCAGTGAGAAGGAATTCTTCCTTACTGGTCCGTAAAAGGGATTGGTCTCTCAATAATTATATTATTGAAAAACCGGTCGTGACAAGCTTGGTATCAGAGCCAGGCTGACTGTAGGAAGCCACTAGGTGCGATCGCTAATCGGTTATTAGCGTCTTTTGTGCTTTTTCAGCATTTTGCAATTGTAGCTATTTTCTGTTGGTCATCATAAATTTATGACATGACTACTCAGAATTTTGGCCTACTTTTGTAGATGGCTGGCAGCAGCTGTGAGAATCGAGTGTTCACGAACGTGCCCGAGGGGTTTGTCAAGCTCCTCGTCTCCATCACCAAGCACGCGATCGGGCCAGCAGCTCGCCCGGAGTTCACGCTCTATCAGCACAAGCTCAGCGACGACGTGTCTATGCACCAAGCTGTGGTGCAATTCAAGGGAGGACGTTCTGCAGCTCGCCACTTCCGTTTTGTGGGAAGGGCCATGCCTACGGAGAGGCATGCCATGCAGATGGCTGCCCGTGAGGCGATAGCTCGCCTTCGGGACATCCTTCCTACGATGAAGACTCGTCGCTACCGCTACCTTCCATGCCATGTGCCATACACCAGTCACTATGCATTCGCCTGCCATCGGGGAGAACGAGATGAAGCCATCGAGATGGTTGTAGAGTATCTCAAGGCTCTGGAGGAGTCTTTCGACAACCTCGTAGACGATCTTGTAGCTGCCCGCATGGACTTAGTCCGGGGCGGTCCTGCCAGCAGGAAGGAGCTTCTCCACACGGCACCGCCTCTGACATTCGTCTCGTCTTCAGCCTCGTATGCACCGGCCGTTTTGGCCACTGCTCGCCGTCTGCCTACCACTGAGGAGTTCGACCGAGTCATCGCTCCTACTCCAGTCAGAGCCGCACCACCCGCCGCACCCGCTCTGCCACCTGTCGCTCCCGCACCATCACCACAGCGCAGCGTTACGCACCAGGAGCCAGCTAGAGAGGAGGTGGAGGTTGATTCTCCTGGACCGCTGAGCCTTGCCATCGGCAAGGGGAAGGAAATCTACACCATCTCCGACTGAGAGCACCGAGTAGCCGCGCGTTATGTCTGCTTGTATGATGTGTTACTTTATCTGTACGCTAGTTTGTATTGGTGTGTTTGCTGCCTTTCCGGAGTAGTACGCTAGTCTAAATAACATGTCAGGATTGTGTACGCACATCCTGAGTGCTGTATCGTGTGTCTGCTTTTCGCATGTAAGTTATATGCTAAGCAGTTCTTCTCCGTGCAAAACCGCTTATGTTTTCCTTGAAAATCCTTGAGATCTTTTAAATTGTTGCCTTTGCAAAGTTTTCCTTGTGCTACACAGTTTTTCTCATGGGTTTTGCAAAATAATACCCCAGACTGGAAAAATGTCTCGTCCGTGGACTCGCTCCATGCCCAATCAGCCAGAAGAGGTTTATGGGACACAGACTAGCAACAATTTCACTTAGGGTCAGTCCAGTCAACAAGACAGCGAAGCAGCCCTGTCTCAAGTATGCCGTCTCTTCGAGCAAAGCCAGCAACAGCACCAAGAGATGATGAATCATGTCATCAATATGGGAAACCACCGTGAGCCCTATCAACCACATTCCAAGTTATCTGAGTTACAGAAGACTCGCCCTTCAACTTTTGCTCACACCGATTGGCCGCTGGAAGCCGATGATTGGCTTCGTGACATTGAAAGGAAACTGATTATTGCTTAGTGTTCAGATCATGAGAAGGTGCTTTATGCACCACACTACCTTACTGGAGCAGCTGCAGCATGGTGGGAAAACTTCCTACACATGCATCCCAGTGAAGACAACATCACCTGGGAAGAGTTCAAGGAAGGCTTCCGTGGGGCACACATCCCAGGAGCATCATAAAAATCAAGAAGAGAGAGTTTGATGACCTGAAGCAGAGAGGCATGTCAGTGACAGAATACAATGGTCAGTTTACCCAGCTATCTCGTTATGCCTACGACGAGCACATGACAGAAAACAAGAAGATGGAAAAATTCCTGGACGGCTGGCACCAGCACTAAGATGCCAACTGATTGTACACACATTTCCGGATTTTAAAACTCTGGTGGACAAGGCCATTACCTTGGAGAATGAGCGCCGTAGTCTGGAAGATATCCGTAAGCGAAAGAGGGACAAAACGACTCTTGCTCGCAACAACCGAAGCAAGGCTGAGGTTCCACGGACAGAAGCAAGGAGATCCACGACTACTGATCCAAGGTCCGTCGGACAGTTTCATGCCAGGGACATGGAGTACACGTACCGTCCAGGGGTCACCTGCTATACTTGTGGTCAAGAAGGGCACTATGCTAAACACTGCCCAAAGCCAAGGAACGAGGCCCCCAAGCCAAGCAATGGTGGGAACAATCCAGCCCCCAAGCGCAACAATTTCAACCCCAGCAACAACCACAGGAAGGGTCACCTGAACCATGTGACCAGGGAAGAAGCGCAGAATGCCCCAGACATCGTGCTCGGTACGTTCCCTGTCAACACAGTACCTGCCATGGTTTTGTTTGATTCTGGAGCTTCCCATTCGTTCGTTTCGAAGAGTTTTGTTTTACAACATGGTTTCCCGATACTTCCCTTGGAAAAATCTATGATCATCAAGTCCCCCGGAAATAAGCAAATCGCTCAGGGTTACTGCCAAGGAGTGGTCATTGAGTTCGAAGGACTGCAATTCCAAGCAAATCTCATCGTGTTGGAGAGTAAAGGACTGGATGTCATTTTGGGAATGGACTGGTTGACCACCAACAAAGGATTCATTGACTGTTTCAATCGGACAGTGATTCTCACTCACCATCATGGCAAGACCATAAGGGTTCCCGCTCAAGAGAGGCCACGATCACAGCAACCAAAACTGAACAAAATGGACATTGCAGAACTGAGAAAAGTTCCAGTGGTATGCGAGTTTCCTGATGTGTTCCCTGAAGAACTACCAGGCATGCCACCAGACCGAGAGATAGAATTCAGCATCGAACTAGCACCTGGCACCGCTCCCATCTATAAGAAGCCTTATAGAATGGCGCCCTCAGAATTGGTGGAGTTGAAGAAGCAGATAAAGGAATTATTGGACAAAGGATTTATTCGGGCCAGCTCCTCACCTTGGGGTTCGCCAGTGTTGTTCGCCAAGAAAAAGGATGGGACACTGAGACTGTGTATAGACTATCGAGCCCTCAATATGGTCACCATCAAAAACAAATATCCGATGCCATGGATAAATGATTTGTTTGACCAGCTCGCACAAGCCAAGGTATTCTCAAAAATTGATTTGAGATCAGGATATCATCAACTGAAAGTACGGACAGAAGATATCCCCAAGATAGCATTCACTTCCAGATACGGATTATACGAGTTTACAGTGATGCCTTTTGGACTAACAAACGCCCCCGCATATTTCGTCCACCTCATGAACAAAGTGTTCATGAAATTCATGGACAAATTTGTTGTGGTATTCATTGACGATATTCTGGTATACTCAAGGACACCAGAAGAGCATGCTGAGCACCTCAGAATTGTTTTGGGAGAATTAAGAAAACATCAGTTGTACGCCAAATTTAGCAAGTGCGAATTTTGGCTAAGACAAGTTGGTTTCTTAGGCCATATATTGAACCAAGAAGGCGTGGCCGTAGACCCAGAAAAAGTCAAAGCCATACTTGACTGGAAGCCACCCGCCAATGTTACAGATGTGCGGAGTTTCCTAGGAATGGCCGGATATTACAGAAGGTTTATTGAAGGATTCTCCACTGTGGCAAAACCTATAACACAGTTGCTCAAGAAGGACAAGAAATTTGTATGGACGGAAGCATGCGAGCAGAGCTTCCAAGAACTCAAGAAGAAGCTGACAACCGCACCGGTCTTAACTGTGCCAGACATACACAAGAGTTTTGAAGTATATTGTGACGCATCCCGAAAAGGTCTCGGATGTGTACTAATGCAGGATGGCAAAGTCGTCGCATATGCCTCCAAGCAGCTGCGAAAACATGAGGAAAATTACCCAACACATGACTTGGAGCTAGCAGCAGTTATACATGCACTCAAGGAGTGGAGGCACTTTCTGTTGGGAAATCGCTGTGAAATATATACGGACCATAAGAGCCTCAAATATATTTTCACACAGCCCGAGCTAAATTTACGCCAACGACGCTGGTTGGAACTGGTCAAGGACTATGATGTCGGTATTCACTACCATCCAGGGAAGGCAAATGTAGTGGCCGATGCCCTTAGTCGAAACCCCAGCCCGGACAATGACAGTCCCCAAAACTTGAGGCCTGAGTTTCAGCAAGAGTTCACAAGGCTCAACATGATGTTAGTCTCTGAGCGCACCGTATCAAATTTGGAGATACAACCCACCCTGGTGGAACACATTAAGAAGGCTCAACAGGGACATCCCAGCATCGAAGGTATAAAGAAGAAAATGGACCTTGGTAAGGCTTCAGAGTTCGTCACAGACAGTGAAGGAACATTATGGTACGGAGACAGACTTTGCGTACCTAACATTGAGGAACTCAAGCAACAAATCTTAACCGAAAGCCACACCGCTCCATACTCAATACATCCTGGAGGGACCAAAATGTACAAGGACATTCAGGAAAGATTTTGGTGGCACGGTATGAAAAGAGATATAGCAGCATTTATTGCTTGTTGCGATTCATGTCAGCGCATCAAGGCCGAGCATCAAAAGCCAGCAGGGCTACTCCAGCCAAACAGGATACCGGAGTGGAAATGGGATGAAATAGGAATGGACTTCATTGTCGGATTACCCCGATCACAACGCGGAAATGACGCCATATGGGTCATCACAGACCGACTAACCAAGGTTTCTCATTTCATTCCCGTGAAGGCTACCTACTCCACACAAAGACTGGCAAAACTTTATCTCTCCCGTATAGTTTGCTTGCATGGAGTCCCAAAGACTATAATATCGGACCGAGGCACACAATTCGTCTCCAAATTTTGGGATCACCTACAACAAGCTCTGGGAACGCAACTAGCTTTTAGTACAGCGTACCACCCTCAGACTGATGGACAAACGGAACGTATAAACCAAATCCTAGAGGATATGCTAAGAGCCTGTGTGCTCACCTATGGATCCAGTTGGGAAGAGATTTTGCCGTATGCCGAATTTGCTTACAACAACAGTTACCAGGCCAGCTTGCAAATGGCACCCTTTGAAGCATTATACGGACGGAGATGTCGTACCCCACTAAATTGGTCAGAAACAGGTGACAGCCGTATCTTCGGCCCAGACATGCTTAAAGAGGCCGAGGAGAAAGTTAAACAGATCAGGGACAGACTGAAGACAGCGCAGAGCCGACAAAAGAGCTACTATGATCAGAAGCATCGTGAGGTCAGCTTTGAACCCGGTGATTCCGTATACCTCCGAGTATCTCCTATGAGGGGTCTGCAACGGTTCAAAATTAAAGGGAAGCTAGCCCCAAGATTTATTGGACCATTTTGTGTAAAGGCACGAAGAGGCACGGTAGCCTACCAACTAGACTTGCCCAAGGAACTGTCAGATGTCCATGACGTGTTCCACGTCTCTCAATTGAGAAAATGTGTGAGTAACCCGGAGAAGCATGTACCCCATGAGAGCATTGATGTGCAACCAGACCTCACCTACAGAGAGAGGCCAGTAAAGATTTTAGAAGAGTCTGAACGGAGGACCCGTCAGAAATGACAAAGTTTTTCAGAGTTCAGTGGAGCAACCACACTAAGGATGAAGCCACATGGGAAAGGGAAGATTTTCTCCGGGCAGAATATCCATATCTATTTGAGGATCAGCAGAAATCTCGAGGACGAGATTTTTCCTAAGGGGGTAGGTGTTGTGACACCCAAAATTTTATTTGGATTTTTCAAAAGATTTTATTTGACTTGAGGGAGGTGATTTAAAAATTTTCTTCAAAAGAACTCTCCCTCTCAAATATTTTTTCTTCTTTATGGCAAAGGTTTTATTTGGATTCACCCAAGACTTGCTTTTGGTCTTGGAGGTCCTTGCCTTCTTTTTTGGACTCAAGACAAAATACTTTTCACTTGAGAAAAATGCCTTTTGAAAATCTCTTTGAAATTTGCACTATGGCTTTTGGAATAATCCTTTACCACTTTCAACTTTTCTCTCTTGCCATGGCCTTAGTGAAAATCCACTCTCCTAAACCTTCCCTCATCTTTGGATCATGTTTTGCATCAAATCCAGCAATTTGTACCTCTCCACATAATGATTTTCCATTTAAATCTTATCAAACAAATTTCTGTCTTCTATTCTAGCCATTGGTGATTTACAAAGGAGCTACCATCTCTGCTTTGATTTTTGCCCCCAAACCAACTCCTCTTCCTAGTCCTTTGAACCCTCAACCAAGATCCATGAAGATCCACTAGTCTTTAGTTCAAATTTTTCAAACTACACTTGCTGCAAGTTTGGACCAGATTTGTCAAATTTGGTGAAATTCATTCAAATCTTCCCCCAAAAATTCCAAGTAAAATCAGGCAGCCTCTGGGTGCATTGAGTGGTCACCTCACCAAGTCCCAGCCCCAGAAATTTTTTTCTCATTGCCAAATAATACTGTCGAACACCTGCAGTGCATTGTCAAATTCAGGTTCAGTAAAGTTCAGAGAACATTTCAGTGCACTGTCGTTTTCTTCAGAACCCGACGTCGATCTCGCCAGTGCCACTGTGTCGCCGTGTTCCCTGTCCCCTCCCCCTTGTCCTCTGCACCGCACGAGCGTCTGGCACCTTGCGGACGTCGGCGACGAGCAGCAGAAGGTGCGCCGCCCCGTGACCGACGCCAGCGGCGGCTTTGCGGCCGCCAGAAGGAGGCGCGGCGCTGACGGCGCCACCCAGCGCCGCCCAAGCCACCGGAGCGCGCCGCGTGGCCTTCCACTCCCCCGAACGCGCTGCCACTCTCGTCGTGAACCGCAGGGCGCGCAGCGCGCTCTATGCCGCCGTCGTG
The DNA here is from genome assembly GCF_002575655.3 of Aegilops tauschii subsp. strangulata. Classification (NCBI taxonomy): domain Eukaryota; kingdom Viridiplantae; phylum Streptophyta; class Magnoliopsida; order Poales; family Poaceae; genus Aegilops; species Aegilops tauschii. Next base: position 427,086,555 of record NC_053035.3, read on the forward strand.
CCCGTGCGGCCACCCCACCGTGGACCGGCGCCGTTACGCCAAGACCAGCCGAGATTAGCGGGGGAACGACACCAGTAACTTCCACTGATGCTGCCTGGCCACTCAAACCTCCTGCCAATCCACTGCATCGCCGTAATTGCTCGCCGGAGATTCTCCGTTCACGGCCAACTCGTCGATCCGCCTATAAATAGAGGCCCCGAGCTTCAACTCGAACCCACACCATCCCTGCACTCCACCTAGAGCACGCCTAGCCACTGGAAGAGCCCCGAGGAGGTCTCCTTCCTCGACTCCGGCCGCCGCGACCCGCCACGGGATCCAGCTCGATTCGCTCCCGTGCGTGCGCCTCTGCCTCCCATCCCTTGCCAGTAGCTTCACTATGCATCCCTCCTTCTGACCCGCGCTTCAATTTGAAATTTGCAGCCCTCCACCGGAGTTCTCCACCATCACCCGAGCCGCCGTCCGCCGGAGAAAGTGTCGCCGTCGACGTGGTGCTCTCCGACGGTCGAGTCCACCACCCACCGACGCGGAAGGACGCGCTGAAGCTCTTGGTACCTTCCGATCTTCCTGACTCGCCATGGTTCGACGCCGGCGTCCACCGCAGTCTTCGGGCGCTGGCGAGCTTTTCAAACCTGACATGTGGACCCCGCATGTCAGCCTCTGTTCTATTCTCCCTCGAACCATTTTCTGTTGGCGCCTTCGGGCAACATATGTTTTCCCTCTTTAGCTAGCGCATTTCTTTCCGAAGCGTTTTCTGGTTTCTCAGTTTAAACCCTGGAACTTTTCTGTTTCATTACAGATGGGTCCCTAGACAGAAACCTTTATAACTTTTTAATGAAAAGAGATTTTTGAGTGATTCTTTTTCTGACAGTCTTAAAATTTTGTCTAGTTTTTTATGGGATTTATTTGGAAATTTTTTGGAGAAGTTTCTATGCACACATTGGTTTTCACGTTAGTACCCGTTTTCGTTATGCCGTAGGTTCCGGAAGAGGTGACGGAGTCGCGAACTTCGCCGAGCTAGACTCCGACTTCTCCGAACCAGGCAAGCATGTTTGAACCTTTGATATGACAGGTGTTTTGCATGTTTGCGTGAAAGTTTGTGCGTGGCATATGAGTATCGGTGAGTTCCCCGTTGCTTGTGAGGCAACTACCCGCATTTTTTCCGAAGTCGCGATGATCTCTGGTGAGAGATGGCCTAATCATGTGGTGACATGAAGGGCAGCAAGGTGGTACTGTTGTAGCATGCCAGCCTTGCGTCATCCGACAACTTCCGATGTTAACGTGGACGGAGTCACGTTATCGTTCTTTCCCCTTCCGTGCTACCACATGTTTCATTTGCCAGGATGCGGTTTAGTAAGTTGGTAACCTCTTTCCGAGTACACACCAAACAGAGGGGCCGGGATGATGGTACCTTGGCCCAGGATTAAAGCTAGTCATCCGGTCAGGGGGCATGGGTGTTTCCGGTTGGGACCGAGAGGGGCGCACCCCCTTAGAGCGCGCGTATAGAAATTTGATCCCATGCTACGCGAGGTTGTAGCCTCCCCGTCTCAAGGTTTTTCTTGAATGTTGCCGAGGGTGATCCCTGGCTTCGGAATGTTGAATGGGTGTGTACTGGTTAGACGTGTTTCTTCCAAAACACCGTAAACGGAACTAGTCCCTGTGACTACTGAAATCCGTTGGCTGTGGTTAAGTACAAACTTTGCAGAGTCAAATTCTTCCAAGTCATCGTATCCATGATCAAGTAGTGAAATCAGCATATCCGTATCTATCCGCATGGAAAACTTGTCCCCGGTGAACAAGCTCAAGTGGTAAACCCAGTTTTATTATTATTACTGTAGATGGACTAATCTTATATTTGTCTCGTACTTGTAATAATTTATGTTCTCGAGCTGCTGGATTATTGAGTTACAATATAAGCCCTTTATGTGATGTTGCTCAGACGTCCGACTATGGCATGTATGTCTTTTACTTTCTGTTAAAAGCCCTTTATGTGGTGTCGCCCTGACGCCCGACTGCAGCATTACCATTCTTGCATTTTCCTCTCGAGGAGTCATTCAGACACTCGTTTGGCACCAGTATTACTATTCTTGCATTTTCCTCTCGAGGAGTCATTCAGACACTCGTTTGGCACCAGTATTACTATTCTTGCATTTTCCTCTCGAGGAGTCATTCAGACCCTCGTTTGGCACCAGTATTACTATTCTTGCATTTTCCTCTCGAGGAGTCATTCAGACACTCGTTTGGCACCAGTATTACTATTCTTGCATTTTCCTCTCGAGGAGTCATTCAGACACTCGTTTGGCACCAGTATTACCATTCTTGCATTTTCCTCTCGAGGAGTCATTCAGACACTCGTTTGGCACCAGTATTACTATTCTTGCAGTTTCCGCTCGAGGAGTCATTCAGACCCACGTTTGGCACCCAGTATTTATCTCTATGTCTGAACGCACTGGTTAACTTGTTCATATGCTTCATGTTTACATTTGTTATATCTTATGTCCGAACTGTCTTGCGAGTACTTTCATAGTACTCACCTGGCTTGTTGATTTGGCCAGATGTTGACGAAGGCGATCTCTTCGATGAAGAGTTTGATAGCGCGTCCGACGCCTAGAGGAGTCCCAGTCAGTCCTGCGCGATCCCGGATATTGGTCACTTGTACTATATACGCTTCCGCCACCCGCAATAAGTCTCCTCGAGCCTCACTCCGACGCTCGAAGAGCTGTAGTCTTCAGGAGTCATATCACTCACTTCGCGGTGATATTTCCACCGCCGTTATTATCGTGACTTAGTAGTTATGCCACCCTATCCGCCGTCTTGTTTTATCGGCGTGCATGTAATAAATTTTTGGGCAGTCTCCGCTCAACCTTGTATTATATTTAGTACTCCTGGTATTTTTCTTCTATGACCATGATATTGTCTACCAGTGAGAAGGAATTCTTCCTTACTGGCCCGTAAAAGGGATTGGTCTCTCAATAATTATATTATTGAAAAACCGGTCGTGAAAGAAAGGATCGAACTAAACTTTATTTCATCTAAAGCAAAAGATCGAACTAAGATAAGTAAAAGTAAAAAGATAGTGGGATGATACGATACCGGGGCACCTCCTCCAAGCTTGGCGGAAGCCAAGGGGAGTGCCCATACCTGATACTCAATTCTCCTTTGGTGGTTAAGAAGATGGTGGTGGTGATGAAGTATTCTCCAATATAACCATGAGTTAATCCTTCAAACCTTGAATCTCCCGCAGGGCTTGATGAATTAATTCACTGTTTTTCTTGACCTCAGCCATTATGTGTTTATTCTCAGGACCCCACGGTTTGGTTCCTGCACTGTTTTCTCTTGGCTGAGATATGTCCCAGTTGGACGGTATGTGCCTACGAGGAGTGTTCTCGAACCCATAATTGTGAATCAAATTATGAAAATTATTACGATGTAACCTGTTTAAGGGCCTCCTTGGTGGGAGATCTTCTTGCACTTCCAGGCTTGCTTGATTGTTCGATGATCCCATGACTTGATGAGGATTAGGGTGAGTAGAGATGCCAGCCAATCTGCCCCTCTCGGAGGCCGGAGAGTGAACCCCAAAAGGATTTTCCTCTTCTTCCTCCATAGCAACCTCTTCAGCTTCATCCCTCCTTAGATCCTCCTGAACCAACCTTGTGTCTCCTTCTCCATTGTTAAAGGGTGAGGAAGACATGATATTGGTCTAGCTAAATCTGTCAGAAAACATCATGAAAAGAGAACAGAGGATTTCTCCGCGATACGGTGATTAACAGGTTCGCGAAGTATATATAGATTTTTTATCTTGGAGGACAAGTATACGGGAGAAAAACGGAGTGCAGGAGGTGTCCCAGGTGGGCACAACCCACCAGGGCGCACCAGGCAAGCCTAGTGCGCCCTGGTGTCTTGTGCCCACCAGGGGACACTTCCTGGTAGTTTCTTTATTTCCAAAACTTTAAAATATTCCAAAACTGACAAAAAATATTTTTGCGGATTTTTCGGAGTCCGTTTACTTATTGTATCACGTACCTCCTTATTTTTACGATTCTGGAGTGTTCCGGAAGGACTCTTTTATGTGCTTTTCCGGTGTCAAGGTTTGGATAATATTGCTTTCAACATTAATAGGCGTACCTGAGATATAATGCTTTATTCGTTGCCCATTGACAACCTTCGGGTTAGTACCTTCAGAATTATTTATTTTGATGGCTCCAGACCGGTAAACCTCCTCGATGACATATGGGCCTTCCCATTTCGAGAGGAGCTTTCCTGCAAAGAATCTGAAATGAGAGTTGTACAAAAGAACATATTCTCCGACTTTAAACTCATGCTTTTGAATTCTTTTGTCATGCCATCTTTTAACCTTTTCTTTGAATAACTTTGCATTTTCATAAGCTTGGGTTCTCCATTCATCTAATGAGCTTATATCAAATAACCTCTTTTCCCCAGCAAGTTTGAAATCATAGTTGAGTTCTTTAACTGCCCAATATGCTTTATGTTCTAACTCAAGAGGTAAATGACAAGCTTTTCCATAAACCATTTTATAAGGAGACATACCCACAGGATTTTTATATGCTGTTCTATAAGCCCAAAGTGCAACATCTAATTTCTTAGACCAATTCTTCCTGGACCTATTAACAGTCTTTTGCAAAATTAATTTTATTTCTCTGTTGCTAAGTTCAACTTGACCACTAGACCGAGGATGATAGGGTGATGCAATTCCATGGTTAACATCATACTTGGCAAGCATTTTACAGAAAGCACCATGAATAAAGTGTGAACCACCATCAGTCATTAAATATCCAGGGACTCCAATGTTGGGGAACGTAGTAATTTTAAAAAAATTCCTATGCACATGCAAGATCATGGTGATGCATAGCAACGAGAGGGGAGAGTGTGTCCACGTACCCTCGTAGAACGAAAGCGGAAGCGTTAGCACAACGCGGTTGATGTAGTCGTACGTCTTCACGATCCGACTGATCAAGTACCGAACGCACGACACCTCCGAGTTCAGCACACGTTCAACTCGATGATGTCCCTCGAACTCCGATCCAGCCGAGCTTAGAGGGAGAGTTCCATCAGCACGACGGCGTGGTGACGATGATGATGTTCTACCGACGCAGGGCTTCGCCTAAGCACCGCTACGATATTATCGAGGTGGATTATGGTGGAGGGGGCACCGCACACAGCTAAGAGATCCAAGGGATCAATTGTTGTGTCTCCAAGGGGTGCCTCCCTCCCCGTATATAAAGGACTGGAGGAGGGGGAGGGGGCCGGCCACCCTTGGCGCGCCCCATGAGGAGTCCTACTCCCACCGGGAGTAGGACTCCCCCTTCCATGTGGGAGTAGGAGAGGAGAGGGAAGGAGAGAGGGGGGAAAGGAAAAGGGGGGCGCCGCCCCCCCTCATTGTCCAATTCGGACTGGGGGGGGGGGAGGGGGCGCGTGGCTGCCCCTTGGCCGCCCCTCCTCTTCTCCACTAGGGCCCAATAGGCCCATTAGTCTCCCCGGGGGGTTCCGGTAACCCCCCGGTACTCCGATATATGCCCGATACTCCCCGAAACCATTCCGGTGTCCGAACATAGTCATCCAATATATCAATCTTTATGCCTCGACCATTTTGAGACTCCTCGTCATGTCCATGATCACATCCGGGACTCTGAACTACCTTCGGTACATCAAAACACATAAACTCATAATATAACCGTCATCGAACTTTAAGCGTGCGGACCCTACGGGTTCGAGAACTATGTAGACATGACCGAGACACGTTTCCGCTCAATAACCAATAGCGGAACCTGGATGCTCATATTGGCTCACACATATTCTACGAAGATCTTTATCGGTCAAACCGCATAACAACATACGTTGTTCCCTTTGTCATCGGTATGTTACTTGCCCAAGATTCGATCGTCGGTATCTCAATACCTAGTTCAATCTCGTTACCGGCAAGTCTCTTTACTCGTTCCGTAATACATCATTCCGCAACTAACTCATTATTTGCAATGCTTGCAAGGCTTATAATGATGTGCATTACTGAGTGGGCCCAGAGATACCTCTCCGACAATCGGAGTGACAAATCCTAATCTCGAAATACGCCAACCCAACAAGTACCTTCGGAGACACCTGCAGAGCACCTTTATAATCACCCAGTTACGTTGTGACATTTGGTAGCACACAAAGTGTTCCTCCGGTAAACGGGAGTTGCATAATCTCATAGTCATAGGAACATGTATAAGTCATGAAGAAAGCAATAGCAACATACTAAACGATCAAGTGCTAAGCTAACGGAATGGGTCATGTCAATCACATCATTCTCCTAATGATGTGATCCCATTAATCAAATGACAACTCTTTGTCTATGGCTAGGAAACATAACCATCTTTGATCAACAAGCTAGTCAAGTAGAGGCATACTAGTGACACTCTGTTTGTCTATGTATTCACACATGTATCATGTTTCCGGTTAATACAATTCTAGCATGAATAATAAACATTTATCATGATATAAGGAAATAAATAATAACTTTATTATTGCCTCTAGGGCATATTTCCTTCATCCAAACCTTGGGAAAATAACTTCCTTCAGCATTTTAATAGAGTTGTTGTGATCAGCACTACTAGTTGGAATAGCTTCTACCCATTTAGTAACATAATCAAAAGCAACCAAAATATGTGTATACCCATTAGAGGAAGGAAAAGGTCCCATGTAATCAAATTCCCAAACATCAAATGGTTCAACAACAAGTGAATAATTCATAGGCATTTCTTGACGCTTACCGATATTACCTATTCTTTGGCATTCATCAAAAGATGAGACATACTTACGAGCATCCCTGAAGAGAGTAGGCCAATAAAATCCAGATTGCAATACCTTATGAGCAGTTCTATCTCCAGCATGATGCCCTCCATACGGTTCGGAGTGACATTTCCATAGGATTTGTCCCTGTTCATGCTCAGGTACACAACGTCTAATCCCAAAAGTAATGTCTCAAATCATAGAAGAATTTTTTCTTTTGTTCGTATGTAAAGCTAGGTGGTAAATATTTAGCAACAATGTAATTAGCATAATCAGCATACCAAGGAGTACTACTAGAAACATTTATTGCAGCTAGCTGCTCATCAGGAAAACTATCATCAATAGGAAGTGGGTCATCAAGCACATTTTCAAGCCTAGACAAGTTATCAGCTACGGGGTTCTCAGCTCCTTTTCTATCAATAATATGTAAATCAAATTCTTGCAACAAGAGAACCCAACAAATAAGTCTAGGTTTAGCATCTTTCTTTTCCATAAGATATTTAATAGCGGCATGGTCTGTGTGAACAGTTACTTTGGAATCAACAATATAAGGTCTAAACTTATCACAAGCAAACACCACTGCTAAGAATTCTTTTTCAGTAGTAGCATAATTTCTTTGAGCACTTTCTAGAATTTTACTCGCATAATGAATAACAGTCAATTTCTTATCAATCCTTTGTCCTAGAACATCACCAACAACATAATCACTAGCATCACACATAATCTCAAAAGGCAAGTTCCAATCAGGTGGTTGAACAATAGGTGCAGAGATTAAGGCTTTCTTGAGTGTTTCAAAGGCTTCTAAACAATCATCATCAAAAACAAAAGGAATATCCTTTTGAAAAAGATTAGTGAGAGGCCTAGAAATTTTAGAGAAATCTGTGATAAACCTCCTATAGAAACCAGTATGACCTAGGAAACTACGAATACCTTTGATGTCCTTAGGACATGGCATTTTCTGAATTGGCTCAACCTTAGCTTGGTCCACTTCAATACCTCTTTCAGAAATTTTATGACCCAATACAATGCCTTCGTTAACCATAAAGTGGCACTTCTCCCAATTCAAGACAAGATTTGTTTGTTCACATCTCTCTAAAACTTGATCAAGATTGCTTAAACAATCATCAAAAGACTTCCCATAAACAGAAAAGTCATCCATGAAAACCTCAACAATTTTTTCACAAAAGTCAGAGAATATAGCCATCATACATCTTTGAAAGGTAGCAGGTGCATTACATAAACCAAAAGGCATATGTCTATAAGCATAGGTTCCAAAGGGACAAGTAAAAGTGGTCTTTTCTTGATTAGGTTGAGAAAAAGGTATTTGTGAAAAGCCAGAGTATCCATAAAGGAAGCAAAAGTGTGTGTGCTTAGATAATCTTTCAAGCATTTGATCAATAAAAGGCAAAGGGTAATGATCTTTTCTAGTTTCTTTATTTAATTTTCTAAAAGCAATTACCATTCTATAGCCTGTAACAATTCTTTGTGGGATAAGCTCATTCTTATCATTAGGAACAACAGTTATACGTCCTTTCTTAGGGACACAATGAACAGGACTTACCCATCTACTATCAGCTATAGGATAGATTATACCTGGTTCCAGAAGTTTTAATATTTCCGTTCTTACCACCTCTTTCATCTTCGGAATTAACCGGCGTTGGTGATCAACAACTGGTTTAGCATCAGGTTCCATATTAATTTTATGCTGACATAGAGTGGGACTAATGCCCTTTAAATCATCAAGAGTATATCCAATAGTAGCTCGGTGCTTCCTTGGAACTTTCAATAATCTTTCTTCTTCATGTTCTGAAAGGTTAGCACTAATAATAACAGGATATATTTTCTTTTCATCAAGATAAGCATATTTCAAAGTGTCTGGCAATTGTTTTAGTTCAAACACAGGATCACCTTTAGGTGGAGGAGGACCTCCTAGAGTTTCAATAGGCAAATTGTGTTTAAGCAGAGGACGTTGTTCAAAGAAAATCTTATCTATTTCATTTCTTTCATGCATATGTAAATCATTTTCATGGTCTAGCAAATATTGTTCTAAAGGATCAGTAGGTGGTACATCAATAAAAGCAAGACCAATTAATTCATCTCTACTAGGCAATTCTTTTTCATGATGATTTCTACTAAACTTAGAAAAATCAAACTCATGAGACTCATCACCAAAGCTAACACCGACAATTTGTTTCTTACAATCTATCTTAGCATTAACTGTGTTCAAGAAAGGTCTACCAAAGATAATGGGACAAAAGTCATCTTGTGGGGAACCAAGAACAAGAAAATCAGTTGGATATTTTATTTTCCCACACAAGACCTCAACATCTCTAACAATCCCACAAGGTGATATGGTGTCTCTATTGGCAAGTTTAATAGTAACATCTATGTCTTCTATCTCTACAGGTGCTATGTCTTTCTTAATTTCTTGATATAAAGTGTAAGGAATAGCACTTACACTAGCACCCATGTCACATAAACCATGATAACAGTGATCTCCTATTTTAACTGAAATGATAGGCATGCCTACAACTGGTCTATGTTTATACCTTTTATCAGGTTTAGCAATTCTAGCAGCTTCTGCACAGGAGTAAATAACATGCCCATCTATATCTTCTTCCAAGAGATCTTTAACCATAGCAACATTAGGTTCTACTCTAATTTGTTCATATGGTTTAGGTGTTCTAACATAGCTTTTGTTAACCACAGTTGAGACTTTAGCATGTTCCTTTATCCTAACAAGAAAAGAGGGTTTCTCAATATAAGCAGTAGGGACAACTGGATCAACATTATAGAGTATAGTTTCTTCTTTAACAGGCATCGATTCTTTAATTTAATCTTTAGTAGGTGGGTGATACTTAAACCACTTCTCTTTAGGGAGTTCAACATGAGTAGCAAATGATTCACAAAAGGAGGCTACTATCTCAGAGTCAAGTCCATATTTAGTGCTAAACTTTTTAAAAGCATCGGTATCCGTAAAAGATTTAACACAATCATACTTAAGCTTTATACCTGACTCTTTACCTTCCTTGAGTTCCCAATCTTCAGAGTTGCATTTAATTCTTTCCAAAAGATCCCACCAGAATTCAATAGTTTTCTTCATAAAAGAACCAGCACAAGAAGTATCCAGCATGGTTTGATCATTACGAGAAAGCCGAGCATAAAAGTTCTGAATAATAATTTCTCTTGAGAGCTCATGATTGGGGCATGAATATAACATTGACTTAAGCCTCCCCCAAGCTAGAGCGATACTTTCTCCTTCATGAGGCCAAAAATTATATATATATAATTGCGATCACGATGAACTAGATGCATAGGATAATTTTTTTGATGGAACTCCAATTTCAATCGATTCAAATTCCATGATCCAATATCATCGCATAGCCTATACCATGCCAATGCTTTTCCCTTCAGAGATAAAGGGAAAACCTTTTTCATCACGTCATCTCCGGGTAAACCTGCAAGCTTGAACAATCCACAAATTTGTTCTACGTATATCAAGTGCATATCAGGATGTTCGGTTCCATCTCCTGCATAAGGATTAGCTAGCAGTTGTTCTATCATACCCGAAGGAATTTTATTCAATATTTTCAGTAGGTGCAGCAGGTTGAGGGGCAATTAATTGCCGTTTCGGACAAGCTGAAGATACCCCAAACAAAGTCCTCAAAGGATTGTTTTCCATAGTAGCAAGTGACAATAAATTTCAGCACACTATATAAATGTTTCCTTACCAAAGGCGCTTCACTCCCCGGTAACGGCGCTAGAAAATAGCCTTGATGACCCACAAGTATAGGGGATCAATTGTAGCTCTTTTCGATAAATAAGAGTGCCGAACCCAACGAGGAGCAGAAGGAAATGACAAGTAGTTTTCAGTAAGGTAATGTCTGCAAGTGCTGAAATTGTAAGTAGCAGAGTAGTTTGATAGCAAGATAATTTGTAACGTGCAAGTAATGATAGTAGTAACAAAAGTGCAGCAAGGTGGCTCAATACTTTTGAGGCAAAGGACAGGCCAAAACGGTCTCTTATGATAAGCAAAGTGTTCTTGAGGGTACACGGGAATTTCATCTAGTCACTTTCATCATGTTGGTTTAATTCGTGTTCGCTACTTTGATAATTTGATATGTGGGTGGACCGGTGCTTAGGTGCTGTTATTACTTGAACAAACCTCCTACTTATGATTAAGCCTCCTGCAAGCATCTGCAACTACGAGAAAAGTATTAAGAATAATTTCTAACCACAGCGTTAAACTTTTGGGTCCAATCGGTCCCTTACGGAATAGCGCATAAACTGGGGTTTAAGCTTCTGTCACTCTCGCAACCCACCATCTATTTACTACTCCACAATGCATTCCCTTAGGCCCAAATATGGTGAAGTGTCATGTAGTCGACGTTCACATGACACTACTAAGGGAATCACAACATACATACCATCAAAATATCGAACACATATCAAATTCACATGATTGCTTGCAACATGATTTATCCCGTGACCTCAAGAACAAAAGTAACTACTCACAAATAGTAAACATGTTCATGATCAGAGGAGTATTAATATGCATAATGGATCTGAACATATAATCTTCCACCAAATAAACCATATAGTAATCAAATACAAGATGTAATCAACACTACTAGTCACCCCCTAGCACCAATCTAAAGTTCCGGTAACAAGATTGAATACAAGAGATGAACTAGGGTTTGAATGTGATGGTGCTGGTGAAGATGTTGATGGATATTGCCCTCCCCAAGATGGGAGAGTTGTTTGTGATGATGATGACGACGATTTCCCCCTCCGGGAGGGAAGTTCCCCCGGCAGAATCTCTCCGCCGGAGGGCAAAAGTGCTCCTGTCCAAGTTCCGCCTCGAGATGGCAGCGCTCCTCCCCGAAAGTCTTCTGTTAATTTTTTCTAGGTAAAAATGACTTATATACTGGAAGATGGGCACCGGAGGTGGGCCGAGGGGGCTACAACCCACCAGGGCGCGCCTAGGCTGCCTGGCGCGCCTAGGTGGGTTGTGCCCACCTGGTGGCCCCCCTCTGGTACTTATTGGCTCCAATAATTCTTAAATATTCCATAAAAAATCTCCGTGAAGTTTCATCTTGTTTGGAGTTGTGCAGAATACATGGCCTGGCGTAGCTTTTTCAGGTCCAGATTTCCAGCTGCCGGAGTTCTCCCTCTTGGTGTGTACCTTGCAAATTATGAGAGAAAAGGCCTTAGAATTACTCCAGAAAGCATTATTATGAATAAAAACACTATAAATAATAGTAAGAAAACATGATGCAAAATGGACGTATCAGTGCCCACCGCCAGTTGCTGTTTTTTGCTTGTTTTTTACATCGCAGGAAATCAATATCAAACGGAGTCCAAACGAAACGAAACTTTACGGAGATTTTTTTTGGACCAGAAGGAACCCAATGGGCCTGAGCTGCACCTGGGGGGTGCCTCGAGGGGGGAACAACCCACCAGGGCGCGCCAGGGCCCCCTGGCGCGCCCAGGTGGGTTGTGCCCACCTCAGTGGCCTCCCGCACCCCCTCTTTGCACTATAAATTCCCAAATATTCTGAAACCCTTCGGGGTTAACCTAGATCAGAAGTTCCGCCACTGCAAGGTCTCTGTATCCGCGAAAACCAATCTAGACCCCGTTTCGGCACCCTGTCGGAGGGGGGGAATCATCTCCGGTGGCCATCTTCATCATCCCAGAGGCCACCACGATGAGGAGGGAGTAGTCCACCCTCGGGGCTGAGGGTTTGTACCAGTAGCTATGTGTTTGATCTCTCTCTCTCTCTCTCGTGATCTATATCATGGGCTTTGTTAATATAGTCGGATCGTATGATGTTTCTCCCCTCTATACTCTTGTTATGATGAATTGGATCTTTACCCTTCAAGGTTTTGTCTTGTCGGATTGAATATTCAGAGATGAGAACACATGATATATGTCTTGCAATATGAATACTTAAGGTGACAATGAGATATCCTATTGATTCACTTGATATGTGTTATGGCATTCAACTCGCAGATTCCGCGGTGATTTTGGGGTAATCTATGCATAGGGGGTTGATGCACGTTTTTACTATCTTTTCTCCGACGGGAATTTTGGGGTCTTCTTATAGTTCTTTGTGTGGATTGAGTATTATGAATATGAATTTGCTTTGCTGTTATTCTAATACGAACTCTAGGATAGATCAAACGGAGAAAATAGTTTTGTGTTATTTTAGTACGAACTCTTGAATAGATCGAACGGAAAGAATAGCTTTGAGGTGGTTTCATGCCCTACAAACAATTCATATCTTTTGTTCTCCGCTAATAGGAACTCGGGAGTGATTCTTTATTGCACTTTGAGGGATAATCATATGATCCAACTATGTTAGCATTGTTGAGAGGTTGCACTAGTGAAAGTACGGACCCTGGGCCTCATTTTCAAGCATTGCAATACCGTTTTTGTGCCCGTTTACTATTTGGTATCTTGCTGTTTTTATTTATTCAGATTATAAAAATATATTTCTACCATCAATATTACACTTTTATCACCATCTCTTCGCCGAACTAGTGCACCTATACAATTTTCCAATGTATTGGGTGTTGCTACCTCTTGAGCATGCGTTGGTTTTCCCTTGAAGAGGAAAGGGTGATGCAGCAAAGTAGTGTAAGTATGTCCCTCAGTTTTTGAGAACCAAGGTATCAATCCAGTAGGATGTTACACACAAGTCTACCTGCACAAACAAATAAGAACCTTGCAACCAACGCGATAAAGGGGTTTTCAATCCCTTCACGTCCACTTGCAAAAGTGAGATCTGATAGAGATAATAAGATAAATATTTTTGGTATTTTTATGATATAGATTGGAAAGTAAAGATTGCAAAATAGATCAGAAACTTATATGATGGAAAATAGACCCGGGGGCCATAGGTTTCACTAGTGGCTTCTCTCAAGATAGCATCTACGGTGGGTGAACAAATTACTGTCGAGCAATTGATAGAAAAGCGCATAGTTATGAGAATATCTAGGCATGATCATGTATATAGGCATCACGTCTGTGACAATTAGACCGAAACGATTCTGCATCTACTACTATTACTCCACACATCGACCGCTATCCTGCATGCATCTAGCGTATTAAGTTCATAAGAACAGAGTAACACATTAGGCAAGATGACATGATGTAGAGGGATAAACTCAAGCAATATGATATAAACCCCATCTTTTTATCCTCGACGGCAACAATACAATACGTGTCGTTTCCCTTTCTGTCACTGGGATCGAGCAACGCAAGATTGAACCCAAAGCTAAGCACTTCTCCCATTGCTAGAAAGATCAATCTAGTAGGCCAAACCAAACTGATAATTCGAAGAGACTTGCAAAGATAACGAATCATACATAAAAGAATTTAGAGGAGATTCAAATATTGTTCATAGAAAATCTTGATCATGAACCCACAATTCATCGGATCTCGACAAGCACACCGCAAAAAGAATTACATTGAATAGATCTCCAAGAGAATCAAGGAGAACTTTGTATTGAGATCCAAAGAGAGAGAAGAAGCCATCTAGCTAATAATGAAGGACCCGAAGGTCTGTGGTAAACTACTCACACATCATCGGAGAGGCTATGGTGTTGATATAGAAGCCCTCCGTGATCGATTCCCCCTCCAGCGGAGCGCCGGAAAAGGCCCCAAGATGGGATCTCACGGGTACAGAAGGTTGCGGCGGTGGAAATAGGGTTTCGTGGTGCTCCTGGATGTTTTCGGGGTATATGAGTATATATAGGCGAAAGAAGTCGGTCAGGGAAGCCACGAGGGGCCCACAAGGGTGGGGGCGCGCCTACCCCCCTGGGCGCACCTCCCTGCCTCGTGGCCACCTCGTCGCTTCCTTGACGTCCACTCCAAGTCTCCTGGATTCCGTTTGTTCTAAAAATCACTCTCCCGAAGGTTTCATTCCGTTTGGATTCTGTTTGATATTCCTTTTCTACGAAACACTGAAATAGGAAAAAAAACAATTTGCACTGGGCCTTTGGTTAGTAGGTTAGTCCCAAAAATAATATAAAAATGTATAATAAAGCCCATTAAACATCCAAAACAGATAATATAATAGCATGGAACAATCAAAAATTATAGATACGTTGGAGACGTATCAAGCATCCCCAAGCTTAATTCCTGCTCGCCCTCGAGTAGGTAAATGATAAAAACAGAATTTTTGATGTGGAATGCTACCTAGCATATTTTTCAATGTAATTTTCTTTATTGTGGCATGAATGTTTGGATCCGAACGATTCAAGATAAAAGTTTAATATTGACATAAAAATAATAATACTTCAAGCATAGTAACTAAGCAATCATGTCTTCTCAAAATAACATGGCCAAAGAAAGTTCATCCCTACAAAATCATATAGTTTGGTCATGCTCCATTTTCGTCACACAAGAATGCTCTCATCATGCACAACCCCGATGACAAGCCAAGCAATTGTTTCATACTTTAGTAATCTCAAACTTTTTCAACCTTCACGCAATACATGAGCGTGAGCCATGGATATAGCACTATGGGTGGAATAGAATATAATGATGGGTGTTATGTGGAGAATACAAAAAAGGAGAAAGTCTCACATTGACGCAACTAATCAACGGGCTAGGGAGATGCCCATCAATTGATGTCAATGCAAGGAGTAGGGATTGCCATGCAACGGATGCACTAGAGCTATAAATGTATGAAAGCTCAACAAAAGAAACTAAGTGGGTGTGCATCCAACTTGCTTACTCACGAAGACCTAGGGCATTTGAGGAAGCCCATTGTTGGAATATACAAGGCAAGTTCTATAATGAAAAATTCTCACTAGTATATGAAAGTGACAAAATAAGAGACTCTATATCATAAAAATCATGGTGCTACTTTGAAGCACAAGTGTGGAAAAAAAGGATAGTAGCACTGTCCCTTTTTATTTCTTCTCTTTTTTTGGGCCTTTCTTTTTTTTTGGCCTTTTTTTCTTCTTTTTATTTGGCCTTTCTCTTTTTTATGGGACAATGCTCTATTAATGATGATCATAACACTTCTATTTATTTACAACTCAATGATTACAACTCGATACTTAGAATAAAATCTGACTCTACATGGATGCCTCTGGCGGTGTACCGGGATGGGCAATGAATCAAGAGTGACATGTATGATGAATTATGCATTGTGGCCTTGCCACAAATACGATGTAAACTACATGATCATGCAAGGCAATATGACAATGATGAAGCATGTCATAATAAATGAAACGGTGGAAAGTTGCATGGCAATATATCTCGGAATGGCTATGGAAATACCATAATAGGTAGGTATGGTGGCTGTTTTGAGGAAGATATAAGGAGGTTTATGTGTGATAGAGCATATCATATCACGGGGTTTGGATGCACCGGCGAAATTTGCAACAACTCTCAAGGTGAGAAAGGGCAATGCACGGTACCGAAGAGGGTAGCAATGATGGAAGGGTAAGAGTGCGTATAATCCATGGACTCAACATTAGTCATAAAGAACTCACATACTTATTGCAAAAATCTACAAGTCATCAAAAACCAAGCACTACGCACATGCTCCTAGGGGGATAGATTGGTAGGAAAAGACCATCGCTCGTCCCCGACCGCCACTCATAAGGATGACAATCAAAGAACACCTCATGTTTCAAATTTGTTACACAACGGTTACCATATGTGCATGCTACGGGACTTGCAAACTTCAAAACAAGTATTTCTCAAGTTCACAATTACTCAACTAGCACAACTTTAATATCACTATCTTCATATCTCAAAACAATCATCAAGTATCAAACTTCTCATAGTATTCAATGCACTTTATACGAAAGTTTTTATTATACCCATCTTGGATGCCTATCATATTAGGACTAATTTTATAGCCAAAGCAAATTACCATGCTGTTCTAAAGGACTCTCAAAATAATATAAGTGAAGCATGAGAGATCAATAATTTCTATAAAATAAAACCACCACCGTGCTCTAAAAAGATATAAGTGAAGTACTAGAGAAAAATTTATCTAGCTCAAAAGATATAAGTGAAGCACATAGAGTATTCTAATAAATTCCGATTCATGTGTGTCTCTCCAAAAGGTGTGTACAGCAAGGATGATTGTGGTAAACTAAAAAGCAAGGACTCAAATCATACAAGATGCTCCAAGCAAAACACATATCATGTGGTAAATAAAAATATAGCATCAAGTAAAGTTACCGATGGACGAAGACGAAAGAGGGGAAGCCTTCTGGGGCATCCCCAAGCTTAGGCTTTTGGTTGTCCTTGAATTTTACCTTGGGGTGCCTTGACCATCCCCAAGCTTAGGCTCTTGCCACTCCTTATTCCATAATCCATCAAATCTTTACCCAAAACTTGAAAGCTTCACAACACAAAACTCAACAGAAAATCTCATGAGCTCTGTTAGTGCAAGAAAACAAACCACCACTTTAAGGTACTGTAATTAACTCATTATTTATTTATATTGGTGTTAAAACCACTGTATTGCAACTTCTCTATGGTTCATACCCCCCGATACTAGCCATAGATTCATTAAAATAAGGAAACAACACTCGAAAAACAGAATCTGTCAAAAACAGAACAGTCTGTAGCAATCTGATGTGTTCGAATACTTCTGGAACTCCAAAATTTCTTAAAAACTAGGACAACCTGTACAATTTGTATATTGATCAACTGCAAAAAGAATTGTCAATTTATCACGTTCTGATGAAGTTTAACAATTATATTCGTGAGCGCAAAGTTTCTGTCTTTTTCAACAAGATCAAACAACTATCACCCAAGAAGATCCTATTGGTTCTACTTGGCACAAAAACTAATTAAAACATAAAACCACATCTAACCAGAGGCTAGATGAATTATTTATTACTAAACAGGAACAAAAATCACGGAACAAAAATAAAATTGGGTTGCCTCCCACCAAGCGCTATCGTTTAACGCCCCTAGCTAGGCATAAAAACAAGAATAGATCTAGGTATTATCATCTTTGGTATGCAATCCATAAGTGGCTCTCATAATAGATTCATAAGGTAACTTAATTTTATTCCTAGGAAAGTGTTCCATGCCGTTCCTTAACGGAAATTGGAATCTAATATTTCCTTCTTTCATATCAATAATTGCACCAATCGTTCTAAGGAAAGGTCTACCAAGAATAATAGGACATGTAGGATTGCAATCTATATCAAGAACAATGAAATCTACGGGCACATAATTCCTATTTGCAACAATAAGAACATCATTAATCCTTCCCATAGGTTTCTTAATGGTGGAATCCGCAAGATGCAAGTTTAAAGAACAATCATCAAATTCATGGAAACCTAACACATCACACAAAGTTTTTGGAATCATGGAAACACTAGCACCCAAATCACATAAAGCATAGCATTCATGATATTTAATTTTAATTTTAATAGTAGGTTCCCACTCATCATAAAGTTTTCTAGGAATAGAAACTTCTAATTCAATATTTTCTTCATAAGATTGCATTAAAGCATCAACAATATGTTTAGTAAAAGCTTTATTTTGATCATAAGCACGAGGAGAATTTAACACGATTGCAACAAGGAAATACAATCTATCAAAGAACAATTATCATAATTAAATTCCTTGAAATCCAAAATAGTGGGTTCATTCTTATGTAAAGTTTTGACCTCTTCAATCCCACTTTTACCAATTTTTGCATCAAGATCTAAAAACTCCGAATCATTGGGACGCCTTTTATCTAAAGTTGACTCATCTCCAGTCCCATCATTATCAAGATTCATATTGCAAAACAAAGATTTAATAGGAGACACATCAATCACTTTTAGATCTTCATCCTTATTATCATGAAAACTAGAAGAACACGCTTTCATAAAGCAATCTTTTTTAGGACGCATCCTAGCGGTTCTTTCATTGCACTCATCAATGGAAATTCTCATAGCTTTGAGAGACTCACTGATATCATTCTTAGGTAGAATAGATCTAAGTTTCAAAGAATCAACATCAAGAGAAATTCTATCCACGTTCCTGGCCAATTCATCAATCTTACACAATTTTTCTTCAAGCAAAGCATTGAAATTCTTTTGAGAAATCATAAATTCTTTAACACTAGTCTCAAAATCAGAGGGCAACTTATTAAAATTTCCATGAGTTGTTGTAGGAATTACCATAATTATTAGAGGAATTACTAGGATACGGCCTAGGATTAAAGTTTCCTCTATACGCGTTGTTACAAAAATTGTTCCTACCAACAAAATTCACATCCATAGATTCATTATTATTCTCAATCAAAGTTAACAAAGGCATATCATTAGGATCAATAGGAGCACTCTTATTAGCAAACAATTTCATAAGTTCATCCATGTTTCCACTCAAAACATTAATCTCTTCTATCGCATGAACCTTTTTACTAGTAGATCTTTCGGTGTGCCATTGAGAATAATTAACCATAATATTATCTAGGAGTTTAGTAGCTTCTCCTAAAGTGATTTCCATAAAAGTGCCTCCCGCAGCCGAATCTAAAAGATTTCTAGAAGCAAAATTCAATCCAGCATAAATTTTTTGTATAATCATCCATAAATTCAAACCATGTGTAGGACAATTACGTATCGTTAATTTCATCCTCTCCCAAGCTTGTGCAACATGCTCATGATCAAGTTGCTTAAAATTCATAATATCATTTCTAAGAGAGATGATCTTAGCGGGAGGAAAATACTTAGAGATAAAAGCATCTTTGCACTTATTCCATGAATCAATACTATTTTTGGGCAAAGACGAAAACCAAGTTTTAGCACGATCTCTAAGCGAAAACGGAAATAGCTTCAATTTAACAATATCATTATCCACGTCCTTCTTCTTTTGCATATCACACAAATCAACAAAGTTGTTTAGATGGGTAGCGGCATCTTCACTAGGAAGGCCACAGAATTGATCTTTCATGACAAGATTCAGCAAAGCAGCATTAATTTCACAAGATTCAGCATCGGTAATGGGAGCAATCGGAGTGCCAAGAAAATCATTGTTGTTGGTATTGGAAAAGTCACACAATTTAGTATTGTCTTGAGCCATTGTGACAAGCAAACAATCCAACACACAAGCAAACAAGAAGCAAACGAAAAAGAGGGCGAATAAAACGACAAGGGTGAAGTGGGGGAGAGGAAAACGAGAGGCAAAATGGCAAATAATGTAATGTGAGGGATAAGAGTTTGTGATGGGTACTTGGTATGTCTTGACTTGTGCGTAGATCTCCCCGGCAATGGCGCCAGAAATGGCTAGTTGCTGGGAGATCAAATCTTGACTTGACTTGGCGTAAGCCTCCCCGGCAACGGCGCCAGAAATCCTTCTTGCTACTGAGGGAGTCCTGGATTAGGGGGTCCTCAGACAGCCGGACTATATCCTTTAGCCGGACTGTTGGACTATGAAGATACAAGATTGAAGACTTCGTCCCGTGTCCGGGTGGGACTCTCCTTTGCGTGGAAGGCAAGCTTGGCAATTTGGATATCTAGATCTCCTCCTTGTAACCGACTCTATGTAACCCTAGCCCGCTCCGGTGTCTATATAAACCAGAGGGTTTAGTCCGTAGGACAAGAACAATCATAATCATAGGCTAGCTTCTAGGGTTTAGCCTCTACGATCTCGTGGTAGATCAACTCTTGTAATACTCATATCATCAAGATCAATCAAGCAGGAAGTAGGGTATTACCTCCATCGAGAGGGCCCGAACCTGGGTAAACATTGTGTCCCCCGCCTCCTGTTACCATCCGCCTTAGATGCACAGTTCGGGACCCCCTACCCGAGATCCGCCGGTTTTGACACCGACATTGGTGCTTTCATTGAGAGTTCCACTGTGTCATCACCATAAGGCTTGATGGCTCCTTCGATCATTGGCAATGATGTGATCCAGGGTGAAGTTTTTCTCCCCGGACAGATCTTCGTGTTCGGCGGCTTCGCACTGCGGGCCAACTCGCTTGGCCATCTGGAGTAGATCGAGAGCTACGCCCCTGGCCGTCAGGTCAGGTTTGGAAACTTAAACTATACTGCCGACATCCGCGGAGACTTGATCTTCGACGGATTCGAGCCCATGTCAGGTGCGCCGCACGGTCACGACGAGCATGACTTAACTCTGCCGCCGGACGGTGTTCGGGAGATCACACCTGTGCCTACTCCGGTCCTCAATCTGGAGCAGATCGCGCCGTCCGAGGATGGGTGGATGGACCCTGCCACAGAGGCCGCACACTCAGTGGCGATAGAGCCGAATACTGACTTCACCTACTACAAGACCTGTGTTGCCGGATCCTTGGATTCGTCCCCGGCCACGGGCTCCGAACCGCATGCGTCCGTGCCTATCGAATCTGATTGGGCGCTGATCATGGAGTTTTCCTCCGCGGATATCTTTCAGCACTCGCCCTTGGGCGATGTGCTAAATTCATTAAGGTCTCTCTCCTTGTCAGGAGGCCCTTGGCCGAACTGTGTCCGGCCTGAGTGGGAAGCGGGCGACGAAGAAATTCGTTCCCCACCCACCACCCACTTAATAGCCACTGTCGACGACTTATCCGACATGCTCGATTTCGGCTCCGAAGACATCGACGGTATGGACGACGATGCCGGAAAGGAACAGGAACCACCGCCCACAGGGCGCTGGACAGCCACTTCATCACACGATATATATATATATGGTGGATACACCCAAAGAAACAATGACGAGGAATCGAAGGATGCAGCGAAGGATAGTCCCCTCGAGAAGCAACCAAAGCGACGACGTAGGCGCCGCTCCAAATCCCGCCTCGGCAAAAACAGCGACAACAGCGCAGGAAAGAATAATACCCCGGTCGACTCCAAAGGAAACGACGACCACGGGGACCCGGCGACAGAGCAGGATGAACCAGCGGACGGCGAACATAGTACGGAGCCGCTATCCGATCACGGCAAAGCCAAGGGTAAAGCTAATCAACCTGCCTCCGGAGAGGAGAATAGTCCGGACGATGATGCACACATCATGCCGGATAGTCACATGGAGCAAGAGAATCTCCATAGAAGGCTTATTGCCACCGCAAGGAGTCTAAAGAAGCAGAAGCAAAGGCTTAAGGCCGCGCAAAATACACTCAATAGTAGATGGAACAAAGTGCTCGACACTAAAGAAAAGTACGATGGCAGTCGCCACACAAAGAGCTATCCAAAGCGCAAGCTACTGCCTGAATTCGATGACGAGGCTTTAGAGCCTATACAACCAAAAAATAAAACGGCCGATCAGCCTGATCGACCACCCCGTGGCTGCGATAGGGCGGCTAACGATGTCGCACATAAGTCAGCACACGATTCACGTAAGGACTTGCATCAAAAAGCCGGTATGACTAGGTCCATCTACGGATCTAGGAAGCACGCTCCGGCGCAGAATCAAAACCGAACACTACAACCGTCAGAACGCCATGACACATCCAAATACAGGGGTGCCGTGCACCCCCTATGCTTCACCGATGAGGTGCTGGATCACGAATTCCCAGAGGGATTCAAACCCGTGAACATAGAGGCGTACGACGGAACGACAGACCCTGGGGTCTGGATTGAGGACTTTATCCTTCATATCCATATGGCTCGTGGAGATGATCTCCACGCCATCAAATACTTGCCCCTCAAGTTGAAAGGACCAGCTCGGCATTGACTGAAGAGCCTCCCCGAAAACTCAATTGGAAGTTGGGAAGAGCTTGAGGATGCTTTTAGGGCTAATTTTCAAGGGACCTATGTCCGACCTCTGGATCCAGACGATTTAAGTCATATAATTCAACAGCCCGGAGAGTCAGCCCGAAAGCTTTGGAACAGATTCCTCACTAAGAAGAATCAAATCGTGGACTGCCCGGACGCCGAAGCCTTAGCGGCTTTCAAACACAGTTTCAGGGACGAATGGCTCGCAAGACACCTCGGCCCGGAAAAACCGAGGACAATGGCAGCCCTAACAAGCCTTATGACCCGCTTTTGCGCGGGCGAGTATAGTTGGCTGGCCCGTAGCAGCACCAGCGACCCAGGCACATCCGAAGTCAGGGATGGCAATGCAAAACCACGACGCAACAAAAGCAAGCGTCGAAACAATGAAGACAGCCCAGACAACACGGCGGTGAACGCCAGATTCAGGGGCTCACGATCCGGTCAACGGAAAAAGCCATTCAAAGGCAGCAGAGATGGACTGTCCAGCCTAAACAACATTCTAGACAGATTATGTCAGACTCATGGCACCCCCGACAAACCTGCAAATCATACCAACAGAGAATGCTGGGTCTTCAAGCAGGCCGGCAAGCTAAACGCCGAACACGAGGGGAGGGAGACAACAAGTGAAGGCGAGGATGAGCCTTGTCAGCAAAACACTAAGGGATAGAAAAAATTCCCACCAGAAGTCAAAACAGTGAACATGATTCACGTAACGAAGAGGAGGAGAAAACGCGCACTCGAGACATATGCGCCATGGAGCCCGTCACCCCCAAGTTCAACCCGTGGTCGGCCTGCCCGATCACTTTCCATCGCAGGGATTACCCGACTAGTATCCGGCACGGAGGATCGGCTACCTTGGTGCTAGACCCAATAATTGACGGATACCATCTCACCCGAGATCTTATGGACAGCGGTAGTAGTCTTAATATGATATATCAGGACACAGTCCGCAAAATGGGGATAGACCCGGCAAGAATTAGCCAAAGCAATACTACCTTTAAAGGAGTAATACCAGGCACAGAGGCCCGCTGCACGGGCTCTCTACTACTAGAAGTTGTATTCGGTTCTCCCGACAACTTCCGAAGTGAAAAGTTAACCTTCGACATCGCTCCATTCCGAAGCGGCTATCAAGCACTACTCGGAAGAATGGCCTTCGCTCGTTTTAACGCAATACCGCATTACGCTTATCTTAAGCTTAAGATGCCCGGTCCACGTCGCATCATCATAGTTAGCGGAAACACAGAGGAATCCTTGCGTGCGGAAGAATGTGTGATGGCTTTAGCAGCCGAACACTGAACGGCCTCTCCAACCAGAATAAATGATCGGTCGTCAAGACCACGGACACGACTAGATGACTCCGGCGCACCACTGGTTGTAACAGCTCAGATAAACCTGAGACTGGGTATATGGATATACCGCCATAGGTGGCACTAGGGGCTTCCCGCATGTAAAAAAGAACTACTGTTCGGCTTGACCTTATTTAGATTGAATTTTAATGGTCTACTAAGAATAATCATTTTTTTGCACGAAGAGTTTTACCTAAGTTTTTCTCTTTTACAGATGACAATCGTGCTACACCCTTCCAGGATATGGCACAATGGTGACATAGGCGCAAACGTGCAGCAGGGCCCCGCTCAAAGGTTTCTTTTTAGATTAAGACCCTGTGTAAACCTTTCTTACTGCCTCTTGTTGCTTCACACCCCCCGGATACTCAACGCAACCGAGAGGGATGCTGGCGTTATTGGCATTTTGCCACATCAGACTAATGCACGTACCTGGAAATTCAGAGTTCATTATCAAGGGCGTTACTCCGCCCGGTATATTTGGTAAAGTCCGAATACCTTAGGGAGTGTTCGGCGTCGCGAGTTTGGCCTTATATGCATCAGCTCCGAATCATGTCTTTGGTCAATAGTTGGGTTTGCCCGGCTCCCGTGTTTTGCTACCTTACGTTCCGCTCTATCGGCTAAGGTGGCACCGGGAGAATTATTGCGATTGTGCCCTGGTTCATCCGGATGAGCACCTCAGTAGAGAAAGCCGAAAACTGACTGTCATGATAAAGCGCGAGACTGGTCAACCACTCGATGACTCAGCGGAATCTTTGCGATTCCTCCGCATTAACGAAGGGTCGGTTTCTCGGTCATGTATGTACGCGCCCCGTACTCGGATGAGCGCGGAAGTACCAGGGGCTATATAGTAGCCCCACCGTCAAAGTCCTATGGCTAAGTGAAAGTGTTAAAGCAATATAGTACGAT
Organism: Aegilops tauschii subsp. strangulata; assembly: GCF_002575655.3. Lineage (NCBI taxonomy): Eukaryota > Viridiplantae > Streptophyta > Magnoliopsida > Poales > Poaceae > Aegilops > Aegilops tauschii. Next base: position 427,111,277 of record NC_053035.3, read on the forward strand.
TGCCTTGTTCGCCACGCTATCACCTCCTTAACGGACCAAGACGTTGGATCAAGTGTGAACATGCGTTTTTCCGAACACCCCTGCATTATATGCGTGGGGGCTGAAGCCGACGACGGCAAACTTTCAGGTTATATACATACATAAACGGCCGCACATGAGGCATCATAATACTTTCAGGCAAAAGTATAAACACAGCCTTTATAATCCAAATAGCATTGTTTTTACAATAGGGATACATGTCACTCGAACATGATACTCTTCGAGCACTGAGCGTCTATTAAACAAGCACCTGCTAGGACTTCTTCAAAATAGTGCTCGGCCGAGACCTGGCCTACAGCCGGATTCTGGGTTGCAATAGTGGTGGCCTTCATCTCTGCCCAGTATGTCTTGACACGGGCAAGAGCCATCCGTGCACCCTCTATGCACGCCGACCTCTTTACATCGTCGATATGTGGCACAGCACCAAGGAATTGTTGCACTAGACCAAAATAACTATTCGGCCTTGGTCCTTCCGGCCAAAGATGATCCACAACGGACCTCATGGAAAGCTCGGACAACCTATGGAGCTCAGCCCACTCGGCCATTTGCTCATTTAACAGCAGCGGACGCGTTGGAGCACTGAACTGCGACCAGAACAACTTTTCCACTTCGTGATCTTTTTGATCTTTGAAAAACTCAGTCGCGTCAGCAGCACTCGTTGCCAAGTCCAAGTACGCGTTTGCAGAACTCCATAATTGATCCAGAAGGGCATACTTTGGATCTCCGAACTTCGTCCGCAACAAAAAGGGCTTCCCAGCCGTGATATCTCCGGCCTGACGTAGCTCCTCCTTCGCCGCTCTGATTGTAGAGCGGGCTTCCTTGGCTGCTACCATGGCTTTCTCCAGGTCCGCCGTCTTTGTTTGGCTTTCCCTTTCAAGAAGCTCATACCGGTCGGCGGCATCCTTCAGCTCAATAGCCATCTTGGCTATTTTATCTTCGCTCTGACGATGAGCAGCCTGTTCGGCTTTTAACTCTTGGACCGCCTTTAGGGCGGCCGCATCACTTCTCCTGGCTTGTTCCTTGGCTCGGGCAAGCTCCGCCCGAAGGGTCTCCATGGCGGCAGCTCCATCTGTAGTCACAGAATATTATAGATACTGGCATCATGCTCCTCTTCAAATCTGTTAACTACCGGAGAATACATACCCTGTGCCTCGTCAAGCCGCTTGTTTACAAGCACGATGTCGGCATCTGCCGCATCAAGTTGCCGCTTTAGTTCAGCAAACTCACAAGTCCGGCCAGCCACCGGACCATCAGCCGCCTGCGCATGAAGGTAGCGTGATTATCACCTGGGACTATGATTCTCTGTTTGCCGCCTTTGGACAGCAACCAGAGCCTCAGGGGCTACTATCTATATAGGGCACACCTAGCGTGTGCGGTACTGTCAAAAAATATATATATTCATTTGCGTACCTCAAAGCCTCTTAGCAGGCTCATAAAAGCTTCATGCAGCCCACTTTTGGCAGAGGAAATCCTCTCAACCACCGTACCCATTAAAGTACGATGCGCCTCTGAGACAGCCGCTTGCTCCAGAAGACTCATCAGTGCGTCCGGTCGTGCACCGGACAGTCCCGGACTCTTTTTATGGCTCTCTTTAGGAGCCGAATACTCCGGACTTGCGGTGGCCGAAGGGTTACCTTCTGGCCTTGGCGGATCAGGAGAAATCCTTCGTGACGACACCTCAGGGTCGTCCGCCTCATGGGGCGGGGAGACAGGGGGAGGCGTTTCGCTCTCCATCATCTCCGGAAGAAGATCCCCCGAAGACGAACTCTGTTGAGAAGGGCTACGATCCGAACTACAAGACATACGTCTCGGTTATTGTCCTCAAAAATGAAGCAGGATATGTTTACCAAAAGTAATTTTGTTTACTTACAGCTCGGTGGAGGGCTGATCCCCTTGCGGGCACTGTGCGGTAAGGATGCCCTCCGGGGCAGTGCCTCCTGGCAAAGGTTTCTTCCCTCGTTTGGAAACCCTCGTATCCAAGTCTTCAGAGGCGGTCCTCTTCCTTCCTTGGGGAGAGGGAGTTTTAGATTCTTCTCCCCGGTTATCCTCCTTCGCGGAGACACTAATTCCCCCGGTTTGGATGAGTAATGAGTGAGGCCCGCTTTCGGCTTCTTTATTCCTCCCTTTATCTTCCCCTGATGGCGCTTGATAAGGAGAGAGCTCAAGCATTCTGGCTAGTACAGGATCCGGTGAGCCTTCGGGAAGGGGGGCCGAACACCTAATCATCTTCGCCTTTTTTATCCAGTCCTGGTCAAAGAGCAACTTTTCAGAATGATGTTGTGATAAAGAGACAGCAAGTTCGGCCGCAGAATTACTTACTTGGGTATCTGGGCGATTGCAGTTTAGGCCCGCATCCTCGTGAAGGAAATATGCCCTAGAGGCAATAATAAAGTTATTATTTATTTCCTTATATCATGATAAATGTTTATTATTCATGCTAGAATTGTATTAACCGGAAACATAATACATGTGTGAATACATAGACAAACAGAGTGTCACTAGTATGCCTCTACTTGACTAGCTCATTAATCAAAGATGGTTATGTTTCCTAGCCATAGACATGAGTTGTCATTTGATTAACGGGATCACCTCATTAGGAGAATGACGTGATTGACTTGACCCATTCCGTTAGCTTAGCACCCGATCGTTTAGTATGTTGCTATTGCTTTCTTCATGACTTATACATGTTCCTATGACTATGAGATTATGCAACTCCCGTTTACCGGAGGAACACTTTGTGTGCTATCAAACGTCACAACGTAAATGGGTGATTATAAAGGTGCCCTACAGGTGTCTCCAAAGGTACTTGTTGGGTTTGCGTATTTCGAGATTAGGATTTGTCACTCCAATTGTCGGAGAGGTATCTCTGGGCCCACTCGGTAATGCACATCACTATAAGCCTTGCAAGCATTGTGACTAATGAGTTAGTTGCGGGATGATGTGTTACGGAACGAGTAAAGAGACTTGCCGCTAACGAGATTGAACTAGGTATCGAGATACCGACGATCAAATCTAAGGCAAGTAACATACCGGTGACAAAGGGAACAACGTATGTTGTTATGCGGTCTGACCGATAAATATCTTCATAGAATATGTGGGAGCCAATATGGGCATCCAGGTCCCGCTATTGGTTATTGACCGGAGACGTGTCTCGGTCATGTCTACATAGTTCTCGAACCCATAGGGTCCGCACGCTTAACGTTACGATGACAGTTTTATTGAGTTTTGATGTACCGAAGGAGTTCGGAGTCCCGGATGAGATCGGGGATATGACGAGGAGTCTCGAAATGGTCGAGACGTAAAAATCGATATATTGGACGACTATATTTGGACTTTGGAAAGGTTCCGAGTGATTCGGGTATTTTTCAGAGTACCGGAGAGTTACGGGAATTCGTATTGGGCCTTAATGGGCCATACGGGAAAGGAGAGAAAGGCCCCAAAGGGTGGCCGCACCCCTCCCCATGGACTAGTCCGAATTGGACTAGGGAGGGGGGGCGCCCCCTTCCTTCTTTCTCCTTCCCCCTTCCCTTCTCCTACTCCCACAAGGAAAGGAGGAGTCCTACTCCCGGTGGGAGTAGGACTCCCCCCTTGGGCGCGCCACCTCCCCTTGGCCGGCCCTCTCCCCCTTGCTCCTTTATATACGGGGGCAGGGGGCACCCCATAGAGACAACATTTGATCCTTGAGATCTCTTAGTCGTGTGCGGTGCCCCCCTCCACCATATTACACCTCGATAATACCGTTGCGGAGCTTAGGCGAAGCCCTGCGTCGGTGGAACATCATCATCGTCACCACGTCGTCGTGCTGACGAAACTCTCCCTCAACACTCGGCTGGATCGGAGTTCGAGGGACGTCATCGAGCTGAACGTGTGTAGAACTCGGAGGTGCCATACGTTCGGTACTTGATCGGTCGGATCGTGAAGACGTACGACTACATCAACCGCGTTGTGATAACGCTTCCGCTGTCGGTCTACGAGGGTACGTGGACAACACTCTCCCCTCTCGTTGCTATGCATCACCATGATCTTGCGTGTGCTTAGGAATTTTTTTGAAATTACTACGTTCCCCAATAGTGGCATCCGAGCCTGGTTTTATGCGTTGATACTATGCACGAGTAGAACACAAGTGAGTTGTGGGCGATATAAGTCATACTGCTTACCAGCATGTCATACTTTGGTTCAACGGTATTGTGAGATGAAGCGGCCCGGACCGACATTACGCGTACGCTTACGCGAGACTGGTTTCACCGTTGCGAGCACTCGTTGCTTAAAGGTGACTGGCGGGTGTCTGTCTCTCTCACTTTAGTTGAACCGAGTGTGGCTATGCCCGGTCCTTGCGAAGGTTAAAACAGCACCAACTTGACAAACTATCGTTGTGGTTTTGATGCGTAGGTAAGAACGGTTCTTGCTAAGCCCGTAGCAGCCATGTAAAACTTGCAACAACAAAGTAGAGGACGTCTAACTTGTTTTTGCAGGGCATGTTGTGATGTGATATGGTCTAGACATGATGTGATATAATTTGTTGTATGAGATGATCATGTTTTGTAACCGAGTTATCGGCAACTGGCAGGAGCCATATGGTTGTCGTTTTATTGTATGCAATGCAATCGCCATGTAATGCTTTACTTTATCACTAAGCGGTAGCGATAGTCATAGAAGCATAAGATTGACGAGACGACAACGATGCTACGATGGAGATCAAGGTGTCGCGCCGGTGACGATGGTGATCATGACGGTGCTTCGGAGATGGAGATCACAAGCACAAGATGATGATGGCCATATCATATCACTTATATTGATTGCATGTGATGTTAATCCTTTATGCATCTTATCTTGCTTTGTTTGACGGTAGCATTATAAGATGATCCTTCACTAAATTATCAAAGTATAAGTGTTCTCCCTGAGTATGCACCATTGCGAAAGTTCTTCGTGCTGAGACACCACATGATGATCGGGTGTGATAGGCTCTACGTTCAAATACAAAGGGTGCAAAACAGTTGCACACGCGGAATACTCAGGTTAAACTTGACGAGCCTAGCATATAACAGATATGGCCTCGGAACACGGAGACCGAAAGGTCGAGCGTGAATCATATAGTAGATATGATCAACATATTGATGTTCACCGTTGAAACTACTCCATCTCACGTGATGATCGGACATGGTTTAGTTGATATGGATCACATGATCACTTAGAGGATTAGAGGGATGTCTATCTAAGTGGGAGTTCTTAAGTAATATGATTAATTGAACTTGAATTTATCATGAACGTAGTCCTGATAGTATTTTGCAAATTATGTTGTAGATCAATAGCTCGCGTTGTTGCTTCCCTGTTTATTTTGATATGTTCCTGAAGAAAAATTATGTTGAAAGATGTTAGTAGCAATGATGTGGATTGGATCCATGATCTGAGGATTATCCTCATTGCTGCACAGAAGAATTATGTCCTTGATGCACCGCTAGGTGACAGACCTATTGCAGGAGCAGATGCAGACGTTATGAACGTTTGTGTAGCTCAATATGATGACTACTTGATAGTTTAGTGCACCATGCTTAACGGCTTAGAATCGGGACTTCAAAGACGTTTTGAATGTCATGGACCATATGAGATGTTCCAGGAGTTGAAGTTAATATTTCAAGCAAATACCCGAGTTGAGAGATATGAAGTCTCCAACAAGTTCTATAGCTAAAAGATGGAGGAGAATAGCTCAAGCAGTGAGCATGTGCTCAGCTTGTCTGGGTACTACAATCGCTTGAATCAAGTGGGAGTTAATCTTCCAGATAAAATAGTGATTGACAGAATTCTCTAGTCACCATCACCAAGTTAGTAGAACTTCGTGATGAACTATAGTATGCAAGGGATGACGAAGGTAATTCCCGAGCTCTTCGTGATGCTGAAATCGACGAAGGTAGAAATAAAGAAAAACATCAAATGTTGATGGTTGACGAGACCACTAGTTTCAAGAAAAGGGCAAAGGGAAGAAGGGGAACTTCAAGAAGAACGGCAAGCAAGTTGCTGCTCAAGTGAAGAAGCCTAAGTCTGGTCCTAAGCCTGAGACTAAGTGCTTCTACTGCAAAGGGACTGGTCACTGGAAGCAGAACTACCCCAAGTATTTGGTGGATAAGAAGGATGGCAAAGTGAACAAAGGTATATTGGATATACATGTTATTGATGTGTACTTTACTAGTGTTTATAGCAACCCCTCAGCATTTGATACTTGTTCAGTTGCTAAGAGTAGTAACTCGAAACGGGAGCTGCAGAATAAACAGAGACTAGTAAAAGGCAAGGTGACGATGTGTTGGAAGTAGTTCCAAGATTGATATGATCATCATCGCACACTCCCTATACTTTCGGGATTAGTGTTGAAACTAAATAAGTGTTATTTGGTGTTTGCGTTGAGCATGAATATGATTTGATCATGTTTGTTGCAATACGTTTATTCATTTAAATTAGAGAATAATTGTTGTTCTGTTTACATGAATAAAACCTTCTATGGTCATACACCCAATAAAATGGTTTGTTGGATCTCGATCGTAGTGATACACATATTCATAATAATGAAGCCAAAAGATGCAAAGTTAATAACGATAGTGCAACTTATTTGTGGCACTGCCGTTTAGGTCATATTGGTGTAAAGCGCATGAAGAAATTCCATACTAATGGGATTTTGGGATCACTTGATTATGAATCACTTGATGCTTGCGAACCGTGCCTCATGGGCAAGATGACTAAAACGCCGTTCTCCGGAACTATGAAGAGAGCAACAGATTTGTTGGAAATCATACATACAGATGTATGTGGTCCGATGAATATTGAGGCTCGTAGCAGGTATCATTATTTTCTGACCTTCACATATGATTTGAGCAGATATGGGTATATCTACTTAATGAAACAAGAGTCTGAAACATTTGAAAAGTTCATATAATTTCAGAGTGAAGCAGAAAATTATCGTAACAAGAAAATAAAGTTTCTACGATCTGATCGTGGAGAAGAGTATTTAAGTTACGAGTTTGGCCTTCAGTTAAAACAATGTGGAATAGTTTCACAAATTCATGCCACCTGGAACACCACAGCATAATGGTGTGTCCGAACGTCATAACCGTACTTTATTGGATATAGTGCAATCTATGATGTCTCTTACCAATTTACCACTAATCGTTTTGGGGGTTATGCATTAGAGACAGTTGCATTCACGTTAAATAGGGCACCATCAAAATCCGTTGAGACGACGCCTTATGAACTGTGGTTTGGCAAGAAACCAAAGTTGTCGTTTCTTAAAAGTTTGGGGTTGCGATGCTTATGTGAAAAGGTTTCATCCTGATAAGCTCAAACCCAAATCGGAGAAATGTGTCTTCATAGGATACCCAAAGGAGACAGTTGGGTACACCTTCTATCACAGATCCGAAGGCAAGACATTCATTGCTAAGAATGGATCCTTTCTAGAGAAGGAGTTTCTCTCGAAAGATGTGAGTGGGAGGAAAGTAGAACTTGATGAGGTAACTATACCTGCTCCTTTATTGGAAAGTAGTTCATCACAGAAACCAGTTTCAGAGACACCTACACCAATTAGTGAGGAAGTTAATGATGATGATCATGAAACTTTAGATCAAGTTATTACTGAACCTCGTAGATCAACCAGAGTAAGATCCCCACCAGAGTGGTACGGTAATCCTGTTCTGGAAGTTATGTTACTAGACCATGACGAACCTACAAACTATGAAGAAGCGATGGTGAGCCCAGATTCCGCAAAATGGCTTGAGGCCATGAAATCTGAGATGAGATCCATGTATGAAGAACAAAGTATGGACTTTGATTGACTTGCCCAATGATCGGCGAGCCATTGAGATTAAATGGATCTTCAAGAGGAAGATGGATGCTGATAGTAGTGTCACTATCTACAAAGCTAGACTTGTCAGAAAAAGGTTTTTGACAAAGTTCAAGGTGTTGACTACGATGAGATTTTCTCACTCGCAGCGATGCTTAAGTCTGTCCGAACCATGTTAGCAATTGTCGCATTTTATGAAATCTGGCAAATGGATAAACAAAACTGCATTCCTTAATGGATTTATTAAAGAAGAGTTGTATATGATGCAACCAGAAGGTTTTGTCAATCCTAAAGGTGCTAAAAAAATATGCAAGCTCCAGCGATCCATCTATGGACTGGTGCAAGCATCTCGGAGTAGGAATATACGCTTTGATAAGTTGATCAAAGGATATAGTTTTATACAGACTTGCGGTGAAGCCTGTATTTACAAGAAAGTGAGTGGGAGCACTACAACATTTCTGATAAGTATATGTAAGTGACATATTGTTGATCGGAAATAATGTAGAATTATTCTGCAAAGCATAAAGGAGTTTTTCAAAGAAAGACCTCGGTGAAGCTGCTTACATATTGAGCATCAAGATCTATAGAGATAGATCAAGACGCTTGATAAGTTTTTTTCAATGAGTACATACCTTAACAAGATTTTGAAGTGGTTCAAAATAGAACAGTCAAAGAAAGAGTTTCTTGCCTGTGTTACAAGGTGTGAAATTGAGTAAGACTCAAAACCCGACCACGGCAGAAGATAGAAAAAGAATGAAAGTCATTCCCTATGCCTCGGCCATAGGTTCTATAAAGTATGCCATGCTGTGTACCAGATCTATTGTATACCCTACACTGATTTTGGCAAGGGAGTACAATAGTGATCTAGGAGTAGATCACATGACAACGGTCAAAATTATCCTTACTGGAATAAGGATATGTTTCTCGATTATGGAAGTGACAAAAGGCTCGTCGTAAAAGGTTACGTCGATGCAAGTTTTGACACTAATCTAGATGACTCTAAGTCTCGGTCTAGATACATATTGAAAGTGGGAGCAATTAGCTAGAGTAGCTCCATGCAGAGCATTGTAGACATAGAAATTTGCAAAATAATTATGGATCTGAATGTGACAGACCCATTGACTAAAATTATCTCACAAGCAAAACATGATCACACCTTAGTATTCTTTGGGTGTTAATCACATAGCGATGTGAACTAGATTACTGACTCTAGTAAACCCTTTGGGTGATGGTCACATAACGATGTGAACTATGGGTGTTAATCACATGGTGATGTGAACTATTCATGTTAAATCACATGGCGATGTGAACTAGGTTATTGACTCTAGTGCAAGTGGGAGACTGAAGGAAATATGCCCTAGAGGCAATAATAAAGTTATTATTTATTTCCTTATATCATGATAAATGTTTATTATTCATGCTAGAATTGTATTAACCGGAAACATAATACATGTGTGAATACATAGACAAACAGAGTGTCACTAGTATGCCTCTATTTGACTAGCTCGTTAATCAAAGATGGTTATGTTTCCTAGCCATAGACATGAGTTGTCATTTGATTAACGGGATCACCTCATTAGGAGAATGACGTGATTGACTTGACCCATTCCGTTAGCTTAGCACCCGATCGTTTAGTATGTTGCTATTGCTTTCTTCATGACTTATACATGTTCCTATGACTATGAGATTATGCAACTCCCGTTTACCAGAGGAACACTTTGTGTGCTACCAAACGTCACAACGTAAATGGGTGATTATAAAGGTGCTCTACAGGTGTCTCCAAAGGTACTTGTTGGGTTGGCGTATTTCGAGATTAGGATTTGTCACTCCAATTGTCGGAGAGGTATCTCTGGGCCCACTCGGTAATGCACATCACTATAAGCCTTGCAAGCATTGTGACTAATGAGTTAGTTGCGGGATGATGTGTTACGGAACGAGTAAAGAGAATTGCCAGTAACGAGATTGAACTAGGTATCGAGATACCGACGATCAAATCTCGGGCAAGTAACATACCGGTGACAAAGGGAACAACGTATGTTGTTATGCGGTCTGACCGATAAAGATCTTCGTAGAATATGTGGGAGCCAATATGGGCATCCAGGTCCCGCTATTGGTTATTGACCGGAGACGTGTCTCGGTCATGTCTACATAGTTCTCGAACCCGTAGGGTCCGCACGCTTAACGTTACGATGACAGTTTTATTGAGTTTTGATGTACCGAAGGAGTTCGGAGTCCCGGATGAGATCGGGGATATGACGAGGAGTCTCGAAATGGTCGAGATGTAAAAATCAATATATTGGACGACTATATTCGGACTTCGGAAAGGTTCCGAGTGATTCGGGTATTTTTCGGAGTACCGGAGAGTTACGGGAATTCGTATTGGGCCTTAATGGGCCATACGGGAAAGGAGAGAAAGGCCCCAAAGGGTGGCCGCACCCCTCCCCATGGACTAGTCCGAATTGGACTAGGGAGGGGGGGCGCCCCCTTCCTTCTTTCTCCTTCCCCCTTCCCTTCTCCTACTCCCACAAGGAAAGGAGGAGTCCTACTCCCGGTGGGAGTAGGACTCCCCCCTTGGGCGCGCCACCTCCCCTTGGCCGGCCCTCTGCCCCTTGCTCCTTTATATACGGGGGCAGGGGGGCACCCCATAGAGAAAACATTTGATCCTTGAGATCTCTTAGCCGTGTGCGGTGCCCCCCTCCATCATATTACACCTCGATAATACCGTTGCGGAGCTTAGGTGAAGCCCTGCGTCGGTGGAACATCATCATCGTCACCACGCCGTCGTGCTGATGAAACTCTCCCTCAATACTCGGCTGGATTGGAGTTCGAGGGACGTCATCGAGCTGAACGTGTGTAGAACTCGGAGGTGCCGTACGTTCGGTACTTGATCGGTCGGATCGTGAAGACGTACGACTACATCAACCGCGTTGTGATAACACTTCCGCTGTCGGTCTACGAGGGTACGTGGACAACACTCTCCCCTCTTGTTGCTATGCATCACCATGATCTTGCATGTGCGTAGGAATTTTTTTGAAATTACTACGTTCCCCAACACCTCGGTGGTGTCCGGACACTTTATTCATGATCCGAAGAACAATCCATACATCTCTTCGAGCGTCAGGCCGAAGAATTGCTGAATAGTTCACGGTCCTTCCGGGTTGAACTCCCACATACGGAGAGGTCGACGTTGGCATGGCAGGACCCGACGAACTAGCATGACTTGCATTACCTTGACAAGGCTGACATCTCTCTTGAGGAGATCTTGGATGCGACTCTACAATGTCGGCACGTCATTAACCGGCCCCCAGTCCAGCCCCTTGTTAACCCATGACGCCAGTTGTGGCGGGGGGCCCGAACGGAAGGCGGGGGCAGCTACCCACTTAGTACTTCGGGCAGCCATGATATAAAACCACTCCCGCTGCCATAAGTTGGACATCTCCGGGAAGGATCCCTTTGGCCATGGAACATCGACGCCTTTGCTTATTATGGCACCTCCGCATTCTGCGTGTCGCCCATCGATCATCTTCGGCTTCACATTGAAGGTCTTGAGCCATAAGCCGAAGTGTGGGGTCATGCGGAGGAAGGCCTCACACACGACGATGAACGACGAGATGTGAAGGATGGAATCCGGAGCCAGATCATGGAAATCGAGCCCGTAATAGAACATAAGCCCTCTAACAAAGGGATCAAGACTAAAGCCTAGTGTAACATCCCAAAATTCTAAATTTTGGAATGTTATAATAAACAGATAGATTGGGTTGATTGTTTGATTGATTGACTGAAAGTGAGTGGAATTCGAAACTTTTTGAAAGTTAAATGAGAGGGAATAAAAGGACTTTCCCAAACTTTCATTTTGCTTTTATGATCTCCATGAACTCAAATTCTTTTCACCACAAAACCCTGGAGAGAAGATGACATGACTTCTTCCATTTATTTAAATGAAAAGGGGTGTTGAAAATATTTGAATTTCATTTGAAAATATTTACAATTTTGAAACTTTATGCAACTCAATGATTTTCACGAGCGAAGATAAAATGACTTCTTCAAAACATATGAAATAGGAGTTGGGAGTTTCAAAGGATTTATTCAAAGTCCCATTGAAATTATTTTTCAATATTGGAGTTATTTGAGTTTTATTCAAATTATTTTTCTCCAAAAATAAAATATACAGAAAGTAGGGTAACATGATTCCCTACATAAAAAAATTGGAGAAAAATAAATTTGAAATCATTTTGGTATTTTTAAAATGATTTTTATTGGATTTTAATAAGGCAGCAGCACTGTTTGATTTATTAAAATTTGTGTGAATTTTATTTGACTTTAGAAAAATGTCCACGTGGTAGGAAATCTTTTTCTGAAAATTTTGATATATTATATGCCTATATAATAGTTTAATTTATTTTGTTTTTCTTTTAATTTTGCCTGTCCGAAAAAAAATGTTTTAAAAAAATGACCGACCGGACCGGGCCGGCCCAGCTCGCCAGCCAGGCCGCGGCCCAGCCGGCCCACGCCGCTCGCCCGCACCGAGCGGGACTCCTCCCGCTGCATGCGCCGCCGCCGTGCCGGCCTCGACGTCCGAGCGTGCCGCCGCCGGACTCCGCGTCCCCTGGCCCCTCCTCCAAGCCGCGCCCCCTGGCCTTTATAAGGCGAGACCGCCGCCCCGCCCCTCTCCTCTCGTCCGCCGCCACCGCACCCCGCACTCGCCGGAGTTTGCCGCCGACGCCCTGCTCCGCCCCGCCACTCCCGACCGACGCCGCCCCCTCCATCCTCACCGCCGCGCCGCGCCGAGCCCCCTGACGCCCTCGCCGCCACCGGAGACCCACCGGAGCTCGCCGCCCTCGCCGGAGCACGCCACTGCCCCGACCTCGCCGGACCCGATCCGCCGCAAACCGGTATAACCGCCGCCCGGTTTTCTCGTTTTTTTCTTTTGTTCGGTTTTTCTAAAAAAAAACCCTAGCCTAGATCTGTTTTTTAAGTTTTACTAAACTGTGAACGTCCACTGTTTAGGTCTTATAAACGAGCGTTCGCTATTTAGCTTTTTCTTTTTCTGTTATTTTCGCCAGGGACCTAGTTGTAGATATTTTATTTACAGATTAGTCCCCGATTTTCAAACGACCACATCTTTTTACTCGTTTGTCCAAATCCAACGAAACGAACGCCCACGTCTTTGTTATGATCCCCTCTATCCCGTAAAACAACTTAAACATGTTTTTGAAAGTTTTAAAATTTGAATTCAAACAGATTTGTATCCAAACTTCTTTTGTTCATAACTTAAGTTTTATAACTCCGTTTGAGTTGATTCTTTTTGCAAACCGAAGCTCTTGACCTAAACTTTCTGATAAGGCCAAATTCATATAATTTTGGTACTGTTAGAAATTGTTTTATGTCGCAAGAGTTATTTGCTTGGTTTTGATGTTTCCCGAATCGTCTTCTTCGTTCTTCTCGATCTTTTGAGTGATTGCTTATGTGTGGTTGCTATTGCTTGCTTGCGATAGATTAACCGGAGTGTGACGAGTAGATCTATCAAGAGTTTTGAGTGCGAATCATCTTCATCAACATTGCAGGCAAGTAACACTTTGATCATATACCTTCCATACCCAGTTTTTATTGCATTAGATCTATTCCTCAAACATTGCATGATTAGGATCTAATTAAACTGTGGGTACTGGGAAGTAGTTGAGGTAGTACCTATTACCTGTTCTCTTATCAAACCCTTGGGAGTTACTTCTACGTTGCTTTGTCAATGCCATGCTATGCGTAGACGTGGATTGGGTTTGAGAGATATTCATGACAGATGTGAGATGTTAATTAATGGTTCAACTTAAGGTGGCTACTAAAACTCACATCTGGGTGGATTGAGGCACCTGGAGAACCCAGTGTTGTCTGTATGTATAAGGTCCGCCGCCCAGGCTCAAAGGGATCATAAGATTATTCATGCTAGAAACTTCCGTGTGCAGCCACAAGCTATTATGGGCTCTAGCATAGCTGAGTAGGTTACAAGATCTCTTGAAGAGGTGGACTAGCAGATGTAGGGGAAAGTAGGTGTACCGGTCCATCCAGCGTAAAGAGTGATTGTTTCTGAAAGACTGTGTCTCGTTCATCCGTTTCTCAAACATCATGCAGTGCGAGAATCAAGCGGAGGCGATCGAGTCTTGTGGGGCAAAGTGCGCAAACCTCTGCAGAGTGTACAAACTAATCATGATTAGCCGTGTCCCCGGTTATGGACATCTTGAGTATCTAGTTCTTGGATTATCCCGTTGATCTCATCATGTTACTTTAATTAATCTTGTTGGGTTAATGATGATACTTCATTGGGATTGAGATGCTGTCAACCATCTCAATGTTTCACGACCACCATGATAGTTAAAATAAAATTTATTCCTTTGTAGTAGGGAAAAATTGGCTTTTCGCAAAAACAATATAACCATAGAGCTTTTTCCACCAGCCATATATGCATGTAGTATAGCATTATTCTGTTCATTACTCTCTATGTGTTACATTGCCAGCATATTCCATGTGCTGATCCGTTTTCGGGCTGCAACGTTTCATGTTGCAAGATATCTTACGACGAGTAAGTGATACGTTAGGGTTACGATTTCTACACTCAACTTTGCCGTTGGTGTTGATGGGAATCCACAACCTTGTTACTTCCTCTATTTGGATTGAGGTAATGGTATTTACGTTACTTTATACATGTGATTTACCTCTGTTATAAATCCTCAAGTACTGTGTGTGTCAGCATACCGATCCAGGGATGACACTTAAGCACAGAGACTTGATCCATTCGGGTCGGGTCGCTACAAGATGGTATCAGAGCACATGTTGACTGTAGGACGTGACCCTAGAAACTGGCAAGCCCATAGGAAGGATTTTCATTAAAACTTTCCTTTTCAAAAAGATCTTTTACCTCTCTTCTCTTCTGAGCTTATTCAAATATTCCCTTTTAGTGAGACCATATCCCTTTCCCCTTTTGACCACTCGAAGATTCGACTGATGAGACCACTTCAAGAAGTACAAGATATCGGACAACTAAGACCATTCGGAATGAAGAGGATTTTACCGTGCATTATGATAATGGAAACTACAACGGTTGAAGACTCCGAAGACTGGGAGAATTTGAAGGCTCTGAAGAATTGTCAGACGTGTATGACCTAGGAAGGTTATCCTTATGGAACTTGGCAGACTATGGAAGCTGTCAATACTCGAGAGCAAGGTGTATCGGAGAAAGACCGAAACATGGAGAGTTAGAAACTCAAAGTTTTGTCAAGGAAAACCCTAAGGCAGGAGATATCAGTTATGGAATGAAAGCTCATGGCAGTAACATGGGCATAGACACGGCTGACCATGGTGTTATTACCCGTTTATGCTATTGTCACCGTGCGGAGTTAAGCATGCAGATGCATGGAAGGATTGGATGGTAGAAGACTGATGGAGCACCTATCAGCAAGACGAAGTTTTAACCTTAGCCGGTGTATCACCAGGATCTGGAGTATTACATCAAGAAGTTTAGGATGGACCTGCAGGAAGCAGTATTCGACAAGAAGTGTTTCGTGAAGAACTCATGACCCAGAAGCTGAAAGTAGCCATGATGGAGGAGCAAAACCTTGAGACATCAAAGAATCGTCATGTACTGAAGGACAATAGGATCATGGTTCATGTCAAGGATGTTGAAACCCAGAAGTTGGAGCGCAACTCCAGAAATATTAAAGGACGTCACGAGAGACTTCGCGTCAACAGAGATGATTTGGCAAAAGACCTTGAGAAGGACAAGCATGATTGGAAGAAGCCATCGGAGACATTAACAAGACTTGAAGAGTTTGGCGACATTGAAGACTTATTGACCTTTAGAAGACCAAACCCCTGTTATACCTACGTTAGATGCGACGTTTGTGAGCTGTCATTTGTTTGTTGTTTTTCCGACAGCCACAATAAAATCTGTCTTTTCAAAACTTTTGTTTGTATTGTGTGCATCCCTCTCTATCTCCCTTATCTCACCCCAAACCCTTGGACCCAATAGAGGATGAATGGAGATGAGCTTGTATTTTCTGGACCGATGAGTCAATTGGAGACGGACCGATGGATTCAGAATATGGAGGATCACATCTATAACCCTATAGTCGGAAAACATATGACCCGGCATGCTCTTCAATGTTTTGAAAGAGGTGCTGCTACTTGGTGGAGGATGTACCAAACCATCAATGGATGGCAAGGAGTAACCACTTGGAAAGAATTGAAGTGGACTCTACAAAGAACTCGTCTTGCGTCCCAGAAATTGAAGCCTTATGGAAAGGATATGAAGAAACCTTGTGCATACAAGCCTTGTGGAGAAATAGGACACGACCATAAGGAACACAAGGATGAATGCCCTAATTGTGAAGGAAGTCACCCAGCTGAAGAATGCCCAACTAGGCAGATCACTTGTTTCTTGTGCGAAGGGACTACCCACTACCCTGCTCAGTGTCACATCTACCCCATGGTACAAAGGACCGTCCAGCAGAAGAAAGAAGCAATGAAAAGAGCCCACATGGAAATTTTTGAGGAATCTGTGATGAAGGAAGAGGTGGAGGACACACCCAAAGAAGAACCAAATAAACCCTGCACCAAGTCATGCTATTCATGTGGAGAAGATGGACACCTCTCCCAAAATTGTCTGAATGGGGATTTAGTAGAATTCCCGACAGAGGAAGTAGAGTATGACCCACAGGAAATAGAAGCCCTGATTGGAACGGAAAAGTCCAGGAAGAGAAATAGATTGGATCCCAGGAACAACCCAATTTCTACAAAAAAGGACCTGAGTCATATCACATGTTACAGGTGCAAAAAAAATTCAGGACACTACTTCAGTGATTGCCCAAAAGGGAAGATGAGGACCCCAGGAGGCTATATAATCACAAGGAAACCTCGAGATATGTCAGAAGTAATATGTTTCCGTTGTGATGAAGCAGGGCACTTTGCCAAAGAATGCCCCAAGGAGACGAAGACTTGTGATAAATAGTTGAGTGCAACGAGAAACGTAGTAGTAGTGTGGACATTTCTTTTATTAGTGAAGAGTCGGATTGAGGCATGTAATGGAATGCAGGAGATTGTAATATTTGAGAATCAATAAAGTTAGCATCATTGATACTGATTTGGATTTTATGAGTTGTTACTTTATGAAGAAAGATTTTGACCATTTTCGAGGATATGACAAATATGGTCTATGGAAGATTGTGCATCTTAAAGGTGGTAGTACCATGTGAGGAAACTTGACCCTTGGAAAAGGTAATGATATTCCACGAAGTGGATTTCGAACAAAATAAGTATGAGTTTTATCTCGATATGTTGGATACCCCAAGAATATGAGGGTATGGAGTATTATTGGATGTAAATTAGGTAGTCTATGAAATTGGAGATGGAGCATGTCTACGTGTGATCCCTCTGCGAGGAGTTAAACTATTTGGAGTTAAGGGAAAGTTAGCCCCGAGATTTGTAGGACCATACCGAGTTTTGGAGCGTATGGGAAAAGTGGCCAACAAGCTGGAGTCACCCGAAGGACTGTCAGGAGTTCATGATGTGTTTCACGTTTCCCAGTTGAAGAAGTGCCATGCAGAGATGGCCAATATTCCCCTGTAAGGACGCTTGACCCTGGAAAGGATAATGATGTTCCACGAAGTGGAGTATGGACTTCATAAGTATAAGTGTTTTTTATCTCGGTATGTGGGATATCCCACGAGGATGAAGAGATGAATTACTATTGGATATAAAGGAGGTATGATGTTGGAAATATGGATCTATGGAAATTCCATAATGAGTCTGAGTAATCATGTCCTAGTGGTGCCAATAGAAGGAAGGAAGACAGTACAGCTGGATGGATTTAAGGATACCAGGAAGTTGGATGTTGGATTAAGGATCAGTTACCCGATGATAAGTTCAAGGAACTACACGTGATGAGATGGGCCATAACCCGCAGGCCCTAGGACCCGCCAAGAAGCAAGCGCATTCTTGCTGAAGGAAAGACCCCGGAAGAAGTTACGATTTTATCGACAGATGATCTTATAGGAGTTACGCAAAACCTGAGAGTTGTGAAGGAACGATAGATATTTGTTTGGCTTGTAGAATCCATGGATTTATCCGAACTTGGTTCGTCGACAAGAGAAATTCTGCAATGCTTGCGAGGATGACCGAGTGTTAGAATGCGAGATTCGCTAAACCATATACAAGGTAATGATTTGGGTGCGGGATGGATTGATCACCATACCGACTTACTCTTATTATTCGCTTTGCTATACGGGATGGTAAATCTGAGTGACTTGCCTATAGTAGAGTGACGACGATTTAAACCTTGTTTAAACCTTAGAATGGTGTAATTATTTTCCCCCTTGTACACGGCAGTTGTTGCCAACCGTAGGTTATACGGTGAGGTTCAACCCAGACCCATTTCCTGCAGGAGAAACCGTAAACTGTTGACCACCAGGAGATGTCGATAGTTGTTTAGTTTTGGCGCCAGACCCGTCAGCTACGAAGACCGAGTCATGGAAGAACCTTACCAAGATGAAAAGACAGAAGAATTGAGGAAAAGGTTATGCCGCTACCCAAAGAGCCAGAGAAGGAATTTTTCCGAGAATCTGAGAAGACTAACACTGTCAACAACAAGGATGGAGTATACGAGTTTTGATGGAACCATAACAATCATTCTAAGGGTGGTAGCACCCCAGACCCCGGTGATGATCGATGGATTTTGAGAAGACCCCAAACCCTAACCTATTTCTTTCTAGCCTCTCCGAATCTCGAGGACGAGATTCATTTTAAGGGTGGTAGGTTTGTAACATCCCAAAATTCTAAATTTTGGAATGTTATAATAAACAGATAGATTGGGTTGATTGTTTGATTGATTGACTGAAAGTGAGTGGAATTCGAAACTTTTTGAAAGTTAAATGAGAGGGAATAAAAGGACTTTCCCAAACTTTCATTTTGCTTTTATGATCTCCATGAATTCAAATTCTTTTCACCACAAAACCCTGGAGAGAAGATGACATGACTTCTTCCATTTATTTAAATGAAAAGGGGTGTTGAAAATATTTACAATTTTGAAACTTTATGCAACTCAATGATTTTCACGAGCGAAGATAAAATGACTTCTTCAAAACATATGAAATAGGAGTTGGGAGTTTCAAAGGATTTATTCAAAGTCCCATTGAAATTATTTTTCAATATTGGAGTTATTTGAGTTTTATTCAAATTATTTTTCTCCAAAAATAAAATATACAGAAAGTAGGGTAACATGATTCCCTACATAAAAAAATTGGAGAAAAATAAATTTGAAATCATTTTGGTATTTTTAAAATGATTTTTATTGGATTTTAATAAGGCAGCAGCACTGTTTGATTTATTAAAATTTGTGTGAATTTTATTTGACTTTACAAAAATGTCCACGTGGTAGGAAATCTTTTTCTGAAAATTTTGATATATTATATGCCTATATAATAGTTTAATTTATTTTGTTTTTCTTTTAATTTTGCCTGTCCGAAAAAAAATGTTTTAAAAAAATGACCGACCGGACCGGGCCGGCCCAGCTAGCCAGCCAGGCCGTGGCCCAGCCGGCCCACGCCGCTCGCCCGCACCGAGCGGGAATCCTCCCGCTGCACGCGCCGCCGCCGTGCCGGCCTCGACGTCCGAGCGTGCCGCCGCCGGACTCCGCGTCCCCTGGCCCCTCCTCCAAGCCGCGCCCCCCTGGCCTTTATAAGGCGAGACCGCCGCCCCGCCCCTCTCCTCTCGTCCGCCGCCACCGCACCCCGCACTCGCCGGAGTTTGCCGCCGCCACCGAGCTTCGTCGCCGACGCCCTGCTCCGCCCGCCACTCCCGACCGACGCCGCCCCCTCCATCCTCACCGCCGCGCCGCGCCGAGCCCCCTGACGCCCTCGCCGCCGCCGGAGACCCACCGGAGCTCGCCGCCCTCGCCTTGCCCGCGCGCCGCCCTCGCCGGAGCACGCCACTGCCCCGACCTCGCCGGACCCGATCCGCCGCAAACCGGTATAACCGCCGCCCGGTTTTCTCGTTTTTTTTCTTTTGTTCGGTTTTTCTAAAAAAAACCCTAGCCTAGATCTGTTTTTTAAGTTTTACTAAACTGCGAATGTCCACTGTTTAGGTCTTATAAACGAGCGTTCGCTATTTAGCTTTTTCTTTTTCTGTTATTTTCGCCAGGGACCTAGTTGTAGATATTTTATTTACAGATTAGTCCCCGATTTTCAAACGACCACATCTTTTTACTCGTTTGTCCAAATCCAACGAAACGAACGCCCACGTCTTTGTTATGATCCCCTCTATCCCGTAAAACAACTTAAACATGTTTTTGAAAGTTTTAAAATTTGAATTCAAACAGATTTGTATCCAAACTTCTTTTGTTCATAACTTAAGTTTTATAATTCCGTTTGAGTTGATTCTTTTTGCAAACCGAAGCTCTTGACCTAAACTTTCTGATAAGGCCAAATTCATATAATTTTGGTACTGTTAGAAATTGTTTTATGTCGCAAGAGTTATTTGCTTGGTTTTGATGTTTCCCGAATCGTCTTCTTCGTTCTTCTCGATCTTTTGAGTGATTGCTTATGTGTGGTTGCTATTGCTTGCTTGCGATAGATTAACCGGAGTGTGACGAGTAGATCTATCAAGAGTTTTGAGTGCGAATCATCTTCATCAACATTGCAGGCAAGTAACACTTTGATCATATACCTTCCATACCCAGTTTTTATTGCATTAGATCTATTCCTCAAACATTGCATGATTAGGATCTAATTAAACTGTGGGTACTGGGAAGTAGTTGAGGTAGTACCTATTACCTGTTCTCTTATCAAACCCTTGGGAGTTACTTCTACGTTGCTTTGTCAATGCCATGCTATGCGTAGACGTGGATTGGGTTTGAGAGATATTCATGACAGATGTGAGATGTTAATTAATGGTTCAACTTAAGGTGGCTACTAAAACTCACATCTGGGTGGATTGAGGCACCTGGAGAACCCAGTGTTGTCTGTATGTATAAGGTCCGCCGCCCAGGCTCAAAGGGATCATAAGATTATTCATGCTAGAAACTTCCGTGTGCAGCCACAAGCTATTATGGGCTCTAGCATAGCTGAGTAGGTTACAGGATCTCTTGAAGAGGTGGACTAGCAGATGTAGGGGAAAGTAGGTGTACCGGTCCATCCAGAGTAAAGAGTGATTGTTTCTGAAAGACTGTGTCTCGGTCATCCGTTTCTCAAACATCATGCAGTGCGAGAATCAAGCGGAGGTGATCGAGTCTTGTGGGGAAATGTGCGCAAACCTCTGCAGAGTGTACAAACTAATCATGATTAGCCGTGTCCCCGGTTATGGACATCTTGAGTATCTAGTTCTTGGATTATCCCGTTGATCTCATCATGTTACTTTAATTAATCTTGTTGGGTTAATGATGATAGTTCATTGGGATTGAGATGCTGTCAACCATCTCAATGTTTCACGACCACCATGATAGTTAAAATAAAATTTATTCCTTTGTAGTAGGGAAAAATTGGCTTTTCGCAAAAACAATATAACCATAAAGCTTTTTCCACCAGCCATATATGCATGTAGTATAGCATTATTCTGTTCATTACTCTCTATGTGTTACATTGCCAGCATATTCCATGTGCTGACCCGTTTTCGGGCTGCAACGTTTCATGTTGCAGGATATCTTACGACGAGTAAGTGATACGTTAGGGTTACGATTTCTACACTCAACTTTGCCGTTGGTGTTGATGGGAATCCACAACCTTGTTACTTCCGCTATTTGGATTGAGGTAATGGTATTTACGTTACTTTATACATGTGATTTACCTCTGTTATAAATCCTCGAGTACTGTGTGTGTCAGCATACCGATCCAGGGATGACACTTAAGCACAGAGACTTGATCCATTCGGGTCGGGTCGCTACACCTAGCCCTCGGAGGAAGTGGGAGACGAATACAACACTCTCATTGGGTTCAGGAGTGGGGATGACCTGCCCTCGAGCAGGCAGCCTGTGCGAGATTTTGGCGGTCAGATACCTGGCTTCTCTTAGCTTCTTGATGTCCTCTGTGACAGAGGAGGCCATCCACCGGCCTTGAAGGTTGGATCCGGACATGATTGAAGGTCCGAAACGCTTAGCCTGAGCCTTGGGTGATGGAATTCAAGGTGGGGGAAGAGAAGGATCGAGCGCGAGAAGAAAAGGACAGGCCTTGGCCTCTTTATAAAGAGGGTGAATATCAAGAGTCCTCCGCGTGGCCGTTTGGAACTTGCCTAAAATCGAGGAGTCATCCCCGCGGGCACGATTGGGTTACCCACGCCCGTATTGATGAGAATCCCGTGATAAGGGGAACACGATCTCTGCTTCGACAAGACGTGCCAATGAAACCGCCTCGCAACACGTGCAGTGGCAGGCTGGTTGAGAAACACAGTTCGAATAATGACCGGGCCGTGGCGTGATGTCACGCTGTGAAATTTGTCAGCAGATTAGATTTGTGGAAATATTATACTCTCTACGGTGGTATGTGGAATTTGTTTTGCAGAGCCGGACACGATCCTTGTGTTCAAAATCTTCTATGGAGTATTCGGAGGAAGAACGCGCCTTGCAATGCCGAACACAATCTGTGCGCCAGACTCATCGTCATTGAAGCCTGGTTCAGGGGCTACTGAGGGAGTCCTGGATTAGGGGTCCTCGGACAGCCGGACTATATCCTTTAGCCGGACTGTTGGACTATGAAGATACAAGATTGAAGACTTCGTCCCGTGTCCGGGTGGGACTCTCCTTTGCGTGGAAGGCAAGCTTGGCAATTCGGATAAGTAGATCTCCTCCCTTGTAACCGACTCTGTGTAACCCTAGCCCCCTCCGATGTCTATATAAACCGGAGGGTTTAGTCCGTAGGACAAGAACAATCATAATCATAGGCTAGCTTCTAGGGTTTAGCCTCTACGATCTCGTGGTAGATCAACTCTTGTAATACTCATATCATCAAGATCAATCAAGCAGGAAGTAGGGTATTACCTCCATCGAGAGGGCCCGAACCTGGGTAAACATTGTGTCCCCCGCCTCCTGTTACCATCCGCCTTAGACGCACAGTTCGGGACCCCCTACCCGAGATCCGCCAATTTTGACACCGACAGCTACCTCTTGAGCATGCGTTGGTTTTCCCTTAAAGAGGAAAGGGTGATGCAGCAAAGTAGCGTAAGTATTTCCCTCAGTTTTTTAGAACCAAGGTATCAATCCAGTAGGAGGTTACATGCAAGTCGCCTTGTACCTGCACAAACAAATAAGAACCTTGCAACCAACGCGATAAAGGGGTTGTCAATCCCTTCACGGCCACTTGCAAAAGTGAGATCTGATAGAGATAATAAGATAAATATTTTTGGTATTTTTATGATATAGATTGGAAAGTAAAGATTGCAAAATAGATCGGAAACTTATATGATGGAAAATAGACCCGGGGGCCATAGATTTCACTAGTGGCTTCTCTCAAGATAGAATCTACGGTGGGTGAACAAATTACAGTCGAGCAATTGATAGAAAAGCACATAGTTATGAGAATATCTAGGCATGATCATGTATATAGGCATCACGTCCGTGACAAGTAGACCGAAACGATTCTGCATCTACTACTATTACTCCACACATCGGCCGCTATCCAGCATGCATCTACAGTATTAAGTTCATAATAACAGAGTAACGCATTAGGCAAGATGACATGATGTAGAGGGATAAACTCAAGCAATATGATATAAACCCCATCTTTTTATCCTCGATGGCAACAATACAATACGTGTCGTTTCCCTTTCTGTCACTGGGATCGAGCAATGCAAGATTGAACCCAAAGCTAAACACTTCTCCCATTGCAAGAAAGACCAATCTAGTAGGCCAAACCAAACTGATAATTGGAAGAGACTTGCAAAGATAACAAATCATACATAAAAGAATTCAGAGGACATTCAAATATTGTTCATAGATAATCTTGATCATAAACCCACAATTCATCGGATCTCGACAAACACTCCGCAAAAAGAATTACATCGAATAGATCTCCAAGAGAATCAAGGAGAACTTTGTATTGAGATCCAAAGAGAGAGAAGAAGCCATCTAGCTAATAAATATGGACCCGAAGGTCTGTGGTAAACTACTCACACATCATCGGAGAGGCTATGGTGTTGATGTAGAAGCCCTCCATGATCAATTCCCCCTCCGGCGGAGCGTCGGAAAAGGTCCCAAGATGGGATCTCACGGGTACAGAAGGTTGCAACGGTGGAAATACGGTTTCGTGGTGCTCCTAGATGTTTTCGGGGTATATGAGTATATATAGGCGAAAGAAGTCGGTCAGGGGAACGACGAGGGGCCCACGAGGGTGGGTGTGACGCCCAGATAATTAAGCTACAGTAAATTTCTACTAATGATGCCACGTCACCTCGATTACTGTTGCTAATCTCGCGTTAGTTCGAAACTGATTCAAATTCAAATTCAAAATCAAGCAAACAATAAAAGTTTTCAAATATTAAAACTAAAATGTTCGGGGTGAGCCAAATAATCCATACTAAATATTGGTGTAGAAACCACACTCCTCTAAAGTATTTAAATGCACCATAGTAATTAAAACAGCGGCAAAACTGTTATTTAATAAATACTTTTCAATAATAAATAATTACAAAACTATTTTATTTTAGGTGCCAAAGCTAATGTGGCAGTAGTATATTTATAAATACAATTTTAGGTGCTAGTGTTAATTTTTATAAAACTGAAATAAAAAGGAACAAAAATAAAACAGAAAACAAAAGAAAAATAACAACAAAACTAATCTACTGGCCCTGTGGCCCATTAGCCGAAAACCCGGCCCACTTAACCCCTTCCCCCTTCTCCTGTTCACCCCCGTCGCGCTGGACGCGCGCACCGCGTCCATGGCCGAAGATGGCCACGGGGCGGCCATCCGGTGCCCCCCGGCTCCTTTAGGTCGACGGCGACCCCTCCCCGAACCCCCTGACGAACCCTAGCTCACTCTCCCATCTCCCTCGCGCCGCTCTCTCCTTCCCCGCACGACCCCGAAGCACTGCCGCCATGGCTTCCGTCGACCTCGCGGCCACCGTCGCCCCCACGCCTCGAGATCGCGCCTAGGAGATGCGCCGTCGTCCACTACGTCCTCTACGAGGACTAATTCGAGCTATGTGCCTCTCCATCGCCGGATCCGCATCGTCTTCTACCTCCGGCCACTGAAGCTCCGCCGCGTCGATTCGCCGCCCCCTGCGCTCCGAGACCTCAACGAGCCTTCCTTGTGCTCCCCGGTGAGCTCTGCCTTTTTCCCCTCTTCTTTCTCCACGGATCTGTGCCCACAGCCGTAGTAGCCGCCTCCGCTGTAGCCCGCCTCCGCCGCCGTGCTCGTCGCCGTTAGCACCGTCACCGACGAGCTCGTCCGAGCATGTAGCCGTGCTCGGCGCACGCATAGGAGCTCAACGCCACCGCTAGCTCGCCCTGCCATGCCCCGCATCACCGTTTGCGCTCACGCCCAACTCCGGCCGTCCGCCGATGTGCTCGCCGCCGTCCCTTCCGGCCACCTCCAGCCACGCCAACGCCGCCACTAGATGCGGCTCACCGCACTCGTTCAAACGCCACCTCCCGCGCTCGAAACGAGACACCGTAGCCGAAACCCGACCACCTCCCAACGCGCGCCGCCGCAAAACGTGGTCTCCGGAGTTACTCCGGCGACGGCGCTGACCTGGCGCCACGTGGCGGCCAAGTGGGTCATTGACCCGTGGGCCCAGGGCCCCTAGTTGACTGGGTTGACCAGTCAACCCTGCTGACTGGGCACCATGTGTCACCGACATGTGGGACCCCCCTCAGTTAACTAAGACTAATATGAATTTAAACTTAAACTATAATTAATATTGCCACTGACAGTGGGGGCCACCTCCTAATTAGACTATGTTAGGTTGAAATTAAACTCTAGTTAAGCCTCTCTCTATGACATGCGGGACCCACTGGTCAGGGTTGACCTGGACCATATGAGGTTTGACCACTGACGCCTGGATGATGTCATGCTGACATCACCGGTCACTGTTTTGGATATTTCGAATTTAGATAATTAAATTAATTCCAGAGTATTAATAAAACTTCCAAAATTAATATAAAATAATCTGTAACTCGGATGAAAATACTTT
Source organism: Aegilops tauschii subsp. strangulata (assembly GCF_002575655.3). Classification (NCBI taxonomy): domain Eukaryota; kingdom Viridiplantae; phylum Streptophyta; class Magnoliopsida; order Poales; family Poaceae; genus Aegilops; species Aegilops tauschii. Next base: position 427,137,294 of record NC_053035.3, read on the forward strand.
ATACATGAAAGTTGCTCACAACGACGAGACGAATCCGAATACGTAGCCCGTTCGTCCGCCACACATCCCTAGCATAGCGAACATGCAAATTCCCCCTCCGGTTCATCTGTCCGAAAACGCGAAACTTCGGGGATACTTTCCCGGATGTTTTCCCCCTTCGCCGGTATCACTTACTACCGCGTTTGGGCACCCCTAGCAACACTCATTGTCATGTCATGCATCGTCATGTGTATGTTTGCATTATATTTATTTTTTCTTCCCCCTCTTCTCTCGCTAGACACCGAGACCGACGCCGCTCCTACCCAGTACGACTACGGTGTTGACGACTCCTCCTTCTCGGCTGAGCTTCCAGGCAAGCCCCCCCCCTTGATCACCAGATATCGCCTATTCTTCTCTATACTCTTGCATTAGAGTTGTGTAGCATGTTACTGCTTTCTGTTAATCCTATTCTGCTACATAGCCTGTCTTTGCCACTATTGTTGTTACCTTTACCTGCAATCCTACATGCTTAGTATAGGATGCTAGTTTTCCATCTGTGGCCCTACATTCTTGTCCATCTGCTGTGCTATACTATCAGGCCATGATCACGTGGGAGGTGATCACGGGTATATACTTATATACTTTATACATGTGGTGACTAAAGTCGGGTCGGCTCGTGGAGCACCCGCGAGTGATTCACGGATTGGGGGCTAAAAGGACCTTTGTCCCGACGTCCCTCTAGGTGGATCTTTGTGGCGGAGCGACAGGGCAGGTTGAGACTACCTAGGTGAGAGGTGGGCCTTGCCCTGGTCGGCGTCCGCGGTTACTTCAAAATAACACGCTTAATGAGTTCTTGGTATTTGATCTGAGTCTGGCCGTTTGGTCTATACGCACTAACCAACTATGTGGGAAAGATATGGGCACTCGACGTCGTGGTATCAGCCGAAGCCTTCGTGAAGTCAGCGACTGAGCGGCGCGCGCCAGATTAGACCGCGTAACGTGACTTCCTTTGTAATGGAGGTTGCTAGGTCTGCTTCCGGCCGCCCACTCAACGTGCAGGTGTGCAATGGGCGATGGGCCCAGACCCCTGCGTGCTTAGGATTAGACCGGCGTGTTGACCTCTCTGTTGTGCCTAGGTAGGGCTGCGACGTGTTGATCTTCCGAGGCCGGGCATGACCCAGGAAAGTGTGTCCGGCCAAATGGGATCAAGCGTGTTGGGTTATGTGGTGCACCCCTGCGGGGAAGTTTATCTATTCGAATAGCCGTGATCTTCGGTAATAGGACGACTTGGAGTTGTACCTTGACCTTATGACAACTAGAACCGGATACTTAATAAAACACACCCTTCCAAGTGCCAGATACGACCCGGTGATCGCTCTCTAACAGGGCGACAAGGAGGGGATCACCGGGTAGGATTATGCTATGCGATGCTACTTGGTGAACTTACAATCTACTCTCTCCTACATGCTGCAAGATGGAGGTGGCCAGAAGCGTAGTCTTCGACAGGATTAGCTATCCCCCTCTTATTCTGGCATTCTGCAGTTCAGTCCACCGATATGGCCCTTTACACATATACCCATGCATATGTAGTGTAGCTCCTTGCTTGCGAGTACTTTGGATGAGTACTCACGGTTGCTTTTCTCCCTCTTTTCCCCCTTTCCTTTCTACCTGGTTGTCGCAACCATATGCTGGAGCCCAGGAGCCAGACGCCACGTCGACGACGACTCCTACTACACCGGAGGTGCCTACTACTACGTGCAGCCCGCTGACGATGACCAGGAGTAGTTAGGAGGATCCCAGGCAGGAGGCCTGCGCCTCTTTCGATCTGTATCCCAGTTTGTGCTAGCCTTCTTAAGGCAAACTTGTTTAACTTATGTCTGTACTTAGATATTGTTGCTTCCGCTGACTTGTCTATGATCAGGCACTTGTATTCGAGCCCTCGAGGCCCCTGGCTTGTATTATGATGCTTGTATGACTTATTTATGTTTTAGAGTTGTGTTGTGATATCTTCCCGTGAGTCCCTGATCTTGATCGTACACGTTTGTGTGCATGATTGGTGTACGATTGATTCAGGGGCGTCACAATTTGGTATCTGACCCGACTGCCTGTAGGAATCCCCTTTACAACTGCTTGGCCGAAGTCGAGTCTAGTCATTGAAAAAAACTTTTACTAACATGGCTGTGTGGCTTACGGGCCCACGTCGCCATTGGGTGGTATTAGGATCTTTTATTCCTCGACCTATACTCTAGGACTCTGAGATCTCTTCTATTCGGGTTAAATGATTTTGCTAAAAACAAAACTAACTTTAGGTTCTCGAAAGTACTTTCTCCCGGAGAGCCCCTCACTTCAGATGATCGCGTGCTGCACTAGAAGATTCGGAAGTTACTCCACGATGTTCTCTCAAGTCTTTGTGCCATCGCATTTGCGATTTCCTTCCACCGTCAACCCCTGTGAAAACTACATACACTTGCCATGCATACAATCATTCCCCGTTGATCTTGTTATTACAAGATGTCCCGAAATACTCTCTGTTGTCCCGAGAACCCTTTGAGCTTACTGCCTTGCAGTTCTTTACCACATGAATACCCCTACGGATAATTCCTCACACTTATCGAGTATCCGTTTATCCACAGTTGATTCCTGTATTTCACAAAAGTCTTCGAAATACCATTCGTTCTTCTAAAAATCCTTGACATCCTAATGCTCTTGAAATTTTTGCTTACTAACATTATGATTAATCCCGTAAGTCTGGTAATCTTATTGGCATCCCTTGTCAATATCATTTTGAGTCCATTGATTCAATATGTTGCGAATGCTCGCAATCCTCAATCATATCCTAGAATTCATCCTTCCGGCTCAGACGTCATTTTTAACATGAGCTGGATCTCGGCCAATCAAATTGCCATCGATTGTACCCCTAAGCTTACTCAAGTTATTCATCCTCGATCAGAGCGTTTGCTTCAGATCCCTTGATTTGGAAATCATAAGTTCCTTTGCATCTGAACTTTGAATTAGTCAGTTGTTTCTATAATCTAGTGCCTTTGCATTGTTACTTCCTCTAGTTGTGTGCCGATGCTCACCTCAGCTCCGTTGTGGGCCATCAAGTCCTTTGTTGGATTGTTATCCGACAGTGTCCTTCACATTTGATCGCCTTGTGAGTTCTTTCCCTGATACATAATGATTTTGGTAAATTGTATCCTCTGCTTTCTCAACCATGCTCAGCTTTCAAGCTGGTGGTATTTACTATTGAAGCTTGTGGTATATATTTCCACGATACCCTGATGGGTTGAACCTATGCCTTCCTTAATATGTGAGAACCCGAAAGTTTTCACAAGTCTTACTCTTCCGGTGTTCTACCAGATAAAATTCCAACACTACAGTTTTATCAAAGCGAGAGGTGAATGAAATGATATGCATTAAAGAAGTGGGAGTCGACCTTGAACTTTGAGTTCATGCCCATGAAAATGATGTAGACCGTCTCGGAAGCTTCTTGCAAAATGATTATCCAGCTGTAAGATTCTTTTGGTATTCTTGAATTGATTCCTTACAATTATGGTTCCGACCATGCTGTCCTAATCTAATATATCTGATGGGAATTCATTCCAGTGCCTCGTCTATTTTTGGCAAGGTTGAAGTATCTACTGTCATAGGCCAATGACCCGGTTCTACTTCTATCATGTTCTACCTTTGAGTATTACCCCCTGGTATCTCGAAGATGTCTTGCCATTGCACCACATCTTACTAACTTTGTTGAAGTAATGTATTTCCTTGTCGTAATCACTCTACAGGTTATGGGTTGTTGTCAACCGAGGACACCGACTAGTGAAATTATTCTGCAATACAAATCAAATACCCCTAGTATTTTTACTGGGAAATTCTGAACTCAATCTGGTCATTCCTAGACTATCGGCTGCATCCTGGTCTTGATATCTTTGACTGTGCTACCTCGTCCTTCTCTGGTGCACGAATTCTTCAGTGTGTGAGCACGACTTACGTCGAGCTTTCAACATCATGTTGCTTGTCTTGAAAGGCAACTTTGGTTCCGAGCTTGCATCTTATATATTGATCCTATAACTTGCTGCTTCGTCATTCCCTTGCTTGTTGCCGTTGATGTTTGATTGCATCCTCTTGAAACCTCCCGGCAAATGTGTCGGATCACCTTCAACACATTGACTTCTTCCAAGATGTCAACTGTGTTCATGATGAGAAATACCCTCCTTGCCCTCGATGATTTTTATTATCATCGACAACACCCTTGACTTCCTTTCATCGCGACTTGTCCACATTATGAATACAACTTGCTCTCCAGCTAGTGTAGTGTTCTGCCTTGAAGTATTACTGTCTTTTATGTCGAGAATATTGTGGGGATTGCTCCACCTCTTAGAAATTCTCAGTATGATGATACTTCTCACCATCACCATTCTTCCTTGGTCCCCGTGTTGTTTTTAACCGGGATACCAATATGCTGATGATGCTGCTTGAGTTTTGTACTTCTAGCAACCCTATTGCTTTGAAGTTAATGATCGACGGTTTGTTCTTATACTGTTGGTTATTGAATCATCATTCAAACATTGATCGTGCTACCTAGTCCAGATTTCCGGGTGCCCCCTTCTATGATAGTTAAATTGTGTATGTTTTCCTCGAGCATACATCATTATATCATTTGATCTGACTAATGTTATCTCCTACTTCACATAACTGTGGAAATCCGTCTTTTTGGAAATCTTAATGAATTGTCGCTGAGTCAATCAGCCACCTCCTCACCTCTCCTTGGTTTAATGATGAACTCTTATTTTGGAACTAGCTTCCATAGTTCATTTCCCGAGAACCTTAAAATGCTGTCTCGTCAAATTGTGTCGCACCTTTTCTTCCCAGACATCCTGAGTCTGAGGTATCCTAACACCGATCAGATCTGAATCTCGGTCAGATATGATGGTTGGAACACTTTCCAAGAGTCACAACATTGGTCTTTATATGACCCGTAAGGTGATGTCATGCCTAGCACACCTGGCCGGAGGACCTATTGTTATAGTTTCCAGCTTAGCAAGGTTAACCAATCTTCCATGAGGAAATTGTGAGACTTATTCTATAAGTTGTTCCTGATGAATCCTTTGTATATCCAAGTCCGACCTTTGCTTGAAGACCATGTCAATGCTATCGCAAAGCATGTCTGTGGTACTCCGATTTTCAACAAGAACATTTGAAGCCCAATGCTAAATGTTTCTTGCTCAATTATCCAAACACCGCTGTATGGGTAGTGTCATGAAGTTTCTCTCCCCTTACCTAAAGGGTTTTCTACATTATATCATGTCACAAATATCAGGCTCTGCTTGTCCTTGGGAAGGATATGCCCCTGAAATATGTGTTTAAACACATTTTCCTTTCCATTGTTCTGTTTAATCTGATAACCATATTTTCCTTTCCATTGGTTGGTTTAACGTTTCTCGTGATCTATATGATCTAAGCAGTAATATTCTCCTGCTTATGTAAACACCTCGGTGTACAATTCTGTCAGCAAGACCCTGTTACTATTGTCGATGACATTCCGGTAGCCGCCGATGGACGAGAACTTTGCCTATTGGTCCGCATCGTTCAACGAGCAGGAGAATGGTTCTCTTCGTCCCTCGCCCTCGGTACCAGCGATGTTGTCAACATAACTGACCGGTTATTCTCTGGCATGCCTTGCTTACATGATCGTGCAAGACGTCACCCCTCTTCCTACTATTAACCCACATGGTGGGCCCATAACCCACAGCTCCACAGGATCGAAACCTGACTCTCCTGTACACCCCCTGTTCGCAAGGTTGTTCCTCGTGCGTGGCCTCGTATGTAATTCACGGACCACCTTCCTAGTGATCTATTTTGGTAACATAAGCAATACTTATTCTCGTTGCTCTAGACCCCTTTCACACTTTGTTTCAGGCAACGAACGATTGCCTACCTGCTTGAAACTTCCCATGATACCTCCTTACTTTACTCTCGATATCTTCTTAAGTTTCAATTCGAGAGTTACTTTCCGCCACCTTCCCCGATGTTATCGACCAGATAGTCAACCTTGCAGAGGTCCGTTCTTCTGGAATACCCACCCTTTATTCTTTCGTAAGTACGATGGAGTTCCCGAAGAAAGGATGCAGACTTCATCACGATGACCTGAAGAAGAGAAATGAAGACATCAACATAATGGATCAACCTCTTCGAGAAGAGCAACCAAGACCGAGAAGAATCGTTAGAATTTCGTAACCTATTCTTCCCCCTTACTCCCCTCTTAAATCTCGGGACGAGATTTCTTGTAGTGGAGGAGAATTGTGATGCCCGAATAATTAAGCTACAGTAACTTTCTACTAATGATGCCACGTCACCTCGATTACTGTTGCTAATCTCGCGTTAGTTCGAAACTGATTCAAATTCAAATTCAAAATCAAGCAAACAATAAAAGTTTTCAAATATTAAAACTAAAATGTTCAGGGTGAGCCAAATAATCCATACTAAATATTGGTGTAGAAACCACACTCCTCTAAAGTATTTAAATGCACCATAGTAATTAAAACAGCGGCAAAACTGTTATTTAATAAATACTTCTAAATAATAAATAATTACAAAACTATTTTATTTTAGGTGCCAAAGCTAATGTGGCAGTAGTATATTTATAAATACAATTTTAGGTGCTAGTGTTAATTTTTATAAAACTGAAATAAAAAGGAACAAAAATAAAACAGAAAACAAAAGAAAAATAAGAACAAAACTAATCTACTGGCCCTGTGGCCCATTAGCCAAAAACACGGCCCACTTAACCCCTTCCCCCTTCTCCTATTCATCCTCATCGCGCTGGACGCGCGCACCATGTCCATGGCCGAAGATGGCCATGGGGCGGCCATCCGGTGCCCCCCGGCTCCTTTAGGTCGACGGCGACCCCTCCCCGAACCCCCCTGACGAACCCTAGCTCACTCTCCCATCTCCCTCGCGCCGCTCTCTCCTTCCCCGCACGACCCCGAAACACTGCCGCCATGGCTTCCGTCGATCTCGCGGCCACCGTTGCCCCCACGCCTCGAGATCGCGCCTAGGAGATGCGCCGTCGTCCACTACGTCCTCTACGAGGACTAATTCGAGCTCTGCGCCTCTCCATCGCCGGATCCGCATCGTCTTCTACCTCCGGCCACTGAAGCTCCGATGCGTCGATTTGCCGCCCCCTGCGCTCCGAGACCTCAACGAGCCTTCCTTGTGCTCCCCGATGAGCTCTGCCTTTTTCCCCTCGTCTTTCTCCACGGATCCGTGCCCACAGCCGTAGTAGCCGCCTCCGCTGTAGCTCGCCTCCGCCGCCGTGCTCGTCGTCGTCAGCACCGTCACCGACGAGCTCGTCCGAGCATGTAGCCGTGCTCGGCGCACGCATAGGAGCTCAACGCCACCGCTAGCTCGCCATGCCATGCCCCGCATCACCGTTTGCGCTCACGCCCAACTCCGGCCGTCCGCCGATGTGCTCGCCGCCTTCCCTTCCGGCCACCTCCAGCCACGCCACTGGATGCGGCACACCGCACTCGTTCAAACGCCACCTCCCGCGCTCGAAACGAGCCACCGTAGCTGAAACCCGACCACCTCCCGACGCGCGCCGCCGCAAAACGTGGTCTCCGGAGTTACTCCGGCGACGGCGCTGACCTGGCGCCACGTGGCGGCCTACTGGGTCACTGACCCGTGGGCCCAGGGCCCCTAGTTTACTGGGTTGACCAGTCAACCCTGCTGACTGGGCACCATGTGCCACCGACATGTGGGACCCCCCTCAGTTAACTCAGACTAATCCGAATTTAAACTTAAACTATAATTAATATTGCCACTGACAGTGGGGGCCACCTGCTAATTAGACTATGTTAGGTTTAAATTAAACTCCAGTTAAGCCTCTCTCTATGACATGCGGGACCCACTGGTCAGGGTTGACCTGGACCATCTGAGGTTTGACCGCTGACGCCTGGATGATGTCATGCTGACATCACCGGTCACTGTTTTGGATAATTCGAATTTAGATAATTAAATTAATTCCAGAGTATTAATAAAACTTCCAAAATTAATATAAAATAATCTCTAACTCGGATGAAAATACTTTATACATGAAAGTTGCTCAGAACGACGAGACGAATCCGAATACGTAGCCCGTTCGTCCGCCACACATCCCTAGCATAGCGAACACGCAACTTTCCCCCTCCGGTTCATCTGTCCGAAAACGCAAAACTTCGGGGATACTTTCCCGGATGTTTTCCCCTTTCGCCGGTATCACTTACTACCGCGTTTGGGCACCCCTAGCAACGCTCATTTTCATGTCATGCATCGTCATGTGTATGTTTGCATTATATTATTGTTTCTTCCCCCTCTTCTCTCGTTAGACACCGAGACCGACGCCGCTGCTACCCAGTACGACTACGGTGTTGACGACCCCTCCTTCTCGGCTGAGCTTCCAGGCAAGCCCCCCCCCCCTTGATCACCAGATATCGCCTATTCTTCTCTATACTCTTGCATTAGAGTAGTGTAGCATGTTACTGCTTTCCGTTAATCCTATTCTAATGCATAGCCTGTCTTTGCCACTATTGTTGTTACCTTTACCTGCAATCCTACATGATTAGTATAGGATGCTAGTTTTCCATCCGTGGCCCTACATTCTTGTCCGTCTGCTGTGCTATACTATCGGGCCGTGATCACTTGGGAGGTGATCACGGGTATATACTCATATACTCTATACATGATACATGTGGTGACTAAAGTCGGGTCGGCTCGTGGAGCACCCGCGAGTGATTCACGGATTGGGGGCTGAAAGGACCTTTGTCCCGACGGCCCTCTGGGTGGATCTTTGTGGCGGAGCGACAGGGCAGGTTGAGACTACCTAGGTGAGAGGTGGGCCTGGCCCTGGTCGGCGTCCGCGGTTACTTGAAAATAACACGCTTAACGAGTTCTTGGTATTTGATCTGAGTCTGGCCATTTGGTCTATACGCACTAACCAACTATGTGGGAAAGATATGGGCACTCGACGTCGTGGTATCAGCCGAAGCCTTCGTGACGTCAGCGACTGAGCGGCGCGCGCCAGATTGGACCACGCAACATGACTTCCTTTGTAATGGAGGTTGCTAGGTCTGCTTCCGGCCGCCCATGCAACATGCAGGTGTGCAATGGGCGATGGGCCCAGACCCCTGCGCGCTTAGGATTAGACCGGCGTGCTGACCTCTCTGTTGTGCCTACGTAGGGCTGCGACGTGTTGATCTTCCGAGGCCGGGCATGACCCAGGAAAGTGTGTCCGGCCAAATGGGATCAAGCGTGTTGGGTTATGTGGTGCACCCCTGCAGGGAAGTTTATCTATTCGAATAGCCGTGTTCTTCAGTAACAGGACGACTTGGAGTTGTACCTTGACCTTATGACAACTAGAACCGGATACTTAATAAAACACACCCTTCCAAGTGCCAGATACAACCCGGTGATCGCTCTCTAACAGGGCGACGAGGAGGGGATCGCCGGGTAAGATTATGCTATGCGATGCTACTTGGTGAACTTACAATCTACTCTCTCCTACATGCTGCAAGATGGAGGTGGCCAGAAGCATAGTCTTCGACAGGATTAGCTATCCCCCTCTTATTCTGGCATTCTGCAGTTCAGTCCACCGATATGGCCCTTTACACATATACCCATGCATATGTAGTGTAGCTCCTTGCTTGCGAGTACTTTGGATGAGTACTCACGGTTGCTTTTCTCCCTCTTTTCCCCCTTTCCTTTCTACCTGGTTGTCGCAACCAGATGCTGGAGCCCAGCAGCCAGACGCCACGTCGACGACGACTCCTACTACACCGGAGGTGCCTACTACTACGTGCAGCCCGCTGACGACGACCAGGAGTAGTTAGGAGGATCCCAGGAAGGAGGCCTGCACCTCTTTCGATCTGTATCCCAGTTTGTGCTAGCCTTCTTAAGGCAAACTTGTTTAACTTGTGTCTGTACTCAGATATTGTTGCTTCCGCTGACTCGTCTATGATCAAGCACTTGTATTCGAGCCCTCGAGGCCCCTGGCTTGTATTATGATGCTTGTATGACTTATTTATGTTTTAGAGTTGTGTTGTGATATCTTCCCGTGAGTCCCTGATCTTGATCGTACACGTTTGCGTGCATGATTAGTGTACGATTGATTCGGGGGTGTCACAGTGGGGTGCGCGCCTACCCCCCTGGGCGCGCCTCCCTGCCTTGTGGCCACCTCGTCGCTTCCTTGACGTTCACTCCAAGACTCCTGGATTGTGTTTGTTCCAAAAATCACTCTCTCGAAGGTTTCATTCCGTTTGGATTCTGTTTGATATTCCTTTTCTGCGAAACACTGAAATAGGCAAAAAAAACAGTAATTTGCACTGGGCCTTTGGTTGGTAGGTTAGTCCCAAAAATAATATAAAAATGTATATAAAGCCCATTAAACATCCAAAACAAATAATATAATAGCATGGAACAATCCAAAATTATAGATACGTCGGAGACGTATTAGGTGTGTTGGGGACACAAGAGATTTCTTGTATTTCGTTGCAGGGGTTTTCGAGGGAGACCATCTTCATCCTACACCTCCCACGGATTGATAAACCTTAGGTCATCCACTTGAGGGAAAATTGCTACTGTCCTACAAAACTCTGCGCTTGGAGGCCCAACACGAGTCTACAAGAATAAAGTTGCATAGTAGACATCACCTGCCCAAAAGTTAAACAATTCAAAGTATATAAATCCAAGGCCGCCCATGTATCTTGGCATAGTTATCTTATCCCATGATACCTAATAGGGCTTCCTCTTCCCCTGTTTGCTTCCCCACCAAAAGGCCTGAATAGCTAATGTTAATTGTCCACACATCCCATGGGGAAGCTTAAAAGACGACATCGAGAAAACTGGAATAGCTTGTGGCACTGATTTGATTAAAACATCTTTACCTGCCCAAAAGTGTTTTCTCCATCCACCCTCTAATCTTGTTGCACAACAGGTCAATAAGATACTTGAAAGCACCATTCTTTGATGATCCTACATTAGTGGGCATTCCCAAATATTTCTCACTTAGTTGCTCACTGGGGACTTGTAAGATACTCTTCACCTGCCCTCTCAAAGATTTTGGACATCCTTTACAGAAGAAAATTGATGATTTTTCTTTATTTATTCTTTGTCCAGATGCTCTTGCATAGGCTTCTAACAAAACAGACACCTCTTCCACCCCTCCGGATTTTCTTTAAAAAAAACAACAGGATGTCATATGCAAACAACAAGTGGTTCACCGGCGCAACCATTGTATCCACTTTATTACCCCCAAGATTAGATGACTGAACACGGGTTTTTAAAAGGCACGAAAGGCCCTATACTGCCAGCAAAAACAAATAGGGTGAAATAGGATCTCCTTGACGAATGCCATGTGTAGGTCTGAACTCTTCAAGCTTCTATCCATTAAACATAACCAAAAAGGAGATTGAATTGACGATCCCCATGACAATGTTGACTCAGTGCTGAAAGAAGCCCAATTTGAGCATAATAGCCCTCCGATAGTCCCACTCGACATGATCATACGCCTTCATCATATCCAGTTTCAACAGACACGACCTGTTAACTTGTGCCTTGTTTCTCTTCATAAAGTGGATACATTCATAAGCAGCAATGATATTATCTGTAATTAATATTCTAGGAACGAATGAAGACTGCTTATCGGAGATAATGTCTAGTAGAATCAGTTTCAACCGGTTGGCAATTACCTTAGAAGCAATTTTATACAAGATATTGCATAAACTGGTAGGGAAAATTTGGGTGAGCATTGTTGGAGCTTTTACCTTGGGGATCAAAACCAGGACAGTGTTATTTATCTGATCAGCACTCTCCATAACTGAAACAATATGGAGCACCATCCTCGTCACCTTGTCTCCATATACTTACCAATGTCTTTGGAAAAATTGAGCAGGGAAACCATTTGGGCCAGGGGCCTTGGTTGGAGCCATTTGGAAAAGAGCCGCCTTCACCTCATCGGCTGTGTAGGGAGCACTTAGTTGTTCATACATTTGGGCGGTTACCTTAACTGGTACTGCATTCAAGACTTCATCCATCTCATGGACTCCTTCTAAGGTATAGAGATTATTATAAAATGTATTGAAAAGATCCTTCATGGTTTGAACATCCTCAGTAGTATTTCCATCCTCCTGTACCAGCAGTTTTATCAAGTTTGTCCTTCTACGCATACTAGCACATAAGGGAAAAATAAGTATTTCTGTCACCCGCCTTTATCCATTCCACTCTAGCACGTTTCCTCCACATCAGCTCCTCTCTATGATAGAGCTCAAGCAGATTTTTCTTCACCTTTAATTCCCTATGAGATGGACCAACCCTTGCCGGAACATTTCGCAAAATATTGAGCTCTCCCTTCAATGTTTTGATCTTCTTGAGAACACTTCCGAACATAGTCCTATCCCATGCAGATTAGGGCCCGGCCAAGGCTGATAGCTTCTCCTTGATTTGTGAGACTGATCCGCGAGCTGGTGACCCACTCCAATCTTCACTAACTTTTGCCTTCAATTGGTCGTGCGATTCCCACATGGTGTCGTATCGGGATACTCGCTGGCGTTGTCTACCCTCCACCCCACCATGCAGATTAACTATTATAGGCTCATGGTCTGAGGATGCTGCCGAGACATGTTCAATTTCCTATGTTTATGTTGAAGACGACACATGTCTTTGTGTCACGTAGGGCATGTTTGTAGCCCGCATAGAGGCCAACCAGGCCCGCGCGGGACAAAATTGGCCTGTTTGGTTGTCTGTGTTCACTGTTTAGGTTGCATCACACGAAACTTAAAGCTTCTCCCAGCCAGGCCCGCCAGGAATGTCCAAATCGGTAGTTTTTCCATAGCCAGGCCCACAGGATGCACGTGAGCGATGACTACACGCGAGGAGCCATGCTCGAGAAGTCACGTTGTTTCTCGAAGTGCCGGAAATATTACCCTCACCTTCCCCCGCCGCTCTCTCTCCCCTCTCCCCACTCTCCCACTCACACCGACAGCGGCGGCGAACAGTGGATCAGAGAACAGCAAGTCGCCACTGGTATCCATCACCGACGTCAGCAACATCACCTACAGCACTTCAGCAATGGCAATAAGCCCTATTTCACCTCCTCACTTGCTATGGCGCATTCGATCCGCGTTTAGATTCAGTCCGCGTAATCCATCCACGTTCTAGGGGAATGGAGAATTGGGGTAAATAGCCATAGGATTGATCAGAACTTCTTCATGAGTACTAAGTAGTGATGTATTTTAGGGTTCCGATCCGGATTGAGTACAAGGGGAATGGGGATTGGTGGTTAATATTACACAGTAGTTTCAAATCATAGTCCAACGACTCTGGAGGCACTTGGAGCGACGGGGACCCTTAGCCTCGTTTTTTTCCTTCGGCTGGACCATAGCATGCACCATCTTGTCGTCCTCACCGTCATCCAGATCAATCAGCAAATTGAAGTACGGTGGCCTAGGTCCGGCGCCCTGACCACCTCCACCGCTTCTTGTTCCTCCTCCGGCTCCAGAGCGGTGACCTCCGGCGCCACCAATGTCCTATTCCAGAAAGCTGTGACATCATGGCCTTGATGAGACCTGTACTCCCTGTACTTGGCCCACCTTGCCCTCTATCCAGCATCGCCGAGGTTGTCCCGATTCATGGCAATGGATAGGTGGAAGAGGAGTGAGAGAGAGGGTTAACTGAGTGCGATGGTGGGTAAGTAGTGAGCGCCAGGCTTGGTAAATATAGGTTGGACGATAGGTTTTAAAGCCGATCAACCTTTGAACTTTGTGTTGTTCATAACGCAGAGCTTTGTGTTGTTCATCATGTAGATCGACAAGCAGAACAAGGTGAAGGAGGTGGTGCCATCCTAGAACAAGGGAAACGGGGTGGTGCCGCACACAGACGAGGAGGTGTCGCCCATGGACGAGGACATTGTGGTGGAGGAGCCCCCAGCGGCAAGCGCGGAACTACGGGCTCTACTATGAGGAGGCTGGGCGAACTCACTTCCGCAAGGTCATCCTTGCCCCGAACCTCGAGTGCATACCAATGTCCCTGGACATCACGAAGCATTTCCCGGTCGTGCCGATGGAGTTCAAGCTAAAGACGAACGCCGGCTGTGCATGGAGGGTCACTGTGAAGCTGATGAATGGTAGGGTCACCCTCGATCAGGGTTTGGCCACCTCTGCCGCTGTCCATCAGATGAAGATTGGGTACATGGTGACCTTCAAGTTGCTGACTCCCGACACACTCAAGGTCCTCGTCTTCAACGACGGCGGCATTGAAGTGGTGACCAAGTGCGGGAGGCAGGACTATGCCTTCATCGTGAATGTCTAGGAGAGCTCGGGTTTGGTTATTAGTTTAATGTCGTACTGGTTTGCTTCAAAACTGATTCGTTTAAGTGTCGTACTATCGTAAAAACTGCTAGGTTTGGTTTAAAACTATTGTCAAAACTGCTATTTTTTTGCGAGGGGAAAGCATTTCATTTCATTTAATCAATAGTGGGAGTACATTCATTTGAAATGACAATGCTAATCTCTTGGGGGAAATTTGCTAACCAACAAGCCGTACACTGTTGACCACGACCCAACGCTGCCATGGCATGTGCATGCTTATTCAGTGATCTACCTATTTTTGTGACTTGCATTGATCTTTCTTGCAACATCTCCGAAACTGCTATTTATTTGTGTGTCTTTGGTATTTTTTATGCCCACCTAGTGTGTTAGTAATCTTATCATCTCCATGAGGAGGTTGCCAGACAACATGCGTTGCATATAACCAAATGCCATGGCTTGCACTAAACGGACTACCTTATGTTTCGTCCCAGGCAGGCTAGAGGGTATGCAGACAACCAAACTACATGCAGATGTTGGGTTTTCCCTGTTTCTCCTCGGCCAGGCTCAATTGAGTCAAGCATACAATGCAGGCAAAAGTTGCTACAGCAACCAAACATGTTCGAAGTCCTCGCAACAGTTGCATGCGTCTTAGCAACCCCGAGCTGACACTGTCGGTTTCATGGTGTAACAGAATAATTACGCCCGTCCCGATTATAAACTTATTAATCACTTTTTTAGGGGAAATTAATCACTTGACGAGTGCTTCGACAACAACGTTCAGATCGGAGCGGTGAGCGATGATGCCAGAGTGAGATATGCGCACGTGTGGCGCGAGACGGGTTCCTTGCCGGTTTTTCCTATTTTCCATCTAAAAAAGGTTTAATAAAATAGTATCGGGAAGAAGTTTGAACATATATACTACAAAATAAAATTTTCACACGCAAAATATTGTCATCTCATATTTTAAAAATCATGTTAAAAATTCTTCACAATTTTAAAAAGCTCCATGAATTTAAAAATCATTCACAGATTTATAAAAATGTCGAAGAATTTGAAAGATAATGTTCATTGATTGTAAAAACTACATGGTTCAGAAAATATATATTCATAAGTTAAAAGTGAAAATCACTCGTGCATTCTAGAAAAAACACCCATGAATTTGGAAAATAAAAACATACAGAACGCCCATGTTTCAGATACTTGGCGTTTGGGCTGTATTATTGAGGAGTGCCGCCGTGGCCTACTGGGTTGCGCTGACTGGGTTTCCAAATTCAGCTGGTGATGACCGACCCCTCAAAAAAAACTGGTGATGACTGGGTGGCAGCTCCGGTCCAGATGCGTACATGTTTTATTTTCGGATGTGGCTACCTCGCGCCCGAGCGCCAGCTCGCGGGATCAACCGCTCTCCCCAAAAGGAAGGTGGGCTGTCACTTCTCCAATAAAGCAAATCAGTTTCTCACACAACTATCCCTCGCCCACGTGATTCCGAAACCAGCTGACATCCTAAAAAGAAACTACTTGACGTATTTACGCTAATTAGGAAATCACCTATGATCTTGTCCCGCGTGCATTTATTTGGGTTTCAAAAAAATTCAAAAGCTATAACTTTTGATTCGTGCATCGGAATCCAACTCCGTTTTCACCATTGGGTTTCTCACGACGAGTACTTCGAAACTAGATCCCATATGGGTACATTTTGACAAACTTATTTCGCAGGCAACTTTGGGTTGTATTGAGGCAACTATAGTGCTATAAGAAAGCAACTTCTTTTTTTTCCTAGTATGACTGCCTATCAAAGAAAAATCCTTTTAAGTTGGTTATCGCAACTACCAAAATTGAGTAGCTTCATCTCTAAGTTGTATACCATAACTAGCAAGTATCCTAACTCTATGCCACTTATTACACTACTGCACACAGCTAATTAGGAGGCTACTAGGCGAATTCACTAATAGATATGGTTCAATTCATCTAGCATCAAAGTTGCTCCTACTTAGCACTAAAGTTGCCTCATTTAGCATCATGTTCTTATTTTTTGGCCTAGTATGACTTTCTATTAGGTTGATTTGTGTCAAACAATAAAATCACACAAAACATGAGGTGCCTTTAGTGCTACATACAAGCAACTTCACTGCATTATGTGCTGTGAGTCTTGCTAACTTAATCCCAACTTGCCTATCATGGCTGATCGGTTGCTTATCATTGATTATCAGTTGCCTACGATTGATGCTCGGTTGCCTAGAAATACTATAAAGTTGCCTAACATTGATACTCAGTTGCCTATCTGTGATGCTTAGTTGCCTACAGTTGATGCTCAGTTTCCTACAAATACTATGAAATTGCCTAACATTGATGCACATTTGCCTATCATTGATGATTAGTTGCCTGTGGTTGATGCCCAGTTGCCTACAAATACTATGAAATTGCCTAACACTGATGTCCATTTTGCATATCGTTAGTGACCAGTTGCCCACGTTCATGCTCAGTTGGCTATAAAATACTACGAAATTGCCTAACATTGATGTTAGTTGCCTAACTTTACAAATTAGTTGCCTAGTAATATTGGGAAGTTTCTTATCATTCTTTTTCTAAGTTGCCTGTAGGCTCTGTTGCCTGCCATTTCTATTTCAGTTGCCTAGAATACATTGAAAAGGTGGTCCATCATTGTTAGTAAGTTGCCTTTCTATGAAACTAAGTTGTTTACCATACCAAAAAGTATTACATGCAACTAAGGATGATATTAAGCTACTCACTTGTCATGGCAAGCAGTTTAGGATAATGTTAACCTACCCCAGAAACTAAGTTGCCTACAATACTATCAAATTGAAGGCGAAGCTAATTATGGTAGAAAACTTAGAAGTGAAGCTAGTTAACTAGATAGTCATGGTAGCCAACTTCAAAGAGATTTTCAATCATAGAAAGTCATACTAAACAAACTACAAGAAGTTGCTTTCCTATAGCACTAAAGTTGCCTCCGTAGCATCCAAAGTTGCTCATAAAAATGTTAGTCGAAACATACTCATATGGGATCTAGTTTTGAAGATCTCGTCACGATTAACCTAAGGGTGAAAACAGATATTAATTTCGATGATTGGTCCAAAAGTTATAGCTTTTTAAAATTTTGAAAACGCTAATTAAATGCATGCAGATCTAAGTTTGAACTGAATCCCCACCTCATGCACTGTCCTCACGTGGGCCACACCCTTGCACTTGTCGTGACGTGGATTATTATTGTTCTGGTCGGACGATTCCGCATGCGTCGGTGGCGATCGGGCGTATCGGACGGCTCTCGCGTGTGCGCTCGAGACAGCCATTCGGCGCAGCTGCGCGATTCAGAATTCAGGTTTATTTTCGCACCCAGATATGCTCAGATGTTCCCCAAAAAAATGAAGATCCTGACATGTTTTTATCGGGGATGGCTAATGCGCGCGCGAGCGCTCCGACGCTCAATTTTCCGACCAGGCAACCTGTTCTCGATTAAGCAACTGTATCTGGACACATTATTGCTAATTAAGAAAAGGGACCCCACCCCACCACCCCATTAAAATCAGGGGGGCATGATTAATTGAGGGACGGAAAGTTACGTGAGCCCAGCCGAAATTTAAGGGGGAGGGGGTTCTAGATTAAACGTGCATGCACGTATGGGTTAGTTGCATGGTCAATGGAATAGTGGGGCCATCATTTGAATACATGGAAACAATGACTATGACTGATTTGGAAAGAGATAGAGCCTGTAGGGAGCTGAGGCCCTGTTTGGTTCATAAGTCCTAGGACTTTTTTTAGTCCCAACTTATAAGTCCCAAGTCCCTAAAAAATTCCTACATGTTTGGTTCCTGGGACTTAACATGGACTAAAAGACGATATTACAACTATAAGGCCCTATAAGACTCTCAAGTCTCCTTGAGAGTCTTATTTCATAAGTCTCAAATGCCCACTTTAAGTCCCTATAAGTCCCTCCTGTTTGGTTTAGATGGGACTTATAGGGACTTTTTTAAGTCCCTAAATCAATAGGTCCCCGGAAACAAACACCCTCTGAGTATGGCTGCGCGAAGGGGATCGCGCGTCGCCACGCTCGATCGCGGAAGAGTCCTTTCGGTTTTTATCTATAGGAAATTTATTTTCTATGCTTACATGTACATCGCAGAAACAGCAAGCATAGAAAGGTTTTCTTTTCAAAAACACGCAGAAGAAATGTGTGTCTTTTTTTTTTTGAGGGGAGTGTCTTTTGTATTAAGAAGGAAGGAAGAAGTTCAGTACAAGCTAAGGGAGGGACAATACCGATATCCGCAACCTCCATAGCAGGACTTTTCAAGGATGATAATTTGCATTCCCTAAACAAATGTTAGAGTAGCTGAGAAGTGGCAACTGGTTTATTTCCCCCAAATTTCAGAGCATCTCATCATCAGACCGAATTTCAACCTAACGACGTTGACTATCTGGCCAGGAGGTCAATCCACTTCCATATCCATGGAACCAGGGAAGGAAGATCATGTATAATCATGTCAAATCTCTTTCCGTAAGTGGCAGTCAGGCTCAAGGAGCTCTGGGGATCTCCGGAAGCACCAAAACTTAGCTTTCGTTAATTGGCCTCGTTGACTTAGCTAACTTTCTGCACTACACTACTTTACAGAACAAGTAGTCAACGTGCTAGATATTTTGTTGTTTCCTGCTACTCGATGTGGACTTTGGTCTGCGAAATATCTTGTACGCGTTTTATAGTTGATATACTTGAGGCAAATGGTTTGGCCAGAACCAAGCGTCACTCTTAAGTCAAAGCCATGTTAACTTACCTCCGTTTTTTTTAGCTTCTAACTTACCTCGTCAGTTATGCACTAAAGCTCTATAAATAAAATAAGGGAAACGTTTGCGCGCGGTGCGCTGGTGGAATGCTCGGGCCGGTCGCTTCGCCACGCTGGCGCTAGCCATCAGGAAGCCAACACGTGTATCTTATCCTCTTCCCAACGCTGCATCTACTCCTTCTTCCCCGCGACTGTCCAGGCAGCAAACTCCATGGATCCAGGGGGCCTGCAGCTCCTGCCTCTGGTGCTGTTCGTGCGCCCCGAGGGGCGACGCTGCCATTCCATGGCCGCACTCGTCGCCATGGCTGAGCTCTTCGCCATGGCCGCGCCGTCGTCCCATGACTGCGCACAAGAGAAGCTGCATCCGGCAGCGCATAATGCTACAACCGATGGCTAAGATAGCTTCAACCGGCAACATCAAAAGTTTCAAAAGACAGATGACGATGTTGGTCGTCGGTGCACTACCGCAACATAAGCTGCAACCGGTGGCCTGGAAAGCTACAACCGGCATCAGGAGCTTCAACTGAAAATACAGAGAAGCTGGTCGCCGGGGCACCGAAGCACAAAAAAGTTGCATCCACTGAATTGGGAAGCTTCAACTGCTGAATTGAAAAGCTTCATCCCGCATTATGAAAAGCTTCAACCTGCTTCATAGAAAGCTTCAACCCGCGAGTACACAAACAAAAAGCTACAACCGTTGACATGAAAAGCTTCAACCCTAATTTTGAAAAGCTTCAACCATTCAATGGCGTTTACTGACTGGTGAAGTTTTTGCTACAACCCTAATTTTTGCTACAACCGTAGTAGATTTTTGCTACTACCGCTGAAGGTTTTTGCTACATCCATGTAAGGCAGAGTTGCGACCTCGCGAAGACGGCGACGGTGGTTGATTTTTGCTGCATCCGTAGTTTTTTTTTTTGCTACTACCGGTGAAGTTTTTTGCTACATCCATTCAATGGCGTTGACTGACTGGTGGTCATCGCCGACGCAATTCCGTGCAGCGAGCGGCGAGGGGCGGCAATGGAGCTACAACCGGAGGAGAGCTATAACCGTCGCCGGTGGAGTTGCACCCGCAGGCGCAGCTGTTGCATGGATTGAGGTAGTTTTGACTACATCCATATTCAACGGCGAGAACGGACGGCAAGGGTGGGGACTGACCACGAGGACGGCCGGCGAGGGTAGGGACCGACCACAAGGATGGCCGGCGACGAGGACGGCCAACCGGAGGGGACTGCAAGCGCGGCGACCAGGATCCTGAGCTGGAGTTGCAGATCCAGCCCAAGGAAGAAGAAGACGTGAGCAAATCGTTTTTTTTTTTGCCCAGATTCATTGGCCAAGCGGCTCGCATCAAACGGCTGGGGCGGGACCGGCCGAAACTTTCGGCCGGTGCGCCGGCGGCTAGCATTGCCCATAAAATAAACCATCAGAAAAGAACGGCCATTGTAGGGCACGTACCAGCTGGACACTTACGTATTGGCTGATTAGTGGAGCGATTAGGAGTGAAGCATCAAGTACGTACGTGCTTGAATTAATTAAGGAGGGAGCAACCATGCTATACTACTCTCATTCATTTGCTTTAGCGTACAAGGCTACACATTAATCCTACACATAATTGCAGCCGATTTGTGGCCCCAGGTAATTTAGCAAATTATCGGTTGGTTAATTTTACACGCTTTTATGTGTCAGCCCCAAAAATAACATGTACTCCGTCTAGATGGGAATAAAAGTTGGATACGGTTTTTTTTTAGGGGAAGGATACGGGTTTTTAGTTCTTCAATTTGATTAGCGAAGCATGTGTAATATATGTGACAAAAAAATATGCGTAGAAACTTCATGCAATGATAAATCAAATATATGGTTTTTGTGATATGTAACACATGTTCGGCTAGTCAAATTAAAGACCTATAAACCTGCATCCAAGGAGGAAGTACTCATTTTGGATGGTGTATACATTACAGTGGTACACAGAAGCGTCAAAACAGTGAAATCTAGCAATTCCAGCAGAGAGGACTGAAGTAAAATGACAACAATAGAGTCCGATTTACTTCAAAAGATGGGAAAAATTGGTAAAGACGGGCATGTAAATCAGGATACGCAGCACACGTGGCGTGTGTTCCATAGGCGAAATGCCTCACTCGTGGTACCAAAAGCTTAATTCAGCCTATGCCATCTAGCACGTTAAATGGGACATCTACTATGTATGATCAGCATTTTACCGACACCTCTCATACCTATGCCTATACTTTGCACAACTTTTGCCCTCAGCATCTCGGCTCACCTTCGTGCATTGTTCTTCTTCTCTTAGCCTATCGATTTGTCATTCGATGGGAGCTTTATGTGTAGCCGCCAACATCACAACAATTGATGCAATCCAACACAAGATGACGAGGAGGTTGTTGCACCTATCGATCTGAATGCGAGCAAATGAATTAGTGAGACACATTAACACATGCACTCAACTACTCAAGTTAGGTAGAGTGCAGTTGCGCTACCATTTGTTTCATACTCTCTTGTGGTGGCATCTAGACCAATAAACTAGATAGAAAAAGGAAGACATAAATAATGATACACTCGGTAGTAAACACATATGATCTGGATATCCGCACCAAGTGTCATATTCAACGCACAAGATTTCTTACGCACTGCATTTTTTGTCCTAGTTACGTCTGGATTGAGACTATGTGTCCTTTATATTTGAATATCCTCACCTACCCCCACGATCTTATTGGACATGGCGATACCTATCAAGAGTACACCGGACAGATTGGTTGCCACACACGAAGGTTCTGGACTTGATGGATAAGATACACTTCCATAGAAGTCCAACACACACCGAGGTACACAAATACTTGACTGCATTGGAATTTTGCATGGAGCTCAGTGAACTACATATGTTAGGAATTCTTCATTCAACGCGACACTAACATGATGTGTATGCGGTTAGTCTGGAATGCTCAAGGAGGGACATTACTTTGCCATGGATGGCCATCGCTTTCCATTGCCTCCCTTTCTTTTCTCGCAAACACTAACATTGATCTCATCATTCTTGATGTCAATGGTCCTACACAACTGAAGCCAACATTTTTTTCAATACATGAAGGCAAAATAAAGTTGATTGAATTTCTTAGACCAATGTCAGAAACTTTTACTGTCTAAAAATGTAAGAGATATCATGTGATCCTCTATTTGAATTTAGGGCATGTTCGGAAGTCCTCTTCGCTCCGTGCTCCGTGTACTCCATTCGAGAAGTTAGGCCGAACGCTCTAGCTTCGTGGAGTCAGCTTCGAGAAGCTGTACCGAGCCATAGTGCAATTTGAAGGAGTGAAAGAAGCTGGGTTTTCTCAGCTTCACCTAATCCTCGAAAATGCGGAGTTCACTAAATTGCATGTGATGCCACCGCTAAGTGATCTCCCATACCGGTTCGTGCCCCCCCCATTTCTTTTGACACCCGCAGTCCTCTCGGTCGTTGGATTAGACCCCGTGAAGGCATCGTGATGCTCATAGTGTTGCTCCAAACTGGGCCAAGCCCAGTCTCTCTCCTCCTCTCCTCGAGAAGGCCTAAGGCCTCTTTTCCTATTGAGCTAGATGGGCTTTAGACCGTCCAAGCAGGCTGCTAGCCCGCCTAGCATGGAGAGGAGCTGGACGCACGTGCCTAATGGTGTTGGCTTCTCGCTAGAGCTGGAGCCGAGAGCGCAACTGAGAAGCTGTGGAGTTGAGCGACGTGGAGGACTTCAGAACACGCTCGATTCAGTGCGATATGGACAATGGCAGAGCCAGAAAAATAAGACCATGAGGGCCAGATGCTGTTAAAACTAATTGGGGAGGGCCAGTCTAGAGAAAAAATAGTTTTTAGCAGTAAATAATCACCAACATTACAATGCTTATCAACAAATTATGAGTACATCATTGATGTTAGTGAAAGTGCGTTATATCGACTAGAGGGGGGTGAATAGGCGATTTTTATGAATTCTTCACTGAGGAATTTGCGGGTGAGGAAATTCCTTAGCGAAGAACTACTTGCAGCGGAATAAGTACTCAGAAGTAAACATAACAGGATACAAGCATGGTCATCATGATGAAATGAAGACAGGCACAGAGTACAGAAAGCGTAAACACAGGATATCACAGGATGAAGACAAACAGACTGAAGAAATTGAACTGAGGAAATTGAGAAAGTCTTCAGTCAAAGTCTTCAAACACAGATATGAATAAGTGCACAACACAGTTATGAGGAAATGAAAGAGTTGAGGAAATAGAACCAGTTGGCTTGGTGAAGACAATGATTTGGTAGACCAGTTCCAACTGTTGTCTCAGTTGTACGTCTGGTTAGGGCGGCTAGGTATTTAAACCTGAGGACACACAGTCCCGGACACCCAGTCCTGAACACGCAGTCCAGGACACTTAGTCCTCACCGTATTCCCCTTGAGCTAAGGTCACACAGACCTCGCCCAATCACTCGTGGTAAGTCTTCAGGTGACTTCCGAACCTTCACAAACTCGGTCACTCGGCGATCCACAATTCCTCTTGGATGCTCTAGACCATGACGCCTAACCGTCTGGAAGAAGCACAGTCTTCAAAGGTAACAAGCGTCGGATCCACGCAGGATCAATCTCTTCAGCGATGCTCAATCACTTTGGGTTTGTAGGTGTTTGGGTTTGGGTTTTCCTCACTTGATGATTTTCGCTCAAAGTCCTCGGAGGATGGGATGCTCTCAAATGACAAATGTCAGTTTCTCTCGGAGCAGCCAACCAGCTAGTGGTTGTAGGGGGCGGCTATTTATAGCCTAGGGAGCAGCCCGTCATGATAAGACATAAATGCCCTTCAATGATATGACCGTTAGGTTGGTAGATATTTTGGGACAGCTGGCGCATAGCACAGCAACGGTCGGAAATTTGAGTATCAAATTCCTCAGGGCCATCATGTTCCTCACTGTGTAGGCAATCCGCACTGGCGAACTCCTAACTCCTCAGTCAGAACAAATTCCTCAGCGACCAGAAGAACTTCGTCTCTGTCACTGAAGAAATTGACTGAACTGTATGAGATTTCCAATGGCTTCACTCGAAGGGATTGGTAGGTGTAGGATTTTGAGTTGAGCATCACATGGAAATTTTTCCTTAGTATTTCCACGACCCCCTTTAACAGTACGGTGTTTCCTATGACTCAAGAAAGAGAAAATGAAACTACGAAAACAAAAGTCTTCACGCTTCATGTTCCTCAAATGAATACCAAGTCTTCAAGGTCACACCAATTTCTTCACTTTCAAAGTCTTCAGAAAGTCTTCAGAAATCCAAAGTCTTCAGTCGAAGAACTTCATTTTTAGGGGTCGACTTTCTCTGTAAATATCAAACTCCTCATAGACTTATAGACCTGTGTACACTCATAAACACATTAGTCCCTTAACCTATAAGTCTTCAATACACTAAAATCACTAAGGGGCACTAGATGCACTTACAATCTCCCCCTTTTTGGTGATTGATGACAATATAGGTTAAGTTTTCAACGGGGATAAACATATGAAGTGTAAATACTGATATTGAGGAATTTGATTGCAAGATATAGAAGAACTCCCCCTGAAGATGTGCATAGTGAGGAATTTGCTTTTGAAGCGCACACTTGAAGAGTTGAATCATGGAGATCTCCCCCTATATCTTGTAATTCATACACGCATTTGACATAATAAATGAAGAATTTGAAATGCATGATGAAATATGGTGACTGATGTAATTCAGCAAGCGTGCAATAACATTAACGAGGAATAAGCATGCAGAAGAAACAACAAAAGTATCAGGCCACCATAGAGTTTTAAGTTTACAACTCGATCCAACAAAGTCATCAGAAGAACGAGAGTTGTAACTTAGAAGAAAAACACCCATATAATAGACCCACTTGAAGACTAACTCAAATTTCTCCCCCTTTGTCATCGAATGACCAAAAGGATCCAAAATGAGGACTAACGCCCCTGACGAATATCAAGTTGATGAAGGAGCGCCAGCGTTGTTGGGGTCGTTTGTTGATGTAGGGTCTGCCGCAGTGTCGTCCAAGTCTTCATGCTCATCGGTGTCACGCGATGGAGAATAGGAGCTGGCCACCAAGGACGGAACCTTGACCTTGTATTTATTCGGTGGAGGAGCAGACCAGACAAAGTCCTCCTTGAGACCCATGTTCTTCAGATCTTCTGCGCTATAAATGTGAGACAGAACAGCCCAGGTATGGTTGAAGGTTTCATGGAGGTAGTAATGGTTTTTCTTCACTGCATTGTGGGTAGCAGTCATGTTGTGAAGAATTGAACCAAACTGACGCTTGACCCATTTGTGATTGTAATCAACCTTCTGGTGAAGACTGGGGAGAAGCTCACAGTCAGTCATCACCCTGGGAGTTGTGCCTTGAGGATTTGGCTTGGTTGCGTTGGCGGCAGAGTCATGGGTGGCAGGGTCATCATTGGTGGAGTAGGATGCAGCCTTGCGAAATTGACCATCCAATGGATGAATGCCTTCATCAATAACAGCAGTAGCCTTGCCCTTTTCATCAGCTGAGGAAAATGTCCGTTTGAGGACTTCAATCGGGGGCAAGTAGCTGCAATGGTTCAGTGTATCAGCTTTGTAGTTGAGTGAAGACCTTGTTCTAATGAATCTCATAATCCACGGTGCATAAGGCTTCAACTCAAACGGTGACATTGCGACATTGGCCAGAGTCCTCATGAAGAAATCATGGAAGTTGACGGGAACGCCATGAATGATATTGAAAAGCAGATTCTTCATGATGCCAACGACTTCTTCTTCATTCGAGTCGTGGCCCTTGATAGGACTCAATGTCTTCGTCAGAATGCGATAGACAGTCCGAGGCACATATAACAATTCTCTCACAAGGAATTTAGTTCTTGGGGCCTGGCCTGGCTTCAATGGCTTCATCAGCACTTGCATATAGTGATCTGTAAGCTCAGGTTCACTGTAGACGCAACGAGCAGCTTCAAGGGGAGGACTGAGAGGCAAAGCACGAAGCAATTCAGTAGCTAGTGCCTTGTAGTGAGTATTTTCAGACATCCAGTCCAACACCCATGAATTCACATCTTCAGAGTCCTCGGTGATGTGCAGAGTTGCATAAAATTGAAGAATGAGCTCTTCATTCCAATCACATATATCAGTGCAGAAATTTAACAGCCCAGCGTCGTGAAGAACACTGAGGACTGGCACGAAGCACGACGGAGATTCCATATCCACGTGAGGAATGTGCTCATGATCGAAGACTTTGTCTTTGTTGAACAACACTGAGGAATAAAAATTTGCCTGGCTGGCAGTCCAGAAACGCCTCTTCCTAATGCGAGCAGAGTCATATGGGTTGTAATCAGTGAAGAATACGTGCTCGCCGAAGAAATCATTAGCCTTGAATTTTTGCTTCCTTGAGAATGGATCCTTTGGTTTGGGCAGAGGAGTGTCAGTCAGTTGCATTACAACCTCAGGAATCGCAATCTCAGGTTCTTCAGGCTGAGGAATTTCTGGTTCCTCTTTAGTGGCAGTCTGTGTCTTCAATTCTTCATTTTCATTTTCTTCAGGACTAGTGGCTGGAATTTCTTCATGAACAGATGGGGTTGCACGAGGTTCTTCAGATCCCATTTGTACTTCAGTAGCAACAGGGGACTGAGGAATTTGCTATAAAGGTGTGAAGAGTGGAGAGTTGGGGTGCTGACTTTCCCAAAAGTCATCATTCATCACTGGTGTGGTACAGCCAATGTCCACATCTTCATCTTCTATTTCTTCAACGCCGACCCCTTCAGCAGTAAACTGAGGCATAGGCGAGGAAACAGATGGAGTTGAAGGGATTTCATCCACTTCAATTTCTTCATACATCTGCTCTCACGAAGCAGCAGAAGGACTTTCTTCATCAGATCCGCTAGGGATCACATATTCTTCATCAAAAGGAACTGAAGAATCTGAAGAAGCTGATGCCTTCCTTTTCTTCACAGCTGCACGCTCTGCAGCCTTGGTCTTCTTCACATCTGATGCAGATGGAAGGATTGGAGTTGGAGTAGGCGCAGGAGGAGCAGAGGAATGTGGTTGATTTTCTTCAGGCACAATTGATGCAATTGCCCTGACCTCTTCATTTTCTTCAGGCGCACCACTAGTGGATGCCCTGGCAATTTCATCAGCGGCTGGAATGGAGTCATCAGCCCTGGAACTCACATTTTCTTCAGCAGCCTGAATGTCATCAGCGGTGCTGGCATGTTCTTCAGTTGGCTGAGCAGATGCTTCAGTCTGAGGAATTTCTTGTTGCAATGGGGCTGCAACATTGGAGGTGAACTTCTCAGTCAATTTAACAAACCTGACCTTGGCTCCTTGCCAATCAGCATAGTAAGCATTGAAATCATCGCTGAGGACTTTGATTTCAGACTGTATTTTCACAAGATCATGTGTTGTCATAGAGACAACGTTGTTCTTCAGGAATTTCTCTTTCCTGTACTGCGCTTTCTTGATTTGCCTGGCCTTCTCAAATTTCCATTTCTCTTCTTGGATGAAGGCAGTCAGCATATGATTTTGGCCAGGAGTCAGCTTGAAGTCAGGCATAGGAGTGTTTGGGTCCTTGTGCCAGAGATCAATGTAATCGAGGATCAACTTTGGATCCAAAAGCAGAGGCATATTTGTGCCCTTGGCTCTAGCGGCCCTGACTTGCCTATCTCTGATGATTTCAGCAAGTTCTTCATCATCAGCTTCGTCTTCTTCAGACGGCACTTGGAAGGCGACCTGCTTCTTGTGAGGACTTGGGCGAGAACCTCGTCCAGCAGTGGTCTTTGTCTTCAGCAGAGAGGGTCCTGTTGAAGAATTTGGAGCAGGTGAGGAACTAGCTGAAGCTCCTGAGGCAATAGAGATGCGTGTAGTCCTTTGGCACATGGCAAGATGCATAGGTGCTGAGGATTTGGTCGGAGCAGCTGAGGACTTATGCGGAGGAGCTGAGGATTTTGGAGGAGCAGGAGCAGCGTGAGGAATTGGCTGTGAGGGCTTTGAGGATTCTGGTCGTGAGGGCATTGCTGAGGAACTTGGCCTTAAGGGCATTGAAGGTCACTTGGCTTACGCGCAGGCTTCTTTGCCATGGATTTCTTCGGCTTGACAGAGGCCTCAGCGGCAGCAGCAGCAGCAGAGTCTTCATTGAATTTCCTCACTGCTTCTCTGGCTTGTTAGCCAGCTTGGCCTGGCGCTTGGCCCATTCATCAGGATAATCCTCACCACGCTTGAGGCTGGTGGGATTAGCTTCTTGGCCAGGTGCCAACGGAGGTCTTGGGCATGGAGGATTGAGTGCGAATTTCTTCATGTACTTGGGAGTCACATACTTGTACTCCCTCCACTATCTTGCCCATCTCCTCTCTATCTTCTGAATGCGCACCTTGCGCTGATTTTTATCTTCCTCAAGGGGTGTGCAGTACCCAGCATAGATGTCCTCAGGGATTTCAAATGCAGTGTTGACCTCAGGCCTCTTTCCTCCTTTCTGTGGCTTCTTTCCATCAACCATTTTCTTCAGATGAGGAATTTGAACAATTGAATTCTCTGAAAAAGTATGCAACTTTTCTTCGAGGAATGCTGCAAATGAGTTAAGTTGATGAGAACCTAGAGATTTAGCAGCGGACATGAGTACCTGTGAACAGAGTATAGTTGCGAGGAATTTGGAGAGGTCATATGCGTTCTCAGAAGGTTTTTCAAAAAGAACAAGTTTGAGGAATTTGACCAGATGAGTCTTGAAGAATTTCACTAAGCGTTCTTTGTCTTAGGTTCCAGAGTTGTATAGATCGAAGATCCACACAATTGAGGAATCTTGAAGAAAAATTATTGCTTAGAGAAACGAATCAAGAACAGATGACATGTGAGGTGTTTAGTGTGTGAAGAATTTGAAGAATAAACACCTTTGAAGATTTTGTAGAAATCGTTTGAATCAAGAGGGCAGTAAAAGTAACTTTTAATTACCTTGGATGAAGAACATGACGAACTGGGAGGTGGAGAAGTGAAGTTTGTCTGTGCAGATCTTCCACGCCCTAACTCGGCGGAGGAAGACGACTACGGCGGCGGCGGAGTGAAGATTTCCGCGGCCGGCGCGAGTACGGCGGCGACGAGGTCGAGGGAGTGAAGCTCTTCCTCGCCGGCGACGATGAAGTAGTGGCGGCGCTAGGGTTTGAGAAGCTCGAGCTGGAGAGAGGTCGAGCGGAGTAAAGGAAGTGAGGAAGGGGAGAGGGGGTATTTATAGCCACGGTGAAAAACTGTTCGCCCGAAGAAATTGGACGAACGTGCCCCTGACCCTTCTCATTCTCTTGACATGTGTCACCCACGTACTGAGAAGTGGAGATCGTGTTAGATCGTGGGTGAATAGATAAGTATTTCATGGGATGCGGAACGGTTTGAGCGGTAAAACCGAAAATTTGGATAAGATAAGTTAAAAGTTCCGTTCGCAAATTCTTCAGCTGACAAGGACACAGTGAAGATTTTGAAAGAGTTTCAAATAGAACGCACATGAAGAATTTGTGAATAGATTGGGTTGAATTTAGCATAGAGGGGGTAGGGTCCGATCGCATTCACTTAGCAGAAAAAGCAACTTGAAGAATTAGCCATAAGTGAATGTTGTAGAGGACATAAACTCATATATATATATATATATATATATATATATATATATATATATATATATATATATATATATATATATAGCCAATGAAGAAAAACGACGGAAATGCTGAAGACAATGCAAAGTTGAAGAAAATGAACAAATGAGGAATTTCAAAACTGAGGAAAAACTCAAATTGAAGATTTTTCAACTTTTGGTGGTGGCGTGACCCACCGTATAAGAATGATGATTTCAGACACCGCGTACAATTGTCGTAGGGTTCTGAGAATCAAATTCTTCGTTAATTTCTTCACACTTCGAGTGTTATTCTTCATTGATTGAAGAAAAACGTTTCTTCATGTGTTGTACATCTAAGTCATCAATTTTGCATAAGTGTTAGGATGAGTGTCCTTTTCAAAGAACATTCGAAGATTCTAAGATATTTAGCTCATACCACAACTTGCTAAATCTCTTCTCATCCAAGGGCTTTGTGAAGATATCGGCTAGCTGTTCTTCAGTCTTCACATGCTCAATAGAAATGTCGCCCTTCAACACATGATCGCGAAGAAAATGATGACGAATCTGAATGTGCTTTGTCTTCGAGTGCTGAACTGGGTTGTGAGCAATCTTGATGGCACTCTCATTATCACAGAAGAGAGGCACATTCTTCACGTTGACGCCGTAGTCCTTGAGAGTTTGCTTCATCCACATCAATTGAGCACAGCAAGAACCAGCAGCAATGTACTGAGCTTCAGCAGTAGACAGTGATACGCAGTTCTGTTTCTTCGAGGACCAACAGACCAAAGATCGTCCGAGGAAATAACATGTACCAGATGTTGACTCGCTGTCCACACGATCACCAGCATAGTCAGAATCAGAATATCCAATGAGATCAAAAGTCGAGCCCTTAGGGTACCATAATCCAAGTGTTGGTGTGTGAGCTAGATATCGAAGAATATGCTTCACAGCCTTATGGTGTGATTCCTTCGGTGTAGCTTGAAATAGGGCACACATGCAAACACTAAGCATAATATCTGGCCTAGATGCACATAAATACAATAAAGAACCAATCATGGAGCGGTATACCTTTTGATCGAAGTCAATACCATTTTCATCAGTGCACAGATGGCCATTTGTGGGCATCGGAATTTTGACGCCTTTGCAATCTTGCATGCTGACTTTCCTCAGTACATCCTTGAGGTATTTCTCCTGAGATATGAATATGCCATTGCGCTGTTGACGAATTTGAAGACCTAAGAAGAATTTCAATTCTCCCATCATAGACATTTGATATTCTTCACTCATCATATAGGCAAATTCATCACTATAACGTTGGTCAGTACAACCAAAGATAATATCATCAACATATATTTGGCACACAAACAATTCACCATCATAAGATTTAGTGAAAAGATTAGGGTCGAGTGAACCGGTTTTGAAGCCTTTCCTCATGAGGAATTCCTTCAAAGTATCATACCATGCCCGAGGGGCCTGCTTGAGGCCATAGAGGGCCTTATTGAGTCTGAAGACTTTGTCAGGATGCTTTGGATCTTCAAAACCTGTGTGTAGCCTTGAGCTACAAGCCGTGCCTTATTCCTCAGCACAAGGCCATTTTCATCTTGCTTGTTGCGGTAGATCCACTTTGTGCCAATGATATTGTGCTTGCGAGGATCTGGACGTTTAACCAGTTCCCAGACATTGTTGAGCTCGAATTGATGTAATTCTTCTTGCATGGCCTGAATCCACTCAGGCTCCAGAAATGCTTCATCTACCTTAGTGGGCTCTGTGATAGAGACAAAGGCATAGTGCCCACAAAAGTTAGATAAATGTGAAGCTTTTGAGTGTGTGAGAGGAACTGGTGCTTCAATGTCATCGATGATCTTTTCAACTTGCACTTCTTTTGCAACGGGAGGATGAGTTGGTTATCGTCGAGGAATTTGATCAGCATTTTCTTCAGCACCATTTTCTTCAGTATTTTCTTCAGGTGCATTATCTCGACGTTCTTCACGTTCTGGAATGAATTCTTCAGCAGATTCTTCGATAGAAATGACATCCTCGGTAGCCTTGAACTTGATAGTTTCCTCAGGTGCTGGTTCATCTATCACAGAGGGTAGGTGCTCTCTTTGCGAGCCATTAGTTTCATCGAACCGCACATCTACAGTTTCAACAACCTTGTGAAGAACATTGTTGAAGACTCTATAGGTGTGCGAGTCCTTTCCGTAACCAAGCATAAAACCTTCATGTGCTTTTGGTGCAAATTTAGCATTGTGATGAGGATCTCTAATCCAACATTTAGCACCGAAGACTTTGAAATAACTCACATTGGGTTTCTTGTCAGTGAGGAGTTCATAGGCAGTCTTCTTGAAGAATTTGTGAAGATATACCCTATTAATGATGTGGCACGCAGTATAAATTGCCTCGATCCAGAAGTGACGAGGCGTCTTGTACTCATCAAGCATAGTGCGAGCCATCTCAACAAGAGTTCTGTTCTTGCGCTCCACGACGCCATTCTGCTGAGGAGTGTAAGGAGTAGATAACTCATGAGTAATACCAAGTTCATCAAGATAGTCATCAAGACCAGAATTCTTGAACTCAGTTCCATTGTCACTTCTGATGTGCTTGATCTTCACACCAAAGTTGGTTGAAGCCCTCGAGGAAAATCGTTTGAAGACTTCCTGCACTTCATGTTTGTAAGTAACAATGTGTACCCATGTGTAATGAGAGTAATCATCAACAATAACAAAGCCATAGAGAGATGCATCATTTGTGACAGCTGAGTAATGGTTAGGACCGAAGAGATCCATATGAAGCAATTCAAATGGTCGAGTAGTGGTCATGATAGTCTTTACTGGATGCTTAGCTTGGTCATCTTTCCAGCTTCACAGGCTCCGCATAAGTGATCCTTGAGGAATTTGACATATTCAATGCCAATGACATGCTTCTTCTTCGCAAGCGTGTGCAAATTCCTCATGCCTGCATGACCAAGTCGTCGATGCCATAGCCAGCCTTCTGAAGCTTTTGCAAGTAGGCACACGGCTGGTTGCGGTCCTGTAGAGAAATCAACAATATACAAGTCTCCTCTCCTAAAGCCTTCGAAGACTTTGGAATTGTCAGCTTCCATAACCACAACACAACAATACTTGCCAAAGACAACAACCATATCAAGATCACAAAGCATTGAGACAGACATGAGGTTGTACCCTAAGGACTCGACAAGCATGACTTTGTCCATGTGTCAATCCTTTGTGATCGCAACCTCACCTAGACCCAATACCTGACTTTTGCCTTTGTCAACGAAGATGATATGCTTCAGATGCGATGGTGATAAGGGAGCATCCATCAATAGATTCTTGTCACCAGTCATGTGATTTGTACATCCACTATCGAGGACCCACTCAATGGCTTTGGGTTGATCATCCTGCAGATGAATTAGTGCAGCTTACGAACTTCATATACTTCATCAGTGATGAATATGACATCACAATTCATCAGACCAATTTCATCAAGCAATGCAACAGTTAAAACAGTATGAGGACGTGAGAAATGAAAGTTCATTTCTTCATGATTAGCCTGCGTCCTTTCAGGCACTTTTTAGGTCTCCAGCAAATTCTTCAGATGTTTGAGCATGTCTGGAGACCTGACCCTGCATAAGAGATTAGTCCTTTTTCTTCACCACCCACATCTGAAGGGGTGGCAAAGAGTTCATCACTCTGCGAGCTCCATACGAGAAAGGTGGCATATAAGCCAATCCATTTCGTTTCACATAAGAGGAGTTAGGGTAAGCATATGAATAAGTAGAGAAATTCTTCGAGGACTTATGAACATAATGATTAGAAGAATAATGCTCATATTCATAGGCGTTGGCTCTTCCCTGCGAAACAGAGTTGTTAGCACGATGATGTTCATATGATGACTTTGATACTTTTGAGGAATATGATCCACGTGAGGAATTCGATCCGTATGAGGACTTCGATCCATATGAAGAATTTGGTCCATATGAAGAATTTGATCTGGGGTTCCTATTCTTCACAGGTGGTGTCATGAGGACATTCACCTGAAGACTTTCAAGGCACCTTTTGGGAACCCAGATTTTCTTCATAGGAGAACCGTTCCTGCAGTTAATGCCAACATATCTAGCAAATACTTCACCATTCTGATTTTTAAACAGTTTATAGTTGGAGTCAAATGACTCATTAGAAGAATGAGAAGATTCACATGTAAAGCCAGATAAATTAGATGGATCAACTGGAGGTCCCTTTGCAGCAACCCATGAGGTTTTGGGGTACTGCTCAGGCTTCCAATATGTACCATCAGCATTGAGTTTCCTCTCAAAGGCAATACCCTCTTTCCTAGGGTTCCTGTTGAGGATCTGTTTTTTAAGCACATCACAAAGAGTATGATGCCCTTTGAGGCTTTTGTACATGCCTGTCATGTACAATTCCTTCAGCCCTGCATCGTCAGTGATACTAGCAATGTCCTCAGATGAGGAATTAGTGATAGCAGAGACAGTTGAAGAATTTGTAGCATTAGAAGCATTTGAACATTCAGGTGAAGAATTAGCAGATTCACGTTCAATGCATTTCAAACATGGAGTAACAAATTCTTCCTGAGCAGCACTGATTTGTTGAGCAAGTAATGAATCGCGCTCCTTCTGAAGATCTTCATAACTCACTCTTAGCTTCTCAAGATCTTGCTTTCTTTGAAGAAATTCATAAGAAAGCTTCTCATGATCAGATAAGAGAGTGTTATGATGACTTTGAAGGTTGTCAAATCTAGACTGAAGTCTCTGAAGATTTTTAGTCAAGGTTTTAGTGTGATCCATTTCTTCACCCAACATATCATCACTTTTATCTAGCATGTTTTGAACCTTTTCCAAGGCCTTTTGTTGTTTAGTGGCAATACAAACAAGCTTGGTATAGCTAGGTCCAAAATCATCATCAGATTCATCATCACTAGACTCGGATGAGGAACATTCAGTTAACTTGGCACCTTTTGCCATGAGGCATGGTGCAGAAGATGATGGTTCAGGTTCGAAAGTCATCGTTTTGAGTGATTCCTTGAAATCCTCAAACCAGGGATCATGACAAGTTCGATGACCTTCATAGACGTGAGAGATCCGGTCCCAGATAAGCTTCGCATTGCAAAGATGCATAATGCGCCTGGATTCATCTCTGGATAGGCAGGAACAGATGATATCCTTCGCCATGATGTCAAGTCGAGTGTACTTGCGAATATCATCAGTGTCTGCCATCTTGCATAGATTGGTAAGACCAATCTCAGTGACGGTCCACAGCTCGCTGTTCAATGCCATGAGGCGCTTCCTCATCATGGCCTTCCACTTGGGATAATCATGACCGTCAAAGATGGGGCATGTCACTTTCTTCATACCTGCGGTCGACATAACTAAAACTCCAGGCGGTTAAACCAAAATCACACAGAACAAGGGAGTACCTTGCTCTGATACCAATTGAAAGTGCGTTATATCGACTAGAGGGGGGTGAATAGGCGATTTTTATGAATTCTTCACAGAGGAATTTGTCGGTGAGGAAATTCCTTAGCGAAGAACTACTTGTAGCGGAATAAGTACTCAGAAGTAAACATAACAGGATACAAGCATGGTCATCATGATGAAATGACGACAGGCACAGAGTACAGAAAGCGTAAACACGGGATAACACAGGATGAAGACAAACAGACTGAAGAAATTAAACTGAGGAAATTGAGAAAGTCTTCAGTCAAAGTCTTCAAACACAGATATGAACAAGTGCACAACACAGTTATGAGGAAATGAAAGAGTTGAGGAAATAGAACCAGTTGGCTTGGTGAAGACAATGATTTGGTAGACCAGTTCCAACTACTGTCTCAGTTGTACGTCTGGTTAGGGCGGCTAGGTATTTAAACCTGAGGACACACAGTCCCGGACACCCAGTCCTGAACACGCAATCCAGGACACTTAGTCCTCACAGTATTCCCCTTGAGCTAAGGTCACACAAACCTCGCCCAATCACTCGTGGTAAGTCTTCAGGTGACTTCCGAACCTTCACAAACTCGGTCACTCGGCGATCCACAATTCCTCTTGGATGCTCTAGACCATGACGCCTAACCGTCTGGAACAAGCACAGTCTTCAAAGGTAACAAGCATCGGATCCACGCAGGATCAATCTCTTCAGTGATGCTCAATCACTTTGGGTTTGTAGGTGTTTGGGTTTGGGTTTTCCTCACTTGATGATTTTCGCTCAAAGTCCTCGGAGGATGGGATGCTCTCAAATGACAAATGTTAGTTTCTCTCGGAGCAGCCAACCAGCTAGTGGTTGTAGGGGGCGGCTATTTATAGCCTAGGGAGCAGCCCGTCATGATAAGACATAAATGCCCTTCAATGATATGACCATTAGGTTGGTAGATATTTTGGGACAGCTGGCGCATAGCACAGCAACGGTCGGAAATTTGAGTATCAAATTCCTCAGGGCCATCATGTTCCTCACTGTGTAGGCAATCCGCACTGGCGAATTCCTAACTCCTCAGCCAGAACAAATTCCTCAGCGACCAGAAGAACTTCGTCTCTGTCACTGAAGAAATTGACTGAACTGTATGAGATTTCCAATGGCTTCACTCGAAGGTATTGGTAGGTGTAGGATTTTGAGTTGAGCATCACATGGAAATTTTTCCTTAGTATTTCCTCGACCCCCTTTAACAGTACGGTGTTTCCTATGACTCAAGAAAGAGAAAATGAAACTACGAAAACAAAAGTCTTCACGCTTCATGTTCCTCAAATGAATACCAAGTCTTCAAGGTCACACTAATTTCTTCACTTTCAAAGTCTTCAGAAAGTCTTCAGAAATCCAAAGTCTTCAGTCGAAGAACTTCATTTTTAGGGCTCGACTTTCTGTGTAAATATCAAACTCCTCATAGACTTATAGACCTGTGTACACTCATAAACACATTAGTCCCTTAACCTATAAGTCTTCAATACACTAAAATCACTAAGGGGCACTAGATGCACTTACAGTTAGGGGGGGTGGAGAGCCCCTGCTGGTCCCCTTGTCTCTGCCATTGGATATGGATACATTGTTGGTTTCAATGCACACGATTTTTTAGACAACCTGTCATCTTATTGAAATGTCGAGTCTGAAACAACGCATATATGATTGAGCTAGTACAAGAAGGAAACCAATAACAAGATAATGCATGTTTGCGATTGATGTTGAATAGCACATTCCACCCGATTGAGGTTTTGGACAAACTGATTGGTGCATGCAATTCCATATGGTCACTAAGCAAAATATTTTGGCTTCAAGACCCGCTGACGCAATTTTAAATACTTTCGGCTGCCGTTCAGGCCCGAGGTAGCAACACGTGATGAGTGTTGAATACAAGTGCATTGCACTTGCACACGCTGCCCATTATCTTGAGGTTTTCAGAGCATCTCTAGCAGACCCCGTATAATGCCGACCCGTAAAACTTGTTTACAGTTAGCGGAAAATGGGTTTTGCGGGGCGGCGCAGGCTGCGGCCGAGCAGACCCTGCAGGGTCTGCTCGACCGCAGCGACGCGGAATATGCTCTTTTACGGGTCGGCTACGCAGGGTCTGCTCGGCCGCAGCCTGCGTCGCCCCGCAAACCGAAAACCCCCGATAAGCGAATTTGACAGCGATTCCAACAATTGAGTTGAAATTCGAACAATAAAACATAATTCGCGCACAATTAAAAGCATAGTTTTGTAGGACAAACGCAAAAGGCTTTCATGCAAAAGCGACGACCATGTCCATCATCATCTTGGTCGATTTTCACCCTTCATCATGATCTTCACTCCGCACCACCTGCATCGATGCCATCGCCGCCCCCGAATCCATCGTCAGCACTTGTTCCAACTCCGGCACCGAAAGCATCGCCAGGCGCACTGAATGCATCAGCAACATTGGTTCCAAATCCCGATGAGAAAACATCGCCGACACTGTAACACGCACCAGCCGCCGCAAGCATCCTCCACTTCAAGATGTCTCTCCTTGCCATATCATGCCATTCTTTAGTGATGTCGTCCCTGTTAGCGCGGTTCAATGTCATGATCCTATTCTCTTCGGCAAGAAGCTTTGACATGGCTTTGTTCTCAGCGGCACGTGCTCTTCTCTCCTCAATGGCCGTCTTGCGCAACCCCTCGTCCTTGAGCAATTGCCACTACTCTTGCTTCTCTCGTGCCTTCTTCTCCGCCAACTCTTTATTTGTCTTCAATGTCTTCACTAACATCAACTCATTTGATTGCACCATGGCATCTATCTTGTCCCGCAAGCTCGATGCTTCGTGTTCCCTCTTGATCTTCTCCTTTTGTCTTCTTGTCACCATCAGGCTTGTTCAAGTTTCTTGGGCCATCATCATCTTCATCTTCATCCATGTTCGTAAGTGAACCTCTCTTCGGTGGGGATTCTTTGTCAATCAACTTCCACTTGTCGCACTCTTTGAGCAAGTCCCAACAATGCTCTAGTTTAAAAAAAATTGCCTTCGGAAGCTTCCATGTCTTTGTATCTTTGTTGGGCAATTTTCTCCTACACAATTAAAACAAAGTCAAATGATGCAATCACTTCATATGGCACAAATGATGTGCACAACTTGGGACGTGAAAATGAACTCACATAGTCGGCATCCACGGTTCCACTTGGAGGTGCATTGCGAACTTGTTCCAAGCAAGCAGCCCAATGGCTACAAATCGGCTTGATCACGTCTCAACGACCTTGGAGTGACCGAAAGGTCCGTGGAGTCCTATTGGGATGCTTCCCCATCATGCGGAAGTATGGATCTTCGATTCTTTGCCAATACCTCTTGTTGGTTTGAGATGTACCCGTGCAAGCATCAAGGGACACCGCACTCCAAGCCTTGATCAAGATTTGATCTTCCAACATCGTATAGTTCTTCGATCTCATGCTTTTTTTGCTTCCGCTTGCTCATACGCCCCCTCATCTACCTCCTCCACTTCATCTTCACCACCGTGATCATCCACGCCACCCTCCATTTCATTGTAATCGAAATCAGCGAACAGGGCTTGATCGATGTCGACGATGTTGGTGTCCAACAAGTTCACCAACTCAGCAGTGGCGTTGTTCGAACCACCGCTACAATGAGTGACATCAAGTCACGAGCTACCACAATGGCGAAAAGCGAAGCAAGTACAAGGCATCGAAGATGCATACCTTCTGGCCATTTCATCGAACACCTCGCATGCGGTGGAAGCAGCGCCGTTGTACGGCGTTGTCGGGGAACATCATGCCGGGGCAGAGGGAGTGGACGAAGGCGCTGGCCTTTTCATAGGAACCTTTTTGCGCTTCACGCCGAAACCTTGCCCACCTTCTCCGCCGGCGGCCGGGTAGATCGCGCAGCGGTGGCGGCGCCCGGCGTGTGTGCCTTTCTGGCGGGGCCAGCAGGATTGCCGCCCTGCACGACAACGTTGCCCTGCCGCTTGCGGGCGGGCGCAGTGGTGCCTTGGGAGATGGCAGGGGCGACATGACCGGCGACGAGATCCTTCAGAGGGCATTGCGCGTGCGCGACCTCCACGGTGACGAAGGACGGCTGGGAGGCTTCCATGACAGAGAAGAATGGCCGGGGAAGATGGACCGGAGCGGGTGGTGGCCGGGGAATGGCGGCCGAGTGGAAATTTCCCTCGCGCCAAATCTCGCTGCGGATAGGGGGCGAGCTCGGGTCGGCCTCCCACTCCGTGAATCTAAAGGTTGAGGAAGAACTTTTGCCGTGTCCCGCAAAAAAAATTATGGGTCGGACGTGTTTGTCTGGTCTGACCAGGCAGCATTTTTCGTGCCGACCCGTATTTTGGTGGTCGCCGCATCACCGCTTCGCTGAAGTGTAGCTGCGGCCCGCCGTCGCCGCACGCCGCTGCCCCTTGTTGTGGGCTACCACGCCGTGCCACCGCGTCACCACACCGCCTCTCAGCGGCGGCATCATGCATGTCACTGACTGGCGGGCCGTAGGCCATTATCTAGTTTTGTTGAATATAAAATAAAATATAAATAGATTTAGGGGAAGAAGTTTTACGGGATCTAACAAAAGTAGCTCTCAAGAGACTTCCCTAAAATTTTAAGGACGTCCTGTAAAAGCACTTTTACAGAAAAATTTCTAAGGGAACAGTTAGAGTTGCTCTTAGATATGCACTAAACCTATGTAATAAAATAAAATCATCAAGAAAAGAACTGCCATTATAAGGGGTATCTCTAATGCTGACCCTCAAACCTCCTGCAACCGTCCGGACCGCGTTGTCCAGACCGCGGAAGCCATCAGCGCGGTCATGTATCGGTCCGCGACGTGGTCCGGATGCGTTTTATCCCGCAAACCGAAGACAAACGCGTGGGCGGTTTGCGGAGTCTAGACCGATCCCAAGCCCGCTTCTAACCACCCCGGCCCACCAAAAACCCCTCCTCCACCCGCGCTTCCCGCTCGGCACCAGCTACCCACATTCATGCTGCTATAGAGCACGCCGCTCCACACTGAAGGAGGTTCAGGGCGGACGGGGCCTCTCACCACCTCCGCCATTGAAGCGGCGCGCCGCCCGATGGCGCCGCCCGCTGCATGCCCGGCTGAACATGCCTCCTCGCCGCATTCAAACGCCTTCATTAAACCCACGTGGAAGCAGAGAAACCTACTCCGGCCACACGTCCATTCACGAGTGGGCCGACATTAAACGCAACACCGGCCGAGCTCCTCCCATCTGCTCTCTATTTAAACGTGGCCAGACGCCGGACAAGAATCGCACCACTCCGCCACTCCCCATCTCCTCCTTCACCAATTTCTCCACTCTTCCGATGGCATCCGACGAGCCGGAAGAACAGTTCTCCGGCATAAAAGCCGTCTGAGTGGCCTGCCAGCCCGCCGGATACGAGCGAGGAAGCTCGTTACTCCACCTCCCTCGCCTAGCCCAACGGAGCCAGTTGCCGCGCCAAGTCGGCGCGCGGTTCAGCAACTCGCCGCTCGAAGAGCTCGCGGAGGAGTGGCGAGTTGCTCCATCCCGGCATGGCGGGAGCACGGCGGCACGAGCATCGCCTCATCCAGTGCCTGCAACCATGCCATCCGCCGTCGACGCGCGTGTAGCCGCGCCATGCACGCAGAGAAAGAAGCCGGCTACATGGATGTCGACGACTTGACGGCCCGCACGTCCGCGCCTGCCGCTATGATCGAGGAGAGGTAGAACACGGAAATCCGGTGTCGCTTGTATCCCATGGAGGCCACCGCCGGCGCGTTGCCGGCTTGTACAGCTGATGACCTGTCTGGTCTTTATCTCAGACCATCATGGGCACACCCGTCTGGGCTCCACGGAAGCACCTTCCCCTTCGGCTGAAACACCCTCTTTGCCACTCCGATGAGTGGCGTAACCGGACATAGGGGAGATACGGGGGAAGCATATGCCTCCGGGACTCCCGGCAGTCCGGTTAGCGGGATGCCGGACATGGGGAAGACAAAGGGATCCGTTGTGGCCGGCTGTAGAGTAGTGTAGTGTATCTGTGTCATGGGAGTGGAGCTCTGCGTGACTGTATGTGCATATGGTTTTACCTTTTTAGTTAAAATATGTCCAAATTATAAAAAAAATCGTCCGATTTGTATGAAATCCGTCATGTTTATATGAAATCCGGCCGAGTTTGCATGAATTTCATCTGATTTATTGAAAACAGTTTGAAATATATGCGGCTAGTGTTAGATGACGTCCTGCCGCATCCTTCTCCACGGACTGCCTCCTGTCCGCGGACGAATGCGGAAAAAAAAATTGCGGGTTGTCGTTGGAGATGCCCTGAGGCACGTACCAGTTGGAGACTTGCGCATTGGCTGATTAGTGGAGCAATTAAGGAGTGAAGCAACGAGTACGTACGTGTTGAATTAATTAAGAAGGGAGTAGATTACGGTTGCTCGCTCCTTAATGTTTTCCCTTAAAAAAAGTTAAGGAGGGACCAACCATTCATGTGCTTTAGCACAAGGCTACACATTAGTTGTATATATAAATGAAGCCGATTTGTAGCCTTAGATAGATTTTTTTTTTGAACATAGTACAGACGCAAGCGCTCATATACACGCGCATACCCTCATCCTTATGAACGCACACACGCACACCCTACCCCTATGAGCACATCCGAAAAACTGAGCAGGCATATCATCTTGAAATTTATGAAAAGTCACCGTAGCCACCTCGTCGTCGACGGGAACGTCTCCTCCCACTGAATGCGCATCGCCGGAAATACTGAAATAAATTCAGAAATAAATGCGAGCACCAGGATTTGAACCCTGGTGGGCTGGGGATACCACAATTCCTTTAACCATCCAACCACAGATTAGTTCGCCCCTAGATAGATTATCGGTTGGTTAATTTTACACGCTTTTATGTGTCAGCCCCAAAAATAACACGTACTCCGTCCAGACGTGAATATAAGTCGGATATGGGTTTTTAGTTCTTCAGTTTGATAAGCGAAGCATGTGTGATATATGTCACAAAAACATACATGCGTACAAACTTCATGCAATGTTAAATAAAATCATACATTTTTTGCGGTATGTAACACATGTTCGGCTAGTCAAATTAAAGACCTAAAACCCGTATCCAACAAGGAAATACTCATTTGAATGGTGTATACATTACAATGGTACACAAAAGCATCAAAAGAGTGAAATCTCTAGCAATTCCACTGGAGAGGAACGAGGTAAAGTGACACTAAAAGAGACCGATTTACTTGAAAAGAGGGGCAAATTTGACAAAGACAAGCATGCAAATCAGACACCAAAAGAGACTGATTTACTTGAAAAGAGGGGCAAACTTGACAAAGACAAGCATGCAAATCAGGATGCACGACACTCTTGATGTGTGCTCTATACGAGAAAAACCTGGCTTGTAGTACCAAAGGCTTGATTCAGCCTATGCCATCTAGTACGTCAAATGGGACATCTGGTATGTATGATCAACATTTTACCGA
Source organism: Aegilops tauschii subsp. strangulata (assembly GCF_002575655.3). Taxonomy (NCBI): domain Eukaryota; kingdom Viridiplantae; phylum Streptophyta; class Magnoliopsida; order Poales; family Poaceae; genus Aegilops; species Aegilops tauschii. Next base: position 427,179,934 of record NC_053035.3, read on the forward strand.
CACCCCTCACACCTATGCCTATACTTTGCACTACTTTTGCCCTCGGCATCTCGATCGGGCCACCTTTGTGCATTGTTCTTCTTCTATTAGTCTATGGATTTGTCATTCGATAGGAGCTTTATATGTTGCCGCCAACATTACAACAATTGATGCAATCCAACACGCGAGGAGGTTGTTGCACCTATTGATCTAGATGCGAGCAAATGAATTAGTGAGACACATTAACACACGCACTCAACTATTCAAGTTAGGTGGAGTGAATTGTGCTGCATGCCATTTGTTTTCTACTCTCTTGAACATCTATACCAATAAACTAGATAGAAAAAGCAAGACATAAATAATGATATACTCGGTAGTAAACACATATGATCTGGATATCCACACCAAGTGTCATGTTCAATGCACAAGATTTCTTACATACTACATCTTTTGTCCTAGTTACGTCCGGATTGAGAATATGAGTCCATTATATTTGAATATCCTCACCTACGCCCCCACTCCCCTGCGCTGATCCTACATGACATGGCGACACCTATCAAGAGTGCACCGGACCTATCGACTGCCACATACGAAGGTTCTGGCCTTGGTGGATATGGTACACTTCCATAGAGGTCCAACACACCGAGGTAAGCAAATACTAGACTGCATTGGAATTTTGCATGGAGCTCAATGCACTATGTATGTTAGAAGTTCTTCATTCAACACAACTCAAACATGTTGTGTGTGTGTGGTTAGTCTGGAATGCTGAAGGAGGGACATTACTTTGCCATGGATGGCCATCACTTTCCATTGCCTCCCTTTCTTTTCTCCCAAGCACTAACATTGATCTCGTCATTCTTGACGTCCATGGCCCTACACAACTGAAGGCAGCATTTTTTTTCAATATATAGCGGCAAAATAAAGTTGATTGGATTTCTTAGAGCAATGATAGAAATGTTTTACTGTCTAAAAATGCAATAGATGTCATGTCGTCCTCTATTTGAATTTTCAAATGAACAGAGCAATAGCAAATTGACAGTAATAAACACATCCGATTCAATGTGATATGGATACATTATTGGTTTCAATGCACACGTCTTGTTAGATTACCCGTCATCTTATTGAAATGCCGAGCGCCTGAAACGCCGCATATATGAATATAATTGAGCTAGTACAAGAAGGAAACCAATAACACGATGATGCATGTTCACGATTAGAATAACACATTCCACTCGGTTGAGTTTTTGGACAAACTGATTGGTGCATGCATTTCTATACAGTCACGGAGCAAAATATTTTGACTTCAGCATACTGTCGCAATTTTAAATACTTAACTGTGACTGACTTTCGGCTGCATTTTAGGCCCAAGGTGGCAACACGTGATGTGTTGAATACAAGTGCATTGCACACCTCTGCCCATCAACTCGAGGTTTTCAGGTGAACTGACCTGTGGCGAGTGTAGACCGACCCATTGGAGGACAAGTTATCAGGGAGATGAAGGCCCATCTCCACCATTTCCAGGGTTTTAAACTTCAGTTTGCAAGAAGAGGAACAAATATGGCTACACATCTTTGTGCTAGGGAGGCGCTGAAGCTTTATTAGCTCTCTCTCTTTCGATGTAATGTAACCCCTGGTTTCCTGATAGTTGTCGTACAATCAGACTTTGTTCCGCCAAATGTTGAATAAAATGCCTCAAAGGGCGGTTCTAAAAAAGAGGTGAACATGCAATTCTAAACTAACCTACTCACAGACAAACTTCGCTGAGCTTGCAGTTTCATACGTACTACTATGTGCCTTTTCGTTGGAGAAAAGAGCAAGAAGGCCGGTGCTGCGGCTGGGATACCGCACGTAATCCGCAGGCAGAGAGCGACATGGCCAGTTTCCTATGTTTACGTCGAAGACGACACGGGTTTTGCGCTGGTTAAAAACACAAAGCCCTCGCAGCAGTTGCATGCGCCCTAGCTACCCCCGAGCTAACACTGTCCGCTTCGCGCTTTAACGGAATAATTACGTACGTCCGGATGACACTCACTTGACGAGTGGTTCTTCAGCAACCTTCGAAGATGCTTCCCGCAAAAAAAAAAAAAAAAAAAAAAAAAAAAAAAAAAGCAACCTTCGAAGATGTGGCCGGTGATCAAGCCGGTGCATGCATGCCTTCCCAGCCAAACTCAAATTAAGTTACTGAAACTGAAACTGCTAGGTCTAAAAAATTGATGGACTGTTAGTTCTGCGATGTGCCCCTACAGATCATGCATTTTGTGCGGATTCATTCGACGGACGGCAGCAAAGGCGGAGACGTGCACGTACGTGGCCGTGGCGAGCTAGGCCGGATGTGTACAGGACAGGGGTGAGACTAGACTAGCTAGCGCAATGGACGGCTGGCACAGGCGGCGGCGGTCGCTTTCGGGGGCTCTTCTCCCGACTGCGCCCGGGGACTGGTCGGCCACCGCCGGCCGGCCCAACCCCAAAAGGCAAAGGCAGGCAGGCGCGGGGAGTCCACGCGCGGCCGGCGACGGGCCCACGCCGGCGCACACGCCAGCGCGACGTCACCATTACGACGCACTAGCAGGCGACCATCCGTGTCACTATACGGATCAAAGGATGCAATCGAATTCCATCTTGCTCGAATCTCGTGCCCCAGATTTTCCCGGATATGCATTGCACCGTCTGCCTGCGGAGGGTTCACCGAATGAGAATGCTACGAGCTAGGCAGCTATAGCTAGCTAATCGCCGTTGCTTTACACTTAAAAAACCCGGCACATCATGCTTTACTTGTTCGCGAACAATGCCGCTCGCCTCGCTCCAATGATCAAGCCTTTGATGGTTGCCTTGCCTGCCTCTCGAAGCAGCAATGGTCCAGGGGAAAAAGGAAGGGAATAAACTAGCTAGAGCAAACTTTAATCCCAGGCGGCTGGTGATGGCTGGTGTGGTCTTGATATATATTATCCCATTTTAATTATATGATGTATTTTCGCGGTCAATCATGCTGTGATCGATGATGAAGCGCAAAAAAGGGGGCTCTTTGGTTCAATTAAAGGAATTTCATATTATTTTTGTGACCTCTTTTGATCCGTGTGATTTCTAACATACATAAATACATCGAGCTGCCCTCTTTTTTGAGAAAAAATTTATTGCAAAAAATAGAGGATTGAAATGTCACCTACTCTTGGATCTTATAGGATTGGATAGCCTCATAATTAGCACCATATATGTTTGAGTCACCACACGAAATGCCGAAGAACTTATAGCAAGAGTTTTTAGTGGATGGGAACTTCCGTCCAAATTAGCGTATTAAAGAATCATTTGGAAAAATTCTAAAGGATTCAAATCCTAGTCAAACAACCTTAACATGGAAATTTCCGTTAGGATTTAAATATTCCAAGAACAGTTTTGCTAAGTCTCAGTTGACTAAGACTTCGTTATGTCTCAGTCGATGTTATATTCATTTGATCTTGCATGGAGATTCGTACAATTTTTTTCAGTGTTTTTTCTCTTCTTATACTATATCACTTGACTGAGATTTGGTTAAGTCTCAGTCGACTGAGAGCTAGCCACACCCTTCCAAGAATTTGAATTAAAATTCCCCCGCGTCAAAAAAGTTAGGGCCTCTTTGATTCACATGAATTTCTGTCAGTGTTTTCTACCTACAATGATGAACATGCGGCAAGGCAAGAACAGAGAACCCAGAGGGGTGCACACAAGAGAAGGGGTTTACTCAGGTTCAGGCCCTCGAGACGCGGTAATACCTTACTTCATGCCTTTGTGTATTGTATTGGGGTGGGGCGCGGGGGGGGGGGGGGGGGGGGGGGGGGGGGGGGGGGTTTCTATGCCTCGCCTTTTTAATATAGGTGGATGAGGCTAGGGTTACATAGAGTGTGAGTCGGTTATGATATAGTAGTCCTATGGTTGTGATTGGGGTTACCTAGAGTCTGAGTCGGTTATGATCTAGTAGTCCTATACAGTTACATTTGGACATACTTTATATAGTAGAATACACGTCTTGTACAACAAGTTGATGATATGTCCCCGTATGATGGATGGACTCTGAGTTATTGGCCTGGCCCACCCTGTGGCTATTGGGTCGAGTTTGTCCTCCCTGACAATACTAGGGTCATGGCATCGCCAATTTCACACGCGGAAATAATGATGAAAAATAAAGAAATGAGACATCATGACATGCATAATTATACAAGGAATAAAAACACAAGAATGTGTAATAGATGTTGTTTTGTTCTGTCCATAGGTTTTTTTGCAAAAATGTTAGATGTGAAATGGTGTAGAGCACATGTGGTGTGCCACATCGGTGTCGTGCGTCTCGGCTTGGCTGTGTTGTAGCACTTCACTCCCACTTATGCGACATCATGTACCCAAGTTTGAGATATCTAACTTGATGCATGAAAGTGAACTTCATGGACAACTTCTTGTATCAACCGTGCAATTTACTCCTTTTTAATCATGCAAACCAATGATACCCACAATTCATGGTGGGTGCTACACCACTAGAGAAAGACCTAAAATATTTCAGTGGTTTGGAAAACACTCTCTCCTTCAAGAAACTTAAGGTGTGCGCACATTTTAGATGGCCTCTTTTCTAAAAAAATTAAGAATTTGTTGAACAATATGCAAATTATTACTATGTAGTGATAGCAAAAAAAAATTTGAGAGAGATAGAGTGGTAGCAAAACTACTCGCAAAAAAAAGTGAAGCAAATTGATATTGCTGGGCTCTTGTATTAAAAAACGGTCGTGCTAATCATGGCGTTACACTGGGATGGTTGACCACACGCAAACGGCCGGGAACACCGAAAACTCCTCTGCGGTTTCAACACCGCACTCCTTGCTCTCGCGACCAGTTTCAAATCTATGCTCAGCGAGTCAGCAAGGGTCCAAAGTTTTCCCTAGCGGCACTGCATGAGGACGTGCGGTGTTTGACTTGATCGGCACATAGCCGCGTGACTCACTCTACACATATGCGTACACTCTCTGCCTAGCTATCCAGCCAGCCAAATATTCTAATCCCATCAACGAAAAATCCAGGAACGGACGAGAGCATAAACTAGCCACTGCACCCCCATCAACCCAAAGGTCAGAGCTCACAAGTCATCACAAAGTCAGAGCCCCCTCGATCGTGCTCCTACCCTTCACTCCCCAGCCAGTACTGTCCCAATCCCCCGCAGCTCGATCGACCCGCGTATATAAATCATTGATTGTTTCCCTCCACTACACCGATCGATTGAGATGGCGGAGGAGTGGTGGGGCTCCGCACGAACCGGCGGCGACGCGCTCTCGGCGTGCTCCGCGACGCCTACCGGCTCAGAGATCAGCGGGACTTCGGGGATGAGTTCGGGGCCCGCAGGTTTACCGGACTCTGCCGCCGCCGCCGCCGCCTCGCCGTTCTTCCTCGCTGATCCGCACATGGATTGGACGCAATCCTTCATGTAAGTAGCTAGAACTCACTCTAATTAGTCTACCACCTTCCGTATCTATTTCGCTCCATGGTCGATCCGTACATGATACTTCTCTGATTCTCTCTGCCATCGGTGCATGGCTAGCAGGGCCGGGAAAGTAGGAGCGGCGGCCGACGCTCCGACGAGCTTCAACGCGTTGCTCCACCTGCAAGGCGACGCGAGCCGCCAGTTCCTGCTCGATCAGGCGGAGCATCCGCCTCCCGTTCTGGCTACCCCGTACACCGGCGGCGCGTCGCATCAGGGGTCCGTGTACGCGGACGGACTGTACGGCTCCAGCTTGGCCAGCAGCTACGGTGACACGCAGGCCGCCGCGACGACGAAGCCGTTCTCGCAGCAGCAGCACCACCACCACCAGTTCCCAGATTTCTTCAGCTCGACGGGGCTCTTTGGTGCGCCGGCTCCGACCCAGAGGTCACCGCAGCCTCTCCTGCAGGCTCTAGAGCCCAAACTCCTCAAGGTATTCGCATCGCTAGCACCAAATAGCTAGTAGGAAGTTATGAGCTAGGGTTCCTTATGACATGGTTTCTAACTTTGGATGCAGTCTAGCACTGAACCTGCGGCTCAGGACGCCTGCTCGTCGTCATCGGCGACGAGAAGGAGCAGCGCGGCCCCTCCGGCAGCGAAGAAGCCCCGGACAGAAACGCCGATGCCGACTTTCAAGGTACGCACCGGCCGGTGGCGACCCCATATACAATTGATCGTTCTTCCACATATATCTGTCACGTCAGTTCAAATATATTTATCCTCTCTGCCATCAAATGATCGAGCTATATAAGCCTATAATGCCTACTTGATATATTGCTTTTGAATAGAATTTGCCGTGTGTCTGGCAGGTGAGGAAAGAGAAGCTCGGGGACAGAGTCACCGCGCTCCAGCAGCTGGTCTCGCCTTTTGGAAAGGTTTCCTTTCCACCCTCCTACTTCCTTTCTGTTTTCCCTCCATTATTAGCTTAGTAGAGTACGTAACTTTCTTTTCGCTTCTGTTTATACTATATTGCTGTGCAATTCGCCTGTAAGTTGCTGAGTATTTGCACCTTTTTGATCGATGCCCGGCCCCGCCCTTTAGACGGACACGGCATCGGTTCTTCACGAGGCCATCGGATACATCAAGTTCCTTCACGATCAAGTTGCCGTGAGTACCAAAATTCCCTAAGCAACCCCTAGCTCATTATAGATGCTCCAAGGCCCAAGCTTTGTTTTCGCTTACTTATTGCAGATTCCCAAACAGCTAGTAGCTGGCACAAGTAATCTTTTCATGATGAACACGTACGCCATTAACTGGGTTTATCATCTCTGCATGCAGTCTCTGAGCTCTCCCTACTTCATCAGGTGTAGTGGCGGTCCGGTGCAGCTCCAGCACAAACAGGTACCAGTATATTCCTATTGCAGCGCTTTTTGTTTAATTTCCTCTCACTTATGAATTGCATTTTTCTCATGAACTAGGCTTCGGATGGTGACGCCGGCGAGGCGAAGGAGGACCTGCGGAGCCGCGGCCTGTGCCTTGTCCCGGTGGCGAGCACTTACACGATGGCCAGCGAGACGGCGGCACCGGAGTTCTGGCACCCTACCTTCGGAGGCACGTTTCATTGATTCTAATAAGATCCATAGACATGCAAGTAGTATCTAGCACATTATAGCCAACTCAGCTAGCTAGGCAGCCATGCATATATGTGTGCGTGTGATTGTGTGTGTGTGTGCGTGCGTGTGTCGGTTAAGCAATGTGTACTCATGGTCTCATGCCACACCACTAAATCACAGTGTTGAAGCAAAAGCGGGAAATAGCTTTTAAGCGCAATCAGCAATGTGCCGACAAAGTCAAATCATGTGTATATATTGGATCGAAGAAAACCTGAAGAGCGGTAAAAAAGGAAATAAATTTGAAGAGAATTATATGCACTAGGAAATTAGTAAAACGTAACCACTTTGCACATGACGTTTAACTTTTTGATCCTTGCATGATTGATGATCCGAAGGTCTAGCTCCACGCAGCGGACATGATGAAAGAACACGGTGAATCGTCGTATAAAAATAGTTCAAGGACCTACATGACACCTCTGAAATAGTTTGAGGACCTAGATGACACTTTTCATAGTTTGAGGACCTACATGACACAATTGAAATAGTTTGAGGACCTAGGATGCACTTCACTCCCCGTGGAGCCGGCCTTGAACTATACTTCAGAGGTGTCACATATATACACACTTATTACACTTCAACTTGAGCAGTGCGCTTACTTTTTTTTTTAGTTTTTTGGAAAGGAGGTTAAACCCCTGGCCTCTGCACCATCGTGGTCCTCAAACTCTCAAAAGGGCTGTTTTGATTCCCTAAACGCAGGTTTGCACCTTATTTTGGTCGAAATCACAATTTTTTTGGCAACTCTGGAACACGTGGACATGGATGATGACCCGAGTTACAGACGTGGCATCCACCATGCCGGGGGAGCAAGTTCCCTAGCTACGAGATTGTTCAATAGCATATTTGTTTTGCTTTTTGCCCTCATTGTTCAACGAAGCATACTCATTTGCCCTATGCTTCCATAATGAACTCTAGAGGAAAAGAAGGGGTGAGGTGACAGTGAGGATCGTCGAAGGGAGACAGTTTGGTGACTTATGGACTGGAGTGTCAGAGAGAGGTGGGGAATACTTGGGCATTAAACCCGATCGGACCTAAATGCAAAATAAAATAAAATCGCATGCCCTTGATGTGCATAAAATTGCAACCTTGACAATCTTCCATGTCCATGTGTGCCATATTTGCCGTGAAATTGTGATATTTTAATCGAACTGGAGCTCCAAATAGACTAAGGATCAAAATTGCGCCATTTTAGGAGTCTTGTAATTAGCTATATTTTATTTCTATATCTTCATATGACCCGAAATGGCCAGACTTCCCCGCCATGTTGCGATGGAACAAAAGTATCAAGGGCCAACTGTCCAAGGAGAGGTTTTAGCTGAGACATACAAAGTTTGCCCAACAAAACTTACCCAAAAAAAAAGTTTACTCAACAAAATGCTAGGGAGGAGATACCTCACAAACAAAAACACTGAAGATTTTTTTCTTGGATATATTAAACACAGAGATATTTGTTGGAACATGTAATGTGGAAAAGGGGAATCATGTGCTATAGTATTTATTTAAGCAACTTTCCAAGGGAACAATGCCATTCTTAATCCGTACTGTATTGACAGGTTGGGGTGGGAGGGAATGTTGGAAGGGGAACTTGTGCTTAAAGAGCAATGCTACATCAACGAGATTTTACTTAAGCTTTACGGAAAGATATTGACCTGGCAATCTTTGATTGGATTAAGAGGGAGGTTGGGGCCCCACCCCGCTGAAAATCAAGGGGGCGATGGAGAGTATTAGGGGAAAACCCCGTAACAGCCCCGTGTGTTTAGCATTTTTGATGTTTAAATCTGGAAGCAAAACTAGTGTTGGTTTTAGATGCAGTTGGTGTGGTTCATTCTCTAATAGTACAAACGATTAATCAAGTAAAATGTATAATTCATGATACTTCCTCCGTTTCATAATTCTTGTCGTAGTTCTTAATTCAAGGGAGTCCAAATTATATGCCGCGTTCTTTAAAAATAGTGTGCTACTATGATAGTGGATCACTTGTTTAAGTTCTAGGAGTACCAAGTGTCCCCTAACAACATGTCCGCACTAATTGCTTGGTGTACGAACTTGTTCCTTTTTAATTATTTGATTGAGGATTTTTAAATTTTTGATGAAATTTGTTCCTTTTTATTTGTATCTAACTTTTGTTACTAGATGTGACGCAACTATGACGACCGCTGTGCGCCTGCCCCATCATCTCTCACGTGCAAAGTCTAAGATTCTTGACATATATGTTTATGTTATGTGCTCTTGATTATTCATGTCTTGACCTAGCTACTATGTAGGAGTATGTTATCTGGAGTTTAATCCATGCATCCACATATGTAATGAAACAATGAATCGATGCTAGCAGCTAGACATAGTAGATCATGCCGACTTCGATGAGGCTGATGTGCGGTATGTTGAGCGCCACGGCGGGGCCCCGGGAGTTCTTCCGGAGGAAGTTGTAGGCTATGTCGATGGTGAACTTCTTGAACACGTTGGAGCTCTTCCTGGCCTTGATGTACGAGTGGCCCATGATGTAGGCAACGCCGGCGTGCTTGGCCTCCACGATGGCGGCCAGCTCCGCCTTCACCTCCGGGTCCACGTGCTCGCCCGCCAGGTCCGAGAGCTCGAACCGCACGCGCTGCCGCCGGCCGCCGTACGCCGCCCCCGCCGGGGACTCGGCCTCGTAGATGGCCTGCAGCGACTCCAGCGTGTCCGACTTGTCACCGTCCGTGGCCGCCGTGGCCGCGCGCACCACGAGGCTCTCCTCGTCCGCCGGCTCCTGCACCAGCAACCGCCCCGTCCGCGCCAGGTCGCCGGGCCGCCGCACCACGGACATCCGGCCCTCCACGGCCGACGCGGCGCCGTCGCTGGGGCGGTTGTCGGCGGCCTCCATGTGCACGAACTCGGCGATGCGGAGCACCAGGTCGTTCTCGAAGTCGCTCTCCTCGCCCAGCACGTCCTTGTAGCCGTAGCGGACGACGCAGCGGAACATGTGGAAGTCGCGCGGGCCGATGCGGCCCACCAGGTGCCGCTCCTCGGGGCACACGTGCGGGACGGGCACGGCCTTGACGCACACGAAGACGAGCACCTGGTGGAACGCCGGCAGGTTGGTGACGAAGTGCGAGAAGACGGCCGGCACGCCGCTGGCCAGCTCGCTGTAGATGAGGCCGATGCCGGGGACGCGCACGATGCCCAGGCTGGGGCCCAGCGCGTGGATCCACCGCAGGGACACCTTGTTCTGCACGTCGAACGAGTGCTTCAGCCGCGTGCCGTAGTGCCACGTGTACATGATGGCCACGAACTGCAGCGACAGCGCCAGCGGCAGCCACCCGCCCTGCGGCACCTTCATCAGCGCCGCCGACAGGTACGCCGCCTCCACCACGCCGAAGGCCAGCAGGAAGAGCGTCGCCATGATGAAGCCCAGCTGCCACACGAAGATGATCACCAGCGTCATGAGGAGCGTGGTGACCACCATCACGCCGGAGCACGCCATCCCGTATGCGTTGCCGATGAGCATGGTGTCGCGGAAGCCGACGGTGACGCCGAGGCAGACGAGCATGAGGAGCCAGTTGATCTCGGGGCTGTAGATCTGCCCGGGGATGAGGCTGGAGGTGTGCACGATCTTGACGCGCGGGAAGCAGCCAAGCGCCATGCACTGCCGCACGATGGAGAAGGTGGCCGTGATCACCGCCTGGCTGCCCACGATCGAAGCCAGCGTCGCGACCACCAGCACCGGCCAGAACAACTGCACTGCACCCACATTCCATTCATGTCGGGATCACACATATCCACAGTGCATCGTCATAATAGACACTTTGATTTTTGTGCGTGGAGCGAATGTGAGTAGGGGGGCAGTTCTCTTGGCAATTTTAAAAATAAGCCGCCTCCTCTTTAGCTTTTCTCGTAAGCCTTTTGGGGCTTTTAAACGAGTAGGGCGTTTTGGGGCTTTTAAACAAGTACAACTTCAATTTATTTATTTATCTTTTTTGTGGAGTCAACTTCAGTTTATTAGCGCGAAGTGCACTTTTTGAATGAGCTAGGGTTTAAGAAAATCTGAATCGATTGAGATCTAGCAAAATAGATTTTAATTACCGGGTATAGACTTGAAGAAGATGAAGTGGATATCGCATTCGGGGGTTTTGGACAGGAAGGCCGCCTGTCCCATGTACTGCAGCACCAAACATGGGTAGATCAGGCCCACAAAGGCCACCTGTCAGTGATAATAATGGTTCATTTGATTTTCCAGAAAACCTTTCATAGTGGGATATCATAATGCAGTTCATGTAGTTTCATGCATTGTCCACTAGACATATCGCTGAAATCAGCATAATACTAGTGGAAGAAAGGAGGTGTGTAAAATAATGGATGATGTGGTACTATATTTTAATATAAAATAATAAATAAGGGCATGTTTGTTATCAAATTATAATACTATACATTATGAAGATAGTTTCGTACATTAGTACTATGCATATGGTACTATAAATGTATGATATTTCCCATTATGACCCGTTGAAGTGGTCAGTTGACCTCTTAACCAAGCTGGATGCTTAATTATCATGACGCCATTGTCATGATAAAAGCAAAACAGAGTATTAAGTTATCAACAAATACAGCTTGGGAACCATGCGGATGTACCCTTATGGATGTTGCTGTGAAGTGGCCAAGGTCTGCAAACATAGCCTCCGTGCCTGCAACGCATATATTAAAAGATCAACTGATTCAATTAAGGTACCCACTCCGTTCCATAATGTAGCGCATACAACTTTTTTTAAAAGTCAAACCTCACAAACTTTGACTAAATTCACGAAAAAAACATTTACACCTAAAATGCCAAACATATATCATTAGATTCATCATAAGATATACTTTCATATTTTATGTATTTGGTATTATAGATATTAATAGTTTTCTCTATAAATTTTTTTATCAAAGTTTGACTTTATAAAAAAAATCTATACACACTACATGGAATAGAGGGAGTAATAAACAAGGCAGTTCGTATGAAGATATGATGTATTACATTGCATGCATGCCATTGTTGGTACCTGTCATGGAGAGCAGCACCCCTCCGAGTGCAATCCAGCCCTCTCTGCCGGTCCTCATGAAGAACCTGACGAGGTAGGTGGGAGAGAGCGCGTAGAACACCCTGGGATTCCACACGATGATGTTGTAGACGCCGGTGCCCCCCAGGAGGAGGAGCCAGGTGACGATGACCGGCGCGAAGAGGAAGGCGACGCGGTGCGTCCCCCAGTGCTGCAGCGTGAAGAGGCACACCAGCACGATGCACGACAGGATCACCACCTCACCTGCTCTCTTTTTCAGAGGGCCGGCAAATTAGCAGCAAGCAACGATGGCTGATGGTTCCAGTAAGTGAGAAACCTTTGTTCCGATAAGTATAAATCTTTGTTGCAGCATGGACTAGCAGTGATGCGAGCACTCACCGTTTGTTAGGGTGTGTGAATGGACCTGCAGACCGGAGAACGACGACATCACTGCGAGGATCGAACAAGATCAGCAGCAGGCAGGCATTGAGATCAAAGTAATTAAGTACTGTAGCGGCGGCTAGCAGCAGACTGGAAACACGCACCGGACATGGCCGGGGTGAGGACGCCGTCGCCGATGACGAGGGAGGCGCCGAAGAGGACGGTGAGGAGGAGGCAGGTGCGCGACTTGCTGTGGTTCTCGAGGAAGCGGCGGAGAGCGCGCAGGATGGCCGTGTCCTGCGGCGCGTAGCCCGGCTTGTGGTAGGTGGAGAGCTCCTCGTCGGCGGCCTGCTGGTTGGGCATCAGGCTGATCTTGGCGTGCCGCACCAGCAGCGAGTAGAGCGCGAAGGTGCCGCCCTCGCCGTTGTCGTCGGCGCTGAGCACGATGAAGACGTACTTGAGGAGCGGGATGAGGGTGATGGTCCAGAAGACGAGCGAGAAGACGCCGAAGATGGTCTCCTCGTCCTCGAACCGCCGGAGCGAACCGGCGAAGGTGCTCTTGTACACGTACAGCGGCGACGTGCTCAGGTCGCCGTACACCACGCCGCAGCTCTGGTACGCCAGGAGCAGCACGTGCTTGTAGTAGGATCTCCAGTGCCTCTCCTGCAGCATCCATCGTCAATTTTTGCCACTCAATGGCGAATAGCAATCGATCACCGCAATCGACTGCTTACATTTGCATGTTCATCATATTGAGCTCATACTACTCTTTCACGCTCGGAGTAAGCTATTTTTAGTGGGGTGCTACGAACTGCTGGTGGAAAAAAATGCTTATTAAGATTTCTGAGCTAGTTCTCCGCGGCATGCAATGGTTAATATTTTCCTTCATGCATGATCGATGTTGCGATAAGCTATTGACATTGTGTTGTTGCAGAAGATATACTACTTGGTATCAACTTGATATTTTATATTGATCTTTACATAGAAAAAAAAAGCCATCCATCCAAGTGTCCCTTCCATTCATCAAATGTTCTTGTTCATCCTCTTACAGTTGGTGCTAACATAGCATTCGAATCCGGAACCCATGAGAAATTTGATGAATCAACATTTCCATCAAATTCCCGGAGAGGGGGGAGGGGCACATATAGTGTAGATTCATCGCTAGATGGGTGCATGAGTTCTACATGAAAATTCCACCACAAATTGTCCTTGGCACAAATATGGTAGAACAAGATTTTTTTTATTGTTGGTCATATGCCTAGACCTAAATTGGTAATGGATTCTTGCAATTGAAAGCCTCGAAATACACCACCGTTCTTGAGGACAAGGAAGGATAGCTCACTCACCGGGTTCCCATGCGGGTAGTCGTCGGCAGGGTACAGGTCGGCGATGTTCTCCGGCGAGATGCCCCTTTCGCAATCCATCGAGTGCATTTTATTCAGGGATGAAGAAGGGAGTCGGGAGTGGCCGGAACATACCCAGACTCACAAACTATGACGCGTACTCACTGATTTTGCATGTCATGTCCCTCTATTTTTAACCATATGGATGGATGTGCTAGCACTCGGAGTGTTCTTGGAGAGAAATGAGGGAGGGAAGAGAGCGCACTACCCGATTTCTTAGGAGGACGTTGACAGTTCTAGGCTTCTAGCTGCATGTAGAGGTGAAGTTGCAACTTGTAAAAACTGAGCACATTGGTTGCATGTACATGTGCTTTGTTGCGTCTCCTTGGTCACGTCAACTCTCTTTATTTTTCTTACTTTTGATTTTTTTTCCTTTTTTATTGTGTGTATCTGTAATGTCTCGACTAGGTTTTGATATTGTGGTATCGCAGAGTTCTGGTGTAATTGGTATTCCATCTTGAGATTAGTATATTACCCTTTGTCAAACAAAATTGGCCAAACCAAATGATGCCTTGCAAAAGCACGATATGTTAAAACCAAATTATCTATATCAAAGAAAGGACATCTCCCATAAAAGGTATAAAAGAAGGCAAATTTTAACATGCTCCCACTTACCCCCTCTTTTTACATATGAGGTAAGAAAGTAAGAGTTAATCAGACCAGTAATTAATGTGATCAACGGCTCAGATCTACTACATACTCTTACCTTTTATGTGAAAAAAGGGGGTAAGAGGGAGCATGCTAAAACTGCTCATACAAGAAGAAGAAATAGCACTACCTACGATGTACTTTTTTTTAGCGAAAGGAGTTTTTCCTCTATTTCTATTATAGAAATCATAGAAGTTCTTACATATCGCTAGACCCAAGAGCTAAACTAAAACATGCATCAAGACATAGACTAGAATTTAGGACGCAGCCCAATTCTAGCTAGAAGAGCAAACAATGCCCCTATTCGAGAAGCATTCACGGCACTTTTTAAATAGGTACCACCCCAAACTACCATATCCATAACCTAACAGAGGAGTTTAACCCACGACAAGACCAACCAACATATAGAGAGTAGATATGAAGGTAAAATAAAGATATTACGCCACAGACATCCGAGATAGCAGCACCATGCATCTTAGGGATAGCACCACCAGATATTCTTCAACCTTTGTTCATCGACCACCAGTCAATCTCATGACTCTAGGACGCCACCCCCTCGAAGCAATGAAGATGTCACTTCCTACTCACTCTAGTAGCTTTAACTCCCACATCAGGTCATTTTGATCTTCCTGGTTTATCTACAAAATCGACCAAGAATCGATGAGAGAACATGTTTTATGAAGAATCACAAAAGGGTCTATCACCGTCGTGCATTCAAACCATATATCATTCTTGCATGTCCAAGTAGACCACAAAAATGCAGAAGCACCGACACAAAGTTTCATCTTTTTCTCCTTTCCAAATCTTGAATGCCATGTGGAAAAGAGATTTTTAACATCCCTACACTAGTAGAAAAAGGGGCGTTCGTTCAGGCCTGGCCAGCCCATTAGTCCCGGTTCTGCCACGAACCGGGACCAATGGAGGCATTTGTCCCGGTTCGTGAGCCCAGGGGGCCGGCCGGGGCCTCGTGGGCATTGGTCTCGGTTCGTCTGGGCCCATTTGTCCCGGCTCTTGGCACGAACCGGGACCAATGGGCCTCGCTCCTGGCCCACAACCATTGGTCCCGGTTCGTGGCATGAACCGGGACAGAAGGATGGCCTTTAGTCCCGGTTCCAGCCACGAACCGGGACAAATGAGTTGCCTATATATACCCCATCGCCGGCGAGCAGAGCACTCCACAGTGCTTTGTTTTTTGCTGGCCGGCGAGGAAGGGCATTTGGATGCTCTAGCTCACCTCTTATGCATGTGAGGTGTTCGATGAAATGCCCGAGCACACTAGTTAAGCTTTCTCCTCTCGAAGCTCGACCTCCGAGCTCCATTTTTTCTGAGATTTGTCTAGGTTTAGCGGTCCGTCACGCCCCGTCCTCGTCTTCACCGCCATCGATCGCCCGCGCCGATCTCGTCGCCGGCACCACCGTGGTGAGCCTCTTGTTCTTATCTTCTTTCTGAAAGAAAAAAAATCTTACTTTAGATAGATACTTGTCTAATTTTCTTACTTTTGACACACATAATTATATATAATGCACGCAGATGAACCGACAATGGATGTACAGTGACAAACACACCTCCGAGTACATTAAGGGCGTGCATAATTTTCTCGAAGTGGCTGAGGCAAACAAGCAGAATGGTTTTATGTGTTGTCCATGCCCTAATTGTGGGAATACGAGGTCTTACTCTGACAAGAAAATCCTTCACACCCACCTGCTTTATAAGGGATTCATGCCATACTATAATGTTTGGACGAAGCACGGAGAAATAGGGGTTATGATGGAAGACGGCGAAGAAGAAGAGGACGATGACAACTATGTGCCCCCTGAATACGGTGATGCTGCAACGGGGGAAGCTGAAGATCAAGAGGAAGCTGAAGATCAAGAGGAACCAGACGATGTGCCCGATGATGATCTCCGCCGGGTCATTGTTGATGCAAGGGAAAAGTGCGAAAGTGAAAAGGAGAAGCTGAAGTTCGATCGCATGTTAAAGGACCACAAAAAAGGGTTGTACCCCAATTGCGAAGATGGCAACACAAAGCTCGGTACCGTACTGGAATTGCTGCAGTGGAAGGCAGAGAATGCTGTGCCTGACAAAGGATTTGAGAAGCTACTGGAAATATTGAAGAAGAAGCTTCCAAAGGATAATGAATTGCCCAACAGTACGTACGCAGCAAAGAAGGTCGTATGCCCTCTAGGATTGGAGGTGGAGAAGATACATGCATGCCCTAATGACTGCATCCTCTACTGCGGTGCGTACAAGGATTTGAACGCATGCCCGGTATGCGGTGCATTGCGGTATAAGATCAAACGAGATGACCCTGGTGATGTTGAGGGCGAGCCCCGCAGGAAGAGGGTTCCTGCGAAGGTGATGTGGTATGCTCCTATAATACCACGGTTGAAACGACTGTTCAGAAACAAAGAGCATGCCAAGTTGATGAGATGGCACAGTGAGGACCGTAAGAAAGACGGGAAGTTGAAAGCACCCGCTGACGGGTCGTAGTGGAGAAAAATCGAGAGAAAGTACTGGGCTCAGTTTGCAAGTGACCCAAGGAACGTATGGTTTGCTTTAAGCGCAGATGGCATTAATCCTTTCGGGGAGCAGAGCAGCAATCACAGCACCTGGCCCGTGACTCTATGTATGTATAACCTTCCTCCTTGGATGTGCATGAAGCGGAAGTTCATTATGATGCCAATTCTCATCCAAGGCCCTAAGCAACCTGGCAACGACATTGATGTGTACCTAAGGCCATTAGTTGAAGAACTTTTACAGCTGTGGAATGGAAACGGCGTACGTGCGTGGGATGAGCACATGGGGGAAGAATTTGACCTAAAGGCGTTGCTGTTCGTGACCATCAATGATTGGCCTGCTCTCAGTAACCTTTCAGGACAGACAAACAAGGGATACCACGCATGCACGCACTGTTTAGCTGACACCGAAAGTATATACTTGGACAGATGCAGGAAGAATGTGTACCTGGGCCATCGTCGATTTCTCCCGACCAACCATCAATGTCGAAAGAAAAGCAAGCATTTCAAAGGCGAGGCAGATCACCGGAAGAAGCCTGCCATGCGTACCGGTGATCACGTACTTGCTATGGTCTCTGATTTACACGTAATATTTGGAAAGGGCCCCGGCGGACTAGCTGTTCCGAATGACGCTGAGGGACGCGCACCCATGTGGAAGAAGAAATCTATATTTTGGGACCTACCCTACTGGAAAGAGCTAGAGGTACGCTCTTCAATCGACGTGATGCACGTGACGAATAACCTTTGCGTGAACCTGTTAGGCTTCTTGGGCGTGTATGGGAAGACAAAAGATACACCTGAGGCACGGGAGGACCTACAACGTTTGCACGAAAAAGACGGCATGCCTCCAAAGCAGTATGAAGGTCCTGCCAACTACGCTCTTACCAAAGAAGAGAAGGAAATCTTTTTTGAATGCCTGCTCAGTATGAAGGTCCCGACTGGCTTCTCGTCGAATATAAAGGGAATAATAAATATTCTAGAGAAAAAGTTCCAGAACCTAAAGTCTCATGAATGCCACGTGATTATGACGCAACTGCTTCCGGTTGCATTGAGGGGGCTTCTACCGGAAAACGTCCGATTAGCCATTGTGAAGCTATGTGCATTCCTCAATGCAATCTCTCAGAAGGTGATCGATCCAGAAATCATACCAAGGCTAAGGAGTGATGTGGCGCAATGTCTTGTTAGTTTCGAGCTGGTGTTCCCACCATCCTTCTTCAGTATCATGACGCACATCCTAGTTCATCTAGTCGACGAGATTGTCATTCTGGGCCCCATATTTCTACACAATATGTTCCCCTTTGAGAGGTTCATGGGAGTCCTAAAGAAATATGTCCGTAACCGTGCTAGGCCAGAAGGAAGCATCTCCATGGGCCATCAAACAGAGGATGTCATTGGGTTTTGTGTTGACTTCATTCCTGGCCTTAAGAAGATAAGTCTCCCTAAATCGTGGTATGATGGAAGACTGACTGGAAAAGGCACGCTAGGAGCGAACTCAATAATATGCAGGGACGGGCATTCTTGGTCTCAAGCACACTACACAGTTCTACAGAACTCTACCTTGGTGACCCCGTATGTCAATGAACACAAGAACAGTCTGCGCTCCAAACACCCGGAGCAGTGTGACGACTGGATTACATGTGAACACATCAGGACTTTCAGCAGTTGGTTGGAAACACGTCTCAGAGGTGACAACACGGTTTGTGATGAGCTGTACTCGTTGTCCAGGGGACCATCTTCGACTGTATTGACTTACAAAGGATACGAGATAAATGGGAATACATTTTACACGATAGCCCAAGATCAAAAGAGCACCAACCAAAACAGCGGTGTCCGTTTTGATGCAGCAACCGAGAGGGGAAAGGACACATATTATGGTTACATAATGGACATATGGGAACTTGACTACGGACATGATTTTAAGGTCCCTTTGTTTAAGTGTAAATGGGTCAATCTGCCAGGAGGCAGGGTACAGGTAGACCCACAGTACGGAATGACAACAGTGGATCTGAACAATCTTGGGTACACTGACGAACCGTTCATCCTAGCCAACGATGTGGCACAGGTTATCTATGTGATGGGCATGTCTACCAAACAGAGAAAAAGAAAAGATAAGGAAGCGAATACATCATACGATGAGCCAAAGCGCCACATAGTTCTTTCAGGAAAAAGGGACATCGTGGGAGTGGAGGGCAAGACAGACATGTCTGAAGATTATGAAAATTTTCATGAAATTCCTCCCTTCAAAGTCAAGGCTGACCCAAGCATCCAGATAAACGATGAAGATTATCCATGGTTACAGCGCAATAAGCAAAGCACACAAGCGAAAAAAAAGTGAAGACTTTCTCTCCACAACTATTATGATGATACCATGCCAACTTTCAACTTTTTCATAGTTCATTTGAAATGGCTGTTGTAACAGACGAGTTTCCGTATGAAATCCTGATACTTCGAAACAGATTGTCCGTTTTGTACACGAAGTGCATCTAGTTTTTGCCGTAACCCTCTCAACTTTCTTGCACATGCTATGTGGGTGAAATGATGATACCATGCCAATTTTCAACCTTTTCGGAGTTCATTTGAAATGCTTTTCCATTTCCGGGTCTTATAGCTCAAAAAATCAGTAAATGCATGAAAAATAATAAAATGCATAAAACTATAATATTTGTTATGATCAACTAAAAAACTAAAATCAATTAAAATATTCTGTTATGATGAACTAAAATAAAACTATAATATTCTTCAATAGCAAAAAGAATCAACTAAAAAGCTTTTATAAAACTATAATAGCAAAAGGAATCAACTAAAAAGCTTATATAAACCTCTAGTATTTTTGAAACTAAAATTATATAAAATTTATGCAACTTATATTAACAAAGTATTTTTTGTTCAAAACATTAATAGCAAAAAAATTTAACAAAATCTGGTTTTGATTAAAACAGATATTTAAAATAACCTAAAATTACCAAATTGAGTATAATGATAAAACATATTAATATTAAATAGCAGGAAATGGAATCACTCAAAAATCTATTTTTATATTAACCTAAAATTCAAATTTTAAAACTAATGGCACTAACAGAAAGTTTATAATTTTTGTGACCTAAAAGCAAAAAGAAATCACTAAAAAACTATAAGTATTTAGTTTTAAGTAGAAATAAAAAATAAAAATAAAAAAGGGAAAAAAATGCCACCTACTGGACCTCCACGGCCTGAATACGACTAGAAACCCTACAATGGGTCAGGATTCAGGCCCGCAGAAGGCCCAATACGCCCAACAGGCATGGCAAAGTAGAGATTAGGCCCGTAAGCCTGCAATAGAGAGGAGCTCGAGAGGGTGGCGGCAGCAAAGCTTATAAACCACTCCGAGCCCCTCCCAACTAGCGAGGTGGGACTAAATTTCCCACCACACCGTGCCAGCACAAGGCCTATGGTCCCGGTTCATGCCACGAACCGGGACCATAGGTGGGCATTCATACCGGTTCGTGGCACCAACCGGTACCAATGCCCACCTATGGTCCCGGTTCGTGCCACCAACCTGGACCATAGGCCTCAGTTTCCCGCCCTTTAGGCTGCCGAAAAGAGAACTTTGGTCCCGATTCGTGGCACCAACCGGGACCATAGGTGGGCATTGGTACCGGTTGGTCCCACGAACCGGTACCATTGGTTTTGCTATATAAGGTAGCACTTATGAAAATTTCGCCAACTGCTCCCATTTCCCCCGACGCCGCCAGGCCGTTCCTCGTCGTCGTCGCCATCGCCGCCCCAAGCCCCTGCCCGACGCCGTCGCCCTGCACCTGACCCGCCGTCGACGTCGTCCTCGCCGTCGCCGTCGCCGCCCCCGAGCCCTCGCCGCGCGCGCAACCCCTTCCCCACGAGCCCGTCGTCCTCGTCGCCGTCCTCGTCGTCGGCCTCGTAGTCGTCCTCGTCACCGGCCTCGTCGCCGTCCTGCCTCGAGCCCCCAGTGAGCCCCTTCCCATCCCGATCCGTGCGCTGCCGCGGCTGCCGCCGCCCCTGTGTGCTGCCACCGCCCCCCTGCGCTGCGCCGCCGCCCCTGTTTTTGTATGTATGGATGGATATGCATGTATATGGATGGATGTATGTGTATGTGTTCATAGTTTTTTTTTCATAGTTTTTTTTTGTTCATAGATTTTTGTTCATAGTTTTTTGTTCATAGCATTTTTAGGCTATATAGTTTTATTTTTGTTCAATGTTTATGGTTAGAAGAGGAGAGGAAAAAATTGTGTTGCAAAAGTTACATTTAAGGTTAGTTGATTTAGTGCATTTTAGGTTATTAGTTCTACTGTTAGTGCATTTAAAGTTAGTTTATTTTTAGTTCAATTAGTTGATTAAGTAATAAAACTACTTTATTTTACTATATATAGAAGTAGTTTATTTTTAGTAAGTACTACTTTATTTTATTTATAGCAAGTGCTTAGTAGTTGAACTAGTTGATTTAATAAAACTACTTTATTTTACTATATATAGAAGTAGTTTATTTTTAGTAAGTACTACTTTATTTTATTTATAGTAAGTGCTTAATTAGTAGTTGAACTAGTTGATTTAATAAAACTATTTTATTTTACTATAGAAGTAGTTTATTTTTAGCAAGAAAATTAATAGAACTAGTTTATTTTTTTAGTTCAAGCAATTATTCCCGCATCAACGTCGACGATGCCTATCCCGCATCCTCGTCGTCGACTCGGCGGAGGAGGCCGGCTTGATCAGAGGGGCCATGTCCGGGACTGGGCTCCGCCGGGCTGGTATTGGGAGGTGCTACCTTCCGGGGGGCGTAGGTTGGTGAGGAGCCAGCCCGTCGTTGACCCGATCCTTGTTTGGTGGCGGTCGCGTGGGCCAGTAATGGTGCCTAGGCTTCCGGACACCACGGAGGTGGTACGTCGCTGTGTCAGCGAGGAGGACGAGCACGTCCGTCGCTACATGGTTGCGTTGGAGGGCAGGTTTGACAATACCTGGCAGGTTCTTCAGGGATCTCACTGGAGCTATGATTCTGTGATGGTTCCTCCCCCTTGGGTGTCCACCGCCCGCGCCGATACCCGTCGGGCGCTACGGTTCTAGCTGTACTAGCGATGCTATATATATGTATGATAGTATTCGAGGTGTATTAGTGATAATATTCGACGATGTACGGACGGAAGAGATGATGTAGTTTTGCTTATAATTGAATGCATGCTAATTTGAATACTACTTTATTTTACGATTTGGTTTTGTTTATTGAATGCTGAAATTGGAAAACTACTCCTACTTTGAATGCTAAAATTGGAGAGCACTATGCAAGGCGTATGCATATGATTAGTTGATAGCTTATAGGGTTTTTGTTGTCGCAGAAATCTAGGAGCCCCCCTCCATCATCCCCGCCGTCGTCCCCGTCACCGACCCCCTCCGACCTCAAGGTGAGACCAGCCAAATCCTTTTTTAGAAAGATAATTAAACGATATTTAGGGTTGACTTTAAGTCTGTCGAGTCTCCACCATATATGAGAGGACGAAGAATCCCGACTGTTGTCGTGGGGTAGCTTCTCCTTCGTTCCCGTGTGCTAGACAATTTGGTGTAATGCACTCGGGAACGAAAGGTGGAGCTACCATCACCGACGGTCACAAATGTCAGAGAGGAATCAGTGAGGGAGAGTTCCACCATATATATATGAGAGGACGAAGAATCCCGACTGTTGTCGTGGGGGTCGCTTCTCCTTCGTTCCCGTGTGCTAGACATTTTGGTGTAATGCACTCGGGGACGAATGGAGGAGCGACCATCACCAACGGTCGAATGTATACACCACGTGAGCTGAGAGTTTTCAAGAAAAGACTCGACAGACCGATAGTCAACCCGTGATGAATAATAATGATCTAATTTAGTTTTTATAGTACATATATTTAATTATACAAGTTTAATCTTTGAATTATGAACGTAGGAAATGTCGTCATCGGACGACGAAAGTCTCCCGGGGGAGTGTGGCTGGTGCCACGACGATTGAGGTTTGTGCGACAGGCCTCACCTGGACGATGATCGGCGCTTCAGCATTAAGCTCGAGGAGACCTTCGATGTTGAAATGGTACGCAACGTCGACAAGTGTTTTTTTTCATAATTAAGCATGACTTCAACTATTTCAACGTGTAATTTTCATCGTTTACAATTCGAGTATAGCTTATCCCATGCCATGCAAGACGCTATGTCTTGGAGGGGATGGATTTTGAAGACCATGAAAAATTTGAAACAAAGAAAATTCACCTAAGGACTCATCATGATGTGGATTTTGAAGTAAATCTGTATAATGCTGAGAGCGTAACCCATTTTGGTTGCAAAAATTGGGAAGCGTTTTGCAAGATGTGTGGTTTTGATGAGGGTATGCTTGTCACCATGGATCTTGGTGATCCTGACATCGACCAAGACAATATGGACATTTGGGTCCTTGTTGATACGCCTCCAGTTCTATCGCTACGTGAGTTTCTCAAACATAGTTAATTATTAACTAATTTATATTGTTTATTTCAAAATAGTTGACAGCTTATTTTGATTGTTCAAACAATGTGCGGAACATGGTAGACAAAACCCACTACACCGATGGCTCCGAGTTAACTTATCAGGAGAAAAATCATCTGGTCGGATTTTGTACTGATCTTGAGAATTACAATATCTACAATCAAACTCCTCAACATTATGGTCAATACGTGCCACTAGTGCACGTGTTAAACTACGGTAACTACCATGGAGATACCCTGGTAAGATTTTTTACTATTACGACATCCGTGCATCTTTTGCATACTTCTAAAAGTAGTACATCATTGCTAACTATGAAGTTATTACTATGTTTTTCAACAGAGAATCCCAGAGGATTGTGTGCCTCATTTGATGTATCAGAATGGCAGCCTTCGTGTTGAACATATATCCAGGTCATCCTACGAATCTCAACTGTCCATACCGGATTTCTAAAAGAAGTGGAGACATGCTAATCAGAGAATGGAAAAAATGTATGGACAGTCGTAAGGAGGTTCTTGGAAGCAAAAGGAAGCGCCGCGCAAGAATTGAAGACAGGATGATCTCCATTCTCCATAATGGAGAGTCAGGGTCTATATTGTTTTATGCTATTTTACCTTAAATAGGGTATTTAGGTCCTGCCTAATACTGATGATCATGTGCTAAGAACAATTAAGTAGGGTTGGTTCGATGACTATGAGGATGATGATCGTATGACTTGTTATTAATAACGAGTAGAAGTTGTATGAAGATGATTAGTAGGACTTGTTATTATGATGATGCATGATGCGAGCATGAAGAGTTATTATATATCTGTGAGTGAAATGAACATGGATTGGATTGAAGTGAAGGCAACATGCATGTGGTGCATGTCGAAAGTAGTACAATCCAAACTTGATCAAGTTAGGATTAGTATTACTTTCGACATGCACCACATGTTGCCTCACTTCAATCTAAGTCATGTTTAGGCATAGCAGTAGCAGTAGCACGGAGATAAGAGAGGACACATCTCTCTATTAGCTACCTATAACAACCTAAATTAACCCCCAAAATCCCTAAACCACCTCCTTTAAAAAAACAGTCCCTGAAATGCTGACGCGTGGAAGCTTATTGGTCCCGGTTGGTGCTACCAACCGGGACCAAAGGCCCTCCTGCCTGGGCTCGCCGGAACGGCCACGTGAAGGTCCATTTGTCCCGGTTGGTATAAGAACCGGGACTAAAGGCCTAGGGCATTAATAACGACCCTTTAGTTCCGGTTCCCCAACCGGGACAGATGGACCTTATGAATCGGGACAAATGGTCCTTTTTCTACTAGTGCTATGAACCAAATTTAAATTGGAAGTGCACTGCAGAATGCTCCACTGAAACTTACGTAGAGAACAATGCAAGAAAAAATGGTCAACGGTTTCGTTAGCACCACATAATACACATTCTGTACCCGAGTCCACCCCCTTTTTGTCAAGTTATCTTTTGTGAGGTACACTGTTGCACACAGCCAACCACAAAAAACCTTGATCTAAACTATTACGATCAATTGGTTATAAAGGACTTTTTTTTAACACAGTACAGACGCAAGTGCTCATATACACGCGTATACACTCACCCCTATGAACACACACGCACACCCTACCCTTATGAGCACCTCCGAAAGACTGAGCCGGCTTATCACTTGAACCCTGATGGGCTGGGGATACCACAGTCCCTCTAACCATCCAACCATAGGTTGGTTCACAATTGGTTATAAAGGACTGGCGGTGTATTTCCCATCAAGAGCAAGAGACTAGACAAAAGTGTCTTTCTCTTCTTTCAATTCCATTTGAGAGAAAATCTCTTTGATTTCATTCCATTGTGTAAGAGCGTGCCCTCCACAAATTTCTCCTAAATCTAAAATGGTCCCGGCCTTTATCAAACACATCAGCTAGCTTAATATTTTTGGTAAAACAAATATCATACAACCTGGGATATAATTGATTGAATGGTTTACTATGCAGCCACGAATCTTCCGAAAATCTGATGTTTTTGCCATTACCAACATTTTCTTAATATATTGACAGCCACCCCAAACATTTTTCTTGATCTCACTTTTTAAGAAGTTGATTTCCAGCCCATAAATTTGTTCAAATTTTGATCACTAGAAATATCATTATAGGTGGCAAGAATATTATGTCATCTGCATACTGCAATATATTAATCACTTCCTTCCCTTGTTTCCTTTAGCACCCCTTTCACAAAACCATGCTACCTTGCATTATCCATGACAACAGAATCAAATAGAAGTGAGGGACAATGAAACACCATGTCTCAGACCTTTAAAGTAGGAAAGAAAGGACCAATATAATCATTGACTTTAATTCCCACACATCCACCATTCATTGTCTCCGTAATCCAATCTTCTATTTATCAGGAAATCCTTTTAAAGTTAATGTTTCATGGACAAATGGTCGTTGATTTTATCATATGCCTTCTCAAAATCAACTTAGAAAAACATGACACTTTGCTTTTTTAGCATGTATTGAATTCAAAGCCTTGTGCAAAATTAGCACCCCTTCCATAATGTATCTACCATTAACAGAGGCAGTTTGAACCGGAGAAATTAAGGACCCAACCACCTCACTCAATCTGTGCGTAGTTGCTAGATGCTTAAAATGTTGGCCCCACAATGCGTGTGCCACTGCATTCTTGCTATTACCAAATGACATGTACCAAAGAAGTGACTTTCCAAAAATATACAAGGTAAAAAGAAGAAACTACACTGCCTAAATGTAACAGATGTGTACTAGTATTATCACTTTGGCGAAATATCTTGTCAAAGAATCACATAGGCAAAAGCTTCAAATTACCCGTATAAATCGGAAGGTTGTATTTGGTTGGTACTTTATCTTCTTGGAGTACTAGGGTATTTTAATTTTGTTAATGAAAGGGGATCAATGCTCAATAGCCAATGCCAACTTCCTGTAAAGCAAGTTGAATACCCTAGTCCCACATGAGCCGAGGACGAAACTTCCTCTTAGATAGAGGGTGAAATCGTGTTGGTGTCTTGGTGAACTATTGGTTGTTTCAGAATCACATTAAACATTGAACCTTAAGTTGGACCATACCGTGAACGGACATTGTATCTTGGTGACTTGTAGAAGGCTACTTCTTGTCTGAGCCCAGGCTCATCTGCACCCGGTCAGAAAAAAAAATCAAAACAAATACTTAAAAAAATTCAAAAAAATCCATTTTTTGTGTGATAGATAATTTTATGCGTGAGGTGCGCTTCAAATTTCAACTTATTTGGACGTCTGAGCAGCTCTCAGCAAAAAACAAAATCGGGTCAGAACAAAATGAGTTGAAACTTGGAGCGCACCTCACGCATAAACTTGTCTACCACACAAAAAAATTAGAATTTTTTGATTTTTTTAGTATTTGTTTTGATTTTTTTCGTCAAGGCGGGTGCAGATGAGTTCGGGAGCAGAAACGCCGCACTTGTAGAGTTTTTTCCTTCAAACCATGCAGGAAGACTGCACGTGAATATATAGATAAGAAACAAAGGTTTCAAACGACAATTACAGCAGTTGTTAAGCGTGAGAAAGATCAGAGAAGAGAAAGAGAGCAGAAACTGGTCCAAAGCAGAACAAACACGCAAGAAAAACGACCGCAGGGACAGTAAATCCTACGTGTACAGCGCGAGAGTGCGCCACAGTCCACCGCTATCACTTGTATAAATGGCAGTGATATGATAATACTATGAAATGCAAAATCCACTTACAAACTTTACAACCGGTTCAATCAAAGCCATAATAATTAACATAACAGTGTCCACATCACACATCAAACTTAAGCTCCACAGATACAGATAGCAGCAGCAGCACCACCACCACCACCAGTGATCAGGTGATCAATGATCATGCACTCAGGCGGAGGAGCCCTTGAGCTTCTTGGCGATGCCGGCGAAGTACTTTCCCTGGTGGAAGGCATGCTCGAGCTCCATCTCCGACGGCCACCGCGACCCATCGCCCGCGAACGTGCCGGCGCCGTACGGGCTGCCGCCCTGCACCTTGTCCATGTCGAACATCTTGGCGCCGAACGTGTACCCCACCGGCACGAATACCATGCCGTGGTGGGTCAGCTGGGTCACCGCCGTCAGCGGCGTCGTCTCCTGCCCGCCGCCCTGCGTGCCTGTGCTGAAGAATACGCCCGCCGGCTTCCCCGCCAGGCTCTGCTCCCTCCACAGCCCGCCCGTTGCGTCGAAGAACGCCTTCATCTGCGCCGCCATCATGCCGAACCTCGTCGGGAACCCGAACAGGACGCCGTCCGCCTCCGCCAGCTCCTGCGGGGAGATCACCGGCACGTCGGTCTTGGGTGGGGCGCCCATCTTGCCAAGGACTTCCTCGTTCAGGATCTCAGGGACCTTTAATAAGATGGTGAGCAAAGATGCATGTGTGAATTCATTTTTCATGAAATCTCTGTATAACACTAGATAGTTCTTGAGCCTGACGAGCAGAGCATCACAGTGGGAGCTTACACACTGTTGTCAACTGATAAACAGGGTTGCTGAGACTGACCTGCCACACTTTAACCTCCACGCCTTCCACAGAGGAAGCACCTTTCTTGATCTCATCAGCTAGCTTAGCAACATGACCATACATGGAGTAGTACCTGTCAAAAATTGGTGATGATTTTACATCTTACTTTTTATTGACGTTCAAGAAGCAAGACACAATGATATATCTTGTCCCATATATATCAACCACTACTACTTTTTGTTTACGCGTGTTTCACATAACTTTAGGAAACACGCTAGGCTAACAAAAGGAATAAAGGACATCATGAACCAACTAGTGTGTTACACACGGCACAAATGTTCATCAATTAAAGAACTGTGTAAGACACCTGTGCCGAGAACTTCGCACCAGTATATTATATAACTACTTCAGTAAACTTATGGCTCTAAGTTCTATATCTGGTGATTGGTGAAAAGAGTTTGCCCCCACAGCCACTAAGAAAACAGAGTAATCATGTACAGACAAAACAATAAGTTTGATAATGATGTCAAAATGTCCTGAATGGTTTGGGGCAAACCGTCAATCAAAGGTCTAATTTGAATAACCCAGGTGTTTCCCATCTTTTATCTAAAGGCTTCTAGAGGCCTACTTTTTGGTAGTTGGGCAATCCCATTCAGCAGGCAAAATTTTAAAACATGGTCCAATTATAGCTTATGTTAGACAGTGATAGGGTGATACAGGTTAGTTATGTGCTTATGGTTTCTGATAGATGTGACTTGAAAGAAAGACGAGTGATGCGAATTGATAGGGAAATGCTGCTTGCCAATAGCAGGATGCATCCATTGCACCGAGTACTGAACACTCAAAGATGCTTGAAGACACTACTAGTTTGATTCTGACCAGGAGTGACATTCTTCAAATGCTGATGTGAGTTGTCACACTTTACGGATTAATTGTATTGCATTCCAATATTCAGAAGGCCAGTGGACTTGCTCATACTTTTTCGATAATAATTACGCACTGGTTACTTTTGTGCTTCAAATAAGCTTTTATTGAGACAGGCATAATTGTGGAAAAGCTAAAAGTCCATGTTGGTGGAGTTGACACTAGGAAGCAATAAGATTGAACCCTACTACAAGCAAAGATCCATCACAGGAGACAGTGGGGCTGTAGTGGAAAATCCACATCAAAAGAAAATGGCCTTTTAATCGCTGTGCTGCAACTGACAAATTTGCATATGTAAGCTGAAAGAAGGCCATCAAAAATTTAATCAACATACTATTTTTTTAATAAAAAAACATACGTATCATTTTAAAAAAGAAGGAAGAAACTCAGAGATTTATTTAAAATGAGAGAAGGGGTAAACTACAATTTGATTAAACATCTATTCCAGTTCTCGCCTAATACACAAGTTCCACATAGTACAAAACAAATTAGATTTGCATCACACTGATGTATATATGATTTCCATCCTATTTAAAGCACAAAAGATTCCATTCCATCTTTTTTTAAAGGAGCTGTGGTGTATCATATAATATGATATACATCGCACTAGAAGCCTGAGCATCATATGCAGCCATGACCCATGAGTAGCTATCCCTATTAGTTGGTGGGAACAGGGTAAATGGTAAAGATATACTCAGATAAAATTCATATAGGAAACGTAGCCCAGAGCAACAAACTAGGGACAGTCAACAACCAAGGTGATGTTCTTCAGAAAGATGGTAATCAAGGTGTTGTTGACTGCATCCACTGCCACTGGTAACGGAAATTGCTTCGAGAAGTCGCCGATGTCTGCCGGGGCGGCGGATACTTCAGAGGTGCGCGTTTCACACGGCAGGGAGGAAAATATCCAGATAAAGGGGACAGCGCAGGATTACTAGTGCAGGATCAGGTCCCCGTCCATATCCGGCATCGATCCCATCATGGACCACCAGACCCACCACGGATTAAATCCATGATTGGTGATACCCCATATACAGCTAATAATCGAGCAGAGGTTATCCGCGACTCTGAAGTCTGAACCCTCACCCCACCACTCGTTTCAGTTCACTGAACCTGGACTGAACTCTGACGCGAATGATCAAAACTACTAGGGCCACTCTAGACGGAGGCGTCGACGGGCGGAGGGCCTCCCGATGAACAATTGTGCACTAATGGTGTGTGATTGCTGCCGGGACATGCGTTTCAATCCGAATTTAGAAAAATCTAGGCAGAATCATCAACTATCTGAATTAACAACGTCTAGAAATTCAGTTTCATAGTACGCACGAGTGTGAATGAATTGTAATGGGGGCGGCAGCGAAACAGATGGTACTACATAGCAGTGAGGGAGCGGGTGCTTACACGACGTAGACCTTGACCGCCATGGGAGGCGCGCCGGAGCTCCGCGGATCTGAGATCTGGTGGGAGGAGGAGGAGGACGGCTCCGGTTGTTTAATGGGTTCGAGATGGAATGGAGGGGAGGCAGTGGGCAGTGGGAGAGGGGAAGGAAGGCCGGGGGCATTTATAGGCCGGCGGGGACGGGGTTGCCGTGCCGGTTGACATCCGAGGTGAGGTCCCAACCAACTACAGCTCCTGCCAAGCGGATCCGGGCACTGCCACTTGTGCGTGTGAGTGACCGCTGCTGTGTCACGTGCTGCCCGTCCCTGGCCTCTCAATTGTTTTTCTTTTTTATTTTGGACAGCAGGCCTCAAACTCTTTTTTTCTTATTGTTTTTCGGGGAAACCTTTATCGTATTTGCAACAGGTAAAAATATTTCTAGTACTCTCTTCACCATCATATTGTGATTGTCTTTTTTAATTTGGACCGTTTCTGGGTATTTTGCCACTTGTGCTCCTCATCAGTGTGCGTGTTCGACAGGTCCATCCGTGGTCCTAAACTATTCATTTTTGGCTGGCCGGACGCAAATGTTATTTCTATTCTCTATTCATTCAGCGTATGATGAATTAATGATTGTAGAGTTGGTATTTTTGAAAAAAAAAATGTAGAGTTGGTAAAGGTTCTTGAGTCTAGTCAAATGTCAAATGCTCTTCCCCTGAAGAAACTTTTTCCCCGTCAAAACCTCATATCCAATCCAGCATACAAGGTATCTTTGGCGGGTGTGCATCCATGGCTAAGATATCATAATTTGTTCGTTTTGCTTGTTCGTTTGTGGTAGAAGATAGGATATACATGTAAGCATTCTTATTAAGTAAGAGAAACCATGGACTGATTGTTTTGTCTTTTAGTTTGTACTAAAAGATAAAGATAGGATGTGCATGTAAGAATCCATAGTTACACCCCCAAAAAAAAAAGCATCCATAGTTACGATATCATGTAACTATGGCGGCCCTAGAAAATAATCCAATCTGACATATAAGGTATCACTACTAGGAAAATACTTATATGTAGAAGTTTACCAGTAGCGCCTGTTTTTGACCCCATGCTACTGGTATTTACCAGTAGCGCTGGGTAGAAAACACGCTACTACTACTAAATAACAGCAGCGTTTGTTAGCTTGGGCCGTGCTGCTGTTACATGGGCCGCAGGGCAAAAACGGTAGCCCACTTATGTAGCGTTTGTTTCGAACGGGCGCTACAGCTGGTGGGCTTAGCAGTAGCGCCGGCCTCTATCCAGCGCTACTACTAGGGGAAAAGAAAACATGCCCGAGCGCCCCCCCGCACCCCCTCACTCTCACAATCGATCCCCTC
Organism: Aegilops tauschii subsp. strangulata; assembly: GCF_002575655.3. Taxonomy (NCBI): domain Eukaryota; kingdom Viridiplantae; phylum Streptophyta; class Magnoliopsida; order Poales; family Poaceae; genus Aegilops; species Aegilops tauschii. The sequence continues at coordinate 427,211,642 of NC_053035.3, forward strand.
CGCCCGAAGACGCCGCCGCGGTTAGGGTTCCTCCCCGGCCGCCTCACCCCCGTCGATGGCGCCGTGCGCCGCCACCACGCGCGGTCGCCTCTCGCCTCCTCCGACGCTCCAGCCCCGTAAGTCCCCCTCGATCTCCTCCTCACTGCGCGCGCCACCACTACCTAGGCTCCAATCGATTCGCCGCGGCGGCTCGCCATGTTTTGGGATTTCACGTGGGGGAAAGGGATTTAGGGATTGCACGGTGACTCCACGCTTCGATGCGACGTGTTCCAGGCTTGTTTCCTCGCGTGATTGGGGAGAGAGTAGAGAGAGGGGTTAGGTGAGAGAAGTAGAGGCTTTTTGTTGCTCACCGAAACTTGGGTTTCAATTCTTGATCAGCAGTTTAGCACATATAATTGAAACTTGGGTTTCAATTCTTGGCTGCTGTCCCTGGAGCAGTGGCGGCGGCGGCGGTGCCTAGTGTTCTAGGGTTTAGAGAGGGGTTCTTTCCTGACACTAGGGTTATGTCTTGAATGCTCCTCCTTTCATCTGAATGATGTTGATTGTGCCAGTTCTTCTTAAAGGTCTAAATGTTTGTATCCTCGTGATGAGCTACCCTATGTGTGAATTTGATCCACTAGCTTCTTTGTTGATGCATATAAAGATATGACCACGAAGCCCTCACTGTTATGTGGTTTCATGGAAAAATCAATGCTTGATTCGATACTCTTTCAGGTTGAAGAGAGTGTCTGTATGTGGTGATGCTCAAATTGCCAAGTTGTTATGGTGCGCATTTGAATATATGCTAACACCCGTTTCGAAAAAAAATGCTAACTGATCTGTCTCATGTCTCTGTTTTATTGAATGAGAAAACTGACTTTGCTGTGTTAATTAGGACACTAGTAGAAAACAGGGCTTTCGTTCGGGCCTAGCTAGGCCATTAGTCCCGGTTCGGCCACGAATCAAGACCCATGGGGGAATTCAACCCGGTTCGTGAGCCCAGGGGGCCCGGCCGGGGCCTCGTGGGCATTAGTCCCGGTTCGTATGGACCCATTTGTCCCGGTTCTAGGCACGAACCGGGACCAATGGGCCTCGCTCCTGGCCCACATACATTGGTCCCGGTTCGTGGCTAGAACCGGAACAGAAGGTGGAGCTTTAGTCCCGGTTTCAGCCACGAACCGGGACACATGAGCTGCCTATATATACCCCATCGCCACAGCAGAGCACTCCACAGTGCTCTGTTTTTCTGGCCGGTGAGGGGAGGGCATTTGGGTGCTTTAGCTCACCTCCTATGCACATGAGGTGTTCGATGAAATGTCTGAGCCACACTAGTTAATCTTTCTCCTCTCGAAACTCGACCTCCGAGCTCCATTTTCCCCGAGATTTGTCCAGGTTTAGCGGTCCGTCACGTCACGTCCCCGTCTTCACCGCCGTCGATCGCCCGCGCCGATCTCGTCGCCGGCACCACCGTGGTGAGCCTCTTGTTCTTATCTTCTTTCTAAAAGAAAAAAAATTCTTACTTCAGATAGATACTTGTCTAATTTTCTTACTTTTATTAGTCCTTGTTATTATATAGTGCGATGGTTTTTGTATCCGCCCCCATCGGCCCTCGTCCTGTCTATGATTCGGCTGTGGTATATATTATCTTTTTATAACTATTTGGTTCATTTATTGTTTATGACTATTATGCCGACCAACGTGACATATATTTTATTTATCTAGGAGGTGGTTGCTACCTCTTGAGCACTGCATTGGTTTTCCCTTGAAGAGGAAAGGGTGATGCAGCAAAGTAGCGTAAGTATTTCCCTCAGTTTTTGAGAACCAAGGTATCAATCCAGTAGGAGGCTACGCGCGAGTCCCTCGTACCTACACAAAACAAATAAATCCTCGCAACCAACGCGATAAGGGGTTGTCAATCCCTTCACGGTCACTTACGAGAGTGAGATCTGATAGATATGATAGGGCAATATTTTTGGTATTTTTATGATAAGATGCAAAGTAAAATAAAAGCAAAGTAAAAGCAAAGCAAATAACTAAGTGTTGGAAGATTAATATGATGAAGATAGACCCGGGGGCCATAGGTTTCACTAGTGGCTTCTCTCGAGAGCATAAGTATTTTACGGTGGGTGAACGAATTACTGTTGAGCAATTGACAGAATTGAGCATAGTTATGAGAATATCTAGGTATGATCATGTATATAGGCATCACGTCCGAGACAAGTAGACCGACTCCTGCCTGCATCTACTACTATTACTCCACTCATCGACCGCTATCCAGCATGCATCTAGAGTATTAAGTTCATGAAAACAGAGTAACGCCTTAAGCAAGATGATATGATGTAGAGGGATAAATTCATGCAATATGATAAAAAACCCCATCTTGTTATCCTCGATGGCAACAATACAATACGTGGCTTGCTGCCCCTACTGTCACTGGGAAAGGACACCGCAAGATTGAACCCAAAGCTAAGCACTTCTCCCATTGCAAGAAAGATCAATCTAGTAGGCCAAACCAAACTGATAATTCGAAGAGACTTGCAAAGATAACCAATCATACATAAAAGAATTCAGAGAAGATTCAAATATTGTTCATAGATAAACTTGATCATAAACCCACAATTCCTCGGTCTCAACAAACACACCGCAAAATAAGATTACATCGAATAGATCTCCATGAGAGAGGGGGAGAACATTGTATTGAGATCCAAAAAGAGAGAAGAAGCCATCTAGCCACTAACTATGGACCCGAAGGTCTGAGGTAAACTACTCACACTTCATCAGAGAGGCTATGGTGTTGATGTAGAAGCCCTCCGTCATGGATGCCCCCTCCGGCGGAGCTCCGAAACAGGCCCCAAGATGGGATCTCATGGGTACAGAAGGTTGCAGCGGTGGAATTAGGTTTTTGGCTCCTGTTCTGATCGTTTGGGGCTACATAGGTATATATATAGGAGGAAGGAGTACGTTGGTGGAGCAACAGGGGGCCCACGAGGGTGGAGGGCGCGCACTGGGGGGTAGGCGCGCCCCCCTACCTCGTGGCCTCCTGGAAGCTTCTCTTACGTAGGGTCCAAGTCTCCTGGATCTTGTTCGTTCCAAAAATCACGCTCCCGAAGGTTTCATTCCGTTTGGACTCCGTTTGATATTCTTTTTCTGCGAAACTCTGAAATAGGCAAAAAACAGCAATTCTGGGCTGGGCCTCCGGTTAATAGGTTAGTCCCAAAAATAATATAAAAGTGAATAATAAAGCCCAATAATGTCCAAAACAGAAGATAATATAGCATGGAGCAATCAAAAATTATAGATACGTTGGAGACGTATCAAGCATCCCCAAGCTTAATTCCTGCTCGTCCTCGAGTAGGTAAATGATAAAAACAGAATTTTTGATGCGGAGTGCTACTAGGCATAATTTTATGTAATTCTTCTTAATTGTGGTATGAATATTCAGATCCGAACGATTCAAGATAAAAGTTCATATTGACATAAAAATAATAATAATTTAAGCATACTAACTAAGCAATTATGTCTTCTCAAAATAACATGGCCAAAGAAAGTTCATCCCTACAAAATCATATAGTTTAGTCATGCTCCATTTTCGTCACACAAGAATGCTCTCATCATGCACAACCCCGATGACAAGCCAAGCAATTGTTTCATACTTTAGTAATCTCAAACTTATAAACCTTCACGCAATATATGAGCGCGAGCCATGGACATAGCACTATGGGTGGAATAGAATATGATGATGGGGGTTATGTGGAGAAGACAAAAAAAGGAGAAAGTCTCACATCAACGAGGCTAATCAATGAGCTATGGAGATGCCCATCGATTGATGTTAATGCAAGGAGTAGGGATTGGCATGCAACTGATGCACTAGAGCTATAAATGTATGAAAGCTCAACAAAATAAACTAAGTGGGTGTGCATCCAACTTGCTTGCTCACGAAGACCTAGGGCACTTGAGGAGGCCCATTGTTGGTGTTGGGGATCGTAGCAGAATTTTAAAATTTCCTACGCATCACCAAGATCCATCTATGGAGTATACTAGCAACGAGGGGAAAGGAGTGCATCTACATACCCTTGTAGATCGCGAGCGGAAGCGTTCTAATGAACGGGGTTGATGGAGTCGTACTCGCCGTGATCCAAATCACCGATGACCGACTGCCGAACGGACGGCACCTCCGCGTTCAACACACGTACGGAGCAGCGACGTCTCCTCCTTCTTGATCCAGCAAGGGGGAAGGAGAGGTTGATGGAGATCCAGCAGCACGACGACGTGGTGGTGGAAGTAGCGGGGATCTCGGCAGGGCTTCGCCAAGTTTCTGCGAGAGGGAGAGGTGTTGCAGGGGGAGAGGGAGGCGCCAGGGGCTGTGGTGTTGCTGCCCTCCCTCCCCCCCACTATTTATAGGGGTCCTAGGGCGGCGCCGGCCACCCTGGAGATCCCATCTGAGGGGGGCGGCAGCCAAGGGGGTGGCTTGCCCCCCAAGGCAAGTGGGGCGCCCCCCACCCCTAGGGTTTCCAACCCTAGGCGCAGGGGAAGGCCCAAGGGGGGCGCCCCAGCCCACTAAGGGCTGGTTCCCTTCCCACTTCAGCCCATGGGGCCCTCCGGGATAGGTGGCCCCACCCGGTGGACCCCCGGGACCCTTCCGGTGGTCCCGGTACAATACCGATAACCCCCGAAACTTTCCCGGTGGCCGAAACTGGACTTCCTATATATAATTCTTCACCTCCGGACCATTACGGAACTCCTCGTGACGTCCGGGATCTCATCCGGGACTCCGAACAACTTTCGGATTTCCGCATACTAATATCTCTACAACCCTAGCGTCACCGAACCTTAAGTGTGTAGACCCTACGGGTTCGGGAGACATGCAGACATGACCGAGATGCCTCTCCGGTCAATAACCAACAGCGGGATCTGGATACCCATGTTGGCTCCCACATGTTCCACGATGATCTCATCGGATGAACCATGATGTCGAGGATTCAATCAATCCCGTATACAATTCCCTTTGTCAATCGGTATGTTACTTGCCCGAGATTCGATTGTCGGTATCCCAATACCTTGTTCAATCTCGTTACCGGCAAGTCTCTTTACTCGTACCGTAATGCATGATCCCGTGGCTAACTCCTTAGTCACATTGAGCTCATTATGATGATGCATTACCGAGTGGGCCCAGAGATACCTCTCCGTCATACGGAGTGACAAATCCCAGTCTCGATCCGTGCCAACCCAACAGATACTTTCAGAGATACCCGTAGTGCACCTTTATAGTCACCCAGTTACGTTGTGACGTTTGGCACACCCAAAGCACTCCTACGGCATCCGGGGGTTGCACGATCTCATGGTCTAAGGAAATGATACTTGACATTGGAAAAGCTCTAGCAAACGAACTACACGATCTTTTGTGCTATGCTTAGGTTTGGGTCTTGTCCATCACATCATTCTCCTAATGATGTGATCCCGTTATCAATGACATCCAATGTCCATAGTCAGGAAACCATGACTATCTGTTGATCAACGAGCTAGTCAACTAGAGGCTTACTAGGGACACGTTGTGGTCTATGTATTCACACATGTATTACGATTTCCGTATAACACAATTATAGCATGAACAATAGACAATTATCATGAACAAAGAAATATAATAATAACCATTTATTATTGCCTCTAGGGCATATTTCCAACAGTCTCCCACTTGCACTAGAGTCAATAATCTAGTTACATTGTGATGAATCGAACACCCATAGCGTTCTGGTGTTGATCATGTTTTGCTCTAGGGAGAGGTTTAGTCAACGGATCTGCTACATTCAGGTCCGTATGTATTTTACAAATATCTATGTCACCATTCTGAACACTTTCACGAATGGAGTTGAAGCGATGCTTGATATGCCTGGTCTTCCTGTGAAACCTGGGCTCCTTGGCAAGGGCAATAGCTCCAGTGTTGTCACAGAAGAGAGTCATCGGACCCGACGCATTGGGAATCACCCCTAGGTCGGTAATGAACTCCTTTATCCAGACTGCTTCCTGTGCTGCCTCTGAGGCCGCCATGTACTCCGCTTCACATGTAGATCCCGCCACGACGCTTTGCTTGCAACTGCACCAGCTTACTGCCCCTCCATTCAAAATATACACGTATCCGGTTTGTGACTTCGAGTCATCCAGATCTGTGTCGAAGCTAGCATCGACGTAACCCTTTACGACGAGCTCTTCGTCACCTCCATAAACGAGAAATATATCCTTAGTCCTTTTCAGGTACTTCAGGATATTCTTGACCGCTGTCCAGTGTTCCATGCCGGGATTACTTTGGTACCTTCCTACCAAACTTACGGCAAGGTTTACATCAGGTCTGGTATACAGCATGGCATACATAATAGACCCTATGGCCGAGGCATAGGGGATGACACTCATCTTTTCTCTATCTTCTGCCGTGGTCGGGCATTGAGCCGTGCTCAATTGCACACCTTGCAATACAGGCAAGAACCCCTTCTTGGACTGATCCATATTGAACTTCTTCAATATCTTGTCAAGGTACGTACTCTGTGAAAGACCAATGAGGCGTCTTGATCTATCTCTATAGATCTTGATGCCTAATATATAAGCAGCTTCTCCAAGGTCCTTCATTGAAAAACACTTATTCAAATAGGCCTTTATACTTTCCAAGAATTCTATATCATTTCCCATCAATAGTATGTCATCCACATATAATATGAGAAATGCTACAGAGCTCCCACTCACTTTCTTGTAAACACAGGCTTCTCCATAAGTCTGTGTAAACCCAAACGCTTTGATCATCTCATCAAAGCGAATGTTCCAACTCCGAGATGCTTGCACACTTTGTTAGCATTCTTAGGATCGACAAAACCTTCCGGCTGCATCATATACAATTCTTCCTTAAGGAAGCCGTTAAGGAATGCCGTTTTGACGTCCATTTGCCATATCTCATAATCATAGAATGCGGCAATTGCTAACATGATTCGGACGGACTTCAGCTTCGCTACGGGTGAGAAAGTCTCATCGTAGTCAACCCCTTGAACTTGTCGATAACCCTTAGCGACAAGTCGAGCCTTATAGATGGTCACATTACCATCCGCGTCTGTCTTCTTCTTAAAGATCCATTTATTTTCTATGGCTCGCCGATCATCGGGCAAGTCAGTCAAAGTCCATACTTCGTTTTCATACATGGATCCTATCTCGGATTTCATCGCTTCTAGCCATTTGTTGGAATCCGGGCCCGCCATCGCTTCTTCATAGTTCGAAGGTTCACCGTTGTCTAACAACATGATTTCCAGGACAGGGTTGCCGTACCACTCTGGTGCGGAACGTGTCCTTGTGGACCTTCGAAGTTCAGCAGTAACTTGATCCGAAGCTTCATGATCATCATCATTAACTTCCTCCCCAGTCGGTGTAGGCACCACAGGAATATCTTCCCGCGCTGCGCTACTTTCCGGTTGGGAAGGGGTGACTATCACCTCATCAAGTTCCACTTTCCTCCCACTTACTTCCTTCGAGAGAAACTCTTTCTCCAGAAAGGACCCGTTCTTGGCAACGAAGATCTTGCCTTCGGATCTGAGGTAGAAGGTATACTCAATAGTTTCCTTAGGGTATCCTATGAAGACGCATTTCTCCGACTTGGGTTCGAGCTTTTCAGGTTGAAGTTTCTTGACATAAGCATCGCATCCCCAAACTTTTAGAAACGACAGCTTAGGTTTCTTCCCAAACCATAATTCATACGGTGTCGTCTCAACAGATTTCGTCAGAGCCCTATTTAAAGTGAATGCGGCAGTCTCTAAAGCATAGCCCCAAAATGAGAGCGGTAGATCGGTAAGAGACATCATAGATCGCACCATATCCAATAGAGTGCGATTACGACGTTCGGACACACCATTTCGCTGAGGTGTTCCAGGCGGCGTGAGTTGTGAAACGATTCCACATTTCTTTAAGTGCGTACCAAATTCGTGACTTAAATATTCTCCACCACGATCTGATCGTAAGAACTTTATTTTCCTGTCACGTTGATTCTCAACCTCACTCTGAAATTCCTTGAACTTTTCAAAGGTTTCAGACTTGTGTTTCATTAGGTAGACATACCCATATCTACTGAAGTCATCAGTGAGAGTGAGAACATAACGATATCCTCCGCGAGCCTCAACACTCATTGGACCACACACATCGGTATGTATGATTTCCAATAAATTGGTTGCTCGCTCCATTGTTCCGGAGAACGGAGTCTTGGTCATCTTACCCATGAGGCATGGTTCGCACGTGTCAAATGATTCGTAATCAAGAGACTCCAAAAGTCCATCTGCATGGAGCTTCTTCATGCGCTTGACACCAATGTGACCAAGGCGGCAGTGCCACAAGTATGTGGGACTATCGTTATCAACTCTACATCTTTTGGTATTCACACTATGAATATGTGTAACATCACGTTCGAGATTCATCAAGAATAAACCATTGACCAGCGGGGCATGACCATAAAACATATCTCTCATATAAATAGAACAACCATTATTCTTGGATTTAAATGAGTAGCCATCTCGCATTAAACGAGATCCAGATACAATGTTCATGCTCAAAGCTGGCACTAAATAACAATTATTGAGGTTTAAAACTAATCCCGTAGGTAAATGTAGAGGTAGCGTGCCGACGGCGATCACATCGACCTTGGAACCATTCCCGACGCGCATCGTCACCTCGTCCTTCGCCAGTCTCCGTTTATTCCGCAGCTCCTGTTTTGAGTTACAAATATGAGCAACCGCACTGGTATCAAATACCCAGGAGCTACTACGAGTACTGGTAAGGTACACATCAATTACATGTATATCACATATACCTTTGGTGTTGCCGGCCTTCTTGTCCGCTAAATATTTGGGGCAGTTCCGCTTCCAGTGACCACTTCCCTTGCAATAAAAGCACTCAGTCTCAGGCTTGGGTCCATTCCTTGGCTTCTTCCCGGCAACTGGTTTACCGGGCGCGGCAACTCCCTTGCCGTCTTTCTTGAAGTTCTTCTTACCCTTGCCTTTCTTGAACTTAGTGGTTTTATTCACCATCAACACTTGATGTTCCTTTTTGATTTCCACCTTCGCTGATTTCAGCATTGAATATACCTCAGGAATGGTCTTTTCCATCCCCTGCATATTGAAGTTCATCACAAAGCTCTTGTAGCTTGGTGGAAGCGACTAAAGGATTCTGTCAATGACCGCGTCATCCGGGAGATTCACTCCCAGCTGAGACAAGCGGTTGTGTAACCCAGACATTCTGAGTATGTGCTCACTGACAGAACTATTTTCCTCCATTTTACAACTGAAGAACTTGTCGGAGACTTCATATCTCTCGACCCGGGCATGAGCTTGGAAAACCATTTTCAGCTCTTCGAACATCTCATATGCTCCATGTTTCTCAAAACGCTTTTGGCGCCCTGGTTCTAAGGTGTAAAGCATGCCACACTGAACGAGGGAGTAATCATCAGCACGTGATTGCCAAGCGTTCATAACGTCTTGGTTCTCTGGGATGGGTGCTTCACCTAGCGGTGCTTCTAGGACATAATATTTCTTGGCAGCTATGAGGATGATCCTCAGGTTCCGGACCCAGTCCGTATAGTTGCTGCCATCATCTTTCAGCTTGGTTTTCTCTAGGAACGCGTTGAAGTTGAGGACAACGTGGGCCATTTGATCTACAAGACATATTGTAAAGATTTTAGACTAAGTCATGATAATTAAGTTCATCTAATCAAATTATTCAATGAACTCCCACTCAGATAGACATCCCTCTAGTCATCTAAGTGAAACATGATCCGAGTTAACTAGGCCGTGTCCGATCATCACGTGAGAGGACTAGTCAAGATCGGTGAACATCTCCATGTTGATCGTATCTTCTATACGACTCATGCTCGACCTTTCGGTCTTCCGTGTTCCGAGGCCATGTCTGTACATGCTAGGCTCGTCAAGTCAACCTAAGTGTATTGCGTGTGTTCCGAGGCCATGTCTGTACATGCTAGGCTCGTCAACACCCGTTGTATGCGAACGTTAGAATCTATCACACCCGATCATCACGTGGTGCTTCGAAACAACGAACCTTCGCAACGGTGCACAGTTAGGGGGAACACTTTCTTGAAATTATTATAAGGGATCATCTTACTTACTACCGTCGTTCTAAGCAAATAAGATGCAAAACATGATAAACATCACATGCAATCAAATAGTGACATGATATGGCCAATATCATTTTGCTCCTTCGATCTCCATCTTCGGGGCGCCATGATCATCTTCGTCACCGGCATGACACCATGATCTCCATCATCATGATCTCCATCATCGTGTCTTCATGAAGTTGTCACGCCAACGATTACTTCTACTTCTATGGCTAACGCGTTTAGCAATAAAGTAAAGTAATTTACATGGCGTTATTCAATGACACGCAGGTCATACAAAATAATAAAGACAACTCCTATGGCTCCTGCCGGTTGTCATACTCATCGACATGCAAGTCATGATTCCTATTACAAGAATATGATCAATCTCATACATCACATATATCATTCATCACATCTTCTGGCCATATCACATCACAAGGCACATGCTGCAAAAACAAGTTAGACGTCCTCTAATTGTTGTTGCAAGTTTTTACGTGGCTTCTATAGGTTTCTAGCAAGAACGTTTCTTACCTACGTAAAACCACAACGTGATATGCCAATTTCTATTTACCCTTCATAAGGACCCTTTTCATCGAATCCGTTCCGACTAAAGTGGGAGAGACAGACACCCGCTAGCCACCTTATGCAACTAGTGCATGTCAGTCGGTGGAACCTGTCTCACGTAAGCGTACGTGTAAGGTTGGTCCGGGCCGCTTCATCCCACAATAACCGCCGAAACAAGATAAGACTAGTAGTGGCAAGAAAAATTGACAACATCTACGCCCACAACTGCTTTGTGTTCTACTCGTGCATAGTAACTACGCATAGGCCTGGCTCATGATGCCACTGTTGGGGATCGTAGCAGAATTTTAAAATTTCCTACGCATCACCAAGATCCATCTATGGAGTATACTAGCAACGAGGGGAAAGGAGTGCATCTACATACCCTTGTAGATCGCGAGCGGAAGCGTTCTAATCAACGGGGTTGATGGAGTCGTACTCGCCGTGATCCAAATCACCGATGACCGAGTGCCGAACGGACGGCACCTCCGCGTTCAACACACGTACGGAGCAGCGACGTCTCCTCCTTCTTGATCCAGCAAGGGGGAAGGAGAGGTTGATGGAGATCCAGCAGCACGACGGCGTGGTGGTGGAAGTAGCGGGGATCTCGGCAGGGCTTCGTCAAGCTTCTGCGAGAGGGAGAGGTGTTGCAGGGGGAGAGGGAGGCGCCAGGGGCTGTGGTGTTGCTGCCCTCCCTCCCCCCACTATTTATAGGGGTCCTGGGGGGGGCGCCGGCCACCCTGGAGATCCCATCTGAGGGGGGCGGCAGCCAAGGGGGTGGCTTGCCCCCCAAGGCAAGTGGGGCGCCCCCCACCCCTAGGGTTTCCAACCCTAGGCGCAGGGGAAGGCCCAAGGGGGGCGCCCCAGCCCACTAAGGGCTGGTTCCCTTCCCACTTCAGCCCATGGGGCCCTCTGAGATAGGTGGCCCCACCCGGTGGACCCCCGGGACCCTTCCGGTGGTCCCGGTACAATACCGATAACCCCCGAAACTTTCCCGGTGGCCGAAACTGGACTTCCTATATATAATTCTTCACCTCCGGACCATTACGGAACTCCTCGTGACGTCCGGGATCTCATCCGGGACTCCGAACAACTTTCGGATTTCCGCATACTAATATCTCTACAACCCTAGCGTCACCGAACCTTAAGTGTGTAGACCCTACGGGTTCGGGAGACATGCAGACATGACCGAGACGCCTCTCCGGTCAATAACCAACAGCGGGATCTGGATACCCATGTTGGCTCCCACATGTTCCACGATGATCTCATCGGATGAACCACGATGTCGAGGATTCAATCAATCCCGTATACAATTCCCTTTGTCAATCGGTATGTTACTTGCCCGAGATTCGATCGTCGGTATCCCAATACCTTGTTCAATCTCGTTACCGGCAAGTCTCTTTACTCGTACCGTAATGCATGATCCCGTGGCTAACTCCTTAGTCACATTGAGATCATTATGATGATGCATTACTGAGTGGGCCCAGAGATACCTCTCCGTTATACGGAGTGACAAATCCCAGTCTCAATCCGTGCCAACCCAACAGATACTTTCAGAGATACCCGTAGTGCACCTTTATAGTCACCCAGTTACGTTGTGACGTTTGGCACACCCAAAGCACTCCTACGGCATCCGGGAGTTGCACGATCTCATGGTCTAAGGAAATGATACTTGACATTGGAAAAGCTCTAGCAAACGAACTACACGACCTTTTGTGCTATGCTTAGGTCTGGGTCTGGTCCATCACATCATTCTCCTAATGATGTGATCCCGTTATCAATGACATCCAATGTCCATAGTCAGGAAACCATGACTATCTGTTGATCAACGAGCTAGTCAACTAGAGGCTTACTAGGGACACGTTGTGGTCTATGTATTCACACATGTATTACGATTTCCGTATAACACAATTATAGCATGAACAATAGACAATTATCATGAACAAAGAAATATAATAATAACCATTTATTATTGCCTCTAGGGCATATTTCCAACAGTTGGAATATACAAGCCAAGTTCTATAATGAAAAATTCCCACTAGTATATGAAAGTGATAAAACAAGAGACTCTCTATCATGAAGATTATGGTGCTACTTTGAAGCACAAGTGTGGCAAAGGATAGTAACATTGTCCCTTCTCTCTTTGTTTTTGGGCCTTCATTTTTATTATTATTCCTCACTTGGGACAATGCTCTAGAAAATGGTGATCATCACACTTCTATTTATTTACAATTCAATGATTACAACTCGATACTAGAACAAAGTATGACTCTATATGAATGCCTCCGGCGGTGTACCGGGATATGCAATGAACCAAGAGTGACATGTATGAAAGAATTATGAATGGTGGCTTTGCCACAAATACTACGTCAACTACGTGATCATGCTAAGCAATATGACAATGATGGATGTGTCATGATAAACGGAATGGTGGAAAGTTGCGTGGCAATATATCTCGGAATGGCTATGGAAATGCCATAATAGGTAGGTATGGCTGTTTTGAGGAAGATATAAGGAGGTTTATGTGTGAAAGAGCGTATCATATCACGGGGTTTGGATGCACCGGCAAAGTTTGCACCAACTCTCAATGTGAGAAAGGGCAATGCACGGTACCGAAGAGTTTAGCAATGATGGAAGGGTGAGAGTGCGTATAATCCATGGACTCAACATTAGTCATAAAGAACTCACATACTTATTGCAAAAATCTACAAGTTATCAAAAACCAAGCACTACGCGCATGCTCCTGGGGGGATAGATTGGTAGGAAAAGACCATCGCTCGTCCCCGACCGCCACTCATAAGGAGAACAATCAAAGAACACCTCATGTTTCAAATTTGTTACATAACGTTTACCATACGTGCATGCTACGGGACTTGCAAACTTCAACACAAGCATTTCTCAAATTCACAACTACTCAACTAGCACGAATTTGATATTATTACCTCCATATCTCAAAACAATCATCAAGCATCAAACCTCCCTTAGTATTCAAAACACTCATAAGAAAGTTTTTACTAAACTTGAATACCTAGCATATTAGGATTATTTAAGAAAATTACCATGCTATTTAAGACTCTCAAAATAATCTAAGTGAAGCATGAGAGATCAATAGTTTCTATAAAACAAATCCACCACCGTGCTCTAAAAGATATAAGTGAAGTACTAGAGCAAAACTATATAACTCAAAAGATATAAGTGAAGCACATAGAGTATTCTAATAATTTCCAAATCATGTATGGCTCTCTAAAAAGGTGTGTAAAGCAAGGATGATTGTGGTGAACTAAAAAGCAAAGATTCAAATCATACAAGACGCTCCAAGCAAAACACATATCATGTGGTGAATAAAAATATAGCTCCAAGTAAAGTTACCGATGGAAGTAGACGAAAGAGGGGATGCCTTCCGGGGCATCCCCAAGCTTTGGCTTTTTGGTGTCCTTAGATTATCTTGGGGGTGCCATGGGCATCCCCAAGCTTAGGCTCTTGCCACTCCTTGTTCCATAATCCATCAAATCTTTCACCCAAAACTTGAAAACTTCACAACACAAAACTCAACAGAAAATCTCGTGAGCTCCGTTAGCGAAAGAAAACAAAAGACCACTTCAAGGTACTGTAATGAACTCATTCTTTATTTATATTGCTGTTAAACCTACTGTATTCCAAACTCTCTATGGTTTATAAACTATTTTACTAGCCATAGATTCATCAAAATAAGTAAACAACACATGAAAAACAGAATCTGTCAAAAACAGAACAGTCTGTAGCAATCTGTAACTAACGCAAACTTCTAGAACTCCAAAAAATCAGAAAAAATAGGACGACCTAGACAATTTGTTTATTGATCAGCAGCAATTGGAATCAATATTTTATCACGTTCTGGTGATTTTTAACAATTGTTTTCGTGAACAGAAAGTTTCTGGAAATTACAGCAAGATCAAATAACTATCATCCAAGAAGATCCTATAGGTTTAACTTGGCACAAACACTAATTAAAACATAAAAACACATCTAACCAGAGGCTAGAACAAATATTTATTGATAAACAGCAAGGATGAATATTGGGTTGTCTCCCAACAAGCGCTTTTCTTTAAAGCCTTTTAGCTAGGCAATGATAATTTTAATGATGCTCACATGAAAGACAAGAATTGAAGCACAAAGAGAGCATCATAAAACACGTGACAAACACATCTAAGTCTAACATACTTCCTATGCATAGGCATCTTATAGAAAAACAAATTATCATAGCAAGCAAAAACTAGCATATGCAAGGAAGCGGAAAGGAACAATAGCAATCTCAACATAACGAGAGGTAATTTAGTAACATGAAAATTTCTATAACCATATTTTCCTCTCTCATAATAATTACATGTAGGATCATAAGAAAATTCAAAAATATAGCTATCACATAACATATTCTCAACACGATCCACATGCATATGAAGTTGACACTCTTCCAAGGGATTATCCTTAACTAAAGTCATGATTTCTCCAAGCCCACTTTTATCAGAAATTTCATAAGATTGAATATTATCCAAATATGTGGGATCTAAAGTTGACACTCTTCCAAACCCACTTTCAATATTATTGCAAACACTATTATCAATCTTATATTCATCATGGGGCTTAAATAAATTTTCAAGATCATAAGAAGAATCTCCCCAATCATGATTATTGCAACAGGTAGTGGACATAGCAAAACTAGCATCCCCAAGCTTAGGGTTTTGAATAATATTAGCACAATTGACATAAAGAGAATTTATAATAAAATTATTGCAATCATGCTTTTTATTCAAGGAACTGTCGTGAATCTCTTCATAAATTTCTTCATCACAATTTTCAGATTCACAAATTTCAAGCAAAACTTCATAAAGATAATCTAGTGCACAAAACTCACTAGCAATTGGTTCATCATAATTGGATATCTTAAAAAGATTGGCAAGCGAACGAGGATCCATAGATCTTAGCTTCTCTGTTTAGGAATAAATACTCAACTATTTCAACCAAACGAGCAAACGAGCCAAGTAAGACATCAAGGCAAACAAAAAGACGAACGGAAAAAGGCGAATAAAACGGCAAGGGTGAAGTGGGGGAGAGGAAAACGAGAGGCAAATGGCAAATAATGTAATGCGGGAGATAAGGGATTGTGATGGGTACTTGGTATGTTGACTTTTGCGTAGACCTCCCCGGCAACGGCGCTAGAAATCCTTCTTGCTACCTCTTGAGCACTGCGTTGGTTTTCCCTTGAAGAGGAAAGGGTGATGCAGCAAAGT
The DNA here is from genome assembly GCF_002575655.3 of Aegilops tauschii subsp. strangulata. NCBI lineage: Eukaryota > Viridiplantae > Streptophyta > Magnoliopsida > Poales > Poaceae > Aegilops > Aegilops tauschii. The sequence goes on from NC_053035.3 coordinate 427,227,578, forward strand.
AGCGTAAGTATTTCCCTCAGTTTTTGAGAACCAAGGTATCAATCCAGTAGGAGGCTACGCGGGAGTCCCTCGTACCTACACAAAACAAATAAATCCTCGCAACCAACGCGATAAGGGGTTGTCAATCCCTTCACGGTCACTTACGAGAGTGAGAGCTGATAGATATGATAGGATAATATTTTTGGTATTTTTATGATAAGATGCAAATTAAAATAAGAGCAAAGGAAAAGCAAAGGAAATAACTAAGTGTTGGAAGATTAATATGATGAAGATAGACCCCGGGGCCATAGGTTTCACTAGTGGCTTCTCTCGAGAGCATAAGTATTTTACGGTGGGTGAACGAATTACTGTTGAGCAATTGACAGAATTGAGCATAGTTATGAGAATATCTAGGTATGATCATGTATATAGGCATCACGTCCAAGACAAGTAGACCGACTCCTGTCTGCATCTACTACTATTACTCCACCCATCGACCGCTATCCAACATGCATCTAGAGTATTAAGTTCATGAAAACAGAGTAACGCCTTAAGCAAGATGACATGATGTAGAGGGATAAATTCATGCAATATGATAAAAAAAACCCCATCTTGCTATCCTCGATGGCAACAATACAATACGTGCCTTGCTGCCCCTACTGTCACTGGGAAAGGACACCGCAAGATTGAACCCAAAGCTAAGCACTTCTCCCATTGCAAGAAAGATCAATCTAGTAGGCCAAACCAAACTGATAATTCGAAGAGACTTGCAAAGATAACCAATCATACATAAAAGAATTCAGAGAAGATTCAAATATTGTTCATAGATAAACTTGATCATAAACCCACAATTCATCGGTCTCAACAAACACACCGCAAAAGAAGATTACATCGAATAGATCTCCACGAGAGAGGGGAGAACATTGTATTGAGATCCAAAAAGAGAGAAGAAGCCATCTAGCCACTAACTATGGACCCGAAGGTCTGAGGTAAACTACTCACACTTCATCGGAGAGGCTATGGTGTTGATGTAGAAGCCCTCCGTGATGGATGCCCCCTCCGGCGGAGCTCCGGAACAGGCCCCAAGATGGGATCTCGTGGGTACAGAAGGTTGCGGCAGTGGAATTAGGTTTTTGGCTCCTGTTCTGGTCGTTTGGGGGTACGTAGGTATATATAGGAGGAAGGAGTACGTCGGTGGAGCAACAGGGGGCCCCCGAGGGTGGAGGGCGCCCCCTACCTCGTGCCTCCTGGAAGCTTCTCTTACGTAGGGTCCAAGTCTCCTTGATCTTGTTCGTTCCAAAAATCACGCTCCCGAAGGTTTCATTCTGTTTGGACTCCGTTTGATATTCTTTTTCTGTGAAACTCTGAAATAGGCAAAAAACAACAATTCTAGGCTGGGCCTCCGGTTAATAGGTTAGTCCCAAAAATAATATAAAAGTGAATAATAAAGCCCAATAATGTCCAAAACAGAAGATAATATAGCATGGAGCAATCAAAAATTATAGATACGTTGGAGACGTATCAGTGGTTGAACCGGAAATTCCAACCGACCCTATTGTCGAGAGGTTAAATTTAGTTGAAGAAGAAAACAATTACTTGAAGGAAAAAATAAAAAAAATTGAGGAGGAGAAGATGATATTGGAGTTGCATGTTGCGGATGTCCTCGATGATCACAAGATCAAGATGGATGCAATGCGGTTGAAGATTAGAAAGATCAGAAAATATGCCATTCATACCGAGGCTTGGTATCATTATGCAGTTGGATCAATTGTTACCTTGGTTGCGATTATGATCGCATTTCTTGTTGCATTGAAATGTTTTACATAATTTCAATGTATGGTTTAATAAGATGCTCTGGAGAGCTATATGCTGTTCAATGAGAACTATGTATGTACTTTGGTTTTAATGTGATGATGAACTTCTATTAATTTGGTCACTTATCAATTTCAGGGTCTTACAGCTCAAAATAATCAGTAAATGCATGAAAAATAATAGAAGTCAGAAAGGGTTGAAAATTGATGATGTGGCTTTGAATGGTGCATTTTGAACACAGAAAAACTATGGACTTCAAATAAGTTCAAAAAAATGAAATCCCTTTGTAACAGACGAGTTTCCGTATGAAACCCTGATACTTCGAAAGAGATTGTCCGTTTTGTACACGAAGTGCATCCAGTTTTTTCCGTAACCCTCTCTACTTTCTTGCACATGCTATGTGGGTGACATGATGATACCATGCCAACTTTCAACCTTTTCAGAGTTCATTTGAAATGCTTATCAATTTCAGGGTCATATAGCTCAAAATAATCAGTAAATGCATGAAAAATAACAAATGAAGTCAGAAAGGGTTGAAAATTGATGATGTGGCTTTGAATGGTGCATTTTGAACACAGGAAAACTATGGAATTCAAATAAGTTCAAAAAATGAAATCCCTTTGTAACAGACGAGTTTCCGTATGAAACCCTGATACTTTGAAAGAGATTGTCCGTTTTGTACACAAAGTGCATCCAGTTTTTGCCGTAACCCTCTCTACTTTCTTGCACATGCTATGTGGGTGAAATGATGATACCATGCCAACTTTCAACCTTTTCAGAGTTCATTTGAAATGCTTTTCAATTTCAGGGTCATATAGCTCAAAATAATCAGTAAATGCATGAAAAATAACAAATGAAGTCAGAAAGGGTTGAAAATTGATGACGTGTCTTTGAATGGTGCATTTTGAACACAGAAAACTATGGACTTCAAATAAGTTCAAAAAAATGAAATCCCTTTGTAACAGACGAGTTTCTGTATGAAACCCTGATACTTCGAAAGAAATTGTCCGTTTTGAACACGAAGTGCATCCTGTTTTTGCCGTAACCCTCTCTACTTTCTTGCACATGCTATGTGGGTGAAATGATGAATTATCAAAGTATTTTCTGTTCAAAATCATTAAAAGCAAAATGAATTTTCATAAACAACTTTTTTGTTACAAACTTTAATAGCAAAAAGAATTATCATAAAATAAAATAAATAAGTAATTAGAAACAAAATAATATAAACTATAATAAAATATATAAGTAGAAACAAAATAAAATAAAATAAAATAAACTTTAATAACATAAATGAAATTTATGAAACTAAAATTATCAAAGTATTTTCTGTTCGAAACATTATAAGCAACCTCTACTAACATTATATAAAATTGATGCAACTAAAATTGTCAAAGTATTTTCTGTTCAAAATCATTAAAAGCAAATAGAATTTTCATAAAGAACTTTTTTTATTAGAAATTTTAATAGCAAAAACAATTATCATAAAATAAAATAAATAAGTAATTAGAAACAAAATAAAATAAATAAGTATTTTTGTTGTAAGTAGAAACAAAACAGCAAAAAAGCAAAAAAGAAAAGAAAAAACTGGGGAAAAAAAATTTGCCACCTACTGGGCCACCACGACCTGAATACGACTAGAAACCCATCAATGGGCCAGGATTCAGGCCCGCAGAAGGCCCAGTAGGCCCATCTGGCATAACAGTCACAATTAGGCCCGTAAGCCTGCAATGGAGAGGAGCTCTAGAGGGGTGCGGTAGTGGGGCTTATAAACCACTACGCGCCCCTCTCAATTAGCGATGTGGGACTAAACTCCCACCACCACGATGTTGTGTGCGGCCTTTGGTCCCGGTTGGCGGCACCAACCGATACTAAAGGGGTGCATTGGTACTGGTTCGTGCCACCAGCCGGAACCAATGCCCCCCCTTTAGTACGGGTTGGTGCCACCAACCGGGACCAAAGGCCCCAAAGGGCGGGAAGCGGCATCCTTTGGCCCCGGTTGGTGGCACCAACCGGTACTAAAGGTCGCATTGGTACCGGTTGGTGCCATGAACCGGTACTAATGCCCTTGGTATATAAGAAAACACTTTGTGTTTTTCACACTCATCTCTGCAGTTGCCCCGACGACGCCGCCACGCTGCCCGAGCTCGCCCCGTCGACGCCGTCGCCGCCCTCTGCCCCGTCGACGCCGCCGCCCCTGCCCCGACCACGCCGTCGTCGGCCCGCCCGACCACGCCGCCGTCGCCCCGGCCTGACCACGCCGCCGTCGCCTCGCCCCGACCACGCCGTCGTCGCCCCTGCCCCGGCCCGACCACGCCGCGCGCCCTCGCCTTGCCCCGATCGACCACGCCGTCGTCGCCCCTGCCCCGACCACGCCGCCGTCGCCGCCCTCTACCCTGACGTCGTGCCTCTGCCCCTGCCCCGACCACGCTGGTCAGGCCGGCGCCGCCCCCTTCCTCCCTGTTTTTTTCCCACATTTATATGATGTTTTTTTCCGGATTATATGTATATGTGTGAGTATATGTATGTGTGTATATATGATTATATGTCCTGTTTTTTCAGATTTTTTGTTCATATATATGATGATTTGCTTTTTGCTTTTTTTATAAAAATGTATATATGTATGTATGTTCTCTGTGTATATATGTTCATATATGCAAAAGTTAGATTTTTAGAAATGTTTTATCTATATATGTTCTCTGATTTAGTACATTTTAGGTTAGTTTCATTTTTAGAAAAGTTTTATATATTTAGGAAGAAGGAAGCGAGAAGGAAGAAGGAAGAAGAAGAAGAAGAAGAAAAAGTTTTATATATGCATATTTTTAGAAAAGTTTTATATATATGCAAAGGTTACATTTTTTGAAAAGTTTTATATATCTAGCTAGGAAGAAGGAAGAAGAAGAAAAAGAAGGAGAGGAAAAAGGAAAATAAGAAGAGGAAGAAAGGAGAAGAAGAGGAGAGGAAGAAGAGGAGAAATAAATAAGAAGAGGAAAAAAGAAGAAGAAGAAGAAGAGGAGAGGAAGAAAGGAATAGAGGAGAAGAAGAAAAAATACAATATTTTCTATTTTTCTTCTTCTCCTCTATTCCTTTCTTCTTCTCCTCTTTTTTTTCTTCGATCTTCTCCTCTATTCCTTTCTTCTTCTCCTCTTTTTATTTCTTCTTCGTTTTCTTATGTTTTATCGGGTATGTCGTTGTCGATATACCCCCTCCCGATAACTTCAACATGAGGGAGGGTGGGGTCGATATACCCCCTCCCCGATAACATTATTTTCCCATGTATGTATGTCGTCATTGTCGATATAACCCCCTCCCGATAACTTCAACACGAGGGGGGTCGATATACCCCCTCCCCGATAACATTATTTTCCCGTGTATGTATGTCGTCGTTGTCGATATTACCCCCTCCCGGATAACTTCGACATGAGGGGCGGTCGATATATATACCCCCTCTCGACTGTGATAACTTATACCATGGGAGCACCCCCCGGCCCTCTCGCTCGACCAAAACTCTCGAGGACACCCAAACCCTAGAAAAAAACGATATCGGTCTCTACCCCCTCCCGCCGCACCCCTACCCGACAAACTCTCTTGAGGCCACCCCAAACCCTTGAAGCGTTGTCGAGGCCACCCCAAACCCTAGAGAAGCAGTGTCGAGGCCACTAATATGATTCCTTATTGTGATTAGCTAGCTAGTTCTACGTTTGCCACTAACATATCCATCTGTCATGTTTGAATAATAATTGCCATGTTATAAATATTTGCAGAAACTATGGAGCACACCCGAGACGAAGCAACAAAAGCGATGTTGGGGGACATAATCGCAAAAGGAAGTGATGACGTCTTGTCGTTTCTCAACGACACTGATGGTCTGGAAGGACAGGGTGAAGAAGCAGGCTATGATTATGATGGCTCCGGTGACCCAATGCCGGTGCAAGAAAGAGACCGTGATGACGGCTCCGGTGACCCAATGAGGGTGCAAGAAGGAGACGTGATGACGGCTCCGGTGACCGAACCGAGTCCGGCCAGGTATATATATTAGTTAAGCCTGTGCTGACTAGCTAATTGATGCATTCATTGTTTTTTAATATGTACACATATTAATTAACTCTCGTCTTTCTTCTTTTTTCTAGCCCTCCGGATCAAGCACAAGTTCGGTAAAGAGACGAGGCCCAAAGAAAAAGTTGCGCTCGGATGAAAGGTTTGAGATCACAGCAATCACGCGCGATGGCATGCCGATTGAACCCATCCAGACAAAGGAAGCATTTGTTGCTCAGTGTGGGGTTCTTGTTAGGGACAAGATCCCGATCAGTATCCACCAATGGTTAAAGCCTAAGAATGAAGACCCTGAGGTGTCTTATGTCTCCGATATGCAGAAAGATGATCTTTGGACTGCGCTGAAGGCAAATTTCACCCTACCGCCAGAGGAGGATCCGGAGAAGCCAGTTAAAGAGCAATTGATCAAGTCTCATGCTGTTAAGAAGATGGAAGAACTATTCAGGAGGTGGAAGAATGATCTGAAAACATCATTTGTCGACGAAGACAAGACACCAGAATTCATCGGCCGGTATGAGAAGATCAGAGATCACTGGCCCGCATTTGTGGCCCACAAGACATCGGACAAGAGTAAGAAAATGTCAGTGACAAACAAGAAAAATGCTGCGAAGAAGAAGCATCACCATTGCACGGGGTCAGGTGGCTACCTCAAAGCCCGACCGTTGTGGGCCAAGGCTGAGAATGACCTGATTGATAAAGGGGTCGAACCAAAGACATTGAACTGGCCAGACCGTTGCCGGACTTGGTTCTTCGGGGTTGGCAGATCCTTGGACCTGTATCAGGGAAGTGCGTTTGGACGGACGAGCAACTGAGAATAACCGTCACGAGGCTTCAGGAGTATATCGAGGCAGCGCAGCAAGGGACGTTCGTTCCAGGCAGAGAGAACGATGAGCTCACAATGGCCCTCGGGAATCCTGAGCACCCTGGACGGACACGAGGCACGCCAGGCTCCGTTCTGTGGAAGGCTGGGTTTCCGGACGCAGGGGGTTACAAATGCCAGGAGAGGAGGAAGAAAGTGGAGCATACCCAACTGCAGACGCTGCACGCAAGGGTACAAGCGATAGAGGAACGAGAAGCAAATCGCAGCAAACGACCTGCCGAAGCTTCCCCTAAAGCTACCCCGCCATCTCAGCAGAGAAGCAGTGTGGCTTCCACCGAGCAGCTTCAGCTGGAGCCTGTCTTCACAACTCCTGCTAGCTACCCCATGGATGCTATCACGGAGTCTCAACATTGCCACCTTATGACGCAACGGATGAAATTCAAAGTCAAGGCGGCTGTTGGCTCTGTTTTACCTACTGAACCTGGCGCAACCTACCACTACCGGCCGATTCCAGAAGGATATACTAGGGTTATGGTGGATGAAATAACGGACGGATATGAGGACCTCGAGCTTGACCACCCTACCGGTGAAGGGGAGACTCGGCTGGGTTCTTCTCTGAAGAATCCATGCCTATGGCGGAAGGAGCTCATCAACCTTCCGAACTGGACGCCTCCGCCTCCTCCTCCTCCGGCGAGTCAGGGCACTCCGCCTCCTCCTCCGCCTCCTCCTCCTCCGGCGAGTGATCAGGGCACTCAGCCTCCTTCTCCGGCGCGTGGCGGCACTCCGCCTCCTTCTCCGCCTGCGCCAGCGCGCCCGAGCAGCCAGCCTCCTCCTTCTCCGCCTCGCCAGCAAGGGCGGAAGAGACCCGCCACCGCTACGGCTGCTCCGACGCGTCGTAGTCCTTCTCCTCCGCCTCGTAAGCAAGCACGAAAGAAGACACCCGCAGCCGCTTCGTCTGCTCCGGCGTCTAGCAGTACAGCCAGAGGCGGGAGGCAATACAGATTCGGTCCTTCTCTGAAGACTCCGCCGAAGTTACCATACGAGAGGACCGTGGAGGAAAACACGAATATCGTGCGAGCCGAAGTGACGAAATTCTTTGAAGGGGTGAAAGCAAAGAAACATCCACCTCCGGAGGAGAAGATAGATCCGGTGAAAGCGAAGCGCACTGTGGATGCCCTGAAGAAACCACCAAAGTCTCTGCCAAAAGCCAACTATGACCACATTATTGAAAAGTCATTTCTCGAAGCGGCGCGGTCGGGAAGTACTATCAGTGATCAAAGGTTAGCAAAACGACGAGCTGGGAAAAAAATTGCCCAGCTCGGCGAACAAGCGGACCAATCATGCCCCCGGCCCCGCTCAAGGAGTCTGGCGATATCGTCGCTAATGATCCGAGGATGCTGCCCGGTTATAGCAATCTTGGAGATTACCTGCCCGACGATGTACACTATGATTTCTTGGAGGTGGACGAACACAAATACGAGTACGGGAAGCCTCTCGTCAAAGATGAAAGATCTCTAACAACGATGATGCGAAGATTCCATGATTGGTACATGAAAACCTGCAGAGAGTCTGGGGGGACGAATATATTGACACTGAGAGTTAAATAGGAGCATGACCTCGTTGGAATTGAACTGTTGAATGTTCCATTTGAGGAGTTCTTCCAGTTTTTCAATCAACAGGCCCTCGATAAATTAACGGTCACTTGCTATTGTCTGTAAGTACTACTTCTGTCATTAAGTCTCTATATATAGGTCAGCTCTTTCATTGCATGTATTTCTAATTATCCTCACTATATTATGCAGATTGAAGATCGCCGAATTGAAGAAAAGACAAATCGGTGATATTGGGTTCATTAACACAAATCTCATAGATGCATATGAGGTTGAATTTCATGCCAATAAGACCGAGGCCAACTTGCTACGATCATTGGTAATAAATGAAAACAAAGATATAATACTCTTTCTTTACAACTTCAAGTGAGTGTTACTATCTTGTGCATATTCGGTTTCCCTTATTAGTCCAGGTTATAGTAATGTAATTGATGAGTTATGCATGCGTGCGCAGGTTCCACTATATTCTCCTAGAGATTAAGCTTGAGTAGGGACTAGTAACTGTCTTAGACTCGAGACGAAAAGATCCTAAGGAGTATGCGGACATGACTGAAATGCTCGAGAAGTAAGTTAAATCGATCATTATCGCACCATATCAGCAACTTTGTTCATTTCCTGATATCAAGTAATTGTTTTCTTTGTCTGGCCCAATAAAGCTCCGGGACTGCCGAAGAAGCTGCAATTTAGACACCCGAAAGTAAGTACTACTAGCATGTTCCGCGCATCTCCTAGTGATTCAAGCGCTAGTTTCATTAATACCATTTATAGCATGCTTGCTTATCAGTTTGATTGACCTCTATTTCTTGTAAAGTGGTTGTGGCAGGAAGCCGGGAATAATTACTGTGTATACTACGTTTGTGAGTCCATCCGCCACACGACCTGTGAGCGGGGCTACTCTGACAAACAATATGAAGTGCATAAGCAATAATATTCATAATTTTATTTTATTACCATCATTTGTGTTGAGTTTCATTTATTCATATATATATGTATTGACCCCCTTCTTCAAATTAGATCTTTCGGATGCGGGATGAACTCCTACCACCAGATCGTATGCGAGCAATTCAAGAGGAATTGGCGGCATTCTTCCTTGACCACGTGATCGCTAAAGACGGAGAATACCATGTGGACCTTGACTTCGTATATAATTAGGAGATTATATTGTACGAGATAATTATATTGTATATATGTAGCCAGTAGTGTCGGATAGATATACGAGAACTTGTTGTTCGACCAATCTCTCGGAGAAGGAGAGGTGGTCGATATCACTTCCCTCTGTATGCATTTGTTCATGACGATCTTCTGTTTCCTTCATTTGCTTACTAGCTAGCATGTCGAGTCCTCTCTATACGTATAATACGTAGCGTACGTCGACCAACCACGAAGATAAGAGAGGACACTTCTCTCTATTAATTAGCTAGATAACACAATATATGAAACACCTAAATTAACCCCCCAAAACCCCTAAACCACCCCCTTTCAAAAAAACAAAAACCTCAGCTCCTGCCAGCTGCTGACGCGTGGACGCCTATTGGTCCCGGTTGGTGCCACCAACCGGGACCAAAGGGCCTCCTGCCTGGGCTCGCCGCACGGGCCACGTGGAGGCTCATCTGTCTCGGTTCATGTAAGAACCGAGACTAAAGGCCTAGGGCATTAGTAACGACACTTTTAGTCCCGGTTCAACAACCGGGACAAAAGGCCCTTACGAACCGGGACAAATGGCCCTTTTTCTACTAGTGGGACAGGTTGATGCTATCTTTTATCTCTGTGTGCGATTGTTCTTCCCTTGTATTACCTCTTAGTCTGGTGCTCATATTTTGTAGTAGAAAATGTTGGCTACATTTTCACCCACTTGTGAATTCTATATTAGGCTTTGTTTGGGTTATTAGGCTCTGTTTGGGTTACATGATCTCTATTAGGTTATTGTCTGAACAGAACTACAATTTAGTTGTTATTTTGCTTGCCATGTGAACCTCATGTGTATTCTCTAAGATGTGAACCTGATGTGTATATTATTCAAAACCTGATGTGTGTATTGAAAACTTTATGTTTACTTTTTGGATCGTTAATCCTCTAATCATATTGCTTTAGGGAAATAGCGCCACCACCACCACCACCATGTCGACGGTGCAAGTCAAGGTGCGCCAGCAGCCTTGCAACTGGCACGCTGTTCAGCATCTACTTCGAGTCTAGTTTTCTTCATGCGGCGGTAATAAATTATATGAAACTATTAACCACTATTTTGTTTTTAGTGTTATTGGCATTAATGCATCGTGTATATATCATTTTGCTTTTTGTACATAGATCGCCCCATGCAATGTGAGGTCAGAATTCAACAAGCTGACCGGAGACTCTGTGACCTTTGAGGCTCCTGGGGGCCCCTACACTATGGAGGTCGAGAAAGGAAGAAATATGACGCAGGTGGGAGGAGATGGATGGGTCCGTTTCATCGCCCACATGCGTATCACCGGTGGTCAGTTGATCAGCTTCTCCTTCTGACCAGAAAGACCCAAGCTGGCCGTTATTTATGTCAATAAAGAAGAAGATGATGAAGATGATGAGGATGATAATGACCCACTTGGTGAAGCCGTCGTAGCTCAAAGAATGAGGTTGAGCGAGGAGGAGGTGTGCAACCTATGGGACATCATTCTGCCACGTGCTGACTTCGTCGGGGTGCCATTCGTGACCCACGTGACAAGTACCATGGTTGATCGGCATATCATGGTATGTTGCATTTACTGTAGTAATTTGATGATATGCTTTATTGTTGGGACAATTTGATTTATGCCCCTAGTTGTGCCCCCCCCCCCCCCGTCTGTTTTACCCCTAGTTTGAGAAAGTCACCGGTTCTGTCCACACCACTTTGGAATTCTTTCATTTTTGCCCTTCCGTCACGGCTCCGCTTGGTCAGCGCAGTTTGACCACATACGGCGCTCCGTTTTGGACATTTTTGCCCCAGCCCCGATACCGCTTCGTCCTCCTCGAGCTCACGTGCAGAAACAAACAGAGAGTGGGAGAGCTCATGAAGAACGGGATCGAGAGCCGCCGTGGGAGAGGCCCGAGCGGGAGGAGAAGATGCGGACGACAAGCTTCCCGTCATCAAACTCCTCGACGGCGGCTGGTTCTACTGCCGCAGAGGTAAGTGGAGAACTCCGTGGGGATTTGGGGATTTTCTAGGGTTTCAACCATTTGACCCCCTCATTCTAGGGTTTCTCTGATTTGGGGATTTTTTCTCTTCTTCTGATTTAGATCCATGGGATGGGGATTGTGGAGCTCGTCTCGGAGTACCATCACCCAGACGAATCATTTTCCGGCTTGGAGCCTAGATCTAAGCACCGTTGCCCTGGACATGGCCTAGTTCCTGCTCGTCGGGTGGCTTGGGGAGGGGCTAGCACGGGCCGACGATTTTTGGGTTGCCCTCTTGATGTAAGTAGTTGCTTGTCAATTTCATTGTCAATTTGGGAGGTTGTTGTTATTTTGAAATTTCTAATTTTGTTCATCTAATTAGTTGCCAGATGAGTGCAAGTGGGTGGTTTGGGTTGACCCTCCTCCTCCACTGCGTGTGGCCCTTGCATTTAAAGATCTACATGCAGAGATTGAACGCAGTTGGATCAAGTCTCACAAATTGCAGAGGGAAAATATGGAGCTCTCAAAGAAGAACCGTGCTTTGAACAAGAAACTGAAGGAGAGAGATGAGATGCTCAATGTTTGGGTAGTGTTGTTTAGTGGAATTGTTGTATGTGTTGTAGTTGTGGCTTTATCGGTGTTATCACAGAATCAAGCCACTAAGTGAAGCAAGTACGTTTATTGTTGTTGTAGTGCAGGATATGGATGAACTTTGTAATGTACCAATCTTAATGTAATGCTATTTGGTGTTCTAAATTGCTGCAGTTTGGTTCATATTGGTACATGACTAGGGAGATGATCAAATTGTCGTCGTCGACGAAAATTTGGTTCATATTGGCAGATGACTAGGGAGATGACCAAATTGTCGTCGTCGACGACAATTTGGTTCATATTGGCAGACGACTAGGGAGAAGGTTCATATTAGCAGATGATCAAACAACTTCAAATTACCCCAAATTAAAGCATGACATAGCAAGCATCACATATGATCAAACAACTTCAAATTAAAGCATGACATAGCCAGCATCTCAAAGAGTAGTTCAACAGCAAGTGAAAATACTAGTTCAACATCATGACATCTCAAACAGTAGTTCAACAGTAAGTGAAAATACTAGTTCAACATACAGTCATCTCAAACAGTCATCATCAAGTGCAAATGAAGAACTAAAACTTGAGTTTTTTGCTCCTGGTGTTCTCAGCTGGATTGGGGGCTAGCCTTGTTTTGCTCCTGGTGTTCTTTGCTGGGTTGGGGGCTAGCACACCAGGAACTTCAATTGTTGTTGTCTGCTTCTTAGCTGGAGAAGCTCCTCTATCTGTTGCCTTCTTATAATTCTTTCTTGGGCTGTGAAAAGTGCAAGCATGTCACATTTCATATGATAGTGCATGAAAACAAACATATATACACAAACATACACAAACATCACCTGATTACAGTAGCTTGTGTAGATGTTGGTGTTGGCTCTATAGGTTGCTCTTGTGGTGGATCTTCTGCATCTGTTCCATCATCTACTTCCACAGTTGCCACTTGCACTGCTGGCTCTTCTGCATTCTCAGCTCCCCAATGTTCATCTTCACCAAAGGCTGCATCAACTGAATTTTTGCATTTGTTAGCATGGTGTCCTCGTCCTCCACACCTGCCACATCTTTTCCTCCTAGGACCTAGTCCTTTTCCTTCACTACTGGACCTAATTCTAGTTTTCCTCGGCCTGCCAGGTGCTCTGTTTTGGAGCAGAAAGTTTAAATCCTGGATTCACAATTTCCCACTGTTGCTTCCCTTCCAAAGCTGGAAGGTTGTCAGCATAAGTAGCTCTGAATTTCTCAACAAAATAAAACTTATGCACATACTGATCTATTCCACTGGCTTCACCTCTAAGAGAAGTGATAAAGAACAGAGCATGGATACATGGCTTACTAGTTACTTGCCATTGTCTGCAACTACAAGACCACTTGTGTAAGTCAACAGGGTACCTCCATTCTCTTTTTTCTCTGTCAGTAGCAGTAACTTCAGCCTCTGTTGGGCTTCTCCTAATCAAACTCATCTCTAAAGCTTTTGTTTTTGCCATTAAGGCCTTCATCACAGATGGAACAATGAGATGGCCTTCAAAATGATCAATGGCAATCATGTTCCTTATATCAAATTTTTGCATAATGTACTGCCTAATCTTGTCACACAAGTCAACTATGTGAAGCCCCTTGTATTTCTTGATCCTTGAGTTGAAAGCTTCAGCAAGGTTGTTGTTCACATAGTCTACCTTGCAAATGTCATTGATGTGTGCTCTAGCCCATATTTTTGTGTGATGCTCCTCTAAATATTCTTTAACTTTGGGCCTACTGTGCAACTAATTCAGATGATAGTTGTGCTTTTTAATGTTGTATGTAAGTGAGCATGGCCACAAATTCTCATCATAGAACTTGCCTTTGAATTTCTTGCTGAAGTTTTGAGCCAAATGCCTCATACACTCCCTGTGCTCCACCCCAGCATATACATCATCAACAGCAGTCTCCAATCCTTTGCATGCATCAGTATGTATGACTAAACCTTCTGGATGTCCTATTACTTTCTTTAGTTGTTGGAAGAACCAAGTCCAGCTCTCAATTGACTCTGCTTCTATGACACCATAGGCAACTAGAAATAACCAATTGTGTGCATCAAGGGCACAAGAAGAAACAAGTTGGCCCCTGTACCTACCATTCAGTGTTGTTGCATCCACAGCAAGGTAAGGCCTGCACTCCTCCAAGAAACCTGTCTGACATGCCTTGAAGCACACAAACACTCTTCTGAAACACTCCTTGTGCAGTTTCTTTCCTCTCAATGAGTATTCCACAGTGTGCTTGTCAATTTCAACTACACTGCCTGGTGATGTTCTCTCAACTTCAGCCTTCAATGAATAAATCAGATTGAAACTATCACTGTACTTGCCAAACATCTTGTCTAGTGCCATCTCTTTACTAAAATAACACCTACTATATGGCACCTCCACTCCATACTTCTCTGTCAACCTGTGCTGAATTTCCTTTGGACCTATCCCTGGATTTTTTTTTCTAATCCAAGCCATAGAAGCATCTGCTATCCATCTTCTCTTTGCAGCCCTCAATCTCTGAGATCTGTTAACACTTGGACAGTTGTGAGGGTAAGGGTTGACCTTAATCTGTTAAAAAAGAACAAGCAATTAGTACATGAAACATAAATTTTGAACAATAATTATAGAAAGGAAAACAGAAAATGCATTAGTACCTGAAATAATGTGCTTCTCCTCATTAAAGAGGCATGTAGCCTCCACTTACATCTATCAGAGGCACATTTTACAGTAAACCTTCTTTGGTCACTTTTCAAAGTGATGTACTCTGTTTCAGTGGTAATTGAGAAAGTTGCAACTGCATTTCTGTAGTCAATTGCTGAAGGAAAAAACTACACCTTCCCCAATAGAGGGATTATCTCTGTCATACATCATGACAGGTCTGTCCTCATCTTCAGTTTGAAAATATCCATTGTCCAGGTCCTCCTGCTTCTCATCTTCATCTGTATCAGAGAATTCAGCAGGAATGTACTCCTCATCTACATGATCTTCCTCATTGTTGTGCTGACCATAGCCTGGATAAAGTTTCTCATCTTCCTCATCAGACAAAAGTGATGCATTAGGTTCTGCTTCCTCCACAACAGGATCAACTGGTATGCTAGGTTTAGCTTGGGTTTTACTGCAAGAATGCTCAGACTGAGCATTTGCACTTGGGGTTGTAGGCGGCCTGCAACTGCTACTTGTTCCCCTTGTGTTAGTCCTAGGTTTTGCAGATGCTTTAGAACCAGAGGGCCTTGAAGCAGTGGGATTTGAATTATTTTCTGAGCCAGAGGGGGGCCTACGCCTCTGAATAACAGTGATTTCCAGATTGCATGACATGGTTTGTGCATTATTTGCAAACATGGCACCTAACTCATTATCAGACTGAACAGGCACCCAAGCAACTTTCGACACATCCCAGTACCTTAGCTCAACAGCATCATGTAATCCCCATGGATATTTGGCAAATATTGTTGCCCTAAACTGCTCAAATGTGCTGTTGTTGTCCACCACTAATGGAAATGTGAAGCCAGTTTCTTTTCCTTCTGTACCAACAACAGTTAAAGTGCATGTCTCCATTCTAACACTGATATTAAATGCTCTAGACGGATCAATCCTATGCAAACAGGGCACGATATCAACATACAACAACAGATCTGGGATCTAGGGGAGGAAGAAACAGCAGATCTGGGATGGGGGACTTACCCTAATGTTGTCTGCGACCGTGTCCTTGCCTTGCGGCCGCAGACGCCGCAGGTGGCACCGCTGCCGTCGCCGTCGTCCACCATCCTTGCCTTGCGGTCGCGGGCGCCGCAGGTGGCACCGCTGCCGTCGCCGTCGTCCACCATCCTTGCCTTGCGGCCGCGGGTGCCGCAGGTGGCACCGCTGTCGTCGCCGTCGTCCACCATCTCTAGCAGTCACCGCGGGCACCGCAATCGTCAACGCTGTCGCCGCCGTCGCCTCCTAGCTAGGGTTTGTGAGAGTGGGAATGGGGAGAGAGTGGGGAACGAGAGAGAGTGGGGATGAGAGTGAGATGGGCCCGAGTGGGTTCTGTCCTAGCGGGGGGCAAGCAGGGTCCAAAACGGAGTGTCGTATGTGGTCAAACGACGCTGACCAAGCGGAGCCGTGACGGAAGGGCAAAAATGAAAGAATTCCAAAGTGGTGTGGACAGAACCGGTGACTTTCTCAAACTAGGGGGACACAACTAGGGGCACAAAACTAATTGTCCCTTTATTGTTATACTTAGTGTAGAGTCCGATGATATATGCTTAGTGAATCTTATATGCTTAGTGAATCTTATATGCTTTATTGTTATACTTAGTGTAGAGTCTGATGATATATATGCTTAGTGAATCTTATATGCTTAGTAAATTCGATGATCTATATGCTTAGTGAATCCGATGATATATATGCTTTATTGTTATACTTAGTGTAGAGTCTGATGATATATATGCTTAGTGAATCTTATATGCTTAGTGAATCGGATGATCTATATGCTTAGTGAATCCGATGATATATATGCATCGTGTAGAATCCAAAGAACTATTAATAGTGTAGAATCCATATATACTTATTAGTAGAATTCATGCTTAGCAGAAATGTAGTACTGTCTTTTGATAGTGTAGAATGTGTGAGGCTACTTATTAATTGATATGTTTTTCTTATTCAGAAATTGCCAAAGAGCCTATCTGAGAGTTGTGGTATCAAGCCTGATGAAGAAGGCTCTGCTGGAATATGCCTTACCGCGAGGGGCTCCGTCACCACTTGTGCGTACGACGTGGACACGGACGGTCGCACACACTTCAACTCGGTTGGGTGGAAGAGCTTCCTCGTCGGCAAGAATCTTCATGTTAGACAGGCAATCCTAATTACTATCAGGAACACCCACCGCCTAGGCTTGAGGATGATGGTCGTCATCGATATCATCTAGAACTACATATGCATGCGTGTGGCTGCTGAACCATATATATGTTAGTATGACTACCTAGTAGACTTATCAACTATGATCTATCCATGCATTGTTGACTACTATATATGAGTTTGTGAGATTGTGTGGTTATATTAAATGTGGTATCATCGTTAATGTTTGTGAGATGGTTCTATGAAGTTAGTTTATTTGCACTGGACTTGTCTTGATTTCCATGAATATTGCATCTGACTTCTTTTTTTATTTTTTATTTCTATTTACCTAATTGTAGCGTGGGGAGAAAATAGGGCGCTACTACTACGTGATGATAGTAGTAGTGTTGGTGGAGAAAGAGGCGCTACTACTAAGTATTTTAGCTGCAACGCTTGTTTAGAAACGCGCTACTGTTAAATAATAGATGTAGCGCCCTAGCAGTAGCGCGGGTGCCCGCGCTACTGGTATGTAAAAAAACCAGCGCCACTAGTAAGGTTTTCTCTAGTAGTGTATCTTTGGTGGATGTGTGTCCATGGCTAAGATATCATAATTTGTTGGTTTTGCTTGTTCATTTGTGGTAGAAGATAGGATATACATGTAAGCATCCTTATTATGTAAGAGAAACCATGTACTGATTGTTTTATCTTTGAGTTTGTACTAAAAGATAAAGATAGGATGTGCATGTAAGCATCCATAGTTACATCCCGCAAAAAAAACATCCATAGTTACGATATCATGTAACTGTCGCGGAGCTAGAAAATAATCCAATCCGGCATACAAGGTATCTTTGGTGGATGTGTGTCCATGGCTAAGATATCATAATTTGTTGGTTTTGCTTGTTCGTTTGTGGTAGAAGATAGGATATACATGTAAGCATCCTTATTATTAAGAGAAACCATGGACTGATTGTTTTGTCTGTTAGTTTGTACTAAAAGATAAAGATAGGATGTGCATGTAAGCATCCATAGTTACACCCCGCAAAAAAAGCATCCATAGTTACGATATCATGCAACAGTGGCGGAGTTAGAAAATAATCCAATCCAGCATACAAGGTATTTTTGGTGGGTACGCGTCCATGGCTCAGATATCATAATTTGTTTGTTTTGTTTGTTTGTTTGTGGTAGAAGATAGGATATACATGTAAGATCCTTATTATCTAAAAGAAATCATGGACTGATTGTTTTGTCCGTTAGTTTGTAGTAAAAGATAGGATGTGCATGTAAGCATCCATAGTTACCATATCATGTAGCAGTGGCGGAGCCAGAAAAACAGATTGAAGCGGGGCAAGTGATGTTAACACATATTGGGGAGGGCCAGACAACATGGTTTTAACAGCAAGTAATCAGTGATCTAATTAAAAACCTGCATGTTGGCCTGGAACCCGAGCCCCTGCTAGCCACCCCCTGCCTCCACCATTGGGGGCGGGGAAAACATAAAGGGTTGTGTGCGTGGGTAGGGTGAGGAGGAAATAGATTTATTTTCTTCAATATAATCCCTCCTATATTTTTGTTTATTATATTGTTATTACTATGGTATTATGGTTGTCTCCTTAATTATACTGTTACTCTGAGAATTTTGCTACTTAATTAGCTGATTTTTATACAATTAGGAAAAGTGCTCATAAAGTTAGGTGATAGAAAAAATGCAAAAGATATATTGATCACTGCTGCATATATGACACTTTTGTTTTGATGAATATACTGAGAAGTGATATCTACTACGCAACCTTCTTCTTGTAGACTCGTGTTGGGCCTCCAGACGCAGAGTTTTGTAGGACAGTAACAATTTTCCCTTAAGTGGATGAGCTAAGGTTTATCCATCCGTGGGAGGCGTAGGATGAAGATGGTCACTCTCAAACAACTCTGCAACCAAATAACAAAGAGTCCCTTGTGTCCCCAACACACCCAATACAATGCTAAATTGTATAGGTGCACTAGTTCGGCGAAGAGATGGTGATACGAGTGTAATATTGATGGTAGATATAGGTTTTTGTAATCTAAAAATATAAAAACAGCAAGGTAGCAAGTAACAAAAGTGAGCAAAAACGGTATTGCAATGCTTGGAAACAAGGCCTAGGGTTCATACTTTCACTAGTCAAGTTCTCTCAACAATGATAACATAATTAAATCATATGGCAATCTCTCAACATGCGACAAAGAGTCACTCCAAAGTTCCTATCGCGGAGAACATAAGATGAAATTGTTTGTAGGGTACGAAACCACCTCAAAGTTATTCTTTCCGATTAATCCATTGGGCTATTCCTATAAGTGTCACAAACAGCCCTAGAGTCTTAGTAAAATAACACCATATAACACACATCGATCAACCCTAATGTCACCTAGATACTCCAATGTCACCACAAGCATCCGTGGGTCAATTATACGATATGCATCAAACAACTTCATATTCATAATATTCAATCCAACATAGAGAACCTCAAAGAGTGCCCCAAGATTCCAACCGGAGAAACAAGAAAGAAAACGTGCATCAACCCCTATGCATAGATCACCCCAATGTCACCTCGGGAATCCGCGAGCTGAGTGCCAAAACATACATCAAGCGAATCAATAGAACACCCCATTGTCACCACGGGTGTCCCACGCAAGACATACATCAAGTGTTCTCAAATCCATAATAGTATTCAATCCGATAATAGTGAAACCTCAAAGGTAAAACTCAATTCATCACAAGAAGGTAGAGGGGGAGAAACCCCATATGATCCAACTATAATAACAAAGCTCGCGATACATCAAGACTGTGCCAAATAAAGAACAAGAGAGAGAGAGAGAGAGAGAGAGAGAGAGATAGATAGAGAGAGATAACACATAGCTATTGGTACATACCCTCAGCCCCGAGGGTGAACTACTCCTTCTTCGTCATGGAGACCGCCGGGATGATGAAGATGGCCTCCAGTGATGGTTTCCCCCTCCGGCAGGGTGCCGGAACGGGCTCCCGATTGGTTTTTCGTGGCTACAGAGGATTGCAGCGGCGGAACTCCCGATCTAGATTTCTTTCTGGAGGTTTCTGGATTTATAAGAATTTTTGGCGTTAGTTTCACGTTAGAGGGGTCCATGAGGCAGCGGCAAGACAGGGGGCGTGCCCTAGGGGGCCCCCTCCACCCTTGTGGTTGCCTCGGGACTCTTCTGGCCCAACTCCGATGCTCCGTGGGCTTCTTCTGGTGCATAAAAAATCACCGTAAATTTTCAGCTCATTTGGACTCCGTTTGATATTCCTTTTCTGTAAAACTCAAAAACAAGGAAAAAACAGAAACTAACACTGGGCTCTGGGTCAATAGGTTGGTCCCAAAAATATAAAATAGCATATTAATGCATATAAAACATCCAAAACATATAATATAATAGCATGGAACAATAAAAATTATAGATACGTTGGAGACGTATCAAGAAGTCAGATCAACATGTAGTCTGTCAACAATGTGCTAATTTTTGTGTGGCTATAGTTGAACAACAATCTATATGATAATATGCTCGACAGTCGACACATCATAGTTCTGTAATTGAAATGTAAGAGTAGGTTGCCTCTGTAATAGAACCTGCAAAAGAGTATGTCAAGGGGTTGTTTGGTTAACGATTATTTACGGAACCAATTTTCCTTAAACTCATAACAGACTAAAACTTTGTTTGTTCTCGTATCTAGATTTGGTTCTCGTAAAACCCTAAACCCGAGATTTCGTTTTGTTATAAATGTGTTTATATTATCCTCAACAATATTGTTACTACTTACAAGGCCCTTAGTTTTCTCTGTGATGCGCACGGGCATAATAGATGAGGGTAGGAAAGTCACACATGGATTTGTAGAAAGCGGTTTAAGACTTTCCGATTCCAAATATGATTTTTCTGTAATCCTAATCGAACCAAACCATTATAGTAAAATTTATGTTCTGAAAAATCTTCTTAAAAAGAGGTTTGCTAAAAATCGATTGCTAAAGTACAGTAGTTTTATCCCTAGTTTCTATCATCTACCTTCATAAGTTAGTCATAAGTAACCGCCTTCGAAGATTGCTACTATGTGGATCTTTTCTTTTGTAGATAATAAAAATAAATGTTTTTGTCCCTCGACTCTCACCCAGGTATAAGTTTGAGAAAAACTCAAATATTAGACATCTATGACTCCTCGACTCCGACATCAGACATCCTTGGTCCCTCAACTTTCTAAACTATGGATACCTGCTTCAACCTGTTTTAGAGATGACACGACGGCATTGCCGCAGACATGCCAACCTTGTTAAAACTGGAGACAAGGGAAAGCCCCGTGGATTGGGGGGGGGGGGGGGTATTGGGCTTAGGAATTATAGAAATACACAACAAGAAGATTGCATTGAAACCCATGGAATTGGGGGGAACGCATCCACCGCCGCCAGGAACCCCCTGCGCCCGCCACCGCTGCGCCGCCGCCGGAGGGTCGGCCGGCGAAGCCGTCCCGCGCCCCGGGATGGTGGTGGCGGGGCGGATCCGTCCCCCACGCGCTTCCCGCTCCCCGCCCCGTGGATCCACCAGCCGCCGCCGGGACGCGCCACCCCCCACCCGCTTCCGCCGCGCCATGCCACAGGATGCTGCCGCTGGCCGGATCCATCCCCCGCGCGTCTCCCCTACCCCCAGCCCCGCGTCCTCCCCGCCCCCACCCTGGCTCTGGCGCGGGCGCCACTCTTCCCAGCGCTGCTGCACGTCCCTGCCTGACGCCCTCCCCAGCAGAACTTCCCTCCACCCTCCGCGGCGAGGCCATGCCCTGCTGGTGCGACTGGTCGTGGGTTGGGTGCGGGATCTGCGGCCGGCCGTGGGGGTGTTCGCAGTCTGCCTTCCCGCAGGCGGCCCCCTCGTATCCGGCGGCCCTCTCCCTCCCGAGCCGCGGTGATGGCTCATGCGCGGAGGCGACGAAGCTACATTGCTAGAGGCAGTCACGAAGCCCCTCAAGGGGGTACTTGCTGGCGCTGCTCCGGCCCCGGCGAACTTGGACCCGCATCTCTCCGGTGTCCATGGCTGCCGGTGTCCTCTGCCGGGCGACTCCGGCCTCGAGAACCCAGCAGCTGCGTCCCTTCTCGCTCGCCTGGCTCCTCGACGTCCTGACGGCTATGGCCATGGCAGTTCGGATCTGCGTCCCTCTAGTCCTAGCTTGTCGGCGTTGCTGTTCGCCGTCGCCCCACCCCTCGTGGTTTACTTCACCGTCTACCCTACCTTGTACACTTCAAAGCCTCCCCTTTTTCCCAGATCCAATTCTCGTGGATCCGGAGGAGGTGCCACCCTCCGATGGCAGGTGCAGCCCGCCAACCCCCCTTCCGACATGGTGGCTCCGATCAGCGTTGGCTTCCTCATCCTTGTTTCCAAATACGGAGGCTATGGGATTGCTTAGCCTCAGGCCAGGGAGAAATCCCTGCTCGGTTTGTCGATGCTGGCAACGGCGGCGTCTGCGGATGTCATTTCCTCCTTGGAGGCGTTGTCAAGGCCCTCGACTGCGCCCCTCTTCGAGCTCAGGGGAAACCCTAGGTCCGGTTCCTCCGGACCGGATGGCGACGGTGTCTCGGCGCCGTATTCCTTCTTGAAGGGGCTATCTTGCTCGCTCGCGGTGTCCCCGGTCTTGGCTCCGGCGATGTTGGTGACCTTGTTGGTTCGAGTTTGCTGCTCTTTGTTTTGGGTTTGGTAGGTTTAGCTGTATTGTATCTTCTCTTCGGGCTGAGCAACCCTTGTCTTTCTGCTCAGGGCACCATGTTCACGCCTATCTGCATTCGTGTCATGTGTTGTATCCCTATCTGTACTTATTCTGCTCCTTCTATCAATGCAATGATACGCAAACTTTGCGTATTCGCGAAAAAATATATTTTCCTTTTCTAGATTTTGTGTGCTTTTGAGCTACTCATATTATTCGATTATTATTTTTGTGAAATATTCCTAACTTTTCGTAGTATTAAAAGACTTTAACTTCTTAACATTCGTAGTTCATATATAATTTTTATTTTCTATTTCTAAAAATTTCCAACTAAGTTGAATTTTCTACAAAAGTGAGCTTCATTTTTTCTCCTTTTTTCTTTTGCCAATTTTCTCGTGTTGACCGGGCTGCCACCTATGTGAAATTCCCACCACATCATCATTAAAAACCCCTTTGGTGTACACAAATTAGGATGAAATCCGGACGATATTGCATTGTCCGAAAATTTCCGGTATTGGGGCTGAACACGCAAAATGACAAGATTAGTTTGTAAATAAATGGACATTACAGAATGTGTGTAGTGGATTCGTTCCTATTCTGAACCATATTGTATGAACACTTATTTTAGTTTGACACACATGGGAAAATACTACTATTGGACTTGTAATGAAATAATTCCGTAATATCAAAATATAGAAGTCTTTATTAGCATACTCATGCGAGAATTAACACTCGGAATTGTACATATTTGGAGACCACGTCATCTCTATTTACGTACGAATAGTGTAGCTCAGAAAGCAACAGCACGCCTTTTTTCCTTTACAAAAAGGGGATCTGATAGGACTTTGCGTGGAGACGAGAGGTCCAAGGAGGCAAAGCGCTCTCTATCTCCTTCTAGGACTCAAACTGCGCGAAGACGAAGAAGGAACCCGTGTGGCTGAGGCTGATAAGGCCAACTCCATCGCGCGATCCGATTCTGTCCGGCCTCGTCCGTTTAGGGTAAAAGAGACAAATCAGACGGCCCAACGCGCGGGAACAAACGAATTTTTGTCTTTTTTGTCCGCTTTCGACTCATCCCGGCCCAAGTTCGCGCCGATTTTGGGGTGAAACGGACAGCGCGCAGACGGGCGGGACGCGCGCGCTTGTCCTTCCCTGGCCCGCCTGTCGGTGGCACAAAGCAAAAAAACCCCACGCCCCATTTGGCGCCATTTTCCTCAAACCCTCCCACGTCCCTCCCGCCGCCCCCTCCCTCCCCCGTCCATGGCCGATGCCCAGCCGAATTCCGGCGGCCTGACCGTCGACCCGCCCTGAAAGGTGAAGAAGAAGGCGGCCAAGGAGCCAAGGAAGGCGCGGGCAGAGTGCACGCCGGAGGAGATCGCCAAGTTGGACGCGGAATCGGCGAAGAGAAGGAGCCGGAGGGCGGTCGTCAAGGTCAATGCCGCCGTGGCCAAGTTCGCCGCCGAGCGCGATGCGATGGAGGCCGCGCGGCGCAAGGTCGCGGTCGACGAGAAGGTGGACATCGTCAACAAAGCGCACGCCCTCCTCATGCTTGGCATGTGCCGTCCGGCCAGTTTCCCAGCAGTGGCCATCGGCGCGGCGAGCACAGGCTCGTCGGTCGCCCGGCCGCCGCTCTGCCAGTCGTCGACGTCGCGGACCACGCCTATGTCGCCCGGCTTTCCCCGCCAAGGCACGATGCCCAGACCCGTTTCTCGGGGTCGCCGGACGTTGGCGTGATCGCGCCGTCCACCCCGCGCCCCTCGGCCGTCATCGACCTCAACGTCACGCTTGGGTCCAGCAGCGGTGGCCGGCCGCCGTCCGTCAAGATGCAAAGAAAGCATGCACGACCACCGTTTACGGGCACCATGCCATCCCCCCGTGTCTTGTTCGACGGAATGCCAACACCAACGCCACCGGTCGACGACCCCTTCTACAACCAGTTCATGGAGGATGTGATCTTCGAGGGTGGGCCTGGCCGTGCCTACGACCCCGACGAGACCCAAAGTCAGGATGGCCGCGCCCAGTACGTTGCCGATGAAGAGGCCGACGACCGTGCTGACTACGACCATGGTGACTCGTGGCATGAAGACGATGACATCTATTGCGAAGGGGATGGTGATGAAGAAGTCAATGACATTGATATTGGTGGCGAGCCATTGTTCATCGACGATCTCACCCAAAGAGGAGGAAGAGCATTCGCACGGGTTCATATACACAAGATGAGGACAAGTTGATTTGCCAATGTTGGATGGAGATTAGCCAAGATCCAAAGACCGGCGCGCAACAAAAGGGCCTTGTTTTTTGGACGAGAGTCCACAAAACATTCCATGAAAGGAAGGTGTTTGAGCCCTACCAAATTACAAGCAACCGTGGCATCACCTCGATTCAAAAGAGGTGGTTGTTCATCTAACAAGAGTGTAACAAGTATTGCGCCGCATTTGAGAGCGTTGAAGTACGGCCCGTGAGTGGTCTCGGCGTTGGGGACATGGTATGCTTTCCTTATCCTAGTCCTTTCCTTGCTACGGCCATGAGACTTTGGCCTCGTATATGTTTGCATGTTCAATTGTTGTTGATCATGTGGTGTAGGCATTTTAATCTTTGGAAGCATTCAAGGCCCGACACAATGACAAGCCATTCACTCTTACGCATTGTTGGACGATCATCAACACTTGCCCTAAGTTCAAGGATCAATACCGTGAACTTCAAAGGAAGAGAGGCAAGAAGACGGCCAAGTTTGTCGGAGGTGGAGATGGCGAGGCGTTGAAGAGCCTGAGGGGCATGACCAACTACAAGGTGGACGACATACGTAATGCCTCATCCATGGCCTTGCATGAGACTTTGCATGGCATGATGTCTCAAAAGGATGTGAGGGACGAGAAGAAGCGGCAAAGCAAGGACGAGCAAATGAAGCAATACCTATAGCTTCAAAGGAAGAAGCTTGAGATGGAGGAGGCGGCCAAGAGGAGGAAGATCGACATGAAGGAGGCGTTCCGGCAAAGGCAGCTCGACATCAAGGCCGCCAATGTCAAGGCCAGGCAGAGGCAGCTCGACATCGAGGCCACCAATGCCGCAACCAAAGCAAAGGAGGTGGCCCTTGTGATCATGAGCGTGGACTTGACCAAGATGAGCGAGAAGACGAGGAGCTGGTTCGAGGCCAGATAGAAGGAGATGTTCGATGCCGACGGCCTGAACTAGGTCGTCCGATCGGCCGTGGTCGTTCTTTTTGGAGGCTGGCATGGGTGCCGCCCGCCCGCTGGGCCGCCGGCTGTGTGCCGGCGTGAAAAACATTCATTTTGGAGGCTGGCTGTGTTGGCGGCCGCTGGCTGTGTTGCCGGCGAGGACAAGTATTCATTTTGAAGGCTGGCTGTGTTACCGGCGATTGACGTGTAGGTCGCTGGCTCTGTTGCCGGCGTGAACTAGGGCCACTGGCCTGAACTAGGGCTTGGCATTTGAAACGTTGCTCTCTTTTTAAAATGAAGATGGACAAGATGGGGCAAACGGATGCGGCCGCGCGCTGGGCGCACGGCCACCGCATCTCAGGACACGTCCGGACACGACTTCATTGCCTTACTCAAATGGACAGAATCCGGATAAAATGGACGTCTGTTTGGGGTCACGCGGTGGAGTTGGCCCAATGTAGCTGTAGCCTGATCTAGCTGATGCTGGCGACATGCTCGAGTGGTCTGACGAGCCTGTTCCAAGTACAGTACCTTGAGCAGCGATTTTGCCGAGTAGCAGCACGTACAGTACGTATCAGGCACATCAATCAAGCTTCAAATAGATAGATTTGGCTCCTGTCACACCATGGAAGAAGTTTCCACGGATGTCACCGTCGCCACCTACTATGTGTTGCTCAATACGGTGGTCGCCGGACCTGACGTGGCCGGCAGCGGCAGGCGTGGTCCGGAGTGAGCCAGGGATTTCAAGGGCCGGCTACCTGCAGCTGGACTCCAACCACCAAGCAATAGCAACTGGCTGATCTATCACCCGTCGATCCATGAAAAATGTCGGCAGGAATAGATCACTGATCGGACCATCACTTGCATTATAGCCTCGCGGCCGGCGTCATTTCAGACAAGATTAAGCACGCATTTTCATTGGAGGAGCTCTCTGCGTGACGGGCCAGGCGTGCGGGCCGAGTGATCATTTGCCCGATCGGCTTCGTTCATTCATCAAACGTACGTATCTTTGCTGTGAAGCAGCGTGCAGCTTGATGATGTGCGGTGCATGCGAGCTCGTCGAGAAGGAAAAGAAGGAGAAGCAAGTCGTGGCACCGATGGATTGGCGCGCTGTTGTTAACTCCGCACTCCTTTCCGTGTTCCTTGTCAGTCACTCGTCGATCTGATCTGTCGCCGCTGATGACAGTCGATCTGGTGTGTGCGTGCGTGTCCGGGTCGTCGCGCTGCCTTGGGCTTCAAGGGTGCTATGCCTAAGCTATCTCGCAATGATGTACGTATGCGCGCGCGCGCGGCGCGGCGCGTCACCGACCGACCGCGTGCACCCACCCATCATGCATCATGGGTTTCTTCTTTCTCCGTCCTGCGTGTGCATGACCGTCATCCGGGGACGCGCCGACTCTCCCGACTACGCAAGGAGGTGGGTGATGGGTGAGGTAAAGGATTGTTTATTTTTAACTGAGGTGAGGTGAAGATGTTGTCGTGTGACGGAATGTGCCAGAAGTCCATATATTGTCAAAAAAGAAAATAAGACATGAAGAATAAAACAGTGGGGAGACCCCCGACCCACTCTAATTAGTTTTTTAAAAAGGAGGAAGACCTTCGGCCTCTCTGCATCTGGACGATGCATACAACCATTTTATTAATTGTTCACACAAGACCTTACAAAGTAATACAGCATTAAGACTAAAGCCACCGTCTAGGCAACATCTGTCGCTACTCCTATCCAATTGATGAAGGGATGATGATAGTCTGGGCCTAATACCAAACAGACCTCGCAGCCAAACCTACCATCTAAGACCTGAGGTCCCATCCAGGACGCCTGCCGTGTATGGGGCACCCACCGGTCCGGCGCACTCCTCAACCTGGACGCCTGCCGGGTATGAGGCCGCCGCGCCACCTGCCACCGATCCATCTTCAGAACTGTACAGCTGCATCTACCTTGCCCGGTATAGCTGCCGTCGACGCCACCACGACGCCAGACCGCGTCACCCTCCTGCGCAAGTCCATCTCCACGCATCGGACGCCGAGTCACCACAACGCCATGCCGTCGAGATCCGCCGCCATCAATGAGTGAGATGAAGCACCGCTCCACCAAAGAATCCGTCCTTTGGTCCCTCGATCACGTGTGCACCTCCAAGAATGACGCCCCAAAGGGAGGAACGACACTAGAGCGCCGCCGTCATCCGATCATCCGATCTAGGGTTTCCCCCGAAGGTAGCAGAGAGTGGCCTGGAACTTCTCCACGACGATGCCTTCAAGAAGGGAACGATGCAGATAGCGCCGCCACTGTCGGCCTTGGCAGTAGCCGAAAGCGAGTTTTCACCCATATCTGTTCGAAGGAATCCAACTCCCGTGCACGGCCGCCACCACCACCAGGTTAAGCACTCGCCGCCGCCAACACCTCCACGATGCCCAGAGGCCTCGAGACTCGTCGCCACCACGCCTGGGCCGCCGGCCACTGCTGCCAACACCAACCCCCACCATCCACCGGATCTAGGCAGGGAATCCCAGATCCGCATCCCCCGCGACCCACCACCACGGAGGGAGGAGGCGGCGCCAGCGAAGGACGCCGGGAGGGGGAGAAGGAGCCGAGGCAGGGTCGGCCCGACGCCCGGCACCACCAGGCAGATGGGAACGCCCCGCGGAATCCCCAACTGCGTGCGGGAGAGAGCCGCCCCGCCGCCGCCAACGCCACACGACCTTTGGTCGGCGACGCCCCAGGCGGCGGCGAGGGAGGGGGTTGAGGCGAAGGGGCGACGGGGGCGGAGCTAGGGTTTCCTCCCGGGGGCGCCCGCGGGAGCGCCTCGGGGAGGGGGAGCACCCACTCTGATTAGTGACGCGTGTATATTTCAATCTCAAAGCACTATTGCCTCAGTTATTCCCCAGTCTTCCCGATTCCATTCTTTCCTTGAAGCGACCGATAATCTGCACGACCCCTAGCTGGCGGCGGCCGTGCGGCACGACGGCACGTCATCTTTGATGTACCAACGCGTGCTACCCGTCCATTTGCTCCGATCATGTGTTTCGGCACGTCGAATGGAATGATAGGAGGCAACAAATCGGGCTACCCTTGCAGCCCTTCGCCGCACTCGCACGGGATGTCCCAAGAGCTCATACTGAGAGTAGTCTAAATCTTGGCCACGCTCATTCTTGATGATTATGTTACGCATGATCAAACAAGCGCGCATGATGTACCAAAGGATCTTTGGATCGGTCCTCTCAGAATAGCAAATTGGGCTTGCAAAATCCCAAAATTTCTCTCCACATCTTTCCTAGCCGCCGCCTGAGCATTGTGGAAATCAAGATTTTTCTTACCTTCCAATTTTTTCAACGGCTTCACAAATGTTTGCCACTTTGGGTAGATGCCATCCACAAGATAGTCGACATGGTTGTATGTATGTCCATTTGCTACAAACTGCACCGGTGACAGTTCACCATTTGCAATCTTATTCATGAGTGGTGACCGATTAACAACGTTGATATCATTCAAAGATCCGGGCATTCCAAAAAAAGCATGCCAAATCCAAGTCCCTTGATCGGCCACCACTTCAAGGATTATAGTGGAACCTTTTTTCTGGCCGTGGAATTGTCCATGCCATGCCTTAGGATAGTTCTTCCAATTCCAATGCATGCAATCTATTGAGCCAAGCATACCCGGGAACGCGCGAGCTTTGTTCATCTCCAAAATCCTTGCGGCGTCTTCAGCATAGGGAGCTCTCAAATACTCCGAACCAAACACTTGCAGAATTCCGACTGCGAAGCGCTTAATACACATGATGGCTTGACTCTCACCCATGGCCAAGTGATCATCAACTAGATCAGCCGGAATACTGTATGCCAACATACGCAAAGCGGCTGTCACCTTTTGAAAGGTGTTATGCCCGAGTTCTCCGGCGACATTCCTCCTTTGTTGAAAAAACTGATCATGGCTCGCTAGTTTCTCTGCAATGCGCCTGAACAACTCGATGCTCATCCTAAAACGGCGCCGAAAGTACGACTCGGGGTACACGGGATTATTCACAAAATAGTGCCTCATCAATCTGTTGTCGGCATCGATCTTATCCCTCCAAATTTTCCGACGACCCATAATTGAACCACCATGCTTCGGCTTTTTATTGATGTGCATCGCTAGGATCATTGCAAGGTCCTCCTCCTCTTCAATATCAAATTCTTTTGATGAGCGGTAACACAAAGAGTAATGATGGGTGTTAACTCATGATCTGTTGCACTGCAGCAAGACCTCTTAGTCATGTTCCCCCATAAGTTCTAGAGCATATAAGTGTTTTGGTGCTTCTAGTTCAGCCCCTTAGGCTAGTCAGAGTTGTAGCTTTGTTCCACAACTTCTCACATTTTGTAAGTAAATCGATTCAATTAGCATTCATATAGATGATTAAATAATAATATAGTTGGTTCACAAGGATTTACTTGTCCCGTCACTTTTAACGAGAATTCCAAATAGATTAATTCCAATGAGGCATGTAATGTTGTGGTAAGTAGTAACATTAGTGCAGTAACAACAACTTAAGTGATTGGCATGCCCTGTAGGACCAAGTATTGGCCAAAAACATAAATAGACTCAGAACTCACTGCACGCTATGTTCATCGATTCTGGGATAGCCATTTTGCCAAAAGATCAAGCTCATTAGGCAAAGGCATTATCTTACTATTGGCGAATAGAAGCTTCTCAGACTGCTTGTTCTCGACATGCAAAATTTTCCTCTCCAAGTCTCCAAAATTTTACTCTCAGTAAGCACGGGTTCCCTCGTCGCGCCCCCTGCCTGCCTGTCCTCCATCGCGACTGATGGCCACGAGCTCATCAAGGAGGCCGCCGGATCTGCGTTGCGCGAGGGCCGCTGCGCGGCGCTGGCTCGGGCGATCAACGTTGGCGGCGCTGGCCATCTCCTCGGCGCAAGAGGCCAAACCGGAGCGGCGGCGTGGTATCCCTCGCCGGGTCCGGATGAGGTGGCGGTGCTCTGGTCGGATCCGGCCGCGTGGGGTGCTTGGGGTGCTTGGACGCAAGGACGACTGGTCACAAAATAGCGCAGAAGAAGTGCAAGTAAATATTTAAAGTTGATTTAGAATTGAAACTGAACTTCGAATTTTTGAAGAATTTTTTTTCGTTGGCTGAATAAGCTCCAATTCTAGGGTTCCCTTATTATTGAAATTAATCAATTAGTTTTGGATTTTGGTTTTACTTGTTAAACACAAAGTAAATTTATAGTATTCTAGTGAGCTTGCATCATTGCATTATACATGCATGTTTTCTTCTTCATAAATCTTGCCAAACCTAAAAATTATTTCTGCCTCCGCCACTGTTGATCTGCCAGCCCATGCCGTGTACCCGGGAGTGTAGAGCGAGCGAGCCGCCATCATAGCAGGACAGTTCAGTGTAGCGAACAAGCTCAAAATATATTGTACCAAACCGGAGGATACTTTAGCGAAAAATAATTACACTATTTGCGAAATTTTTTAATTTATATTTTTGAACACATTTTTGAAACATGAACTTTTTTTTATAATTCTGAAGAGATTCTGAAAGAAACAAACAATCTTAGAAATTCCACACATTTTTTTGAGAACGCAAACAATTTTGTATAAGTCTCTACTACTTAAAAAGAATGTATTTCACTTTTTTCGACCACTCTTTGTCCAACCTTCCCCGTATGATAATCAAATATCTTAATTTATTTATCTTTTGTACCAATTTCATTTTAATTAGTTATTAAACTTCTCATCAAAATAACAGGTAGAACTTGATAAATATTTATTTATACAATTGAATTAATATGGGCAGGTAAATCACAGGCTAATTACTAAAATATTTATATCCCGTTCCAACTCAGGGGCATTATCCTACTCCCACAAAAATAAAATTTGTGAAAAAACATGAAAACAAGTACATTTCTTTAAATTCCTGAATAATTTTTAAATTTGTGAACAAATTTCAAAACAAAGACTTTTTGACATTGTGAACAATTTTTAAATCTTTGAACATTTTTTAAATGGGAACATTTCTCCAAATTCTGAAAAAAGAATATCAGAAAGAAGATTTTTTTAATACGTCAACATTTTTAAAGAGGGGACTTTTTGGAAGAGAAAACAAGTAAAAACAGTAGGAAAAAGATAAAAACCGGACAGAAACCTTCCGAACGTACGTGTTCTCAAAATGGGCCCGCCCTAGGAATAGCTAGCGCAAGGTGGCGCCTATTTGACGCGGCCGGCCCATGTGGGGCGCGAGGTCCCCAGTTTTTATTCTTTATTCTTTTATGTTTCTTTTCTGTTTGTCTTTTTATTTCTTTTTCGCATCCGTTTTTTCTCTCTTTTTTATTTCTCTTAGTGATTTTTTCTAAAATCTTGAGCATTTGTTTTTGCTTAATGAATACAGAAAATGTTCATCTAATTCAAAAAAATGTTTATCATATTCAAAATTTGTTCATCGTATACAAAATTTGTTCACCATAATTTGAATAAAAATTCATCAAATACAAAAAATGTTCATCCATTTTTCAGCAAGTTCATCCGATTTTCAAAAAAGTATTCTTGAATTGAGAATTTGTTCATTAAGTTCAAAAAATTAAAAATGTTCATCTAATTCGAAAAAGGTTCATCTTCTTTAAAAAATGTTCATCGTATTCAAAATTTCTTTACCATAATTTTTAAATATATTCATCAAATTCAGTAAAGGTTCATCCATTTTTGAAAAATTTAATCCGATTTTTTCAGAAATTGTTCTTCAATTAAGAATTTTCTCATAGAATTCAATTTTTGTTCATCTAATTAAAATGTTCATGAATATCCAGATTCACGAACATTTTTTCAAATTCTTGAACACTATTCCAGTTCACGGATATTTTTTGGCTCCACAAACTTTTTTGAAATTGGCGGGTTTTAATACCAGAAAGTTTACGAAATCCCGCATTATTTATAAAAGAAAAAAAAACGAAATAGGAAATTAGTGGGCTCCCAACTGCCACTCATGGGCCTGCCCAAGATGGGTGCGTGGGTTCAGCGGGGTGTGCGCCCGCGTCCGCTCCCTGGTGCGTGCTGCGCCCTATAGGAGCTCCCCATCCATTTGACCACAAGGGTGAACAGTTGTGTGGTAAATGGGTTGGCCAACACGGGAGGAATGCTGGGGAGCAACTAGTTGACGAGCACTCCTTCGGGAGCCTCATAATGATCAGCGCCACTTAGCGCTCTCTTAGCCATTCGCCATGTTTCGCGCTTTGGACGCTCCTCCGGATTTTATTTTTTTATTTTTCCGCACGCATTTTTGGCTTTTAAACGATTTTTTTGGGTTTTTTTCGACGTTTAGATTTTCCACCGGTCTTCCTTAGCTTTTGGATAAAAAATTGCGTGAAAAAACGCGTTTTTTTCCGCAGGAGTCACGGTTTTATTTCCGCTAGAGGCACTGTTTTGCTTTCGCGAGAGTCACGGCCGTGCCTCTCGGAAACGGGAAAAAACACATTTTTTTTTCTTTCATGAGAGGCACGGTTTTGCATCTACGAGAGGCATGGTTGTGTGCTTTTGCGAGAAGCATGGCCGTGACTCCTCGGAAACTAAAAAAACGCATTTTCTCTTCTTCTTTTTCTTCCGCGAGAGGCACGGTTGTGATTTCGGAGAGGCACGGGTGTGCCTGTTTCGAAAGGGAAAAACATGTGCTCCTGATTTGGTTTTTTCATCTGGTTTTTTTCATGAAAAAAGTTTCTCAAAACCTATCAACATGGGATCTAGTTTTGAACATCTTGACACAAGGAATCCAACGGTGAAAGCGGTTCGAGATTTGGACACACGGTTTAAGAGATAAAACCTTTTGAATAAACGGATCTACAAAAAAGGGAAAATTCTCAGGTTGCGACAAATGATGCACAGTGCACCACTTGTCGCAACCTGGGAAGGTGGGGAGTGATATTTGCAATGAGTACTCCTCAATTAGTGATTTGGGGAATGCTGGCCATTGGGCACTTAATAAATGGGCGGGCCTACTGAGAGGAATGCAGGCTCGCTAGCGCACGTCCTATTTTTTTTAAAAACTGAGAGGAATACAAGTCATAAATTTATTCACATGATTCCAAGATATGTTCCTCACATTTTTAAAAACATTTAATACAACAAATGTTCGACTGATTTACAAAAAAATTGTACAATTAAATGTTTTTTTGATGATATTTACAAATATGTTCACATGTTTAAAAAAATCATCATATTGTTGGAAATTTTGTAATACGAAAGAATTGTCAAGTAATTTAGAAAAAAAAGTCATACCGTTGAAAAAATATTTATGAAGTTCAAAAGATATTAATGCATAACAAAAAATGTCGAGAATTTGCTTTTTAATTTTTAATACAATACAAAAATTGTTGGCTTATTTTGTTTTAACGTAATTACCATTCAAAAAAAGTTTAATGCATGTTTGGAAAATCTTTAACATTTATTCAAAAACATGTTTATCTTTTGTTTGCAAAATATTTAACATGTATTCAAAAATAATGCTCAAACATGTATTTGAAAAAATATTAATCATGTTTTTGAGAAATGTTCAACGTGTATCAAAAAAAAAGTTTCACGTCTATACGGAGCATTTATGACTTGTATTAAAAAATACCTATATTTGAAAAGGCAAAATCGAAAAGAGAATAAAACAAATGTAAACCAATAAAAGAAACATAGAAAACAGTAGAAAAGAAACTTATAGAAGTTTCTAAAACCGGTACAAACCAGTCTATAAAACCTTCTCAAACCCGCTTTAATGGGCAATCCCACTAAAGCGAGCATGCCTCCAGCGCCACTAGAGGA
Organism: Aegilops tauschii subsp. strangulata; assembly: GCF_002575655.3. NCBI lineage: Eukaryota > Viridiplantae > Streptophyta > Magnoliopsida > Poales > Poaceae > Aegilops > Aegilops tauschii. The sequence continues at coordinate 427,262,062 of NC_053035.3, forward strand.
GAGGTGGAGCTATGTCTCGCTTCGCGAAAGGCCTAGCCTAGTGTATACCCAAACCCCTATTTCTAACCAAGATTACGTTCTCATGTTTCACCACTTGTTTCTACATCTTCAGCTATCCAATCGGTGACTGCCACGCGGATTAATTTGGGACCTAAGCGGGTACGATCTCGTGTGGACGTAGCAGCTGTCGCGCAAATTTCGTCAACGTGTGGGGCCTGCCTGTGTGCGTACTCAGGTGCTCGTAGCGATCTGTTCTGATCCTATCTTCTTCCCCTGTGTGTTGAGTTCTCTCTGGTCTGGAAGGCTGCGTATCCATCCCGAACCACGCAGCCCAGCGCCCCGTCGCCCACCACACAACTGCCTGCCGCTGCTCCACCGCTATGTACGGGTATAAAAATCCTCCCCGCCTCTCCTTTCGAGCTCACCACTACACGTGAGCGCGTCAACTATGCATGAACCTGTTCTCCCCGACCTGGCTGCCGGCCAGTGCCTCGCCGAAGCCGCCATCACCCGTCTTCTCTGGCTGCCGATCGAGTCAGAGGGGCTGCCTAAGCGGGAGCTATCCCGACTCAAGCGCCGATGACACGTCGCCGATTTCGCTCTGTCATTGATGGTCCTTCTGCCGTTGCGGAGCTCAGCAGCACTTTCGTCACCAGCGGCGGTCAGGCAAAATCTGCGACCTCACATGAGGGCAGCAGTGTAGTTACAGGCCATCCGCTGTCGTGATCCAGTGTGGGAGGAATCGATGTGGGGGCTTCCCCCCCGTTCCCCACCACCGCAACTGTGGCCTGCCCCGAAGAAAATCATTGACTCAGTCGAGCCCGGTGCAAGAGAGTGATCTAGGCCATCAACATCCCTCTTTGTCCAATTGCTTTGGTTGCCTGCCGCTATATGGGCAGCGCTTGAAAGCAGACCGATCTGGGCGAGGCGGAGAAAAAATCAGTCCTAGAACATTCCTAGCCTCTTCTTCTACAATCGATTGCTCTTCCGCTGGAGACCACTATTCCACTTCTCTCTTTTCTTTACATTCCATAAATAATGATTGTCTATTAATTTTTATTACGCTATTTTTTTCTGTTTCAATGAGGAGCTTGAAAGAATGGATCTCAAGCGCACTATATGAAGCTTCAGGAGGGAAGGAAAGACTAAGAGTGCTCAACGGAATCATAGGAGCTCCTGGTCATGCGCATGCGACTGGATGCAACAGGGGAGCTCGAACTGCTTGAGTTCGTCGGCCATGGCGGCGGCCGTGCTCAGAGCTCGCGGGGATGATGCTATATTGCAAATTAAAGTAGAGGAGATGGGGAAAATCAAAGAGGGAGAAAACGGTCCGAGAAAGATTGCAACAAGACCGTTGTTGTAGAGAAATGAGCGCAATATTGAGTTTGTTGCAGAGATCAACGACTACTCGACACTCCATCCAACGGCTACTGAGGCGGCCGATCTTTTCAGATTATCCGTCGGCCGACGCGTAGCGCTGCCCTTATTGCATTGGAATGGTGATTTTCTTGATAGAAACAACAATGTGACAGAAAACTCCAACCAAAATGGTGCTTCAGCCCGATGGCTTCTACATTTCCATCTCCTAGAAGGTCACACAAGAATTATATAGTGAAGTCACGACCAGGGTCTTTTAGAGGCGTTCTTGTACATCACTCTCCATATCGGCACCTTTAACCCCTATGTGAACAAATGAGAAGTTGCCATGTTAAAAATTCTATCTATATAATTCATATATCACATATCCATGCTCGACTCATAGTTCCTAGCATATTTAAGTACTCCGTCTATTTCAAAATAAGTGTTTCAACTTTATACTAACTTTAGTACAAAGTTATACTAAACTTGAGACACTTGTTTTGATACAGAGGAAATACTTACGCAAGCATGTTTTCCAAGATAGTCAAGTGAACATGGTTGTTTATTTCCGAGTTTCATTATAGCTACGTAAGATGGCCCAATGTTGGAGTAATCTCATAGCTAAAATACAACATTGCTCAAGTATCCATATGCCAGCATGACGGGATAGGCGAAGCGGGTGAGTGCCCCACCCCAGATGGCTAAAGTCCAGTAGTCGGAAGCATCACTAGTTTATGCTCTAACCCAAGTAGCATGGGACATGAGATCCCATGTGAATGAGAAAGGACCACCTTGCAAGGCTAAATACTCTTGGGTGACCGATAGCGAAGTAGTACTGTGAGGGAAATTAAGGTGAAAAGAACCCCAGTGGGTAGTGAAATAGATCGCAAAACCGCGCTGAGCTCACTCACATCTCATTTATCCCATTTTCAATGTTGTCGTAATATTAGACCTAAAACACAAGATAGCAAGTACCCATATGCCAGTGTCATAGACTCGCATCCCATTTATTTTAAATCTTAGAAACTATTGTTCTTATTTTCATTGAATCTAATTATCCACTCGAAGTTTATATCTATACTCCATTTATCATCTTGCTAATCCAATTAGAAGGATGGGTACTTGGTGAAGTAGGATTCAGAAGGCACCTCTAAAGGAACTATCTTTCTTTTCAGATTCACCTATCTTCAATTTAGAAATTTCACCTATTCTCCTTACCTTTCACTATCATATTCCAGGATTATATCAGTTATAATATAAAATATAAACTCTTAATTATAAAAATAAAAATAAATAATAGAATATTATTGCATCTGGGGCATATTTCCAACAAGGTGCTCTTCCTATGCTTGGCACCGCATCTTGGCGAGAGCTCGTGTCATCCAACCAGAGTGCCTTTATCGCTGGTCGCGGGGTGCACGACAACTTTATGTTGGTGCAGCAAACGGCCAGATAGTTCCACAGCAGCAAGGCCCTGCGGATTCTTCTCAAACTTGACATAGCGTGTGCTTTTGACTCCGTGTACTAGCCCTTCCTCCATGAGGCCCCACGGCATGTTGGTTTTGGCAAGTGTTGGCGAGCATGGGTATCAAATCTTCTGTCCACCTCCTCCACGCGTGTGCTCATAAATTGCAATGCTAGACCTCCCCTGGATCACGTGCGTGGCCTACGCCAGTGTCGTGGGATTGTCACGGCAGATGTCCTAGTGCAAGGACTTCGTCGTGGAGCCATCCCAACGAGGTTAGCTTAAAGGGGTTAATTAGGACAAAGGACACGAGGAGTTTATACTGGTTCGGCCCCTTGCGGTGAAGGTAAAGGCCTAATCAGTTTGAGGTGGTATTGCTAGGGTTTCGATGACCAGGGAGCGAATACGCTTCACCTGGCTCTCGATCTGTTGTTTCTTGTCCCTAAACCGCCGCTGGGTCGTCCCTTTATATACACAGGTTGACGCCCGGCGGTTCACATAATCCCGACCGGCTCATAAACGTGTCCGGCTCGGTATCCAATCTTTCCTATCTTACAATATAAGTCATACACCTATGGCGGTTTAAGTCTATGGGCCCTAACCCGCCTTTGGGCTTTGGGCCTTCTTATTAAGTCTTCTTCGTAAATCGCCATCTTCTATGTCTTCATGGGCTTCGATATTACTAAACCACCATGAGCATAACCCGGCCCCTCCTGGGCGGTTTATACTCAATAGTTATATCCCCAACATTAGGCCCCAGGTTGATTTGAACTTGTTCATGTCAATCTTCAACACTTAGAAGAATTCCTTCTTCATTACCTTCGGGAAGCTTATAACTCGCCGTGACGTCATCTTTTGAGATCATGATAACCCGCCATGACGTCACCTGCCATTAATTTTATACAAATCCAAAATCATATATACATCCTCATTTTTAATGAACCCCCGAGAATCAAGGCGTCGGCCCTGTCACATATCCAATTTGGAGCTCCTCGATTCCCATGCATGCCACTTATCCAGCTGCCTTATAAATAGGGCTGGGGGTCCTTTTCACTTTCCACCATTAGCCTCTTCGTCTTCCTCGCGACGTGTTCTTCTCGAGCCCAGCCGCCGCCATCGATCCTCTCTTCTGCATCACCATTGGCCGCTGCATCAACCTGACTGGTCCAGATCTCGCTCGCGCGCCTCTGCTGCTCCAGCAGCCTCGGTAAGCTCTTCCTTCTTCCCCTCCGTAGATCTCATTAGGGTTCGTGCGAACTCATGGAGGTTCGGCACTGTTCTTCACTTGTTCTTCGCTGTAGCATGAATATTTGATTCAAACTTGATATTTTCCTTGTGCGGAAATAGCCATGGTTCCTTTTCCTCATCAGAGCACCTCTTTTTGGATAGAAAAACCCATCTGAACTTTATAAACTGTCCAAGCACCGATATTTAGGTCTGAATATATTTTCATTTTCTGACACGCGGCAGATCCAAAATTGTAATATCAATCTGTGAAACCTTTTTTTCATCACTTAGTCATTTTCCAACTTCAGATCTATACTTTCAATATCTGTGTAGATGGTTTAACTCAGAAAATAATAACCCGCCAGGTACCATTAGTCCCCTCTTAAACCGCCAATTGCTCATCTCTGCAACTTGATAACGTCAATCTTCGGTTTAACACTTTTGCATGCTTCAACACTTTCTGCTTTTTAACCTTTAACGGATTAACCATGAATCTTAAACCGGCACAAACCTTCTTACAGGTTATCGAATAAATGGCCAAGTCCTTTTATTCCTGCAACTAGGTTCAATCCCGGGTTACAGAAGAAAAGCTGAACGAGTGTGTTGCTACTGGCGCTTTAGCCAAAAAGGAAGACATCCACTGGAGAGCCCCTGGTCCTGAAAATCCCCCTGAACCCACGGAAGGGGAAGTGATCGTTTTTGTTGACCATCTGAGTCGAGGATTCAGCCCTCCCGGATCAAAAAATTTCCGTGATGTGCTTCATTTCCTCCAACTTCACCCTCAAGATATTGGACCGAACTCCGTATCCAACATTTGCAATTTCCAAGTGTTCTGTGAAGCTTACCTGCAAGAGGAGCCCACGGTCGAACTATTCAGAGATCTCTACTATTTAAACCGCCGTACAGAATTTGTGGACGGGCCCAATACTGAACTTGGCGGGGTTTCAATCCAAAAGAGAAAAGATGTCAGCTTCCCTCACGCTAACCATCATAGCCACCCCAAAGACTGGAATCAAACTTGGTTCTATTGCCAAGATACATCTCCAGCTGGTGAGAACCCTCTGCCGGGTTGCCGTGCTCACTGGCTTACCAGTACACATCCACTCCCCCAAAGACTCAGTGCAAAGGAACGGGCCAAGTATGCACCATAGCTTTCAAAGCTCAGAGCCTTTGTGGCAAACGGTTTAACATGCGTTGATTTTGTCCGTTGCTGGGTGTCTTGGAGTATTTTGCCTTTAAGCCGTCTCCCCGGTTTAATGTGTGACTACACAGGGGACGTGAAAGACCCTCAACGTCACATCGATATTCAGCTGACTGATGCTGAAGTTACTGAAGCCGTCAAGAAAATGTTGGATATACCAGTGGCCGAGTGCAGCAAAACAGGGCTTAGTCCTTTCTGTGCTTCAAATAAACCACCAGCTGTAAGAATTGCCCAACTCCTGCTTAATCCATATTTTTAATACTCCCTTATGATCTTTTCAACTTTTAACAGGGTGATGATCCATTCTGGAAGAGGAAACCGCAGGATAAACCGGCCAAAACGGCTCATGCCAAGACCAAGGTCCACAAGAAACCCGCCAAGAAGAAAACCACCGAGTCCACCGAGTTAAATATTGACGACGACGATGATAATCATGAGTCAGAGGTAGAACTTGATTCACTTGGATCCTTTTTCATACATCTCATTGACAATGACTATTATCAGGATGACGCAGAGGCTAGCCATGCTGGTGACGCAGAGGTAATTATTCTTTCCTCTGGCTCAGAACCTCTGCCAACTCCGAAAACCCGTCAAGCAAACCAGAAAGTAAGATTTTCTCACCCTCTAGCTCACTTGGATCCAAACTTTCTTTTCAAGAAACAGCAACACAAAGCTCGCCGCACAACCCGGCATAGCGGCCATGTGGTAACTTCTTCTGGTTTACTGGACACGCCGGTTCGTAAACGCCGCCTAGAGGTCTCTTATACTTCTGACACACGTTATCCCAAGGCGGGTTATTTCCGACAACCTCTTAATCACGCTGATTCAAATTATCAGGGAACTTCCCATTCTTCCTCTGGCGAGTCAACAGGAACGCAAATTCCAACCCTCAAAACGGTTCCTGGGTGACCATATTTAACTGACCCTTCATATCTTATACTTGATCTTTATACCGACTTGATCTATACTTACTATTCTCAGGGGCCCAAGCCAGAGCCAGTAAAAGGGCCAAAGTGAATAAGCCGGCTGAAGACAGCTTTCCAACTGATACGGAACAGACCCTGAAATAGTCTAATCCAAATACTGAAGCTATTCTTGATGATCCGCCACCGCAAGATCATGAAATCTTAGCTGAACATATGGAAATTGATCCGATGATTCATGCTGAAAAACCGCCCAGCCCAACTAAAGCTGCTGATGACAAAGCTGACGACGTTGTGGTTACTAGCTTTGGTTACACAACCCCAGGCAACCCCATTGCTCTGTCAAAACACAATGCCAAAGAAGAAATCTCTGTTGTTGACAAGGGCAAGTGGAAGGCGGACTTGGAAAGCTATGCCCACGCCAGCGCCCAAGATATTCATTCTGGGTTTTTAAACCGTTTGTACACAAGCCGTAACTATGAAGCCGGTTTACTGAATATGATGAAGGATCAATATGAGGTAAATGCTGTTAACTCTGTATGAATATTCTCCCCTTAGCCGCCAAGTTTATTGGACATAAAAGAATAAAATGTTATGTAAACTTCCAAGAACCCTATAGATCAACTCCAGTAGCCCCCAAGGGCCGGTTTATACTGTCAATATGAACCGGGACTTGTATAATAATACTCTTCAATTTTGCATGTGTAGCCCCCAAGGGCCAGTTTATACTTTCAAGATGAACCGGTACTTTAGAATAACAATTCTTCAATTTTGCCTGTGTAGCCCCGAAGGGCCGACTTAAAAAATATGTTAAGTTGGGACTAATTATGCTGTAAGGCTCAAATTCTTGTTTAAGACCTTTGTAAACCGGTTGACCACCGAGCGGATAGTGGAAGAAAAAAATCTCTAGTTTTGACTGGAGCAAATATGCATTAGCCCCCAAGTGCCAAGAATAATACTTGTATTGAGCTTGGGACTTGTAATTTTTTTGATAAGAAGCAATAGACATTAGCCCCCAAGTGCCAAGTATATTACTTGTTATGTGCTTGGGACTTTGAATATGCACTGTCATCTCATAAATTGCTTGTCTCTTGCAGGCTGATCTTATCAAGAAGGAATCCCAAATCGCCGACCTTCAAGAAAATATCAAATCGCAACAAGCAGAGACTTCCAAGGCCAAGGATGAACCGACCAGTGCCTTAGTAGCAATGGAAAAGCTGAAAGAAAGCTTTAAAAACGAGCGGGCAGGTTGGGATACAGAAAAGTCAACTCTGCCGAAGCGGGCTGAGGATGCTGAATCGGCCCTTAATCCGGTAGCGGAGGAGCTGACTGGCTTGAAACAGCAAATAAATGCCATGACTGCTGCCGTTTTTGGTAAATAGCTTCTTCATAAACTTTAAACATGTATTATTGAACAAACTGCCGGTTTACAGATGTTTTTGATGATGCAGTAACCCGCATTACTCATCTTGGCTCAGATATGCGGTAGAAACTGAAAGCCGCCTATACACTTATAGAGCAGTTATATGCCGGCGTACAATAGGTTATCTACACAGCTTCCCATAACAAACCGCCCCCAACCTTGATCAAGGAAACGTTGGAAAGGTTGGCGATGATGCCTGCCCGGTTTGAAGAACTAAATAAATCAGCTGCCAGGGTGGGTGCTCTTACTGTGCTAACTCGGGCTAAAGCATGGATATCTGATCTTGATCTGGCCGATTTGGGAAACGGCTACCCGAGCATAAAGGAGGACGGGTCAGACTATAATACTGAAGACCTCGGAGCCCTGACGAGGGAAATGCACCCATTGGCTAGCAAATTGGCTGAAGAGACCGATCTTTCATATTATCAGTCGATTTATGATGCCAACAACAAGAGAGTTAAAGCGCCAACTTATGATGCTCCAAATCTTATCACTCCAATCCGTAAGCATACCTATGCCCCTGATGTTGATCCCTCCACACTTATAAGTGATGAAGCTGTATTCAAAGCCCTAACTGGGATCGACTGGACAACCATTGACTTCCAGCCACTAGGTAGAGAAGAGGAAGCTGAACCGGTGCTGGATGATCCACAACCTTCAAGTCCACCAGCCCAAGATTCATAAACCGGAGGTTGGCTGAACATCTGCTTTCTGCAAGACTTGTTAAAACAAGTATTCTTTCGGGCACAAAACGCCTTGTAATAGGCTAGCTGAAAATCTTGATCTGCTATGCCATCGCGCATATTTTGCTTTGCATGACACTGATGATTCTCCATGTTAAGATATGCCACGTATGCTTATGATATTAGCAATGTTGAATCTTTTCCTGCATACAACAGATTAAAAGTGTCCTGGCGGTTTACCGCTGGACGGGTCATAACGCCCAATATAAAGCCATGGGAAACTTAAAATAATTTATAACCAAGGCTGGCCTTAATTATAAGCATACTTAATTGAAAAGGTATCATACCTGTGATATTTGATCATACGGGTGGTTTTACCAAGCCAGCGTAGTAAGGGTGATAACCCGAATTTTGAGCACTGATAATTTTCATATATTGCCGGCTGATGAACAAGCCAGGCCGGGTTAATAAACACCAGACATTATCTTATCTCATACTGGCGACTTATAGTCAAAAACCAGACCGGGTTAATAAACACCAGTGAATTGTAATCATAAAGCATTATAAGCCACATTGGATAAACCTCAAAAAATCCGTTGAATAAAAACAAACGAAAAACAAGGCTTTTCATAGGCTGCCAGGCCGAAAATTGAGTGCTTTCATGGGCTGCACGACCACTGAGTTAAACCTTTATACAAACCTTATAAGCCGGACCTCACACAACCAATCGTCGTTTTAACTTTGACAAGTTCAGGGTCTGTATAAGATTGACTTGTCAAAAGTACGGCGGGTCGTTCCAGGATTACCTGGGCGGAGTGGCAGACTTAAAAAGGCAGGATAACCCGGGGTTTTAGGTGAATACACCTGGCTTCCAAGCCTGGCTTTTAAGCCCATTACAAGGGTTATACAAACTCCTTGTTCTTTAGAACAAGGAGCCCCCAAGCAATATTTTTGAGCTGTGCTCAAGGGGCACCTATGTTTGAGCTGTGCTTTTGCAACAGACTCTCTTTGGTTCCTTTAACCTAGGTAGCAAGCCCCCATGTTTATATATATATATGGCCTATAAGCCGGATCAAAGGGTAATCATAACTTCGCTTTATAAAGCAGAAGCCCCCATGTGACCAAAAACTCGTTATTTGAAGAGAAAACGACAGAGGCCCTGCTTTAACAGGGATGCCGGCTTTATTATATTGATCATAATATATACATTGTCAAAATATGTACATCAGAAGAGCCAGTGGCTCAGGTGTAGTAAGGCCGAAGATGAGCAATATTCCACGGCTGGTGGGTCTCCTCCTCCGACTTACGTGAGTCTTTGTGCTCTCGAACATCGATAAGGTAGTATGACCCGTTGTTCAGATTCTTGCTGACCACAAAGGGTCCTTCCCAAGGTGGGGATAACTTGTGCATATCAGTCTGATCCTAGATAAGCCGGAGCACTAGATCGCCTTCTTGGAAAGTTCTGGTTTTAACCCGGCGGCTGTGGTAACGGCGCAGATCTTGCTGGTAAATCACCGAACGAGTCACTACGATGTCATGCTCCTCATCCAACAGGTCAAGTGTGTCCTGACGTGCTTTTTCATTGTTAGCTTCAACATAAGCCGCCACACGAGGTGAGTCGTGATGGATGTCACTAGGGAGAACCGCCTCTGCTCCGTAAACCATGAAAAAAGGTGTGTAACCCGTAGATCTGTTGGGGGTGGTATTAATGCTCCATAACACGGAAGGTAACTCCTCCACGCAAGAACCCGGCGTCCTCTATAAAGGAACCATAAGCTGGGGCTTGATGCCTCTCAGGATCTCTTGATTGGCTCTCTCAGCTTGACCATTAGATTGGGGGTGAGCCACTGATGACACGTCAAGCCGGATGTGCTCACATTGACAAAATTCTTTCATAGCACCCTTGGAAATATTAGTGCCATTATCAGTTATGATACTGTGGGGAAAGCCAAAACGGAAAATCACCTTTTTCATGAACTGAACCGCTGTCGCCGCGTCACATTTACTGACCGGCTCTGCCTCAACCCACTTTGTAAATTTGTCAACAGCCATGAGGAGGTGTGTCTTTTTGTCTTTGGACCTTTTGAAATGTCCAACCATATCTAGCCCTAAGACTACAAACGGCCAAGTAATTGGAATCATCCTCAATTCTTGAGCCGGCACATGGGCGCGTCATGAAAACTTCTGGCAACCATCACATTTACTGACCAGATCCTCAGCATCAGCATGAGCCGTCAGCCAATAAAATCCCTGACGAAAAGCTTTAGCCATGAGAGACTTTGAGCTGGCATGATGACCACAGTCTCCTTCATGAATCTCACGCAAGATCTCACAACCCCCCTTTGGAGAAACACAATGTTGAAAAGCCCCTGTAACACTGCAGTGATGCAGCTCTCCATTGACAACTGTCATTGACTTAGACCGCCGGGTTATCTGCCTGGCTAAGGTTTCATCCTCAGGTAACTCGCCCCGGGTCATATAAGCCAAATAAGGGACTGTCCAGTCCGGAATAACATGAATGGCCGCCACCAACTGAGCTTCCGGGTCAGGAATGGCCAAATCCTCCTCTATAGGTAACTTGACCGATGGGTTATGCAAAACGTCAAGAAAGACATTAGGCGGCACCGGTTTACGTTGAGAACCCAACCGACTCAAGGCATCAGCCGCTTCATTTTTTCTCCGATCAACATGCTCAACTTGATAACCCTTGAAGTGACCAGCAATAACGTCCACCTCTCATCGATAAGCCGCCATGAGTGGATCCTTAGAATCCCAAGTACCAGAGACTTGTTGAGCCACCAAATCTGAGTCACCAAAGCACCTTACCCGGCTTAAGTTTATCTCCTTAGCTATCCGAAGACCGTGGAGAAAGGCCTCATATTCAGCTGCATTGTTAGTGCAAGGGAACATCAAACGGAGAACATAACAAAATTTATCACCTCGAGGGGAAGTGAGCACAACTCCAGCCCCCCAAGCCCTCCAATTGCCTGGACCCATCAAAGTGAATAGTCCAATACGTGTTATCTGGCTTTTCCTCAGGCATCTGCAACTCTGTCCAGTCATTGATGAAATCCACCAGTGCTTGAGACTTGATGGCTGTGAGGGGCGCATATTTCAAACCATGAGGTCCAAGCTCAATGGCCCACTTGGCTATCCGACCTGTAGCTTCTCTGTTTTGAATAATATCCCCTAAGGGAGCAGAACTAACCACAGTGATGGGATGACCCAAAAAATATTGCTTAAGCTTCCGACTGGCCATAAACACTCCATATATAAGCTTCTGCCAATACGGATACCTTTGCTTGGACTCGATCAACACCTCACTGAGGTAATAAACCGACCTCTGAACCGGGTACTCTTTGCCTGCCTCCTTCCGTTCCACCACAATGGCTACACTGACAGCCCGGGCATTAGAAGCCACATATAACAATAATGGCTCTTATCAATAGGAGCAGCAAGAACGGGCGGCTCAGCCAACTGTTTCTTCAGATCCTCAAATGCTTGATTAGCAGCATCACTCCAAAGAGGAAAAGCCTTCTCACCTAGCCGGCTTATGAACCGGCTCAGAGACGCAATACGACCCGCCAGACACTGAACATCATTAGCACACACCGGTTTAGCCAATGAAGTAATGGCCTTGATCTTCTCCGGGTTAGCTTCAATCCCTCTGTTGGAGACCAGGAAACCCAAGAGCTTGCCTGCTGGTACACCAAAGACACATTTGGCCGGGTTAAGCATCATCTTGTAGACCCGGAGATTGTCAAATGTCCCCTTCAAATCATCAATCAGGGTCTCCTTCTTTCTTGACTTCACCACAATGTCATCTACATAAGCATGAACATTGCGCCCAATCTGATTATGAAGACAATTCTGCACACATCGCTGGTAAGTCACCTGGGCACTCTTGAGCCCAAAAGGCATAGAAACATAGCAGCAGGCTCCAAAGGGAGTTATAAAAGTTGTTTTCTCCTGGTCCTTAACTGCCATCTTGATCTGATGATAACCAGAATAAGCATCCAAAAACTCAAACGCTCACAACCCGCCGTAGCATCAATAATCTGATCAATACGAGGGAGAGCAAAAGGATCAGCCGGACAAGCTTTGTTTAAATCCGTGTAGTCCACACACACATACGCCAAGTGTCGTTCTTCTTAAGTACTAGCACTGGGTTAGCCAACCACTCAGGATGAAAAACTTCAACAATAAACCCAGCTGCCAAGAGCCGGGCTACCTCTTCACCAATGGCCTTACGCCTTTCTTCATTGAAACGACGAAGGAACTGCTTGACCGGTTTAAACTTAGGATCAATATTAAGAATGTGCTCAGCGAGTTCCCTCGGTACACCTGGCATGTCAGAAGGTTTCCATGCAAAGATGTCCAGGTTCTCACGGATGAACTCGATGAGCGCGCTTTCCTATTTCGGATCCAGATTAGCACTGATGCTGAACTTCTTGGATGAATCGCCAGAAACGAAATCAACCATCTTAGTATCATCTGCCGATTTAAACTTCAAGGCCGGGTCATGCTCAGTGGTTGGCTTTTTCAAAGATGTCATGTCAGCCGGGTCAACATTATCTTTGTAAAATTTCAACTCCTCTGTTGCACAAACCGCCTCAGCATAGGCTGCATCACCTTCCCCGCACTCCAAAGCAATCTTCAGGCTTCCGTGCATAGTGATAGTCCCCTTGTGACCCGGCATCTTGAGCTGTAGGTAAACATAACAAGGCCTGGGCATGAACTTAGCATAAGCCGGCCGTCCAAACAGAGCATGATAATGGCTCTTGATTTTCACCACTTCAAAGGTCAACGTCTCCGACCTAGAGTCATGATCATCTCCAAAAGCAACTTCCAAAGCTATCTTACCAACTGGGTATGCCGATTTACCAGGAACGATACCGTGGAAAACAGTGTTCGACGGTTTAAGATTTTTATCTGTCAACCCCATGCGACGGGAAGTTTCATAATAAAGGATATTGATGCTGCTCCCTCCGTCCATGAGTACCTTGGTAAACTTATACCCTCCGACCTGAGGTGCGACCACCAATGCCAGGTGACCCGGATTATCAACCCGGGGCGGGTGATATTCCCGACTCCACACAATGGGCTACTCAGACCAGTGCAAGTAACGGGGAACTGCCGGTTCAACAGCGTTCACCGCCCTCTTATGAAGCTTCTAATCCCGTTTGCATAAACTTGTGGTGAAGACGTGGTAGTTCCCACTATTCAACTGCTTTGGTTTACTCTGATACCCAGATTGCTGCTGCTGATTCCCCTGACCTGACTGTTGATGGTAGCCACCCTGAGTGCCTTGATTGCCTTGATTACCTTGGAACCCAGAGCTAGAACCACCACCGCCATAACCCGGTCCATGAGGGCTGGATCCTGATCCGCCACCCGGCCCTTGACTATCTTGAAAAAGATTAGAATTTTTATACTCCTTCATAATGTAGCAATCCTTCCAGAGGTGGCCAGACGGTCTTTCTCGTGTACCATGCCTCGGGCAGGGCTGATTCAACATCTGCTCCAGATTAAAACCTAACCCTCCCGTCCATGGGAGCGGTTTACCTTTACGACGCTGGCCATTATTCTGTGCATTGATGTTAGCCACAAAGTCCAAGCTATCATCAGCTTTGCGCTTACCATTGCCTCCCTGATTCGCCGGATTATGCTGCTGCCATCTGGTCTTGCTGCTTTTCTTTCCCTTTCCCAGCTTTTCCTCGTCAGACTCGGGGTCCTTGGTACCATCAGAGTCAGCGTACTTAACCAGAGCCGCCATGAGTGTCCCCATGTCATTGCAGTGGCGTTTAAGCCGCCCTAACTTCTGCTTCAGGGGTGTGAACCGACAATTGTTTTCCAACATTAAGACTGCTGAACCGGCATTGATGCAATCCGACGAGTGCAGGATTGTTGAGACCCGGCGCACCCAATGGGTTGTCGACTCGCCATCTTCTTTGACACAGGAGGCCAAATCCACAATTGACATGGGCTGCTTGCATGTATCCTTAAATTTCTGGATAAACCGGGCTTTTAACTCGGCCCATGATCCAATGGAGTTGGCCGGCAACCCCTTCAACCAAGTACGAGCCGTCCCTTCCAACATCACGGTGAAGTACTTAGCACATGTAGCATCGTCCACATCCAGCAGTTCCATCGCCATCTCATAACTCTCGACCCATGTTTCAGGGGGTAAGTCGGCAGTGTAGTTGGGCACTTTACGAGGACCCTTGAAATCCTTGGGTAATCGCACGTTACGTAGAGCCAGAGTTAAACAAGGCACACCCAAATTCCTGAAAGTCACACCCGTCTCCACTGAGGTCGTCGGACGAACCGGGGAATGCTGATGAGCCGTATACTGAGCCGCCAGCTCGGCCTCCCGACACGCTCTTCCTTGATCCACGACGTTCTGGGCATTAACCCCACCACCTGCCGGGTTATGTCCACGGGGCGGGTTACGGTTCCGTCCACTGCTTGACATGGCCGGTTCCTCAATATGCCTGCTATAACTCCGGCTTGGGCGAGGGGTTGAATGAATCCTGTCACGACTGTAAGAATAAGCCTGCTGCTACACCAATGCTGTCTAAAGTAGCTCTCTAGCCCTTCGCGTTTCGACCGTCGTTGGAGACTCACCCTCAACTTGGAGAGCCGCCAATCATGATGCTGCAATGATCATGTTATCCAAGGGGTTAGAATAATGACCCGGTGGCGACGACACGTGCTGTGGCGGGATATTGTTCTGACGAGGCGGGTCCGTCGTGCGCGGCTGAGCCGGTGCCCCCGTCCCAGGCGTTTCAACCCGGTTTATAACTGGTTGGTTACTGGTCCCTGCTTCGGGCATGTTAAAGAGATTTCTTGCCTCGTAAACCGGAGGCAGGCGAGTCTGATGCCTTCTCCTCATGACGTCGTTTGAAGCGTTCTGATCCAGCATGAGTTGGAAGGACTCTGACTGAATCCGCTGTGCCTGAGCATCCAAAGCAGCTTGCTCCTCGGCCATCCTAGTGTTTTCTGTGCTCAGCTCCTCCTTGGCCTGTGCTATCTCATCACGCAGTTTTGCAACCGCCGCATTATGCTAATCCTGATCTGCCGGATTAACCACCGTTGTTAACAGTGTTGTCAGCTTATCCAACAAGTCGGTTAAGACCTGAGCCGGCGGGCGCCCAGGCCCACCTGCCCCGGCAACCGTGGCCGCTAATAATCCGGAAATCATCTCTGTTGTAGTTGATGAGTGCTGCACTGGCTGTGTTCCGGTCATGAAGATCGCGACCCTGTTCGGTGGCTTATAGGGGTCCGGAATACTGTCGCCATCGGAACAGCCCCCAAGCCGGCCATCTTGCAGTTGATACAATGACTCGGTCTCACCGGTGGATGACTTGCCATCAGAATAGACAACCGTCTCGTCACGACATGCCGATCTATCCTCAAATTCTGCTCCATGGATGAATCCCACAAAAGCATGATTCCTGGCGGGCTGAACTCGGGCGGGTCTTGCATGCTGAGCCGTCTCGATGATGTCGGTGTAGATGTACAGCTTAGGACCCGGTACCCATACTCAATTGAGCCGGCCTCGGGGCCCCAGCCTGCGTCGTCGATGTAGAGCTTGCCGCGACGACTCTTGGTCATCCGGCCCACAGCGTATCCCTTGATCCCTTCGAAGTTGCCCGCTAATAACTTGAAACCAACGTGAGATAGCCCGACGATGGGCGCCAACTGTCGTGGGATTGTCACGGCAGATGTCCTAGTGCAAGGACTTAGTCGTGGAGCCATCCCAACGAGGTTAGCTTAAAGGGGTTAATCAGGACAAAGGACACGAGGAGTTTATACTGGTTCGGCCCCTTGCGATGAAGGTAAAGGCCTAATCCAGTTTGAGGTGGTATTGCTAGGGTTTCGATGACCAGGGAGCGAATACGCTTAACCTGGCTCTCGATCTGTTGTTTCTTGTCCCTAAACCGCCGCTGGGTCATCCCTTTATATACACAGGTTGACGCCCGACGGTTCACAGAATCCCGGCCGGCTCCTAAACGTGTCCGGCTCGGTATCCACTCTTTCCTATCTTACAATATAAGTCATACACCTATGGCGGTTTAAGTCCATGGGCCCTAACCGCCTTTGGGCTTTGGGCCTTCTTATTAAGTCTTCTTCCTAAATCGCCATCTTCTATGTCTTCATGGGCTTCGATATTAGTAAACCACCATGAGCATAACCCGGCCCCTCCTGGGAGGTTTATACTCAATAGTTATATCCCCAACAGCCAGGGTGCCCCCTCTCACCCTTGCTATGTGTCCTCGTCATCAACACACTCAACTCCATGGTGCAACACGTAGTTTGGTGCCGTGTGCTACAGAGGCTCACGAGAAGACCTGCTGCTTCCAGCATCACGCTTTTCGCGGACGATGTTTTGATTTTTGGCCACCCATCTGAGTCTGGCCTGTTTGGCGGTGTGTGCAATTCTACAATGCTTCGCTGCGGCCTCTGGCATGGCCACCAACTTCAAAAAAGCTATGTCACTCCGATCCGCTGCACACTCGAGGATTGTGCGCGCGTGATAATCCCCAAGTGCAATCATCTAGCAATTTCCAAAGGTGGAAGTGATAAGTATGGACTGTCGAACCCACAAGGAGCTAAAGGTAAGATCAATATTCTCTCAAGTCCTATCTGCCACTAATACGACTCTACGTACACCGAACGTTTGCTTCCATCTAGAAACAAGAAATAAAACTACGTTGTGGGTATGAAGAGGATAACTTTGCATGATATCGGAGAACAAAAATATAAAATTAGGTGTTGTTAACATAAATTTAGAATATATTAGAATATATTATAAATAGAGAGTGTGGAATAAGGATGGGTCGGTGCGCGGAAGTGTCCTAGGAAATTGTTAACAAGATCGGTAGTCGTCATTGCAATTTTATATGAGGGAGAGGCATAAGCTAACATACTTTCACTTCTTGGATCATATGCACTTATGATTGGAACTCTAGCAAGCATCCGCAACTACTAAAGATCATTAAGGTAAAACCCAACCATAGCATTAAAGTATCAAGTCCCCTTTATCCCATATGCAACAACCCCCTTACTCGGGTTTAAACTTCTGTCACTCTAGCAACCCACTATAAGCGAATCATGAACGTATTGCAACACCCTACAGCGAAAATCCCACACGTATGCGCGACACGGAGGGCACCATAGGACAACAACAAAATAGAACATACAACTCAAACCAATCTAGATCATCAATCAACCCAAAAGACAAAGGAAATCTACTCAAAACATCATAGGATGGCAACACATCATTGCATCATAATTTGTGGCATAAAGCACCATGTTCAAGTAGGGGATTACAGTGGGGTGCGTGAGAGTGGACCGCTGAAAAGAGATGAGGAAGGTGATGAAGATGGTGATGTTGATGATGGCGATCCCCGCGGTGATGGTTCCCCCGATGGCACTCCGGCACCCACCAAGAGAGAGGGGGAGCAGTTCTCCCCTTTGTGCTTCCTCCTCCATGGCCTCCCCCTTAGATGGGGAAAGGTTCTCCCCCTGGTCCTTGGCCTCCACGACGATGGTGACCCCTCCGGCTTCCTCCTCCATGGCCTCCGATGATGTTGGCCCCCTCCGGCAGAGTGCCAGAGAGGGCCTAGATTGGTTTTCGTTGCTACAGAGGGTTACGGGGGCGAAACTCCCGATCTAGGTTTCTTTTCGGGGGTTTCTGTACTTATAGGCATTTTTGGCGTTGGTTTCACGTCAAGGGGGTCTACGAGGTGCCCACAAGGTCGGAGCACCCTCCCGGGGGGTAGGGTGCACCTCCTGACCTTGTGGAGGCCTCGTGGCTCTTCTGGCCCAACTCTTTTGCTTCGGGGGCTTCTTCTGGTCCATAAAAAATCACCGTAAATTTTCAGGTCATTTGGACTATTTGATATTCATTTTCTGCGAAACTCAAAAACAAGGAAAAACAGAAACTGGCACTGGGCTCTAGGTTAATAGGTTAGTCCCAAAAATCATATAAAATAGCATACAAATGCATATGAAACATCCAAGATAGATAATATAATAGCATGAATACTTCATAAATTATAGATACGTTGGAGACGTATCAACATCCCCGAGCTTAATTCCTGCTTGTCCTCGAGTAGGTAAATGCTAAAAGAAATAATTTATGAAGTGTGAATGCTAGAAAGTGCAGAAGTTTGATCAATGATAGTTCCAAACACTTTTTCTAACATCATTATATATCATAAACAGTAATCTCATAAAACTTCTCATGATCAAGTAACGAGCTATTCACATGTTAAAGTATAGACCATAAACTTTCTTGAAAACTAACAAACTATGTTCTCAGTCAGCAAACAATTGCAATTCATCTTATTTTCAGGAAGGGTCTATTTAAGAGTTTTGATTTAGCAAATCCCACATACTCAACTATCATATAGTCTTTCACAATTGCTAACACTCACGCGATACTGATGGGTACAAAGTTTCTATCGGACACAGAGAAAGATAGGAGCTTATAGTTTCGCCTCCCAACCTTTTACCTCAAGGGTAATGTCAACAATAATACTTTATGAAAACCTACATCCGAGTGGATATATATATCTGGATCTATCCAACACATAGTGCTTGCCAAAAGAAAAAGTGTAAAAAGGAAAGGTGATGATCACCATGACTCTTGTATAAGGGTAGAAGATAAAAGTAAAAGATAGGCCCATCGCAGAGGGAAGCAGAGGTTGTCTGATACGTCCATTTTGCATCATGTTTTCTTACTATTATTTACAATGTTTTTATCCATAATAATGCTTTTTGGAGTAATTCTAATGCCTTTTCTCTCATAATTTGCAAGGTACACACCAAGAGGGAGAATTCTGGCAGCTGGAAATCTGGACCTGAAAAAAGCTACGCCAGGCAACCTATTTTGCACAACTCCAAATGAGCTGAAACTCCACGAGGATTTTCATGGAATATTTAAGAAATACTAGAGCCAATAAACACCAGAGGGGGGCCACCAGGTGGGCACAACCCACCTGGGCGCGCCAGGCCCCTCAGGCGTGCCTTGGTGGGTTGTGGCCTCCTCGGCCCACCTTCGATGCCCATCTTCTGGTATATAAGTCATTTTGACCTAGAAAAAAATAAGGAGAAGACTTTTGGGATGGAGCGCTGCTGTCTCGAGGCGGAACTTGGGCAGGAGCACTTTTTCCCTCCGGCGGAGCAATTCGGCCGGGGGAACTTCCCTCCCGGAGGGGGAAATCATCGTCATCATCATCACCAACAACTCTCCCATCTTGGGGAGGGCAATCTCCATCAACATCTTCATTAGCACCATCTCATCTCAAACCCTAGTTCATCTCTTGTGTTCAATCTTGTTACCAGAACTATAGATTGTTGCTAGGGGGCCGGGTGACTAGTAGTGTTGATTACATCTTTTAGTAATTACTATATGGTTTATTTGGTGGAAGATTTTATGTTCAGATCCATTATGCATATTAATACCCCTATGATCATGAGCATGTTGATTATTTTTGAGTAGTTACTTTTGTTCTTGAGGTCACGGGAGAAATCATGTTGCAAGTAATCATGTGAACTTGATATGTGTTCGATATTTTGATAATATGTATGTTGTGATTCCCTTAGTGGTGTCATGTGAACATCGACTACATGACACTTCACCATATTTGGGCCTAAGGGAATGCATTGTGGAGTAGTAAATAGATGGTGGGTTGCAAGAGTGACAGAAACTTAAACCCCAGTTTATGCACTATTTCGTAAGGGACCGATTGGATCCTAGAGTTAATGCTATGGTTAGGATTTATCCTTAATACTTTTCGCGTAATTGCGGATGCTTGCGGGAGGGTTAATCATAAGTAGGAGGTTTGTTCAAGTAAGAACAACACCTTAGCACCGGTCCACCCACATATCAAATTATCAAAGTAGCGAACACAAATCAAACCAACATGATGATAGTGACTAGATGAAATTCCCGTGTACCCTCAAGAACACTTTGCTTATCATAAGAGACTGTTTTGGCCTGTCCTTTGCCTCAAAAGGATTGGGATACCTTGCTGCATACTTATTTCTACTATCATTACTTGCTCGTTAAAAATTATCTTGCTATCAAACTACTCGCCACTTACAGTTTCAGCACTTGCAGACATCACCTTACTGAAAACTACTTGTCATTTCCTTCTGCTCCTCGTTGGGTTCGACACTCTTACTTATCAAAAAGAGCTACAATTGATCCCCTATACTTGTGGGTCATCAAGGCTATTTTCTGGCGCCGTTGCCGGGGAGTGAAGCGCCTTTGGTAAGTGGAATTCGGTAAGGAAACATTTATATAGTGTGCTGAAATTTATTGTCACTTGCTACTATGGAAAACAATCCTTTGAGGGGTTTGTTCGGGGTATCTTCACCTCGTCCGGAACCACAATTAATTGCCCCTCAACCTACTGCACCTACTGAAAATATTGAATATGAAATTCCTTCGGGTATGATAGAACAACTGCTAGCTAATCCTTATGCAGGAGATGGAACAGAACATCCTGATATGCACTTGATATATGTGGAACAAATTTGTGGATTGTTTAAGCTTGCAGTTTTTACCCGGAGATGAGTTGCTGAAAAAGGTTTCCCCTTTATCTTTGAAGGGGAAGCATTGGCATGGTATAGGCTATGCGATGATATTGGATCATGGAATTGGAATTGTTTGAAATTGGAGTTCCACCAAAAAATTTATCCTATGCATCTAGTTCATCGTGATCAGAATTATATATATAATTTTTGGCCTCGTGAAGGAGAAAGTATCGCTCTAGCTTGGGGGAGGCTTAAGTCAATGTTATATTCATGCCCCAATCATGAGCTCTCAAGAGAAATTATTATCCTGAATTTTTATGCTTGGCTTTCTCGTAATGATCAAACCATGCTGGATAGTTCTTGTGCTGGTTCTTTTATGAAGAAAACTATTGAATTCCGGTGGGATATTTTGGAAAGAATTAAACGCAACTCTGAAGATTGGGAACTCGACGAAGGTAAAGAGTCAGGTATAAAGCTTAAGTATGATTGTGTTAAATCTTTTATGGATACCGATGCTTTTCAAAAGTTTAGCACTAAATATGGACTTGACTCGGAGATAGTAGCCTCCTTTTGTGAATCATTTGCTACTCATGTTGAAATCCCTAAAGAGAAGTGGTTTAAATATCACCCACCTCTTAAAGATGAAACTAAAGAACCGATACCAGTCAAAGAAGAAACTTTACTCTATAATGTTGATCCAGTTGTTCCTACTGCTTATATTGAGAAACCCCCTTTTCCTGTTAGGATAAAGGAACACGCTAAAGTTTCAACTGTGGTTAACAAAAGCTATGTTAGAACACCTAAACCTGATGAACAAATTAGAGTTGAACCTAATATTGCTATGGTTAAACATCTCTTAGAAGAAGATGTGGATGGGCATGTTATCTACTTCTGTGCTGAAGGTGCTAGAATTGCTAAACCTGATAAAAGGGATAAAAATAGACCAATTGTTGGCCTGCCTGTCATTTCAGTTAAAATAGGAGATCACTGTTATCATGGTTTATGTGACATGGGTGCTAGTGTGAGTGCTATTCCTTACAAGTTATATCAAGAAATTAGGGAAGACATAGCACCTGCAGAGTTAGAAGACATAGATGTTACTATTAAACTTGCAAATAGAGACAACATATCACCTTGTGGGGTTATTAGAGATGTTGAAGTCTTGTGTGTGAAAGTAAAATACCCGACTGATTTTCTTGTTCTTGGTTCCCCACAAGATGACTTTTGTCCCATTATCTTTGGTAGACCTTTCTTGAAGACAGCTAATGCTAGAATAGATTGCCAGAAACAAACTGTGGGTGTTAGCTTTGGTGATGAGTCTCATGACTTTAATTTTTCCAAGTTTAGTAGAAATCATCATGAAAAAGAATTGCCTAGTAAAGATGAATTAATCGGTCTTGCTTCTATTGGTGTACCACCTACTGATCCTTTAGAACAATACTAGCTAGACTATGAAAATGATTTACATATGCGAGAAAGAAATGAAATAGATAATATTTTCTTTGAACAACGTCCTCTACTTAAACACAATTTGCCTATTGAAACTCTAGGAGGTCCACCTCCACCTAAAGGTGATCCTGTGTTTGAATTAAAAAAATTGCCAGACACTTTGAAATATGCTTATCTTGATGAAAAGAAGATATAATATGTTATTATCAGTGCTAACCTTTCATAACATGAAGAAGAAAGATTATTGAAAGTTCTAAGGAAGCGCCGAGCTGCTATTGGATATATTCTTGATGATTTAAAGGGAATTAGTCCCACTCTATGTCAGCACAAAATTAATATGGAACCTGATGCTAAACCAGTTCTTGATCACCAACGTCGGTTAAATCCGAAGATGAAAGAGGTGGTAAGAACGGAAATATTAAAACTTTTGGAAGCAGGTATAATCTATCCTATAGCTGATAGTAGATGGGTAAGTCTTGTTCATTGTGTCCCTAAGAAAGGAGGTATAACTGTTGTTCCTAATGTTAAGAATGAACTTATTCCACAAAGAATTGTTACAGGCTATAGAATGGTAATTGATTTCACAAAATTAAACAAAGCTACTAGAAAAGATCATTACCCTTTGCCTTTTATTGATCAAATGCTTGAAAGATTATCTAAGCATACACACTTTTGTTTCCTTGATGGATATTCTGGCTTTTCACAAATACCTGTTTCTCAACCTGATCAAGAAAAGACCACTTTTACTTGTCCTTTTGGAACATATGCTTATAGACGTATGCCTTTTGGTTTATGTAATGCACCTGCTACCTTTCAAAGATGCATGACGGCTATATTCTCTGACTTTTGTGAAAAGATTGTTGAGTTTTTAAAGGATGACTTTTCTGTTTATGGGAGGCCTTTTGATGATTGTTTAAGCAATCTTGATCGAGTTTTGCAGAGATATGAACAAACAAATCTTGTCTTGAATTGGGAGAAGTGCCACTTTATGGTTAATGAAGGCATTGTCTTGGGTCATAAAATTTCTGAAAGAGGTATTGAAGTGGCCAAGCTAAGGTTGATGCTATTGAGAAAATGCCATGTCCCAAGGACATCAAAGGTATTCGTAGTTTCCTAGGCCATGATGGTTTCTATAGGAGGTTTATTAAGGACTTTTCTAAAATTTGTAGGCCTCTTACTAATCTTTTGCAAAAGGATATTCCTTTTGTTTTTTATGATGATTGTTTAGAAGCCTTTGGAACACTCAAGAAAGCTTTAATCTCTGCACCTATTGTTCAACTACCTGATTGGAACTTGCCTTTTGAAATTATGTGTGATGCTAGTGATTATGCTGTTGGTGCTGTTCTAGGACAAAGAGTTGATAAGAAGTTGAATGTTATTCATTATGCTAGCAAAACTCTAGATAGTGCTCAAAGAAATTATGCTACTACTGAAAAAGAATTCTTAGCAGTGGTGTTTGCTTGTGATAAATTTAGACCTTATATTGTTGATTCCAAAGTAACTATTCCCACAGACCATGCTGCTATTAAATATCTTATGGAAAAGAAAGATGCTAAACCTAGACTTATTTGTTGGGTTCTCCTGTTACAAGAATTTGATTTGCATATTATTGATAGAAAAGGAGTTGAGAACCCCGTAGCTGATAACTTGTCTATGCTTGAAAATGTGCTTGATGACCCACTTCCTATTGATGATAGTTTTCCTGATGAGCAGTTAGCTGCAGTAAATGTTGCTAATAGTACTCCTTGGTATGCTGACTATGCTAATTACATTGTTGCTAAATATTTGCCACCTAGCTTTACTTACCAACAAAAGAAAAAAAATTCTATGATTTAAGACATTACTTTTGGGATGACCCACATCTTTATAAAGAAGGAGTAGATGGTATTATTAGACGTTGTGTACCTGAGCATGAACAGAGACAAATCCTATGGAAATGTCACTCCGAGGCTTATGGAGGGCATCATGCTGGAGATAGAACTGCTCATAAGGTATTGCAGTCTGGATTTTATTGGCCTACTCTCTTCAAGGATGCTCGTAAGTATGTCTCATCTTGTGATGAATGCCAAAGAATAGGTAATATTGGTAAGCGTCAAGAAATGCCTATGAATTATTCACTTGCTGTTGAACCATTTGATGTTTGGGGATTTGATTACATTGGACCTTTTCCTTCCTCTAATGGGTATACACATATTTTGGTTGCTGTTGATTATGTTACTAAATGGGTAGAAGCTATTTCAGCCAGTAGTGCTGATCACAACACCTCTATTAAAATGCTTAAGGAAGTTATTTTCCCAAGGTTTGGAGTCCCTAGATATTTATTGACTGATGGTGGTTCACACTTTATTCATGGTGCTTTTCGTAAGATGCTTGCTAAGTATGATGTTAACCATAGAATTGCATCACCCTATCATCCTCAGTCTAGTGGTCAAGTTGAGCTTAGTAATAGAGAAGTAAAATTAATTTTGCAAAAGACTGTCAATAGGTCCAGGAAGAATTGGTCTAAGAAATTAGATGATGCACTTTGGGCTTATGAAACAACTTATAAAAATCCTCCTTATAAAATGGTTTATGGAAAAGCTTGTCATTTGCCTCTTGAGTTAGAACATAAAGCATATTGGGCAGTTAAAGAACTCAACTATGATTTCAAACTTGCTGGTGAAAAGAGGTTATTTGATATAAGCTCATTAGATGAATGGAGAACCCAAGCTTATGAAAATGCAAAGTTATTCAAAGAGAAAGTTAAAAGATGGCATGACAAAAGAATTCAAAAACGTGAGTTTAAAGTCGGAGAATATGTTCTTTTGTACAACTCTCGTTTTAGATTCTTTGTAGGAAAGCTCCTCTCGAAATGGGAAGTCCCATATGTCATCGAGGAGGTTTACCGGTCTGGAGCCATCAAAATAAATAATTTCGAAGGCACTAACCTGAAGGTTGTCAACGGGCAACGAATAAAGCATTATATCTCAGGTACGCCTATTAATGTTGAAAGCAATATTATCCAACTTTGACACCGGAGGATCACATAAAAGAGTCTTTCCGGAACACTCCAGAATCGTCAAAATAAGGAGGTACATGATGTAAGTAAACGGACTCCGAAAAATCTGCAAAAATATTTTTTAACAGTTTTGGAATATTTTAAAATTTTGGAAATAAAGAAACTTCTAGGAAGCGTCCCGTGGTGGGCACAAGACACCAGGGCGCGCCAGGCCTGCCTGGTTCACCCAGGTGGGTTGTGCCCACCTCGGACACCTCCCGAACTCTGTTTTTCTTCCATATGCTTGTCCTCCAAGATAAAAATTCCATATATACTTTCCGAACCTGTTAACCACTGTATCGCGAAGAAATCCTTTGTTCTCTTTTCTTGCTGTTTCTGGTCGGATTTATAAAGCCAGGCATCATGTGTTCCTACTCCTCCAACAACATGGAAGAAGATGCTTGGCTGATGAAGATCGAGACAAAGAGGGAGGAGCCTACGGACACCGTCAAGCCGTCGACTGCAGGATCTCTTGACCCCTAAGGACAGGATCGCTCCATCACCCCCATCACCTTCTTCACCACCAAAGGAGAACTGAGTATCGGGTATGGGCACTCCCCTTGGCTTCCGCCAAGCTTGGGGGAGGTGCCCCGGTATCGTATCATCCCACTATCTTTTTGCTTTTGTTTATCTTAGTTCAATCTTTTGCCTAGATGAATAAAGTTTAGTTTGATCTTTTCTTCTTTGAGAGTTTGCTTAGTGATCTATCATTGTTATCGTGTGCAAGTCATATAATAAAGTTAGTTCAAGTTTTTACTTTCTTTACTTTCATGTTGTAAATAGAGAAAATAAAAAGAGAAAGAAAGGAAATAAAAGAAAGGAAATAAATCAATAAGATCATATACTAATCCTATGGTAGGTGATAGCACCACATAAGGAAAAGTATAAGTAAGAAAATTTTATTAGAGATTGACAAACATAGCATTGGTCAGTGATGCAACTCATGCAAGAATTAATAAGGGAAGAGAAGATTCACATATAAATATATTATCCTAGAAATCTTTTGTGATTGTGAGCCCTCGTCAAAATATTATATGCCAAAATTGTTGACGTTGGACAAGGAAGACAACGTAATGGTTTATGTATGTTTATATTCACATAGAAGTCATATTGTTATAGATCCTTTAACATGTGATGCTTTCCCCCTATCTTTGCTAGCCAAAAAATCCGCACTAAGTAGAGATACTACTTGTGCATCCAAAAACCCTTAAACCCAAATCTTTTTCAAGTGTCCACCATACCTACCTAGGGATTGAACAAGACCCCTCAAGTAAGCTGTCATTGGTGCAAAAAGGCAATAAAAATTGCTTCTAAATATGTGAGATCTTTTAGTGTAAGTGAAAATTGAGCGTTGCACGAACTTGGATGACAAAGAATAAAAGCGACAGACTGCCTAATAAATGTTGTCATGCAAAGGGGCAATGTAACATGACGTTCTTTTGCACTAAGGGGTTGAGCATGCAAACAAATAAGCGCATGGCAACCTCTGCTTCCCTCTGCGAAGGGCCTATCTTTTACTTTTATGTATTTACTTTTATGCAAAGAGTCAAAGCTTTCCTTCTATTCCTTTTTATTTTTCTCCTTTGGCAAGCATCATGTGGTGAGGAAAGATCTAGGCACATATGTCCAGTTGAAAATAGATAGCATGAGCTATTATTGTTGACATCACCCTTGAGGTGAGTATGTTGGGAGGCGAAACTATAAGCCCCTGTCTTTCTATGTGTCTGGTTGAAACGTTTTGCTCATGTGTACTCGGTGAGTGTTAGCAATCATAGAAGACTATATGATGGTTGAGTATGTGGACTTGCCTAAAGGCTCCGACACGTGACCCTTCCTGAAAAGATGATGAATTGTAGTTGCAAAGTTGACTGAGAACATAGTTTGTTGGTTTCTAATAGAGTTTTTGCTTTATACTTCGATTGTGTGATGAACTATTACTTATTCATGGGAAGTGTATGATAGAAGTTCTATGATAAAAGTATTATGTTTAAATTTTTTGCTGTTATAATAATCAACATGATGCTTCTATGTCCGTATTTTGTTTTTATCGACACCTCTCTCTCAAAGCATGTGGACATGTTTTTCGATTTCGGTTTTCGCTTGAGGACAAGCGCGGTCTAAGCTTGGGGGAGTTGATACGTCCATTTTGCATCATGTTTTCTTACTATTATTTACAATGTTTTTATCCATAATAATGCTTTTTGGAGTAATTCTAATGCATTTTCTCTCATAATTTGCAAGGTACACACCAAGAGGGAGAATTCTGGCAGCTGGAAATCTGGACCTGAAAAATGCTACATCTGGCCACCTATTCTGCACAACTCCAAATGAGCTGAAACTCCACGAGGATTTTTTATGGAATATTTAAGAAATACTAGAGCCAATAAACACCAGAGGGGGGCCACCAGATGGGCACAACCCACCTGGGCGCGCCAGGCCCCCCTGGCGCGCCCTGGTGGGTTGTGGCCTCCTCGGCCCACCTCCGGTGCCCATCTTCTGGTATATAAGTCATTTTGACTTAGAAAAAATAAGGATAAGACTTTCGGGACGGAGCGCCGCCGTCTCGAGGCGGAACTTGGGCAGGAGCACTTTTGCCCTCCAGCGGAGCGATTCTGTCGGGGGAACTTCCCTCCCGGAGGGGGAAATCATCGTCATCATCATCACCAACAACTCTCCCATCTTAGGGAGGGCAATCTCCATCAACATCTTCATCAGCACCATCTCATCTCAAACTCTAGTTCATCTCTTGTGTTCAATCTTGTTACCAAAACTATAGATTGTTGCTAGGGGGTGACTAGTAGTGTTGATTACATCTTGTAGTTAATTACTATATGGTTTATTTGGTGGAAGATTTGATGTTCAGATCCATTATGCATATTAATACCCCTCTGATCATGAGCATGTTGATTATTTGTGAGTAGTTTCTTTTGTTCTTGAGGTCACGGGAGAAATCATGTTGCAAGTAATCGTGTGAACTTGATATGTGTTCGATATTTTGATAATATGTATGTTGTGATTCCCTTAGTGGTGTCATGTAAACGTCGACTACATGACACTTCACCATATTTGTGCCTAAGGGAATGCATTGTGGAGTAGCAAATAGATGGTGGGTTGCGAGAGTGATAGAAACTTAAACCCCAGTTTATGCACTATTCCGTAATGCATTGTGGACTTATAATTGTGAATCCTAGAGTTTAATGCTATGGTTAGGATTTATCCTTAATACTTTTCTCGTAGTTGCGGATGCTTGCGGGAGGGTTAATCATAAGTAGGAGGTTTATTCAAGTAAGAACAGCACCTAAGCACCGGTCCACCCACATATCAAATTATCAAAGTAGCGAACACAAATCAAACCAACATGATGAAAGTGACTAGATGAAATTCCCGTGTACCCTCATGAACGCTTTTCTTATCATAAGAGACTGTTTTGGCCTGTCCTTTGCCTCAAAAGGATTGGGCTACCTTGCTGCATACTTATTGCTACTATTGTTACTTGCTCGTTACAAATTATCTTGCTATCAAACTACTCGCTACTTACAGTTTCAGCACTTGCAGACATCACCTTACTAAAAACTACTTGTCATTTCCTTCTGCTCCTCGTTGGGTTCGGCACTCTTACTTATCGAAAAGAGCTACAATTGATCCCCTATACTTGTGGGTCATCATTGTCATGCGCTTTTATGGTTGGATGCAGAAAATCTTAATGCAAAAGAACGTCACTTTATATTGCCGCTTGTGATAAAGACCTTTATTATGCAGTCCGTCGCTTTTATTTCTTCCATATCACAAGTTCGTATAAAGCTTATTTTCGTCACACTAATAGATAATACATATTTAGAGAGCAATTTTTATTGCTTGCACCGATGACAACTTACATGAAGGATCTTACTCAATCCATAGGTAGGTATGGCGAATCCATAGGTAGGTATGGCGAACTCTCATGGCAAAACTGGTTTAAGGGATGTTTGGAAGCACAAGTAGTATCTCTACTTGACGCAAATAATTTGGCTATCATGAGAGGGAAAGGAAAGCTCAACATATTTGACGATCCATGACAATATAACTTCTATTCGGATATAAGAAAACATAACCCATTATGTTGTCTTCCTTGTCCAATATCAACTTTTTAGCATGTCATATTTTAATGAGTCCTCACAATTACAAAAGATGTCCAAGATAGTATATTTATATGTGAAATCTCTCTTCCTTCAATATTCTTTCATGAATTGTTCAAGTGACCAATGTTGAGTTTGCTAACTTTCAATAAATTTTACCACCTATACTTCTTATAAGTGAAGTCATTACTCCCCATGGTATAAGCATATGAAGCATATATAATTTAAAATCTATGATATTCAATTCATTCAATCATTTACTCATAGGATATAAGTGAAGCACGTGAGTAAATGACAAACTACTCCAAAAAGATATAAGTGAAGAACAATGAGTAGTCAAATGATTAACTAGCCATGGGAGGACTATCTCTCATTCAAGATTTTAGATCCAATGATTTTATTCAAACAGAAAGTAAAATGAAAATACACTCCAAGCAAAACACATATCATGTGACGAATAAAAATATAGCTCTGAGTAAGGTATACCGATGGTTTTGAAGACGAAAGAGGGGATGCCTTCCGGGGCATCCCCAAGCTTAGGCGCTTGAGTCTAACTTTAATATTACCTTGGGGTGCCTTGGGCATCCCCAAGCTTAGGGTCTTTCCACTCCTTATTCTCCTCGTATCGATATCTCACCCAAAACTTGAAAACTTCAATCACACAAAACTTAACGGAACTTCGTGAGATGGGTTAGTATGATAAAGAGTAAATCATTCACTTTGGTACTGTCAAAGACAAGATTCATAATTGTTCTCACACAATGCCTACTGTACCATATCATTTCTACAATTTATATTGATCAATAAGCCATAGAAATTGGAAAACAAGCGAACTATGCATTAAAAACGGAATCTGCCAAAAACAGAACAATCTGTAATGATTTGAACACCAACCACACTTCTGATACTCCAAAAATTCTGAAAAATAGGAAAACCTAGGAAATTTGTTTATTAGCTTCTGCAAAAATAATCAGTATTTTATCATGCTTCTGTTAAAAATGAGAACTATTTTCCTGATCGCAAAAGTTTCTGTTTTTCCAGCAAGATCAAATCAACTATCACCGTAAGCCATCTCAAAGGTCTTACTTGGCACTTTATTGAAACAAAAGCTATCAAACGTGATTAATACAGTAGCTTAATTATGTGGACACATAAAAACAGTAGGTAAAAGTGTTGGGTTGTCTCCCAACAAGTGCTTTTCTTTAATGCCTTTCTAGCGAGGCATGATGATTTCAATGATGCTCACATAAGAGTAAAGAATTGAAATGCAAAGAGAGCATCATGAAACATATGTGGCAAGTACATCTAAGTCCAACCCACTTCCTATGCATAGGGATTTTGTGAGCAAACAATTTATGGGAGCAAGAATCAACTAGCATAGGAGGCAAAACAAGCATAACTTCGAGATTTTCAACACATAGAGTGGAAACTTGATATAATTGCAATTCCTACAAGCATATATTCCTCCCTCATAATAATTTTCAGTAGCATCATGAATGAATTCAACAATATAACTATCACACAAACCATTCTTTTCATGATTCATAAGCATAGAAATTTTATTACTCTCCACATAAGCAAATTTATTCTCATGAATAGTAGTGGGCGCAAACTCAACAAAAATAACTATCATGTGAGGCATAATACAATTGAAAATTAAAATCATGATGACGAGTTTCATGGTTATCATTATTCTTTATAGCGTACATGTCATCACAATAATCATCATAGATAGCAACTTTGTTCTCATAATCAATTGGAACCTCTTCCGAAATAGTGGATTCATCACTAAATAAAGTCATGACCTCTCCAAATCTACTTTTATCAGTATAATAAGATTCAACATCCTCCAAAATAGTGGGATAATTATTATCTAATGTTGACACTCTTCCAAACCCACTTACAATGATAGTCTTATGCATACCCCAAAAGATATAAGTGAAGTTCATAGAGCATTCTACAATTAATATAGATCAACCAATATCCAAGCTCAAAATATATAAGTGAAGCACATGAAGCATTCTATAAAGCCATGCTCAAAAGATTTAAGTGAAGCACAAAGAGCATTCTACAAATAAATTAAGGACTATCTCATACTATCATGGTACATAAAGGAAAAGAAAGGAAAAATAAACTCAAAAGACACATATCATGTGAACAAAATAAAAACCAAGGTATACCGATAATTGTTGAAGAAGAAAGATGGGATGCCAACCGGGGCATACACAAGCTTAGGAGAGTCCCATCCGGACACGGGTGCAGTCTTCGGTCTTCGTATCTTCACAGCCCATCAGTCCGACCCATGGCTAACAGGTCGGACGCCCGAGGACCCCTTTGTCCAGGACTCCCTCACATGAAGCATTCTATAAATCGACGAAGGGCTATCTCATACTGGCATGGTTCTTAAAGAAAAAGAAAAACACAAAGGACACCAATAATGTGAACATAACAAAAACCGAGGTATACCGATAATTGTTGGAGAAGAAAGATGGGATGCCAACCGGGGCATCCCCAAGCTTAGATGCTTGAGTATCCTTGAAATATTTACTTGGGGTGCCTTGGGCATCCCCAAGCTTGAACTCTTTCCTCTCCTCATTCTTCTCATATCGGTAACTCCTCGTTCCTCGAACACTTCATCCACACAAAATTTAACAAAAACTTTGTGAGATCCATTAGTATAATAAAGAAAATCACTACCTTTAGGTACTGTTGTAAACTCATTCCAATTTCGTATTAGCATTATATCTACTGTATTCCAACTTCACCATGGTTCATACCCCCCGATACTACCCATAGATTCATCAAAATAAGTGAACAACACATAGAAAACAGAATCTGTCAAGAACAGGACAGACTGTAACAATCTGGAACTTTCATATACTTCTGTAACTCCAAAAATTCTAAAAAATTAGGAAAATCTACAAAAATTGTATAGAAGTACTGTGCAAAAAGTTTCAGAAGCGTTTGCCATTTCAGTAAAAAATGTAAATTCACACACTACAGCCAAAGTTTCTGTTTTTGCACCGAACAAAGCAAACAAGCAATCTAGACATCCTAAAACCAAATCTTGGCACATTATTTTTATAATACAATGGATATATACAAGGGGGTACTTATTTTTGAGAAACTTCCATGAAATATTTCTACATTGTTTCCATGAGCATGAACACAAGTGTTCAAGGTCGATCCTCACTTCTCCAATGCATAACCTTCCAATCACTTCTCTTTTTGAAAAAGTTTTTAGGCAAAAGAGGCAAGTAATATTTTTTGTATTTTCATTATTTTATTATTATTTTTGCTTGTTTCACCCACAACTAAACAAAACAAAAGGAAAACAAAATCTACTTACTGAAGAAACCAAACAAGCATACACAAAAATATCAATCCCACGTTATTGCTCCCCGGCAACAGCGCCAAAAAAGAGCTTGGTAATCCCCAAGTGCAAGGAATTATCGTAGCAATTTCCAAAGGTGGAAGTGATAAGTATGGAGTGTCAAACCCACAAGGAGCTAAATGTAAGAGCATCTCCAGCCGTTGGCCCCCCAGGCGGCGATTTTACGCGCCCCCTGGGGGCAAGCCGGCGCTAAAATCAGCGCGGGGGCCAGCGGGTTCCCAGCTGCTCGCCCCAGGGTCGCTCCCAGACGCGGGTTTTTTATTTTGAAAAAACTGAATTCGGCAAAGTTCGGCTAAATTCGGCAAACTTGACATAATATTCGACATGTTGGGCGTTACATAAGTTATTTAAAAAAACCAACTACGGGGTGAAGAAGTCGCTGAGCGCGGCGAAGTCGCCGACGTCGCCGTCGTCCTCGTCGTCGTCGGCGGCCTTCTCGTTCTTGATGGCATGGCCGCCCCTGCTGGACCCCTACCCAGCGTCTCCATGGCGGACCGATGGCGGCGGCGCGTCATCGTCGCTGTCGTCGAGGACGACGACGCCTCCCTCGTCCCGGCCACGGCGCCGAGCTTCGAAGCGCTCGTAGGCGAGGTGCTGGCGCTCAAGCTCCGTGCGTGCCAAGTCATCGCGCGCCCATTTGAGGGCCGTCGCGTCGTCGAGCTCCTCCTCCTTGACGCCGCCGGCGAGCTCGGGCTCCGTCTTCACGACGGGGAGCCCCGGCTCCGTCTTGACGGTGGCGAGCCCCGTCTCCGTCTTTGGTTTGACGTAGCACGGAGGAGCCGAGGAGGGGGCGCGCCTGCCACCCTCGTTGATGACGATGCCAGCGCTGCGGGTGCGCCGACCGAGCAGCGTCTCCGCAGCGGGCTCGGCCTTGACGCCGAACAACGCCGGCGAGCTCGAAGAGTGGGAGGAGGAGTGGGAGGACGACTGAGAGGAGGAAGACGAGGAGGAGACGAACCTCCTGGGCACCCATGGACCGGTGCTCCGGCGAGGGGGCGGGACGGCCGCCGCGGCAGGGTATGCCAACGGCGGGTCATTACCGCCCTCGAGGTATGACAGCACCTCGTGGAGGGTGCGGCCGGGGACGCCCCACCAGACGCGGCGCCCGTCACTGTTCTTGACGCCGCCCACCACCGGCGCCCCATTTGTGGACGCCATCCGCTGCGCCTGCCGGCACTGGAAGTACTCCACCGACGCCGCGTGGTTGTCGGCGGGGTACTGGGGGAGGGTGCGCTGCTCCTCCGTCAGGGACGAACGCACGTGGTCGACCTCGGCGGCGAAGATGCCGAGGCGCGCATCAACATTGGGCACCGGGGGGATGGGGACGCCC
This sequence comes from Aegilops tauschii subsp. strangulata, assembly GCF_002575655.3. Lineage (NCBI taxonomy): Eukaryota > Viridiplantae > Streptophyta > Magnoliopsida > Poales > Poaceae > Aegilops > Aegilops tauschii. The sequence continues at coordinate 427,296,220 of NC_053035.3, forward strand.
CCGTTGCTGAGCCTCCACCACATCGGCCCGGCGCGCATGTCCGGCAGCGCCGGGATGTTGGCCTTGTACGCCTCCCACTCTTGGAGCGAGCGGCGGCCGAAGCCGTTGGCCGCCGCGGCGTCATCGGGGAAGCATTCGGCCATCGATGAGGGAAGGGAAGGGGAGGAAAAGAAGAGAGGCAGAGCTCGGCAGCGGACGGGAGAGAGGTAGAGATCGGCGGTTGGTTTTCGGCTCGGGCTGGTGTGGCCAGCGGCGAGGGGGGCCGCTGGTTTTATAGCCCGCGTCGTGTGTACACGTGGTAGGAGGGGAGGCGTCGCCGCGCCGCCCGTGAGGAATCAATGGCAAGGCTGACCGGCGGCATTCTGGGGGAAGACGAGGTGTCGTGTCACTGACGCGGCTGGCCCGCGGCTCTTTCGTGCCAAAACGGCTCGCCCCGGCGCCCCCGGGCGCCCCCCGGCACGCCGGGTTCGGCCTGGGTACGCCGGCGCCAGTTTCGGCCCAAACCGGCAAAAAAGGGCTCCTGGGGGCGCGACAAGGCCGATTTTTGGGCGCCGGCACGGAAAAAACGCCTGGGGAGGGCCTGTTGGGGGCGCGGCTGGAGATGCTCTAAGATCAATATTCTCTCAAGTCCTATCTGCCACTAATACGACTCTACGTACACCAAATGTTTGCTTCCATCTAGAAACAAGAAATAAAGCTACATTGTGGGTATGAAGAGGATAACTTTGCATGATATTAGAGAACTAAAATATAAAATTAGGTGTTGTTAACATAAAGTAAGAATATATTATAAATAGTGAGTGTGGAATAAGGATGGGTCGGTGCACAGAATTGTCCTAAGCAATTGCTAACAAGATCGGTAGTCGTCATTGCAATTTTATATGAGGGAGAGGCATAAGCTAACATACTTTCTCTTCTTGGATCATATGCACTTATGATTGGAACTCTAGCAAGCATCCGCAACTACTAAAGATCATTAAGGTAAAACCCAACCATAGCATTAAAGTATCAAGTCCCCTTTATCCCATACGTAACAACCCCCTTACTCAGGTTTAAGCTTCTGTCACTCTAGCAACCCACTATAATTGAATCATGAACGTATTGCAACACCCTACAGCGGGAATCCCACATGTGTGCACGGCACGGAGGGCGCCATAGGACAGCACCAAAATAAAACATACAACTCAAACCAATCTAGATCATCAATCAACCCAAAAGACAAAGGAAATCTACTCAAAACATCATAGGATGGCAGCACTTCATTTGGATCATAATATGTGGCATAAAGCACCATGTTCAAGTAGGGGATTACAGTGGGGTGCGTGAGAGTGGACCGCTGAAAAGAGATGAGGAAGGTGATGAAGGTGGTGATGTTGTTGAAGGCGACCACCACGGTGATGGTTCCCCCGATGGCACTCCGGCTCCACCAAGAGAGAGGGGGAGCGGTTCTCCCCTTTGTGCTTCCTCCTTCATGGCCTCCCCCTTAGATGGGGAAAGGTTCCCCCCGGGTCCTTGGCCTCCACGACGATGGTGACCCCTCCGGCTTCCTCCTCCAAGGCCTCCGGTGATGTTGGCCCCCTCCGACAGGGTGCCAAAGAGGGACTATATTGGTTTTTTGTGGCTACAGAGGCATACGACAGCGGAACTCCCGATCTAGGTTTCTTTTCGGGGGTTTGTTTATTTATAGGAATTTTTGGCGTTGGTTTCATGATAATCCCCAAGTGCAGGGAATCATCGCAGCAATTACCAAAGGTGGAAGTGATAAGTATGGAGTGTCGAACCGAAAAGGAGCTAAAGGTTAGATCAATATTCTCTCAAGTCCTATCTGCCACTGATACGACACTACGTACACCGAACGTTTGCTTCCAACTAGAAACGAGAAATAAAACTACATTGTGGGTATGAAGAGGATAACTTTGTATGATATCGGAGAGCTAAAACATAAAAGTAGGTGCTGTTATCATAAAGTTAGAATATATTACTAAATATTATAAATAGCGAGTGTGGAATAATGATGGGTCGGCGTGCGGAATTATCCTAGGCAATTGTTAACAAGACCGGTAATCACTATTGCAATTTCATATGAGGGAGAGGCATAAGCTAACATACTTTCTCTTCTGGGATCATATGCACTTATGATTGAAACTCTAGCAAGCATCCGCAACTACTAAAGATCATTAAGGTAAAACCCAACCATAGCATTAAAGCATCAAGTCCCCTTTATCCCATATGCAACAAACCCCCTTACTCGGGTTTATGCTTCTGTCACTCAAGCAACCCGCTATAAATGAATCATGAACGTATTGCAACACCCTACATCGGGAATCCCTCACGCTTGCGCGACATGGAGGGCACAATAGGACAGCACCAAAATAAAACATACAACTCATACCAATCTAGATCATCAATCAACCCAAAGACAAAGGATATCTACTCAAAACATCATAGGATGGCAACACATCATTGGATCATAATATGTGGCATAAAGCACCATGTTCAAGTAGGGATTACAGCGGGGTGCGGGAGAGTGGACCGCCTAAAAGAGATGAGGATGGTGATGATGATGGTGATGTTGATGAAGACGATCACCACGGCGATGATTCCCCTCCCAATGGCACTCCGGCGCCACCGAGAGAGAGGAGGAGAGGTTCTCCCCCTTGTGCTTCCTCCTCCATGGCCTCCCCCTAGACGGGGAGAGGTTCTCCCTCGGGTCCTTGGCCTTCATGGCAATGATGGCCCCTTCGGGATCCTCCTCCATGGCCTCCGGTGATGATGGCCCCCTCCGGCAGGGTGCCAGAGAGGGCCTAGATTGATTTCTCGTGGCTATAGAGGCTTGCGGCGGCAGAACAGTCTGTAATGATCTGAACAGCAACCATACTTTTGCTAATACAAAAATTATGAAATAAATTGGTGGACGTGAGGAATTTTTCTATTAATCTTCTACAAAAAGAATCAACTCAAAACCACTCTTCTGTAAGAAATGACAGCTAATCTCATGAGCGCAAAGTTTCTGTTTTTTTACAGCAAGATCACATTAACTTTCACCCAAGTCTTCCCAAAGGTCTTACTTGGCACTTTATTGAAACAAAAGCTATCAAACATGATTACTACAGTAGCTTAATCATGTAAACACACAAAAATATTAAGGGTAAATATTGGTTTGTCTCCCAACAAGCGCTTTTCTTAATTCCTTTGTCACGACCGGTTTTTCAATAAAATAATTATTGAGAGACCAATCCCTTTTACGGACCAGTAAGGAAGAATTCCTTCTCGCTGGTAGACAATATCTTGGTCACAGAAGAAAAATACCAGGAGTACTAAATATAATACAAGGTTGAGCAGAGACTGCCCAACAATTTATTACATGCACACCGATAAAACAAGACGGCGGATAGGGTGGCATACTACTAACTCACGATAATAACGGTGGCGGAAATATCACCGCGGAGCGAGTGATATGACTCCTGAAGACTACAGCTCTTCGAGCGTCGGAGTGAGGCTCGAGGAGACTTATTGCGGGTGGCGGAAGCGTATATAATACAAGTGACCAATATCCGGGATCGCGCAGGACTGACTGGGACTCCTCTAGGCGTCGGACGCGCTATCAAACTCTTCATCCAAGATATCGCCTTCGTCAACATCTGGCCAAACCAACAAGCCAGGTGAGTACTATGAAAGTACTCGCAAGACAGTTCGGACATAAGATATAACAAATGTAAACATGAAGCATATGAACAATTTATCCAGTGCGTTCAGACATAGAGATAATAAATACTGGGTGCCAAGCGAGGGTCTGAATGACGCCTCGAGCGGAAACTGCAGAATAGTAATACTGGTGCCAAACGAGGGTCTGAATGACTCCTCGAGAGGAAACTGCGAGAATAATAATGCTGGTGCCAAACGAGGGTCTGAATGACTCCTCGAGAGGAAACTGCGAGAATAATAATGCTGGTGCCAAACGAGTGTCTGAAAGACTCCTCGAGAGGAAACTGCGAGAATAATAATGCTGGTGCCAAGCGAGTGTCTGAAAGACTCCTCGAGAGGAAACTGCGAGAATAATAATGCCACAGTCGGGCGTCGGGGCGACACCACATAAAGGGCTCATAACAGAAAATAAAAGCAGTACGTGCCACAGTCGGACGTCTGAGCGACATCACATAAAGGGCTTATATTGTAGTTCAATAATTTAATAGCTCGGGAATACAAATTACTGCAAGTACGAGACAAACATAAGGTTAGTCCATCCACAGTAATAATAATCAAACTGGGTTTACCACTTGAGCTTGTTCACCGGGGACAAGTTTTCCACGCGGATAGATATGGATATACTGATTACACTACTTGATCATGGATACGATGACTTGGAAGGAATTGACTCTGCAGAGTTTGTACTTAACCACAGCCAACGGATTTCAGTAGTCACGGGGACTAGTTCCGTCTACGGTGTTTTGGAAGAAACACGTCTAACCAGTACACACCCAATTCAACCTTCCGAAGCCAGGGATCACCCTCGGCAACGTTCAAGAAAAACCTTGAGACGGGGAGGCTACAACCTCGCGTAGCATGGGATCAAATTTCTATACGCGCGCTCTAAGGGGGTGCCCCCCCTCCCGGTCCCAACCGGAAACACCCATGCCCCCTGACCGGATGACTGGCTTCAATCCTGGGCCAAGGTACCATCATCCCGGCCTCTCTGTTTGGTGTGTACACGGAAAGAGGTTACCAACTTACTAAACCGCATCCTGGCAAATGAAACATGTGGTAGCACGGAAGGTGGAAAGAACAATAACGTGACTCCGTCCACGTTAACGTCGGAGAAAGTCGGATGACGCAAGGCTGGTATGCTACAACAGTACCACCTTGCTGCCCTTCATGTCACCACATGATTAGGCCATCTCTCATTAGAGATCATCGCAATTTTGGATCATGCGGGGAAAAGAACGATAACGTGACTCCGTCCACGTTAACGTCGGAGAAAGTCGGATGACGCAAGGCTGGTATGCTACAACAGTACCACCTTGCTGCCCTTCATGTCACCACATGATTAGGCCATCTCTCATCAGAGATCATCGCAACTTTGGAACACGCGGGTAGTTGCCTTACAAGCAACGAGGTATTTACCGGCACTCATATGCCACGCACAAACTTTCAAGAAAACATGCAAAACACTTATCATATCAAATGTTCAAACATGCTTGCCTGGTTCGGAGAAGTCGGAGTCTAGCTCGGCGAAGTTCGCGGCTCCGTCACCTCTTCCGGAACCTACGGCAATCACGAAAACGGGCACTAACGTGAAAACCAACGCGTGCACAGAAACTTTTCCAAATATTTTTCAAATAAATCCCATAAAAAACTAGACAAAATTTGAAGGTTGTCAGAAAAAGAATCACTCAAAAATCCCTTTTTATTAAAAAGTTATAAAGGTTTCTGTCCAGGGACTTATCTGTAATGAAACAGAAAAGTTCCAGGGTTTTAACTGAGAAAACAGAAAACGGTTCGATTGGAAATGCGCAAGCTCAAGAGGGAAAGCGTATTTGCCCGAAGGCGCCAACAGAAAACGGTTCGAGGGAGAATATAACAGAGGCTGACATGCGGGGTCCACATGTCAGGTTTGAAAAGCTCGCCGGCGCCCGAAGACTGCGGTGGACGCCGGCGTCGAACCACGGCGAGTTAGGAGGATCGGAGGGTACCAAGAGCTTCAGCGTGTTCTTCCGCGTCAGTGGGTGGTGGACTCGACCGACGGGGAGCACCACGTCGACGGCGACACTATCTCCGGCGGACGGCGGCTCGGGTGATGGTGGGGAACTCCGGTGGAGGGCTGCAAACTTCGAATTGAAGCGCGGGTTAGAGGAAGGGATGCATAGTGAAGCTACTGGCAAGAGAAGGGAGGCGGAGGTGCACACACGGGGGCGAATCGAGCTGGATCCCGTGGCGGGTCGCGGCGGCCGGAGTCGAGGAAGGAGACCTCCTCGGGGCTCTTCCAGTGGCTAGGCGTGCTCTAGGTGGAGTGCAGGGATGGTGGGTGCTCGAGTTGAAGCTCGGGGCCTCTATTTATAGGTGGATCGACGGGGTGGCCGTGAACGGAGAATCACCGGCGAGCGATTACGGCGATGCAGTGGATTGGCAGGAGGTTTGAGTGGCCAGGCAGCATCAGTGGAGGTTACTGGTGTCATTCCACAGCTAAACGGAGTTGGTCTTGGCGTAATGGTGTCGGTCCACGGTGAGATGGCCGCACGGGCTCGACGGCGGCAGAGAGCGCGCTCCGCGCCCTGCGGTTCACGACGAGAGCGGCAGCGCGTTCGGGGGAGTGGAAGGCCACACAGCGAGCTCCGGTGGCTTGGGCGGCGCTGGGTGGCGCCGTCAGCGCCGTGCCTCCCGCTGGCGGCCGCAAAGCCGCCGCTGGCATCGGTCACGGGGCGGCGCACCTTCTGCTGCTCGTCGCCGATGTCCGCAAGGTGCCAGGCGTTCGTGCGGTGCAGGAACAAGGGGGAGGGGACGAGGAGCAAGGCGACACAGTGGCACTGGTGAGATCGACGTCGGGTTCTGAAGAAAACGACAGTGCACTGCAATGTTCTCTGAACTTAACTGAAACTTGACATTGACAATGCACTGCAGGTGTTCGACAGAAAGATTTGGCTATGAGATAAATTTTTCTGGGGCTGTAACTTGGTGAGGTGACCACTCAATGCACCCAGAGGCTGCCTGATTTTACTTGGAATTTTTGGAGAAGGATTTGAATGAATTTCACCAAATTTGACAAATCTGGTCCAAACTTGCAGCAAGTGTAGTTTGAAAAATTTGAACTGAAGACCAGTGGATCTTCATGGATCTTGGTTGAGGGTTCAAAGGACTAGGGAGGAGAGTTGGTTTGGGGGCAAAAATCAAAACAGAAAGTAGAGTTCCTTTGTAAATCACCAATGGATAGAATAGAAGACAGAAATTTATTTGAATAAGATTTAAATGGAAAATAAACATAGGGGAGGTTCAACTTGCTGGATTAGATGCCAAACATGATCCAAAGATGAGGGGAGGGTTAGGAGAGAGTATTTGCACTAAGGCCATGGCAAGAGGGAAATGTTGAAAGTGGTAAAGGATTATTCCAAAAGCCATAGTGCAAATTTCAAAGAGATTTTCAAAAGGCATTTTCCCAAGTGAAAAGTATTTTGTCTTGAGTCCAAATGAAAAGAAAGAACCTCCAAGACCAAAGACAGATCTTGGGTGAATCCAAATAAAACTTTTGCCATAAAAAAATATTTGAAAGGGAGAGTTCTTTTGAAAAAATAATTAAATCACCTCCCTCAAGTCAAATAAAAATCTTTTGAAAAATCCAAATAAAAACTTGGGTGTCACAACACCTACCCCCTTAGGAAAAATCTCGTCCTCGAGATTTCTGCTGATCCTCAAATAGATATGGATACTCTGCCTGGAGGAAATCTTCCCTTTCCCATGTAGCTTCATCCTCAGTGTGGTTGCTCCATTGAACCCTGAAAAATCTTGTCGTTTTCTGACGGGTCCTCCGTTCAGGCTCTTCTAAAATCTTTACTGTTCTTTCTCTGTAGGTGAGATCTGGCTGCATATCAATGTTCTCATGAGGTACATGCTTCTCCGGGTTACTCACACATTTCCTCAACTGTGAGACGTGGAATACGTCATGGACGTCTGACAGCTCCTTGGGTAGGTCTAGTTGGTAGGCTACCGTGCCTCTTCTTGCCTTTACACAAAATGGTCCAATAAATCTTGGGGCTAGCTTCCCCTTAATTTTGAACCGTTGCAGACCCCTCATAGGAGATACTCGGAGGTATACGGAATCACCGGGTTCAAAGCTGACCTCACGATGCTTCTGATCATAGTAGCTCTTTTGTCGGCTCTGTGCTGTCTTGAGTCTGTCCCTGATTTGTTTAACTTTCTCCTCGGCCTCTTTAAGCATGTTCGGGCCGAAGATACGGCTGTCACCTGTTTCTGACCAATTCAGTGGGGTACGACACCTTCGTCCGTACAATGCTTCAAAGGGTGCCATTTGTAAGCTGGCTTGGTAACTGTTGTTGTAAGCAAATTCGGCATACGGCAAACTCTCTTCCCAACTGGATCCATAGGTGAGCACACAGGCTCTTAGCATATCCTCTAGGATTTAGTTTACACGTTCCGTTTGTCCATCAGTCTGAGGGTGGTATGCTGTACTGAAAGCTAGTTGCGTGCCCAGGGCTTGTTGTAGGTGATCCCAAAATTTGGAGACGAATTGGGTGCCTCGGTCTGATATTATAGTCTTTGGGACTCCGTGCAAGAAAACTATACGGGAGAGATAAAGTTTGGCCAGTCTTTGTGTGGAGTAGGTAGTCTTCACGGGAATGAAATGAGCAACCTTGGTTAGTCGGTCTGTGATGACCCATATGGCGTCATTCCCACGTTGTGATTGGGGTAGTCCGACGATGAAATCCATTCCTATTTCATCCCATTTCCACTCCGGTATCCTGTTTGGCTGGAGTAGCCCTGCTGGCTTTTGATGCTCGGCCTTGATGCGCTGACATGAATCGCAACAAGCAATAAATGTGGCTATATCTCTTTTCATACCGTGCCACCAAAATCTTTCCTTAATGTCCTTGTACATTTTGGTTCCTCTAGGATGGATCGAGTATGGAGCGGTGTGGCTTTCGGTTAAGATTTGTTGCTTGAGTTCATCAATGTTTGGTACGCAAAGTCTGTCTCCGTACCATAGTGTCCCTTCACTGTCGGTGGCGAACTCTGAAGCCTTACCAAGGTTCATTTTCTTCTTTATGCCTTCGATGCTGGGATGTCCCTGTTGAGCCTTCTTAATTTGTTCCACCAGGGTGGGTTGTATCTCTAGATTTGACACGGTGCCCTCAGAAACTAACATCATGTTGAGCCTAGTGAACTCTTGCTGAAACTCAGGCCTCAAGTTTTGCGGACCGTCATTGTCCGGGCTGGGGTTTCGACTAAGGGCATCTACCACTACATTTGCTTTCCCTGGATGGTAGTGAATGCCGACATCATAGTCCTTGACCAATTCCAACCAGCGTCGTTGGCGTAAATTTAGCTCTGGCTGTGTGAAGATATATTTGAGGCTCTTATGGTCCGTGTATATTTCACAGCGATTCCCCAACAGAAAGTGCCTCCACTCCTTGAGTGCATGAATAACTGCTGCTAGCTCCAAGTCATGTGTTGGGTAATTTTCCTCATGTTTTCGCAGCTGCAGTGAGGCATATGCGACTACTTTGCCATCCTGCATTAGTACACATCCGAGACCTTTTCGGGACGCGTCACAATACACTTCAAAGCTCTTGTGTATGTCTGGCATAGTTAAGACCGGTGCGGTTGTCAGCTTCTTCTTGAGTTCTTGGAAGCTTTTCTCACATGCTTCCGTCCATACAAATTTCTTGTCCTTCTTGAGCAACTGTGTTATAGGTTTTGCCACAGTGGAGAATCCTTCAATAAATCTTCTGTAATATCCGGCCATTCCTAGGAAACTCCACACATCAGTAACGTTGGCGGGTGGCTTCCAGTCAAGTATGGCCTTGACTTTTTCTGGGTCTACGGCCTCGCCTTCTTGGTTCAGTATATGGCCTAAGAAACCAACTTGTCTTAGCCAAAATTCGCACTTGCTAAATTTGGCGTACAACTGATGTTTCCTCAATTCTCCCAAAACAATTCTGAGGTGCTCAGCATGCTCTTCTGGTGTCCTGGAGTAAACCAGAATATCGTCAATGAATACCACCACAAATTTGTCCATGAATTTCATGAACACTTTGTTCATGAGGTGGACGAAATATGCGGGGGCGTTCGTTAGTCCAAAAGGCATCACTGTAAACTTGTATAACCCATATCTGGAAGTGAATGCTGTCTTGGGGATATCTTCTGTCCGTACTTTCAATTGGTGATATCCCGATCTCAAATCAATCTTTGAGAATACCTTGGCTTGTGCGAGCTGGTCAAACAAATCATTTATCCGTGGCATCGGATATTTGTTTTTGATGGTGACCATATTGAGGGCTGGATAGTCTATACACAGTCTCAGTGTCCCATCCTTTTTCTTTGCGAACAACACAGGCGAACCCCAAGGTGAGGAGCTGGCTCGAATAAATCCTTTGTCCAATAATTCTTTTATCTGCTTCTTCAACTCCACCAATTCTGAGGGTGCCATTCTATATGGCTTCTTATAGATGGGAGCGGTGCCAGGTGCTAGTTCGATGCTGAATTCTATCTCTCGGTCTGGTGGCATGCCTGGTAGTTCTTCAGGGAACACATCAGGAAACTCGCATACCACTGGAACTTTTCTCAGTTCTGCAATGTCCATTTTGTTCAGTTTTGGTTGCTGTGATCGTGGCCTTTCTTGAGCGGAAACTCTTATTGTCTTGCCGTGATGGTGAGTGAGAATCACTGTCCGATTGAAACAGTCGATGAATCCTTTGTTGGTGGTCAACCAGTCCATCCCTAAAATGACATCCAGTCCCTTACTCTCCAACACGATGAGATTCGCGTGGAATTGTAGTCCTCCGAACTCAATGACCATTCCTCGGCAGTAACCCTGAGCGATTTGCTTATTTCCGGGGGACTTGATGATCATAGATTTTTCCAAGGGAAGTATCGGAAAACCATGTTGCAAAACAAAACTCTTCGAAACGAATGAATGGGAAGCTCCAGAATCAAACAAAACCGTGGCAGGTACTGTGTTGACAGGGAACGTACCGAGCACGATGTCTGGGGCATTCTGCGCCTCTTCCCTGGTCACATGGTTCAGGTGACCCTTCCTGTGGTTGTTGTTGGGGTTGAAATTGTTGCGCTTGGGGGCTGGATTGTTCCCACCATTGTTTGGCTTGGGTACCGAGTTCTTTGGCTTTGGGCACTGTTTAGCATAATGCCCTTCTTGACCACAAGCATAGCAGGTGACCCCTGGACGGTACGTGTACTCCTTGTCCCTGGCATGAAACTGTCCGGCGGGCCTTGGTTCAGTAGTCGTGGGTCTCCTTGTGTCTGTCCGTGGAACCTCAGTCCTGCTTCGGTTGTTGCGAGCAAGAGTCGTCTTGTCCCTCTTTCGCTTACGGATATCTTCCAGACTACGGCGCTCATTCTCCAAGGTAATGGCCTTGTCCACCAGAGTCTTAAAATCCGGAAAGGTGTGTACAATCAGTTGGCATCTTAGTGCTGGTGCCAGGCCGTCCAGGAATTTTTCCATCTTCTTATTTTCTGTCATGTGCTCGTCGTAGGCATAACGAGACAGCTGGGTAAACTGACCATTGTATTCTGTTACTGACATGCCTCTCTGCTTCAGGTCATCAAACTCCCTCTTCTTGATCTTTAGGATGCTCCTGGGGATGTGTGCCCCACGGAAGCCTTCCTTGAACTCTTCCCAGGTGATGTTGTGTTCACTGGGAGGCATGTGTAGGAAGTTTTCCCACCATGCTGCAGCTGCTCCAGTAAGGTAGTGTGGTGCATAAAGCACCTTCTCATGATCTGAACACTGAGCAATGATCAGCTTCCTTTCAATGTCACGAAGCCAATCATCGGCTTCCAGCGGCCTATCGGTGTGAGCAAAAGTTGAGGGGCGAGTCTTCTGTAACTCAGATAACTTGGAATGCTGTTGATAGGGCTCACGGTGGTTTCCCATATTGATGACATGCTTCATCATCTCTTGGTGTTGTTGCTGGCTTTGCTCGAAGAGACGGCATACTTGAGACAGGGCTGCTTCGCTGTCGTGTTGACTGGACTGACCCTGAGTGAAATTGTTGCTAGTCTGTGTCCCGTAAACCTCTTCTGGCTGATTGGGCACGGAGCGAGTCCACGGGCGAGACATTTTTCCAGTCTGGGGTATTATTGTGCAAAACCCATGAGAAAAACTGTGCAACACAAGGAAAATCTTGCAAAGGCAACAAATTCAAAAGATCTCAAGGTTTTCAATGAAGCACAAATGATTTTGCACGGAGAAGAACTGCTTAACAACTATCTTACATGCGAAAAGCAAACACACGATACAACACTCAGGATGCGCGTACACATTCCTGACATGTTATTTAGACTAGCGTACTACTCCGGAAGGCAGCAAACACACCAATACAAACTAGCGTACAGATAAAACAACACATCATTCAAGCAGGCATAACGCGCGGCTACTCGGTGGTCTCAGTCGGAGATGGTGAAGATCTCCTTCCCCTTGCCGATGGCAAGACTCCGCGGTCCAGGAGAATCAACCTGCACCTCCTCTCTAGCTGGCTCCTGGCGCACAACGCTGCGCTGCGGTGATGGTGCGGGGGCGACTGGTGGTAGAGCGGGTGCGGCAGGCGGTGCGGCTCTGACTGGAGTAGGAGCGATGACTCGGTCGAACTCCTCAGTGGTAGGCAGACGGCGAGCAGTGGCCAAAACGGCCGGTGCATAAGAGGCTGAAGACGAGACGAATGTCAGAGGCGGCGCCGTGTTGAGAAGCTCCTTCCTACTGGCAGGACCGCCCCGGACTAAGTCCATGCGGGCAGCCACAAGATCGTCCACAAGGTTGTCGAAAGACTCCTCCAGAGCATTGAGATACTCCACAACCATCTCGATGGCTTCATCTCGTTCTCCCCGATGACAGGCGAACGCATAGTGGCTGGTGTATGGCACACGGCATGGGAGGTAGCGGTAGCGACGAGTCTTCATCGTAGGAAGGATGTCCCGAAGGCGAGCTATCGCCTCACGGGCAGCCATCTGCATGGCATGCCTCTCCGTAGGCATGGCCCTTCCCACAAAACGGAAGTGGTGAGCTGCAGAACGTCCTCCCTTGAATAGCACCACAGCTTGGTGCATAGACACGTCGTCACTGAGCTTGTGCTGGTAGAGCATGAACTCCGGGCGAGCTGCTCGCCCGATCGCGAGCTTGGTGATGGAGACGAGGAGCTTGACAAACCCCTCGGGCACGTTCGTGAACACTCGATTATCAAAGCTGCTGCCAGCCATCTACAAAAGTAGGCAAAAATTCTGAGTAGTCATGTCATAAATTTATGATGACCAACAGAAAATAGCTACAATTGCAAAAGGCTGAAAAAGCACAAAAAAACGCTAATAACCGATTAGCGATCGCACCTAGTGGCTTCCTACAGTCAGCCTGGCTCTGATACCAAGCTTGTCACGACCGGTTTTTCAATAAAATAATTATTGAGAGACCAATCCCTTTTACGGACCAGTAAGGAAGAATTCCTTCTCGCTGGTAGACAATATCTTGGTCACAGAAGAAAAATACCAGGAGTACTAAATATAATACAAGGTTGAGCGGAGACTGCCCAACAATTTATTACATGCACGCCGATAAAACAAGACGGCGGATAGGGTGGCATACTACTAACTCACGATAATAACGGTGGCGGAAATATCACCGCGGAGCGAGTGATATGACTCCTGAAGACTACAGCTCTTCGAGCATCGGAGTGAGGCTCGAGGAGACTTATTGCGGGTGGCGGAAGCGTATATAATACAAGTGACCAATATCCGGGATCGCGCAGGACTGACTGGGACTCCTCTAGGCGTCGGACGCGCTATCAAACTCTTCATCCAAGATATTGCCTTCGTCAACATCTGGCCAAACCAACAAGCCAGGTGAGTACTATGAAAGTACTCGCAAGACAGTTCGGACATAAGATATAACAAATGTAAACATGAAGCATATGAACAATTTATCCAGTGCGTTCAGACATAGAGATAATAAATACTGGGTGCCAAGCGAGGGTCTGAATGACGCCTCGAGCGGAAACTGCAGAATAGTAATACTGGTGCCAAACGAGGGTCTGAATGACTCCTCGAGAGGAAACTGCGAGAATAATAATGCTGGTGCCAAACGAGGGTCTGAATGACTCCTCGAGAGGAAACTGCGAGAATAATAATGCTGGTGCCAAACGAGTGTCTGAAAGACTCCTCGAGAGGAAACTGCGAGAATAATAATGCTGGTGCCAAGCGAGTGTCTGAAAGACTCCTCGAGAGGAAACTGCGAGAATAATAATGCCACAGTCGGGCGTCGGGGCGACACCACATAAAGGGCTCATAACAGAAAATAAAAGCAGTACGTGCCACAGTCGGACGTCTGAGCGACATCACATAAAGGGCTTATATTGTAGTTCAATAATTTAATAGCTCGGGAATACAAATTACTGCAAGTACGAGACAAACATAAGGTTAGTCCATCCACAGTAATAATAATCAAACTGGGTTTACCACTTGAGCTTGTTCACCGGGGACAAGTTTTCCACGCGGATAGATATGGATATACTGATTACACTACTTGATCATGGATACGATGACTTGGAAGGAATTGACTCTGCAGAGTTTGTACTTAACCACAGCCAACGGATTTCAGTAGTCACGGGGACTAGTTCCGTCTACGGTGTTTTGGAAGAAACACGTCTAACCAGTACACACCCAATTCAACCTTCCGAAGCCAGGGATCACCCTCGGCAACGTTCAAGAAAAACCTTGAGACGGGGAGGCTACAACCTCGCGTAGCATGGGATCAAATTTCTATACGCGCGCTCTAAGGGGGTGCCCCCCCTCTCGGTCCCAACCGGAAACACCCATGCCCCCTGACCGGATGACTGGCTTTAATCCTGGGTCAAGGTACCATCATCCCGGCCTCTCTGTTTGGTGTGTACACGGAAAGAGGTTACAAACTTACTAAACCGCATCCTGGCAAATGAAACATGTGGTAGCACGGAAGGTGGAAAGAACGATAACGTGACTCCGTCCATGTTAACGTCGGAGAAAGTCGGATGACGCAAGGCTGGTATGCTACAACAGTACCACCTTGCTGCCCTTCATGTCACCACATGATTAGGCCATCTCTCATCAGAGATCATCGCAACTTTGGAACACGCGGGTAGTTGCCTTACAAGCAACGAGGTATTTACCGGCACTCATATGCCACGCACAAACTTTCAAGCAAACATGCAAAACACTTATCATATCAAATGTTCAAACATGCTTGCCTGGTTCGGAGAAGTCGGAGTCTAGCTCGGCGAAGTTCGCGGCTCCGTCACCTCTTCCGGAACCTACGGCAATCACGAAAACGGGCACTAACGTGAAAACTAACGCGTGCACAGAAACTTTTCCAAATATTTTTCAAATAAATCCCATAAAACACTAGACAAAATTTGAAGGTTGTCAGAAAAAGAATCACTCAAAAATCCCTTTTTATTAAAAAGTTATAAAGGTTTCTGTCTAGGGACTTATCTGTAATGAAACAGAAAAGTTCCAGGGTTTTAACTGAGAAAACAGAAAATGGTCCGATTGGAAATGCGCAAGCTCAAGAGGGAAAGCGTATTTGCCCGAAGGCGCCAACAGAAAACGGTTCGAGGGAGAATATAACAGAGGCTGACATGCGGGGTCCACATGTCAGGTTTGAAAAGCTCGCCGGCGCCCGAAGACTGCGGTGGACGCCGGCGTCGAACCACGGCGAGTTAGGAGGATCGGAGGGTACCAAGAGCTTCAGCGTGTTCTTCTGCGTCGGTGGGTGGTGGACTCGACCGACGGGGAGCACCACATCGACGGCGACACTATCTCCGGCGGACGGTGGCTCGGGTGATGGTGGGGAACTCCGGTGGAGGGCTGCAAACTTCGAATTGAAGCGCGGGTCATAGGGAGGGATGCATAGTGAAGCTACTGGCAAGAGAAGGGAGGCGGAGGTGCACACACGGGGGCGAATCGAGCTGGATCCCGTGGCGGGTCGCGGCGGCCGGAGTCGAGGAAGGAGACCTCCTCGGGGCTCTTCCAGTGGCTAGGCGTGCTCTAGGTGGAGTGCAGGGATGGTGGGTGCTCGAGTTGAAGCTCGGGGCCTCTATTTATAGGTGGATCGACGGGGTGGCCGTGAACGGAGAATCTCCGGCGAGCGATTACGGCGATGCAGTGGATTGGCAGGAGGTTTGAGTGGCCAGGCAGCATCAGTGGAGGTTACTGGTGTCATTCCACAACTAAACGGAGTTGGTCTTGGCGTAATGGTGTCGGTCCACGGTGAGATGGCCGCACGGGCTCGACGGCGGCAGAGAGCGCGCTCCGCGCCCTGCGGTTCACGACGAGAGCGGCAGCGCGTTCGGGGGAGTGGAAGGCCACGCGGCGAGCTCCGGTGGCTTGGGCGGCGCTGGGTGGCGCCGTCAGCGCCGTGCCTCCCGCTGGCGGCCGCAAAGCCGCCGCTGGCGTCGGTCACGGGGCGGCGCACCTTCTGCTGCTCGTCACCGACGTCCGCAAGGTGCCAGGCGTTCGTGCGGTGCAGGAACAAGGGGGAGGGGACGAGGAGCAAGGCGACACAATGGCACTGGTGAGATCGACGTCGGGTTCTGAAGAAAACGACAGTGCACTGCAATGTTCTCTGAACTTAACTGAAACTTGACATTGACAATGCACTGCAGGTGTTCGACAGAAAGATTTGGCTATGAGATAATTTTTTCTGGGGCTGTAACTTGGTGAGGTGACCACTCAATGCACCCAGAGGCTGCCTGATTTTACTTGGAATTTTTGGAGAAGGATTTGAATGAATTTCACCAAATTTGACAAATCTGGTCCAAACTTGCAGCAAGTGTAGTTTGAAAAATTTGAACTGAAGACCAGTGGATCTTCATGGATCTTGGTTGAGGGTTCAAAGGACTAGGGAGGAGAGTTGGTTTGGGGGCAAAAATCAAAACAAAAAGTAGAGTTCCTTTGTAAATCACCAATGGATAGAATAGAAGACAGAAATTTATTTGAATAAGATTTAAATGGAAAATAAACATATGGGAGGTTCAACTTGCTGGATTAGATGCCAAACATGATCCAAAGATGAGGGGAGGGTTAGGAGAGAGTATTTGCACTAAGGCCATGGCAAGAGGGAAATGTTGAAAGTGGTAAAGGATTATTCCCAAAGCCATAGTGCAAATTTCAAAGAGATTTTCAAAAGGCATTTTCCCAAGTGAAAAGTATTTTGTCTTGAGTCCAAATGAAAAGCAAGAACCTCCAAGACCAAAGACAGATCTTGGGTGAATCCAAATAAAACTTTTGCCATAAAAAAAATATTTGAAAGGGAGAGTTCTTTTGAAAAAAAATTAAATCACCTCCCTCAAGTCAAATAAAAATCTTTTGAAAAATCCAAATAAAAACTTGGGTGTCACATCCTTTTAGCTAGGCATGATGATTTCAATGATGCTCACATAAAAGATAAGAATTAAAACATCAAGAGAGCATCATGAAGAATATGACTAGCACATTTAAATCTAACCCACTTCGTATGCCTAGGAATTTTGTGAGCACACAATTTATAGGAACAAGAATCAACTAGAATAGGAAGGCAAAACAAGTATAACTTCAAAACTTTAAGCACATAGAGAGGAAACTTGATATTATTGCAACTCCTACAAGCATGTATTCCTCCCTCATAATAATTTTCAGTAGAATCATGAATGAGTTCAACAATATAACCATCGCATAAAGCATTCTTTTCATGATCTACAAGCATAGAAATTTTACTACTCTCCACATAAGCAAAATTCTTCTCATTCAGAATAGTGGGAGCAAACTCAACAAAATAACTGTCATGTGAGGCATAATCCAATTGAGAATTAAAATCAAGATGACAAGTTTCATGGTTAACATGATTCTTTATAGCATACATGTCATCACAATAATCATCATAGATAGCAACTTTGTTCTCATAATCAATTGGAACCTCTTCCGAAATAGTGGAATCATTACTAACTAAAGTCGACACTCTTCCAAATCCACTTTCATAAATATCACACTAAGATTCAACACCCTCCAAAATAGTGGGATCACTAATTCCTAAAGTTGACACTCTTCCAAACCCGCTTTAGATGATAGTATTATTCATACTCCAAAAGATATAAGTGAAGTTCATGGAGCATTCTACAATTAATATAGACTAACCAATATTCAAGCTCAAAATATATAAGTGAAGCACATGAAGCATTCTATAAAACCATACTCAAAAGATTTAAGTGAAGCACGAAGAGCATTCTATAAGGTCATACTCAAAAGATATAAGTGAAGCACATGATGTCGGTGTCAAAACCGGCAGATCTCGGGTAGGGGGTACCGAACTGTGCATCTAAGGTCAATGGTAACAGGAGATAGGGGACACGATGTTTACCCAGGTTCGGGCCCTCTCTATGGAGGTAATACCCTACTTCCTGCTTGATTGATCTTGATGAATATGAGTATTACAAGAGTTGATCTACCACGAGATCGTAATGGCTAAACCCTAGAAGTCTAGCCTGTATGACTATGGTAATGAGTATATCCTCATCCGGACTAAGGCCTCCGGTTTATATAAGCACAAGGAGGATCTAGGGTTACACAGGGTCGGTTACAAGGAAGGGAATCTACATATTTGGTCGCCAAGCTTGCCTTCCACGCCAAGAAGAGTCCCATCCGGACACGGGTGCAGCCTTCAGTCTTCGTATCTTCACAGCCCATCAGTCCGGCCCATGGCTAACAGGCCGGACGCCTGAGGACCCCTTTGTCCAGGACTCCCTCAGTAGCCCCTGAACCTGGCTTCAATGACAAGGTATCCGGCGCGTAGATCTGTCTTCGGCATTGCAAGGCGGGTTCCTCCTTCCGAACTCCAAGATAGTCTTCGGACGTATTGAATGTGTCCGGACCTGTAACACGCACCACACACAACCGCAGGGAGAGAAAATATAATACTCCACGGGTCCGATCCGCTGACAACTTTTTACAACATGACATCACGTCTGCCCGGTCGTAGTTTTGAACCGTTTTTCGTCTGTCGCTCCACGTTCCGAGACGTGGTTGTCATTGGCATGTCTTATCCAAGCAAAGATCGTGTCCCCTTATTAAGGGATTCTTTATCGACACGGATGTGGGTAACCCAACCGTCTTTAGGGTACAACTCCTTGAGAATAGGCAAGCTTCAAGGCCCAGGAGGAGGCGTTCGATATTCACGACCTTTATAAAGGGGTACAGACCCGTATTTCTTCTCCATGCTTGCTTCTTCCTCAAGCCTTACTACTTCAAGTTCCAACACCCGGGTTTCAATCGCTGCAAGCCTCAGTCATGTCTGGATCCAGCCGTCGAGGCCGGTGGGTGGCTTCTTCTGTCACAGAGGAGGATATCGCGAAGCTTCGGGCGGCAAGATATCTGACCGCAGAAATCCTCCATCGGCTTCCCACGGAAGGGCAGGTTATCCCCATCCCAAGATCCGGCGAGAGGGTCGTGTTTGTTTCCTACTTCCTCCGAGGATTAGGGTTTGCCCTTAATCCCTTCGTCCAGGGGCTCATGTTCTATTGTGCACTAGATTTTCATGATCTCGCCCCGAACTCTATTCTTCTCATCTCGTCGTTTATCATCACGTGCGAAGCCTTCCTCCGAACTCCTCCACAGTTCGGCTTGTGGCTCAAGACCTTCAATGTGAAGCCGCAAGTGATGGAGGGGGAGCAGGCGGAGTGCGGTGGAGCCTTAGTGAGCAAGCTTACCAGCACTGTTTGGCTAAAAGGATCCTTCACAGAATCTTCCGACTTATGGCACCAGGAGTGGTTCTATATCACTGAGCCCCGTGGTTCCAAGTGGGCAGCTGAGCCTGCGTTCCGATCCAGCCCCCCAATTCAGGTTGCATCATGGATTAACAAGGGGTTGGACTGGGGATCAGTTGATGAAGTGCGAACTCTGCAGAGTCGCATCCGAAGCCTTATTGAGAAGGATATTGATCTTGTCAACATTATTCAGGTAATGCTAGTCCGCCAAACCCTGCCGTGCCAGCGACGGCCTCTCCGCATGTGGGAGTTTAACCCAGAAGGGCCACGAACTCTTCAGCACTTCTTCGGCACTACGCACGAAGGAATGTGGAAATTATTTTTCGGGAAATGAAAACAATGGCCGGAGACCATCGAAGATACCGGCCTAGACTGTAACCATCCGGATACCACAGTAAGTACTCGTCCGCCGAACACCTCATAATCAGATATCCTGTGGTAAGACACTAAGCAAACCATCTTTTTCTAGGGTTGGATAAAGAAAGCGGAACGGATCAGGTGTCCGGCCCCTCTTCCCGAAGACTCGGCGACCCCCTTGTTAACAAGGATGCTGGCACCGGCGCCATACCAGGCACCGGTAGGGGAGGGCAAGGCGGAGAGTGAGAAGACCCAGGATGACCTTTGTTCCGGAGGTAAATTAGATACTGAGTCCGGAGAAATTGACATTTCCTTGCCCGAAGACAAAGGTGAAAGAGAAGCAAGTATCCCTTCTCCATTCAGGAAGAAAAGGGCCGCCTCCGAAGGTTGGGAGGGGCGGTCTCGTAAGAGGGGCAAGATGCCACCGTCGAGCGGCTCGGGATTGGAAGGCGACGCCGTTGAACATCTCTGTCATGAGGACAAGCCCTCAACCAAATCGTAAGTGAATCCGGGGTGCTTTGATAGCATCCCGCTCCTTTCCTGTTACCGAAGAGACATGTAACGCGCATGTGTATTTTTACAGTTTGGCACAGAGTTTTTCTGGGCAATCCTCTTCTTCGGGAGATCTCCTCCCAGAGATGATGGAAAGCGAGATGCCTCTCCCGACCTCCTCGCCCCATAAGGCGGACGACTCCGAAGTGTCATCTCGGAGGGTTTTTCTTGATCAACAAGCAGTGCAGGGGATAAAAGAGGTAGTACCCGAAAGTGGACCTCCAATCGTCCGGGATTCAGGGGCCAATAATGAAAGCCCCGAACTGTCCGGTTTTCAGCCAACGATGATTCTGGAGACGGGTGAACAGGTTCCTTCAAAGGATGGTCGTGCTCCTACAGCGGCTTCCGGAGACCCGGCGGCGCCGGATATATTGAGGGATATGCTGCGACAAGCATCTGTCTCGGGGGAACAGCGTACCTTGATGGGTACGGTGGTTGAGAAGATTCTGTCCGTGAAGAGCGGATTGAATGAAGCCTTCATGAGCCTGCTAAGAGGCTTCGAGGTTTGTGATGTAATATTTTCAACTATATTTTATTTGCAAAGATGCACCTGTGTATAGGTAGTAGCCCCTGAGACTCGGGTTGGCTTCCCATGGGAGGCAAATGGAGGATCAAGAAGAAATACTCAAGGACTAATCTGATTAACTGGAACACAGGCTGCTTCCCCCCTGGCTACTTCCCGGACTACGAATATGGCCGAGCTGCAGCGAAAGCTTGATGTGGCAGGGGATGACATCGCGTTAATCAATATGCGTCTTGACGAGTCGCAAGGTATGTATTCGGAGCAGTCCTTTCCCTTATATTTTTTGTAATATAAGCATGATGCTGAAAATTATATACTAGGATATGCATGGCTGCAGATGGTGCCACCGCCGTTGAGATTCTTCGGGCGGAGCTGGCCCGAGCCAAGGAGCAGGCCCGGTTTAGTAATGCGGCTGCCGAAAAGGCATCGGCTGAGTTAAAGGACGAACAAGCTGTTCGGCGCCAAGACGAGGAGAAAATATCCATGATGGCGCTCGAACTAAAGAATGCTACTAGCCGCTGTGAATTTCTTGAGAAGGAGAATGAAGCCAAAACGGCTGAACTTGACAAGGCCTTACGAGAGGCGAAAGAAGCGCGGTCTAAATCCAGAGCAGCCCGTGAGGAGATCCGGCAAGCTGGGGAGATTGCGGCCGGTAGGCCCTTTTTGCTGCAGGCTAAGTTCGGCGATCCGAACTATGTCAGCTTAACCAAGTATGGAGTTCTTCGAACGAGTTTTTAGACTTGCCGAAGAGTTCTTCCGATGCGGTGCAGTTTTACCATGCGTGAGAGGGGTATGCAACGGAGAAGCTTTTCTGGTCACAATTTGGCACGTCAAAGCGCCCTGTGTTGCTGAATAGACAGATGTCCCAATGGGCCGAGCTTCATAGGATATCCGGTGCTGCCATGAAGAACGTCATAATCCGGCCGCAGCCAACTGAGCCTATTCCTAATAGCTACTTCGGCTTGGTGCAGCGGCTTGTTGATGCGGCGCCACGTATCGACACTGTGAGGCGGTCGGCGTGCATTGAGGGTGCACAGATGGCCTTTGCCCGTGTCAAGACATACCGGGGGAAGATGAAGGGCATCGATGTTGCAGCGAAGAGTCCACCCGAGGGCAAGGACCATCACGCACTGGAGCATTATTTTGAAGACGTCTTAGAGGCTACCCGCTTGATAGAGGGTCAATGCTCGAAAGACATAGTATTCGAGTGAGGTGTAAGGGAATTGTAAAAGACAATTTTATATTTAATCTGTTTTTATGTTTTGCTCGAAAGCTTTTTGTTCCTCCCGTGCGGCCGTTTTTATATAATCTGAAAGTTTTCTAGTCGTTGGCTTCAGCCCCCTCGTAGGAAGTACGGGGTTGTTCGGAAAAGCATTTGATCACTCTTGACCCAACGTCTTGGTCCATGAAGGAGGTGACAATGCGGTGAACCAGGCAATCAGACTATAGGGCGTTAACACTTTCACTTAGCCATAGGAGTTTGATGGTGGGTCTATGATATAGCCCCTGGTATGTACGCGGCTTATTTTTAGTACGATGCGTTGTACAGATGATCTGAAAAAGATCCGTCGTATAACACGGAGAAAATCGTTAAAGATTCCAATAAGTTGTCGAGTGGTTGACCAGCGCTTGCCGCATCATGACAGTCAGTTTTCGGCTTTCTCTACTGAGGTGCTTGACCAGATGAACCGGAAGCACAATCGCAGTAGTTCTCCCTTTACTACCCTAGCCGATAGAGCGGAACGTAGGGTAGCAAGCACAGGAGCCGGGCAACCCAACTATTGACCCAAGACATGATTCGGAGCTGATGCATATAAGGCCAAACTCGCGACGCCAAAGTACGCTATAAAGCTGTTCGGACTTGCCGACAACTCATTTGTTCCCATACCGAGCCCCTGGCGAGTTATGCCGAGGTGTGTGTGTAAACCACAGGAGCAAAAATTTGGGTCGATTAGGAAAAGTCGATACTAGACACTGGTTACGTGTACTGGGAGCTGAGTGATAAGCCAATTATTATATAGATAACAAAGCCGCAACCCTGGCTATTTGACATGCCCGGGGTCGAAGGCTGAGGAAAAAGGCACTTTACAGGCTCGGAATAGAGAGCTCGGTCTACAAAAAGTTATTTTGGACCTCCTGTCGCACGTCTGTGCTGCCTGTCCTTGTTTAAGGGATTCCTTGACAGGAATAACCCTTGGATGATTGTACGAACTCGAACTCTGGTAGAGTCCTCGGGGTGACCGGCCCTTGAGCTACCTGTGGAGGGGATAATAAAAAGGAAAAAAGGGGCAGTTAGAAAAGTAGGGGGGTTGCAGGCACACCCATACTGTGCTTCCGCCGGTGCCTAGCTTATTTCAAGTGCATAATTATGTATGCGCGGTACCCACTTCGAAGGCATATTAGGCAGACGGCGGAAGCCGAATTGCTAGTCCAATATGGACATTGATCGGTCATGTTGAATGGAGACTGGCGGTATGATGGCCGGCGTGGTATGCAGCCTGATAAGGCCGCTGTGTAGTTCGGCTGAGGTAGCCGTGGTATGATCTCCTATACGGAGGGAGTGTTTCATGCGCTCACCTCTAGGGGTGTGTGTCACGTATACCATGCTTACTGTTTTTGCTTCGGGAGGAAATTGCTTGTGACCCCCAGTATTTGGTTGGTGGATCTCTTCATCGTCCCTATCGCCGGGCGGCCTCCTCCCCTTGTGTTCGGCGTTGAGCTTGCCGGCCTGCTTGAAGACCCAACAGCTTCTGTTGGTATGATTGGCTCGTTTATCGGGGTGGCTGTGAATCTGGCAGGGTCGATCCAATATCCTGTCTAGATTGGATGGTCCGTCTCTGTTCGCCTTGAATGGCTTTTCCGTTGACCGGATTGGGGACTGCTGAATCCGGCGTTGACCGCTGTGTCGTGTGATCTTTCATTATTATTGCGACTTTTGTGTTTGCTGCATCGTGGCTTGCCATTGTCATCTCGGATTTCGGAAGTGCCCGGGTCGTAGGTGTTGTTGCTTCTACGAGCGAGCCAGCTGTCTTCTCCCATGCAAAAGCGGGTCATTAGAGCGGTAAGGGCTGTCATGGATTTAGGTCTTTCTTGGCCGAGGTGGTGGGCAAGCCATTCATCCCGGACGCTATGTTTGAAGGCCGCAAGGGCTTCCGCGTCCGGACAGTCGACGATTTGGTTCTTTTTAACTAAGAACCTAGTCCAAAGCTTCCTGGCTGACTCTCCGGGCTGCTGGACAATGTGGCTTAAGTCATCGGCATCCGGTGGCCGGACATATGTTCCTTGGAAGTTGTCGCGAAAGGCGTCTTCCAAATCTTCCCAGCTGCCAATAGAATTTTCCGGCAGACTATTTAACCAGTACCGAGATGGTCCTTTCAGTTTTAGTGGTAGGTATTTGATGGCATGAAGGTCATCTACGCAGGCCATGTGGATATGGAGGAGGAAGTCCTCGATCCATACCGCGGGATCCGTTGTTCCGTCGTATGATTCGATGTTCATGGGTTTAAACCCGTCTGGGAATTCATGCTCCATTACTTCGTTTGTGAAGCAAAGAGGGTGTGCGGCGCCTCTATACTGGGCCACACTGCGACGTACCTCCGATGGAGTCTGTTTGCAGTTTTCGGCCCGGGCGTGGCTAGGTTTGTCACGTCCGAATAGGTAGCCGTCATCGCGTGTCGATGCACGTCCTCGCGACCCATAGATCAATCTTGTGTGTCCTGCTCTACTGTCCAAGTCCTGTCGACGGTCGTATGTACATCCCCGAGCTGTTTTACTCTTGCCTTTACAGTGAGGTGGGGCGGTCTGGTGTTCGGCTTGAGTTGCCGCTTTATCCTGACCGCATGGCGGTCGGTCGGCTGCGTTGTGCGATGATGGTACGGGCTCCGGCGCCTCGTCGTCGAACTGAGGTAACAATTTGCGCTTCGGGTAATTTTTGGCTGGGCCATTGAGGCCGTATTCTTCAGCGGCCAGGACTTCAGTCCGTCTATCAATGAGCAGATCTTGGTCAGCTTGAAGCTATAGCTTCTTCTTTTTCAGGCTCCTTGAAGTGGCTATTAGCCGGTGTTTAAAGTACTCCTGCTCGAGAGGTTCTTCAGGCACGATGAATTCTTCGTTGCCGAGGCTCTCCACTTCCTCGGAGAGCGGAAGATAATTACTCTCCTCCGAGTCTTCATGTATGGCCTGCTCATCAAGGCTAACGTGCCCGTCCTCCCGTTCATCCTGTCCGGAGATTGCCCCGACAGGGTCTTCATTGTCTTCGGCTTCGTCCAAAGTATTATTTTCTCCAGTGCCGGTGTTGTTGTCTTTTGTACGACGTGACTTAGACCGGCGCCGATGACGCCGGTGCCGGGGCTATGTCTCAGGAGGTTTGTCCCTAACTGGATCCTCCTTGTCATCGTTGTTAGTTTTTTTAGGTGTATCCACCATGTATACGTCATATGAGGAAGTGGTCGTCCAGCTACCGGTAAGCGGCAGGTTTTGGCTCTGCTCCTCATCGGCGTCGTCGTCCATACCGTCGATGTCGTCGGAGCTGTAATCAAGCACGTCAGTTAAGTCTTCGACAGTGGCTATGAAGTGGGTGGCGGGTGGGAAACTGAATTCTCCTCCATCATCAGCCTCCAGTTCAAACCGGACATAATTCGGCTGTGAGTCCCCGCCAGGGACAGATTCTTTAATGAGTTTAGCACATCGCCGAAGGGCGAGTGTTGGAAGATGTCTGCGGCGCTAAACTCAAAGATCGATAAGCGATCAAGTTCAACTTCCGCGGATGCACATGGCTCGGAATTTATGACCAGAGACGAGTCCGGAGTTCTGGTGACAAAGACTTTGTGTGACTTTAGGCCTATGTTTGGCTCCAACGCCGTGGAATCTGTGGCCTCCGCGGTGGGGTTGAGCCTCCTGTCCTTGGATGGCGCAATATGCTCCGGATCTATGACCAGAGCAGTTACAGAAGCAATCTCCTGGACGCGGTCCGATGACAGATTTAGGTCATGTTCATCGGGGTGGCCAGGAGCGATCGCTGCGGTCTCGAATCCAGCGAAGATCAAGTCTCCACGGATGTCCGCGACATAGTTCAAGATCCCGAATCTGACCTGATGGCCAGGGGCGTAGCTGTCGATCTGTTCTAGACGGCCAAGGAGTTGGCCCGTAGTGCGAAGCCGCCGAATATGAAGATCTGTCCGGGGAGGAAGGTTTCTCCTTTGACAGCATTGTCGTTGACTATTGAAGGGGCCATCAAACCTTTTGGGGACGACACAGTGGAACTCTCAATGAAAGCACCAATGTCGGTGTCAAAACCGGCGGATCTCGGGTAGGGGTCCCGAACTGTGCGTCTAAGGTCGATGGTAACAGGAGACAGGGGACACGATGTTTACCCAGGTTCGGGCTCTCTCTATGGAGGTAATACCCTACTTCATGCTTGATTGATCTTGATGAATATGACTATTACAAGAGTTGATCTACCACGAGATCGTAATGGCTAAACCCTAGAAGTCTAGCCTGTATGACTATGGTAATGAGTATATCCTCATCCGGACTAAGTCCTCGGTTTATATAAGCACCAGGAGGGTCTAGGGTTACACAGGGTCGGTTACAAGGAAGGGAATCTACATATTTGGTCGCCAAGCTTGCCTTCCATGCCAAGGAGAGTCCCATCCGGACACGGGTGCAGTCTTCGGTCTTCGTATCTTCACAGCCCATCAGTCCGACCCATGGCTACCAGGTCGGACGCCCGAGGACCCCTTTGTCCAGGACTCCCTCACATGAAGCATTCTATAAATCGACGAAGGGCTATCTCATACTGGCATGGTTCTTAAAGAAAAAGAAAAACACAAAGGACACCAATAATGTGAACATAACAAAAACCGAGGTATACCGATAATTGTTGGAGAAGAAAGATGGGATGCCAACCGGGGCATCCCCAAGCTTAGATGCTTGAGTATCCTTGGAATATTTACTTGGGGTGCCTTGGGCATCCTCAAGCTTGAACTCTTGCCTCTCTTTATTCTTCTCACATCGGTAACTCCTCGTTCTTCGAACACTTCATCCACAAAAACTTGACAAAAACTTTGCGAGATCCGTTAGTATACTAAAGCAAATCACTACCTTTAGGTACTGTTGCAACTCATTCCAATTTCATATTAGCACTTTATCTACTGTATTCCAACTTCACCATGGTTCATACTCCCCGATACTACCCATAGATTCATCAAAATAAGCGATCAACACATCGAAAACAGAATCTATCAAAAACAGGACAGTCTGTAGTAATCTGGAAATTTAGTATACTTCTGTAACTCCAAAAATTCTAAAACAAATATGACAATTTAAAAAAATTGTGTAGAAGTAATGTGCAAAATGTTTCAGACCCATTTGACTTTCCAGTAAAAAAATGTAAATTCACGCACTACAGCCAAAGTTTCTGTTTTTGTACTGCACAAAGTAAACAAGCAATCTAATCATCCTAAAACCAAAGCTTGGCACATTATTTTTATAATACAATGGATATATACAAGGGGATAATTATTTTCAGAGAAACTTCCATGAAAAATTCTACATTGTTTCCATGAGCATGAACACAAGTGTTCAAGGTCGACCCTCACTTCTCCAATGCATAACCTTCCAATCACTTCTCTTATTGAAAAACTTTTTAGGCATGAGAGGCAAGTAAATTTTTTTGTATTTTCATTCTTTTATTTTTTTTGTATGTTTCACCCACAACTAAACAGAAACAAAAAGGAAAAACAAAATCTACTTAGTGAAGAAAGCAAACAAGCACACACGAGAATATCAACCCCACCCTATTGCTCCCCCGCAACGGCGCCAGAAAAGAGCTTGATAATCCCCAAGTGCAGGGAATCATCGTAGCAATTATCAAAGGTGGAAGTGATAAGTATGGAGTGTCGAACCCACAAGGAGCTAAAGGTAAGATCAATATTCTCTCAAGTCCTATCTTCCACTGATACGACTCTACGTACACCGAACATTTGCTTCCAACTAGAAACGAGAAATAAAACTACGTTTTGTGTATGAAGAGGATAACTTTGCATGATATCGGAGAGCTAAAACATAAAAGTAGGTGCTGTTATCATGAAGTTAGAATATATTACTAAATATTATAAATAGCGAGTGTGGAATAATGATGGGTCGGTGTGCGGAATTATCCTAAGCAATTGTTAACTAGACCCGTAATCACTATTGCAATTTCATATGAGGGAGAGGCATAAGCTAACATACTTTCCCTTCAGCGGGATCCCTCACGCTTGCGCGACACGGAGGGCACAATAGGACAGCACCAAAATAAAACATACAACTCATACCAATCTAGATCATCAATCAACCCAAAGATAAAGGATATCTACTAAAACCATCATAGGATGGAAACACATCATTGGATCATAATATGTGGCATAAAGCACCATGTTCAAGTAGGGATTACAGTGGGGTGCGGGAGAGTGGACCGCGTAAAAGAGATGAGGATGGTGATGTTGATGAAGACGATCACCGCGGCGATGATTCCCCCCCCCCCACCCCGATGGCACTCCGGCGCCACCGAGAGAGAGGAGGAGAGGTTCTCCCCCTTGTGCTTCCTCCTCCATGGCCTCCCCCTAGATGGGGAGAGGTTCTCCCTCTAGTCCTTGGCCTTCATGGCGATGATGGCCCCTTCAGGATCCTCCTCCATGGCCTCCGGTGATGATGGCCCCTTCGGCAGGGTGCCAGAGAGGGCCTAGATTGATTTCTCGTGGCTACAGAGGCTTGCGGCGGCGGAAGTTCCGATCTAGGTTATTTTCTAGAGGTTTGGGCATTTATAGGAGAGGTTGGCGTCGAGAACAAGTCAGGGGCCGCACGAGAACTCCATGAGGTACAGGGGCGCGCCCTCCACCCTCGTGGGGCCCACAGGACTCCCCTCTAGTAACTCTTTGTTCCGTTATTTTTTATATTTTCCAGAAAAATTCTTCGTTGATTTTCAACGCATTCCGAAAACTTTTATTTCTGCACAAAAACAACACCACGGTAGTTCTGCTGAAAACAGCGTCAGTCCGGGTTAGTTTTAATCAAATCATACCAAAATGATATTAACTATTGTAAACATGGCATGAATACTTCATAAATTATAGATACGTTGGAGACGTATCATTTCACGTCAAGGGGGCCCATGATAACCCACAAGTATAGGGGATCGCAATAGTTTTTGAGGGTAGAGTATTCAACCCAAATTTATAGATTCGACACAAGGGGAGCCAAAGAATATTTGAAGGTATTAGCAGCTAAGTTGTCAATGCAACCACACCTAGAGATTAATTATCTGCAGCAAGTAATCAGTAGCAAAGTAATATGATAGTTTTGGTAGTAGTGACAGCAGCAACAGTAACGGTAACAGTGATAGCAGTATTTTGTAGCAAGTGTAATAGTGATAATAGCAATAGTAACTTAGCAAGATCAATATATGATAAATTCGTAGGCATTGGATCGGTGACTTGTTGGATGATATTCATCATGAGATAGTTATAACCTAGGGCGATACGGCACTAGCTCCAGTTCCTCAATATAATGTAGGCATGTATTCCGTAAATAGTCATATGTGCTTATGGAAAGAACTTGCATGACATCTTTTGTCCTACCCTCCCATGGCAACAGCGTCCATATTGGAAACTAAGGGATATTAAGGCCTCCTTTTAATAGAGAACCGGAACAAAGCATTAACACATAGTGAATACATGAACTCCTCAAACTACGGTCATCACCGGGAGTGGTCCCGACTATTGTCACTCCGGGGTTGCCGGATCATAACACGTAGTAGGTGACTCTAACTTGCAAGATCGGATCTAAAACATGGATATAATTATGATAACATAAACGTTTCAGATCTGAGTTCATGGCACCCGGGCCCAAAGTGACAAGCATTAAGCATAGCAAAGTCATAGCAACATCAATCTTAGAACATAGTGGATACTAGGGATCAAGCCCTAACAAAACTAACTCGATTACATGATGGATCGCATCCAACTCCTCACTGACCAACGAGCCTACGAAGGTATTACTCACTCCCGGTGGGGAGCATCATGGAATTGGCGATGGAGAAGGGTTGGTGATGATGAAGAACGAAGATCCCCCTCTCCGGAGCCCCAAACGGACTCCAGATCTGGCCTCCCGATGAAGAACAGGAGGTGACGGCGGCTCCGTCTCGTGGATCACGATAATTCTTTCGCCCTGATTTTTTCTAGAAAAATAGGATTTTATAGCGTCAGTTTCAGGGTCTGCGGGGCCACCAGGTGGGGACAACCCACCTGGGCGCACCAGGAGAGGGGGACGCGCCCTGGTGGGTTGAGCCCACCCAAGTGCCCCTCTCCAGCAGGTCTTGGCTCCCAAAATTCTTGTTTATTCTATAAAAAATTCCTCGCAAAGTTTTGTTCCATTCCGAGAACTTTTATTTCTGCACAAAAGCAACACAATGGTAGTTCTGCTGAAAACAGCATCAGTCTGGGGTTAGTTTCATTCAAATCATGCGAATTAGAGTCCAAAACAAGAGGAAAAGCGTTACGAAAAGTAGATACATTGGAGACATATCAACTCCCCCAAGCTTAAACCTTTGCTTGTCCTCAAGCAATTCAGTTGATAAACTGAAAGTGAAAAAGAAAAACTTTTATGAACTCTTTTGCTCTTGTTTGCGTAAATAAGCTTAAACAACACCCAGGTTTTCAGCCAACATTATAACTAACCATGACGACAATAACTTTTAAAAATTATATTAACTCATATCAATGACATAATCTGCTAGCGAGCAATAATAAGATATCTCAAACAGCAACACGTTGTCAAAACAACCATGATATAATATGACAATAGTGGTATATCGCTAGCCCTTTCTGAGACCGCAAAACATAAATGCAGAGCACCTCCAAAGTTCAAGCAGTGACTAAACATTGTAATTCATGGTAGAAAAGATCCAGCCATGATGCACCCAACATTAGCTACACACAATGCATAATTCATGACAGCTGTGCTCTCAGGTGCTGGCACTTATTTTAGAAGATGATGACACAACATAAAAATAAATAGATAGTCCCTTCGCAGAGGGAAGCAGTGATTTGCAGAGGTGCCAGAGCTCAAGTTTTAAAACAGAGGTAAATGATATTTTGGGACATGCACCCTTCTCATTTACTTCAAGACCATCAGTTATCAATATCTTCCATGCTAAGCATGCTAGTGGCGGTTCCCAAGCGATAAAAGTAAAGGTTTACCCCCCCCCCCCCTTCACCAACAATCACATTCCACGGCTTGTCTAAAACAACAGGTGCCGTCCAAACCAACAACAGTCCCGGGGGAGTTTTGTTTAATTATTTGCATTTTTGAGTTCAGGACTAGGAATCCCTATTGCCGCCCTTTTCTCGTGCAATGGCGAGTGAATAAACACTCGACCTGAGAATAACCCGCTTAGCATGGAAGATACCGACCACCTCCTGTCGTTCCATGAACGATCCAGGCACACAAAAAAGGATATTTATTTGAAGTTTTTAGAGGTGGCACATGCAAATTTACTTAGGACGGCAGGATAATACCGCATATAGGTAGGTATGGTAGACTCATCTGGAATAACTTTGGGTTCAAGGTTTTTGATGTACAAGCAGAATTCCCACTTAGTACAGGCGAAGGCTAGCAATTAGATTAAGAAGCGGCCAGCTAGAGAGCAACAACGGTCATAAACATGCATTATGCATAAGTGATATTGGACACTAGCATGGGTAGGATATGAACACCATGAACATAAATATCATAGAGGCTATGTTGGTTTTGATTCAACTACATGCATGAACATGTGATAAGTCAAGCCACTCGAACATTCAGAGGAGGATACCATATCATCATACTACATCACAATCATTTTAAGGCAATGTTGATATCCAAGATAAATCATTATCCACTCCTAGCTACTCATGCATGGCATGAGAAACTATAATCTCTAATTGTCATTGCAAACATGTTTAATCATAATGGGCTGAATCATAGATACTAGGTTAAACATATTTACACAAACAGAACAGGTCGAGTTCATACCCATTTCTCTCTGCCACGGCCAGTTAATCGAATATCGTCATTACTGCCTTTCACTTGCACGACCGAACGATATGAAAATAATAATAGTACAAGAGTGACGTGGACTAAGCTGGAATCTGCAAAACATTTTATTCGACACGAGAAGAGAAGGTAAAATGGGCTCTTTATTATATTAACATTTATTAATATGAGAGCCACTCAACATTTTCATCGTGGTCTTCTCCTCGGTAAAACTCGAATAAAAATAAAAAAATCAGAGAAACGCACTCAAATATTTTTTGGAGTTTTTGGTTTTCTAGAACAAGCAAATAAAAGGGAAAAGCAAAACGAGAAAAACTATTTACACGGGAAAGCTCCCAACAAGCAAAAGAAGAACAAGGAAAACTTTTTGGGTTTTCTTTTAAGTGCTACTACTAAGCATGCATGGAAAGTAAACTACTACAACTAATTTTTTGGTTTTTCTAAAGTATTTCAAACACACAAGAAGAAAGCAAGGAAATAAATCTAAGCATGGATGATATAATGAAAAAGTGTGAACACCGACAAATGGAATGATATGTGTAAACATGAATGTAATGTCGGTGAGAAACACATACTCCCCCAAGCTTAGGCTTTTGGCCTAACTTGGCAATCGATCAGTAGCTTGGATAGTAGTCGGCGTGGTAGCTCACGGAAGCTCTTGGTGCGGATGCCTCGGCCTGCCGTGCTGCCTCCACCGCCGCATTGTGAGCTCGGGCCTCGCTCTCAAGAACAAAATATCTTCCTTTGCTGTGATAGTCAAAAAGAGCAGGCGCATGCAAATATGTGTGCACAACAGAAGTTTGGTTAAACAACAGATTGTAAGTGAAATCATGAATTTTTCCCTTGAGGATCTTATGACTTTTCAAAGCATCAAAGGCTAAATACTGCGTGAGTAGGATAGGGCCAAAGGACAAAGGTGAAACACCCAGCCCTCGTGCTAAACGCGTGGCATATATTCCACCATAGAAATAGCCACTGTTAGCGTTATGCTGAAGCCTGCGTGCAACAATCGCTCCAAGGTTATAATTCCTTTCACCAGTGAGAGCGGTGTGTATGAGGCTCAAGTCTGGAGCACAAAGCGTACTACAGTCTTGCTTGCCTACTATACATTTCCCGTTGAATAATGCAAAGTACTGAATTGCGGGAAAATGAATGCTCTTTATTCTACCTTGTGTCACTCCCCCCTTTCACCGTAGCAAAGACTAGTCAAGAATGTTTCGAACTCAGCCTTTGGTGGTTCGTCAAGCGAACCCCAAAATGGAAGTTTGCAATGGTTAGCAAAATTCTCTAGTGAGATGGTAAATGGAGTATCATAAAGCATAAAAGACACCCTAGACTCACGAGGATGGAATTTAAATCCTTTGACAAACGATTCAGTGAGAATATGGCGTTGTTCGCACTTATCTGAAATGTAGGGACCGAGACCGGCATTTTGAACATATTGCTCAAATTCCTCCTTAATGCCCACCCGCATCATATAGTCATCGCAAGGCCATAAGCATGTTTTGGTAGCGGCATCTTGTGTGGAACTCTCACTTGGTTCAGCATAAGACCGGCGACCAGAACTGTCACTAGAAGATGCCCCCGAGGATCGCCTCCTCGAAGAGCTCCTTCCAAATAGGTTCATCATGTCCGCGTATAATTTTCTGAAAATTTTTGGGTGACAGAAATTTGCCAACAAAACCTTATTAAATTGCTAGCAACTACTCATAGGGATACATAGAGGCCACGGCAAGCATTCAAACTACTTAGAACTCTAAGAATTTAACATGCAACCTCATCTACAGCAGCACCAAGAGTAGCTAATTATTCAAAATATAAACCACCAAAACAAAAACTAATTGGACAAACGGTGGAGTTACATACCAAGCAACAATCCCCCGAAACAGTTTCAGGAACGGAGCTTTGGGCAAAGAGATCGAAATCCGCGGGTTTGAGAGCAAGAACACAGGAGAGAGAGCAATGGAGATTTGTTTCTGGAGGTATGTGATGATGTGGTGTGAAGAGATAAGTGAGGGGGGCCACGTGGGGACCACAACCCACCAGGGCGCGCCTGGGGGTCCTGGTGCGCCCAGGTGGGTTGTGCCCACCTAGTGCACCTCCCTCTGATATTATTTGCACCCGAAATTCAGAAATATTCAGAAAAAAAATCGTATTAAATTTCCAGAGCATTCTGAGAACTTTTATTTTTGGGTCATTTTTTTATTGCATGGGAAATTCAGAAAACAGACAAAACATGGCATTTTATTTTATTTAACTAATAAAAACAGAAAACAAAAAGTAGGGACAGAAGGTAGTGCTTACTAAATTCATCAACTTCATACCGCTCAAAAATGATTCATTAATAAGGTTGATCAAGTCTTATTAACAACCACTTTCGATTAGCATGAAACCGAAGAATTTTCGTAAATCACTTAGTTACCTCTCAATGGGGATATGAATGTCCCCAACAATAAGCATTTCATATTTCTTTTTGGCAGTAGGTAGAGGTATTTGAAAACTTCCAATAGTGATTGTCGGATATTTTTCAATAAACATTAATACCATTCACTTGGAATTGTTTCTTCAGAAAGTGCACCGTATGCTCATTACCATTAATATGAAAAGTGACCTTGCTTTTATTGCAATCAATAACAGCCCCTGCAGTATTCAAGAAGGGTCTACCAAGGATAATCGTCGTCCTCGGGCATCTCAAGTATAACAAAGTCAGTCAAAATAGTAACATTAGCAACAACAACGGCCGGGCACATCCTCACAGATACCAATAGGTATGGCAGTTGATTTGTCAGCCATTTGCAAAGATATTTCAGTAGATGTGAGTTTATTCAAGTCAAATCTTTTATATAAAGAGAAAGGCATAACACTAACACCAGCTCCTAAATCACACAAAGCAGTTTTCACATAATTCTTTTTGATAGAGCAAGGTATAGTTGGTATTCCCGGATCTGCCGGTTTTTTAGGTACTCTATCTTTGAAAGTATAAATATAAAGCATAGTGGAGATTTCAGCTTCCGGTATTTTTCTCTTATTAGTGATGATGTCTTTCATATACTTTGCATAAGGAGGCATTTTCAAGATGTCACTCAAGCGAGTACGCAAAAAGACTGGCCTCAGCATTTCAGCAAAGCGTTCAAATTCTTCATCATCTTTCTTTTTAGTTGACTTGGGTGGAAAAGGCATAGGTTTTTGAACACACGGTTCTCTTTCTTTACCGTGTTTTCTAGCAATGAAGTCTCTTTTATCATACCTTTTATTCTTAGGTTGTGGGTTATCAAGATCAACAGGTGGTTCTATCTCAACATCATTACTTTTTCATTATTTGGTTGGGTATCTTCATGAACATCAGCATTATACTTTTCATTATCACTAGGTGGATGTTCATTACCAGATTGAGTTTCAGCATCAGAGATAGAAGTTTCATTTTCATTATCAGGAGGTTTTTCTACTTCACGTTCACTAGAAGCATGCAAAGTCCTATCATTTTTCTTTTTAGAAGGACTAGGTGCAGTGGTGTTATTTCTTTGTGAATCTTGTTCAATTCTTTTTGGGTGTCCCTCGGGATAAAGTGGTTCCTAAGTCATTTTACGTCCTCTAGTTGCAACTCTAACAGCAAATTCATTTTTATTATTATTCATTTCATCAAGCAATTCTCTTTGTGATTTAGCAACTTGTTCTAACTGGGGTTGTACCATAGAAGCATGTTTTCCAACACCTCTAACATCATTTGAGATTCTAAATAACAAGTCACTCAAGTGAGCAATCATATCAGAGTTGTATTTCAATTGTTTCATAACATTTGCATTGAAGTGATCTTGTTTTCTAATGTAGTTTTCAAACTCATAAAGGCATTGACTAGGATGCATATTGTGAGGATTGTCATTATCATTGAATTTCATTAGAGAATTTACCTCTACCACCTTAGGCAGTGGTGGTGTATTAAGCCCATGTATTTCTTCAATAGGAGGTAAATTTTTAACATCCTCAGCTTTAATACCTTTTTCCTTCATAGATTTCTTTGCCTCTTGCATATCTTCAGGACTGAGATATAATATACCCCTCTTCTTCGGAGTGGGTTTAGCCGGTGGTTCAGGAAGAGTCCAATCATCATAATTTTTCAATATGTTATTCAATAATTCTTCAGCTTGCCCAACAGTTTGTTCCCTGAAAACACAACCAGCACAACTATCTAGGAAGTCCCTAGAAGCATCGGTTAGTCCATTATAGAAGATATCAAGTATTTCATTTTTCTTAAGAGCATGATCAGGCAAAGCATTAAGTAACTGGCAAAGACTCCCCCAAGCTTGTGGGAGACTCTCTTCTTTAGTTTGCACAAAGTTAAATATTTCCTGTAAGGCAGCTTGTAATTCTTATGGGCAGGAAAATATTTTTCAGAGAAGTAATAAATCATATCCTGGGGACTACGCACACAACCAGGAGTAAGAGTATTGTACCAAGCTTTAGCATCACCCTTTAATGAGAAAGGAAATAATTTGAGAATAAAGTAATAGCGAGTTTTCTCATCATGAGTAAAAAGGGTGGCTATGTCATTCAACTTAGTCAGATGTGCCACAACAGTTTCAGTTTCATAACCATGGAAAGGACCAGATTCAACCAAAGTAATTAACTCTGGGTCAACAGAGAATTCATAATCCTTATCATCAATAAAGATAATTGAAGTAGCAAACTTAGGATCACATTTCATTCTAGCATTCAGAGATTTTTCTTTATACTTGCATAGTAATTTCTCTAGATCATCTCTATCCTTACAAGCAAGAATATCTCTACTTGTCTCCTCATTCATAACATAACCTTCCGGTACCTTAGGCAATTCATATCTAGGAATGCTAGTTCTAGCAGTTGTTTCAGGAGTTTCAGTTTCAAGCTCATCATCAGATTCAACAACACCATGTTGTATAACTCTAGCAATTTGTTCATTAAGAAATTCACCAAGTGGCACATCATTATCATTAAGCAAGGTACTAGTATCATCATAAGCATCATTCAGAGTAGAAGTAGCATCATCAATAACTTGCGACATATTGGAATTGATAGCTTGTGGTGGTGTTGCAAGTTTACTCATAACAGAAGGTGAATCTAAAGCAGAACTGGATGGCAGTTCCTTACCTCCCCTCGGCTTTGAGGGATAAATCTTAGTCTTAGGATCCTTCAGATTCTTCATAGTGATAAATTGATAATAATCCCAAGTGACTCAACAAATATAGCTATGCTCCCCGGCAATGGCGCCAGAAAAAGGTCTTGATAACCCACAAGTATAAGGGATCGCAACAGTTTTTGAGGGTAGAGTATTCAACCCAGATTTATAGATTCGACACAAGGGGAGCCAAAGAATATTTGAAGGTATTAGCAGCTGAGTTGTCAATTCAACCACACCTGGAGATTAATTATCTGCAGCAAGTAATAAGTAGCAAAGTAATATGATAGTTTTGGTAGTAGTGACAGCAACAAGAGTAACGGTAACAGTGATAGCAGTATTTTGTAGCAAGTGTAATAGTGATAATAGCAATAGTAACTTAGCAAGATCAATATATGATAAATTTGTAGGCATTGGATTGGTGACTTGTTGGATGATATTCATCATGAGACAGTTATAACCTAGGGCGATACGGCACTAGCTCCAGTTCATCAATATAATGTAGGCATGTATTCCGTAAATAGTCATATGTGCTTATGGAAAGAACTTGCATGACATCTTTTGTCCTATCCTCCCATGGCAACGGCGTCCATATTGGAAACTAAGGGATATTAAGGCCTCCTTTTAATAGAGAACCGGAACAAAGCATTAAGACATAGTGAATACATGAACTCCTCAAACTACGGTCATCACCGGGAGTGATCCCGACTATTGTCACTCCGGGGTTGCCGGATCATAACACGTAGTAGGTGACTATAACTTGCAAGGTCGGATCTAAAACATGGATATAATTATGATAACATAAACGGTTCAAATCTGAGTTCATGGCACCCGGGCCCAAAGTGACCAGCATTAAGCATAGCAAAGTCATAGCAACATCAATCTTAGAACATAGTGGATACTAGGGATCAAGCCCTAACAAAACTAACTCGATTACATGATGAATCTCATCCAACTCCTCACCGACCAGCGAGCCTATGAAGGAATTACTCACTCCCGGTGGGGAGCATCACGGAATTGGCGATGGAGAAGGGTTGGTGATGACGAAGAACGAAGACCCCCCTCTTCGGAGCCCCAAACGGACTCTAGATCTGGCCTCCCGATGAAGAACAGGAGGTGACGGCGGCTCCGTCTCGTGGATCGCGATAATTCTTTCTCCCTGATTTTTTCTGAAAAAAATAGGATTTTATAGCATCGGTTTCAGGGTCTGCGGGGCCACCAGATGGGGACAACCCACCTGGGCGCGCTAGGAGAGGGGGGCGCGCCCTGGTGGGTTGTGCCCACCCAGGTGCCCCTCTCCGGTAGGTCTTGGCTCCGGAAATTCTTGTTTATTGTAAAAATTCCTCGCAAAGTTTCGTTCCATTCTGAGAACTTTTATTTCTGCGCAAAAACAACACCATGGTAGTTCTGCTGAAAACAACGTCAGTCCGGGGTTAGTTTCATTCAAATCATGCAAATTAGAGTCCAAAACAAGAGGAAAAGCGTTACGAAAAGTAGATACGTTGGAGACGTATCAGTCCACGAGGCGCCCACAAGGTCGGACCACCCTCCCGGGGGGGTAGGGCGCGGCCCCGACCTTGTGGAGGCCTCGTGGCTTTTCTGGCCCAACTCTTTTGCTTCGGGGGCTTCTTCTGGTTCATAAAAAATCATCGTAAATTTTCAGGTCATTTGGACTCCGTTTGATATTCCTTTTCTTGAAACTCAAAAACAAGGAAAAAACAGAAAGTGGCACTGGGCTCTAGGTTCATAGGTTAGTCCCAAAAATCATATAAAATAGCATATAAATTCATATAAAACATCCAAGATAGATAACGTAATAGCATGAATACTTCATAAATTATAGATACGTTGGAGACATATCAGCGCGCGAGAACCATTCCGTCTTGCCCTGTCGTTCCATTCTCGATCTCCTACCTCGGCTTGCCTCTTTCGGTGAGGAAAGTTCCAGTCTCGGCACTGATGTTGTTTGTTGAGAGAATGGCCAGGTACCCTGCCACTTGGCAGGCTTCTCTTCTTTCCCGAGGTGAACGGCTTGCCCTTGTGTGACACGTTCTGTCCGCCATGCCCGTCCATATTTTGTTGGCCATGACGCTCTCACCGTCCATTCTGAAGCTTGTGACGCAGATCATTAGAGATTTCCTTTGGCACAGACGGCGTGAGGCCAGGGCGGGGAGCTACCTCGTCAGCTGGGCCAAAATCTGCCAGCCGTTGGAACTTGGAGGTCTGGGCATGCGTGGTCTCCAGCGTACAGGCATCGCCCTTCGCGTGCGCTGGCTCTGGCTGCGAGCAATTGATCCATCGAGGCCGTGGCACCATCTTCCTCTCCCTACCACGACACGCAGGACATCTTCAGGGCTTCCACTTCCTGGACTTTGGGGGACGACACGACTTCTAAGTTCTGGCTTGACCATTGGATCGACAGTCGTTCCATTCGTGAGATCGCTCCCACCCTATTTTCCCTTATGCCTCGTCAACACCTCAACCGTCGCCTAGTCTGTGATGACCTCCACTTGTGCTCTTGGATCTAGGACATCCATGGCGCTCTCAGCATGGTGGACACTATCAAGTACATCTCTTTCTCGCAGCGCCTACACAATGTCAACATGTTGCCCGAGCCAGACTGCTAGCTATGGTGTTGGACTGACAACATGGTATATTCCGCGAGCTCTTTCTACATGGCCATGTTCCAGGTATGTATCCCCGACCCGGACTAGCACCTAACCTGGAAGGGTTGGGCCCCGACAAGCGTCAAGTTCTTCCTATGGCTTGCGCACCTTGATAGATGCTGGACTGCAGATCATCTCAGAAATCTTGGCCTTCCGCACCCTTCTAGTTGCATGCTTTGTGATCAAGAGGCTGAAACGATCCACCATCTCCTTGTGGGTTGCGTCTTCTCTAGGCAAGCTTGGTACCATGTGATTTCATTGTGCCGCTTCACTGCCATGCCACCGGATGTGACAACAACGCTCTTCGATTGGTGGGCTGCGGCGTCGGCATCCTGCCCTCCCAGTTTGCGCAAAGGATTTGACTCCATTATCCCTCTCTGTGTCTGGGTGATTTGGTAACATCGGCTTGGTTGCATCTTCGATGGCAAGCAGGCATCCATCCCCAGCCTAGTGACATCCATCCAAGGCGAAGCACAGGCATGGACTAATGCAGGAACCAAAGGGCTACATTTGATTTTTGATGTAAATTAATTCTAGGCTAGGGGCTAAGCACCCCCGTCTACTCCTTGGGTTTGCCTCCACGCCATCTTGTGTACGCGGCTTGGCAACCCCCTAACTCTGTTCTTTGCTTCCCTCTATCAATGCATTGATACGCTCCACCCGTATTGACGAAAAAAATAGTGTACTTAGCAATCATGTTTCAGAAAGAATTAAATCGGACATATACTCTGTTTGGTGTAGTGAAACATGTTTCATTTTGCGCCCATGTGAAGTTACTACTTCAACCCACCCCCCCCCCCCCCCCCTCCCCCACCCCCTCTTTATATTTTTTCAGAATCCGTCCTGCCACCGCGGAAACAACATGGTTGAGTAACCTCGATTCAACAACCCATGTCAGATTCTTTCAGTTGGTGTGTAAACACAGAAATCTTTCGGTACTTCGGCATATGTATATCTGAACATTAGTCAGATGATCTGACCAGAATAGACATCATATTTTGTTGGATTAAATTGCACCGAAGTCGCCTATTTTAGTATTCAATCTGGTCATTCTGGTTTCATTCTAAATGGGATTCAACCAAAATTTGAATTTTGTTTGAACCTACCCGATATTGAAGGGTCGCCACCGCCTTCTTTGAGACTAAAAGTCATCCCCGTTTTCACCGGAACATAAAGTTCATTGTAATGGGTGAAATCTCGGTGAAAAATGTCGAGCCTTCGAAATTATTAGCCTCAAGTTCATGAGACCATTATAATTCACGAGTAGCGTACTTGGCAACCGTGTGTGAGACCTCGGTGATCATGAGTTTAATCGGATCAAACGAACTAAGCACAGATTCATTCACGAATGATATGATTCAGCACTTAGAAACGAAGTCCAACACAAACTTCACATGTCCAAGACTAAGATACGTTTGGAATTGTGGACATGGCAAACATGCATGCATGTGCCAAGGACCTGCCAAACAGCCAAAGGATCAAGAAGCGTTAATGTCGTGGGCGCTCAGGCTGAGCCGAAGAGCATCTGGGCGTGCGGGGTGAGGTCCTTGTGCGCCTCCTTGATGGTGCCCTCGGCGACGCCGGTGGCGACGGACACGTCCTTGGCGGACCTACCGGCGCCCGCGCGCTGCACGACCATGTAGATGATGGCGGCGGCGACGGACTCCGGGTTGCGGCGCACGTCGAGCCCTTCCTCGACCCTCCGCACGGCCTCCTGCGCGTCGCGCACCTCCTGGTTGCCCAGGCCGAGCCGGGAGCAGAAGCGGCGCAGGTAGTCGGATGCGCTGACGACGCCGATGTCCATCACCTGGCCGTCCTCCTCCCCGAGGAGCTTCTTGATGTGCGTCGTCATCTTGCCGACGTCCTTCTTGGCAGCCACGCCCCCGGCGGTGACGGAGGCGAGCTCCTTGTACGTGCGCGGCATGCCGAGGTTGCGGCAGGCGATGTAGAGGCAGGCGGCATAGACGGAGTTCCGCTTCCGGCCGCGCGGGCAGCCCTTGGCCTCGTCCAGCTTCTTGAACGTCTCCTTGGCCAGGTCCCGGATGGTGGCCACGAGGCCGAGCCGGTCGGCCATGTCGGAGATGCCGCGGAAGCCGTCGACGAGGGTGTTTTCGGAGGCCGACCCCGCGTCCGGCACCGACATCCTGGGCGGGGCCTTTGTCGCCACGCCGGTGGCGGAGGACTTCTTGGGCTTGTTGGTGTAGTCGATGACGGTGGCGAGCTTGGCGGCGAGGAAGGGGTCGCCGGAGGCGCCGACGCGGCTGGGGTCGCGGTCCTCGCCGCCGCCGTCGTCGGCGAAGCTGCGCCACTCGGAACCCTCGTCGATGTAGTGCGCGTCGAGG
The DNA here is from genome assembly GCF_002575655.3 of Aegilops tauschii subsp. strangulata. Taxonomy (NCBI): domain Eukaryota; kingdom Viridiplantae; phylum Streptophyta; class Magnoliopsida; order Poales; family Poaceae; genus Aegilops; species Aegilops tauschii. The sequence continues at coordinate 427,338,387 of NC_053035.3, forward strand.
ACGAGCGCGCACTCGGTGCAGATGGTGTCGCCGGTGCCGTGGTCCAGGACAACCTCCGTCGCGCGGCGGCAGTCCGGGCAGTACACGCGCTCGTCGGCCGCGGAGCAGGTGCTGGCGTACATGGCTGCTGCTGCCGCCGCCGCCGCCGTGTGCGCAGTTTTGGGATGGATGTGGCGACGGGTTGGGGAAAAGGGTCTGAGAAGGTTGGATTGGGAGCCTTGGGCGAAAAGTCCATTCTGCACCCGAGCTCATATGCTCCCGCATGAACAGTAAAATCGAAAAAAATTCAAAACAAATTAAAAAAATTCTAAATTTTTTTTGAGAGAAACATTGACAAAAGTTCTAAGTGCCTGCAAAAATTCATCATGAAATCACATTCCTGTAAGGCGTGGCAAAAAAACAAATTCAGTGCTTCAAAATGCGTTTGAAAGTAGCTTTTTTCAGAGTACTGTTTTTGTTTTCGCCACGCCTTCTAGGAATGTGATTTCATGACGAATTTTTGCAGGCACTTAGAACTTTTGTCAATGTTTCTTTCAAAAAAAATTGGAATTTTTTTATTTTTTTTATTTTTCTTCGATTTTACTGTTCACCCGAGCTCATTTGAGCTGGGGTGCAGATTAGCCGCGTCCGGCCTTGGGCTGATATTTATGGACGCATAGGTCGGTTCGTGGGGCTAGTTTGGAGCTGGGCACGAGTTCGACTCGGTTTTGCACGGCGGTGATTCTTTTGCGAGAAGTTTTTACAGTCATGCATTTTATTTCTTTTTTTTTAGAAATATGCATTTTATTTCGTGTACAACCATATTTTTAAATAGCTGAGCTATAGCCTTTTTAACAGGGTGCTGCTAAATGACCGCTTCACAAATAACCCGCTATAGTGGACGCGGACGTTTGGTCTATGGGTACATATGTACCCTATATGAATTTTTTTTAGTAATTCAATGAAAAGTCAAAAAATTATAAAAATATGTTTGAAATAAATTTCACCTCCCATTGTACTCGTGAGAAAAGTTTCAAAAAAGGAAAATTCCTCTTTGACTTCTTTTAAAAAATGACAATTTTTTAGCCAAAATAGCATGAATAGTGACCTATAATAGCAAATAAATTTTATCTTTTTCGCTGTGAAGTCAACGTTGGTTTTTCTTTTGTGAAAATTTATATACTAGTGCGCAAGTAAGTCAAGTTTATTCTAAAAATAGTTCTAAACTATTTTGACTTTTTGTTTAATTATTTAAAAAATCCTCATATAAAGTGCATATACAACCAGAAACCAAGGTGTATTTCCCGGCTATAGCTCCGCCATAGCTGATTTGAAAGTTTTCATAGTCCGCTATTTAAAACATTGTATACAACACAAACTGCTACTCACTGTCCCATAAAAATCATTGTCCTCCTCGTACCCGTGGAAGTCCGGCCTTTGTAAACACGCCGACACCACCCACAGTCGGTTTTGGCACCACAAAATTTGTAAACACAACTCCACAGTCGGCTTCGGTCGAGAGATTTTTCTTTTTTCTAAACAGAGAACGAGGGTTCACACTCGATCCTTCTCCAGCGCCGCCGCCGCTGAAGCACTTCCGTCGCCGGCGGACTAAATCAAAGCTTCGCATCGTCCCCTCCACCGGACTGCGCGTGCAGTGAAGATCTTGATCCCCTTCTCCCCGCTCCCCGGTTCGATTTCCAGTAGATCTGCTTCCTCCTCCTCCTCCTCCTCCTCCTGGAAGAAAAGGCAAGTCATTTCTTGTTCAGGATCAATCCCAGCTGACACCGTTCTATCCAATTGACACACAGGGGTTTGTATTTTCGGTGGTAGCAAGCGATTTTGGGGATAAAGATGGCAAGCAACAAGAGGAGGAAGGTTGTGGCCGCGTCGCTGATGCCGCCGTTAGCCGAGTCGCTGCTGCTGCCGCCGGATGAGCTGATGACGGAGGTGTTCCTACGGCTACCCGTCAAATCCATCCTCCTCTTCCGGGCCGTCTGCCGCTCCTGGGCCGCGCTGCTCTCCTCCGACGAGTTCTGCAGCCTCCACAGGGCCAAGGTCGAGGCCGAGCCAGCACCGCCACCCAAGCTGCTATTCATCTCGCCGGCCGCAAGCTTCGACTCCACGGGGATTTACTCGTGCTCGCCATCAGGTGATGGGCTACTGTTCAGTCTCCGCGACGTGCGTGGTGACCATGTGGACATGACGCCTGCGCCGTGCCGCGGCCTCACCCTCTTGCACGACGCCGTGGAGCCAGCCTACTATGTTTTCAATGCGACCACACGGGCCGTCACCCGGCTGCCGCCTTGCCAAGATTCCTTCATGGCCACTGCTGGTCTCGGATTCGATTCCAGGAGGAGAGAGTACAAGGTAGTGAGGTTGTTTTTCGAAAAACACTTCGGGGTTGATAATATCAAGTGCGAGGTGTACGTCCTTGGTGGCGAGCACGGGGATCGCTGGATGCCGGCTGCCGGTGGTGTGCCCTTTAGGTTCCGCAAGTTTGCCGCTGCTGCGATAATCGCAACACAGAGTGAAGCTAAGCTGATGCCAGTGTTCGCGAGTAAATAGAAAAAACTACCAGTTTACAGACTAAGGTTTTAAAAAACTACCAACTTTTAATTTTTCTCAAAAACCTACGAGTCGCATGGTTCGCTGTTTCAAAAAACCCAAAACACCCGTGACTAGCCATTTAACCGTTTTTCTGACCGTCTGGACCCACATGTCAGGCCACCTGGCCACGCGCGCTCACGGCACAGCCGTTGACGGCCATTAGCCCGTGCGGTCCGGTGGGAACCAAAGCCGCCGGTCGGTCGCACTCACTCTCCCTCTCACCCTCACTCCCCCCCCCCCCCCCCCCCCCCGCACTGACCTAGGTTGGCGATGGCGGCGCCGCAGCGAAATGGCGTCAGCGGCGAGCTTTTGAGGCAAGGCGTCACCGGTGAGGAGGGCGGTGGACATTCAGCAGTTCAGGCATGGCTAGGCAGCTCTAGCTTCCCAGCGCAGCGGTCGCCGCGGCCATCACCGCCCGTGGCTCAGGTGGGTCGAGAGAGCTCAGATCCGGAAGTCCGCCTGCTAGGGCAGTGACCAAGTCCATCCACGCGGATCCAGATGGCAGCCACAGGTGGGCGTCCGCGTTTGGTGGAGTGAGGTAAGAAATTTCAGTAGCAGTTACAGTTTTAGTTGAGATTTTAAAATTAGGGTTAGAAGATGATAGTTTTAGGTTTAGTTAGGTTTAGAAGATAGTGCGGTATTGGGAATGAGCAGTGTAATTGTTTGTTGGCATGCTTATGCAGTTTAGTAATGTTCAGTACATTTCATCATTGTTTTAAGCTTCAGTTAATTGAAAAATAAATGTTTGTCAATTAAATCTCCTACAGCTTAGATGAAGACATCTGGGAAATGAGGCTGCATTTCCAAGGAACAGATAATATGGAGAGAAAGTATTCGGTTTCTTCAGATATTAGTTATCTGACCATATTAGCATTGGCTGAGTTGGAGGGGTATGGAATGGAGGCTTTTCTGACTTATGTAAAGGAAGAGGGAAAGGGCTTGGAGGGGGTGGAGGTCCTGGATAGTGAGGAGGCATTAGAGCAAATGCTTGACTTATTTGTTGATAAGAAGATCCTGAACATCACTGTCAGAAAGCCTACTGATCCAAGCCCAGCAGATGTTAATATGGATCACAGCTTGCTTGAGGAACAGATTCCCATTAGTAATGTTGGTGAGGAAGTTGTTTATAGTGTTTCCCAACAAGGTGTCATGTATCCACTCCAGAATGCAACTTTGGCACCAGAAATCCCTGAGGAGCCCTATCTTAACACACAACATAGTTGTAATTTGAACAAGGGGAAAAATGTTGTGGAAGAAGAAGAAGATGTAGAAGTAGAACATGAGGAAGATGAAGATGAAGATGAAGATGAAGATGAGATGGACAAATCTTCGTCAGATTTTGAGTTTTTTAGGGATGATTACAAAGGGCAAACAATATCATACAAGGCTTGGTGTAGGGGTGAAGATGAGGCTGGCACAGGGTCAAGTCATAAGCCTAGGGAAGAGGAAGATACTGCAGAGCACTATTGTGGAGCAAACTCAGAACCATCAGAGTTTTGGGAGGAAGACCAAGTCCTTTCTGAACATGAAGAACCCTCAGTTGTACCAGAGAAAGGAGCAAAGAAGCTTAAGCCTATCAGAAAACCAGGCCCAACTATCAACTCACACAGTGAGCCTGAAAACATCAAGTTTGAAGATTTTGTGCCTGAACCTGATGAATACTGCTTTCCAGGTGATTTTGGCCTTAGTGATGAAGAAGAAGTTCCAAGGTTGCCTTCTGGTAGGAAGAGAAGGTTGAAGAAGAGGAAGGAGAGGAGGTGGTATGATCCATCAGTCCCTGATGCACATGAGCAGTTTGCATTGCATTTGTGCTTCCTAAATGTTGTGGAGTTCAGAGAAGCACTAAGAAATTTCCATATCAGGACACTTAGGAATTTTGAGTATCACAGAAATGAACCAACTAGGGCTATTGCTTGGTGCTCTGATAGAAAGCAAGGTTGTCAGTTTTACATAGTGGCCTCTAGAATAGCTAATGAGTCAACTTTCAGCATCAAGAAGATGAATTTGGATCACACTTGTGGAGCAAGTGGAGAGAGCACCAAGGTTACAGTCAATTGGGTTGCCAAGGTTTGTGAGGATACCATTAGATCAAACCCTGGAGCTGGTGTTGAGACAATTCTGTCATACACAAAGAAAACATTTGGTGTTCATGTGCCTAAAAGCTTGGCATATAGGGCAAGGAAGCAAGCACTTGAAGTTGTGCAAGGAGATCACAAACTCCAATATCACAGACTAAGGGACTATCTCCAGTGTGTGCTAGATACTAATCCAGGCAGTAGATGCATAGTGACAACAAAAGAGGACCTAGAAAATCCAGCTCCTACCCCCAGGTTTCACTACATGTTCTACTGCCTTTTTGCATGCAAAGAGGGCTTTCTAAATGGATGCAGGCCATTCATAGGTACATGATCCTTACACATATATCTAATATGGTTGCATTCATGTTATTTACAACTAATGTGATCATATTTTCAGGTTTAGATGGTTGCTTCATCAAACTCAGCACTGGACAACAAATATTGGCAGCTACTGGCAGGGATGCGAACAACAACATCTTCCCCATTGCATTTGGTGTTGTTGACAAGGAAGAGATAGACAGCTGGACATGGTTTCTCACACAGCTTAGAACTGTTATTGGGAGTGGGAACAAGTTTGGCAAGTACACAATTATGTCTGACAGACAAAAGGTATGTGCTCCACTTCTCTTGACCACCAAACTTTAAACTTACCATCATACTTAGCCATCATAATTAACAGGGATTGTTGAATGCAATCAATGATGTATTCCCTGACTCCCCACAAAGGTTTTGTCTTAGACATATATATGCAAACTTCCAATCTGCTGGTTTTAGAGGGGAGGAACTCAAGAAACACTTAGATCAAGCTGCCTATTCCTTCACTAAGAATGGTCATGAAAAAGGGATGGAAAATTTGAAGAAAGAAAGTTTTGAAGCTTGGCAGTGGTTGTCACAGATACCAGACCATACATGGGCTAGATATAAAATGGATACTGTTTGCAAAACTGACCTGGTTGTTAGCAACCTTAGTGAAGTTTTCAACGGGATTATATTGGATGTTAGGAACAAGCCAATCAGGACTATGCTGGAGGGCATAAGAACAAAGTTGATGATCAAGTTTCAGAAAATCAGAGAGAAAACATAGTCATGCAGATGGGAGATCACACCAACGTACTCAGAAATTTTAGAAGAAGCCAAGAAGTGGGCTAAGTATTGTGATGCATACATGGCAGGTCCAGGGATCTGGCAAGTGACTAGTAGCTCTGAGAACACATATTGTGTTAACTTGAACAACCATACCTATGAATGTAGGAGGTGGGACATGACAGCTGTGCCTTGCAGTCATTCCATTGCCGCAATGCAGAAAGTGAAGCTACATCCTGAAGACTTTGTCGATGCTTTCTTCAAAAAGCCCATGTACTGTGAAACATACAAGCATATAATTTTCCCAGTTCCAGGTCCTGACCACTGGCCTCATACACCTGGAGATGACATATCTCCACCAGTGTTCAAAGAAAAGAAGGGCAAAAAGCAAACTGCCAGAAGGAAAGGTGTATTTGAGGTGCCAGCAAAAAAGGACACCTCAAGAATTGGTACTGTCACATGTAGCAATTGCAAGAAGCAGGGTCATAGGTTCAACAATTGTGGTGACCCTTTGAAGCCTAAGTTTCAGATGAGGATGAACAAGCATCAGGTCATTTGAGGCCATGTTTCATTTCAGATTATTGTCTCATTTCATTGTTAAATTTCTTACAATATTTATTAATTGTGTAGGAAAATAGAGCAAAATACTCTCAAGCTGGTTCTTCTATGGCTACAAATGCTCAGAGGCCTCCAAGAGTACCTGCTGCTACTGCACCTGAACCAAGACCAGCTACAGCAAGAGCTACAACTTCTGCACCTTCACCAGCTCCAGTTGCTACTTCTAGGGGAAAAAGGGCTGCTTCAACTATTACAGCACAAGGAGCACCAGCTAAGAGGAGCAGGCCTAAAACTTCTTCTGCTGCTAACACTTCTTCTCCTGCTAAGAACACCAGATCATCTACAGCTTCTCCTGCTAAGAACACCAGATCTTCAAGTGCACAGAGAAGAACTTTCATTGCACCAAGGCAATCAAATTCAACTGTTGTCCAGGAGGGGTCAAAGAGGATCAGGAAGCCAAGTGGGAGGCTGAAAGACTATTTTTATGCAAGTGGTAACTAGCTCTTGGATTTGGGTAACTTGAGTTCATTTGGTATGGTTCTGTTTGTGTCAGTGAACAAATATGGATGGATTTGGGTCTACTATGGTCTGTAATGACTATACTTTATTTTGTTTCAGAGATATTCAGTCAGTTGACCTACCATGGTTTGTAATAACTACTATGCAGTGTGTTCATTCAGACAGTCATTCCTGTGTTGATTCAGTCAATACATTTCAGTTAGTGTATCTTCTGTCTGTTAATTCAGTCAGTACATTTCATATCCACTGCATAATTTCATTGAGAGTAGCATAAATACATAGATACATTGGTTCAGAGTAGCATCAAACACCAGTTATTACATAGAATAGAGTAGATCTTACATAGTACACCAGATCTTACATAGAACACCAACATAGAAAGATAGATAGATAGGTATATAGATGGATGAGATGAGATTGACATATCAGTCATAGCGCTCAAAGAAACGGACCCACTTGGCCCTAGTTGCTGGATGAGGAGCCATGACTGCCCTCATCCTTGCCCACCTAATGATCTCCATGAATGACCTTCCCCTGCCACCAGTGAAAACCAGCTCTAGTTCTTCATCATTGCACTTCTGCAGTACCTTGTCGGAGAGTCGGCGGTTGAACTCCTCTTGCTGCTCATCCTGGGCCGCCTCTAGTGCCCTCTGCCTGCGCCTCCTCCTCCTCTGTGCTGCTGCTGCTATCCTAACCACCACAGCCTCCCCCTCTTCCTCTGTGACATCTCCCATGTCAGGATCCATCTGTAGGGTTTCTTTTCGGTGGCGGCTGGTGGAGTCATTGGGAAACGGTGGGGGTGGGGAGGGGTTTATATTGACAGATGGATGGGGTTGGGTTTAGTAGGCCTAGGGTTGCATTTGGTCAGAGACTAGTGGGCCACTAAGCCCAATTACCCACAGAAATAATATATGTAGGCTAACAAATAACATATAAAAGATATAAGATCAAGTTGAACACTTAATAGCATACAAGATCCATTTCCACAACTTAGTATCATAAGAGATCCATTTCCACAACTTAATAGCATAGGAGATCCATTACAACACTTAATAGCATAGGTGATCCATTACAACTTAACAACATAGGAAATAAGGTTCTTACACTAGGTTAAACTTCACATTCCCCCAAAATGTACACCCATAATCACTTGCAGTCATGCCAGGCCACATCCTTATATAAAGGCCTTTGGATGTACTTACTTCACCAACATATCACAGCAAGTTGAAGACCCAAGGATGGCCTTGATTTGCTCTAACTTCTCCTTGCTGCCATACCCTTCTTTCAGCAGCTCAGCAACAACAAGCTCAAGCTTTGCCTTCTCCTTCTTAAGAACATCTCTGTCAACTTCAACATCCTTCATAGCCTTCCTAGTGTTCTTGATGATATCAGCTTGGCTCTGCAAAATGCACCTCTGCTCTTTTGCAAGTTTGAGCTTTTCCATCTGCACCTCCAACATAGCTTTCTCCTCTAGCTCCTTCTTCTTCTTCTCAAGTTCTTCCTCCTCCACTTGTTTCTGGTACACCTGCTTGTCCACCCTACAATCCTGCCAATCAAACATCTTGGATACATCATCAACAAGCTTGGTGTACTCAATGCAAAGCTTGTCATTTTCAGTCCTAAGCTTGGCCAACTCCCTTTCATGTTCACTCTTAAGCCTGGCCAACTCCTTCTCAAACTTCTCCTTGTCCTGTACCCTTCCAAAGTTCTGCTCATGGAACATCTCCCATAGCTTGCACAAACATCTCTGAAGAACAGTTGGCCAAGGCCCATCAACCCACTCTACAACACCACAATTCACACCATTTTCCTGCATTTATAAATGTGATAAGTTATTACAAATGGACTAGGAGCTTATTTCAATTCCATGATTAACTTGTATAGACTTGATATTTTCTAACAATGCATAACATAAATGAGATATGATAAGTAATTACAATGCCATGATTAAGTTTCCAAAGTAACAAAAATACATATCTGACTATCATATCAAACAAAGTGCTGCATCATATCAAACAGCAGTGAACATACATAGCAGAAAAGTTTATTGGCATCTAACCTGGACTGAGCAGCCATAGAAACGCCTTCCTGTTACAGGCCCTTCAAAAGCAACACGCTTAATAGGCCTCATTTGGTGCAGAATGCACTTGGGATGAGCAAGCTCAAGTTGGCCACAGAAAGGGGGCTCCACAGTGGTGTCTAGTTCCTCCTGCAACCAAAATAACCAACAAACACTAGTTTCAATCTCCACTCAACACCAGAATCAACTTGCACGGTTCATTAAACATGAACACTAAAAAAATCCCCAACTTAGCATGAACCCTAACACTGTATAGAGATGAACCCTAGCTTACAGCAATCCTACAATCAAACCCCAGCCTCACTTTTGAACAAGAATCCTACAACAGCAACACTACACTTAGCAAGATCCATGGCGGTAGCCTCGGCCTACTAGCACCTAACCCTAACCCTAGGTGGCAAAGAACTTACCATAAGTCCCATGTCCATGCTGACGACCTCGCACTCCTCCTCCGAGCTCGTTTCCTCGTCGTTCCAGGAAGGCATGGCGGCAAGGAAGTCGACGTCGACCGACCTCAAAGACGGCGAGCGGCGGCGAGCTCGTACTGGAGCAGGGGAGTGGGAGCAGGGGAGAGAGCGAGCAGGGGAGTGAGCGAGCAACGCGTGGGAGCAGGGTGGGATATTTACACTGGTTCCAACCTGACCGGACCACATGGGCTAACGGCCGTCAACGGCCGCGCCGTGAGCGTGCGTGGCCAGGTGGCCTGACATGTGGGTCCAGACGGTCAGAAAAACGGTTAAATCGCTAGTCACGGGCGTTTTGGGTTTTTTGAAATAGCGAACCACGCGACTGGTAGGTTTTTGAGAAAAAATAAAAGTTGGTAGTTTTTTGGAACCCTAGCCTGTAAACTGGTAGTTTTTTGCTATTTACTCCAGTGTTCGCAGACGGATTTCTGCATTGGGTTATCGACTCGTCTCTTTTCCTCACAAAGCCAAGAGCTGCCGTCTTATCGTTCTCCGTTGCAGATGAGACCTTTAGATGGTTCAGGTCACCGCCGTTTGAGGAGGCATCAGGAGGGCAGTTGGTGGAGATTGCTGAGCACATGTGTATGATCCGGCCACCAATCTTCGAGGTTCCAGGAGTGCACCTGGTGGAGCTTGATGACCACTTGTGTATGGTCCGGGACCTCCGTCCTGATACTAGTATTATGGATATTTGGGAAATGCAGGACTGTAACTCTGGTGATTGGACGTTGGCACATGGCATTGATTTGTTACAACATGTTCAAAGAGGTTTGATGGAGCCGCAAATTATTAGAGTCATTGGTTCTGTTGGCAATTGTGGATCAAGGAACAAGGTAATCTTGGCTACATCCAAACGCAAGGTGATTACCTATGACCCAGTATCTGGAACTCTGGAAACCGTTCTTGCAATCAGGAGTCAATTGCAAGAAACCACCACATTTGTGGCTAGGTTTGCAGGAAACTACCAAGTCGTTAATATGTTGCAAAAAACACCATAAAATCTCTTAACCCGTTGCAAAAAGCACTGAACAGCCGTTTAGCCTCATTTGATCTCTTTTCCGACAGGTGGGCCCCAAAAACGCTGACGTGGCATGACAGGCAGGCAAACGGCGCCGTTTGGAACAAAACGCTCAAGTCGCCGCGCCGGTCGGTCCTTATCAGACAGCCCCCCCCCCCCCCCCCCCGCGCGCCCCTGTCCTCTCTCTCGCCCCTGCTCGCCACCGGTGATGGCCACCTCGCGTGGCGGTGATGATGGCGGTGGCGGTGGTGCTGGCGATGCATCTCGTGGCAGTGGTGCTCCTGCAGATCCAACAGAGGTTTGCGGCAGTTCAAACCCATCTCAGGCTCCGCCTCTTCCACAGCCGCCGTCGCCGTCTTACTGTGTTGAGTACGCGGCGGCGAGGGCATTCGCCAAGGCCGTGATGGAAGATCCAGAGGGGAGCCATCACTACGCATCCTCCTTCGGCGGTGTCTCATAAGTTTTCTCTTTCCGTACCCCGATTTGGTTTCTAGGGTTAGGGTTCTAAGTGTTTGTGATTCTAGTGTTATAGGATTACTGTTGTAGGTTGTTTATGTGGTCAGACATGTAAGTGAAGTGTTTATGTAGTTCTAGGGTTCTAAGTGTATGTAGTGGGCACCTAAACATTAACTGAAATTACTGAATGTTAAACTCAATTTGAACCTACTCAATTACATGAAATTACTGAATGTTAAACTCAATTTCAACCTACTCAATTACTGAATTTACAACTGAATATTTAAATGAAAATGTTACTGAATTTATAACTGAATCATGTACTGAATTGTTAAGTGAACAAATTACTTTAACTGTATTTTGGACTGAAACTTTAACTGAAACTGTATTTTTAATTGAATCTTTAGTTCAATCTTTAAGTGAAACATTAACTGAATTGTTTGTACTAACTGAATATTTAACTTTTAACTGAATTTTTAACTGAAACTGTAATTTTAACTTAAACTGTATTTTTAGCTGAAACTTTAGTTAAATCTTTAAGTGAAACATTAACTGAATTGTTTCTACTAACTAAATATTTAACTTTTAACTGAATTTTTAACTGAAACTGTATTTTTAACTGAATCTTTAACTTTTAACTGAATTGTTTACTTGAACTGAATTGCTTTACTTGAACTGTAGATTGAATGATGAAGTGTGGGAAGTCAGATTCCATTTCCATGACAGAGATAATCTTGAAAGAAGCCTAAATGTGGATGATATCACATTTTACAATCTGATTGCACTAATAGAGCTTGAAGGATATGGGATGACAGACTTTATGTGTTATGTCAGAGATCCAGGTGTTGGGGTTTCAGGTATGGAAGAACTGACAGATGATGATAAGGTGGAGGAAATGTTGGATGACCTAGTTATCAAAGGTCAGAAGGTGGTGAACATAACAGTCATCAGAAGTGATGCTCCAAGACCTAGTGATTTGAACATTGGACCAGTTTGTGAGGAGCAGGTTCCATTATCTGAAATAGGTGTGCCAGTGGTGTATGAGATAGATACAGCAGGAGTACTGTTTCCTAGCCCAACAAAGCCACAACCAGTGCCAGTGCAGGTCATTAACACACAGGAGAGTTCATTTTTGAAGCAGAAGTGTGCACCAGTACCAGAATTTGCAATGGAGATTGGTGAAGAGAGGTATGAGTATTTCATGGAGCAAGACCAAGATCAAGAGCAAATTGAGCAACTGATGGAGCTGAAGAGGAATGAAGAGATTGAGAAGTTCAGGAAAAAGGGGAAAGAAAAAGAGAAATACAAGGCAGCTAAAAGAAAACTTCCAGAGCTAATGGCTGAAGATTTCACCGATAGTGACAGTGACACAGATTTACTAGCAGATGAGGATATAATTGCTAGGCTTGAGGCAATGAAGAAGCATAGAGATGATCCACTTCATCATATTGAAGGGGACACTGATGTGGATGAGCCATATGAAGCAGATGAGGAGGACACTGATGTGGCACACCTACTAATTAACTAGTGACTCTACATTTATATGTGCACACCCACTAATTTGTTGGTAATCTACTTGTGATCTTCTATGATAGGTGTTGATGGTTGCTTCATAAAGTTGACAACAGGGCAGCAAATCTTGGCTGCCACTGGAAGAGATGGAAACAATAACATATTTCCCATTGCTTTTGCAATAGTGGACAAGGAAAACATAGCAAGCTGGTCTTGGTTTCTTACTCAATTAAAATATGCCATTGGTGGTGAGTCAGGCAAGTTTGGCTACTACACTATTATATCTGACAGGCAAAAGGTACTACTATCTCTACTCCAATCATTGCTTGCATTGCTTATTAATTGTCTTTGTTTATTAATTTCATACATGGCATTGTTGTAGTATTCTCAAACTGTAGTTCATTCAAACAGGGCCTTCTTACAGCCATAAACAATGTATTCCCCAATTGCAAACAAAGATTCTGCCTTAGACATATTTATCAGAACTTTCAAACTTCTGGTTTTAGAGGGGAAGAGTTGAAGAAATACATGTATCAGGCAAGTTATTCCTATACTGAGCATGGTTATGTAACAGCAATGGAAGGCATGAAAAAGGAGTGTGAGCCAGCTTGGAAATGGCTCTCTAGGATACCAAAACATACATGAGCTAGGCATGCCATGGACAACAATTGCAAAACTGACTTGGTAGTTAACAATATAAGTGAAGTTTTTAACAAGATGATACTTGATGTTAGAGCCAAACCCATTAGAACTATGGTAGATGGGATCAGGACAAAGCTGTTAGTGAAGTTCAATGCAAATAGGACAAAGACTGAGACTGCTAAGTGGCAGATATGCCCAACATATGCTAAGAAGCTAGAGGAAGCAAAACATCATTCTAGGTTTTGTCAGTCTATCAAAGCTGGACCTGATCTCTTCCAGGTGACAAGTGGAGAAAGCACATATGCAGTTAACTTGTTGCTACATACATGTGGTTGTAGGAAGTGGGACATGTGTGGAGTACCTTGCAATCATGGTGTTTCTTCAATCAATAAGGCAAAACTACAGCCAGAAGATTTTGTTCATGATTTCTTCAAGAAACCAATGTATAAGGCAGCTTATAGTCCAATAGTTTTCCCTGTGCCTGGGCCTGATTTGTGGCCAAAGACTAGAACCCCTGACATTGAACCACCAGTGTTCAAAGAAAAGCCAGGAAACAAAGAGACATAGAGGAGAAAGAGCAAGTTTGAAAAGCCAGCTCCAAAGGATACATCTAGGATGGCAACTATCACTTGTAGCAATTGCAATAGGACTGGGCATAGATACACTAGTTGCAAGCAGGCTCTTAAACCAGCCCTAGCTATGAGAATGAACCAGCACCAGGTAACTATTGTTGTAGGTTTTTGTACAATTTCACATACCAGTTTCTAACAATTGTATGCTGTAATTTCAGGAAAACAGGAGAGATGATACACCCAGAACTGTATCTGCTCCTGCTCCCATGCCACCAAGGAGAAGTGCTCCTTCTGCTCCTGCTGCTGCTCAAACTGCAGCTCCAGCTCCACCAGCTCCAAGGGCTCCAAGGGTATCAAGGAGAGCTCCTTCTTCTCCTGCTTCTGCTCCCGATGCACCAAGGAGAGCTCCTTCTGCTCCTGCCGCAACTGTTGCTCCTCCTGCTACAAGGGCAACAAAGAAAGCTAGAACTACAAGGACTGCAACTTCTACTGCTGGTGCTGGCCCAAGTTCTTCTACTGCTGGTGCTGGTCCAAGTTCCTCTACTGCTGCTGGGCCAAGAGGAAGAAACAAGTTCATCCCCCCAAGAGTTGCAGGTAGTGGAAGAGTGAGGAAGCCATCCTTTAAGATGTCTGAGTGGTTCAACTGTTCTCAAGGGAGCAGGTGAAGTTGTGTTAATTTGTGGTGAGCTGATGATGTTCAAAACATCTGCATTTTGGTTGTGATGACACCTTTCATGTAAGGTACCTAGTGGACTTGTTGGGCTGTGATGAAAACTTGTGTTGCTTCTGGTTAGCTGTTGATGTTCTAAACATCTTTATTCTGGTTGTCATGAGTACTTTCATGTAAGGTACCTAGTGTACTTGTTGGGCTGTGATGAAAACTTGGTGTTGCTTCTGGTTAGCTGTTCATGTTCAAAACATCTTTATTTTGGTTGAGTACTTTCTGGTTAGTTGTGGCTCCTAATTTTCTTATTGTTTGCTAATAAATGTGATGAATGTGGCTACTACTGCGATCCAAGATTACCGAATTTGATCATCTAGGGTGCCTCGGTGTCGACGACATCCAAGATAACCTAATTTGATCATCTAGGGTGCCTCAGCGTCGACAGCATCCAAGATAACCTAATTTGATCATCTAGGGTGCCTCGGCATCGACGGCATCCAAGATAACCTAATTTGATCATCTAGGGTGCCTCGGCGTCGACGGCATCCAAGATAACCTAATTTGATGATCTAGGGTGCCTCGGCGTCGACGGCATCCAAGATAACCTAATTTGATCATCTAGGGTGCCTCGGCATCGACGGCGTCCAAGATAACCTAATTTGATCATCTAGGGTGCCTCGGTGTCGACAGCGTCCAAGATAACCTAATTTGATCATGTAGGGTGCCTCGGCGTCGACGGCATCCAAGATAACCTAATTTGATCATCTTGGGTGCCTCGGCGTCGACGGCATCCAAGATAACCTAATTTGATCATCTAGGGTGCCTTGGCGTCGACGGCATCCAAGATAACCTAATTTGATCATGTAGGGTGCCTCGGCGTCGACGGTATCCAAGATAACCTAATTTGATCATCTTGGGTGCCTCGGCGTCGACGGCATCCAACATATCCTCATTCCATCATTTAGGGTGCCATAGTTAACATCAATGACATAGTTAACATCATACTTAACAACTCTAGTCACTAACATAGTTAACATCATACTTAACAACTCTAGTCACTAACATAGTTAACATCATGACACCATAGTTAACATCATACTTAACAACTCTAGTCAACAACATAGTTAACATCATGACACCATAGTTAACATCATACTTAACAACATAGTTAATAGCATGACACCATAGTTCAAAGCTTACAAGACATAGTTCAAGGCTACACCCTACTTTAAATACTGCAAACTGCCACTAGTTCACACATTACAAGCCATAGTTCAATGCTTGAAACTTAAGATAATGACCCACATGGTCAGATTACAAATCACTCTTCATCACAAATATCCTTGATGTCCTTCAGCTTTCTCTTGTTCTTGTCACTACACTACAAAAAAAAGACACATCCGTGACATTTTGGGCCGAACGAATTTTTTTTGTCATACATATGACACTTCTATGACGATAATTGTGACAAAACCCGGTATCATCATAGATGTGGTGGGCTCCTACTTCTATGACAAAAAATCATGACAGAAAATGGGTTTTCGTCCCGGGCGGGCCGGAGACGCAGCTGCATGACATTCTTTGGGCCGTCCATGACGGAAAAAACCGTGGTAGAAGCGAGGGCGAGGAAAATTTCGGGGAGTTCCCGGTTACGATGGGAGGTCGGGGGCCGAGCGATGCGCGTTTCTCTCGTACACGTACGCGCGTGTGTATGAGGCGTTGGCTCTAACTAAACCCGAGCGAGGCGTTGGGCTCTAATTGAACCCGAGCGATTGCACTGCAGGCTACGCGTTACTGAACCCGAGCGATCGATCGATGGCTGTTAACTGAACCCCATCGAGCGATTCCTTCGCTACTGCTGCTAACTGAACCCGATCGATTAGATGAACAGTGAGCGTTGCGGGGGGTGGATGAACAGTGAGCGGTGGCGTTGCCTCTGGATGAACAGGACCCCGTGGTGTGGAGGGCTGGATGAACAGTAGACGGTGGAGGGGTGCCCGTGGAGTGGTGGTTGAACAGGACCCCGTGGTGTGGAGGGCTGGATGAACAGTAGACGGTGGAGGGGTGCCTGTGGAGGGGTGGTTGAACAGGACCCCGTGGTGTGGAGGGCTGGATGAACAGTAGACGATGGAGGGGTGGTTGAACAGTAGCCGGTGGAGTAGCGCGCGGTGGAGGCTGGATGAACAGGAGCCCGTGGAGGCTGGAGGAGGTCGACGGTAGCCAGTGGAGGCTGGAGGAGGTCGACGGTGGAGATGAACAGTATCCCGTGGAGTCCCGTTTTGCGGTACGCCACACCCCTCCCGATGAACAGGACCCCCGTTTCGACCGTAGGAGGTCCGTTTCGTCCGTTTTGCGGTACGCCACACCCCTCCCGATCAACAAGACCCCCGTTTCGACCGTAGGAGGTCCGTTTCGTCCGTTTTGCGGTACGCCACACCCCTCCCGATCAACATGACCCCTGTTTCGACCGTAGGAGGTCCGTTTCCTCTGTTTTGCGGTACGCCACACCCCTCCCGATCAACAGGACCCCCGTTTCGACCGTAGGAGGTCCGTTTCCTCCGTTCTGCGGTACGCCAGGCCTCGTTTCCATCGCCTGTTCCGTCCAAGCCCTCCCGATGAACACGACCACGCATTCCGTTCCGACCCAGCTGGTTGGCTCCCACGTGTTCCGTTGCCTCCCGATGAACACAACGCATTCCGTTGCCTCCCCATGAACATGACGCATTCCGTTGCCTCCCCATGAACACGACGCATTCCGTTGCCTCCCCATGAACACGACGACGACGCTGTTTCTCCGTTCCGACCCAGCCATGTACACGAGCCCTGGCCGTACGTATGCGCGAGTAGGCGTTCGAGACACCGCCCGTATGTACACATACGTGGCCGTATTTTCTTTCTTGCACCCTGGCCGCTGTACGTACGTGTACATGCTACGTGCGCGCCTCTACTACGACACGTACGCGCCTCTACTACGACACATGCGCGCCTCTACATCCACCAGTATATATGTACGTACACGTTCGCGACCAGAATGACACGCTACGTACGATTCGACCAGGTGGGTCCCGACTGTCAGGCACTTCCTTGCGTGCGAAGATGTAGCTGGTGGGTCCCAGCAGTCAGGGGGCGAATCGTTTTGTTTTTTTTTGCCCGGACGCACTTCCTTGCGTGCGAAGGTGTAGCTGGTGGGTCCCAGCAGTCAGGGGGAAACGTTTTTTTCACGAAATACGGTGGCCCCTCTGGTGGGTCCCCGCTGTCAGGTGGAGGAATAATTATTTTGCACGTAATAAGGAGGCACTTCCTTGCTGCGGCCGTGGACCCAGCTGTCAGCCTCTCCACGTACAGTCCACGTCCGATGGAAGCCGTTCCTTGACCACGTTGACCACGCCGCGCCGAGAGCACCAAGGCGGTGGACGACGGCGAGGCCTAGGAAGGGGACGACGCGGAGCCGGGGAAGACGCGGCAGTGGATGCCCACGCGTAGAGGAGTACGAGGGTTCACTGGTTCGCTGCGGTGTGAGGCTGTCGTCGCCGCAGAATAACAGGGGGTGTGGGTGAGTAGAGGGATGGCCTGGCCAGCGGTGGGAGTAGTAGGGGGCGGTGAGGCCTCCGCCGCATCGCAGCCGGCCACGGGAGGCAGGAGCACGAGGCACGACCGGCGCTGGTTTGGGCGGCTGGAGCAAGAAGACCAGAGGTTGAAGAAGCACTACGGCCGTTGGATGGACATCGTACGGTCACTGGAGCTAGAATCGTGCATATTGACTAAGTTGACAAAGCCCTCCGTCCCCGTCAACTTAGTAGGCCCACAAGTCAGCCTGCCACTATACTGGGTCCCAGCTAACAGGGGGAGTATTCATTTTTTTTGTGCGTAATAAGGAGGCACTTCCTTGCGTGCGAAGATATAGCTGGTGGGTCCGAGCTATCAGCGGCGGTAACGTTTCTTCACGAAATACAGAGGCCCTTTCGGTGGGTCCCTGATGTCAGGTGGAGGAATCATTATTTTGCGCGTAATAAGGAGGCATTTCCTTGCGTGCGGCCGTGGACCCAGCTGTCGGCCTCTCCACGTACAGTCCACTTCAGATGCATGTCGGTCGTTGACCACGTTGACCAGGCCACGCCGAGAGCACCAGGGCGGTGGACGACGGCGAGGCCTAGGAAGGGAACGACACGGAGGCAGGGAAGACAAGGCAGTTGTTTCCCACGCGGAGGGGAGTACGACTGTACGAGGGTTTACTGGTTCGTCTGCCGTCGCCGGAGAATAACAGCAGGTGTGGGTGAGTAGAGGGATGGCTAGGCCAGCGATGGGAGTACGGTGGGGCGGGGAGGTCTGCGCGGCAGCAGAGCCGGCCGCGGGGAGGAGGGAGCAGGCAGTCCCGCCGGCGCTTGTTTGAGCGGCTGGAGCAGGAAGAGCAGAGATTGAAGAAGCACGACGGCTGTTGGATGGACATCGTACGGTCACTAGAGCTAGAATCGTTCATATTGACTAAGTTGACAAAGCCCTCCGTCCCCGTCAACTTAGTAGGCCCACAAGTCAGCCTCCCACCATGGTGGGTCCCAGCTAGCAGGGGGAGTATTCATTTTTCTGTGCGTAATAAGGAGGCACTTCCGGTGGGTCCGAGCTGACAGCGGGGGGAACGTTTTTTTCGCGAAATATGGTGGTCCATCCGGTGGGTCCCAGCAGTCAGTGGCAAACGTTTGTTTTGCGAAATACGGTGGCCCGTCCGGTGGCTCCCAGCAGTCAGGGAGGAAACGTTTTTTCCGCGAAATACTGGTGGCCCGTCCGGTGGGTCCCTGCTGTCAGGTGGAGGAATAATTATTTTGCGCGTAATAAGGAGGCACTTCCTTGCGGCTGCCGTGGACCCAGCTGTCAGCCTCTCCACGTACAGTACTCCTCCGATGGAAGTCGGTCGTTGACCACATTGACCACGCCGCGCCGAGAGCACCACGGCGGTGGACGACGGCGAGGCCTAGGAAGGGGACGGCGCGGAGCCGGGGAAGACGCGGCAGTGGATGCCCACGCGGAGAGGAGTACGAGGGTTCACTGGTTCGGCTGCGGTGTGAGGCTGCCGTCGCTGCAGAATAACAGGGGGAGTGGGTGAGTGGAGGGGTGGCCTGGCCAGCGGTGGGAGTAGTATGGGGACGGTGAGGCCTCTGCGGCAGCACAGCCGGCCACGAGAGGCAAGAGCATGCGGCACGACCGACGCTGCTTTGGGCGGCTGGGGCAAGAAGACCAGAGGTTGAAGAAGCACTACGGCCGTTGGATGGACATCGTTGACCACGCCGCGCCGAGAGCACCAGGGCGGTGGACGACGGCGAGGCCTACGAAGGGAACGACACGGAGCCGGGGAAGACACGGCAGTGGATGCCCACGCGGTGGAGAGTACGAGCGTTGACTGGTTCGGCTGCCGTCGCCGGAAAATAAGATGAGGTGTGGGTGAGTAGAGGGATAGACAGGCCAGGGATGCGAGTATGATGGGGCCGTGAGGCCTGCCCGGCAGCACTGCCGGCCACGGGAGGCGGGAGCAGGCGGTTCCGACGGCGCTGGTTTGGGCGGCTGGGGCAGGAAGATCAGAGACTGAAGAAGCACGATTATCGTTAGATTGACATCTAACGGTCTGACGCTGGTAGAGTCGATTGTTGACTAAGTTTCTTTTTTGAGAAACCTTGTGTACGCATGAACTTAGTAGGCCCACAAGTCAGCCTCCAAATCTGTGGCAGACAACATAAAGCCCATTTGCTATTTTTTATAATTTGCAGCCCATTTGCTAATTCTTAAGTAATTTATTACAGCCCATTTTCTGCCCAGGACCACGGTCAAAAAGTTCAACCTTATTTTGCATATTTCGGTGGAGTCCGAACTGTTGTAATCCCGAAATGATAAACATTTTTTTAAGAACTTATTGATTTGCCAAAAAAATCGTTTTGTTTTTGTAAGCAAATAAGACGTGGGACAATTGAGTTGGTTTAAGGGAAAAACAGTGGTAAAAAAATCAGCGCTGGGTGGGAAAAAACAACAAAAATAAGGATGTAAATACGAAAAGGGAATTTTATGTGTTTTCAATATAATGATACGTGTATATGAACTAGTAAAACTATAGGTAGAGATTAGAAAACGGATGTAGGACATGCGTTTCAAGAGGAAAATAGAACTGGGTTGTGTGTTTGATTCAGTAAAAAAACTGCTTGCGGATGTTGTAAGACAAAATATAACTAACGCTGGCGGGCCAGAGGCCAGTAGATACCTGCTGGATCTTTGTGCCCCGTTGTCATCATGGGCTGGGCCTATTAAAAACAAAACCAACCCTGGGCAGTCTACAGCCCAGTTGAAACTTGCTCGACATGAAAAAACAATATACGTGTTCAATAAACGAGAGAATTCTGCAAGTACAGACTAATAACTGGGATGCAGCACGGATATTGTTTTTTTATCGTGATAATAAGTGCATGCACTTGTTTCGAAAAAATTGGAGAACTGGGAATTCGAACGGTGGGTGCTTATGCTACCCATCAAATAAAAATCAGGTGCCTGAAAATTCGTTTGAAACAAATGATTCAGCTTTATATCCACGTCGACCCTCGGCATGATGGTTGGAAGCAAATGCAAGTTCATACCAAAAGATCGTTAACAACAATACCAACTTGCGGACGACAAGGTAGTACAACTACCAATACCAAACTAACTTATAATCTTTTTACTCCTGGCCCTAGTGTTCGTCTGGTAGAAAATCTTGCAGACGACCAGCTCCCGCTCCTTCTCTTGCTCCAGGTCCCCGAGGTGGTACTGGTGCCTCACCCAGTTGGTCCTCTGCTGGTCGGAGTTCTTGTTGGTGTGCAGCACCAGAACCTTTTTTGCTGCCCGTCTGCCGGCCGTTGACCATCACCGGCAAGGTATTGTCGGTCTTGTGCCACATCGCGTGCATGCCGCACTCCGACTGTATCTTGCGACGCGTCCACGTGCCCCTTTTGAACGCCCTGGAATTGCGCTGGAAGAAATGCTTCCTTAGGCCACTCAGTGTGATACCTGCAGTATTGTGGAATACAGGTTTTAGTGTACCTAGTTGGCATTTTCATAACATCTTTGGCATGTTGCAGTCACTTGTTTCACTTTTTATTAACTGTCAAATTGTAATTGCTTCACCAGGTCTGCGTCTAAAAAGAAAAATAGAGCTATAAACAAAGGAATATGTTTGTGCAAGTAGACGGCCGATCGGTGTCTTACCTGGAAGTTTCTCAGGTTGGGTGTAGCATATGCCGTGCTCGCTGCCGATGGTTGGTATGAACAAATCGATGAGAGACTGGAATCTTGCGCTGTCAGCACTCACTTTGGCCTCAAGGTGCTCGATCAGCTCCTGATCCGTGGGATCGAACTTGACGCCAGCCAGCAGCACCGGCCAATCCTTCTTCGACTTGCATCGGTAATTCCAGTTATATGGTACTCAATGTATGATCAATCGACTGTTTTAAGTGAATGATGAAAGATTTCGACAGATAAGTGGTACTCCAAATCTGAAGTCCAGAATACCCGAACACGCCGCCGGGATTCTTGTGTCACCTCACGCGCAGCGTGTTGTCACGTCAATTCAATGTGTGGACATGATGAATAATTTGACCGACGTATACTAGTACTGCTACTGTACTACTTACTAGTCGTATTTAGTGTCACAATTTATACATAGGTTTAACTAACAAGTACGCACTTGAAGCCTAACTGATATATATATATGGCTTCTGCACAGCATCTCCATCATCATTATCAGTACATCCTACGCAGGTGAGTTAGGATGCACTTGATCCCAGGAAGGTATCTATCCTTCAAACCAGAGGAGTGCTTCAAACTAACAATAGTACATAATATCCAACAAAAGAGGATCGTGCTACAGCAGCAGAATACATGGCTCAGTCTAGATATCAGCACGAATCAAGTTTTGCATATTTGCTGTTGGCATGAACCACATCGCCGCATGTCGGGTTTGCAAAAGCCATCCATCGCATGGAAGCTTGATGCCTTTCACACACTGAAGATTATCTGGCAACAAGCTGTGTCGACGAATCTCTGGATATGGTGATTCATGAAACCCATGGTATGATGTGTAAACACAGCCCCCCTCGCGAATGGAAGTTGCATAGCACAGTAATCATCGCCGGTGATATGATCGATGATTGGTTGGATGATCGGATAATTGAGCCCGAGGAACAAGGAGTGGTTGCCAAGGCTGTAAACCCGCCTCCAGTTGAATACGCCTGGCCAAACGGAGCTGGGATCTTTCTCGAACACGAAGCAGCCATAGCCATCAATGTCACGAACGCCCCACGCATTGTACTGCATGTGGTTTGATGTAATGGTTCGGTCAATTTGGTACGTGCGAATGAGCATCAAATGACCGCCGTCAGCTGAACGAGCGATAAACCACCACCCATCGGCTGGTATGATTCCAGGTCCTGGAATCATGAAGGCCAGTGCATTTGCGTCTGCTGCAACAATTCAAATTGGAGACCAAAAGGACAAAAATAAACAATCATGTTCAGAGTATGTGTGGAATTAAGATTATTATAACAGTGACACATATCATAGACAGAGAATTGCAATGTTGTGGTCATAATCATACCCCAAGTTAAAAAAATAAGCCAATGGCTTTCATATTATAGCAATATGTCATGGTTCAAACATCATGTAACAATGAGAGGAAAACAGCTATGACAGCGCCTACTCATATTCTACCATAGCACTTACTACTACTGTTCTCATATCAACTCTAAGCAATAACATGCGTTGTTATAAAAATCTTGTAAACGAGAGTAACATATAGCAATCATGATGTTATTCTCATAATATGTATTCTAACAATCATTAGATGCCAATTGTTCTCATATCAACTCTAACAATAACATGTGTGGTCATAAAAATCTAGGAAATGAGAGGAACATATAGCAATGATGTGGTTATAGACATGCTATGGATTCTAAATTTGTAACAAATGAATAGGCAGTTGTATTCATAAGGTAAAGATGAGATGAGATAGAACAATTACACGACGATAGATTCCACCAGTATAGGCAGCCAATCTGTGCATCGACCGCGTAAATGATGCCATCATGCACTATAGCATCAGACAGAAATGTTGCCTCAACAGGATTGATGATGAGCCATAACCATGTATGGCGACCGGATTCCAGATAGACTAATCCCATGTTGAACAAGGCAATGAGCTTGTAATCCATGTAGTCTTCTGATGGTGTGGGCACTTCGCAGATTACAACTTTCTGCAAACAGAGGTCGAGCCAAAAGCTTGACGTGTCTTGTGCGTAGTAGGCAGGAGTCTCCGGCGGGCCGCGAGGCTCGATGGCGGCGGTATCCAACGATGGAAGGGTGATCTCTCGCTGGGTGTAGATATCCACGAGACGCCACGGACTACCGGTGTGGTGGATGAGGACGATCCAGTTGGCCTTCATGCCCGCCCAGTAGTGGCCGCGCATGAAGGACAGGTGGACGGGTAGTGGTAGCATGTCAAGTCGGTGTCTGGGCCACCTGCGAGGATCGGGCATCAGCAAGCAGGGTGTCTTGAAAAGAGCCGGCCGGTTGCAGACGAGTAGACGATACAAAGACACCGAGCATGCGGCCAGACGGAAAGGTGCTGAGTAGGTCCATACGACTACAGATCTGCTCCAAGAGAACATCGGGGAGGGAATTCCAATCGCGGCTCTGCGTGTCAGTCGGTTCTGCCATTGGGGTTTTCGGTGCCTGCGAGCCAGCGGGGAAGTGGATTCGGGCAGGCGAGCGAAGAAGCTTCTCCTCGTGTGACCGAGCAGTGAGCGGGGGGATATGGTACGCGCGAGCTACCAAGGAAGATGGCGCGGGCGGGCGAGCAGTGAGCGGGGGTAAATGGTGTGCGGCCGACGATGGGGAAGAGAGGAGGAAGAAGAAGAGAGAAGGAAGAAGGATTGAGGAGGAAGAAGAGTGGAAGACGGGGAAGAAAGTGCATTCAATCTCAATTCTAGTAGTACTACTACCAAGATATACCGTCCTTCGGAGTGTAAATAGTTACACTGATGACATGTGGGTCTACCACAACAGGGCCCATATGTTAGTTAATGGAGGACAGAGGTGCGTAGGCGTATTTGCGGAAGCGTGCTCTACTGGCAAACATGATGGCAGTACTGGGTAAGGCTGATTTAGTAACACCAACACACTGGTTCAGCTTATTAATTACGTGTCCCATCTGCTGCAGCGTGTATTGTCACTTCACTGCGAAGACTAGTTGAATAGTTCTCTCTGACCGAGATGGGGAATAATGGATCGCGAGGACTTCCTTTCTACAGTATCCCTATGCCTCTACGGTCACTTCACTCATTTTGCTCCGTACCTAGTCACTTGTTGAAATCTGTAGAAAGACAAATACTCTGTATTTGGGAACAGAGGGAGGCTTTTACTCCGTACTATTTGGGAACAGAGGGAGTATCACCATATGGAGGGAACAGAGGAAGCTTGAAATATGAACATGTCAATGGGAGGGAGTAAGCCCCATGCATGCATGCATGCATGCATGCAACATGCAACACTCACACGTACTTCCTCCGTTCCCAAATATAAGTCTTTCTAGATATTTCAACAAGTGACTATATACGGAGCAAAATGAGTGAATCTTCACTCTAGAATATGTCTACATACATCCGTATGTTGTATTGCATTTGAAATGTCTAAAAAGACTTATATTTAGGAACGGAGGGAGTACACATGGACGCACGCAACACTCACGCACCCATGCGGCACACAGCACACGACGCAACACACACGCTCACGCTCAAGTGCTCAACCTACTCCCTACGTCCGTGAAAGACTATACATTTAGAGATTTACACATTGACCAGGGCATAATTAACGCCCAACAGTAGCAGACTTATGTGTGCATGCGACCATTGAGATAAGAAGATTAAATGAAGGCCGTTGCATGCTGTAATTAAGGATAGACATGTAGCCTATACCTACAGCACAAGTTGGTGCATTAGTCAATCAATATCGATTTAGATTAAAGGCTAAATGCATTGGAAGTGTAGATGTACATCATGTACTACACTCTTTGTTTTATAGCCAATGTACACTATTTGTTGGAAGACCGAGGGAGGACACGTGCACGCACTCACATACACAGCCAGGGCGGTTCGCGCGCAAGGGTTGGACTCGTGTCGCGCCTGCGTAAAGTTTTGTTTAACTGATTTCTTTGCTCTGCCAACTGACAGGTGGGACCCAGAAACCAGGTGACAATTTAACCAGTCAACAAAGTGCCACGTCGACTATGTGGCCGGTCAGTAAGGTGCAATACGGTGCTCTACGATGAGCTAGTGATCGTATAATCGCCGCAAAACTATATATAGTGACCGTAAAGAGCGTATTGTTACATACGTTGACCGCCAGTGTATTTTTCTTGTTTCAAATTAAGCCATATTAATCGGAAAGGACGCAGTATGGACTACTACTACTAGTACTAGTACTGCTTTGATGTGTCCCGTCAACTCGCCGAATGAGGAGAAGCTTGCTTACTACGCCTCTCCCTCGCCCACGCGCGCGGTGGTTCGCAGGACGAGGAGAGGGTTTTGACTACAGCGCCCTCTCCCTCTCCCTCTCCCTCGCCCTCGCCCTCGCCCTCGCGGTGGACGTGCAGCAGTTCAATCGGTGTCAGATTGCCAGAAGCATATTGTACTGTAGTATCATCATTGTTGGACCTTCTGAAGAGGCGAAGAGCCAAGTGCAAGGTTCACACGAGTACGAACTGTTGAACCTCCCGAAGAGGCAAAGAGCCAAGCGCAATGTTTTATAGGAGTTGTCATCCTAGTAGGAGTGTACTACAACTATAGCGAACGATGCTACTGTATGGTGCCGCCACGTCACGTATATCCAAAGCTGTGCCACCTTTTTTCTCAAAGAGCGTGTTGGAGCCCATGCAACAACCACACAAGTTGCACGTACACATAACACATTTACTAGTAATAAATTCTAAAGGACAAATGCCAGTATGCCACACAAGTTCATCTCCAATTCATGTGATAAATTTGTGCACGACTAGTCTACATATATTCACAGCGCTACCGTTCACAATTACCGTACTCCACTTACACGTTATAGATGGGCTACATGTCCTCCTCCAGGTTCCAGTCCCAGGTGTTCTTCATGGATGGCACGATCCATAGCGGTGGGCAACGGGAATCATTGTCGCAGCTTTCTAGTCCGGTTCCACACGATGGAGACTCATCCAAGCTGAAGCGGCATAAATCAGGGATAGCGTGTCCCAGCATGTCGTTCATCCAGCGGTGCGCACTGAAGACACAACCATGCTTCATGAACGGCAGGCCTTCCGTGTCGTGCACGGAAGGTGGCATCCGCTTCACAATGGGGTAGCTGTCCCCGATGAAAAGCGAGTACTCTCCAAGAGTGTTCCTCGGCACCCACGTAGCATCACGGGGGTCGAACTCGGCGCCGTTCATCTGGTACACGCGGCATCCCAGATCTGGACACATGGTGACATACATAGTCAAGGTCCATGCATAATAATGTTGTGCTCAAATATGGCGGTCAGTAATACTGTGCAGCAAATAGTACTACTCCGGTATAGAGGAAGTAAGATAATCGGCTTATTATATATAGCCACTCTTGGCTACATGGATGAGATAGTAAGACATGGAAAAACAAAAATGGTGGCAGCTAGTGGGTTCAAGTCTTCAAGGGCCTAGCTAGCTATACGTGTCCTCCAAGGTAAAAAGTACTCCTACTAGTA
This sequence comes from Aegilops tauschii subsp. strangulata, assembly GCF_002575655.3. NCBI lineage: Eukaryota > Viridiplantae > Streptophyta > Magnoliopsida > Poales > Poaceae > Aegilops > Aegilops tauschii. The sequence continues at coordinate 427,365,388 of NC_053035.3, forward strand.
CTACAAAGTATACTACTAGTACAACAATGAAAGAGAAGGCGAGAGGGTTAAAAAATGGAATACCTGGGTAGATGGTGACGGTCCGATCGTGGTAGATTGTGTGACCATGTTGCACATCAGTGGTACCATGGGTAACGACTGCTAAGATAGTTGATCCCAATATGCCAAAGTCAGCTACAAGGTTCCAGGTTAGACCGAATCGCGGATGCAAATGCACATCCAGGATCGGCGATCTTATTTTGATCGGGGGATGACTGGTCCCTGCAAAATAATGGAGTACCGTTAGGGATGCAAATGATGGTTTGTGCATTCCGTTTGTAATCTCCCGTACCGTAGGATGGCAACCAGATGAAACAAGTCCCCTGGCTTGTCACCGCGAAGATGCGGCCTAGATGGTGCACGGCGTCTTCGAACGTGTAGGGGTACAAATCTGCCGCCGCCAACATGCGCCAGCCTCTGCCGTTACTGCCTCTTGCATTGATGGCAATCCTTATGTCGAACACCGCGATGAGATAGTAATCGTCGTGGCCGCGTCGCTTTGTCGGCGGGTCCGCAATTGCTATCTTCTTCAATCTCATGTAGGCATCATCATACGTATTCAAGCCCAGCCAATCCGGAAGGCCGATCCCAATGGTGGAGAAGGGGTCTACCGAAACGGCCGCACTGCTGTGGATGTTGTGCAAAATGATGGTGGTATCCGGCCGGAGGTATGCAAGCCAATCTTCGTTGGCACCGACCCAGACCTATATATAAGACGGTGGGCAGCGGAGAAATTACGGGATGGAAATGGAATAACTAAGTACTACATGATCAAACTCCATTACTGGCCTGCTCATCGGACAAAATCCGACTACCTCTCAACTTCGGCAACTCTAGCGGAGTCAACGTGCAACCATGGCCAGGGAGCGGTGGACTGTTCGAAGGATTGTCCCATAGAAGAACCTTCTCCTCGAGGACGCATGGAAGACCAACAAGCATGGCCTTTTCCCAAGCCTATTTCAGCAGCGTCTTGAAAAAGTTGGTGCAGGAAGCACCGAGTCTTGCGGCGGTGAGGACGTCGGAGCGGCGTGCGATTTCTCCCAGAGGATCGTCGTCCAAGGTCTCCCAACCCCAACGAGGAGGAGAACCGCCTGGCGAATCCATGGGTGCAGCGACGAACTGCCTTCTCTTCGGGGGGAGGGGAACTGGCGAGGAGGAGATAAGAGCGTAGTAACCGCAGGGCCTCGTCCCTTCCAACTGTAGATCGTTCCTCAGCGAAGGGGTGAGGCTATTATTTACTACTAGTACTAGCATTATGGAACGTTATGGGATTGCATTATACTGTAAATAATAGCACTAGTAAGAAATTTTTGGCACTAGGTAGTAGTTTTTGGCGTGGATTAAGAAATTTTGGGTATGTTTTTGCCATTTTTTGTACACGCCAACTAGTGTCAAAAAACGTCTTGCATTATGTGACGGAGGAGTATGTACTCGTACTGTAGCAGTACTAGTACTACTTTTCTCAACTAGTAGTGCGATGTACTGTACTTCTAGTCTAGTCTAGTATAGTGCACCAGTTTTGAACTCTTGAATCTCAGGGCCAAGGAGCTACAGTTGGAAGTGGAGGGTACTACTGTTCTCTAGAACCATCGCTATACTATCAATGCAGGGGAAGTACACCTGCGTAGTGGCCTAGTGGGTACTCTCGGTGCTCTATTCAGCCGCTCCTCTCACGTAGCTGGCCTACTCAGCCGCTCCTCCCACGCACACACTAGCAGCCTGTTTATCAGCGACGGTTACTACGGGGGCAGAACATTTGAGTTATTTGATACAGCGAAACTAGGCTTTTCGCTTCCATTTGTGGAGGTGTAATGGATCTCGTCGAACTTTGTTAGTAGTTCCTTCTTTATGAATGAGATGAAGCAAAGCTTTTGCCTCCGTTTCAAAAAAACACGTCAAGAGGAATTTCTTTTATAGTAGAGCTGATAATGGAGTGAAGTCCATGCGTGCAACGCCACAAGCTACAGAGTAGTAGCTCAATGATCCATATTTGAATTGAATGGACAATCTAAGTTTCGAGTTGGAGACATTGATTTTCAAAACTTGCACATTTTTTTTGCGTACAAAACAAACAAATTGTCGGCCATGATATCATAGTCGGCCGTACGAGAGCAGAATACTTATAATTTTAGGCGCCAAAAGCTTTCAAACTTCCCACTCACATCGAAATATCACGCGCCCGAAAGTTTAGCCCTGCGATATTCCTGTTTTACCCCTGCCACATTAACGGAAAAGGGCTGCTTTGGTAATTCCATTGTTTTCCCCTCTTTGCCCCCAACATTCTTCCCCAGAGCCCCTCCCCTTCCCCTCCCCGACCCCCCCCCAACCATGGCAAGCCGCCGAATCTAGTCCTCCGCCGCAGCGGTGGACCTCACACCCCGCCGGATCTACCTTCCGCACCTTGGAACCCCCAACTGCCAACTCACCACTTCACCGGATCCGCTTCAGCGACTGGCTTGTCCACCGCTCCAGATCTCCTTGACCGCCATCATGGTCCACCGCACCGGATCTGCTTAACCGGCGCCCTCGTCCACCACAGCGTAGGCCCTTCACTGACTCCCTCGTCCGCCCCTTCGCTGGCCCTTCATACAAGCCCTCGTCCGCCGCAACAGATCCGCCTCACCGAAAGCATTGTACAACGCGCCCGCCGAAGCCTTCGTCCACTGCACCGGACCCGCTCCACGGACGCCATATTCAACTCCACCGGCCCTGCTTTACCGACGCCGCAGCCTCATCAGGTTATTTCGATTTGTACTCCTTCGGTTTTTCTCTTTATCGTGCAATTGTTCACTTACCACAGATGAGCTTTCTTGTATGTCGACAGGCGCCGCAACCGTAGCACTGGAGCCGCTTCAGCGACGGCGACAGCCGGCCCAAACTCAACCGCAACACGAGCACCATCGACGATCCTTAGCTATCAAGTATGACAACGATACCCATACGCCGCCGAGAATCAGGTACTATTATCCAACGGCCGGCGCCTACGTTCACTTTCCTAGCATAAGCACCGCACCTTTGAATTTCTTCAGGGCATCATTCAGTTTTTCATGAGACGCGTTATTCTGCTTGCACCTGTAGGGCCATACTTCTGGCAGTGAACATGTTACATGTGCTAAATTACATACCAGTGCACATATAGTTAATATGCTTTAGTTTTGTTCTGATGCCACCTGTTGGTTCCATCAGACTGCTTAATGTTCTCTATGCTTAATTACACATCAGCAAACTAGCATGTGGTTCCGCTGCTTTTTGTTCGTTTTACCCTACATTTTCTGATGCTAGCTATTACATCACTGCTCTGAGCCTCTGTTCATTACTTGTTTGTGTGTTCTTGATCTTCCCAAGTTGCATGACTAATTTGATGCTTCTATTAATTATGGAGCTGCCAACCCCATCAAGCAAAATATTTGTTCTTTTGGGGCTGGCACCTCGAACAAGCATAAAAATAGAGGGAAGCAGATATATTGTCGTGTATGCACACACCCTTCTTTCATTAGTTTAGATGAACCATTGATGATCAATTCGGACCAGTGCATGTGATTAAAATTAATTTTACCTAAATAGATGGTGCAGAATAAACTACAACAACTAGATTTGCAACCACGGGATGCTGACGATATCTTCAAAGAACATTGCAACAGCAGCTAGGCTTCACAGCAACATATGGTAAGCCAGTGTGTTTTACTACATGTGAAATGTAATGCGAGTGGGCTGCTTTCTTGGCTTGTGCCCTCAACGTGTAATCCTACCGAATTACAAATAGTTCAGTTGTCTGCTTTGCTGTATTGCTTGATTCGAATGCTTATTTGTTGTTACGCTATACCTGAGTTGGCCAATATGTCAGCAGTGCCTGCTGTACTATCGTAAAGAAATGCATGCCTATTTCATTTGAGTCCTTAACTTTTCCTCTCAACTTCATCACAAGACTGTCTTCGTAGTTTATATGAGGCCACACTGTTAAGTGCTTTCTCAGATTATTTCAACTGCTTAGATGCCTTGGCAACTTAAATATAGTGGTTGTACACTCCCTTTCAACTAGGGATGTCAACTGGGTCCCGTTTAATCCCGATTAAAGTCCACTAGTGGTATGATAGTTCAAAAGAGTTTTTGTTTTTTGAGGAAAATGAACTAGGGAGGTAGCAAAAACTAACTAGATGGGACTGGCGGATGTCGTTTATTTGCCACTTGCATCCCTAGTTTCATCTTACCATTTTAATTTCTTTTCGGTTGATGCTGCTTTGAACCATTTAAATATAGTTTGCCATGCTCAGCAATAATTCGTCCGTCATTTACCATGTAAGCTTACTGCCTGGATCATACGATAACTATCTCTTACTGATGTCCAGCAGACACCTTTCAGGACGCCGTTCACACTAGGACACAATGTACAACCCCAGAATCTATTTGTGGAAGCAGTGCGCCATCCATGTTACCAGATGGTAGCAGTTCAGAGGCAACACCGCCGGAGAGCAGTCTGAGCACAGATATTATAGTGCTTGAGGCTCTACTAGAGGCAGAAAGAGATGGTGTGGCTGCCATGAATGAGGTAATCTTTATCTTGAGGCTGGAAATTACGGAATTAGCGGCACGCATTATGCAAGCAACCCAAGAATTGGAGGAAGTAAGAATGTTGCATTTGAAGACGGAGGAGGTCCTGCTGTTTCTGCTATCTGAAGCCCAAGGTAATCCCGGTTCTTCTTTAGATACCAGTTGAAATTGTTATTAGATTATTGTACTTGCATGTTGTGTCATGTCTCTGAATGGATTATGTTGCAAGACCCCCTATGTTGTCCATGTGTTGTAATGATCCGAATTTTTTAGGCGAGGTAATCCTCAGTACTTGTATGATTGACATAAGGTGAACTGTTTTTCGTGTGAGCATATTGTATTGGATGAAATAACTGTTTGACTCAGAGTGTATCCAACCTACTGAATTCGAAGATCACGGCATTTCTAAATCATAATCATATATAAAGGTGGAATAAACCTTTGTTGTGGTTTTGAAGAAATAAATAACAAAACGTATAATTATCTGTGGATATTCGTAATCGAATACAAATTGGATTTGAATTTAGTTTGCCAGGTCCCAGGGCAAACGTGAATGCTAATTCTCCCAAGTTTTGAACGAAGCGGCTAAACACCCACTATAATTTGTGGGCTGCCCGAAGCAAGTGTTTGCGAGATGGAAATTACTGTCTACCCCTGACACTTGACATCCTTATCGACCGGATTTACACTGCTGTCGATAGGGGTAGACTAGTAACTTCAATCAGACGTGACACGACGGCCTCTGAGCCCATTCAGACATGGTGGGCGCCAAACGTGGGCGGCAAAACACATTTGATTCAAGCTCGTCTGAAAGACATGTGTCTCTTCCTCCATTTCCCCATTCATACACGGTGGGCGGCAAAACAAACTCTCCTCGTCCGAAATCGATGTAGGCTAATATTTTAAATAGGGGCAGATGTGTAACTTCCATCAGACGTGACACAACCGCCCTACCTGTCAACCCCGTTCATACACCGTGGCCGCCGACCGTGGGCGGCAAAACACCCTCTCCTCGCCCGAAATAGTTACCGGCAAATATTTGGGAGATGCGAGATTACCGTCCTATCCCCAACCGACGCGATGTCCGGAATTTTAAACGGGGGATAAGTTCGTAACTTTCCCCCATTTTAGAGAAGCGTGTCCCAAAGTTTGAGATCCCCCTCCCTCCCCTCCATTTCCCCATTCATACACCGTCGGCGGCACGACAACCTCCGCACTGCGGCCAGCCTCCTCCGTCCGCCACCCCATCCTCCACCTTGCCGGAGCCGCTACCCCTACCCCGTCGTCCACTGCAAGAGATGGACGTCTCTCATCCACGGCGCTGGACCAGGATCCTTTCATCACCTCCTCTCGCTTCATCGGCGCCGTCGTCCACCTTGCCGTTGCCGCTCCTATGACCGCCTCGTCCACGGCAACAGGATATATCCCCCGACCCGGCCGTCTGCCGTCTAAAGTCTTCTTCCCCGCCGCCGACAGCCATCGCACCCGCAGCACCCTCAACGTATCAGCATAGGCCTACATGGCGTTGCAAGAGAGGTGGTACTCTTCCATATGTGCTTAAGTTATTGATCTCACCCGGAAAATAGATCATAATTTGTTTACTGTACTTTTCTTGTCCGTACCAAATCGTAGTGGCTAGTTGAAAGCAAACATTGGTTGCGAAGTAGCTTTGTCCGGTTTGCACCTTCAGATCCGCCATGGCACGGGCACTATACTCGTAAAGCTTATGGTTTCCCCCCTTTATATTCACTACCATCATCGTAGGTGCTTCGTGTCGTGCTAGCACTGCTCCTCAAGACCTCAACCCAAAGCTTACGTGTTGAAATACGAATCTGATATGATGCTCATATCACTAAAACAGAGAACGTTTAATTGGTCACCTAATGTTCCTATATTCATTTCGAAAAGCATGTGCGCCACCCACTGGTCCAGCTAGTTCCACTTTCCTGATTTTTCTCTTGATGCTTAGGGTTTTCCCCCTTTTATCTACTCTACTATGATCTGCGTAGGTGCTTTCTGTCGTACTAGCATTACTCCACCCTTCAAGCTAAACAACACAACACTCAGAATTCAAAAGCTTAGTTGTTCAAATATGATTGTGATATGATACTGATATTAGTTAACCGACACATTTAATTGGTTAGCTAAAGGTCCCACTTGAGTTTCCAAATGCATGTCGTGACATATAGAGAGACAACATAATTGCATTTCTTTGTCACTTGTTGACCGTACTTTCTTGTCCATACCAAATCTTAGTAGTTATTTCAAAGCAAACATCGGTTGCTAACTACCCTTTGTGCGGTTTGCAGCTTCAGATCTGCCATCCCACTGCCACGGTCAACACTGTACTCATCATGCTTATGTTTTCCCCATTTTATGATGACCACAATCAGCCTACGTGGTTCGTGTCATAATAGCACTGCTCCACCCATCGAGCTAAACAAGCTTAGTTGTACAAATTCATATCTGATATTATTGTTGATATTAGTAAAACTGAGAGATGTTTAATTGGTTAGCTAAATGTTCCTACTTTAGTTTCGAAATGCATGTGAGCCACATATGGAGAGACCGGAAAGAATAGTATTTCTTTGTGCGCTCTGGTTCATCATGGGTGGCCAACCGACATTGTATTGAAAGACTTGTAATATCTTCAATCTGCTTGCTCTTCTGCTCTTCTTTAAGATGATACTCTTCTCTTGCGGTCGACTGGTCAGGTCGAGTTGTTCTCCCTTAGTATATTTTGAATCTGTCAGGTCAGGTCGACTTGTTCTTCTTTACTATATGTTGAAGCTATCATCTGCGAAGTGTCATCACTTCTGGAGCTCTCATATTTTGAGTAGTAGGCCACATTATATTAATGCACACAACAAATTACAGCATGCATGGCATCTTTTAAAAGAATTGCAGAGATAGCACAAAGGGGTTTACAGGGAGGCAGTATTGGATTAGAATCACTTCTGCATTACAAAGAAAATCTCACTTGTTTTTATGTTTTCATGCATGTCAGATATTGAACATTATCAAAATGAATATGAGAATGGGCGCACGAGAGGAATATTGCGGAACGATCCACTGGCTAACAAACTTGGCATGGTGGAGGATGGCCTATCTTATTCACCCATCAAGGTGCTTGGTCTAACTTTGCAAAGTTGTATTGGTCGCACATATTTTGCATCTGACCTCTTGCATTACTTCTACTTTGTTACACCATCTACTTAGTTTAAGCATCATATATGAGTATATGCCATACCTATCCATTTTCTGTACCTATTCCATGTGTCGTCACACTATGTTTTTCCAGTCAAATGTTGTTCTTTCGTAATAGATGTCCAAAAGGAAGAGGGTGAGTTCAGATCCTCAAGGAGTACAAACTAGGTATTTGGAAAAGGTAGTGATACCTGTTAAATCAAATAGATCAGCAGCCACAGAAAACACAGGCCCAACTGTACCACACTTTACCCCTACTCCAGTGGCCAAACCCCTATTAGAACTGCTGGGAGCCCAGCGTCAGGTACTGTCTATGATATCAATTCAAAATTTGAACTCCTAAATTTCTACTTGTGCCTTACCTTCTCTCTTGTATGAAAACTAATTTCAGATGAATCTCCTTGCTCAAAGGATCATACGATCTCAAAACAATAATGGGCTCTGCATTGCTCTTGTCAGTACCTCTCTCCCTTTTGCCTTGTAACGCTGTACTTAATTAATTGCTATTTGATTATGTATCATCAGTCTGCACCTGAGCTTCATTATTCTCTGTTTCTTCCAATATTATTTGATCTATATTTACTCTTTGCAAAATGTAGAATAATGGCAACGCTTATAAAGAATTTTCTTTGGGGAATTTATTGAATTATCCTTCCATCAACATGGAGAAGGGCTTTGTCCAGCCCGTGTTAACATGTAATGTAAGTTCATCCTTCTCAAGCCTTCAAACTTTGTTCTAGTATAGATTTGGATAGGCATCATTTCCTCCACTGCTGTTTGCTTTGCTGTTTACATCTGATTGGATGTTTGCAACAACTACCAGTTTCAAATTATAGTTGTAAAAACATGTTCCTTATGTAGAACAGATCCATTTATTTGCTTATATAATTGTGAAACATGTTACGTGTCTCCTTGTTTCTCTTCAGACTCGTATCTCTTACGCCAGGCAGAACTTTAGGGAAGATAGTGAGCCAAACCATCTTGAGGACAGCGAGATGACCCCAAGGTCCTGTCTTGATGAAGACAGTGAGTTGAACCTACTCACCAGCAAGTGTGAGACAACCTCTGTGCAGTCGCTGCCTCAATCAGTTTGACTTCTTCAGTCTCAACTTAAAGCGGAAAGGCTTGCTTCAGCTCAGCTCCGACTTGAAGTCAAAGATGCAATGAAGATGTCAGAGGACTACCGTGCGCACCATCATGCCTTAAATCTAGTGTTGATGCATCTATCGTTGACACAACTGAGGTCTACTCAGCTTCTTCAGCTGTTTGGGGGGCCCGACGTGGCCAGGCCTAGTGCCTTCTGAAGTGCTCTCAATTTTGTATATTCTTTTGTCGGCGCGTTTATTTGCACTGGTGGCGAACTTTGATGCTTAGTGGATGTAATATGTGTGATAGCCGTGATAGCCTAGCGTAAGTTGCTTGCTTATTTATTTCCTTATTGTCTTGTTTATTTGTTTGCTTGTAGTCATTGCAGTTCTTTTTCCGTGGTTTGCTAGTGGCTGCAATAACCTATTTTTTAAAACTAGGCCACAATAACCATGGGCTAATATTTACTGTAGTGACACTGGGCCTCCTACGGGCCGTAGAAACAGTGGGCCTTCTACGGGCCGTAGAAACAGTGGGCCTTCTACGGGCCGTAGAAACAATGGGCCTTCTACGGGCCGTATCATCAATGGGCCTTATACGGGCAGTATAATCGATTGGCCAAACATGGGCCAATAACAGGCCGCATTATGGCCGTAAACGGGTTAGAGTTGGAATCGTCCGTTCATGGCCGACCATAACGGGCCATCGTTAATAGGCCGTATTTGATGACGCTATGAAAACGGCCCAACGTATTAACGGACCACAAACGGGCCGACTGTAACCACGGGCTGAATTTGGCCCACAAGCAGAAAATGACAGTAACGGGCCGTAAGTAAACGAATGCTGGAAATGAGCCCAAGAATAAATGGGCTCTGAGAAGGCGGAAAGATAACATGGGCTGGAAACGGCCCAACAGAATAACGGGCCGTTAATGGGTATAAAGTGATACACTGTTCATTACGGGCCAGTTTCACCACGGGCCATTAATGGGTGTAAAGTGATACACTGTTCATTACGGGCCAGTTTCACCACGGGCCATTAATAGGCCAAGAGTTACATAGGGCCTCATATGGGCCGAAAGACGTCATGGGCCATACATGGGCCAGAAGTGAAAATGGGCTGGAATCATATTGGTGGCCCAGATGACGCTACTGGGCCTAATTCGGATAGGGCGTAACGGGCCTTGGGTTAGCGGGCTGTAAATGGGCTATATGCGAACAGGCCGTTAACAGGCTTTACATGGGCCGGCCCGCCACCTTTTGACCAAGTCAAACGGGCCGGCCTTTTCACAGGAATGGGCCTCTATTGGGCCGTGCCACGTGTCGACGTATCATAGGCGCCTTCTGTCCAATGAGTGGATGACATCTGTCCCAACGATGAGCCGACACGTGTTTCCTCCAGCCAATGATGATTTTACACGTGGAAAATCCCCATTGGTCGGGGCTATTAACGGGTTATCGGATCCAAAACCCGACCCGATAGCTTAACGGCATTCCGTTACGGTGGATGCCATGTGTCGGTCACCCTTGACGAAAGCACTTCTGTGACGCGGGATTTATCGTCATGGAAGTGGACACTTCCGTGATGATAATTTTGGTAATGTCATGGAACACTTCTACGACAGCACAGGTATGACTATCTTGATTCTGTCATAAAATCGTCATGGATGTACATGCATGACAGAAAATGCGACCTACTGTGACAAACACGTATCATCATGGAAGTGTATTTTTTTTGTAGTGCTAGCTTTGACAAGATCAGCAATGTGAAACTCCAAATTCCTCCTCTCAGTGCTCAACTTTTCCTTCTCCTTCAAATGAGCAAACTTCAGATTCCTAATCACATTACCTTGGGCAACCTGAATGCTCTTCAACTGGTCAACCTTTTGCTTCAGTTCTTTGTTCTCAGCATCCATTGCACCCAGCTGTTCCTTCAAAGCTGAAATATTGTTGTCCAAAGGAGGAGTGATCTCCTCATGTTCACCTTGTTGGACTTCATTTTCCTTGGGAATATTGTCCTGGGTATCAAGTAGGTTGTTCACATCCTCAACAAGCTTCTCATAAGTCTCCTGTAGCTTGTTCTTCTGTGATGTGAGATTGTGGACAAGTGATGAATGTTCCAGACATGCCATCCTATTAGCACGCTGGCAATCCTCATACAAAAGCCATAGTTTGTGAAGAGCATTCTGCAGATGCTTTGGCCACTCCTCATCTACCCACTGAACAACACCACAACTGCTTGCTTCCTGCAAAACAACAAGTACAAATGCATTTACTTCCTTTTTCACTTCACTTCTATTCAGTCCAATTCAAAACAACTATAGTATACCTTAATTTTTAACAGCACAATACAATTCAGTTCAATTCATTTACTTCATTTATATCTATGAACAATGCACTATGATACTTTTTAACAGCACAATTTACTTCACTCAGTCACTATGGATACCTTAATTTTATATCTATGTACTTAATTTTTAACAGCACAATTTAATTCATTTACTTCATTTATATCACTGTGGTGTTGTTCATTTATATGTATGAACAATTCATTTACTTCACTCAGTCACTATGGTATGGTACATGACAGTACCTTTAACTAAACTACTAGGTGAACAGTGAACATGAACAATGAATAGTGAACATGAACAATGAACAGTGCATATGAACAATTTATAGTTTCTTCACAAAATGAGCAAACTACAGATTTTTGCTAGCACTCACATCAAGTCCACAGGCAATGAACCTCCTCCCAGTGCTAATCCCTTCGAAGCAAACATGCCTCTTCGCCGGCTGGCCATGCTCACACATCACCATCACCTCATCGTCAACACCAGAGTAGTTCGGGTCCTCGATTGTAGCCGGGATCTACATCAACAAAAGAAACGCACATAATCCATCTCATGGGTTCAAATCGAGCAGGAAAAACAAAATCCCCAAACCGAAACCCTAGCTCAAAGAACCCTAGCTACGAGTACACATCACTGACCTTGATAGGGGAGCCACCTGAAGAGTACTCGTAGCCCGATTCCTCGTTGTCGTCGCTCCACGAAACCATGGCGGACGGCGGCGAGCTGGCTTCTCACCGACGGCGACCAGAGCCAGAGAGAGGAGACAGAGGAGAGGGGCGAGAGAGAGAGAGCGCGCGGGGGGGGATCTGTCTGGCGAGCACCGACAGGACCGACCGGCGCGGCGTCTTGAGCGTTTTGTTCCTAACGGCGCCGTTGCCTGTCCGTCACGCCACGTCAGCGTTTTCGGGGCCCACCTGTCAAAAAAGAGATCAAACGAGGCTAAACGGCTGTTCGGTGCTTTTTGCAACGGGTTAAGAGATTTTACGGTGTTTTTTGCAACAGATTAACAACTTGGTAGTTTCCTGCAAACCTAGCCACAAATATGGTGGTTTCTTACAATTGACTCTGCAATCAGAGAAACTCATTCATCCTACGAAACTGAGCAATCTGCTCCTAGAGTCAGTTTATTTAAAGAGAATCTTGCTCCGGTGCACAGAACAAATGAAGAGATAGCCTTGTGTTCTCCCTCAAGATGGCAACTGGGACGAAACCCATCAGGTTTTGCTTGCACAAACCCATCCCTACGAGAAAATCGCAAACCCGTCCCCGTCCCCACCAACGTGCGCGGGGTTAAATTTTTGCCCGTCCCCTAAACCCGTCGGGTTTTCAAAACCCACGGGGAACCCGTCCCCATGAGCAGTCAATGAAAACAACAACATTTGAAAGAAGAACAGGAGCATATTACAGCAGCAGGCGACGGCTGGGGGGACCTAGGTTTAGGTTTAGGTGTTGTGTTGTGCGGGAGAGAGAGAGGCCTGAAGAGCGAGCGACACTGCAGCGATCGGGCGAGGGGTTAGTTTGTACTTCAGGGCCTCGACGCTGTGGGGCTCGGCTGCTCGGGCACTGTGGCTTTAGGCCACTTGAGTCAAGATGGATTGGTGCATGCTAAATAATGTATTTTGACGGGTTTGTCGGGTTTTGGGTTCGGGTAGTACTCAAATGGGTTTAAACCCGCGAAACATGCGGGTTTTATAATGTACCCACGAGCAGCCCCATGGGTATAGAAAGTCGCCCATCATCTAATAGGGTAAAAACCCACGGGGACACGGGTTTCGGGGCCCCATTGCCATCTTGAGTTCTCCCCTGGCCAAGGCAACTAAGGAGATCCTACTCCGACTCCCGGGTAATTTTGCCGTGCAGTTCAAGCTGGTCAGCTAGCAGTGGCTTACATTGGTCGAGAGTCGAAGCTTCATGCGCTCTTACTATGAGCATAACAACATAGACAGGAGGCCCAAGATCATGCTTGTGGGCAAGGGTGCTAGAGGTCTGGGTTTCAGTTTTGCTCCCATGGGTAAATTGCTTCGAGAGGCTCCTAGTCAAGGAACATGGCTTGACACAAAGGTGGTTTGCTCCAAGCCTTGTCATGGCATGAACCTGTTAAGTACTGAGAGTGAGGACTATCTTTACAACCCTTGCACAGGTTACTGCAGTAGCTACCGCACTCGAGGGAGGCTCGCCTATGTGCCCAACCATATACTCTAGACGATGCACGACAGTATCCGTACACCAGAAGATCATGCTTTTGGTGTTGGCAACAGGAATGTTGGCCTGGGGTTCAATCTTCTGACACAGGAGCATGTCATTGTTCAAATCTTATACCACTTGAAGGACTTCGAATCTCGTCAATATTTATTGACATTCTCAGTAATTGCCCCTGGTTCGGTGCAAGACCACTTTGAGCCGCCTCTTCCTTTAAATGGCATGCCACCAACCTATCTGTCAGGAGTACTATATTGGATGAGTGAACCAAGGTTAGGCCAGAGTTATGAGAGGGCCATTGTGTCGTATAACATTGCGACTAGGATGTTTGGTGTCATCCCCTGCCCCTCAAGCATCGCAATGTGGAACAACACAAGTCCATCCCAAGCATTTGTGGTAGAGCTTGAGGGGATATTATGTGCTGTTCATGCGGATCCAGTTGCAGATGAAGCTGGAACATGGTCGATGGGATAGAGCATGTAAAATATGTTTAGAAGACTGCTCAGGCTATTCCCTTGGAGCAGATGTTGTGGTTCCCTTGGCCGTTGACCCCAAGGATGGGAGAATCATGCTGAACACAGGGAGGAAATTGGGTCTTTATGATCCAACGAAGCAATCGGTTGAGAACTTGTATGATCTTGATGAGGTCTTGCGTGTCACAAGTTCAGAGCAGTCTCCACGCGTTGGAGTGTACGAAGATGTCCAAATGACCAAATGCGGACATCATGTCGAGAAGTTCTGTTTGCCGAAGTCACCTTTGGAGCAGCCCACGTTTTTCGATGAGCCTTCGCCTAAATTATCTGGGAAGCAATTTACGTGCTCCAATGGCGTTCAACCTTTGGAGGGGAGAACTCCTCTGGACAGTAAAGTTATGCCTCTGGTCCCAATGTTATACGAGGAGAGCTTGGCAAGCTTTCCCCGTGTTTGCAAAACAAGGTGGTTAAGCTGATGTGTTGCCAAAAGTTAAAGTCCAGCAATTTGGTAGCACCATGTACGTTGAAACTTCAATTATAGGTGGTGGAAACTGCAATTGTATTTGGTAGCACCATATACAATGCGTCAGTTACTCAACATAGTTGGTGGAAACTGCAATTGTACTTCTATTATAGTTTTTTTAGTATTTCTTGTTGAGTTATTTATCACCAACAATCTCTTTGTATAATTGTCTGCTGTGAAAGCGTACGTACTGATGTTTTTGTAATGTTACTTACTCTTTGTGTTCAAGATTTACTTTTGCTATGAAAGTGTATTATTATTGTTTTCCTTGTTAGACCTGGTTGCCAGTTTTTTTTTTGAGAAAAAGAGGATGTACCCCCGGCCTCTGCATCTGGACGATGCATACAGCAATATTATTAATTATTCTCAAAGACCTTACAAGGTAATACATCAATAAGCCTGAAGGCACCATCTTGGCAACGCCTGTTGCTACTCCTGTCCCTTGATGAAGGGGTGCCGAATGTCCGAGCCTAATACCAAACAGACATCGCACCAAAGCCTAACATCTAAAGCCGGATGCCCCAGCCAAGCCACTACCTAGACTGGGTCACACACTGGTCCGGCACACTCCCAGTGAGCACCGCACGCTGCAAGGGCCGTCACCTCCATCTTCCATCGATCCATCCTCAGAGCATAACTCAGGCATCGACCTTACTAGGCCTCTCCGCCATCGACGCCCCCACGACGCCAGACAGTGTCACCCTCCTGCGCGAGTCCCTCGCCACATGTCGGACGCCGAGTCTTCACTGCACCACGCCGTCGAGATACGCCACCAATGATGTGTAGGATGAAGCACCCCTCCATCAAATAATCCGTCTACTGGTCCCTTGAGCCCGTGTACACCTCCAAGAATGACGCCATAAGAAGGAAACAATACAATAATGCCGCCGTCATCTGATCTACAGACCTGGTTGCCAATGCCAGGACATATGTATGCTTGAGTTGAGCTCTGGGATGTGTAGCCAATTCCATTCTTCTAACTGCATTTCTGATGCTATGGTAGCGTGGCTGATTACGTGAGGAGTAGAATTGTCGAAATATATACACATCTCCTGGGGAGTGTCAAATGTGCTACCTTACGAAGTACGAATTTATGACAAGTCCTTGATGAGAAATTGATTAGGAGGGAACAAGTGGAGGTGTATTTGCGTGGGTCTTTAGATCATACAGAGATCGACTATTTTCAAGCACGGTATGTTCGTCAGTTGCAAAATTTGCAAAGCTTTCTAGCTAGGAACCTAAATTTGCAAGGCTTTTGTTCCCTCGCTGGGACGGGCTCTGCTGCATCTTTCTATCTCAGTTTTTAGGTCAACTTAGTCAAAGAATGACCAGATTCATCAAGCACAAAAAAGGTTCAGTCAGTTGTGTCCGTTGCCAATGCTAACATTACCACTCACAGTTAGGGCTGCAAACGAGTCGAGTTCGAGCGAGTTGGTTTAGGCTCAGCTCAATTCATACTAAAATTCGAGCGAGCTCCAAATGGGCGAAGCTCAAGATCGAGCTGTAGAAAGTGGCTCGTGCTCAGCTTGTAACGATTTCGAGTCGATCTCGAGTTAGTTTCGAGCTAAATAAGAGGATTTTTAAAATTATTTTAAGGCAAATTTTAAAGTAAGATAAATCACAACAAAGAAATCACAATAAAATTTGACTTATTCCTTCTCAACTGAAGACTACTATTTAATAACAAGAGATTGTGGATAGAAGATAATGAAGGTGCGCCTGCTCTCAAACTTGGGCCAAAAATAAGATATTGAACACACGGTTGGCCACGTGTCATATTGAGGCTAAATTTTCTCCACACTTAATTTCCATGTTTGTTAGTAGATAAAATGAAGAAAAAAAAGGTAAAATGAAGGGGAAAAAACGTACTGAACATATATGGCAATGATGATCCTAATTCTTCGAAATAGACATGAAGATTATTT
This sequence comes from Aegilops tauschii subsp. strangulata, assembly GCF_002575655.3. Lineage (NCBI taxonomy): Eukaryota > Viridiplantae > Streptophyta > Magnoliopsida > Poales > Poaceae > Aegilops > Aegilops tauschii. Next base: position 427,381,738 of record NC_053035.3, read on the forward strand.
AATATGCATATATGATATCGAGCCATCGAGCGAGCTAATGCTGACTCAGGATCGGCTCATTTCTCGATCGAGCTACATAAAGTGCTCATACTCAAATCATTTCTTTTCAAGTCGATCTCGAGTCGAGCAAAAATACGAGTCGATCTCGAGCGGCTCACGAGCCTCGAGCTTTTCTTGCAGCCCTACTCACAGTACATTCATTCCTGTCCTGGGACAAAAACATATAGGGAATACTACTCCCTCGGTTCCACAATACATGTCTTTCATTTGTCAAAATATAGATGTATCTAGACATGTTTTAGTATATAGGTACATCCATTTTTGAACAAATGAAAGTCAAGTATTTTGGAACGGAGGGAGTACCTTGTAACTAAATATAACTCGAATTGTGACGCCAAGACACTTAGAAATATGCCTGTCAGATGGAGGCGCGGTCAGCACCTTTCCTTTCCTCCTTCCCAAGTCTACTTCTACCTCTACCGAGTGCTCCGTTTTGTGCCGGACAGCCTCTGCCTCGGGATCCATCCGTTGCCAAGCATCAGACTCAGACGACGGAGGGCCGGTCATGCTGCTCACCGGCAGATATACCAGCACCATGCTGCTTAACCGATCGCTTGTTGATTATACATTTATACTGAACGGCACTACATAAGTAGCAACAAATTCATTCATTCGTGCACGTTGGCAGCCAGGGCCACGTCCCATTCCTTTTCCTCACGGGCTACCTAGTGGTTGTCCACTTTCACTTTGGGTAGGAAAACTGCGCCATGGTTGGTAAATATGTTACTCCGTTTTTTGATACATCTAGCCCGTATTTTAGATCTTGGCTTTTTCATTTCGAACATCATATCAACTTGACGAAGGGATGCGTATTCTCCAGGCCGCCTGCCCAAACCTCATATCAAAACCCAAAATATAAAATTGGGAGCGTCAACCAAGCCGCAATCACCGGGTCTGGAGCACACACCGGTCCAGTGCACTGTCAACGGGCACCGCATGCGCACGCTGCAGAGGCCGCCACCACCATCTTCCACCGATCCATATTCAGAGCAGGTATCGATGCATCGACCTTGCACAGGCCTGCCGTCGACACCACTATGACGCCAGACAACGCCACCTTCCTACGCACATCCATCATCATGCATATGTCGTAGAGACTATACCTGGGCATATCTCGGGCCGAGCCGGGCTTTGGGTTGGGCCAGAAAAAGCCCGCTGCTAAAAACCCAGGCCCGAGCCCGGCCCGACCTGGCCATCGGGCCTAGAAAATCAGGCCCGAGCCCGAGAAAGCCCGACACGGCCCGGTCGGCCCGGCCCGACTACGACTAAAAATGTGTTTTGTGCAGGCCCGAGCCCGGCCCGACTACGACTAAAAACGTGTTTTGTGCAGGCCCGAGCCCGGCCCGACTACGACTAAAAACGTGTTTTGTGCAGGCCCGAGCCCGGCCGGCCTGCCTGTCGGGCTCAGTTTCCAGGCCGAAGCCCGACCCGACGGCACACTAGGGCTCAGCTCGGCCCGAAGGCACACTCGGGCTCAGCCCGACCCGGGATTTTTGGGCCGGGTCGGGTCAGGCCGTCCGTGCTGGGCTGCCCATGGTCAGGTCTAGTCGAGACCCTGCAGCTCCACATCACCGAGACCCCACGTCATCGATGCGTCACATGAAATACCGTCCCACTGCTGAAACCGTCCATTGCTCCCTTGAGCCAATGCACACCTCCAAGAACACTAGTAGAAAAAGGGCCTAATGTGAAGCACATTAGTCCTGGTTTATAACTGAACTGGCACTAATGTGACCATTAGTGTCGGTTCGTGTTGAACCTTTAGTACCGGTTCGTGCCACGAACCAGTACTAAAGGGGTGGTGGCTAGTCCCGATTTGTGTCACAAACCGGCAATAAAGGGATCTTAACCTATAGTCCCGGTTGGAGACACAAACCGGCATTATAGGGCAATTTTCAAACTCTACCCCCCTCCCCCCGCGCGTGTAACGCCATTTCAGTTTTCAAAAAAACAAAAGAAAATTATAAAAACTTCAAAAATTAAAATCCTTCGAGATGTAGTTATGTTACTACATCTACTAGTTAGGAAAATTTAAAAACTTAAATTTTGACATGTTTTGCAAAAAAGTGTGATGAAAAAGTAGAACGACTATATCTTTTGCATATGATGTCGAAAAAAAGTATAATATATCAAAATGTTCAGCACGAAAATCCGCAACCGATTTTGACTGTCGTGGGCCGTTTTGCAAATTTTTAGAATCCTCAAATTCTAAAAGGAAAAAAAGATATGCTCAAATTTCAGTTTTTTTGAATTTTGGTCAAACATGGTCAAACTACTTATTCAAGAAATATTAGTGTTACTAAATAATTATTTCAATTTTTTGAATTTTGGTCAAATCTGGTCAAACTACTTATTCAAGAAATATTAGTGTTACTAAATAATTATTGTTTTTAGAATAATAGTTTTAAACTGAAACGGTGAAACGTGTGACCTAATGCTCAAGCTAAACTCCTGAGGGTTAATAGGATTGACAGCTTACTATTGTCAGGAAAACAACAAATGCAGACTTGGAAACTAGGGGGAATATAACTCGGAAGTTAAGCGTGCTCAGGCTGGAGTAGTGAGAGGTGGGTGACCGGCCTGGAAGATAGACGATTTGAAATGAGTGATCTACACTTAAGCAGTTATAAGGGGTGATTAGAGACTAAATCGTCAAATAATTCAGAAAATTGAAAATCAACAAAAATCTTTTTTTTCCAAATTTAAAAAAAAACCTTTAGTATCTGTTGGTGTTACCAACCGGGACTAAAGGTCCCCCATACCACGGCGCAGGCTCGCGCCACGTGATGGGCCTTTAGTAGCGGTTCGTGTTGAACCGGGACTAGGGGGGAGGGGGGCTTTAGTCTCCACCCTTTAATGCCGGTTGCAGAACTGGCACTAAAGGCCCTTACGGACCGGTAATAAAGCTCTATTTTCTACTAGTGGAATGACACCCTCAAGGGGAACAACACAAGAGCGTTGCCGTTATCCGATAGGCAGATCTAGGGCCACGTCCCTTTCATGCACGTTGGCAACAAATTCATTCATTCATCCACGTTGGAAGCCAGGGCCACATCCCATTCCTTTACATCACGGGCTACCCAGGTGCTTCTCCACTTCAGAGAAAAGGCTCGGCTAAGCCCAAGTAGGGTTTGGACCTAACCCGGCTTTGAATTAATGAAGGCATTAATCGGTCAGGATACAAACAGCAGCAACATACAAGCATAATAGAACAAGAAAAGGGAAAGGGAAATGGGGATGCAACCCCAAACGACAGATACAAGGTGAGGAAAATAAGCAAATGGTCAGCATACGTTTAATTTTTAGGCACTATTATTTTTGTTTTATAATATTTTTATTTTTATTTCTGAAATGGAAAATATTGTATTTACATATTTCAAAATGATCATCATACATTTAATTGTTTTAGCACGGCGTAAGAAAATGTTCGTTCCTCTTTTATATAATATTGGTACCATTCGAATAAATGTTCGTGGCATTCAAAAAATGATCGCACGTTACAAAAATATGTTATTGACATGTGTAATATGCAGGCACCATTTCCCATATTTTCCAACTTTTTATCACATGAATATAATGTTTTGTACCCTCAAATCAAAGAATACAATGTTTTAATATGTTAGTTGTCTGTAGATGGGGCTTTGGGCCACCCAACCCTACTCAAGGCTCGAGAGTAGCGAGAGGTAGAGGCGAGACAGTAGGAACGCTCACTGTAAGCGAGATATAGTATTTGCGAAGCGTGAAATACGGATTACCACAACCGCTCGCCCTTGGCACTTAAGAAATTGCCCATCAAACGCGGGAGATCTTGGGCTTGCGAGCGGCCGTCCTAATTTTTTATTATACTTTTATGTATATTTGTAAAATGTAAAATATTTAATTTACATATTTCAAAATGCTCAGCATACTTTAATGTTTTTTAACATAGTGAAAGAAAATATTCGTGCCTCTTTTAAATCATATTGGTAGCATTAAAAAATCATTATATTCACAAATGTTCGCGAGTTTCAAAAATATGTTATTGACATATATAATATGTAGGCACTATTTCCCAATATATTTAGCACATGAATATATTGTTTTGTATCCCCAGAAGAAAGAATATACTGTTTTAATATGTTAGTTGTGTGCAGACGGGGATTTCAGCCGCACGTCCCTACTAAAGGCTCGTAGTCCCAGCTGAATAGTGATCATTGTCGAAGGAATCCAGACGGACAGTCCCGTGTCTCGGTTGTAGCGAGAGTTAGTGCGCTCTTGCGCAAGGCACGTCCCTAAATGGGCCTGCTAGGCGCGCGGGAGGCCAGGGCCTCTTTTTAGTTGTTTTCATGTTTTCTATTTTTGTTTATTTTTCCTTTACTTTCATTTATACTTTCAAATATTCTTAATAAATACTCCCTCTGTCCCAAAAATAAGTGTCTCAACTTTGTACTAACATTAGTACAGAATTGCACTAAGCTTGAGACACTTATTTTCGGACGGAGGGACTATATTACAAAAATGTTTTCATGAAGTATTTGAAAAATAATCTTAACCAAGCATTTGAAAAATGTCAAATGCATGTAAAGAAAATGTTTCTTGTGTATACGCAAAATAAACAATGTGTGTGATATGTTAATCATGTATTAAACAAATATTATCAAGCATTCAAAAAATGTTGAACAGGTATTTGGAAATTTTGAATCAAGAATTTGAAGATATTAAATGCGTATAAAAAAATGTTGGCCATGTATTCAAACAATGTTTACCAAGTATTTGGAAAATTTGAATCAAGAATTTCAAAAATGTTAAATGTGTATAGAAAAATGTTGACTATATATTAATTTTTTTAATTTTGTATTGTATTGAAAAAAATTAAACTTGTAATTGAACAACATTGCTGGCAAGTGGCATACCTGCACGAGCATACCCCCTTCACCCGTGCGGTATTTTGTGCCAATCCATATGCGGGGCATAATACCTGCTATTTTTCAATTACATTTTCATCGCCATTTTTTTGTTTATATTTTGCATTATTTATATAATTTAATATTTCGAAAAAAATGAGATTTAATAATAAACAGGAAACAAAAAAAATACTCGTGCATTTTAAAAAATGTTTGCATATTAAAACAAGTTCGTAATTTGAAACAAATGTTAGGAAATAAAAAAATTCATGATTTTGAGAAAAGTTTAGGAATCTGAACAAATCTTAGCGATTTTTTAAAAATGTTCAAAAATTCAAATAATGCTGGTGCATTAAAACCTTTCATCGATTCAAACAGTGTTTGCTGATAGAAATTTATTTAAAAGAATTTGAAAACTGTTCAGGCATTTATTAAAAAATATTTCGCTAAATAAAAAATGATCCTCAATTTAAAAAATTATTCTCCAATTTCGAGAAAATGTAGGTTATCTCAAAACAATGTTCACGAGTTTAAAAATTGCGAATTTAATAAAATAATCCGCCATTTAATTTTTTTGTGAATTTGAAAATTTATTTTGAATTCATGAAAGTATATATGTATTGAAAAATATTCATGATTAAAAAACATTTTGAAAAATGCTGATGGATTTGAAAATATGTTTACAAAATGAAAAAGGAAATGAAAAATAGAAAGAATGGAAAATTTAATGTAAAAATAATAGAAAACAGATATTAGTAAACAAAAAAAAGTGAAATGAAAACGAAATGAAAGGAGATAGAAAATAATAAAAATAATAGAAAATTGATAAGAGAAAAGATCGGTCTGGAACGTTCCTATAACTGAAAAGGAGCTAGTTGGGCCGGCCTAATGTGTACGGGAGTGAGGTGTATGCGCCGTCGGGCCGCCACGTCTGGCTGGGCCCTAGGCCGTCGCCCCGGCCCAGGGCCGGCTAGCCGAGAAGACCAGATTGCAGTTTGCAAGGACTTTCCGCGGCCGTACGAAAACGAGTCGAACTCGTGCCCAGCTCCAAACTAGCCTTACGAACCGACCTATGCGTCTATAAATATCAGCCCAAGGCCCCCAATCTAACCTTCAAAGTTCAAACCCTTTTCCCCAGCTCCGTCGCCACAATCATCCGGAAACTGCGCACACGGCGGCGGCGGCAGCAGCAGCCATGTACGCCAGCACCTGCTCCGCGGCCGACGAGCGCATGTACTGCCCGGAGTGCCGCCGCGCGACGGAGGTTGTCCTGGACCACGGCACCGGCGACACCATCTGCACCGAGTGCGCGCTCGTCCTCGACGCGCACTACATCGACGAGGGTTCCGAGTGGCGCAACTTCGCCGACGACGGCGGCGGCGAGGACCGCGACCCCAACCGCGTCGGCGCCTCCGGCGACCCCTTCCTCGCCGCCAAGCTCTCCACCGTCATCGACTACACCAACAAGCCCAAGAAGTCCTCCGCCACCGGCGTGGCGACAAAGGCCCCGCCCAGGATGTCGGTGCCGGACGCGGGGGCGGCCTCCGAAAACACCCTCGTCGACGGCTTCCGCGGAATCTCTGACATGGCCGACCGGCTCGGCCTCGTGGCCACCATCCGGGACCTGGCCAAGGAGACGTTCAAGAAGCTGGACGAGGCCAAGGGCTGCCCGCGCGGCCGGAAGCGGGACTCCGTCTACGCCGCCTGCCTCTACATCGCCTGCCGCAACCTCGGCATGCCGCGCACGTACAAGGAGCTCGCCTCCGTCACCGCCGGGGGCGTGGCTGCCAAGAAGGACGTCGGCAAGATGACGACGCACATCAAGAAGCTCCTCGGGGAGGAGGACGGCCAGGTGATGGACATCGGCGTCGTCAGCGCCTCCGACTACCTGCGCCGCTTCTGCTCCCGGCTTGGCCTGGGCAACCAGGAGGTGCGCGACGCGCAGGAGGCCGTGCGGAGGGTCGAGGAAGGGCTCGACGTGCGCCGCAACCCGGAGTCCGTCGCCGCCGCCATCATCTACATGGTCGTGCAGCGTGCCGGCGCCAGCAGGTCCGCCAAGGACGTGTCCGTCGCCACCGGCGTGGCCGAGGGCACCATCAAGGAGGTGCACAAGGACCTCGCCCCACACGCACAGATGCTCTTCGGCTGAGCCTGAGCGCCCACGACATTAACGCTTCTTGATCCTTTGGCTGTTTGGCAGGTCTGCATGCATGCATGTTTGCCATGTCCACAATTCCAAACGCGTGCTGTTCTTGGCAACTATCTTAGTCTTGGGCATGTGAAGTTATTGTTGGACTTCGTTTCTAAGTGCTGAATCATATCATTCGTGAATGAATCCGTGCTTAGTTCGTTTGATCCGATTAAACTCATGAACCGAGGTCTCAGACACGTTTGCCAAGTACGCTACTCGTGAATTATAATGGTCTCATGAACGTGAGGCTAATAATTTCGAGGGCTCGACATTTTCACCAAAAATTCATCACACATTACAATGAAGTGAAAAAGGCGGCGACAGTCTCAAAGAAGGGGGTGAAGCTTCAATTCCGGCTAGGTTCAAACAAATTTTGAAATTTGCTTGAATCTCGTTGAAATTGAAACCAGAATGGCCAGATTAAAAACTGAAATAGGTGATTTCAAAGCATTTTAGCCCAACAAAATCCCTAAACCACAACATGAATAACTTCGGAAACAAAACTGGCATGGCAATGTGATGTATACTCTTGCCGAATATGGCCATTCGAAAACAAAACTGAAATATGACTAATGTTCAGATATACATATGGCAAAGTACCGAAAGAATCTTTTGGTGTTATACACCAATTGAAAGAATCTGACATGTGTTATTGAGTTGAACATGTTGTTTTCGCGGTGGCAGGAGGATCCTGGAAAATATGAAGAGGGGATCAAGTACTATGTTTTGTACTCAGCGATAATTAATATGGACTGGAGGGAGTATTAAAAATGTTATATTCACTACACCAAACAGAGTACATGTCCAATTCAATTATTTCTGAAAGAAGGTCGCTAAGTACATACAGATGCAAAGTACCGAAAGAATCTTTTGTGTTATACACCAATTGAAAGAATCTGACATGTGTTGTTGAGCTGAGATTATGCAACCATGTTGTTTTCAAGGTGGCAGGAGGGATCCTGAAAAATATAAAGAGGGGGTTAAGTACTATGTTTTGTATTCAGTGACAATTAATATAGACCGGAGGATATTAAAAATGTTGATATTCAAATTCAATTATTTCTGAAACATGGTTGCTACGTACACACATATGGTAAAGTACTGAAAGAATCTTTTGGTGTTATACACCAATTGAAAGAATCTGACATGTGTTGTTGAGCTGAGATTATGCAACCATGCTGTTTTCAAGGTGGCAGGAGGGATCCTGAAAAATATAAAGAGGGGGTTAAGTACTATGTTTTGTATTCAGTGACAATTAATATAGACCGGAGGATATTAAAAATGTTGATATTCAAATTCAATTATTTCTGAAACATGGTTGCTACGTACACACATATGGTAAAGTACTGAAAGAATCTTTTGGTGTTATACACCGATTGAAAGAATCTGACATGTGTTGTTAAGTTGAGATTACCCAACCATGTTGTTTACGCAGTGGCATGAGGGATCCTGAAAAATATAAAGAGGGGGTCAAGTACTATGTTTTCTACTCAGCGACAATTAATATGGACCGAAGGGAGTATTTAGAATGTTGATACTCACTACACCAATCAGAGTGCATGTCCAATTCAAGTATTTCCGAACCATGGTTGCTAAGTACACACATATGGCAAAGTACCGAAGGAATCTTTTGGTGTTATACACCAATTGAAAAAATCGGACATGTGTTGTTGAGCTGAGATTACGCAACCATGTTATTTTCGCGGTGGCAGGAGGGATCCTGAAAAATATAAAGAGGGGGTCAAGTACTATGTTTTGTACTCAGCGACAATTAATATGGCCCGGAGGGAGTATTAAAAATATTGATATTCACTACACCAAACAGAGTACATGTCCAGTTCAATTATTTCTGAAACGTCATTGCTAAGTACATTACTTGTGAATATGCCTGGCCATCTGTTGGGCCGGGCCTACCAAAGCTCGAAGCAGAAAACCTAGGCCCGGGCCCGGGCGTCTGGCCTAGATTTCAGGCCCAAGCTTGGCCTATTAGTGAAAAATCCCGCCGGTCCTCTTCCCTAAAACAAAAATATGGGAAGCCCAGGCCCGGCCCGGTGTGTCGTTCGAGCTCAAAAACTAGGCCCAGGCCCGGCCCATGGGCAAGACCGGGCTGGGTCGGGCTTTTTTTGGGCCGGGTCAACCGGGCCGGGTTTACCATGGCTAGTTATACTCATGAATGATCCCATGAATGTGACATTAAACTTGGAGGACTAATATTTTTCACCAAAATTCATTGATTTTAGTGGACCTAGGACAACATGCATGTTTTGGTCAAAAAAAGCGGTGACACTAAAAACCAGGTTTGATTCAAACACAAATTCCAATTTGTTTGGATCCTTGAAATGAAAATAGATTACGAAATCAATGATTTCAGCGTGATTTGCCCAAGAACAAAATCTAGATCCCACAACTTGAATGGCTTGGAATATATGTTGGCATTAGACTATGACATACATTCCATCCAAATCATCCAACAAATGTTAGAATCGTCTGTTGTTTAACCATAGATGGCTAGTTATACTCATGAATGATCCCATGAATGTGACATTAAACTTGGAGCAGGACTAACATTTTTCACCAAAATTCATTGATTTTAGTGGACCTAGGACAACATGCATGTCTTGGTCAAAAAAAGCGGCGACACTAAAAACCAGGTTCGATTCAAACACAAATTCCAATTTGTTTGGATCCTTAAATGAAAATAAAAATATCTAAGATTACGAAATCAATGATTTCAGCGTAATTTGCCCAAGAACAAAATCTAGATCCCACAACTTGAATGGCTTGGAATATATGTTGACATTAGACTATGACATACATTCCATCCAAATCATCCAACAACTGTTAGAATCGTCTGTTGTTTAACCATAGATGGCTAGTTATACTCATGAATGATCCCATGAATGTGACATTAAACTTGGAGCAGGACTAACATTTTTCACCAAAATTCATTGATTTTAGTGGACCTAGGACAACATGCATGTCTTGGTCAAAAAAAGCGGCGACACTAAAAACCAGGTTCGATTCAAACACAAATTCAAATTTGTTTGGATCCTTGAAATGAAAATAAAAATATCTAAGATTACGAAATCAATGATTTCAGCGTGATTTGCCCAAGAACAAAATCTAGATCCCACAACTTGAATGGCTTGGAATATATGTTGACATTAGACTATGACATACATTCCATCCAAATCATCCAACAAATGTTAGAATCGTCTGTTGTTTAACCATAGATGGAAGCTCATGCCCCCTCCCCCAAAAAAAATCATGTTTCTACGTACTTGCCTCCTTATGAGGCTAAAGATCTCAAGGTCACAGTGTGTTGGTCAAAAAAAGTGGCGACACTAAAAATCAGGTTCAATTCAAACACACATTCAAATTTGTTTGGATCCTATTGATATGAAAATCGAAATATCTGAGATTACGAAATCAATGATTTCAGCGTAATTTGCCCAAGAACAAAATCTAGATCCCACAACTTGAATGTCTTGGAATATGTGTTGGCATTGAACTATGACATAGATTCCATCCAAATCATCTAACAAATGTTAGAATCGTCTGTTGTTTAACCATAGATGGAAGCTCAAGCCCCCCTCCCCCCCAAAAAAATCATGTTGCTACGTACTTGGCTCCTTATGAGGCTAAAGATCTCAAGGTCATAGTGTCGTGGGGGGAGATTCTGGCAGTAAGAGAGAGGTAGGGAAGTAGCTGGATCTCGTAAGACGCAAGTGAGTGACACAGAGAGAGATATGCATGTTCAGGCCCCTCGTGGTGGAAGTAATGACCCTACATCATGTGACCCATAACTTGGTGCAGAAGAGTAGCTTATATAGAGTGCACTAACCCTTCCAAACTTGTAAGCAATGTCGGCTCGACTGTAGACCGGGTTCAGGTTTAGGCCAAAATAACATTCTTAGGAGGCGTACAATGTGCATGCCAAAGGTAAGCCTCCATCGTAGTAGTCAAGGGTAGAGATGTATTGGGCCATTGCGCCAGTTACGATGACACCTAGGTACTTGGTGTTTGGCCGCAGCCTCCGGATCACAAGACTGTGTTGCTAGCTAATCCACTAAAGGTTAGAACCAACAAGTACCCGAGCAAACAAAATATATGCAATCTTCTATGGGAGCCCCTCGGGCCGGTCCTGAGTTTTCAAAGACCCGGTGCGAACTTAAAAGATGGGCCCAACAGGTGGAAAAATCACCTATGTAGATACATAGCACAGACTTTTTGGCTTAAAAATGACTTTTGAAGCATTATTCAATGCAAAATCATCAATGGTCGTATCAATGAGGAGCAACAATGCCATTTCGAGCATCATTACGGGCGTCCCAGAAGATGTCACAATGTGTTTTCCGCTCCCTTGGCTAGAAGTAAGCGTGGAAGGTGTGACATGCCGCCTGAAAACATTACGATGAGGCAATTCTCTGGCAATAAAATCCGGAGCATTTGTGATCGGCTGCCAGAGACTATGTAAGTGGCGAAAAATGCAAATGGAGGAATGTGTTTCTTCTTCTGGCTCAGTGTCTCCGTCTATGGGCCAATCCTTTTCCCTGCGTGCGGTATTGTGCATCCTCGCATACTGTCGCTACAAACAGTTGGGCTGGCCCAACTAGACCGCTTTTGTTTTTTTTTCTATTTTTCCTTTTCCTTTTCCATTTAGTTTTTCCTTTTCTTTTCCTTTCTTCTCTTATTCTCTTTTGCTTTTATTTCCTTTTTCTCATTTTTTTGTTTTCTTTTTATTCTTTCTTTTTTATTTTAAATTCAAAAACAGTTTTTTAAACACGGGGACATTTTTCAAATACTTGAATATTCTTAAAAATTGCGAATATTTTTTAGATTTATGATCTTTTTTTTGCAAATTTTCGAACATTTTATGAAATACTATTTTTTTAAAAAGAGTCAACACAAGTATTTGAAATCCAAGAACATTTTCCAATTCATGAATATTATTGAATCCAAGAACACTAATTTATCAAAAAAAATCAAATCCGTGTTTTTTGTGTATTTATGAAAATTCTAAAATTCATGCGCATTGTTTGAAATTTGAAATACTTTTTAAATCATTGATATATTTTGAAATTGTGAATTTCTGTAAGAAAACTGAACTTCTTTAAAATACACAACATGTTTTTCAAATTAGCGAATATTTTTTGGAGTCATGAACATTTTTAAAATTTGTGATTTGTTTTTGGCATCCTAGATCATTTATTTATCCAAACCTATTTTTTTCAATCCGTGAATAGTTTTTTTTCAAAATCATGAACACCTTGAGAAAGTTGGAACGTTTTTCAAATTGAAAGATTTTTACGAAATTTATAAAAAATAATTTAGAACATCTTTTGCTATCCAGAATTTTTTTAAAGAAGCGAGAAAAACAGAAAACAAAGTAAGAAAAAGAAAGGAAAATAGGGGCGCCAGCCCTGCAAATAGGCCGCCCCAAAACGGCAAGTTTGGGTGACTCCTTTCCTTTTTTTTTTAGGCAAGTTTGGGCGACTCCAGTCGCCCTACACGAGGAATACGAACGCCCGTGCATCTATACCTAGCCTTCAGCGAGCCGATCAGGTTTTGCTGTTTTTGTTTTCTGTTTCCTTTTACATTTTTGTTTTTCCATTTCTCCCCTCTTTTATGTATATTCCGAAAATGTTGTCCGAAATATATATTTAGAAAAATAAAGTAATTTCACTAATTTTACAAAAAAATAGTGGGTATTCAAAAATAAATTAAAAAATCCAAACATATTTTAAGAAAAAGCTCATCATGCATCTTAAAAATGATAATAGTTTCAAAAATGTATAGCATATGTTGAAAAAAAATTCATCACATATCTCAAATATTTGCATAGTCTTTTAAAAAAATTCATCGCTTATTTAAAGAAGGTTCACTGTCTATTTTTTGAAAAAGTTGGCAGGCACTCATCGAATGTTCAACGTATATTTAATAATGTTCATAGGTTATATTTTCAAATATTTAGTTTTGCCTAATTAAATTCATTGTGTGTTACAGAATTGTTCATCACATTCAGGAAATGCTCATGGAGTTCAAAAAATGTTCATATATTATTTTCATAAAAATTATCTGGTATTCAAAAAAATGTTCAGCGTACATGACAAATTTTCTGAAGAAATGTTTAACAATTTTTAAATACTTTGAATAGTTTTTAGATACACAGCGAAGAATTTTTAGTATATGATTATTTTTATAAGAAAATTATGATTTTTTAATACACAATGAACAATTTCTAGATACACATAAAAAACTAATACATGCCAAACATCTATGAAATATGTGTTGAGTATGTTTCTGAAATATGCTATCAACCTTTTTAATGTATAATCTACACGACGAAACACAATTAAAACACGATGACCATTTTTAAAATATGTATCAAAACTTTTTTTCCCGAAAAACTCTATGGACATTTTTAGCATATCTGATGAACATTTTTGTAATAACACAATGAACATTTTTATAGTCGGGAACAAAAAGAACCGTAAAAAAGGAAACAAAATACACAATAGGAGCCGCAAAAAAGAAAAGGAAAGCGAAAATGAAAAGAAAAAAAAGAGAAAAACACCTAGAAAACCATATTAAAAACACTAATAAAACAAAAACAAAATTGCCGGGAGGCGTTGTTCGCCTCCCTCCTTACTCGGCCGGTCCATCACATGTCACTATTTGGAGAGGGTACGCTAGGTCTCGTCGTAAGCGAGATATAACATCCACGATTTTCTGCAGCATCAAAGTCGTCGAAAGATATTAACATGGGGTGTGTCGTGGATAGCCCAATATAATGGGACAAATTAGATGGCGCGGGCCCATTACTCATCAATCCTTACAAGACCATCCTTAAAAAAATATCGCTGAGATCGATGATGTCTTCCTCCTGCACTCGGCGGCGCGCACGCTGCGAGCAAAACTCAATGTCGTCTCTTGACACGAAGCCAGAGAAACATTGTTGACACATTGTTGGGCGGGCGGGGGGGGGGGGGGGGGCTGATATGAAACTACAAATGTTGACGACAATGATCTGAAAAACAATTTATTGTTCTAGAAAAGAACACAACGAACTGAATGACTGCTGCAAATCCAACGATAAATATCGGTGAGACTTAAGCTCAAGGGCTCCTTGACGATGCCAGAGCTAGTTGAGGGTCGACGATAGAAGGAGAAGCACCGCCATCTACCCCACCTGAAGACGCCTTCGAAGACCACATGCATCACAACAACACTATAGAAGAGCAGCAACCAGGTGACCCCCACACCCTCCTCCATGTCACCGATGAGGCGGACCAGAGTCAAGGAAACTTTCTTGAACCGCATGGTGCGGTCATCGCCATCACAGTGCCACCGTCGGGGAACCAACCTCCAACTACAAGAGACCTAGCTTCAGCGCAATGCATCCCATCGTCGGAGCATCAATCAGAACATGAGGGGACTCATTTCCTAGCCGGCAATGACATGCGGAGTTGTGGCGGTTGTCTAGAGTTTTTGGAGAGGGAGACGGCTGGGTACGCAGCCTCCAATACCTATGGTAGAAAACTAGCAAGTTACTATTTTAAAAGTATAATCTTTGTCCTCCTCCTTTTACATGTCCACCATATTTCATTGGAGACTTTTTCTAGTTTGGAGAGTCTGGTCTGGACAAGCAGAAGAATGGTGAATGATGTCGTTGGAGATGGCCTAATGCCGTTCGATATATTTTTTCTGTAGAAATGATTCTCTACAACCGACCGGCTACAATTTCGGCTGGACGGGTCCATGCAGCGCTCAGGCCATCTACCTTATACATTTGCGGGGGCTCCTACTCCAGCTGTTTTCTCCACCTCAGCAACACTATATTCTCTCTTCTCTTTCTTCCCAACTCCACCCGAGCAAGCTCATGGCATCGCCGTGAGCTGTTCCAAACACCACCGCCGTCTCATTGGCCATGACTGCAAGCTCCTTTGTGCACCTCCCGCCATTGGCTCTGACCGACCAGAAGCCACTGGTACAACCGTGTGTCACAAATGCTGGAATCGTTTGAAGCCGGAGCTGGAACCAGCAGATGGGGTTCTTGCCAGTGGCGGAGCTTCAAGCCCATTGTTGTACGGGCTAAATACAAGGAAACAACCTATCGAACGGTGTTCCAAGGCCCAGGAGTAAAACAATTAGTGCACAAATTTCAAAATGTTGGGCGGGCCATAGCCCATTCGGCATTGTCGTATCTCCATAGGTGGTTTTTACAAACCAAGAGCGAAGGTGGAACCAACAAATGAGTTTGCTGGAACGGACTGAAGGCGGAGCTGGAACCAGCAACTGCTTTTGCTGCAAGGGTTGGAGTGTTTTCGACGGCGGCGATGGGCAAAAATCCTGATTTGTTGCAACCGGCAACCACAAAAGCTACTACCGACGAGTTTTTTTGGCTTCGACGGCGTCAGGACGGGATCCTGAATTGCTACGACCGACAATCGCAAAAGCTATTACCGGCGAGTTTCTTTTGCTTCGATGGTGACGGGGGGAAGTACCGACCAGGAGAAGGAGGCGGTGTGAGCGGTATATGCACCCGTGCGGCGAGGGTCGTCGGGGGGGGGGGGATGGCGGTGGCGATACGACGATGTTGCAACGACGTTCGGCATGACCTGTAAACGAGGCAACGGGGGAAGGCGTGCTTATTACAGGGGATGCGTCAGGGTGCCTCCTAGGCGGTGAAGAGCGGCGGCGGCGGTGCCACAAGGCCCACAACTAGCGATGAGACCTACTGCAAGGGGTAGGGTCATTGTGCAGGGGCGGCGACTCGATGCGGGGTGTACGTGGCTATTTACGGGAGGAAGACAATGGTAGAAAGAAGATGGCCCGGGGGATCTAATGGTATGGCCAATGAGACATAGATCGGATGGTTGGGGAGGCGGCCGGTCGAAATTTTGGCCGACCGGCCGGCGCCGAGTCCGCTGGCCTTAAAATAACTTAGCAAATTCGACGACACTTTTTTTTAAGAATCGAAGAAGCACTTGCCGAACTTTAACGCCGGCTTTGCTGAAAACTCCGTATAACAAACCAGAAAGATGCTCCCGTCATCCTTGCGGAGCTTAATAGCTACTCCCAGTAGTTGTACAAGCGGCCACCCCTTGCCGCGGCGATGGCAAGCCACCAGCTACTCCTCTTCCAGCTGCTGCTGCTGCTCTCGTCGGCTTCCCACGCCCGGGACACCATCTCGCCGGGCCAGCCGCTCAGGGGCAACGACACGCTGGTCTCGCCCGGCGCCGGCAGCTACGTGCTGGGCTTCTTCACGCCGCCGGGCTCCAACAACACCTACGTCGGCCTGTGGTACGCCAAGGTCCCCGTCCGCACCGTCGTCTGGGTCGCCAACCGCGCCGACCCCGTCCCGGGCCCCGTGGAGCGCAACGCCCGCGCGACCCTGTCCGTCTCGGCCGACTGCACGCTCTCCGTCGCCGACGCCAACTCCACCGTCGTCTGGTCGGCGCCCCCGGCGCCGGGCGCGGGCGCCGGGAGGTGCACGGCGCGATTGCTCGACAGCGGGAACCTCGTCGTCTCCGACGCGAGCGGGCATGTGGCGTGGCAGGGGTTCGACCACCCCACCGACACTCTGATTCCGGGGATGAGGGTGGGGATGGACTTCGGCACCGGCGCGAACATGACGCTGACGGCGTGGACGAGCCCCTCCGACCCGTCCCCGGGGCCGGTGGTCGCGGTGATGGACACCACCGGCGACCCGGAGGTGTTCATCTGGAACGGGGCGGAGAAGGTGTGGCGGTCCGGGCCCTGGGACGGGCTCCAGTTCACCGGCGTCCCGGACACGGCCACCTACATGGGCTTCAACTTCAGCTTCGTCAACAGCGCCAAGGAGGTGAGCTACAGCTTCCAGGTGGCCAACTCGAGCATCGTCTCCCGCCTCACGCTCAACAGCACGGGCGCCGCCGGCGGGCTGCTGCAGCGGTGGACGTGGGTGTGGGCGGCCGGCGCGTGGAACATGTACTGGTACGCGCCCAAGGACCAGTGCGACGCCGTGAACCAGTGCGGGCCCAACGGGGTGTGCGACCCCAACAGCCTGCCGGTGTGCGAGTGCCTCCGCGGGTTCGCGCCGCGGTCGCCGGAGGCGTGGGCGCTGCGGGACAACCGGGGCGGGTGCGCGCGCGCCACGCCGCTCGACTGCGGCAACGGCACCGACGGGTTCGCGCTGATGGCGCACGCCAAGGTGCCGGACACGACGGCCGCCGTGGTGGACTACCGCGCCGGGCTCGCCGAGTGCGCGCAGCGGTGCCAGCGGAACTGCTCCTGCACGGCGTACGCCAACGCCAACCTGAGCGGCGCGCCGGGCCACCGCGGGTGCGTGATGTGGGGCGGCGCGCTGGAGGACCTCCGCGTGTTCCCCAACTTCGGCCAGGACCTCTACGTGCGCCTCGCCGCCGCCGACCTCGGTACGTGCCGGCCTACGTGTCTCCGTTCCGTTTGCACTCAATTTTTCTAATTTTCTACTGTTATAAATTCGAATGGAATGTGGCATGTGATTACTCATGATGGTTCTTGGTTGGTGAAAATATGTTCCGTCCTATCCTTTGGTCTAACTTAGAAGATTTAGAGCCAGCTCTGGGTTGGCATCTGAACCTTTTTGTTTTGGGTTAATTATTAATTTAGGCATTTAGCTTTTGGCATGTGCAGAGTGCCGGCTTTAGTTTGTCCCGATCAAGCACCAGCTAGTGGGAAAAATGTCAGAACTAGATCTTGCACGGTTGTTTAGTCAGTGAGGGGCCTTGCTCCAGTGTTCTGTTTCGAGTGAAAGCCACTTTTTAGGAAAACGAATTATTTTGCTTTGGGCACAGTCAAACTTATTCTCGAGCATAGTCATACCATAATGCGGTCCAACTGTCCTCTTATTATTAAGTTTGACTGAGTACTACTCGGTTAGATGAGAGGTTGTGATCATCAAATCCTGAAAAATCCGCAAACAAAGCAACCATTAGTATGTTGAGGCATTGAGGGCCTGGGCTAATGTAAACCTTGCTCTGCTCGAGGAAACGTAAGCTTGAAGACGTCCATACAGATGAGAAAGTGCGGTTAATTTGCTGTCACTTGTACACCTTTATTTAGGGGAGGAAAGTTGATGCTATTTTGAAATGGGGGGAAAGTTGATGCGTGTGTTTTTTTGAAATTGGAGGAAAGTTGATGGTGATATGCCCTAGAGCTTTTTATTGGCTCTTGCCAATGTATCTTCCTTTGATTGGGTTTATTATCGGCCCCGGCAAGGCGGCAGGAAGCGTGCACCTGAGCTGGACCGCGATAATGGGCATTTGTTCTGCGCGATCAGCAAGAGGGCACTTTACTTTACAGATAAGAGCGCAAGCTGACAGCAGCAAACTGGTAAGTAATCACCACTTATTAGAAAAATGAAGGATCGGACGCCACAAAAATGATTCTGGAATAGAAAGGGTAGCTCTGATGATGATGCCCACCCTGACGGATACCCCATGTCGACGATCCCGTACGTGGATCTTCATTCAGAAGCGACAAAGGCGGTACACCTGTACTGTATGAGCTAGGCGGCTCCCGTTTTGCAAGGGGTACAGTTCATGAGAAGAGAATCTCCATCGTCCATCCTATACATGGGGACAAATTTTAAGCTCGGCCACCTGAATGCGATTAGGCCCGAAACGCGTACAAAGTACGGTAGTATCCTGGTGATGTGGCTTTCGGATCATCTCCATGATGCAGACCTGACGGCCGGCTCCAACGGAAGTATGGCGAGCCAAACACGGTTTGCCGATGCAGCAGCAGCTTGATGAGTCCACCCCAAGCAAGCAACTGGAGACCGCCAGCGCAATCATGCATGCACTCCTACACCACACCACACCACACAGTGCACACCTGAAAATGGCCACATGGGAAACCAGTGAAATTGACCTGACAGATTAGCAGCAGCTCAGCACGTCGTCTTCACTTTTTCAGAGTCGGCCCGCTTCTGGTGGAGGCAGGCAGGGTCGCAGTCCCAATCTGATCTCCCGGCGCTCCTCCTAATCAGCAACGGACACGTACGGCGATCCGTTTCCTTGTGCAAGAAGCGATTTCGTGTTGCAACGGTCCAGGTCACCGGTAAAGCGGAGGAGCATCCAGGCCAAATTTAGAGTGAGGCTAGCTTATTAGGTGTCTCCGTTGCGCCGAGTATATATTTGGTGATGCTGCCTGTCTAGTCCAGATGCCGTGAGGAATCGCAGGACGTCGCGACGGATGATGATGCCCGACCACTGTCCCAATCCACACGTTTTTTCTTAATATGGTAGGTGTGGGGCGTGCGTTTTCCACGTGTGGTTGACGCGCGTGAGCCATTAGCTAGAGAGTACTACCGAAAGTAAGGGAGAAACGAGGCCATGGCACTCTGTCTGTCTGTCTGTCTGTCTGTCTGACATTAGATTCAGTTGCCAAGGAACCAAACAGTTGGCAAGATTAAGTATACACTGCATATTTAGTTATTTACACCAACAGATGAACAAAAAAAACCCTAGCAATTTACTGTCATTCTTTAGTGGATCATAAGGGCCTACACCAGCAAGGGTGCTGTCACTGTTTTCTAACAGCAGTATCATATGCTGTTAGGTACATAATGATCAAGACACCCAAGCAAGAATTAACAACATACCCGGACTAATGATCGTTGCCACCACCAGAAAGCTTCGAGGCTTGCAAGCTGCGACTGAACTATCCTCTCCGTTAAGTATGCATGTACGTGTGCCACATCCTCGTTCAAATATTTCTGTTGGACAAGGAGGACAAATGTTGGACGTGGCATACCTACGTGCATACTTAAAGGAGCAGCCTTCACTTTGCACATGCAACACTGCTAGCCATGGAGCCCCTTGCTTTTATGTTGTGCTCACAATTCCACCGAACAGGACCCCGGACCTGAGAGGCTTAAAAACCTGGTAGGGCATGGCCACCTACCAGCAATTGACCCATGGGATCCAGTGATCTGCAAGCAAGGGCTACATCAAGCATTCGGAATGTTTTTAATGAACCAGTGAGCCTTATCTGCAAAATACTCCCTCTGTAAAGAAATATTCTGTAAAAGTTAACAGAGGGAGTACTAAACGACTTGTGTATTAGATAGTACAGTACATAAGATCACACAAGTAGGAAAAAAAATTCAGAAAAGTGAACCAATGGCAGAGTTCACTAGATGCATTCAACCTATGTCTGTGTGTCGATATTCACATGTGAGTATTTCAACACAAGGTCGCAATTATGTTCTGTTCACAATGTTCTCAGCAGATCTCCAAATGCTTGCATTCGTCAGCCATGTTCATCATCATACTAACATATGAGTGCTTGCTTACTGCTGTATTGTATACATTAACATCTAAGCTTTACGGAGACACAAATGTTGTAGATAAGTTACAGCCATGTCCATCATCAAACTAAATCGTGATTTTCTTGCACAGATGCTGCACCTAGCAAGTCCGAGAAGAAGGCGCACGTTATAATTGCAGTCGCTGTGAGCATCTGTGCACTGGCAGCTATTATAGCACTTGTAGGGTTCTTCTGGTGGAGAAGAAAGAGGACAAGAGCAAGACAATCAGGTAATTCCAAATGATCTATGTGGTTCTAACTTTCAGATAAGAAGAGCATTACCTCTCTTTAGTTGAAACATAAATAACTTCTGGAATAAAAACTGACCTCTTATTTGCTGATGTAATTTCTACGTATGATGTTTCAGTAGGAGCACCAAGTAAATGGAGTGGTGTTTTGCACAGCAGAACACTAACGAGTGAAGGAACCAGTCATGGGGCTGATCTGGATCTGCCAATATATGATCTGGAGACAATAGCAGAAGCCACACAAGGCTTCTCAGCTGACAACAAGCTCGGTGAGGGTGGTTATGGGCCAGTATACAAGGTACTGAAGTTTCAGAAACAATTTATTAGTAGTTTCGAAGCATCGGGAAATCGGCACTTTAGGTCTTGCAAAGAAGTATAACAATAAGATGACATTCTAGTTTTCCATGGTAGTATAGAACATTCCCACGCGTCGGATTGAAAATACTTTGTTCGAAACTACAGGGTACGCTTGAGGATGGACAAGAAATAGCCGTTAAGACACTTTCGCAGGCATCGACACAGGGTCCCGATGAGTTCAAGAATGAGGTTATGTTGATAGCAAAACTCCAGCATCGGAATCTTGTTCGACTGATCGGCTGCTGCATTTGTGGACAAGAGAAGATACTCATATATGAATACATGGCAAACAAGAGCCTGGACTTCTTCCTATTCGGTACACACTTGACCTCTGTAAGCATCAAAGTTCCATGTCCTCCAAAGAACAGATACTGATTTACCTGTTTTTGTCATCAGACAAATCCAAGAGCATGCTTCTCGACTGGCAAACTCGGTACCGCATAATCGAGGGGATCGCCCGAGGTTTACTGTATCTTCACCAGGACTCAAGATACAGGATCGTCCACAGAGACCTCAAGACAAGCAACATCCTCCTGGATAAGGACATGACCCCTAAAATTTCAGACTTCGGCATGGCGAGGATATTCGGCGGCGACGACTCGGAGATCAATACGCTTCGAGTGGTCGGCACGTAGTAAGTTTCGACCAGCAATTCAATCACCTTGTCATATCGACAATGTTAACCTCCTAATGTGGATGATCCTTACATGGTCGGTTCCCTGCTGCAGTGGGTACATGGCTCCCGAGTACGCGATGGACGGAGTGTTCTCGGTGAAATCAGACGTGTTCAGCTTCGGCGTCATCGTGCTCGAGATCATCACCGGCATCAGGAACAGGGGCGTCTACAGCTACTCCAGCCACCTAAACCTTCTAGCACATGTAAGCCTGAATGAACATGTCTGAACATGTAGCTTTGTCAATGTCTCACCACCATCTCTGAATCTCTGAATTTTAGAAAAATCACTGAATCTCTGAATTTTTGTTACCAGGCGTGGAGCTTGCTGAGCGAGGGGAAGAGCCTGGAGCTGGTGGACGAGACCCTGAAGGGGACGTTCGAGTCGGAGGAGGTGGTCAAGTGCCTCAAGGTGGGGCTGCTGTGCGTGCAGGAGAACCCGGACGACCGGCCGCTCATGTCGCAGGCGCTCACGATGCTGGCCGCCGCCGACGCCGCGTCGCTGGCGACCCCCAAGCAGCCCGGCTTCGCGGCGAGGCGGGCCGCGGCGACGGCGACGGCCACGGCGACGGAGGACACGTCGTCGAGCAGGGCCGACTGCAGCTTCGTGGACAGCATGACCATCACCATGATCGAGGGCCGGTAGAGATGTCATTGTTTTGGTGATTTGCGTACGTAGCTTAGCACTGAATTTTGTTGTTCAGTGAAAGTTAAAGATGTGTATTTGTGCAATTGTACAGCGAAAAGAAATCAATGGATGGGTGATGAGGGTTGAAGTTGTTCGTCACCTTGCAGACGGCGCCGTCGCCGCCGGCCATGGGAGGGTCGCAGTAAACACGGCGGCGACCGCGGGTTCCGAAACCGGCGCTGGCGGGAGGAATATGCCGCACGATGGCGCGCCACCTTTTTCTTTTGCGACGGAAATTCTCGCTTTACTTTGGGCCAGAGCACGGAAGGCCGTGGCGCAGCCCGGGCCTTCGGGAACATGTATGCTCCGCGGGTCCCATGAGATGCTCCTTTTTTTTGTACTAAGGGCATAACATAAAAAGATGTGATGATTCTAAAAAAAGGATGTGATAGGTGCTTTCCTTCCAATGTTGGTATTCTAAATTCTAGGTGCTTTTCTTCTACTCGTGTTGATAATTACTTTTTGTTGGCTTATTGAATTGATGTGGACTGACCGGTGAAGAGCATCATGTCACTATATGATCATACCGGACAGACATCGATTTGATAATGGGAAAGGTTTGTATACGGCGGACCGGCCGAGCGTTCAGCTGGTCGCGTGCCGCGCGTCGGATCACCTGATAGCGCGTGTCTCTTTAAGAGACACATATAACTTTACTCATACTCATAACAATCACAAGTACATTAATTTGGACTTAAGATTAAAGAAAATAGAAAGTAACTCCTATGATTAACAATTACAATGAAATCTCTTTAAAACACCTTCTTTTATCTTTTGAATTAGTTTGAATTACTTACCACAGTATCAATCTCTGCTCGAAGAAATACTCCAAAAACTTCGGTAAAGAGGTTGCACTTGGACTGGAGCAACGATGTTGTCACTCTTTCACCCGCATGAACAGTACAAATAATGATTTTTGAAAGCGCCTTGAGTCGCCCATCCAAAAATATGGAGATGTCATTTTTATTATTAGAAGGTGGAATTTTTTGTGTGATGCTTAAAGGCCTTTTCTCGTGTGGTGCTTACACTGGCCTTTTCTTTTTAATGTTTGAGAGGATGACGTTTTTTATGTGGAGGATGGCATGATGCGGCTTGAATTACGTCGGTATTTTCCCAAAAAGGAAGGGATAATGCTGCACAACTATGGTAGGTATTTCCCTCAGTGATGAGACCAAGGTTATCGAACCAGTAGGAGAACCAGCAACACTACGTGAACGGTACCTGCATACAAAGAACAAATACTTGCAACCCGACGTAAAGAGGGGTTGTCAATCCCTCGCAGGTAAAAGATAGGTAAAATTTGTAGTAGATTGGATAAATAGATCTTGCGGGAACGCGAGATAAAATAAATAATAATAAATTACAGCAATGTATTTTTTCTATTTTTGGATTAATAGATCTGAAAATAAAAGCAAATAAAAATAGACCGCGAAGGCAAATATGATACAGAAGAGACACGGGGGCCGTAGATTTCACTAGTGGCTTCTCTCGAGAAAAATAGCATACGACGGGTAAACAAATTACTGTTCGGAAATTAATAGAACTTCAAATAATCATCGTCCAATATATAGGCAATGATCAATATATAGGCATCACGTCCAAGATTAGTAGACCGACTCCTACCTGCATCTACTACTATTACTTCACACATCGACCGCTATCCAGCATGCATCTAGTGTTGGAAATATGCCCTAGAGGCAATAATAAATTGGTTATTATTATATTTCCTTGTTCATGATAATCGTTTATTATCCATGCTAGAATTGTATTGATAGGAAACTCAGATACATGTGTGGATACATAGACAACACCATGTCCCTAGTAAGCCTCTAGTTGACTAGCTCGTTGATCAATAGATGGTTACGGTTTCCTGACCATGGGCATTGGATGTCGTTGATAACGGGATCACATCAATAGGAGAATGATGTGATGGACAAGACCCAATCCTAAGCATAGCATAAAAGATCGTGTAGTTCGTTTGCTAGAGCTTTTCCAATGTCAAGTATCATTTCCTTAGACCATGAGATCGTGCAACTCCCGAATACCGTAGGAGTGCTTTGGGTGTGCCAAACGTCACAACGTAACTGGGTGACTATAAAGGTACACTACGGGTATCTCCGAAAGTGTCTGTTGAGTTGGCACGGATCGAGACTGGGATTTGTCACTCCGTATGACGGAGAGGTATCTCTGGGCCCACTCGGTAATGCATCATCATAATGAGCTCAATGTGACTAAGGAGTTAGCCACGGGATCATGCATTATGGTACGAGTAAAGTGACTTGCCGGTAACGAGATTGAACAAGGTATTGGGATACCGACGATCGAATCTCGGGCAAGTAACGTACCGATTGACAAAGGGAATTGTATACGGGATTGATTGAATCCTCGACATCGTGGTTCATCCGATGAGATCATCGTGGAACATGTGGGAGCCAACATGGGTATCCAGATCCCGCTGTTGGTTATTGACCGGAGAGGCGTCTCGGTCATGTCTGCATGTCTCCCGAACCCGTAGGGTCTACACATGTCAGGACCGTCTTATCGGGATATTAATTTTCCAGAAAATGGCCCTTGTGCTCACCAGCCCCAGGATTACTGTTAGCTGATGAGGCACCAACTTGATATAGAAATTCCAAGCAAAGTACAAAATATGTAGTACAAGACCATTGTGGCCTATGAGTACAACACTTGGTTTCTAGTGATCGATGGCGGAAGCGGTTTGTGGTTCATCTGCGTCTATGGGACTCCATTTCCCACAAGAACAGCTGACCAGGATAACTCCTATCTTCGCGAGGCTGCTATCACCTTTACATGGGTTCCGGGGCTGTCGTCGTAACGCTCTTCTCCACGCAAGAAATCTGGCCAAGACAATAGCCAGGGACAAGCCAGTGAGTACGTTTGAATATACTCGCAAACATCAAGAACACGGGTATAATATAACAAGGGGTAATCATGTTCCGAAATATTTTATGATCATAACGTCTGTCACGAAATAAATGAAATCCGTGATGCACGCATGCAGGTAAAGTATGAACATGCAATACGGGAGTAGAAAATAGAATGCACTGATCGAGTGTCTGAAATGACTCCTCGAAAGTGTGCAAATAAATTAACAATGCCGCAGTCGGGCGTCTGAGCGACACCACAAAAAGGGTTTATAAAGAATAATTAAATAACAAGCATGCCGCAGTCGGGCGTCTGAGCGACACCACATAAAGGGCTTATAAAGAATAATTAAGTAACAAGCATGCCGCAGTCGGGCGTCTGAGCGACACCACATAAAGGGCTTATAAAGAATAATTAAATAACAAGCATGCCGCAGTCGGGCGTCTGAGCGACACCACATAAAGGCTTATAAAGAATAATTAAATAACAAGCATGCCGCAGTCGGGCGTCTGAGCGACACCACATAAAGGGCTTATAAAGAATAATTAAATAACAAGCATGCCGCAGTCGGGCGTCTGAGCGACACCACATAAAGGGCTTATAAAGAATAATTAAATAACAAGCATGCCGTAGTCGGGCGTCTGAGCGACACCACAGAGAGGGCTTTATATAAGAATAATCACAATGAATATCCAGGAGGTAGAACCGTCCCAGGGATACTCAATAATTCAAATAAAGTAAACGGTTAGTCCATAATAATAATAGTCATAAACCTCATATGTCATAGGTCATAATCAAAGTTCTAGTCTAGCCGTTTCTCCATCCGAAGACCGTCACTATGTTCTAGTTTAGCCGTTTCTCCATCCGAATACCGTTACTATGTTCCAGTTTAGCCGTTTCTCCATCCGAATACCGTCGCTAGACCCATCTCAGACTGTAGTCCTTACCCATGGACATGGCTATCCGAATAGATATAACCTCTGCAGAGGGTGTACTCTTTACCCACGAGTAACGGATTTATTTAGTCCATCGGGACTAATTCCGCCTACGGCCTTTTAATTGAAAACACGCCTGACCTGCACACACCAGCTTAACTTACCGGTGTCTGGAATCACCCACGACACCTGCCAAGCAAAACTCTAAGTGGGGAGGCTACAACCTCGACGTAGCATGGGATCAAATTTATATCACGCGCTCTAAGGGGTGCCCCCCTCTCGGTCCCAACCGGAAACACCCATGCCCCCGGACCAGGTGGCATGCCTACCGGATGCATCCAGTATCTTCCACCATGGCCTCTCTGTACGGTGTGTGCTTTGGTAAGGGGTTGACAACTTACTGAACCGTACCCTACCTGCGGCAGGGACAAGTGGTAGTACGAAACAAGTATGGGGGGTTACTGGAACTAGACTCGATCTACGGTCGACTCAGGGGGTTCCAGTATTCCCCGAATGATTAGCATAACAAATATATTACCATTAACAGATAAACTCAACACTCATCAAGGCTCACCATGCCATACCGGACATACTCGTCTCGACGAGGAACTAGGGACAAGCTCGTGTCTACCCAAGACCACGACCTTCCCGGCTTCCTTCCGGTATGCATGAGAAGCTCACGAGGATGATCACTATCACCAGCATATCCATTACTAACAGCAAAGCATCTCCAATATGCACTCATGCGTGTGACTTTATCGTCACATAAAAATAACGTATGCTCCAAGTCAAGGTGGTGTTGTAACCGTATTAAAACACCACACAAAAATATTATGCCAGAGTTCAGAATGCTTGCCTTCAAGAGTATGCAAGGGGGTGGACTTTTTGAAAGTTTTCTTCTCTCTCCATTTCCTATTTTGAAAGAATATTCAAATAACAAATATTTCAAAAACAGTACAAAAAGTTGTCCCAAATATTTTTGAAATAAATCTTAAAATAAACTAGATGAAATTTGAGAGAGGTAGGAAAAAGAATCAACTCATTTGGAGTTTTATTTTAAAAGATATAGCCAGTCAAAGTTCTGTTTTTAATAAAACCAGAAAAAGGAAAACGTTTCGATACAGAATACGCTTTCGGGGTAGGGGATACGTACTAAAGGATATACGCTTCCACTTAAAACACACGTCGGCGGGGGCTGGGTCACTGACAGTGGGTCCAGCGGGCCCACTGGTCAGGTTTGACTAGTCTCTCCTCCCTCCTCTTCCTCTGCCCGAACGGAGGCGGGACTCCGGCGATCGACGCCGGCGAATGACGTCTCCTCGAGGGTACCCGAGGGCAGGGATGGACCCTCTAGACCGGGGCGGTCCTCCCGGTGGTCGTTGGGTCGACGGTGGTGGAAGGAGTCGCCGGCGGCGAGCTCCGCGGCGGAGGAGGTTTCGGGTGGTTTGGGGGTTTCGAGCTACGCTGGTCCTTGGTCGAGTTTGAGAGGCTGGGCGGCTCCGTGAGGTCGAGGGGAAACGGATGGTGGTGTTGGATGCACGGGGGAGGGTCTGGTTGCGATGAATGGCACCGGAAGGTGGCGGCGGCCGAACCGACCGGAGTCGAGGAAGACGGCTACCATCCGTCGAATGCTGGCCGTGGGGGTGCTATGGGGGTGGCCTGGGGTCATCTGAGTGCTCGGAGGGGCTCGGGGGCCTCCTTTTATAGCGCGACGGGGCTGGTTCCGCGGTGGTGGATAAGAACGACGGCGACCATCGTTCTGTAGCCGCAGGGCGACGTGGCGGCGGCGAGCGCGTGCCGACGGGCTCCAGGATAAGCTCGAGCTGCTCCAAGGGGCAGCTGGCGCGCGCGGGTGGCTTGGGCGGCGCCGTCCGTGGCAGGAGCTCACTGCCGACGCCGGCGTGCCGCCAAAGGCTCTGACGGCGGCGCTGTAGGGCGCCAGGGGTGGCTTGGAGGGTACTGGCGAGTGGGCGAGGGCAGGGCGTGGCTCTGCAGGCGAGCAAGGGCCAGGGGCGGGACGCGGCGAGGGCGGCAGTGCGACGCGGCGGCTCGGTGCGCGCGCGTGCAAAACGTGCGCTCTGTGCGCGCCCAGAGCGCGCACGCCAACTGTTCGGCCAAATGCCAATGCGCGCCACAGGGCTTGGGTGAGGCTGGCAGTTAGCAGACCTAGGTTAGGAGTAGTTAGGATCTTAGTGGACAAGGTTGCTGGGTTAGTGGAACAAGTACACAGTGCAAACTAAAACTCATGTCAAAACTGACTGTGCACACCAAGTGTTCGACAGAATGCTAAGTGCATTAAGGCAATTCTTGGAGTGGCCAAAAACTCCAGATCAGGGTCTCCCTGGATGTAGGTGATGATGGCAAGATCATTTGGGCAAAACCAGAAACTTGCTAGTGCAAGTTTTGCAAGACTTCAGTTTTGGACAGAAAGAAAAAGGTCTCATTGCATGCACTTAAAATCCTCCAATGGGTCCACTCTCCTGAACTTAAGGGTTTTGTAGGGAGGGCTATAAGCAGGAAAAAGCTCATGGGCACTAGAGCAAAATACAATAGGGTTGCAGTACAAATCACCAAACTGGACCAGAATGAAAAAGAGGTTGATTCACTCAAATTTTTCAAAGAACATCACTGGGTTTTAGTATAAAGCTGAATTATATGCATCTACTGACATCTCCAAACACTTGGAAGAATTTTTAAAGGAATATTTAAATAGGTTGCAGTGCAAAAATACCTACTGGACCAGATTTGAAAAGTTGATGTAGAGCTCAAAATCTCCAATAACCAAAAGATATTTTTGCATAAAAGTGATGTGGAAACATCACATGACATCCCCAAATTTTGGTGAAATTTTTAAATGCATTAATCAAATGGTTGCAGTGCAACAGAGACTCCAAATTCATGAAAAATCATTTTAAAAGAATAAAGCTCAGGGAAAATCAAATCTTGCAATTAAATCCACTGATAAAGAAGTGTTTCATAGAGAGAGTATACAAGTCCAATAATACTTTTGGAAAGTTTCCACTTGAGGTAAAAACCCACAATATCAAAAGGTAAATCTAAACAAATGGAAAAGTTTAATTTCCTGGCAAAATTTTAATTAATAAAACAAAGGTCAAAATTTGGGGTGTCACAACACTACCCCCCCTTAAGAAAAATCTCGTCCTCGAGATTTGTTAAAAGCTGTTTTGAACAAACATCGCTCTTACCAAAAGAATTCATTCTACTGTGCAATAACAACGTATCTACAGTGAGAGGGCAATAAGTGGTGTAAAACCACAGTGTGGTATACTGGCGTTGCGTGGAAAAAACCATGGTCGGGGAAAACAAGATATTTGTACGTTGGATACAGTAATTTAGAATAAATTCTAAATTACTAAAGTACGTTGGTCGTACCCGAGAGCACAGTGCTCTCTCTGGCTGACAGGTGGACCCGGGGCCCACTGTCAGCCTCTTCTTCTACCTCTGGCTCTTTCTTCTCTCTCACGTGCTCTCCCGCGCTTCCTCCACCGGCGATGCCTAGCGCGTAGGGCATCTAGGCCGTACTGCGGTAGTGCGCGGCGTGCTAGCTGCCGGTGCAGCGTGCACTCACCTCGCGGGCCAGTGCACTGTCGGCACTGCTCGCGGACTCGCCTCCGAACACCGGTGATCGAGCGACGAGTGGCGCTGGTGGACCTCGCCCACCGTACACCGATCTCGAGCTATAAAATGATCGCGGTGCTCCTTTCTTCTTCCTCACACCTGGCCTCGCTTCTACTTCTTCTTCCTTCTCCTCCATTGCTGTTAGCAGGAGCTCGAGATGAGGCTCTAATGGCGGAGGCGATGCCGGACTGGTACGTGGTCCTGGTGTGTGGAGGTTTGGCGACGTTGCTGGGGTTCTCCGTGCTCTTGTGCGCGATGATCCTGGATGATCGTCGTGATGCTGCCGCTCGAGTGTTAGCTCTTCGCGGTGGCGGCGATCACGAGGATTAGGTGTGGCATCGAGTGCTAACTGCTGTCGGTGTGCTGGGGCAACTCGCGCCCGAATGATTACTCACAAATCTCTCTTACTGAGACTGTGGTGTCCTCGGGTGTGATCAGTTAGGCGTAAAATATGTACGAGGATCTGTAATTAGCGCACGAGGTCGAGTGGTTGTGGTTGTGAGCCTGCCGCTGCGGAAAATAAAAATCTATGTCGTGAAGATATATACGCTGCAGCAACTCAGGGAAAGAAAACTCACTTGAATTTTATCGTGGGTGAAAAATTTGTTAAAACAAAATTAACAGCAGTAAAACTGCTCACATAATTGAAACCAAATATTTGGTATGCCGCACAAATTTTGGATACCACGCACATGTTACAACACATAAATAAATACCGGGATAATAAACACAGCGGTGACGTCTACAATAAAAACGGTAAACGGACAGGGTCCTGAGAAAACGTCTCTGGTACTGGGGCACACTCCTCTTCTATCGGGGGAAGCGGGTTGACCAGTCGGTGGACGCGCCTCTCCTGGTCAGGCCTCAGTGGTCTGCCAATAGCGATCTGAGGATTTAAATCAGCGAGGCTCTAGAGATAACCCATTACCCGCTGAGTCAAACGCTCCTGAGCGATAACGTACTGGGCAAGGTTGGCCAGTACTGGATCTCTCTCAATTTGTCCACCGGGAAAAGATGCTACTTCTCCGGGTGCTGCACGACTCGGAAAATAATAATATCCTCGTTCGCTGGCATAGGGTACCGCGAATCGAAGACGAGCGAGCACTTCGTACGCAGCAGCTTCTATGGCCATATGCAGAGTCGGCATGGATTTTCCCACGAAGGAAACTTCCGTTGGGTCTTGGTTTGGGTTTGCGGGAGGGATGTGCACCACTGCCCAATATTTCGAGGTGGAAGGGGTGATCCTCGATTTAAGCAACTCGTACTGGGGTGGATGGATGGCACTCATGGTACTGCAGGTAAAGTCCCACAATAATTTAACAAAACTACCCGGGGTCGCGTCTGGAGTCCTCAGATAAATACTGGGGGTCGGCATGGCAAGGAAAAGGTTGAGAGTGTTGCACACAAGGTGAGGGGCACTTGGCAAGGTCACGAGGTGGCCTCTTATATAGCATTGGGGCTGGGTTATCTACCATGGTGAAGGGTAACTAGCTGTCGGTTCTGCTCTATGGGGTCGGGGTCAAAGCCACAGATACTCATATCTCACAAATGTGACGCATTGCTGTGGGTGTCGTCGGGTGTGGTTTTGGTAGCTGCGCCCGGAATTTAAAAGATGCATCCGTACGCTGACGTACTTATGCATGGCTACTACTCCAAAAATAGGGGCGCACAAGCAGACAACATTTAATAATGGCGATACAGGATCACACAATTACAAGGCATGGAAAAACTAAGGCTCGATACTACTCGAGTGACTTAGTCTACTTCGTTAATGTCTAAGTGGGCTGGCCTTGTGGACGCCGAGGTTTCTCCACGGGTTTCACCGTCGGGATTTGCTGGATGAGGTTGAGGGGTTGCAGAGTCAGGGTTGCGATGATGACCATCGCGGGGGTTGTTGGCCACAATCCCGTTGGAGCGTGTTCCCAAAAGGCGACGAAGCACTTCTGGGGACACCAAGGTATTTTGGTTGATGGCTGGGGCGGACCTCAAGGGCTCGATCGGGTGTCCAAACAGCACGACTAGGTCGTCGGCGTCGGGCTCCACTTCTCCTCTCGCCGGGGCTCGGCGAACCAGTTCTCCACGAGCTGCGATCAGATCAAGAGTGATTTGATCGAACAGTTGCTCTAGTGCGCTTACATAGCGCACCAGATGCAATAGTGCAGGATCTGTCTCGTGATCTCCGTTGGCAACCTGGGGCGGCCTACCATACCCGTCACGACTGGGGTAGTAGTAGAACGAGCGACAGTTAACTCCGGGCGACAAGTGCCGGAGTTGAACTATAGCTTCTTGAGCTGCCAGTTGGATGGCTTGTGGCTCAAAGGAAGTTGTCCCTCCAGTGAACCTATAGGGGCATTCTGGCGATAGGCCCCTACCATAGATGTGCACAGTGGCCCAGAACTGACGGCTCTCACCGCTCATGAGTCCTTGGTACACAACATATTCTGGGGGCTCTTCTAATGCATAGGCACGGCGGGTGAGGTTTGCGAGCACGGTCACAAAACCTCCAAGGTTGGTTGCTGTGGTCTCATTGTGAACAATGGGGCCAGGCATCGTGGCTTGGTTTGGGGAAGAGGCTGTGCTGTGCTGGGTTGAGGCTAGCGTGCCCTTTTTATAGAAAAAGGGGACGGAGTCTTCCTTCGCACGCTTGCGAATGAGACATGCTAGGTGTCGGTCACTGGCGCGTGATCGACAGGCCAGGCTGATAGGTTGGGCACCGACTGCCAAAAGCGTCGGGGTCACTGTGTGGCTATCTTACGCGAGAAGCTTGGCCGGGGTTAGGTTAAGGTCTGGTGGGTTGGTTAACCTAGGTTTATCGACCTGGCTAAGATAGGATTAGCCAATGGTCAGCCTGGCTCTGATACCAAGTCTGTCAGGACCGTCTTTTTGGGATATTAATTTTCCGGAAAATGGCCCTTGTGGTCACCAGCCCCAGGATTACTGTTAGCTGATGAGGCACCAACTTGATATAGAAATTCCAAGCAAAGTACAAAATATGTAGTACAAGCCCATTGTGGCCTATGAGTACAACACTTGGTTTCTAGTGATCGATGGCGGAAGCAATTTGTGGTTCATCTGCGTCTATGGGACTTCATTTCCCACAAGAACAGCTGACCAGGATAACTCCTATCTTCGCGAGGCTGCTATCACCTTTACATGGGTTCCGGGGCTGTCGTCGTAACGCTCTTCTCCACGCAAGAAATCTGGCCAAGACAATAGCCAGGGACAAGCCAGTGAGTACGTTTGAATGTACTCGCAAACATCAAGAACACGGTTATAATATAACAAGGGGTAATCATGCTCCGAAATATTTTATGATCATAACGTCTGTCACGAAATAAACGAAATCCGTGATGCACGCATGCAGGTAAAATATGAACATGCAATATGGGAGTAGAAAATAGAATGCACTGATCGAGTGTCTGAAATGACTCCTCGAAAGGGTGCAAATAAATTAACAATGCCGCAGTCGGGCGTCTGAGCGACACCACATAAAGGGCTTATAAAGAATAATTAAATAACAAGCATGCCGCAGTCGGGCGTCTAAGCGACACCACATAAAGGGCTTATAAAGAATAATTAAATAACAAGCATGCCGCAGTCGGGCGTCTGAGCGACACCACATAAAGGGCTCATAAAGAATAATTAAATAACAAGCATGCCGCAATCGGGCGTCTGAGCGACACCACATAAAGGGCTTATAAAGAATAATTAAATAACAAGCATGCCGCAGTCGGGCGTCTGAGCGACACCACATAAAGGGCTTATAAAGAATAATTAAATAACAAGCATGCCGCAGTCGGGCGTCTGAGCGACACCATATAAAGGGCTTATAAAGAATAATTAAATAACAAGCATGCCGTAGTCGGGCGTCTGAGCGACACCACAGAGAGGGCTTTATATAAGAATAATCACAATGAATATCCAGGAGGTAGAACCGTCCCAGGGATACTCAATAATTCAAATAAAGTAAACGGTTAGTCTATAATAATAATAGTCATAAACCTCATATGTCATAGGTCGTAATCAAAGTTCTAGTCTAGCCGTTTCTCCATCCGAAGACCGTCACTATGTTCTAGTTTAGCTGTTTCTCCATCCGAATACCGTTACTATGTTCCAGTTTAGCCGTTTCTCCATCCGAATACCGTCGCTAGACCCATCTCAGACTGTAGTCCTTACCCATGGACATGGCTATCCGAATAGATATAACCTCTGCAGAGGGTGTACTCTTTACCCACGAGTAACGGATTTATTTAGTCCATCGGGACTAATTCCGCCTACGGCCTTTTAATTGAAAACACGCCTGACCTGCACACACCAGCTTAACTTACCGGTGTCTGGAATCACCCACGACACCTGCCAAGCAAAACTCTAAGTGGGGAGGCTACAACCTCGGCGTAGCATGGGATCAAATTTATATCGCGCGCTCTAAGGGGTGCCCCCCTCTCGGTCCCAACCAGAAACACCCATGCCCCCGGACCAGGTGGCATGCCTACCGGATGCATCCAGTATCTTCCACCATGGCCTCTCTGTACGGTGTGTGCTTTGGTAAGGGGTTGACAACTTACTGAACCGTACCCTACCTGCGGCAGGGACAAGTGGTAGTACGAAACAAGTATGGGGGGTTACTGGAAGTAGACTCGATCTACGGTCGACTCAGGGGGTTCCAGTATTCCCCGAATGATTAGCATAACAAATATATTACCATTAACAAATAAACTCACCACTCATCAAGCCTCACCATGCCATACCGGACATACTCGTCTCGACGAGGAACTAGGGACAAGCTCGTGTCTACCCAAGACCACGACCTTCCCGGCTTCCTTCCGGTATGCATGAGAAGCTCACGAGGATGATCACTATCACCAGCATATCCATTACTAACAGCAAAGCATCTCCAATATGCACTCATGCGTGTGACTTTATCGTCACATAAAAATAACGTATGCTCCAAGTCAAGGTGGTGTTGTAACCGTATTAAAACACCACACAAAAATATTATGCCAGAGTTCAGAATGCTTGCCTTCAAGAGTATGCAAGGGGGTGCACTTTTTGAAAGTTTTCTTCTCTCTCCATTTCCTATTTTGAAAGAATATTCAAATAACAAATATTTCAAAAACAGTACAAAAAGTTGTCCCAAATATTTTTGAAATAAATCTTAAAATAAACTAGATGAAATTTGAGAGAGGTAGGAAAAAGAATCAACTCATTTGGAGTTTTATTTTAAAAGATATAGCCAGTCAAAGTTCTGTTTTTAATAAAACCAGAAAAAGGAAAACGTTTCGATATAGAATACGCTTTCGGGGTAGGGGATACGTACTCGAGGATATACGCTTCCACTTAAAACACACGTCGGCGGGGGCTGAGTCACTGACAGTGGGTCCAGCGGGCCCACTGGTCAGGTTTGACTAGTCTCTCCTCCCTCCTCTTCCTCTGCCCGAACGGAGGCGGGACTCCGGCGATCGACGCCGGCGAACGACGTCCCCTCGAGGGTACCCGAGGGCAGGGATGGACCCGCCAGACCGGGGCGGTCCTCCCGGTGGTCGTTGGGTCGACGGTGGTGGAAGGAGTCGCCGGCGGCGAGCTCCGCGGCGGAGGAGGTTTCGGGTGGTTTGTGGGTTTCGAGCTACTCTGGTCCTTGGTCGAGTTTGAGAGGCTGGGCGGCTCCGTGAGGTCGAGGGGAAACGGATGGTGGTGTTGGATGCACGGGGGAGGGTCTGGTTGCGATGAATGGCACCGGAAGGTGGCGGCGGCCGAACCGACCGGAGTCGAGGAAGACGGCTACCATCCGTCGAATGCTGGCCGTGGGGGTGCTATTGGGGTGGCCTGGGGTCGTCTGAGTGCTCGGAGGGGCTCGGGGGCCTCCTTTTATAGCGCGACGGGGCTGGTTCCGCGGTGGTGGATAAGAACGACGGCGACCATCGTTCTGTAGCCGCAGGGCGACGTGGCGGCGGCGAGCGCGTGCCGACGGGCTCCAGGATAAGCTCGAGCTGCTCCAAGGGGCAGCTGGCGCGCGCGGGTGGCTTGGGCGGCGCCGTCCGTGGCAGGAGCTCACTGCCGACGCCGGCGTGCCGCCAAAGGCTCTGACGGCGGCGCTGTAGGGCGCCAGGGGTGGCTTGGAGGGTACTGGCGAGTGGGCGAGGGCAGGGCGTGGCTCTGCAGGCGAGCAAGGGCCAGGGGCGGGACGCGGCGAGGGCGGCAGTGCGACGCGGCGGCTCGGTGCGCGCGCGTGCAAAACGTGCGCTCTGGGCGCGCCCAGAGCGCGCACGCCAACTGTTCGGCCAAATGCCAATGCGCGCCACAGGGCTTGGGTGAGGCTGGCAGTTAGCAGACCTAGGTTAGGAGTAGTTAGGATCTTAGTGGACAAGGTTGCTGGGTTAGTGGAACAAGTACACAGTGCAAACTAAAACTCATGTCAAAACTGACTGTGCACACCAAGTGTTCGACAGAATGCTAAGTGCATTAAGGCAATTCTTGGAGTGGCCAAAAACTCCAGATCAGGGTCTCCCTGGATGTAGGTGATGATGGCAAGATCATTTGGGCAAAACCAGAAACTTGCTAGTGCAAGTTTTGCAAGACTTCAGTTTTGGACAGAAAGAAAAAGGTCTCATTGCATGCACTTAAAATCCTCCAATGGGTCCACTCTCCTGAACTTAAGGGTTTTGTAGGGAGGGCTATAAGCAGGAAAAAGCTCATGGGCACTAGAGCAAAATACAATAGGGTTGCAGTACAAATCACCAAACTGGACCAAAATGAAAAAGAGGTTGATTCACTCAAATTTTTCAAAGAACATCACTGGGTTTTAGTATAAAGCTGAATTATATGCATCTACTGACATCTCCAAACACTTGGAAGAATTTTTAAAGGAATATTTAAATAGGTTGCAGTGCAAAAATACCTACTGGACCAGATTTGAAAAGTTGATGTAGAGGTCAAAATCTCCAATAACCAAAAGATATTTTTGCATAAAAGTGATGTGGAAACATCACATGACATCCCCAAATTTTGGTGAAATTTTTAAATGCATTAATCAAATGGTTGCAGTGTAACAGAGACTCCAAATTCATGAAAAATCATTTTAAAAGAATAAAGCCGAGGGAAAAGCAAATCTTGCAATTAAATCCACTGATAAAGAAGTGTTTCATAGAGAGAGTATACAAGTCCAATAATACTTTTGGAAAGTTTCCACTTGAGGTAAAAACCCACAATATCAAAAGGTAAATCTAGATAAATGGAAAAGTTTAATTTCCTGGCAAAATTTTAATTAATAAAACAAAGGTCAAAATTTTGGGGTGTCACAACACACTTAAGGTTCGGTGACGCTAGGGTTGTAGAGATATTAGTATGCGGAAACCCGAAAGTTGTTCGGAGTCCCGGATGAGATCCCGGACGTCACGAGGAGTTCCGGAATGGTCCGGAGGTGAAGAATTATATATAGGAAGTCAAGTTTCGGCTACCGGGAATGTTTCGGGGGTCACCGGTATTGTACCGGGACCACCGGAAGGGTCCCGGGGGTCCACCGGGTGGGGCCACCTATCCCGGAGGGCCCCATGGGCTGAAGTGGGAAGGGAACCAGCCCTTAGTGGGCTGGGGCGCCCCCCATGGGCCTCCCCCCTGCGCCTAGGGTTGGAAACCCTAGGGTGGGGGGGGGCGCCCCACTTGCCTTGGGGGGGAAGCCACCCCCCCTTTCCCCTTGGCCGCCGCCCCCCATGTAGATGGGTTCTAGGCCGGCGCCCCCCCTCCCAGGGGGCTTATATATAGTGGGGGGAGGGAGGGCAGCAACATGACAGCCCCTGGCGCCTCCCTCTCCGCCTGCAACACCTCTCCCTCTCGCAGAAGCTTGGCGAAGCCCTGCCGAGACCCCGCTACTTCCACCACCACGCCGTCGTGCTGCTGGATCTCCATCAACCTCTCCTTCCCCCTTGCTGGATCAAGAAGGAGGAGACGTCGCTGCTCCGTACGTGTGTTGAACGCGGAGGTGCCGTCCGTTCGGCACTCGGTCATCGGTGATTTGGATCACGGCGAGTACGACTCCATCAACCCCGTTCATTGGAACGGTTCCGCTCGCGATCTACAAGGGTATGTAGATGCACTCCTTTCCCCTCGTTGCTAGTATACTCCATAGATGGATCTTGGTGATGCGTAGAAAATTTTTAAGTTCTGCTACGATCCCCAACAGTGGCATCATGAGCCAGGCCTATGTGTAGTTACTATGCACGAGTAGAACACAAAGCAGTTGTGGGCGTTGATGTTGCCAATTCTTCTTGCCGTTACTAGTCTTATCTTGATTCGGCGGCATCGTGGGATGAAGCGGCCCGGACCGACCTTACACGTACTCTTACGTGAGACAGGTTCCACCGACTGACATGCACTAGTTGCATAAGGTGGCTAGCGGGTGTCTGTCTCTCCCACTTTAGTCGGATCGGATTCGATGAAAAGGGTCCTTATGAAGGGTAAATAGAAATTGGCATATCACGTTGTGGCTTTTGCGTAGGTAAGAAACGTTCTTGCTAGAAACCCATAGCAGCCACGTAAAACATGCAACAACAATTAGAGGACGTCTAACTTGTTTTTGCAGGGTATGCTATGTGATGTGATATGGCCAAAAAGGATGTGATGAATGATATATGTGATGTATGAGATTGATCATGTTCTTGTAATAGGAATCACGACTTGCATGTCGATGAGAATGACAACCGGCAGGAGCCATAGGAGTTGTCTTAATTTATTGTATGACCTGCGTGTCAATGAAAACGCCATGTAATTACTTTACTTTATTGCTAACCGTTAGCCATAGTAGTAGAAGTAATAGTTGGCGAGACAACTTCATGAAGACACAATGATGGAGATCATGATGATGGACATCATGGTGTCATGCCGGTGACGAAGGTGATCATGCCGCGCCTCAAAGATGGAGATCAAAGGCGCAAGATGATATTGGCCATATCACGTCACTTTATGATTTGCATGTGATGTTTATCATGTTTACATCTTATTTGCTTAGAACGACGGTAGCATAAATAAGATGATCCCTCACTAAAATTTCAAGAGACGTGTTCCCCCTAACTATGCACCGTTGCGAAGGTTCGTTGTTTCGAAGCACCACGTGATGATCGGGTGTGATAGATTCTAACGTTCGAATACAACGGGTGTTGACGAGCCTAGCATGTACAGACATGGCCTCGGAACACATGCGAAACACTTAGGTTGACTTGACGAGCCTAGCATGTACAGACATGGCCTTGGAACACAAGAGATCGAAAGGTCGAACATGAGTCGTATAGTAGATACGATCAACATGGAGATGTTCACCGATGATGACTAGTCCGTCTCACGTGATGATCGGACACGGCCTAGTTTGACTCGGATCATGTATCACTTAGATGACTAGAGGGATGTCTATCTGAGTGGGAGTTCATTAATCAGATGAACTTAATTATCATGAACATAGTCAGAAGGTCTTTGCAAATTATGTCATAGCTTGCGCTTTAGTTCTACTGGTTAAGATATGTTCCTAGAGAAAATTTAGTTGAAAGTTGGTAGTAGCAATTATGCGGACTGGGTCCATAAACTGAGGATTGTCCTCATTGCTGCACAGAAGGCTTATGTCCTTAATGCACCGCTCGGTGTGCTGAACCTCAGCGTCGTCTGTAGATGTTGCGAAACATCTGACATACACGTTTTGATGACTACGTGATAGTTCAGTGCGTAATGCTAACGGTTTAGAATTGTGGCACCAAAGACGGTTTTTGAAACGTCGCAGAACATATGAGATGTTCCGAAGACTGAAATTGGGATTTCGGACTAGTGCCCACGTCAAGAGGTATGAGACCTCTGACAAGTTTCTTAAGCCTGCAAACTGAGGGAGAAAAGCTCAATCGTTGAGCATGTGCTCAGATTGTCTGAGTACCACAATCGCTTGAATCGAGTGGGAGTTAATCTTCCAGATGAGATAGTGATGGTTCTCCATAGTCACTGCCACCAAGCTATTAGAGCTTCGTGATGAACTATAACATATCAGGGATAGATATGATGATCCTTGAGCAACTCGCGATGTTTGACACCGCGAAAGTAGAAATCAAGAAGGAGCATCAATTGTTGATGGTTAGTAAAACCACTAGTTTCTAGAAGGGCAAGGGCAAGAAGGGATACTTCATGAAATAGCAAATCATTTGCTGCTCTAGCGAAGAATCCCAAAGTTAAACCCAAACCCGAGACTAAGTGCTCCTGTAATGAGGGGAACGGTCACTGAAGCAGAACTACCCTAGATACTTGGTAGATGAGAAGGCAGGCAAGGTCGACAGAAGTATATTGGATATACATTAAATGAATGTGTACTTTACTAGTACTCCTAGCAGCACCAGGGTATTAGATACTGGTTCGGTTGCTAAGTGTTAGTAACTCGAAATAAAAGCTGCGGAATAAACGGAGACTAGCTGAAGGTGAGATGACGATATGTGTTGGAAGTGTTTCCAAGGTTGATGTGATCAAGCATCGCATGCTCCCTCTACCATCGAGATTTGGTGTTTGCGTTGAGCATGATTGGATTATGTTTATCGCAATACGGTTATTCATTTAAGGAGAATAATGGTTACTCTGTTTATTTGAATAATACCTTCAATGGTCTTGCACCTAAAATGAATCTCGATCGTAGTGATACACATGTTTGTGCCAAAAGATATAAAATAGGAATGATAGTTCCACATACTTGTGGCACTGCCATTTGAGTCATATTGGTATAAAACGCATGAAGAAGCTCCATGTAGATGGATCTTTGGACTCACTCGTTTTTGAAAAGATTGAGACATGCGAACCATGTCTATTGGTATATATGCATGAAGAAACTCCATGCAAATGGATCGTTTGTACTCACTTGATTTTGAATCACTTGAGACATGCAAATCATACCACATGGGAAGATGACTGAAAGGCCTCGTTTTCAGTAAGATGGAACAAGAGAGCAACTTATTGGAAGTAATACATTTTGATGTATGCAGTCCAATGAGTGCTGAGGCATGCAGTGGATATCGTTATGTTCTTACTTCACAGATGATTTGAGTAGATGCTGAGAATATTTACTTGATGAAACACAAGTCTGAATTATTGAAAGGTTCAAGTAATTTCAGAGTGAAGTTGAAGATCGTCGTGACAAGAGGATAAAATGTCTATGATATGATCATAGAGATATCTGAGTTACGAGTTTGGCACACAATTAAGACATTGTGAAAAGTGTTTCACAATTAATACTGCCTGGAACACCACAGTGTGATGGTGTGTCCGAACATCATAACTGCACCCTATTGGATATGGTGCATACCATGATGTCTCTTATCAAATTACAACTATCGTTTATGGGTTAGGCATTAGAGATAACCGCATTCACTTTAAAAGGGGCACCACGCAATTCCGTTGAGACGACACCGTTTAGAGAAACCTAAGTTGTCGTTTCTTAAAAGATTGGGGCTGCGATGCTTATGTGAAAGAGTTTCAAGCTGATAAGCTCGAACCCAAAGCGGATAAATGCATCTTCATAGAAAACCCAAAACAGTTGGGTATCCCTCCTATTTCAGATCTGGAAGCAAAAGTAATTGCTTCTAGAAACGAGTCCTTTCTCGAGGAAAAGTTTCTCTCGAAAGAATTGAGTGGGAGGATGGTGGAGACTTGATGAGGTTATTGAACCATAACTTCAACTAGTGTGTAGCAGGGCACAGGAAGTTGTTCCTGTGGCACCTACACCAATTGAAGTGGAAGCTTATGATAGTGATCATGAAACTTCGGATCAAGTCACTACCAAACCTCGTAGGTCGACAAGGATATGTACTGCTCCTGAGTGGTACGGTAATCCTGTCTTGGATATCATGTTGTTAGACAACAATGAACCTACGAGCTATGGAGAAGCGATGGTGGCCCATATTCCGACAAATGGTCAGAAACCATGAAATCCGAGATAGAATCCATGTATCAGAACAAAGCATGGACTTTGGTGAACTTGCCCGATGATCGGCAAGCCATTGAGATAAATGGATCTTTAAGAAGAAGACGGACGTGGACGGTAATATTACCGTCTATGAAGCTCGACTTGTGGAAAAGAGTATTTTCACAAGTTCAAGGAGTTGACTACGATGAGATTTTCTCATCCGTAGCGATGCTTAAGTCCGTCGGAATCATGTTAGCATTAGCCGCATTTATGAAATCTGGCAGATGGATGTCAAAACAAGTTTCCTTACCAGTTTTTGTACGGAAAGGTTGTATGTGATACAATCAGAAAGGTTTTGTCGATCCTAAGGATGCTAAAAGGTATGCTAGCTCCAGCGATCCTTCCGGACTAGAGCAAGCATCTCGGAGTCAGAATATACGCTTTGATGGAGTGATCAAAGTTTTGGGTTTATACAAAGTTTGTTAGAAACTTGTATCTACAATAAAGTGAGTGGGAGCACTACAACATTTCTGATAAGTATATGTGAATGACATATTGTTGATCCGAAATGGTGTAAAAATTTCTGGAAAGCATAAAGGGTTGTTTGAAAGGAGTTTTTCAAAGGAAGACCTGGATAAAGCTGCTTACATATTGGGCATCAAGATCTACAGAGATAGATCAAGACGTCTGATGATACTTTCAAAGAACGCACACCTTGACATGATTTTGAAAGAGTTCAAAATAGATCAGCAAAGAAGGAGTTCTTGGCTGTGTTGCAAGGTGTGAGTATTGAGTAAGACTCAAGACCTGACCACAGCAGAAGAGAGAGAAAGGACGAAGGTCGTCCCCTATGCTTTAGACGTAGGCTCTACAGTATGCTATACTGTGTACCGCACATGAAGTGTGCCTTGCCATGAGTTGGTCAAGGGGTACAATAGTGATCCGGGAACGGATCACATGACAACGGTCGAACTTGTCCTTAGTATCTAGTGGACTAAGGAATTTTCTCGATTATGGAGGTGAAAAGGAGTTCGTCGTAAAGGGTTACGTCGATGCGAACTTTGACACTGATCCGGATGACTCTGAGTAGTAGACCGGATTCGTATAGTAGAGCAGTTATTTGAAATGGCTCCAAGTAGCGCGTGGTAGCATCCACAAGATGACATAGATATTCATAAAGCACACACGGATCTGAAAGGTTCAGACCCGTTGACTAATAACCTCTCTCACAAGCATGACATGATCAAACCAGAACTCATTGAGTGTTAATCACATAGTGATGTGAACTAGATTGTTGACTCTAGTAAACTCTTTAGATGTTGGTCACATGGTGATGTGACCTGTGAGTGTTAATCACATGGTGATGTGAACTAGATTATTGACTCTAGTGCAAGTGGGAGACTGTTGGAAATATGCCCTAGAGGCAATAATAAATTGGTTATTATTATATTTCCTTGTTCATGATAATTGTTTATTATCCATGCTAGAATTGTATTGATAGGAAACTCAGATACATGTGTGGATACATAGACAACACCATGTCCCTAGTAAGCCTCTAGTTGACTAGCTCGTTGATCAATAGATGGTTACGGTTTCCTGACCATGGACATTGGATGTCGTTGATAACGGGATCACATCAATAGGAGAATGATGTGATGGACAAGACCCAATCCTAAGCATAGCATAAAAGATCGTGTAGTTCGCTTGCTAGAGCTTTTCCAATGTCAAGTATCATTTCCTTAGACCATGAGATCGTGCAACTCCCGGATACCGTAGGAGTGCTTTGGGTGTGCCAAACGTCACAACGTAACTGGGTGACTATAAAGGTACACTACGGGTATCTCCGAAAGTGTCTGTTGAGTTGGCACGGATCGAGACTGGGATTTGTCACTCCGTATGACGGAGAGGTATCTCTGGGCCCACTCGGTAATGCATCATCATAATGAGCTCAATGTGACTAAGGAGTTAGCCACGGGATCATGCATTATGGTACGAGTAAAGTGACTTGCCGGTAACGAGATTGAACAAGGTATTGGGATACCGACGATTGAATCTCGGGCAAGTAACATACCGATTGACAAAGGGAATTGTATACGGGATTGATTGAATCCTCGACATC
This sequence comes from Aegilops tauschii subsp. strangulata, assembly GCF_002575655.3. NCBI lineage: Eukaryota > Viridiplantae > Streptophyta > Magnoliopsida > Poales > Poaceae > Aegilops > Aegilops tauschii. The sequence continues at coordinate 427,425,669 of NC_053035.3, forward strand.
GTGGTTCATCCGATGAGATCATCGTGGAACATGTGGGAGCCAACATGGTTATCCAGATCCCGCTGTTGGTTATTGACCGGAGAGGCGTCTCGGTCATGTCTGCATGTCTCCCGAACCCGTAGGGTCTACACACTTAAGGTTCGGTGACGCTAGGGTTGTAGAGATATTAGTATGCGGAAACCCGAAAGTTGTTCGGAGTCCCGGATGAGATCCCGGACGTCACGAGGAGTTCCGGAATGGTCCGGAGGTGAAGAATTATATATAGGAAGTCAAGTTTCGGCTACCGGAAATGTTTCGGGGGTCACCGGTATTGTACCGGGACCATCGGAAGGGTCCCGGGGGTCCACCGGATGGGGCCACCTATCCCGGAGGGCCCCATGGGCTGAAGTGGGAAGGGAACCAGCCCTTAGTGGGCTGGGGCGCCCCCCATGGGCCTCCCCCCTGCGCCTAGGGTTGGAAACCCTAGGGTGGGGGGCGCCCCACTTGCCTTGGGGGGGAAGCCACCCCCCTTTCCCCTTGGCCGCCGCCCCCATGTAGATGGGTTCTAGGCCGGCGCCCCCCCTCCCAGGGGGCCTATATATAGTGGGGGGAGGGAGGGCAGCAACATGACAGCCCCTGGCGCCTCCCTCTCCCCCTGCAACACCTCTCCCTCTCGCAGAAGCTTGGCGAAGCCCTGCCGAGACCCCGCTACTTCCACCACCACGCCGTCGTGCTGCTGGATCTCCATCAACCTCTCCTTCCCCCTTGCTGGATCAAGAAGGAGGAGACGTCGCTGCTCCGTACGTGTGTTGAACGCGGAGGTGCCGTCCGTTCGGCACTCGGTCATCGGTGATTTGGATCACGGCGAGTACGACTCCATCAACCCCGTTCATTGGAACGCTTCCGCTCGCGATCTACAAGGGTATGTAGATGCACTCCTTTCCCCTCGTTGCTAGTATACTCCATAGATGGATCTTGGTGATGCGTAGAAATTTTTTAAATTCTGCTACGATCCCCAACATCTAGTGTATTAAGTGAAGGAAATATGCCCTAGAGGCAATAATAAAGTTATTATTTATTTCCTTATATCATGATAAATGTTTATTATTCATGCTAGAATTGTATTAACCGAAAACATGATACAAGTGTGAATACATAGACAAACAGAGTGTCACTAGTATGCCTCTACTTGACTAGCTCGTTGATCAAAGATGGTTATGTTTTCTATCCATAGACATGAGTTGTCATTTGATTAACGAGATCACATCATTAGGAGAATGGTGTGATTGACTTGACCCATTCCGTTAGTTTAGCACTTGATCGTTTAGTATGTTGCTATTGCTTTCTTCATGACTTATACATGTTCCTATGACTATGAGATTATGCAACTCCCGTTTACCGGAGGAACACTTTGTGTGCTACCAAACGTCACAACGTAACTGGGTGATTATAAAGGTGCTCTACAGGTGTCTCCAAAGGTACTTGTTGAGTTGGCGTATTTCGAGATTAGGATTTGTCACTCCGATTGTCGGAGAGGTATCTCTGGGCCCACTCGGTAATGCACATCACTATAAGCCTTGCAAGCATTGTAACTAATGAGTTAGTTGCGGGATGATGTATTACGGAACGAGTAAAGAGACTTGCCGGTAACGAGATTGAACTCGGTATTGAGATACCGGCGATCGAATCTCGGGCAAGTAACATACCGATGACAAAGGGAACAACGTATGTTGCTATGCGGTTTGGCCGATAAAGATCTTCGTAGAATATGTGGGAGCCAATATGAGCATCCAGGTTCCGCTATTGGTTATTGACCAGAGACGTGTCTCGGTCATGTCTACATAGTTCTCAAACTCATAGGGTCCGCACGCTTAAAGTTCGGTGACGATCGGTATTATGAGTTTTTGTGTTTTGATGTACGACATGACGAGGAGCCTCGAAATGGTCGAGACGTAAAGATCGATATATTGGACGACTATATTCGGACACCGGAAGTGTTCCGGGTGGTTTCGGAGAAAACCGGAGTGCTAGAGGGTTACCGGAACCCCCCGGGAGAAATAGTGGGCCTTATGGGCCTTAGTGGAGAAAGAGAGAGGGCTGGCCTAGGGCAGGCCGCGCGCCCCTCCCCCTCTGGTCTGAATTGGACTAGGAGAGGGGGGGCGGAGCCCCCCTTTCCTTCTCCCTCTCTCCCTTCCTTTCCCCTCCTAGTAGGAGTAGGAAAAAGGGGAATCCTACTCCTACTAGGAGGAGGACTCCTCCTCCTGGCGCGCCCCATAGGACCGGCCGGCCTCCCCCCTTGCTCCTTTATATACGGGGGCAGGGGGGCACCTCTAGACACACAAGTTGATCTGTTGATCTCTCCCAGCCGTGTGCGGTGCCCCCCTCCACCATAATCCACCCCGGTCATATCGTAGCGGTGCTTAGGCAAAGCCCTGCGTCGGTTGCAACATCATCACCGTCACCACGCCGTCGTGCTGACGAAACTCTCCGGCGAAGCTCTGCTGGATCGGAGTTCGCGGGACGTCATCGAGCTGAACGTGTGCTGAACTCGAAGGTGCCGTGCGTTCGGTACTTGGATCGGTCGGATCGTGAAGACGTACGACTACATCAACCGCGTTGTGCTAACGCTTCCGCTTACGGTCTACGAGGGTACGTGGACACACTCTCCCCTCTCGTTGCTATGCATCACCATGATCTTGCGTGTGCGTAGGAATTTTTTTGAAATTACTACGTTCCCCATCAGTGGTATAAGAGCCAGGTTTATGCGTAGATGTTATATGCACGTGTAGAACACAAGTGAGTTGTGGGCGATACAAGTCATACTGCTTACCAGCATGTCATACTTTTGTTCGGCGGTATTGTTGGATGAAGCCGCCCGGACCGATATTACGCGTACACTTACGCGAGACTGGTTCTACCGACGTGCTTTGCACACAGGTGGCTGGCGGGTGTCAGTTTCTCCAACTTTAGTTGAACCGAGTGTGGCTACGCCCGGTCCTTGAGAAGGTTAAAACAGCACTAACTTGACGAACTATCGTTGTGGTTTTGATGCGTAGGTAAGAACGGTTCTTGCTCAGCCCATAGCAGCCACGTAAAACTTGCAACAACAAAGTGGAGGACGTCTAACTTGTTTTTGCAGGGCATGTTGTGATGTGATATGGTCAAGACATGATGCTATATTTTATTGTATGAGATGATCATGTTTTGTAACCAAGTTATCGGCAACTGGCAGGAGCCATATGGTTGTTGCTTTATTGTATGCAATGCAATCGCCCTGTAATTGCTTTACTTTATCACTAAGCGGCAGCGATAGTCGTAGAAGCAATAGTTGGTGAAACGACAACGATGCTACGATGGAGATCAAGGTGTCGCGCCGGTGACGATGGTGATCATAACGGTGCTTCGGAGATGGAGATCACAAGCACAAGATGATAATGGCCATATCATATCACTTATATTGATTGCATGTGATGTTTATCTTTTATGCATCTTATTTTGCTTAGATCGACGGTAGCATTATAAGATGATCTCTCACTAAATTTCAAGGTATAAGTGTTCTCCCTGAGTATGCACCGTTGCGAAAGTTCTTCGTGCCGAGACACCACGTGATGATCGGGTGTGATAAGCTCTACGTTCAAATACAACGGGTGCAAGACAGTTTTGCGCACGTGGAATACTCAGGTTAAACTTGACGAGCCTAGCATATGCAGATATGGCCTCGAAACACTGAGACCGAAAGGTCGAGCGTGAGTCATATAGTAGATATGATCAACATAGTGATGTTCACTATTGAAAACTACTCCATCTCACGTGATGGTCGGACATGGTTTAGTTGATATGGATCACGTGATCACTTAGGTGATTAGAGGGATGTCTATCTAAGTGGGAGTTCTTTAATAATTTGATTAACTGAACTTTAATTTATCATGAACTTAGTACCTGATAGTATTTTGCATGTCTATGTTGTTGTAGATAGATGGCCCGTGCTGTTGTTCCGTTGAATTTTAATGCATTCCTTGAGAAAGCAAAGTTGAAAGATGATGGTAGCAATTACACGGACTGGGTCCGTAACTTGAGAATTATCCTCATTGCTGCACAGAAGAATTACGTCCTGGAAGCACCGCTAGGTGCCGAACCTGCTGCAGGAGCTGAACCAGATGTTATGAATGTCTGGCAAAGCAAAGCTGATGACTACTCGATAGTTCAGTGTGCCATGCTTTACGGCTTAGAACCGGGACTTCAACGACGTTTTGAACGTCATGGAGCATATGAGATGTTCCAGGAGTTGAAGTTAATATTTCAAGCAAATGCCCGGATTTAGAGATATGAAGTCTCCAATAAGTTCTACAGCTGCAAGATGGAGGAGAATAGTTCTGTCAGTGAGCATATACTCAGAATGTTTGGGTATAACAATTACTTGATTCAACTGGGAGTTAATCTTCCGGATGATAGTAGGGGTGGGCATTCGGTAGAAACCGAAAATTCGGTTTATACCGTTCGGTTTTTTGTCAAATTTGGTTTACAAAGTTAAAAACTGAAAATAAAAACCAAAAACAACTAACCGAAAATTCGGTTAACCGTTAGTTCGGTTCGGTTTTCAATTTTTACCGAACATTGGCTTCGTCGCTTATAAAGCTGTGCACAAGTAGTACCTAGTCACTCCCAGCCTCTTATATAACTGGGCACCTCGTCTCCTTGAGCTTAGCTAGGCGATATGGGACAAAAAGAAAGTTGTTGCACGCTCCACCAGCCCTCGGAAACATTGGTTATTGGGTTTGGGCATGCAAGCTCCGTAAAAGGCCTATGCCTGACGCAAAAGGCTCTAGCCTCTAGGCCCATCAAGTTGGCTGGCTACTTCGCACGCGAAGCGCTCGTACGCGGCTGTACGGTCGAACACGCGGCATGGTCGCGAGCGGCGGCGACGTGCGACTTCGGTTTTCCTTCGGTAATAGGGTTTTACACCGAACCGAGTGATTTCATTTCGGTTTTCATAAGTAAAAACCGAATATTAATGTACCAACTGCAAAAACCGAAAATTCGGTTTTTTCGGTTTCAGTTTCGGTTCGGCATTCGGTTGGTCAGTTTTTATGCCCACCCCTAGATGATAGTGTTATTGACAGAATTCTTCAGTCACTGCCACCAAGCTACAAGAGCTTCGTGATGAACTATAACATGCAAGGGATGGATAAGACGATTCCCGAGCTCTTCGCAATGCTAAAGGCTGCGGAGGTAGAAATCAAGAAGGAGCATCAAGTGTTGATGGTCAACAAGACCACCAGTTTCAAGAAAAAGGGCAAAGGGAAGAAGAAGGGGAACTTCAAGAAGAACGGCAAACAAGTTGTTGTTCAGGAGAAGAAACCCAAGTCTGGACCTAAGCCTGAGACTGAGTGCTTCTACTGCAAGCAGACTGGTCACTGGAAGCGGAACTGCCCCAAGTATTTGGCGGATAAGAAGGATGGCAAGGTGAACAAAGGTATATGTGATATACATGTTATTGATGTGTACCTTACAAATGCTCGCAGTAGCACCTGGGTATTTGATACTGGTTCTGTTGCTAATATTTGCAACTCGAAATAGGGGCTACGGATTAAGCGAAGATTGGCTAAGGACAAGGTGACGATGCGCGTGGGAAATGGTTCCAAAGTCGATGTGATCGCGGTCGGCACGCTACCTCTACATCTACCTTCGGGATTAGTTTTAGACCTAAATAATTGTTATTTGGTGCAGCGTTGAGCATGAACATTATATCTGGATCTTGTTTGATGCGAGACGGTTATTCATTTAAATCAGAGAATAATGGTTGTTCTATTTATATGAGTAATATCTTTTATGGTCATGCACCCTTGAGGAGTGGTCTATTTATATTAAATCTCGATAGTAGTGATACACATATTCATAATATTGAAGCCAAAAGATGCAGAGTTGATAATGATAGTGCAACTTATTTGTGGCACTGCCGTTTAGGTCATATTGGTGTAAAGCGCATGAAGAAACTCCATTCCGATGGACTTTTGGAATCACTTGATTATGAATCACTTGGTACTTGCGAACCATGCCTCATGGGCAAGATGACTAAAACGCCGTTCTCCGGAACTATGGAGCGAGCAACAGATTTATTGGAAATCATACATACTGATGTATGTGGTCCGATGAATGTTGAGGCTCGCGGCGGGTATCGTTATTTTCTCACCTTCATAGATGATTTGAGCAGATATGGGTATATCTACTTAATGAAACATAAGTCTGAAACATTTGAAAAGTTCAAAGAATTTCAGAGTGAAGTAGAAAATCATCATAACAAGAAAATTAAGTTTCTACGATCTGATCATGGAGGAGAATATTTGAGTTATGAGTTTGGTCTTCATTTGAAACAATGCGGAATAGTTTCACAACTCACGCCACCCGGAACACCACAGCATAATGGTGTGTCCGAACGTCGTAATCGTACTTTACTAGATATGGTGCGATCTATGATGTCTCTTACTGATTTACCGCTATCATTTTGGGGTTATGCTTTAGAGACGGCTGCATTCACGTTAAATAGGGCACCATCTAAATCCGTTGAGACGACGCCTTATGAACTATGGTTTGGCAAGAAACCAAAGTTGTCATTTCTTAAAGTTTGGGGCTGATGCTTATGTGAAAAAGCTTCAACCTGATAAGCTCGAACCCAAATCAGAATGTGTCTTCATAGGATACCCAAAGGAGACTGTTGGGTACACCTTCTATCAGAGATCCGAAGGCAAGACTTTTGTTGCTAAATTTGGATCCTTTCTAGAGAAGGAGTTTCTCTCGAAAGAAGTGAGTGGGAGGAAAGTAGAACTTGATGAGGTAACTGTACCTGCTCCCTTATTGGAAAGTAGTTCATCACAGAAACCGGTTCCTGTGATACCTACACCAATTAGTGAGGAAGTTAATGATGATGATCATGAAACTTCAGATCAAGTTACTACTGAACCTCGTAGGTCAACCAGAGTAAGATCTGCACCAGAGTGGTACGGTAATTCTGTTCTGGATGTCATGTTACTAGACCATGACGAACCTACGAACTATGAGGAAGCGATGATGAGCCTGGATTCCGCAAAATGGCTTGAGGCCATGAAATCTGAGATGGGATCCATGTATGAGAACAAAGTGTGGACTTTGGTTGACTTGCCCAATGATCGGCAAGCCATCGAAAATAAATGGATTTTCAAGAAGAAGACAAACGATGACGGTAATGTTACTGTCTACAAAGCTCGACTTGTTGCGAAAGGTTTTCGAAAAGTTCAAGGAGTTGACTACGATGAGACCTTCTCACCCGTAGCGATGCTTAAGTCCGTCAGAACCATGTTAGCAATTGCCGCATTTTATGATTATGAAATTTGGCAAATGGATGTAAAGACTGCATTCCTAAATGGATTTCTGGAATAAGAGTTGTATATGATGCAACCTGAAGGTTTTATCGATCCAAAAGATGCTAACAAAGTGTGCAAGCTCCAGCGATCCATTTATGGACTGGTGCAAGCCTCTCGGAGTTGGAATAAATGTTTTGATAGTGTGATCAAAGCATATGGTTTTATACAGACTTTTGGAGAAGCCTGTATTTAAAAGAAAGTGAGTGAGAGCTTTGTAGCATTTCTAATCTTATATGTGGATGACATATTGTTGATTGGAAATGATATAGAATTTCTGGATAGCATAAAAGGATACTTGAATAAGAGTTTTTCAATGAAAGACCTCGGTGAAGCTGCTTACATATTGGGCATCAAGATCTATAGAGATAGATCAAGACGCTTAATTGGACTTTCACAAAGTACATACCTTGACAAAGTTTTGAAGAAGTTCAAAATGGATCAGGCAAAGAAAGGGTGCTTGCCTGTGTTACAAGGTGTGAAGTTGAGTAAGACTCAATGCCCGACCACTGCAGAAGATAGAGAGAAAATGAAAGATGTTCCCTATGCTTCAGTCATAGGCTCTATCATGTATGCAATGCTGTGTACCAGACCTGATGTGTGCCTTGCTATTAGTTTAGCAGGGAGGTACCAAAGTAATCTAGGAGTGGATCACTGGACAGCGGTCAAGAACATCCTGAAATACCTGAAAAGGACTAAGGATATGTTTCTCGTTTATGGAGGTGACAAAGAGCTCATCGTAAATGGTTACGTTGATGCAAGCTTTGACACTGATCCGGACGATTCTAAATCGCAAACCGGATACGTGTTTATATTGAACAGTGGAGCTGTCAGTTGGAGCAGTTCTAAACAAAGCGTTGTGGCGGGATCTACATGTGAAGCGGAGTACATTGCTGCTTCGGAAGCAGCGAATGAAGGAGTCTGGATGAAGGAGTTCATATCCGATCTAGGTGTCATACCTAGTGCATAGGGTCCAATGAAAATCTTTTGTGACAATACTGGTGCAATTGCCTTGGCAAAGGAATCCAGATTTCACAAGAGAACCAAACACATCAAGAGACGCTTCAACTCCATCCGGGATCAAGTCCAGGTGGGAGACATAGAGATTTGCAAGATACATACGGATCTTAATGTTGCAGACCCGTTGACTAAGCCTCTTCCACGAGCAAAACATGATCAGCACCAAGTCTCCATGGGTGTTAGAATCACTACTGTGTAATCTAGATTATTGACTCTAGTGCAAGTGGGAGACTGAAGGAAATATGCCCTAGAGGCAATAATAAAGTTATTATTTATTTCCTTATATTATGATAAATGTTTATTATTCATGCTAGAATTGTATTAACTGGAAACATGATACAAGTGTGAATACATAGACAAACAGAGTGTCACTAGTATGCCTCTACTTGACTAGCTCATTGATCAAAGATGGTTATGTTTCCTATCCATAGACATGAGTTGTCATTTGATTAACGAGATCACATCATTAGGAGAATGATGTGATTGACTTGACCCATTCTGTTAGCTTAGCACTTGATCGTTTAGTATGTTGCTATTGCTTTCTTCATGACTTATACATGTTCCTATGACTATGAGATTATGCAACTCCCGTTTACCGGAGGAACACTTTGTGTGCTACCAAACGTCATAATGTAACTGGGTGATTATAAAGGTGCTCTACAGGTGTCTCCAAGGGTACTTGTTGAGTTGGCGTATTTCAAGATTAGGATTTGTCACTCCGATTGTCGGAGAGGTATCTTGATGTCTACTATGCAACCTTCTTCTTGTAGACGTTGTTGGGCCTCCAAGTGCAGAGGTTTGTAAGATAGTAGCAAATTTCCCTCAAGTGGATGACCTAAGGTTTATCAATCCGTGGGAGGCGTAGGATGAGGATGGTCACTCTCAAGCAACCCTGCAACCAAATAACAAAGAGTCTCTTGTGTCCCCAACACACCTGAAAGGATCGATATAGTTGACTAGAGGGGGGGTGAATAGGAAACTAACAATTTTTAGCTTTTCTTTACCAATTTAAACTTTGCATCAAAGTAGGTTGTCTAGATATGCAACTAGGTGAGCAACCTATATGATGCAACAGCAACAAGCACACAAGCAAGCAAGGGATATAACACAAATAAGCTTGCACAAGTAAAGGCACGAGATAACCAAGAGCGGAGCCGGTGAAGACGAGGATGTGTTACCGAAGTTCCTTCCTTTTGAGGGGAAGTACGTCTCTATTGGAGCGGCGTGGAGGCACAATGCTCCCCAAGAAGCCACTAGGGCCACCGTATTCTCCTCACGCCCTCGCACAATGCGAGATGCCGTGATTCCACTATTGGTGCCCTTGGAGGCGGCGACCGAACCTTTACAAACAAGGTTGGGGAAATATCCACAACTTAATTGGAGGCTCCCAACGACACCATGAAGCTTCACCACAATGGACTATGGCTCCGCGGCGACCTCAACCGTCTAGGGTGCTCAAACACCCAAGAGTAACAAGATCCGCAAGGGATTAGTGGGGGGAATCAAATTTCTCTTGGTGGAAGTGTAGATCGCCTTCTCAACCAATCCCGAGCAAATCAACAAGTTTGATTGGCTAGGGAGAGAGATCGGGCGAAAATGGAGCTTGGAGCAACAATGGAGCTTGGAGCAACAATGGAGCTTAGGGTTGAAAGAGGTAGTCAACTAGAGGAAGAAGACACCCCTTATATAGTGAAGAAACAAATCCAACCGTTATCCACTTAATCAGCCCGCGACCTGCGGTACTACCGCCCCAGACAAGCGGTACTACCGCAGGACCTCACGGTACTACCGCAACCGACCGCGGTACTACCGCTGCTACGGCAGGAGCTAGGCCAGGCCTGACGCGCAAAGGCTGAGGGCGGTACTGCCGCTTGCGCGGTACTACCGCTCCCCCTTGCGGTACTACCGCAAGGCAGGATTGGGCTAGCCTGGGAAGGGCGCGGATGAATAAAAATACATCCGTGCCAACTTCCGCTGAAATACAAACGATGCAAAAATCTGACACGGTACTACCGCACATGGCGTGCGGTACTACCGCGCAGCGAGCGGATGTAAAAAATTACATCCGCCCCTACTTCCGCTCGTGTAGCTGTGCCAGACCAGGACTCACGGTACTACCGCGCGCATGGGGCGGTACTACCGCGTAGGGCGCGGACGTAAAAAATTACGTCCGCCCCTACAGCCGCACGAGCAGCTGAGTCTGGTATGAGGCCACGGTAGTACAACTCCGTAGGAGCGGTACTACCGCGGGCGCCTACGATACTACCACAAGGGTGTGCGGTACTACCGCAAGGGCCTGCGGTACTACCGCTCCATAGAGCAGTACTACCGCATGCCCCAGAACAGCAACACTAGGAATCCTTCTTTTTGCACAGAAATGAGGAAAACGGAGGATGCTCCAAGGCGCAAGGGGAAAGGCGGAGTAGAGGAAGAAAACGTGTACGTGATGATTCCACCCGAACCTTTCCGAAGCGAACCCCCTCTTAATAGTACGGCTTTCCTATGACTCAAATCCACCAAAAAGAAACATAGAAAAAACGCCGTCTTCAATAGTCTTCGAGGGGCACCAAACCGTCTTGTGCCTAGCGATGAAACGTCTGAAAACCTCAAGGCACACGATTAGTCCGCAAAAGCATTGTCATCAATCACCAAAACACCTTAGGGATAAATATGCCCTTACAATCTCCCCCTTTTTGGTGGATTGATGACAATGCAGGATTTGCACAAAGGTAAATAATATAGACCATAAGCAAACCCCTCATCTCTAAAATATAGACGGGCTCCCCCTAGATGTGTGCAATCTAGATAGGTGCTTTGGACTGCACGGCACACATACTAGGATCAACACTCTCCCTATATTTTATAGACAAGGCATATCTTGCAATAATAAGGCTAACACTAAGCAAGATAGCAAACAAGAGCATAACATAAATAGCACACTATATCATAAGCTCACTAAGATACGATAGAGTGCATATGTCTTACACCATATGAAGGATAAGTCTCACAAGCACAAACCAAACCAAAGCAAACGAGGTTCAACAGAACAAACGCAAATGAAACAACACGATAAAACGACTCGCAAATCCTACACTCTCTCCCCCTTTGGCATCGAGACGCCAAAAAGGCAGAGAGGACACCTACACACAAGGGGTGGCTCAAGCGGAGTAATCACTCGCACGCTCCTCGTCAGACTCGGCAGCGGGGACGGGCTCCTCGAAATCCTCCTTAGAATCAGTCCACTTGAAGCCTTGCTTCGCCATCCACTCAGCCTCTGGAGTGATGATCTCCTCAGAACCGCCAGAGACTTCCTCTCCAAAGACCTTCATAATCTTCTTGTCGCGGTGGCGACTCTCCTTGGAGGCAACGTGAGTCCTGTACTGCCCCTTTGCCTGCATGCAGAATAGAGTCTTCATCTTGTCCTTCAGCTTCTTGGCCCACGAGGGCTCAGAGGAGCGAGGGGCATATCCAGCAGCGTGGTCCTCATCAGCATCCTCCGCCTCAGCATCCTCCCCATCAACAGCCCTCTTAGTAGCTGTCGCCTCAGCACGAGTAGTAGTGTTGGCCCACTTGGGCTTGACACGGAGACTGATGGACTCATGACGAATCCAGTCTGGAACAAGGAACTCATCATCGGAGAACAACTTCTCCCAAGTCTTGGAGATCAGCAGAAACAGGTACGGTCCATAGATGGGTACCTTGTGGTTGAACACTGCGAACCGAAGCTCACACCACATGATATGTGAGACATCAAGTGGTTGAGACTGAGACACACGCGCCTCCTCGCACAGGAGCATCATATCCACCAGATAGGCATGCACCTTGTTCTTGTCACCAATGCGAGGAAAAAGAGAGTTGTGGAAGATGCGATGCATGATGTCCAGAAATGGGTTCAGCACCCACGTCGTCTTGCCACTGGGAAGCGTCTTCGCAACATAATACTGCTGGAGCCTGTTCTTGCTGGCTGACTCAGGGTTGGCATGAGGGCGAACACCAACGGGTGTGGTGAGCCCCTCATCAGGTACGTGGAGCAAATCCATGAAGTCCTTCCAGGTAGCAGCCAACTGACGTCCATTGCTCATCCAGGTCATCCTTCGATCCTCCCCAGAGTGAAAGTGAACTGAGGCAAAGAACTGGCAGATAATCTTAGGGTCATAGTCCAGGTGGAAAGAGATCACATGCTCAATGCCAAATTGCTCCACCAGGTCCAGAGCCTCACCAAAGTAAGCACGGTGCTTGTCCTACCTCATGTGATTCATGTCAATCCACTTGACATCCACATAGATGTTTTGCTTGGCCTTGATCACATCCAGATAAATGAGAGTCTGCTGCTTGGTCCAAAACAAGTCATTTCCTCTGAAGATAGCACGGGCATTCACATACGGGTTGATCTGCCTTCGAGGGATAAACTCAGAAAGGGGTATCTCGTCCATGCCCTTTGCGGGTTCCTTGTACTTGCTAGCGGAGGACTTGACATTGCGCTTGGGGGCACTGGAGCCCTCTGGAGCTTCATCTTGATTGCGCAGACGCTTGGAGCTAGTGTCATGACTGGGATTGGAACGGCGAGCAGGAGCACCGGAGCCACCACCTAAGACACAAAGCACAACGCACACACGAAAAACGAGAAGAATCAATGCAAAGACCTCAGCAAAACAAGGGAAACATGTAGATACGTGGTAATTGCCAAGAAGAAGATTGGACAACAACGGTAGTACAGCCAGTTCGCGCGGTACTAAAATTTTAGTACCGCTCCTAGTCGCGGTAGTACCGCGTGAAGGCACGGTAGTACCGGGGCTCGGAGCGGTAGTAGAACTTTAGTACAACGGCTCGTGCGGTAGTACCGCACCTGAGGTGCGGTAGTACTGTACCAGCGGTAGTACCGCACCAGAGATGCGGTAGTACCGCATCAGCGTCAGATCCGAACCATTTGAATCTGAGAACAACCGCGAAAACGAGGCGATACTACGGTTGATCAAATCTACCACGGGACAACATATCAAGTATAATTTCTATGCAACACTACTCTCCTACATCCTACTCTTGCATAGATTTGGCCTAAAATCTCAAGAACACATGCATCTCCCCAAAAACCTAGAGGCAAAAGAACGAACAAGAGAGAGAGAGAGGGATTTGGGGAGAAACCTTGTTCCATGGCAAGAGGAAGTGGTGGGGAACGATCCCACCGGTCAGAATCCGAGGAGAGCGGACGGAGACGGAGATCCGGCGAGGGTCTCCGGCGCCATTCTTGAGTAGGAGAGAGAGAGGCAGCGGGGAGAGAAACACACGAATGGGTATGGGGGAGTTGGAACTCCCCCTGCCCGGGTCTTAACCCCACGCGCCCTCGGCAGCGCGGTAGTACCGCATCTCATCGCGGTAGTACCGCTCGGGCGGAAGTGCCGCTCCGTAGCGGTAGTACCGCTCCCTCAGGCGGCAGTAAAAATTTACTGTCGCGCTGGGTGCGGAAGTACCGTGCGCTCCACATGCGGTAGTACCGTGGCAGGCCGCGGTAGTATCGTGAGCTCAAGAAGATGCAAGTTTCAAATGAAAGAGAAAGAGTCTTCACAAGGAAACTTCAAGCAAACAAGACACCACAAGAACACGCTCAACACGAAGAAAGAAAGGCAAGAGACAACAAGGACCAACTACGAGACACAACCTCTCCAAGGAGAGTGCGGTGGCCGGAGCCACCTATGTTTGAGTCAATTGGTATGGCACCGCGAAGAATTATCCTTGGGCCCATGACCAAAACTCATCTTTGAAGCACAAGTACCATAAAAAATGGCTAATGTGAAAGAGTTGATCAATTTATGCATAATGGGGGGAGGGAGAGTTCATTGAGAAAACAACACTCCCCCTATGTCCATGCCTACATCTAAACTAGACAACAAGTTGAGTATGGTGGGGTGTGCAAGGGTTCAAGCAACATTGCTCGAATCAATGATATTTAGCTCATGCCTTAACTCGCGAAATCTTGCTTCATCCAAAGGCTTCGTGAAAATATCTGCAAGGTTATCATGAGTGTTGACATAGTTGAGCTCGATCTCCCCTCGCCTAATGTGATCCCGGATGAAGTGATACCGAATCTCAATATGCTTCGTCTTGAAGTGTTGCACCGGGTTGAGAGAAATCTTGATGGCACTTTCATTGTCACACCAAAGAGGCACTTTGTCACAAGTGACACCGTAATCCTTTAAAGTTTGCCTCATCCAAAGAAGTTGTGCACAACAACTGCCGGTGGCCACATACTCCGCTTTGGTGGACGAGAGAGACACACAACTTTGCTTCTTGTAAGACCAACTCACCAAAGAGCAACCAAGAAATTGGCACCCTCCGGAAGTGGACTTCCTATCCACTTTGTCTCCCGCTCAACCAGAGTCCTAATACCCTACAAGCTTGAAGTTTGCTCCTCTTGGGTACCATAAGCCAAAGTTTGGGGTATGAGCCAAATATCGAAAGATTCGCTTGACCGCCACAAAGTGGCTTTCCTTAGGTGTGGCTTGAAACCGTGCACAAATTCCCACACTCAACATGATATCCGGTCTAGATGCACAAAGGTAAAGCAAGGATCCAATCATGGAACGATATACCTTTTGATCCACCGCTTTACCATTGGGATCAATGTCAAGTTGGCACTTGGTGGGCATTGGAGTGGAAGCCGGCTTGACATCACTTAGCTTGAATCTCTTGAGCATGTCTTGAGTGTATTTGGCTTGGTTGATGAAGGTTCCTTCTCTTCTTTGCTTGACTTCGAACCCGAGAAAGAACTTCAACTCTCCCATCGAAGACATCTTGAACTCTGAGGTCATGAGAGCGGCAAATTCCTCATTGAAAGCTTTGTTAGGGGAACCAAAGATGATATCATCAACATATAGTTGGCACACAAACAACTCCCCTTTGACCTTATTAGTAAAAAGAGTGGGGTTGATTAGCCCAACTTCAAATCCACGGTCTTGTAACAACTCGGTAAGGTGGTCATACCATGCACATGGGGCTTGTTTAAGGCCATAGAGTGCCTTATCGAGTTGATACACATGATCGGGGAAGTAGGGATCCTCGAACCCGGGGGGTTGCTTGACATATACCAACTCATTAATAGGACCATTAAGAAAAGCACTTTTAACATCCATTTGTTGCAACTTAAAGTTGTGATGAGAAGCATATGCAATCAACAAACGAATGGATTTAAGGCGAGCAACGGGAGCAAAGGTTTCACCGTAGTCGATACCCTCGACTTGGGAGTAGCCTTGTGCCACCAATCTAGCCTTGTTGCGAACGATGGTCCCATGAGCATCTTGCTTGTTCTTGAATATCCACTTGGTTCCAATGACATTGTGGTTCCCCGTTGGCCTTGGCACCAATCTCCACACCTTGTTGTACTCGAAGTTGTTGAGTTCTTCATGCATGGCATTAAGCCAATCCGGATCTTCGAGTGCCTCATATACCTTTTGGGGTTCAACACAAGAGACAAACGCGTGATGTTCACAATAGTTTGCCAATTGTCTACAAGTGCTTACCCCCTTTTGAATGCTCCCAAGCACATTCTTCATGAGATGACCCTTGGTGGAGAGCTTGGATGCAATCTTGGCGGCACGACGCTCCAATTCCTCCTCGGGGGTAAGACGAGGAGCGGTCACTTGATCATCTTGAGGGCCGTCATGAGCTTGATCTTGATCTCGAGGAGGCTCTTGATCTCGAACTTTCTCGGAGGAGAGAACTTGACCTTGGGCACCACTTGATGTTACAACACCATCTTGAGATTGATCTTGCCCTTGGACTTGTTCTTGAGGTTGAGGGCCTTCATTTTGTTCTTCGAAAGCGTGTGGGCCTTGGGTTGGTGATGGCTCCACTTGAGTGGAGCATTGTCCTTCTTCTGCGGCCACAAGGGGTTCCTCAATGGGTAGGATAAAACCAACTCCCATTCTTCTTATGGCTTGGGGAGGAATTTCATCACCTACATCACAAGTGCCACTTTGCTCCACTTGGGAGCCGTTATTCTCATCAAACTCCATGTTACACGTCTCCTCAATAAGTCCCGTGGATTTATTGAGGACACGGTAAGCATGAGAGTTTGTAGCATAACCAACAAATATGCCCTCATAAGCTCTAGCCTCAAATTTAGACAACCGAACACCTTTCTTGAGAATGAAACACTTACACCCAAACACCCGGAAGTACTTGAGGTTGGGCTTGTTACCGGTGAGAATCTCATATGGAGTCTTGTTCAAGCCTTTGCGGAGATAGAGCCGATTGGATGCATGACATGCGGTGTTGATGGCTTCGGCCCAAAAGTTGTAAGGAGACTTGAACTCCGCCATCATGGTCCTTGCCGCATCCATCAACGTACGGTTCTTCCTCTCCGCTACACCATTTTGTTGAGGGGTGTATGGTGCGGAATATTGATGCTTGATCCCCTCATCACTAAGAAACTCATGCAAGGTGTAGTTCTTGAACTCGGTGCCGTTGTTGCTTCTTATTGTCAAGATCTTTGCATTGTGTTGACGTTGGGCTTCATTTGCAAAGTCAATGACGGTTTGTTGGGTCTCGCTCTTCCTCTTGAAGAAATATACCCAAGTGTATCTTGAATAGTCATCCACAATCACCAAGCAATACTTTCTACCCCCAAGACTATCAAAGATGGAGGCCCAAAGAGATCCAAATGAAGGAGCTCCAAAGGCCTCTTCGAGTAAATGATAGTCGTGGGAGGGTGAGCCGTCTCATGTAGCTTTCCTTCGATACAAGCACTTCAAGCACGATCTTTAGCAAAACTAACATTTTTTAGTCCACGGACATGGTCCCCCTTGAGAAGACTTTGCAAAGATCTCATATTGACATGGGCTAAACGGCGATGCCAAAGCCATCCCACGTCAACTTTAGCCATTAGGCATGTCGCGGTCTTAGTGGGTCGCTCCGAAAAGTTAATCACATATAGACCGTTCTCGACATGCCCAACAAAGGCTACTTTAAGAGTCTTGCTCCACAAGAGGGCCACGGTATCAATATCAAAGAAAGTGGCAAAGCCCATGAGTGCAAGTTGACGAACGGAAAGTAAATTGTATGCGAGGGACTCAACAAGCATGACATTCTCGATCATGAGATCATGAGAGATGACAACCTTGCCAAGCCCCAATACCTTAGAGGACGAGGCATCACCCCATTCGACATTGGTGGGCATAGATGGAATCTTGTGAACGTCCACCACCAAGTCATTGCTTCCGGTCATATGATTAGTAGCTCCACTATCAAGCAACCATGATCCCCCACCGGAAGCAAACACCTACAAGAGATCAATGCTTGGTTTTAGGTACCCATTTTGTAATGGGTCCTCTGATGTTAGTGACAAGGGTCTTCGGAACCCAAATAGACCATTCAATATACTCATGAGGAGAACCAACAAATTTGGCATAAACATGCCCATCACTAGCACGGCACAAAACATAAGAAGGGTTAAAGTCGCCGGCTTTGTTGGAAGGGGTGGCATTGCCTTTCTTGACACCACCACCCTTCACATTGTTCTTCTTCTCCTTGGAAGCACCCTCTCCCTCCTTCACAAAGGTTTGTTTCAGAGGGGGAGGTCGTTTGGTCTTGTCATTCTTCTTCTTGTTCTTGGGCATGGGTGCGAACCCAATCCCTTCCTTGGCCACAACTTCCTTTTGATTGCTCAAAAGGTCGTTGAGGTTCTTCTCACCTTGAATGCATGACACAAGGCCTTTCTCAAGTTGCTCTTTAAACTTAGCATTCTCCTCAACAAGATGCACATGCTCACAACAAGGGTTAGTAGCATTTGCATTATCAATTAACACCATATGAGGAAATGTGGCCGTCTCCTTGGTTAGCTTTACTTGGAGTTGCTCATGAGACTCCTTGAGGCTAGCATGAGCACCCTTCAAGACTTTGTGAGCCTTGTCAAGTATGTCAAACTCCTCTTTGAGTCTAGCAAGATCAACCCCAAGCTTGGCCTTCTCGGAATTGAGCACACGAGAAACAACAAGTGCATGATCAAGATCTTTCTTTAACTTAGCATGATCATCGTTGTGTGACTCCTCAAGAGCCAAACGAAGACCACGCTCTTCCTCAAGAGCATTGGAAAGATCCGAAATCTCATCGGCATAGTCTCTACTATGCCCCTCCATCTTAGAGATGGTATCTTCGTGAACCTCGATCATGTCATTGGCTTCACCAAGTTGTTCCAAGAGAGCAACGAAGTGCTTCTTGGATTTACCCTTGAGTTTACCCATAAAGGACTCAAACTCATTCTCCTCCACATTAGATCCCTCATGTTCATCAATGCAATCCGTCAAAGAAGGATGATTAATGATGATAGTTTTGATGTTGGGGGTTACCTTGTTGGTGGCTTTAGCCATGAGGCACTTGGCGGTGATGCTCTCATTAGGTGAATCGAAGAGAGACACCCGTGGAGTCGTCGCAATGTCAACGGAGGCCATGGCAACTGACTCACCATCTTCATCATCATCCTCATCCTCATTGTACTCTTCTTGTACCACCAAAGCCTTGGGAGGAGTCTTCTTGGTGAAGTTGCTCTTGTTGGGGAAAGACTTGGCCTTGTCCTTTCGGATGAGCTTGCCACCATTGTCTTCCCTCTTCTCATAAGGGCACTCCGCAACAAAGTGGCTCACAATGCCACAATTATAGCAAGTCCTCACACGTTGCTTGACCTTTGCGCCACTTGAATTGTTCTTGTTGAAGTTGGGCCTTGAGTTCTTCTTGCTCCAAAATTGCCTTGAAGCAAGAGCCATGTGTTCATGATAGGCATACTTTGTATCTTCGGGGTTGCTCTCCTCTTCTTCCTCTTCGTCCTCCTCCTCCACATTAACCTTGGCCTTTAGTGCAAGGTTGGGCTTCTTTACTCTTTGAGACCGTAGCACCGCATTGTCGGCGGTCTTGTCCAAGATGCTCATAACAACGAACTCATCCAACACTTCACTTGAGGACAAGGTGTGGAAGTCCGGCCTTTGACGAATGACGGAGGACATGGATTTGTGGTAAGGCATCATTGCCTTGAGGAATTTGCGCTTGATCCAATTGTCACCCGTGTCCTTTCTTCCATGATCTCGGAGTGAAACCGCGAGTTTGGTTACCCTCCGATAAAGCTCACGAGGTTCTTCATCTTCTTTCATTGCAAACTCATCGGCTTCATCTTGCACCACTTCATAGTTTGAGCGTTGAATGCTTGCACTTCCCCGGTAGAGAGAAACAACTTGGTGCCAAGCATCTTTGGCCATGGAGTAGGGCCGGAGATGAGGAAGATCTTCGGGTGGAATTGCTTCTTGGATGATGAAGAGAGCATTCTCATTGAATTGATTATCCACGGCTTCTCTAGGAGTGAAGTTGCTTCGGTCATGCGGATAGAAACCTTCTTCAATGATTCTCCAAAGATTAGTATTCACATGATTTAAATGACGCTTAAAGCGATAGACCCAAGAATCAAAGTCCACATTCTTCTCAATCTTAGGGGCAGGGCCGGCATGATTCAAATGAGTGGAAGGAAGCGGTCCACCATAGACAAGTGGAGGTTCCACATGGGCAAAGATGCTGGTGCCATTTGTACCACTAGAAGAAGGAGCTTTCTCGCTAGTAGCTTCCCCCTTGTCGGAGTTAGCATCCGTCACCTTGTTAGCGGAATCACCCACTTTCAACGGTGCGGTGGAAAGTTTAAGCCCTTCTATGAATTTATTAAACATGCTTTCAACCTCGGTCGTCATGGAGGTCTTCAATGTGTCCAAAGCCACACTGAATTCCTCACGAGAGACCGCGGTTCCCCCATCGGCCATAGACGAGAATGGATTCACACCGGAGTGCTCCTCCGCACCGTCTACGGTGTCAACCATACTCTTCGGACGGCAAAGTCCATAATAAAGAGACGAGGCTCTGATACCAATTGAAAGGATCAATATAGTTGACTAGAAGGGGGGTGAATAGGCAACTAACAATTTTTAGCTTTTCTTTACCAATTTAAACTTTGCATCAAAGTAGGTTGTCTAGATATGCAACTAGGTGAGCAACCTATATGATGCAACAACAACAAGCACACACGCAAGCAAGGGATATAACACAAATAAGCTTGCACAAGTAAAGGCACGAGATAACCAAGAGCGGAGCCGGTGAAGACGAGGATGTGTTACTGAAGTTCCTTCCTTTTGAGGGGAAGTACATCTCCGTTGGAGCGGTGTGGAGGCACAATGCTCCCCAAGAAGCCACTAGGGCCACCGTATTCTCCTCACGCCCTCACACAATGCGAGATGCCATGATTCCACTATTGGTGCCCTTGGAGGCGGCGACCGAACCTTTACAAACAAGGTTGGGGCAATCTCCACAACTTAATTGGAAGCTCCCAACGACACCATGAAGCTTCACAACAATGGACTATGGCTCCGCGGCGACCTCAACCGTCTAGGATGCTCAAACACCCAAGAGTAACAAGATCCGCAAGGGATTAGTGGGGGAATCAAATTTCTGTTGGTGGAAGTGTAGATCGGGCCTTCTCAACCAATCCCGAGAAAATCAACAAGTTTGATTGGCTAGGGAGAGAGATCGGGCGAAAATGGAGCTTGGAGCAACAATGGAGCTTAGGGTTGAAAGAGGTAGTCAACTAGAGGAAGAAGACATCCCTTATATAGTGAAGAAACAAATCCAACCGTTATCCACTTAATCAGCCCATGACCTGCGATACTACCGCCCCAGACAAGCGGTACTACCGCAGGACCTCACGGTACTACCGCGACCGACCGCGGTACTACCGCGACCGACCGCGGTACTACCGCTGCTACGGCAGGAGCTAGGCCAGGCCTGACGCGCAAAGGCTGAGGGCGGTACTGCCGCTTGCGCGGTACTACCGCTCCCCCTTGCGGTACTACCGCAAGGTAGGATTGGGCTAGCCTGGGAAGGGCACGGATGAATAAAAATACATCCGTGCCAACTTCCGCTGAAATACAAATGATGCAAAAATCCGACACGGTACTACCGCACATGGCGTGCGGTACTACCGCGCAGGGAGCGGATGTAAAAAATTAGATCCACCCCTATTTCCGCTCGTGTAGCTGTGCCAGACCAGGACTCACGGTACTACCGCGCGCATGGGGCGGTACTACCGCGTAGGGCGCGGATGTAAAAAATTACGTCCGCCCCTACAGCCGCACGAGTAGCTGAGTCTGGTATGAAGCCACGGTAGTACAGCTCCGTAGGAGCGGTACTGCCGCGGGCGCCTACGATACTACCACAAGGGCGTGCGGTACTACCGCAGGGGCCTGGGGTACTACCGCTCCATAGAGCAGTACTACCGCATGCCCCAGAACAGCAACACTAGGAATCCTTCTTTTTGCACAGAAATGAGGAAAACGGAGGATGCTCCAAGGCGTAAGGGGAAATGCGGAGTAGAGGAAGAAAACGTGTACGTGATGATTCCACCCGAACCTTTTCGAAGCGGACCCCCTCTTAATAGTACAGCTTTCCTACGACTCAAATCCACCGAAAAGAAACATAGAAAAAACGCCGTCTTCAATAGTGTTCGAGGGGCACCAAACCGTCTTGTGCCTAGCGATGAAACGTCTGAAAACCTCAAGGCACACGATTAGTCCGCAAAAGCATTGTCATCAATCACCAAAACACCTTAGGGATAAATATGCCCTTACAACACCCAATACAATGGTAATTTGTATAGGTGCACTAGTTCGGCGAAGAGATGGTGATACAAGTGCAATATGGATGGTAGATATAGGTTTTTGTAATCTGAAAATATAAAAACAGCAAGGTAACTAATAATAAAAGTGAGCACAAACGGTATTGCAATGCTAGGAAATAAGGCCTAGGGTTCATACTTTCACTAGTGCAAGGTCTCTCAACAATAATAACATAGTTGGATCATATAAATATCCCTCAACATGCAACAAAGAGTCACTCCAAAGTCACTAATAGCTGGGAACAAACGAAGAGATCATGGTAGGGTACGAAACCACCTCAAAGTTATTCTTTCTGCTCGATCTATTCAAGAGTCCGTAGTAAAATAACACGAAGCTATTCTTTCCGTTCAATCAATCATAGAGTTCGTACTAGAATAACACCTTAAGACACAAATCAACCAAAACCCTAATGTCACCTAGATACTCCAATGTCACCTCAAGTATCCATGGGTATGATTATACGATATGCATCACACAATCTCAGATTCATCTATTCAAACCAACACAAAGTACTTCAAAGAGTGCCCCAAAGTTTCTACCGAAGAGTCAAGACGAAAACATGTGCCAACCCCTATGCATAAGTTCACGAGGTCACATAACCCGCAAGTTGATCACCAAAACATACATCAAGTGAATCACGTGATATCCCATTGTCACCACAGATACGCGCATGCAAGACATACATCAAGTGTTCTCAAATCCTTAAAGACTCAATTCGATAAGATAACTTCAAAGGGAAAACTCAATCCATTACAAGAGAGTAGAGGGGGAGAAACATCATAAGATCAAACTATAATAGCAAAGCTCGCGATACATCAAGATCGTATCACTTCAAGAACACGAGAGAGAGAGAGAGAGATCAAACACATAGCTACTGGTACATACCCTCAGCCCCGAGGGTGAACTACTCCCTCCTCGTCATGGAGAGCGCCGGGATGATGAAGATGGCCACCGGTGAGGGATCCCCCCTCCGGCAGGGTGCCGAAACAGGGTCCCGATTAGTTTTTGGTGGCTACAGAGGTTTGCGGCGGCGGAACTCCCGATCTATTCTGTTCCCCGATTATTTTAGTGTATATGGACATATATAGGCGAAAGAAGTCGGTAAGGAGAGCCACGAGGGGCCCACGAGGGTGGAGGGCGCGCCCCCCTGCCTCGTGCCTTCCTTGTTGCTTCCCTTACGTATACTCCAAGTCTTCTGGATTGCTTCCGTTCCAAAAATAACTCTCCCGAAGGTTTCCTTCCGTTTGGACTCCGTTTTGATATTCCTTTTCTGCGAAACACTAAAACAAGGGAAAAAACAGAAACTGGCACTGGGCTCTGGGTCAATAGGTTAGTCCCAAAAATAATATAAAAATGCATAGTAAAGCCCATTAAACATCCAAGATGGATAAGATAATTGCATGAATACTTCATAAATTATAGATATGTTGGAGACGTATCAGCATCCCCAAGCTTAATTCCTGCTCGTCCTCGAGTAGGTAAATGAGAAAAGAAATAATTTATGAAGTGTGAATGCTAGCAGGTGCATAAGTTTGATCAATGATAATTTCAATCACCTTTTCTAGCATCATTGTATGTCATAATTAACAGTAGCTCATCTCATAAAACTTTTCATGATCAAGTAACAAACTATTCACATGTTAAAGTATAGTTCATAAGCTTTCTTGAAAACTGAAAAACCTTGTTAGTCATCAAACAATTACAATTCATCTTATTTTCAGGAAGAGTCTATGTCAGAGCTTTGATTTAGCAAATCCCACATACTCAACTATCATATAGTCTTCCATGATTTCTACCACTCAAAGCATATTTTTAGAACAAATAGCATCCATCGAACACAGAGAAAGATAGGGGCTTAATGTTTCGCCTCCCAACTTATTTATCATATAGATAATTGTCAACAATAATAATTCATGATCAAATATATTTGAATGGCCATATATGCTCAGATCTTTCCATCACATGATGCTTGCCAACTAAAGAGTAGGTTGGAATGAGAAGGAATACTACTGACTCTTGCATAAAAGTAAAAGATAGGCCCTTCACGGAGGGAAGCAGGGATTTGCATAGGTGCCAGAGCTTGAAGCAAGAACAGAGATGAAAATAATTTTGAGAGGTATGCTTTCATTGTCAACATAACGACCAAGAGTTCCCAATATGTTCCATACTACATACATTATAGGCGGTTCCCACGTAGAATGGTAAAGATTTTACTCCCCCTCCACCAACATTCACACTCCACGGCTTGTCCAAAACAACGGGTGCCGTCCAACTATCAACTTTCCTGGGGGAGTTTTGTTTAAATTATTTTTGAATTTGTTTTTGATCTTTTGATCATAGGACTAGGCATCCCAGTTACCAGCCATTTTCTCGTGAATGATGAGCGGAGTCCACTCATCGTGAGAATAACCCACCTAGCATGGAAGATACTGACAGCCCCTAGTCGCTACATGAGCGATTCACGCATACAAAACAGATTATCATTTGATGGTTTAGAGTTTGGCACATGCAAATCTACTTGGAACGGCAGGTAAATACCGCATATAGGTAGATATGGTGGACACTCATGGAAGAAACTTGGTTCAAGGAATTTGGATGCACAAGCAGTATTCCCGCTTAGTACAGATATTTTGGCTAGCAAAGGATTCTAAATAGCAAGCACCACATGTTAGAGGATCCATAACAATATAACTTCTATACAAATATACCCAAGCATAACTCATTATGTTGTCTTCCTTGTCCAACTTCAACTAATTTGCTCAGGTTTGAAAATAATTAATGGGGCTCACAATCATAGAATATGTCCAAGATAGTATATTTATATGTGAAATCTCTCTTCCTTCAATATTCTTTCATGAATTGTTCAAGTGACCAATACAATGATTGCTAACCTTCAAAAAAAATTACCACCTCTACTTCTTATATGTGAAGTCATTACTCCCCATGGGATAAGCATATGAAACATATATATAATTTCAGATTTATGACATTCAAATCATTCAACCATTTACTCATAGGATATAAGTGAAGCACATGAGTAAATGACAAACTACTCCAAAAAGATATAAGTGAAGATCAATGAGTAGTTAAATAATTATGTAGCTTTGTGAAGACTCTCTCTCATTTAATAATTTCAGATCTTGGTATTTTATTCATACAGCAAGCAAAACAAAAGAAAATAAAATGACACTCCAAGCAAAACACATATCATGTGGTGAATAAAAATATAGCTCCAAGTAAAGTTACCGATGAACGAAGACGAAAGAGGGGATGCCATCCGGGGTGTCCCCAAGCTTAGGCTCTTGGTTGTCCTTGAATATTACCTTGGGGTGCCTTGGGAATCCCCAAGCTTAGGCTCTTGCCACTCCTTATTCCATAGTCCATCGAATCTTTACCCAAAACTTGAAAACTTCACAACACAAAACTTAACAGAAAATCTCGTGAGCTCCGTTAGCGAAAGAAAACAAAACACCACTTCAAGGTACTGTAATGGACTCATTCTTTATTTATATTGGTGTTAAACCTACTGTATTCCAACTTCTCTATGGTTTATAAACTATTTTACTAGCAATAGATTCATCAAAATAAGCAAACAACACACGAAAAACAGAATCTGTCAAAAACAGAACAGTCTGTAGTAATCTGTAACTAACGCAAACTTATGGAACTCAGAAAAATATACCAAAATAGGACGACCTAGATAATTTGTTTATTGATCTTCTCCAATTGTAATCAGTATTTTATCACGTTCTGGTGATTTCTAACAATTGTTTTCGTGAACAGAAAGTTTCTGGAATTTTCAGCAAGATCAAATAATTATCACCCAAGAAGATCCTATAGGTTTTACTTGGCACAAACACTAATTAAAACGTAAAACCACATCTAACCAGAGGCTAGATGAATTATTTATTACTAAACAGGAGCAAAAAGTAAAGAACAAAGGTAAAATTGGGTTGCCTCCCAACAAGCGCTATCGTTCAACGCCCCTAGCTAGGCATGATGATTTCAATGATGCTCACATAAAAGATAAGAATTGAAACATAAAGAGAGCATCATGAAGAATATGACTAGCACATTTAAGCCTAACCCACTTCCTATGCATAGGGATTTTGTGAGCAAATAATTTATGGGAACAATAATCAACTAGCATAGGAAGGCAAAACAAGCATAGCTTCAAGATTTTCAACACATGGAGAGGAAACTTGATATTATTGCAATTCATAAAAGCATATATTCCTCCCTCATAATAATTTTCAGTAGCATCATGAATGAATTCAACAATATAACCAGCACCTAAAGCATTCTTTTCATGATCTACAAGCATAGAAATTTTATTACTCTCCACATAAGCAAAATTCTTCTCATTCGGAATAGTGGGAGTATCATAAGAAACTCGAATACTATAAATTGTTTCCACATTAAAAGAGTAATGTTTAGAAAAAGGGTAATCATAATCATGACAAGTTTTATAAATATAATCATCACTACTTTTTATAGCATAAGTTTCATCACAATAATCATCATAAGTAGCAACTTTGTTCTCATCATAATCGATTGAAACCTCTTCCAAGATAGTGGACTCATCACTAAATAAAGTCATGACCTCTCCCAATCCACTTTCATAAATATTATAAGATTCAACATCCTCCATAGTGGGATCATTACTTCCTAAAGTTGACACTCTTCCAAACCCACTTTCATCAATATAATCATCATAGGTAGAAGGCATGCTATCATCATAACAACTTTGCATATCAAAACTTGGGAGGCTAAAAGTATCATCTTCATTAAACGTAGCATCCCCAAGCTTGGGACAAACATTAATTTCAGCAAATATATTCTCAAATGTGTCATCCTCATCAAACATAGCATCCCCAAGCATGGGCCTTTTCATATCATAAGCATAATCACTCTCATCATTAATAGTATGGATAGCACCAATAGTATAGCAATTATCATCATCACAATGAGTAGTAGGAGCAACATCATTTGGGAGGGATACCTTTTTACCTTTGCTTCTTCGTTTTTTTCTTTTTCTTCTTCACATCATGTGCAGGTTTATCCCTTTTTTTTGAGCTCCTTATTGATGAGATTGGTTGAATAGAAAGCTCCTCCTCGTTACCTGATTCATCATAAGAAATAATAGGAGGATATTGGGAAGTCTCTTCCCTTTCATTAGTGTTCTCTTCATCTTCTATTTTCTTTGTTTTCTTTATGTAATTGGCAATATAAGGATTTTCAATGCAATTTACCGCACAATACATATAAATCTTCTCTAGATCAAAATAAAGAAATCTATCAAGATTAAATTTTGGAATACCCTCAGTTATACGTTTCATTTCTTCATACCCCAAAAGAAGACTAAGCTCTTTATGATGCTCAAGGGTAATCAAATTATCACAATTTTTGGACACGATTCAGTCATGAAACAATTTGCATTGGAGATTTAAATGACCATGCTCATTGCAAAGTTCACAAGGATCGCGAAAAATATTGAATTTTTCAGCACAAACTTCAAGACTTTCTTGCAAAAAATTTGTTTCTAAATGCTTGTGCCTCTTGCAATATCTATCTTCCCTATTTGGTGTGTACTTGCAAACCCAATACACTCCACAAAAATCGACATGCTTATAAGAGATATTTTCATCATGACTAGTGCAATCATCATTAGTACTATGGATATTCAAGGAATTCATACTAACAACATTGCAATCATGCTCATCATTCAAAGATTTAGTGCCAAACATTTTATAGCATTCTTCTTCTAACACTTTGGCACAATTTTCCTTCCATCATACTCACGAAAGATATTAAAAAGATGAAGCGTATGAGACAAACTCAATTCCATTTTTTAGTTTTCTTTTATAGACTAAAGTAGTGATAAAACAAGAAACAAAAAGATTCGATTGCAAGATCTAAATATATACCTTCAAGCACTCACCTCCTCGGCAACGGCGCCAGAAAAGAGCTTCATGTCTACTACGCAACCTTCTTCTTGTAGACGTTGTTGGGCCTCCAAGTGCAGAGGTTTGTAGGACAGTAGCAAATTTCCCTCAAGTGGATGACCTAAGGTTTATCAATCCATGGGAGGCGTAGGATGAAGATGGTCTCTCTCAAGCAACCCTGCAACCAAATAACAAAGAGTCTCTTGTGTCCCCAACACACCCAATACACAATGGTAATTTGTGTAGGTGCACTAGTTCGGCGAAGAGATGGTGATACAAGTGCAATATGGATGGTAGATATAGGTTTTTGTAATCTGAAAAATATAAAAACAGCAAGGTAACTAATAATAAAAGTGAGCACAAACGGTATTGCAATGCTAGGAAACAAGGCCTAGGGTTCATACTTTCACTAGTGCAAGTTCTCTCAACAATAATAACATAGTTGGATCAGATAAATATCCCTCAACATGCAACAAAGGGTCACTCCAAAGTCACTAATAGCTGGGAACAAACAAAGAGATCATGGTAGGGTACGAAAACACCTCAAAGTTATTCTTTTTGCTCGATCTATTCAAGAGTCCGTAGTAAAATAACACGAAGCTATTCTTTCCGTTCAATCTATCATAGAGTTTGTACTAGAATAACACCTTAAGACACAAATCAACCAAAACCCTGATGTCACCTAGATACTCCAATGTCACCTCAAGTATCCGTGGGTATGATTATACGATATGCATCACACAATCTCAGATTCATCTATTCAAACCAACACAAAGTACTTCAAAGAGTACCCCAAAGTTTCTACCGGAGAGTCAAGACGAAAACGTGTGCCAACCCCTATGCATAAGTTCACGAGGTCACGGAACCCGCAAGTTGATCACCAAAACATACATCAAGTGAATCACGTGATATCCTATTGTCACCACAGATACGCACATGCAAGACATACATCAAGTGTTCTCAAATCCTTAAAGACTCAATCCGATAAGATAACTTCAAAGGGAAAACTCAATCCATTACAAGAGAGTAGAGGGGGCGAAACATCATAAGATCCAACTATAATAACAAAGCTCGCGATACATCAAGATCGTATCACTTCAAGAACACGAGAGAGAGAGAGATCAAACACATAGCTACTGGTACATACCCTCAGCCCCGAGGGTGAACTACTCCCTCCTCATCATGGAGAGCGCCGGGATGATGAAGATGGCCACCGGTGAGGGATCCCCCCTCCGGCAGGGTGTCGGAACAGGGTCCCGATTGGTTTTTGGTGGCTACAGAGGCTTGCGGCGGCGGAACTCCCGATCTATTTTGTTGCCCGATGTTTTTTGGGTATATGGACATATATAGGCGAAAGAAGTCGGTAAGGGGAGCCACGAGGGGTCCACGAGGGTGGAGGGCGCGCCCAGGGGGGTGGGCGCGCCCTCCCTGCCTCGTGCCTTCCTCGTTGCTTCCCTTACGTATACTCCAAGTCTTCTGGATTGCTTCCGTTCCAAAAATAACTCTCCCGAAGGTTTCATTCCGTTTGGACTCCGTTTGATATTCCTTTTCTGCGAAACACTGAAACAAGGGAAAAACAGAAACTTGCACTGGGCTCTGGGTCAATAGGTTAGTCCCAAAAATAATATAAAAGTGCATAGTAAAGCCCATTAAACATCCAAGATGGATAAGATAATAGCATGAATACTTCATAAATTATAGATATGTTGGAGACGTATCATATCTCTGGGCCCACTCGGTAATGCACATCACTATAAGCCTTGCAAGCATTGTAACTAATGAGTTAGTTGCGGGATGATGTATTACGGAACGAGTAAAGAGACTTGCCGGTAACGAGATTGAACTAGGTATTGAGATACCGACGATCGAATCTCGGGCAAGTAACATACCGATGACAAAGGGAACAACGCATGTTGTTATGCGGTTTGACCGATAAAGATCTTCGTAGAATATGTGGGAGCCAATATGAGCATCCAGGTTCCGCTATTGGTTATTGACCGGAGACGTGTATTGGTCATGTCTACATAGTTCTCGAACCCGTAGGGTCCGCACGCTTAAAGTTCAGTGACGATCGGTATTATGAGTTTTTGTGTTTTGATGTACCGAAGGTAGTTCGGAGTCCCGAATATGATCACAGACATGACGAGGAGTCCAAAATGGTCGAGACGTAAAGATCGATATACTGGACGACTATATACAGACACCGGAAGTGTTCCTGGTGGTTTCGAAGAAAACCGGAGTGCCGGAGGGTTACCGGAACCCCCCGGGAGAAATAGTGGGCCTTATGGGCCTTAGTGGAGAGAGAGAGGGCTGGCCTAGGGCAGGCGACGCGCCCCTCCCCCTCTGGTCCGAATTGGACTAGGAGAGGGGGGGGGGGCGCCCCCCTTTCCTTCTCCCTCTCCCCCTTCCTTTCCCCCTCCTAGTAGGAGTAGGAAAGAGGGGAGTCCTACTCCTACTAGGAGGAGGACTCCTCCTCCTGGCGCGCCCCATAGGGCCGGCCGGCCTCCCTCCCTTGCTCCTTTATATACGGGGGCAGGGGGGAACCTCTAGACACACAAGTTGATCTATTGATCTCTCCCAGCCGTGTGCGGTGCCCCCCTCCACCATAATCCACCTCGGTCATATCGTAGCGGTGCTTAGGCGAAGCCCTGCGTCGGTAGCAACATCATCACCGTCACCACGCCGTCGTGCTGGCGAAACTCTCCGGCAAAGCTCTGCTGGATCGGAGTTCGCGGGACGTCATCGAGCTGAACGTGTGCTGAACTCGGAGGTGCCGTGCGTTCGGTACTTGGATCGGTCGGATCATGAAGACGTACGACTACATCAACCGCGTTGTGCTAACGCTTCCGCTTACGGTCTACGAGGGTACGTGGACACACTCTCCCCTCTCGTTGCTATGCATCACCATGATCTTGCGTGTGCGTAGGATTTTTTTTTTGAAATTACTACGTTCCTCATCATTAAGTTCATGGAGAAATGGAGTAATGCAATAAGAACGATGACATGGTGTAGACAAGATCTATTTATGTAGAAATAGACCCCGTCTTGTTATCCTTAATAGAAACGATACATACGTGTCGGTTCCCCTTCTGTCACTTGGATCAAGATCGAACACATCACAAAGCACCTCTTCCCATGGCAAGAAAAATCGATCTAGTTGGCCTAACTAAACCAAAGATTCATGGATAAAAAGACTTAAATAACTTTCATGGATAAAAACATAGATCTAATCAATAAACTCAAAGTTCATCGGATCCCAACAAACACCGCAAAAAGAGTTACATTAAATAGATCTCCAAAAGACCATTGTATTGAGAATCGAAAGAGAGAGGAAGCCATCTAGCTACAAACTATGGACCCGTAGGTTTACAATGAATTACTCACGCATCATCGAAGAGGCACCAATGAGGATGATGAACACCTCCGTGATGGTGTCTAGATTGGATCTGGTGGTTCTGAAACTTGCGGCGGCTGAAATTGATTTTCGCGAGTCCCCTAGGATTTCTGGAATATTTGGGTATTTATAGAGCGAAGAGGCGGTGCGGGAGGCCACCGAGGTGGGCCTGGTGGATTGTGGTCCCTTGGAGCCCCCCTCTGGTACTTCTTTGCCCCAACAGGTGTCTTCTGGTTCAGAAAAAATCTCCAAAAAATTTCGCTGCGTTTGGACTCCGTTTGGTATTGATTTTCTGTGAAGTAAAAAACAAGCAAAAAACAGCAACTGGCATTGGACACTATGTCAATAGGTTAATCCCAAAAAATGATATAAAGTTACTACAAAATGATTGTAAAACATCAAAAAATGATAATATAACAGCATGGAACAATAAAAAATTATAGATATGTTGGAGACGTATCATGGCGTTTTTTAAAGTTTTTGCATGAAAAATAAATGTAGATCACTCGACTTTTTTACGAAATGTTTTAAGGTGGCCATTTTAAACAAAAGAAAAACACTTTAACTGGGCCTTTTCTCATGATATGGCATTTTTTGTAGAAACATTTAAAATGGTAGTTTATAAAAGTTTGAACTATTTCACATGGCATTTTAAACACCTCCCCCCTTTAGTTTTTGTATCTACATAGAATTTTTTAAATTAACATATGAATTTTTTTACTTACTAAGAGATGACATTTTTATTTATTAACAGACGGCATTTTTTATTTAAGAGCTGGCATTTTCTGTTATTAAGAGATCTAATTTTATATTAAGAGAAAGAATTTTTTATTAATAAGAGATGGCATTTTTTATATTAAGATATGGCATTTTTTATTATTAAGAAATGCATTTTCTAATTAAGAGATGGAATTTTTTATTACTAAGAGATGGCATTTGTTATTTATTAAGAGATGTCATTTTTAAGAGATGACATCTTTTATTAAAATATGGCATTTTTTATTTAAGAAATGACATTTTTATTATTTAAGAGATGGATTTTTTTGTGATGCTTAAATGCCATATCTTTAAGAGATGGCATTTTCTATTTAAGAGATGACAATTTTTTTATTAAGAGATGGCATTTTTTATTTAAAGATTGCATTATCATAATTAAGATATGGCATTTTTTGTGTGATGCTTAAAGGCCTTTTTATGTGGTGCTTAAGCTAGGGTTTTCTTTTTTAATGTTTGGTAGGATGGCATTTTTTTCTGTAGAGGATGATGTTTTCTAAAGTTTTAGCACGCAAAAAAATCTGGATCACTCAACTTTTTATAGAAAGTTTTATGGTGGCAATTTTAAACAAAAAACACTTTAACCAGGCCTTTTGGGTCTTAGGGGTCGCCCTGGCCTGCCCCTGGTGAGCAACCAGAAACGTTCGCTGTGTGTGTGTGGGGGGGGTGCCCTCCTGGCGACTGTTGCACAACTTTTGATGAATCAATGTAACAATATTTAGCTCCAAAAGCCATAAAAGCTCTAAAATCACCTTTGGAGCTTTTATGGCTTTTTGGCCAAAATAAAAAAAAATGCAGAAGCAGAAGCAAAAAGCCCAAACGAATAGGGCTTTAGTATTTGGCGAAAAAATAGAGGCAGCTTTAGACCATCTCTATGGAGGTGCGCTATAATCTCAGCCTGCAAAATCGATTTACGGTTCGTCCTAAGTCATTTTTGCAGGCATTTTTGGCCCGACGCAAAACATAACTAAAGATTAAAATGGTCATGCTACATTTAGATAGGTTGGACCTCGCCAAAGTTCACACACACACACACACACAGTTCATCACACATACACATAAACATACTACTAGATGGAGGGCAGTGGTGGCGGCTCGTGGCTTCACGGCAGTGGGTGGCAGCGGCTAACGGCTTCACGATGGAGGGCGGCGGTGACTCACAGCTTCACAATGGAGGGCGGCGGCGACTCACGGCTTCATGCCTAGGTGGTACTCGCAGGTAGACTTTTAGACGATGTAGGCGATCTCGTACTCCGCGACCAGCACCTTCTCTCGACATGGTTGCGCTCGTCGTAGCTAAAAAAAGGTAGCACAGGGAAGAATGAGCGGCGGAGGGGATAAGATAGCGGCAGATCTGAATGCGAGACGGGAACCCTAAACCGTTAGTTGCTCGTAAATATAGTGGTTGAAGGCAGATCGGTTGGCTTTATATAGTCGCATGGAGAGTACTACTGTTGTGTGGCTAGGTAGAGGTCCGCCTTGTATTGATGAACTATTGCCTCTCGATTGTAACCCTATTCATTTGGAATAAACTTCTTTACCATCGCAAAAAAGAATTTTTGGAGGGGTGGTTTGCGGGCTCCTTTAAAATGTTTACGGGCCGACGCAAATTTAGCGGACCTGATCTGGGCCGAAAACGGCCGGATACGTTATCCCGCTAGAAGAGATACTCTAATACGTCTATAAAGCTTTCCTCCCCCGAACGAACTACTTCGCGTTCAAAATTCAAAATCTCAAGCAGGCCATTCTTCTTCCTCCACCCAAGCGGACCCAGAGGCAGCCATGAGGAAGGCGCCCGCAGCGGCCTCCAAGCCCAAGCCCAGGGCGAGGGCGAGGGCGAAGCCCAAGGCGAAGGCCAGCCCCGACTCCCTCTCCAGCGCCACGTCGCCGTCCCGCAGCGGCGGGTCTCCCGTCGCAGTCGGCCGCGGCCTCCTCTCGCCCTCCTCGCCGGCGACGCCCAAGGCCAGGCCCCCCCTCTCCCCGTTCGCCGCATCCACGCCGGCCTCCGTGTCCACCGTCGGCGACCTGAGGAGCCTCGCCGCCTCGAGCCTCGACTCGCTCAAGCGCCGCCTCGACGCGCTCCACGGCGACTCCGCCCGCGACCTCGAGGCCTCCCACTCCCGAATCTCCAAGCGCATCAAGGTGATCTCGCTCTCTCTCTCTCTCTCTCTCTCTCTCTCTGATCCCGTTCCGGCCCAGCCCGTTTGCCATCCTTAGCCCATCGATCTTGTGACGTGATCCATCGCCTCTCTTCCGTGCGCGCCGTTCAGATGCAGACGCAGAGCTGCCTCAAGCTGGCGGAGGAGGCGGAGAAGGAGCGTAAGGAGATGGCCGAGAGGATCTCCGGGCGCGCCGAGGAGATGAAGGTACGCGTGCCGTTCCTCGTTCGATTCCATGTTTGATCGACCCCGTTGGCCGTGCGTGCTGCCGTGTATTCTGAATTTCGTGTGGAATTGGACCCTGAAATTGCGATTCTCCGTGTGGATAATTCCAGGCATCGTACAAGAAGTTCCTGACAGAGGTGCAGTCGTCTTCGTCTCGTGGTACTGCGGCGAGCGAGCAGAGACATCCATCTTCTGAATTTTACTTCATTTCAATCTTCAGATCAAGCCACTAAGGCAGTTGGTGCATCGTTTGGTACTAACTTGGGTTTGCACTTGTCAGCGTCCAAGGTGACCTTCCCTGAGATGGCAAAGTCCGTGGCCAGAGCTATCGATGGATTGCGCAGTCGCTACAACATCCCAGCTACGCCAGCTTAGCATACAGTTCAGTTCAGGCTGTGCCTGCTACGTCTCTGAGTAGGTAACCACTTCGCCAGCTTGCAAATTGACATATGAGTTGGTCATGTTCAGTAAACTTTCATGAGTGTTTGTCCATGAGAATCGACAGGTGTAGTATCTACCAGGGATTGTGATTGTTGGTTACAGGTTACCAAAGGGTATATGCACTATGCAGTTCTAGTAGTCAGATGATCCTATCCTTTATTTGCTTGGTTGATTCCTGCTTTTGTGTAGAACAACCTCTGGGCTGTTTATAATGGGCATTTCTAATCCGTGGACATCAACAATGCCGTACATGTTGGCTTGGATATTGCAGACGATTATTTCAGTTGGATTTAGAAGCATCATGGGTTTCAAACTAATATCCAGAAATTTGTGGTCTAAATGCAGAGGTTTTAGTATGTATTTGACTTGTATGAGTTAACCATACTTTCAAAATCTGTTTGTTTAACACCTCATATAAACTGCCTTATATCTAGGATATAATTTTTCCATGTCTTTCTCTGTGTGTGCTAGCTCTAGTCGATTATGTGATTACATAGTAATTGCAGTATTGCAAGAAATTCTGTTATGTGAATACTATTGGCTAAACAAATAAGCTATCTACATCGCACATACAGATAGGAAATCTTCCTCTGATTCCATTGCATTTGTGTTGTTTACAGTCTTTCTTCAACAATTAGCATCATTGCTTGCTTCTTATGTTCCCCTTTATTTTATCAAAACTAGACAATATGTATATAAGTCATGCGCTGTTCATATTTACTTCTATATGCCGACATCCATCTTCTTGTTTCGCTCTCTTTACAGTTTACACAGTTGTCACTCTTGCTTGTGGTAATGTTTACTAGCTGAATCTTGCCTGTATTTTCTGTAACAGGTACATGCCCTTCTCCAGATCAACCTGACTGCTGAATTCCTGGACTCGTGGCGTCAGAAAACTCGCACATTTGTAAACAACAACTGTTACACTTACATCATACCTTTTGCTAGTCCCTTCATCAGCGACGTTAAAACTTGTTACGTTCACTCCAATATATGGGACTCGTTTTCTGCTCCATGCCATTGCGTGTGTGCATTACCACTATTGGTATTAGCATAGATGCTATAACTTGTAAGGATCACAACGTTGCAGATCTGAAACACAGTTCATGATGCCATATTTGTTTCAGAGGGAAAACCTGTGTATCTGAATGGTGCTTAACCCTTTTTATACCTTGCATTGTACTGTACAAGTTTGTCGTCGGTCGGTCGATCTATTTCAGTGGATATTGGAAATTCGCTGAGTTTTTTCTGTCCATGTTGTTAGCATTTTCTTTTTGTTTCCTTTCATTCTTTCTTCCTTGTGTATATGTGCTCTTCACTTGGAACTTTTCTTGCTGTGAGCTGAAGTATCTGGCCAGTGACTAGTTATCAGGATTTAACCTGTTGATACACAAATTTCTTGAGACCATTTTCCCCGGATGTTTTGGACATTTTTGCAAGGATTCCTTTGGAATTGGGAGCCATGTTTTGTTTGCTCCCAATTCTGTATCAGAATCTGCTGATGGTTCACCGTTGCCGTTTCTGTGGCATCTGTGATGTGTTCCTTCTGCGCATGGTTGTCAGTGTCTACTACTGAAATGTTTCCATGATACGATCCTGGAACATTGAATCTTCGTAGAGCCAGTGAAAATTGACTTCCTACTTGTGCGAAGCTAGAGCGAGTGTGTGAACAGATCACTAACAATTTCATGGCTGGAAACCTGAAAGACTTGGCTGGCTACCGGTGATGAACAATTCTTTTACAGATTGGCTACAAACTGGACCAAATATGTACTTCAGGTCTGCCCTGTCGCTCTACAGGAGAAAGATGAACAGAGGACCATCATATCTACCTTGCTACAGGAGAGCACATCTTCAGCAATTTTCTTTCTACACATGAAAAATAACAACAGAAAAAAAAACTCACTAGCAGTGCTCCCGAGTCCCGACACACATGGCTAAAGAACCAAGGATTTCTTAGATCATAGAAGCTCCGATAATACGCACAGCTATGCAAAACATTTTGGCACAAAGAGCAGGTGCACGCCGGACATTTGGAATCAAACATACGGCATATGGAAGAGATCTAGAATAACATTCCAACAACATAGCATGGCCATTTGTGCATCTTAACCTTGCCAAAGATATCCATAGTTCAGAGCATTAACAAGATGATCATTGATCAAGACATCATAACAAGCACCAAACGATCACATCCAAAATGAAATGTGGCACAAGTAGGAAGAGCCAAGGACAAAAGGCAAGCCAGGAGTCATGACCATTCAGACATGCCCTGTGGAGAACGGAGGCTCCTCGGCTTTTCTTGCATCATACCATGGCCTGGAATCGGAACGATGCTCTCTTGGAGGCGGTGCTGAGTAAGCAGCATGCAATAGTGACTCTTCCCAATGTTCACAACACCTAGGAACTTGCCATCAACATCGCAGCGCAACACATGCTTCTTGTTGAACATGATCAGCAGCTCACACTTGTTTAGCACAGCAATATCGTTCAACAATCGCACCGTAGAATCGAGTGACCTTATCCTTTTCTTTACAAAAGAAGTTGAATAAAGTTGTCGTGATGCCTCCACGGTTGACAGGTCAATCCGGTACTTGAAAGCCCAGATTTCAGCCTCATAATCCTGCATCACCCAGACATCCATAGAAGTGGACCTGGTAGTCGAGCCGCCCCACAAAGCAAGTGTCCCCTCCATGTCGAACAACTTCCTACAATGGCATGGTTGGGTGGGACCGCGCATCCATCGGAATGACTCTGCTTCTGCGTCGAACACAATAATGTCTCCGCCGCCTCCCATAATGCCGCTGGCACCACAATGACGCCAGTGCAAGCTACCACGGTGGTGGACTGGTGGTGAACAGTCGGATGAAAAACGCAGCTTGTTGAGTAGCTTCTGTTCTGCAGAAGGCGATGAAACTGTCGGCATTCTGACTCTGATGTGCCTCGGCTTGTCGGATCCCACCGTGAGGACGTATAAGCTGGATGTAGATGAGTCATGTGACTGAGAGACCCAGAGCACCCTATATTCTCCAGTTGAATGGTGGCAGTAGAAACCGGCTATGGTGTTGTATTGCCTCTGAGGCTCCGGTAGGAGAGCACACGTGCGGATGACCGGGTTGCAGATGTAGAGCTGGTTACCTCGAGAGACGATGAGGAAGCCATCGCAGGCGCCTCTGAGGCTATTCTGCAAGCGATGTTCGGAACCCGGGAGGAAAGGCCAGAGCTGCTCATGGACATTGGCGTCACGAACGACGACGAGGCTGGCGGGCCGCCCCTGGCCATCGACGATGGGGAACGACGGCTGGCGGCGGCGGTGCTCGAGCACGAATGCAGGCGTGGATGTCGCGCTGCGCCATGACGCGCTGACGGTGCGGCAGCGGCCGACATCCTTGGACGGCAACCTGATGAGTATCTTATCCATGATATCATCCGGCAGATCCTCGAGCAAGGTCACGCCTCTTCTGCCCGGCATTGTGGTCCGTCGGAGTCCGGTCAGCTGAAAAGACGTGGCAAGCTTTAGTTCGTCCACCCACGGCTAACTCATTTGGAGCAGCTGAAATCAAGAAGACAAGCAGGTACAAACTGTTAGCTTACACCTGATTGTATTTAAAGAGTTGTTTGTGCAATGTGGATGCATGCACTTGTGTGATTGTGGGCTACAACTTGCTGCAAATTTGACGGCAATTGTGTGTGTGTGTGTGTGTGTGTGCAGGTTGGCTATGCATGTGTTGCAGTAAAAATGAGGCTGCTGAGAAGCTTGTAGAAAATTAGAGTTGTAGCATTCGTTGCTCAGCTCAGTTGGAAACTTGCAGTATCTGTTACAGTTGAAAAGAAGAAAAGAGAAACGGCATCCGTCGCCTGAAAACTCTCTCTCTCTCTCTCTCTCTCTGTGCGCGCGCTACTGAGGTACTACTACTCTGTCCGTCTTCCTGTGCTTTGTGTGTGCCTCAACTGAACCACCTCGCGTGCGTTTGTTCCCGCCGGTGAGAAGCGAGAGGGGTTTACCCTCGGCGGCGGCGAGCTACGTGCGCATCGCGAGTGTGTTCCGTCGCCTCTGGTTAATTTGAGCGTAGGCCAGATGCAGATATGTGGAGAGAAACATGAAGAGGGCGCACCGGAGACGAGAGAGACGGCGTCCAGCTTGGGCGGCGAAGGCGCTCACCTGCGTCGGGGAAGAACCGAAGAAGGCGGCGGCGGAGAAGGTGTCTGTCGGAGTGAGGCAGAGCAGCGGCTCGGTTGAGTGGTCGAACCGTGCCGGTGCCGGGGCCGGGACCGGGACCGTGCTCGTCCGCAGCCAGGCCAGGGGGAGAGCTCGAGGTGCGGGCTGCGGCGAGCTGGATCCCCTTCCCTTCCTTTGGGGAGAGCTCGAGTGAGGGAGAGGGTGAGGACGGCGAATTTCCTGTCTCAGGGCGGACATTGAGAGCAACTCTAGCAGACCCGCAAAACGCCCGGCCCGTAAAAATTCCGGCGAGTATGCGGGTTTTGCCAATTTTGTGGTCAGAACAGACCCCGCATATTCGCTCGGCCCGCAAAAACTTTTGCCGCAGCCTGCAAACCGCCCCCGACCGCTATAAGTGCGGTTCCGCGACCCTTTTGCGGGTCCAAACCCTATCCCCCACCGCCGCGAGCCACCTGATTCCCCTTTCTCCTCTCCTAATTTCTCGCTGCCGGCGACCCTCCGCCCCGCCTCCAGCCGCCATGTGGGCGCGAATGTGGAGCTCCGGACGCGGCTCCGGCAGCAGATCCGGCCGGGAGAGGGACCCGGAGCGCGAGCGACGCGTCCGGTCCGACGACGCGCGGAAGCGCGGCGCGCGGAAGTGGACCAACCGCGGGTTTTCGCCGCCGGCGAGCTTCGACCGCTGCGAGACGGTGGAGTACGATCGCCGGCGCGCGTCGTTCTCCTCCGCGCGTTCTTCGTACGCCGAATCCTCTTCCTCCTCCGCCGCAGGCTTCCTCCCCGTGAAGAGGGAGTGGTCGGACGAGGAGGACGAACCGGAGCCGCCGGCGCCGTTCGCCTTCCTCCCGGTGAAGGAGAAGCCCGAGGAGCCCGCTCCGCCCGGCCGCCGCGGAGTCATCGGGCCCGAGGACTACGTCGCGGACTTCGACGCCGTCGCCGCCGCCATCGCCGAGCGGAGCGTGCGCGAGGAGGAGGAGCGCCGACGCCACGCCGAGGAGCTCGAAGCCCTCGAGTGGCGGCAGGCGGTCGCCGACAACGTCGCCGCCAACGAGAAGGCGGACGAGTGGCGCCGCATCCGCAAGGAGCAGTCGGAGAAGTACGTCGATCTCTGCAGCTCCGGCGAGGAGGATTGAGCGTCCGGCTTCTCTCCGGCGTCGTCCAGTTGCCGCGACCTCGCCGCTGTCAGATCCGACCCCCTAGTACTAGTTTAACGTAGTATGTAGTATAACTATGCTTCTAGTTGTAATGAACTATGTAGTATGGCATGAACAATGTAGTATGTGATGAACTCTGTTCGTACAATTTCTCCGGCGAAACAATTTTTTTCAAATTATGCAGGTTTAGATACGGGTTCTGCTCGGCCGCGTATGATTTTGACCCGCAAAAATGATTTTCGTGAACCCGCAAACGCGTTTTGCGGGTCGTATTTTTGCGGGGTCTGCTAGAGTTGCTCTGACCAATTTTTTCTCTCCTTTGGTATCCCCTCCCAATTGGGCTGAATCCACCCAGACTTGGCCACCTGGGCCGGCCCGGCCCGGCCCGACCCATGGCTAAATGTGCCAGGCATGGCACGGACCACGATGGCATATTTAGTACCTAAATTCTTAAAAGCAAAGCTTTGCTCGTTAGACGTCCCGAGCAAACGCCAGCGCGAACCGTCGGACCTAAATCGCGCGCTCGTGCTCGTGTACAGGTGTTCCACTGTCCGAACCGCCGCGCAGGTGCCTCGCTGTCCTCCCGGTCCTACCACTAGCCCACTCCACCGCACCCCTCCCCCAACCCACCGAACGACTCGCATTTCGAAAACTACTCGCACTCTCCCCTCCACACGACGGAAATCCCCATCTCTCGCTGCCATTTCTCTCCTCCTCTCTCGCCGATTTCTCGCAACAAATCCACTCCTCGTCGGTGATTTTGGTGCGATTCTCCATTGCGAATTTGCGGCGCGGCAGTTTTTGAGGTACGGGAAGGCGACGGAGGCATCGGGGGGAGGGGGGTGCAGAATCCACGGCTCATCTGCGGCTGCAGGGGTAGCGGACGCAGGGGCTTCCATCGGCGGCGTGGTTAGCTGTGGAGGGAAGAGAAGGCGAGGGACGCGCGACGGTGGGTTCGCTGTAGCGGCGATGTAACGCCCCAGATCCGATGCGCCAGGTGTCTGCGAGTTATTCGCCGTCGTTGCCATGTCTTCTGCTTGCGTGTTGCATTTTTTGTTCATGTCATGCATCCCATATCATGTCATCATGTGCATTGCATTTGCATACGTGTTCGTCTCATGCATCCGAGCATTTTCCCCGTTGTCCGTTTTGCAATCCGGCACTCCCACCTCCTTCGGCGCCCCCCTCTTGCCTTCTTTTCGTGAGCGGGTGCTGAACGTTCTCGGAATGGACCGAGGCTTGCCAAGTGGCCTTGGTATACCACCGGTAGACCACCGGTCAAGTTTCGTTCCATTTAGAGGTCGTTTGGTACTCCAACGGTTAACCGGGCAACCACAAAGTCCGTTTGTGTGTTGCAGCAAAACCCCTCTTCAAACAGCCCAAAAAACCCCTAAGTCTCCTTCATGCTCTCGGTCGTTCGATCACGATCGTGTGGGCGAAAACCGCACCACATTTGGACTCTCCTACCTCCCTCTACCTATATAAACACCCCCTCCCCCGAAATTTCGGATCAATTCCACCCTAACCCTAGTATTTTTTCCCCTCCGCGCCGCCGGACGTTTCACCCTCCGCCGCCGGACATGTCCGCCGCCGCCCCCTCACCCAATCCGCCGCCGCCAGCTGTCCACCGCGCGCGTCCCCGCCGCCGCGGGCCCACGAGGCCCATCGCCGGCCCTCCCGGCCCGGGGTCGCCGCGCCGCCGCCTCCCGAGGGAGCCCGCGCCCCGCCGCCTTCGCCTCCTCCGCCGCGGCTGCCCGCCGCCCGGCGCGCCCCGCCGCCGCGTTGCCGCCGTGCCCCGGCCTCGCCGGAGCGCCGGCGCCCCGCCCCGCCGCCGCCCGTCGCGCCTCCCCGCCGGCCGAGCGCCGTGCGCCGCCCCTCGCCGCGGACCCGACCCCCTCGCCGGCCTCTCCTTCCTCTCCGCTCTGGCAGCCCGCGCTGGCGAGCCCCGAGCCCGATCTGGAACTGCCGCCCGCGTTGACTTCGCCCCCCCCTCGAGGTCGATTTTTGCCCAAGTCCTGAAAATTGTGCATCATATACCCATGTTCATCGCATCATAACTCCATATGTACTGCTCCATTTCATGCATATAATATATCGAAGTGTTCGTCTCGTGATGCTCTTCATTTTGTTCCATTTTACCATGTTCATTTGAGTCCATCTTGATGCCCAAATATCTGGTGCAAGAGTGCTAGTTGCTGTTATCTGTTGTCTGTTATCAGAACTTGGTGATTTGTTATTTTTGTTGCATTTAACCTGTGCATCTTATGGGCATGAGCTCTGCAGGTGTTTTGTTGTATGCCATGCCATCTTTCCAGAGGTGTATGCCATGTATTTTTGTGATCTCTGTGATGACTAGCACAAGCATGCAAACTAGGCTCTGTAATGTTTCTGATTTCAGAGAGTAGTTTTTCTAAGTCTGTGACTGCTGTTATTTTGTTGCCATATAAACTTGATACTACATAAAGATCCATGCATATTTTGGAGATGTTCAGTAAGGATGTTTTGTAGATATTGTTGTAGTTGATCCATTCCTGCCCTTTTTTGCAATTATGGAGTTCCATAGCATGCCTTAATCTTGCTCTACTTTTGCTATAAAATATTTCTGGAAGATTGATTACGTGTTATTCAATTTTGCCAACCTTATTGTAGTTGATCCATTCATGATATGTATTTGCTCTTGCCTTGGATAGCTTCATAAACATGCCATCTTTCTGTAGGTATGCTTGTTTGTTCATGCATTGCTTTGTGATGAGTGCATCAAGCTCACCAAGATGCCTTCATATTATAGTTTCTGCCATGCTCTGTTTTCTGCCAAGTCTGAAACCTGTTAACGAAACTTGCTATGTTCACATGGTTGCCATCATATCTTCTGGTCCTTTTTGGCTTATGGTAAGTAAGGGACTTTTGTTATATGCTTTGAGTAGATTCATGCCATGCCTTTGGTTGCCATGATATGTTCCTGTAGCATGTTGCTTCATAGCTCTAAACATTGCAACCTGGTGTTATTTCGGCCATGTCCAGTAATTTCTGCCAAGTCTGTGAACCTGTTATTATTTGCAATCTTGCCATGTCCTTTTGAGCTTGTTCTAGTGATTTCTGGAGATAGCTCACTGTTCATGTTTTGTAATGCTTTATCTTTACATCATGTCCATGCCTTTTGTTTTCATGTTGAGCTGCTGTAGCATATTGTTTTGATGCTTGCTAGTTGCATAGTTGCTGTTTTGGACAGATTGTTGCTATATATTGTTTGGAGTGTATGTGTTGCACCGTTGCTCCGTTTTGAGCGTGCTCTATATGAAACTTGCTTAGTTTTGCATGTAGTCTCATATTATCATGTTGCATCCTTGTTTTGAGGTGTTTGCTTGATGTTTGTATGCATTTTGCATCAATGCCATGTTTACCTTGTTTTGCTCATATCTTCTAGGCCGTAGCTCCGAATCTAATGAACTTTATATGTAACTTGACTAGAATTTCGTGTAGATCATCATGGTGCTCTTTAACTTGCTGTTTAACAACTTGAACATAAGGCTTATTCAGTTCTGGACTAATTTTGAAATTTGCATATGA
This sequence comes from Aegilops tauschii subsp. strangulata, assembly GCF_002575655.3. Classification (NCBI taxonomy): domain Eukaryota; kingdom Viridiplantae; phylum Streptophyta; class Magnoliopsida; order Poales; family Poaceae; genus Aegilops; species Aegilops tauschii. Next base: position 427,469,592 of record NC_053035.3, read on the forward strand.
GGACTTACCGGATTTGTTATGTGTTAGTTCCGGCCTCGTTTAAACTTGCTTTGATGGGTTGGTCTTGTATGCATCATATTTTGTCATGAGTAGTTTCATATAGCTTTGTTATGCATCATTCTTGGTTGAGCATCATTCCTTGTTCATGTGTGGCGTGTTTACCTTGTTGTGTGCTTCTTCTCGATAGTTCCCGTGTCGTTGTGATCGTGAGGATTCGTTCGTCTTCGTGGCTTCATCTTCTTCATGGATTCGTTCTTCTTCCTAGCGGGATTTCAGGCAAGATGACCATCACCTTGGATCTCATTACTATCATTGCTATGCTAGTTGCTTCGTTCTATCGCTATGCTGCGCTACCTATTCACTTGCTCTTCAGGCCTCCCAATTTGCCATGAACCTCTAACCTTTGCCACCCTTCCTAGCAAACCGTTGTTTGGCCATGTTACCGCTTTGCTCAGCCCCTCTTATAGCGTTGCTAGTTGCAGGCGAAGATGAAGATTGCTCCATGTTGGATTATGTTATGTTGGGATATCACAATATCTCTTATATTATTAATGCATCTATATACTTGGTAAAGGGTGGAAGGCTCAGCCTTATGCCTGGTGTTTTGTTCCACTCTTGCCGCCCTAGTTTCCGTCATACCGGTGTTATGTTCCTTGATTTTGCGTCCCTCACACGGTTGGGTGATTTATGGGACCCCCTTGACAGTTCGCTTTGAATAAAACTCTTCCAGCAAGGCCCAACCTTGGTTTTAAATTTGCCTCACCTAGCCTTTTTCCCTTGGGAGTCGCGCTCTCGAGGGTCATCTTTATTTACCCCCCCGGGCCAGTGCTCCTTCGAGTGTTGGTCCAACCTGTCAGTCGCCGGTGGCCACCAGGGGCAACTCTGGTCTGGCCTACCAGAAGCTTGGACAATCCGGTGTGCCCTGAGAACGAGATATGTGCAACTCCTATCAGGATTTGTTGGCACATTCGGGCGGCTTTGCTGGTTTTGTTTTACCATTGTCGAAATGTCTTGTAACCGGGGTTCCGAGACTGATCGGGTTTTCCCGGGAGAAGGAATATCCTTCGTTGACCGTGAGAGCTTATAATGGGCTAAGTTGGGACACCCCTGCAGGGTATTATCTTTCGAAAGCCGTTCCCGCGGTTATGTGGGAGATGGGAATTTGTTAATATCCGGTTGTAGAGAACTTGACACTTGACCTTAAATAAAACGCATCAACCGCGTGTGTAGCCGTGATGGTCTCTTCTCGGCGGAGTCCGGGAAGTGAACACGGTTTCTGGGTTATGTTTGACGTAAGTAGGAGTTCAGGATCACTTCTTGATCATTACTAGTTGACGACCGTTCCTTTGTTTCTCTTCTCGCTCTTATTCGCGTAAGTTAGCCACCATACATGCTTAGTCGCTGCTGCAACCTCACCACCTTATCCATTCTTTTCCCATTAAGCTTTGCTAGTCTTGATACCCATGGTAATGGGATTGCTGAGTCCTCGTGGCTCACAGATTACTACACCACCAGTTGCAGGTACAGGTTTTGCGATGATCATGACGCGAGAGCGATGTTTACTTGTTTTGGAGTTCTTCTTCTGCTTCTTCTTTGATCAGGGGATAGGTTCCAGGTCGGCAGCCTGGGCTAGCAGGGTGGATGTCGTTGGAGTTCCTGTTTGTGTTTCATCCGTAGTCGGATGTTGATCTCATGTATGATGTATTGATGTACTCTTGCGGCATTTGTATGCCTTGTATGTATCCCGAACTATTATGTAATGTTGATGTAATGATATCCACCTTGCAAAAGCGTGTCAATATGCGGTTCTATCCTTGGTGGGACCTTCGAGTCTCTTTAGGCTAGTATCGCATATTGGGTGTGACAGGCGACGCGACCTTCAGCAACCGCCGCTCGTCTGTCCAGGTCATGACGGTAAGCACGCCCCCGCTTCTCTCGTTTTTGCTATATGAGGTAGGAATTGCTAGATGCGCTCGTCGTTGATTTTTTCCCTCCTAAGCGCGTGATGCGGCAAGGCGTTCTGGGTCGTCGTTTTCTCAGTTTGTGACGTGGTTAGGGTTGGGGATCTGTGATCTAGCATCTTCTGCTTGCGAGATAGATGACGGCGAGGCCGATATATGAGAGGTTGATGAGGCTGATACCCCGTTGCATAGTTTCCCCCAACTAAGGTTGAGTTGCCAGGATTTTTACAGGCCTTTTTTGCCTGTAGGCTGTATGGTAGTTACCAGTTTTTCAAGCCGAAATTGCTTTTTCATCCATGTTTTTAGCTTCTGCATCCTTCTGAAATATGTGAACCATTATATAGGGCATCTAGATATGTTGCTGCATCCTTAGTAATGTATTTGTTTGGTGTGCATTGGAAGGCGTTTTTGCCTGGGTTGTGCCTGGATTTTGTGTCTGAGTTTTGACAGTATATCCAAAAAGTCATCTGGATTTGTTGTTTTAACGACAACACATGCCTCAGTTTTTGCCAATGAATGATCCTGGTATGTTAACAGCAACAACACACCCCTTATATGATTGCCATTTTCTGTTTTTTTGTATGCGCACAATTTTTGAAGGTGATTTGCCTGTTTTTTATGTGATTTTGCCAATATTTTGTGTGACGATATTTAGAAAGTCATCTTTATGCAAAAAAATTCTATCAGTGTAGTAGGAACTAATGGATGGGCCAAGCAAAAAGGGCATTGAAGGAGATCATCATGCAGTTAATCGTGATGCCGATCCATCGGTTGCGACCGAAGATCATCAGTGTGTCCGAAAAAAATTCAATAAACAATTTTTTCAATTTAGATTTTCACTTTTTTAAGATCTTTTTTAACTTGTTTTGCGTCTTCTTTTTGCAGGGCCAGAGAAGCACACCCTTTATTTCGTACCGCCGTCGGGGAAGAAAGGAGATAGCTGTCCGTGGCAAACGTCCGCTGGACATCAACAACAATCCCAGTGTTTCTGCAGATGGCGAAGAAAATGCCGAGAAAGATACTGATGTGGAACAACCACCAAAAGCAAAACGTCAAAAGACCGGATCTAACCAGGTAACACACAGTTGCTCAACTTTTGATCAACACTTGCCCAAGTTGAGCTGTCAAGTTGCCTAACTGTCCATGATATACACATGTATAATCCGTTGTTTTGTTTCTCCTAGGATAAGAGAAACAGGGCATCGCCTGCCAGGCTTTTCAAGCTGAATAAACTTCTTGTACCTCTCCAGAAGGGGGTTATCATTGAGAGAGAGTTTGGAGGTTTATTGGACATTGTAGCGAGCAGCATGCCCGGAGACCTCAGTCAATGGATAATGAAGCACTATGATCCGGAGAAGTCACAGATTGTTATACCAGAAAGGGGGAAGATCCCAGTAGATGCAGCTAGTGTCCATAGGATATGGGGGCTGCCTAACAAGGGGAGGAAGGTGTGCTACGAGATTCGGCCTGAAATCACAAAGGAGTTCTACAGGATCTTCAATATCCAAGGCAAGAATGCGCCAACTCTCATTGCATGGTGTAAAATGATCCAAGGAATGGATGGAGCCCATGATGATGACTTCCTACGTGCTTGGTTAGCCGCTGCTTTTTCTTGCTTCCTTGCACCATCAACCAGTCTTAGCATTTCACCAAAGAGCTTCCCGGCTGTGATGGATGTCAATGCTATTTAAGACACAAACATTTGTCAGTTCGTGGTCGACCAACTGAAGGCTGCGTTCACATCGTCCCGCGGCAAGAAAAATGTTGTTTGCTGCTGCGTGTTTCACCTTGTAGTAAGTTGAACCAGAAGTTAGCATTTTGTAATCATTTTTTCACACATTTTTACTATATGAACGGCAACTGAATTTCTTCTTTCTTCCTTTTTTTGCATGCAGCTCTTGTATCTGGACTCATTGGATGTTGACGAACCTATCCCTAGCTTAGTTCCAAGAGTATCAGTTTGGAATTCAGATCTTATTGCCAAAGTTTTGAAGAAGGACAGGAAGGGCCCGGGTGAATATGGCAGGCTGCAGGTAAACCCTTTGTTCTTTTTTTGTTAATGTGCACACTTTTTGCATTTTCATGGTCAGGCAACTATATATAAGATACTAGCAATTCTCTGTCACCAGCCAAACAACTTTGATATTTTTTTTAAATACATGAACTGCAAAGTGTTTTTTGTAGGCAACTCGCCAATACTCTAGCGTTAAGCAGTAGGGGGTAGTTTGTAAATTTTACCATTAGACAACTCAAATAGTCAACATTTTGTAAGTCACACACATAATTTTTTAGGAACTAAATTTTGCAGGGTATTCCTAGTTCATTCCCAATCATAGACAGCAAATAATCTTACATGGGTATTTAATGCCTAACCACATATAGTAGTACTACACATGTTTGCCTAGATATGGTGTGTTGGCTAGCAGATGCATTTATTTTTGGAGGCAATGTGGTTATGTGGTTTGGGGAGTTTCTGTTTGGGCTTGTGTTGTTTGGGTTTACAGACAAGTGTCCCACCTCAATTTTTGTAGCAAGTCTCTTACTGTGTTTGAGCAAGTCTCTTACTATTTTTGAGCAAGTCTGTTACTGTGTTTTGAGCAAGTCTGTTACTGTTTTTGAGCAAGCCTGTTACTGTGTTTGAGCAAGTCTCTTACTGTTTTTGAGCAAGCCTGTTACTATGTTTGAGCAAGTCTCATAAATCATGTTTTATCATCCGGTTTTTTGTCTTTCCTAGGTGCGAATACATTTTTGAGCGTTTTCTCACATCGTTTTTTTAATGTAATCAGTTGAAGACAGAGTTTTCACACTGTGCGGATGAAAAGCATCTTTGGCAGCATGGACCATGTCATGAAATTTGTTGCAGCAAGACTCCCTGAGTCGTATGATAAAACAGTAAGTCAAATCACTTTGATCACTATTTTTTCATCTATAGCCATTTTGTAACTTGACAGGCCTAATTCACTATTTCTGTTGGACACAGTTGTTTATTGTGTCTACTTAGTTGCCTGTTATGTCTATATGTAAGACATATAAATTGGGGCAAGTGCATTTTATATATTTTCTCATATATCCTTTCTTTTTTGTGTTTTTCTTTTTTCATTTTTTTGCAGAAACAAGTGAAGTTGACAACATTGGTACATGAAATGTGCTCTGAAATGTCGCATCTAGTGAGAAAGTTTGTTCAAGGCATTGGAAGGATTGACGAAGATGAAGCTGGGGCAAGGACTACTGAACCAACTGGGATGGGATCAAGTAAGCAACAATCCAGGAAAAGACGGAGACAATCTTCCCCTGAAGCCGATTCCCTGCCAAGTGTCGAAGAATCATACCCATCAGATGATGAAGACAGTGATGAAGATGGAAGCTCAAACGAGGGAATTGATGATGGAGGTGATGAGGGTGATGGGAGTGATAGCGATGGCGACTCAAACGATGGTGATGAAGATGAAACTGTACGGGTAGATAGTGGGCTCAATGTGAATGAGGATGAAATTATTGGAGATAGTGCGGAAGCAGCAACTGCTGACAAGGAGTCAGAACTGGAAATTGATGGAACAGAGGGAGAAACAGAGGAGGCAAATTGGATTGAAAAAGAAAAGAAGGAGTGTGAGGAGGAGGATGAAGATAAGGAGGAAGAAGAGAAGGAAGACGATGAAGAGAAGGAGGATGCTGAAGATGATGAGGACGATGAAGATGATGAGGATGACGAAGATAGCAAGGATGATGGGAAGGGTGACGGCAAGGACGATGAGGACAGGAACAGAGGTCAGAACAGTGACTCCGGTGGTGGCAACGGGGGTAACGAGGATGCAGTAGTTGATAGTACAGACAGCGAAGATGATGACGGGACTCCACTGTAGTACATTATTCAGAAGAAGAGGGACAAGGAAGGCAAAGGTCTAGATGAGCATTGTGGCATGTCTATGAGAGATTTTGTGATGATAGAGTTTAAAAAAGAATCAACAACGCCACGCATCCCCAAGTTTGAAGTGAAAACATTTCTTGACGAGCCATCACTTGCATGGGAAGCAAATAAACTTTTTCGAGAGCTGGTCAGTGGTCTGGAAATGAAAGAGGTTTACACATCAAACTTTCAGGATGTGTGTCCAGAGCCTATTCGTTCAAAATTGATGCAGGAAATAACTGGACTACATGTCCAGGTTGGTGCAAAGAAAGTCAGAACTAGGCGCATGCAGCTTCCACCGCTGCCAGCAAACAAGAAAAAGAATGTAAGTTTCATCTTGGAGCCAACGGTGGTCACAGCAACAGTAGAGGAGCTGCAAGAAATGCGTGCAAAGAAAAGACAGCAAGGGATGGGAGCCATACCAAGGAAGTCAGCTATGAAGAAGATCGGGCAAGTTCCAGTGCAATAGCAGGCAATTGCCCCAAAGCAGCAGCCAACATGTGAACCAATCATAGAAGGAGGAGTTGTGTCAGCAAGGGTAGTGTTGCAGCAGTCTGTCGGGGTCGATCCAAGATGCCAGGCAACCATTGTTCAAAATCATGCAACCCAAGACAAAAATGTGGCAAGTCATGTAGTCCCCAAGGCAAGTCACAGCAAACAGAGTCAAACAGTTGAGGAGTGTCGGTGTCAAAACCGGTGGATCTCGGGTACGGGGTCCCGAACTATGCGTCTAAGGCGGATGGTAACAGGAGGCAGGGGACACGATGTTTACCCAGATTCGGGCCCTCTCGATGGAGGTAATACCCTACTTCCTGCTTGATTGATCTTGATGATATGAGTATTACAAGAGTTGATCTACCACGAGATCGTAGAGGCTAAACCCTAGAAGCTAGCCTATGGTATGATTGTCGTTGTCCTACGGACTAAACCCTCCAGTTTATATAGACACCGGAGGGGGCTAGGGTTACACAGAGTCGGTTACAAGGGAGGGGATCTACATATCCGTATTGCCAAGCTTGCCTTCCACGCCAAGGAGAGTCCCATCCGGACACGGGACGAAGTCTTCAATCTTGTATCTTCATAGTCCAACAGTCCGGCCAAAGGATATAGTCTGGCTGTCCGAGGCCCCCCTAATCCAGGACTCCCCCAGTAGCCCCTGAACCAGGCTTCAATGACGATGAGTCCGGCGCGCAGATTGTCTTCGGCATTGCAAGACGGGTTCCTCCTCCGAATACTCCATAGAAGATTTTGAACACAAGGATAGTGTCCGGCTCTACAAAACAAATTCCACATACCACCGTAGAGAGAATAATATTTCCACAAATCGAATCTGCTGACACATTCTGTAGCATGACATCATACTATGGCCCGGTCATTATTCGAACCGTTTTTCTCAACCAGCTACTGCACATATTGCAAGGCGGTTTGCTTGGCACGTCTTGTCGAAGCAGAGATCGTGTCCCCTTATCACGGGATTCTCATCAATACGGGTGTGGGTAACCCAACCGCGCCATCAATTACGGCGCTTGGGGAATAAGCGGTTTTACCAGGCAAGTGGGGAGGCGCAGAGTCCCTGCTGCCTTTATAAGGGGATAAGGACTCCTTTCGCACCCACGCTCTCTACTTCCCGATCCATTCCCCATCGCCCAAGCTCCAGCGCCCAAGCGTTCATCTTCTCTGCCCACAAAAGGCCTTCTGAAAACGCCCGGATCCGGAGCAGGAGGCAAATGGATGGCCTCTACCGTCCGAGAGAAGGATATCAAAAAGCTTCGGGAGGCCGGGTACCTGGCCAAGAAAATCAGCCACCGACTCCCGACGGCGGGACAGATCGTCCCTACTCCAGAACCCCACAAGAGGGTTGTGTTCCTCCCTCACTTTGTCCGCGGGCTAGGATTTCCCCTCCACCCATTCGTTCGCGGCATCATGTATTACTATGGGATCGATCTTCACGATCTGTCCCCTAATTCCTTCCTCAACATCTCGGCATTCATTGTCGTGTGCGAGGCTTTTCTCCGCATCTCACCACACTTCGGCCTATGGCTGAAGATTTTTAATATGAAGCCCAAGGTAGTGGGTGGCGAGCACGCCGAGTGTGGGGGCGCTATGGTGAGCAAGATGCCCAATGTCGTATGGCCAACAGGCACCTTTAATGATTCTGTCAAGGAGTGGCAACAGCAGTGGTTCTATATCACCGAGCCGCGCGGCACGAAATGGGCCACTACTCCCGAATTTCGATCCGGTGCCCCCTTGCGGCTTACATCCTGGGTCAAGAAGGGCCTGAATTGGTCCTCGCCCGACGAAATTGTCGGTGCTCCAAACGCGCGTTAAAGATATGGGAGACACGAACATTGAACTTGTCAATGTGATCCATGTGATGCTAGTTCGCCGGATCCTGCCTTTTCAACACCAGACTTGCAATCTATGGGAATTCGATCTGGCCAGGCACCAAACCTTACGAGAGCTTTTTGGCTCCTCGCACAAGGACATCTGGAAGGTGCTCTTCAAGTCCAGCAAATCATTGCCGGACTCCGCCGAGGACCGCGGGTACCAACTGTCCCGCCCTGCAAGTTCGGTAAGTCATCATACTTCTTATCCGCGTAACCCGAAGGAAGCGCTTAATGTGTTTTATACAACTCTCCCAGGGCTAGACGAAGAAGGCGGAGCGGATCCATTGTCCGGCCCCGCTGCCCGAAGAACCGGCCGTCCCACTTCTGACGAAGATGCTGGTCCCGGCGCCTTACAAGGTGCCGAAGAAGACGACCGAGAAGGAGGCCAAAAAGACCCGGGGCGGCCTTCGTCGCCGCGGCACTTCGGATACAATATCCGAAGGCTCTGATGCCCATTCCGCCTCCGAAGAGGACGAGGAGGAGGAGGAAGATGAATCCTCTATGGGGGGAAGAAAGAAGAGGACGACCTCCGCACACTTGGAGGCCGAGCCGCCCAAAAGGGGAAAGGCTCCTCTTCCGGAGGAGTCCACCGCCGCCGCCGACAGCGGCCCGGCGTGGGATCCCAGGGCCCAGCCCCTGGTGAACTCGTGAGTATATAAAATCCGAGTATGTTTATGCGTCCAGACTCATCATGGCATAGTATTCTAACCTGAGCCATATTTTTTGTAGTCCGGCGAGGTCCCGTACCAAACAATCCTCATCCGAGGATTCGCTGAGCTCAGATGCTATGGAGAGCGGGATGCCCCCAAAGGCCCCTTCCTCCAAACTGGTGCATAACACCGAGGCTTAGTCCCAGAAGGACCCCGGCCAAGGAGGAGAGGAAAAGACTGTGAAGGCGGCGCCTGGAGGTCAAACTTCAGGGGCCGAACACACGGGGGAGAAAATTCCCATGGGAGCTGACGGCGGGGGCCATCTTGAATTCGGCTCCCAGCCGGGTGCAGTTCCGGAGACCAATACGGCTCCAGAATCAGGCAGGCAACCTCTCCCAGCTGGAGGGGGCATACCGGAAACCTCTGTCCAGCCAGAGGTGTCGGATGCTTTGTTGGTGGCGCTAAAGAGCGCCTCCATCATCGATGAACACCGTGCCCTTATGGGTGCGGTGATTGAGAAGATTCAGTCTGCTGAGAGGGGACTGAATGGAGCCTGTATCAGCCTTATAAAAGGTTTTGAGGTATGTTTTTCGAAGAGTGTCATGGCATGGATAGTAGCCCCTGATACACTGTTCGGTGAGAGAAAGAACCGGACAGAGGATCAAATTTATGTTCGCAGGAAGACTTATTGAATGACATTTGTTTCTCTTCTGTATAAGCAGGCGTCTGTAGCGGCTACTGCCGCTCATATTGCGGAGGTCTCCGGACTGAATAAAAGTCTGGAGCGGGCCAAAGAAGAACTTGGCCAGTTGAAAATGCAGTTGAGGGATAAACAAGGTATGCACAAGTCTTGTTCGCGTTTATTGCGAATGAATTTTCAGCATGATGAAATAAGCTTCATGATTTCCGCTAGGGATGGTGACCGAAGTCGAGGCTCTTAAGAAGGCTGTGGCCGAGGCCGAGAAAAAAGCAGTCATAGAGCAGGCTCTTTGTGAGAAGCACGAGGCCAGGGTTATTGAAGCTGAGCGGGAGCTGCAAGAGGCCGTGAGGAAATGCAAGACCTTGGAGCAGAGTTTAACGGAGAAAGAATTCGAACTCACCGAGGCGCATCAGGCCATGAGAGATGCCCGGGGGGAAACCCAAAGCGCCCTGCAGGGGATCCAAGAGGCGAGAAAGATCACGGCGGGTAAGGCTTTTTCCATGTAAAGCAAGTATTTGAGGGAAAAGCTATGTTTCTAATTTTGAATCCGGATTTCTCAGGGGTATTTGCCGAGCTACCCCGCAGCATATCAGATGCCGCCCAATTCTACCGAGCCGAAGAAAGGAACACTGCAGATAAGCTCTTCCGGTCGCAGTATTTGGCGCCGAATTATCCGGTGCCTTTTGCCGATCAACTGAAACAACTGATCGAACTGCATAAGGCGGCGGAACTAGCCATGAAAGATTTGGTTATCCGGCTATGGCCTGCCGAGCCGATTCCAAGCTGCTACTTCGGGCTCGTGAAGCGGCTTGTAAGCGCTTGCCCTCGACTTGACGTCATCAAGCGGTCGGTCTGCATAGAAGGTGCGCGAATGGCCTTCGCCCGCGCAAAGGTGCACTGGGGAAGATGGATGCTGAAAAGCTGATGACCGAAGGACCGCCAGAGGGGAAGGAGCACCGCAAGCCCGAATTATATTATGAGAGTGTCCGAAAAGGATCCTATCTTGCAGCGGAGCTATGCACCAAGGACATTATATTTCCATGAATGCCAATCATGTTGTCCTTTGTAATGTTTGAACAAGGTCATTTATTTATTGCCTGTTATATAAAAGTTTACCCTCCTGTGCGGCCGTTTTATATGTTAAAACTGAGAGTTGGCTAGTCGTCGGCTTCTGCCCCCACGTAAGAAGTACGTGGGTGTTCGGGATAAACCTGAGCACTCTTTATCCCAGTTTTGGGTCCTTCGAAGGAGATGCTCAGCACAATGAACCAGGCAATCAGACTATAGGGCTTTATCACTCTCACTTAGCCATAGGAGCTTTAGTAAGGTAGGCGCAGCCCCTGGTGTTCGGAAGACCGTACTAGGGCTCTATAAGCACCTGATCGGGGAAAAAACCCGATCCATCGCACGCTGCATTGGTTATGGCATTATGCGGGAGAAATCCTTAAAGATTTTGTGACCTCTCGAACAGCTGACCAGCTCTCGTCGTTTCATGACAGTCAGTTTTCGGCTTTCTCTACTGAGGTGCTCGTCCGGAAGAACCAGGACACAATCGCAGTAGTTCTCCCAGTGCTACCTTAGCTGATATAGCGGAACGTAAGGTACCAAAACATGGGAGCCGGGCAAACCCAACTATTGACCCAAGACATGATTTGGAGCAGATGCATATAGTGCTATAAGTTCGGGGTGCCGAACTTCCCTGAAGGTGTTTGGACTTTATTGCCGTGTTATGGGTAAAATGAAGCCCCCAGCATATTTTAAGGCATGTCGCTGTGTACGGATGCCACTTGACAAAAGAATTTCAATAAGAAATAATAGCAGGTAAGCATCATATAAATCCATATGTTGTATTTGAATAGTACGTCTATGCGTATGAGTACAGGTAATGTGATAAAAAAGGAATATGATTGCGGAACCTGTTGATACCAGGCGGGAAGAAGCTGAGTGCGGATCCGTAATATAGCCGGATGGTCATTGCGGGGAATGTCTAAGGATTCCCTTACGTGTTCAAGCTGCCTCCGCATTGCCCGTCCTGGTCGGCGTAAAGGTGAACCTGCGAAGCAAATGTAAGAAATATTTGTGTGCCGAAGAGCAGTTGAGCCGCTGAGTGCGGCCTGTCCTGGCCTTCGCCGGAGTGTTTAATTGAGCTCTGGACGAGCCGGGCTATCCTTCCGCGAAGTAGTTCGGAGTCCCTTGACGGTGTCTGGAAGCCTGGACGTCGACTCGAGATTCGGCTGCAAGGTGCTGCTCGTTGCTTCTGTTGCTAAGGCAGTTGTATACTTGTTGGTGCCGAGGGAAGGTTCGGCTTTGCTATTAACCGTGATGACGCCGTGTGGACCGGGCATCTTGAGATTACGGTAGGCATAATGTGGCACCGCGTTGAATCGAGCGAACGCAGTTCGTCCGAGCAGTGCCTGATAATCACTGCGGAAAGGGACGATTTCGAAGATTAACTCTTCGGTGCGGTAATTTTCTGGTGATCCGAAGATTACCTCAAGGGCAATGGAGCCTGTACAGCTGGCTTCCGCACCTGGTATAATGCCTCTGAAAGTGGCTTTAGTGGGTTTGATCACCGAATGATCGATGCCCATCTTGTGCGCTGTGTCCTGGTAAAGCAGATTTAGACTGCTGCCTCTGTCCATAAGGACTCGTGTGAGGTGGAACCCGTCAATTATTGGGTCGAGGACTAGTGCGGCTGGATTGCCCTAATTGGCGTTAACCGGACGATCCATGCGGTTGAAGGTGACCGGCCCTAGTTTATATTGTGGGACGACCATTTCGGCATCCCTAAGGGTGCATACCCGGTCCGAGTTGGGAATTTTGGTGGTGTTTACCACATTCACCGATTGAATATACGGGGGAAATTTCTTTTGCCCTCCCGTGTTTGGTGATCTGGGCTCTTCGCCGCCATCATCACTTTGAGACCCCCCTTCTCCGTTTTTGGCGCCTTCCCTGCCGGCTTGTTTGAAGACCCAGCATTCTCTGTTGGTATGGGTAGCTGGCGTTCCTGGGGTGCCATGAATTTGGCATTGGCGATCGAGTATGCGGTCCAGACTGGATGGACCCGAATTGTTGTTTTTGAGTGGCCCTTTCCGCTGACCAGACTTGGAGCCCCTGACCCGGCATTAACTGCCGTATCTTTGGCGTTTTCACCATATTTGCGGCGCTTGTGTTTGTTGCGTCGTGGTTCGCCATTGCTATCCCTGGCCTTTGATGTGCCAGGCTTGCTTGCTGTATTGTTACTACGAGCCAACCAGCTATCTTCGCCCGTGCAAAAGCGGGTCATAAGTGTCGTGAGGGCTGCCATGGATTTTGGCTTCTCTTGGCCGAGGTGCCGGGCGAGCCACTCGTCACGGATATTATGCTTGAATGCCGCTAAGGCCTCTTCATCCGGACAGTCGACAATTTGGTTCTTCTTAGTTAGGAACCGGGTCCAGAATTTCCTGGCCGATTCCCCTGGCTGCTGAGTTATATGACTTAAATCGTCAGCATCCGGCGGTCGCACATAAGTGCCTCGGAAATTTTCCAGGAATGCATCTGCCAGGCTCTCCCAGCTTCCGATGGAGTTTGCTGGCAAGCTATTGAGCCAATGCCGAGCTGGCCCTTTGAGTTTTAGCGGGAGATACTTGATGGCATGTAGATCATCCCCGCGGGCCATGTGAATGTGGAGGAAGAAGTCTTCTATCCATACCGCGGGGTCTGTAGTACCATCATATGATTCAATGTTTACGGGTTTAAAACCCTCTGGGAATTCGTGATCCATTACTTCATCAGTGAAGCATAGGGGGTGTGTGGCACCTCTGTGCCGGGCTATATCAAGACGCAGTTCATACGAGTCTTGTCTGCTCTATTCGGCCCAGCCAGATTTGCTTTTAGTATATCCGGCGTGACGGTCATCGTCCCACGTTGGGGCGCGCCCCCGTGATCCGTAGATCGATCTTGCATGTTTTGATTTGTTTTCCAATACGTCTTGCAGGTCCCGCGTGTTGCCCCGGGCCTTGGTATTTTTGTTTGAATGGCGGCGGGGTGCGGGCTGGACTTCGGGCTGATTTGCCTGTCTGTCTCGGCCACGAGGTGGCCGATCAGCCGCGTCATACGCTGGTGATGTAGGTTTCAATGCTTCCTCCTCGAGTTGGGGTAGCAACCTGCGCTTTGGGTAACTCTTGGTTGGGCGCTCGAGTTCGTATTCCTCGGCCGCCAGGACTTCAGTCCATCTATCCGCTAGCAGATCTTGATCAGCTCGAAGCTGTTGTTGCTTTTTCTTCAGGCTGTTTGCTGTGGCTATAAGCCGGCTCTTGAAGCGCTCCTGCTCGACGGGATCCTTAGGCACGATAAAGTCTTCGTCGCCGACGCTCACCTCGTCTTCGGAGAGAGGCATGTAATTGTCATCCTCTGATTCTCCGTCTGCTGCCTGTTCCGGAGGGCTAGCTTGTTCATCCTCCCGCTCTAGGTCTGGCTGGAGGGGATTATTGTCGTCTTCGGCACTATCCGGAGCATTATTGTCTCTTGTGCCGGTATCGTTGCTTTTGCTATGGCGAGACTTAGAGCGGCGCCGCTGACGTCGGTGCTTGGATTGCTCTTTGGAGGGATTATCCTCCATTGTCTTATCGCCATCCCCTTCTTTGGGGTTATCCACCATGTATATGGCATACGATGAGGTGGCAGTCCACCGCCCTGTGGGCGGTGGTTCTTGTTCGTCTCCTGCATCATCATCCATACCGTCGATGTCTTCGGAGCCGAAGTCGAGCATGTCGGTTAAATCGTCGACAGTGGCTACTAAGTGGGAGGTGGGTGGGGAGCAAATTTCTTCGTCGTCCGCATCCCATTCTAGCGGGACACAGTTCGGCCAAGGGTCTCCTGACAAGGAGAGAGACCTCAATGAGTTTAGCACGTCGCCCAGTGGTGAGTGCTGAAAGATATCCGCGGAGGAAATCTCCATGATCGGTGCCCAATCGGATTCGATAGGCACGGACGCAGGCGGCTCGGAGCCCATGGCCGGGGACGAATCCAACAGTTCGGCAACACAGGTCTCGTAGGAGGTGAAATCAGTATTCGGCTCTATCGCCACTGAGTGTGCGGCCTCCGTGGCGGGGTCCATCCACCCGTCCTCAGATGGCGCAATTTGTTCCGGATTGAGGCCCGGAGTAGTTGCAGGTGTGATCTCCCAAACACTGCCCGACGGCAGAGCTAATTCATGCTCGTCGTGATTGTGCAGCGCACCTGACATGGGCTCGAATTCGTCGAAGATCAAGTCTCCGCGGATGTCGGCAGTATAGTTCAAGTTTCCAAACCTGACCTGATGGCCAGGGGCGTAGCTCTCGATCTGCTCCAGATGGCCAAGCGAGTTGGCCCGTAGTACGAAGCCACCGAATACGAAGATCTGTCCAGGGAGGAAAACCTCACCCTAGGTCGCATCGTTGCCGATGATCGAAGGAGCCATCTGGCCTTACGGTGACGGCACAGTGGAACTCTCAATGAAAGCACCAATGTCGGTGTCAAAACCGGCGGATCTCGGGTAGGGGGTCCCGAACTATGCGTCTAAGGCGGATGGTAACAGGAGGCAGGGGACACGATGTTTACCCAGGTTCGGGCCCTTTCGATGGAGGTAATACCCTACTTCCTGCTTGATTGATCTTGATGATATGAGTATTACAAGATTTGATCTACCACGAGATCGTAGAGGCTAAACCCTAGAAGCTAGCCTATGGTATGATTGTCGTTGTCCTACGGACTAAACCCTCCGGTTTATATAGACACCAGAGGGGGCTAGGGTTACACAGAGTCGGTTACAAGGGAGGAGATCTACATATCCGTATTGTCAAGCTTGCCTTCCACGCCAAGGAGAGTCCCATCCGGACACGGGACGAAGTCTTCAATCTTGTATCTTCATAGTCCAATAGTCCGGCCAAAGGATATAGTCCGGCTGTCCGAGGCCCCCCTAATCCAGGACTCCCTCAAGGAGCAAGCCTGTGAGCAAGTTCCTGAGCAAGAAAAGGCAAGTACCAACAAAAACCAGGCAAGTTGTGAACCAACCAAGGCAACAATAGTTGCGTCAGCAGGTGTAGTGTTGCAGCAGTCTTTCGCGGTTGATTCAAGATGTCAGGCAACACTTGATAAGAAACAGACAAATCAGATAAAAAATGAGGCAAGACTTGATAAGAAGGCAAGTCACATCAAGCAGGGCCAAGCAACTGAGGAGCAAGCAGGACATGGAATCATGGAGAGGCAGTCGGCTTCAATGGATATTGGTCAAGTTCAGGAGGGAAATGTTGTTAGGACCGCAAAGGAAGGTGATGGGTCTGAAAATGTGAAGTGTCTTTTGGATAAAAAAGACAAGAATCAAGGAAGTTCAAGTGGATCTGAGGAAACTCAAACAGTTCCTAAGGCATCTGTCTCAGTACAACCGCCAGTAAATGCTAAACAAGGTGCCCAACCACCCAGAAGCACAACAAACCAGGAGGTTTCGAGGCAACCACTAGGTGATTTGAATGGGCAACAACAATCATGTTTTCGAGTGACTCAGTCTGTGAAGGTATCGTCACAGTATGTTGGAGAAAACAAGAATGAAGATGAAATTAATCGCCCGTCGCTCACGCAGTTTAATAGCAATGCAGTTCAAAATGATGTTAGAATAAGGAAGAGGAGGGAAGCAAGTCCAGAGACAAAAGTGCTAATATCTAAGGGTAAATTGCATGTATATGCTACAGAAGTTGCTCAAGTCACTAGCACTCATGCTGAGCCCTTCAAGTTATTTGATGAAATGAAGGAGAACCGTCTGCCCCTTCAATTCTACGGGAATTCTAGAGCTGCATTGGAAGTTAATGTGTTAGACATAAATGAGCTTTTTGCAAGGTGCACTGATCCAGCAAAGCAGAATGTTCAAAGTAGGCATTGTGATAGGGAGCCACCAGTGCAGGATGCATCAAAGTTTGGAGGCTCACAAAGAGAAAACTTTTCTGAAGAATACTGTCTAGCCCCTTCATTTGATCTTGGCATAGATAATCCAGTAAGGATAGTAGGAGAAGGGGAGAATTGCAAAGATTTTTTTGTTTCTGAACACGACAATGCACAAGAAACTTCAGGAGCATGGCAGAATATCATAGAAGTTAATGATGATGACTTTGGATGGGACATTGGAGCCATCGATGAAGTTTGTGCACAAGCTGAACCAAAGGCAAGGGAGCTAGTTGCAGGCTGTGCAGAAGCAGGAGCTGATCATTGTATGTATAACACACCAGAAAAAATGCACAAGCTAGAAGAAGAGGGATCAAACAGCAAGCACTACAGTAGCAGTAGCTCAGGAGAGCCAGTCTTACATAAACATGAGAGAAGGATCATCAAGCCTGGACCATGCAAGCGATCTCCATTCATGGACCTCGACGAGAAGAGAAGTATTTTGCTGCAAAGCTGAAGGCAATAGGCTATATTCATCGGTTATTTCACATGGCAGATTAAACGAAGAAGAATCACCAAACGAAGATACAAGGTACGACGAAACTTGTTTATGTTTCAAACAGTTTTTATTTTTCCTGCTGTGTAGTCTTTAGGCAAGTCACCCAAGTGTACAATGGCAATTTTAATTTTTAGTACAGGCAACTAAATCAAAAAAAATGTAATATATGCTAGAAGTAGATGGAGGTAGGGGTGGGGGAGGGTGGGGTGGGGTGGTGTGTTTTTGGATTAGGTGGGGAGGTCTTGATCACAAAGAAGATAATGCATTGCCAATCTTATCTTTTTAATTCTTTTTTTTGTTCTTGTTTTATTTTGCAGCCCCATTGTCATCAACTACCACGGTTACCATGTTACTGTCAGGGAGCTTGCAAATTCAATGAGAAAAGAAGGATTCCTATTGTCTCATGTTGTTCAAATTGGCATTTTGTCGATTATAATGAACTTGCCACCGGAATCAAAGAAGGTGCTTATGCCCCTTAAGTTCTCGGTAAGAAAAGGAAAAATGTATCATCACTTGCCAATGTACATTTTCTTTTTCATTGCACACATGCCATTCGTTACTTGGATCATTCATTTTTTCTACACTTTTGTTGAAATCTTTTTTCAGATAAGGATGCAACAGATGGACTGCTTTGATACTAAAGAGATTGCATCGAAATTCAATAAATCCAATTGCTTGGACCGCAAAGACATGGTCAGTTTCTCTCACTACATCTCTGTTGGTGTGCGCACATTAATTGCACTTCTTACACAATTATTATTTTCTAGTAGTTGCCTTATAGGAATTTCATAGTTTGTTCGACATCTTACAACTTTTTACAGAAACAATTGTGTCCATCAGAAATCATTAGCATTTTTCTCTCCGTGCACAATGATAGAAGTTACATATATGCATATGGAAGCTGATTCCTTTTTTGAGTGAACATGTTCCATAATTGTTTTTTCATCCCCCAAAGTTGCTTGCATAACATCATCAAGTTGCCTGCACAACAATCTTAAGTTGCTTGCATAACACATCCCCTCATCATAATTGCTTTTTCACCCCCCAAGTTGCTTGCATAACATCTTTTTAAGTTGTCTCCATGCATGATAGCAGTTGCACACATACAAACCAGAACCGTAACTCTAGTTACGAGAACCAACACATTTTTCTTCAACTATCTAACACCCTTTTTGTCTGGTCATCATTTATGCAGATCATGTTTCCTGTTTTAGAGAACATTGACCCTTCAAAGCCAGTCACAGGGAACCATTATTGGGTTTTCAATGTTAATATAAGAGACCGAAGGTTCGAGGTACTTGATTTATGGAGAACTCTTGAATCCCCATCGCTTGATAGGTGTGCAAGGGCCATAGTTGCAAGCTTCTGCAGTCTATGGGGACTACACTACCCCAAGTCACATGCTGTCCTGGACAACTTCGGGCTTGTCAACATTGATGTTCCAAGGCAAAATAATGAGTAAGTACCCATAAGCCCCTAGATCTTTTTTCCCACAGTATGAACATGCCAATAAGTCAATAAAAATGTTTAACTTACGGCTCGTGTTTCTGTGAAACAATTTGTTTGTATAGTGTTGACTGCGGGGTTTATGCTCTTACAATTGCCAATGGATGGGAGGCAAGGAACGTTCCAAGTTTTACACCTGATGATATCCCAAACATCAGGAAGCAGCTGACTATTCAATGGGTTGACAACATTCACAACAAGGCACCATGGAAAGACGTCCTCAAATTAACATAGGTTAGTTTTTTACCTCAATGTTTTTGCTATTTAAATCTTTTTTTAATTTGCATGAACTCCTCAATTTCTCTGTCGTTTTTTAATAGCCTTAAGAAGTAATTAAAGTTACCTTGTATTAACTTGCAACGAAGCCAGAGAATGGTCGCTTTTTGAAACTGATTTTCTGCCAAAAAATTTGAAAAATTGGAATTTATCCTTTATTCTTATGTTAAGGCACTTCGGGTATCTTAGTGTAGTTTATTTAGACAAAAACATGGCTTAGTTGCACAAAGCGATACAACATGAGTTAGTTGCATAGTTTTATCATGCAACTTGCAAAAATAGATTTTAGAAGTTGCCTGCCCACAGATCAAATGATACAAAAATAACTCGCATAGGAGTTGCTTGTAGTTAAAGGAGACAAGCCCCTAATTGCCAAAATAAAAAGCAGAGGTTGAACTTAAAAAACAACCTTTCTCCCATTAAGACATCACAACCATAGACATAAAAGGTAGGCTAACAGGTAGGCTAAGGTAAGTCATAGACATAAAAGAGTAGCAACATCCCATTAATAAACAAAAAATTAATTCCCACACATGCGTTCTACCAGCATTCTTTCTTTGCAGAATCTTATACCCAAATATTGTCAAAATTGCCCAATGTCCATCAAACCAATCTCGTCTTGCATAGTGCTGAATTGTGGTCTGTAGAACTACAATAACTGCACTTGTTCTTCCTCTTGGGGTGCAGCTCTAGAGCTGATTGAATCCTCCGTTGCTTCGCTCTTCCTTTTGTTGTCGATTTTGGAGGGTCTCTAGGAATGGTAGGGTCTGCTGTGGCAGTAGGATAAACAAGATCAGGATCAAGTATAGGAGCACCTTCAGGAATGGCAGGTCCTTTGCCCCGTGACGCAACCCCTAGCTGTACGCGTTCATCACTGGTAGTTTGTGGAGAAGGAACCAACAGCGGGCCTGCATTTTGTCGGGAAAATGCTGAGCATATGGCATATTGTCCAGAACCACTAGGCGAGTTCAATGTTTGCGGGGCAGTCCATGCCATTAGCCCACCACTAGTAGCACTTGTGTTTGGCGGCAGATACACAATTGCTGGTGGCCTGGGTTGTTGTGCATACCCTCTGGGACCCCTGGGACGTTGTTCAGTTCGGGCGGGATGTGTGGCAGGAGACATGGCTTCCGGAGCAAGGTCTCTGTTTTGCAGAGTAGGATCTCTAGGTTACAGTATGGGGCCCCGGGGTTGAGGAACACACATCCTTGTTGCTTGTGCAGGCATCCTGGGTGCAGGCATTCTCGGTGGAGGTGGAGGGCGCCAACTTGCTGGCACAGGGCCGTAGTGTACTGGAGTGGGGCCCTTTTGAAATGGTGCAGTTGCTGAAGATGCTTGCTCATGCAGAGCAGTGTTCATAGGGCTAGGAACTTTCGTCGCGGCACTTTTTTGATGCGGTGTAGAAGTAGGCTGTTGAGTTCTCGGACCAGGTGGTGCTTGCACAGGCCCATTAGGTGGTGGTGCAGGTTGATTAGCCTTGTGACTACTTGACGTAGCAGGGTTACCACTTCCTGGCGGTACTGAAGAACTAGGCGGTGGTGGAGGCCCACCAGGGTTGCTACTAGATGATGCCGCTGTCTTTTTTTCCTTGACAACTTCAGATTTTTAATTTCTTGCCGTGTTGCACGCATATGTTTCTTTACAATGTCTGTAGCAGCATCAGATGCGCTAGCTTTGCGGGCAAGATTTGCAAAATCCATCTGCATGTTTGCAAGCCGAATCTCTTTCTTTGACTGTTCTGGTAACTCATCGGGCTCATGATCACGAGCAGGTGGTGCATCTGGTATTGCCAGTGGAGTCCATCTGCGAATGATGTACTTCTCAGGGATTTTATTGACACCCAGTTGCGTGAAAACTTTCAAAATATGGCAACAAAGCATGCCATCCCTGTCCATTCTGCAACATTCACATCTATAGTCTTCAACACTTGGTTCACATGTCACGTAGTAGCTTCTAGATCCATACTTCACAACCCACTCCTGGTTGGGGTAAACTTCATACAAGTTAGAACCATGAGGCCGTACATTATACCTCGCAATCAACACAAACTCTGTTCGAAACTTAACATACAAGTCCCTGGTGTAGGCCTCATAAGCTTGCTTCTCAATGGGGTAAGATGACCACAGTTCAGTCTGCAAATGCTCTGTTTTATAGTCTTTGGCACCTTCTCGGACTAGTATGTGGGTTTGAATTTTTTTGGTACTGCTTCACGAAGTTCAAGATGGATTTATGTGGGTTCACATATCGCTGAAGGACAGCGTTGAACCCCTCACTGCGCTGGGTTGATTGCAAGAAAGGGAAGAACTGGTGCTTGAAGTAACAGGGAACCCACGTTTCCCGGTAGTTATATAGATTCTCAAAGTGGGTGTCAAGCATACCCTCATACTTCAACAACAGAGCATTCTATCATGTCTCAAACTCTGGTGTCAAGCTGAAGTCAACACATTCATTGAAATCACGTGACAAACCAGGGTTTCGCGCCAACATTGATCCAAGCTTCTCTTGTGCCTTCTTCATTATATGCCAACGGCAACAATGATGCACACTCGTAGGAAACATCTTTTTGATGGATTGTGCCATCGCAATGTCTTGGTCAATTATGATGTTGGTTGGTGCTATACCATTCATTGCCTCAAGGAACGTCTCAAACAACCAATCAGAGCTCGATGCCATTTCTTGCCTAACAAAGCTGCAGCCCAACATGAATGACTGCCCGTGTCTATTAATTCCAATAAACGGGGCAAAGGGCATGCTGTACATGTTAGTCATATATGTAGTGTCGAACGAGATGCAATCGTGGTAAGCCTCAACATAAGCTTTCCTAGCTGCACCGTCAACCCAGAAAATGTTCTCCACCCTGTCCTCCTCATCGTACTTTATCTTATAAAAGAAGTCTGGATCATCTTTTTGTTGATCTTTGAAGTAGGCAACTGTCTCAATCATATCTCCTTCTTTGGTGGCATCTTTGTTTAACATTGTCTTCAGGTTTGTAATGTGCTTAGTACCATAGGGGACGATCAGTTCTGTGCCACAGAAGTCTGACATAATATGCATCATATGCCCTGAAAAGTAGTTTATAAAAAACCATTTTCATAAAGTAACAGATTTTTATGCATGGCACTGAGAAGTAGTTTATAGGCAGCAATTCAGACGCACAAAAACATGTGAAAATGCGCAGGCAAGCTCAGGACATGGTTTGAGCAAGTACTAACTTATGGTCAAGCAAGTAGTACAACTAGACTAATATATGTGCACACACCAAACCATTTTGATTGTTTAGGGAAAGTCCTACTTGTATTTTTTTCACACAACCCAATACATGAAAAGTGTGCAACAAGTGCAGGCAAGTTGAGGACATGTTTTGAGCAGGTGCTAACACCTGGGCAAGCAACTAGCACAACAAGGCTAATTACTGCACACTAACAAATCATTTAGCGTCAAGGGGAATGAGTGCTTACAAGCACAGGCAAGTTGTGCCCTTCACTTTGAGCAAGTACTAACAGTAGACCTCCAACTCTGCTCAGCAAAACTAATCTAGTTTAGGACCATGTTTTCGAGCAACTACCAAACTCATGGTCAAGCAAATTGCTCAACAAAACTAACCTAATCAACCCCCAGCAGTAACAAAGGAAACATCAAAAACAATAAAGGAAAGGAATTGAACATCTTAACACGTTCTAGGGCATGAGCCAAATACCACACTTAAAAAGACCAGCAGGCAAGCATTAAATTGGTGTTCAGCAACTTAGACAAAAAACACAGGCAAGCTAGTGATCATTTTTCACCTGTAGTTAAATTGCAGTTGTGAAGATGTGTTAGGAATGCCCTTTCTTCTGGAGGTATCCCTTGGTGCGATCGCAAGTACTTCTTCAAAGATGTCTTGTCTACTAACTTATGGTTATGCTCACCAACATAGTACACCACCTCCCAACGACCATCAACTAGTTTCACCACCATCTTGGCCTTGCAACCAGTTTGAATTATTTTATCTCGCTTTCGTTTCTTGCTTTTCTTTTTTAACTTACTTTCATCATCAAGAAAGACAATATCATCATCTTCGTCAACATGTTCTGCCTGATCAATAATTTTGTCTAGGACAGGGGGCTTTTCTGCACCTCCATCGTCCTCTGTAGGTTTTCGAAACTTGTTGCAAACAAATTGCTGCTTTACCAACATACGAGTGTCGCCAGTTCTCCTTGTTGTATTCATTTTGATGGAAAACCCAAGCTGTAGAGCATACACATTGTAGTGCTCCTTTGCACCTTCCAAAGTGTCAAACCTCATCCCCACATAAGGTTCCTTGGGCTGTGACCATGCCTCGTCATCGTTCTCACCAACGAAGCCTGCCAAACTGTTTCCAACAGTCCCACCTGTTCCACCTGCGGTGTTAGTGTCAAGAAGCATGTGTTCATCCGTCTCTGTTGCTGCCGCTGGATGTGTAGTTGCTTCTACCGTTGCACCCATATCTGTAGGCATAGTTTGCACCACATGTGTCGAAGCATTGTGTGCGGCGACAGGGTTGGCAGATTCAGCCACAAACTCAGCATTGTTAGCTCCACCAAGTGGGGTGCTCTGTTGTGTACAATATAAAGGATCAAGTATATTCATGTCATGAACAAAGGCAAACTCTGGCATATCTTCCTCTGGTACTTCATTTAGGTCAACCATATTCCAAACCTGCATTTTTACACCATGAAAAGACATCAAATCTGAGAAGAGGCAAGCAGTTAATACTTTTTTTAAAAATGGGGACAAGCACCGTATAATCTTTTGTATGAAAGTTTTGTGCTACAACATTTTTGTCTAATCCTTTTTTAATCATTGGTAGACATCAAATCACCAGGTTGAAGCAAACAGTTGAAGCACAAGTCATCGGGTAGCATTGGGCAGCTTCTTATTCAAAGAGTGTATTCATCATGGAAATATCAGCAATTATCATGAAGAATGCAATGGGATACTTCTACTTTTAGTTGAAAGTAATCTAGGAATAGGAGCAGCATCACTACTTTAGTTGAGTGACATGGTCTGTCATGTTCACTAGTATCACTTTTATTACTGTATCTTATGGTAAGATTTACCTCCTACTAGGACCTGTTTTAATTTTTTTGTCTGTTTTTGCTCTTTTCTCTTACTTCATAATGCTGGAGCATAGCACAGATTTGTCCCAGATTTTTTGTTCTTGCCTATCGTTTTTTTATCCCAGGATGCGCATTCCATTTTCCAATGGAGAATAATGGTTGCAGCTCCACCCATCCTCCCGATTAACATCTAGCAATGAAGCATTTCTGCTCCACACAGAACCTTCTATAGGTAAGTTGACTTATGTATGTAGCATCATTATTTTTCCATGATCAAATATATTGTAAGGTCCAAATGTTTTTACAAGATTTGCTTGTCTGTTATGATGCATTTTCCCTATGATAGTATGGAAGTTGCCATGATTTTTTGTGTAAGTAGATAAAGTAACTCTTCATCCTGTTCATGTAGCACCACCATTTTTTTGATACGAACTGTTTTGCATTTGTGCCAAAAACTTTCATGTAAGTTGCTATGCTTTTTTGTTCAAGTACATGAAATTTTCTTTTAAAAACGTAGCAACTAGCAAATCTGAAGGTTTTCAACAGTCAATTTTTGTTTTTTTGCTCATACACATTTTTTATGTTCATACAAGCAGGTACACCACAGACATCATATCTCCAAGAGCATTCAATAAGCAAGTTACATGGAATCTACCACATTGAGCCAAGGAGGTGAGAAAACTGATCTACAATTAAAACATCAAAGCATCATACATTTATAAGCAAGTTAGGTTACTAAAGTAGTGATGCTGCAACCACATTTAGGAGTTTTTGCATCTTAGGTTACTTTCAAGTTTTTGTTCATACCAGTATGTTTTCTCTTGAAACCAACACTCATCTGCTTAAAACCATCTTTTTTTTGCTTATGCCTAGCTTTTTATGATCTGCACTTTGTCCGTTCCACAGACATGCTAACAAAACTGCACAGTTTATTAGTTCAACAGCACCAAGTTTTTACACACGACTTGCCTGCCTATTGTGTTGCAGTTGCCTAAACAATGCATATAAGTTGCCACTTATAAGTTGCTCACAAAACTGCACAGCTTATTAGTTCAACAGTACCAAGTTTTTACACACGACTTGCCTGCCTATTGTGTTGCAGTTGCCTAAACAATGCATATAAGTTGCCACTTATAAGTTGCTCACAAAACTTCACAACTTATTAGTTCAACAACACCAAGTTTTTACACATGACTTGCCTGCCTATTGTGTTGCAGTTGCCTAAACAATGCATATAAGTTGCCACTTTTTTAATACAAACCTTTGTAGGATCAGTATAATGACAGGCTAAAAGCATGTAGTGATTAAGAGCATCTCAAATGTAGTAGTTAAATTGCATTATGTATGTCAACAACAACATTTTCTCACGATGAATAACTTGGACTTCTAAGGTTCTAAGACTTGCTTGCCTGTCACTTGTGCATTTGCCCAAAATGGCATGAAAGTTGTTTTGTTTACATGCAAGTAGATGAAGCATCTAGTGATTAAGAGAACCTGAAAACAGCAGATTAGATGGCTTTTTTTACAGAGGTGTTTATATGTTCTTGTACACAGGGGGACTTATATGTCGCGGGAGACAATTTGGCTTTCCGAATACTGATGAGAAACAGCAAAATCAAGTGGAAGGAGCTGAGAGATCTGACCTCAAAAATTATAGCCCTGCCCTTTTTCTCTTGTTTTTCCCCTTCTCAGATCAGAGAAGATTTAAGAGGAGAAGCAACTAATCAATACACCATTGCAGGTCATCTGAAGGTTTTCTTGTTGGGGTACGCAGTAATTTCAAAAATTTCCTACGGACACGCAAGATCATGGTGATGCATAGCAACAAGAGGGGAGAGTGTCGTCCACGTACCCGCGTAGTGTTGGAAATATGCCCTAGAGGCAATAATAAAATGGTTATTATTATATTTCCTTGTTCATGATAATTGTCTATTGTTCATGCTATAATTGTGTTATCCGGAAATCGTAATACATGTGTGAATACATAGACCACAACGTGTCCCTAGTAAGCCTCTAGTTGACTAGCTCGTTGATCAACAGATAGTCATGGTTTCCTGACTATGGACATTGGATGTCATTGATAACGGGATCACATCATTAGGAGAATGATGTGATGGACAAGACCCAATCCTAAGCATAGCACAAAGATCGTGTAGTTCGTTTGCTAGAGCTTTTCCAATGTCAAGTATCTTTTCCTTAGACCATGAGATCGTGTAACTCCCGGATACCGTAGGAGTGCTTTGGGTGTACCAAATGTCACAACGTAACTGGGTGACTACAAAGGTACACTACAGGTATCTCTGAAAGTGTCTGTTGGGTTGACATGGATCGAGACTGGGATTTGTCACTCCGTGTGACGGAGAGGTATCTCTGGGCCCACTCGGTAATGCATCATCATAATGAGCTCAATGTGACTAAGGAGTTCGCCACGGGATCATGCATTACGGTACGAGTAAAGAGACTTGCCGGTAACGAGATTGAACAAGGTATTGGGATACCGACGATCGAATCTCGGGCAAGTAACATACCGATTGACAAAGGGAATTGTATACGGGATTGATTGAATCCTCGAAATCGTGGTTCATCCGATGAGATCATCGTGGAACATGTGGGAGCCAATATGGGTATCCAGATCCCGCTGTTGGTTATTGACCGGAGAGGCGTCTCGGTCATGTCTGCATGTCTCCCGAACCCGTAGGGTCTACACACTTAAGGTTCGGTGACGCTAGGGCTGTAGAGATATTAGTATGCGGAAACCCGAAAGTTGTTCGGAGTCCCGGATGAGATCCCGGACGTCACGAGGAGTTCCGGAATGGTCCGGAGGTGAAGAATTATATATAGGAAGTCCAGTTTCGGCCACCGGGAAAGTTTTGGGGGTTACCGGTATTGTACGGGGACCACCGGAAGGGTCCCGGGGGTCCACCGGGTAGGGCCACCTATCCCGGAGGGCCCCATGGGCTGAAGTGGGAAGGGAACCAGCCCCTAGTGGGCTGGGGCGCCCCCCCTTGGGCCTCCCCCTGCGCCTAGGATTGGAAACCCTGGGGGTGGGGGGCGCCCCACTTGCCTTGGGGGGCAAGCCACCCCCTTGGCCGCCGCCCCCCCCTCAGATGGGATCTCCAGGGGGGCCGGCGCCCCCCTAGGGCCCCTATAAATAGTGGGGGGGAGGGAGGGCAGCAGTACTACAGCTCCTGGCGCCTCCCTCTCCCCCTGCAACACCTCTCCCTCCCGCTTGCGCTTGGCGAAGCCCTGCCGGGATCCCGCTACTTCCACCACCACGCCGTCGTGCTGCTGGATCTCCATCAACCTCTCCTTCCCCCTTGCTGGATCAAGAAGGAGGAGACGTCGCTGCTCCGTACGTGTGTTGAACGCGGAGGTGCCGTCCATTCGGCGCTCGGTCATCGGTGATTTGGATCACGACGAGTACGACTCCATCAACCCCGTTCACTTGAACGCTTCCGCTCGCGATCTACAAGGGTATGTAGATGCACTCCTTCCCTCTCGTTGCTAGTAAACTCCATAGATGTATCTTGGTGATGCGTAGAAAATTTTAAAATTCTGCTACGATCCCCAACAGTGGTATCATGAGCTAGGTCTATGCGTAGTTTCTATGCACGAGTAGAACACAAACTTGTTGTGGGCGTAGATATTGTCAATTTTCTTGCCACTACTAGTCTTATCTTGTTTTGGCGGCATCGTGGGATGAAGCGGCCCGGACCGACCTTACACGTACGCTTACGTGAGACAGGTTCCACCGACTGACATGCACTAGTTGCATAAGGTGGCTAGCGGGTGTCTGTCTCTCCCACTTTAGTCGAATCGGATTCGATGAAAAGGGTCCTTATGAAGGGTAAATAGAAGTTGGCATATCACGTTGTGGTTTTATGTAGGTAAGAAACGTTCTTGCTAGAAACCTATAGAAGCCACGTAAAAACATGCAACAACAATTAGAGGACGTCTAACTTGTTTTTGCAGCATATGCCTTGTGATGTGATATGGCCAAAAGGATGTGATGAATGAAATATATGTGATGTATGAGATTGATCATGTTCTTGTAATAGGAATCACGACTTGCATGTCGATGAGTATGACAACCGGCAGGAGCCATAGGAGTTGTCTTTATTTTTTGTATGACCTGCGTGTCATTGAATAACGCCATGTAAATTACTTTACTCTATTGCTAAACACGTTAGCCATAGAAGTAGAAGTAATCGTTGGCGTGACAACTTCATGAAGACACGATGATGGAGATCATGGTGTCATGCCGGTGATGAAGATGATCATGGAGCCCCAAAGATGGAGATCAAAGGAGCAATATGATACTGGCCATATCATGTCACTATTTGATTGCATGTGATGTTTATCATGTTTTACATATTATTTGCTTAGAACGACGGTAGCTTAAATAAGATGATCCCTCGCAATAATTTCAAGAAAGTGTTCCCCCTAACTGTGCACCGTTGCGAAGGTTCGTTGTTTCGAAGCACCACGTGATGATCGGGTGTGATAGATTCTAACGTTCGAATACAACGGGTGTAAGCCAGATTTACACACGCAATACACTTAGGTTGACTTGACGAGCCTAGCATGTATAGACATGGCCTCGGAACACGGAAGACCGAAAGGTCGAGCATGAGTCGTATAGAAGATACGATCAACATGAAGCTGTTCACCGATGTTGACTAGTCCGTCTCACGTGATGATCGGACACGGCCTAGTTGACTCGGATCATGTTTCACTTAGATGACTAGAGGGATGTCTATCTGAGTGGGAGTTCATTGAATAATTTGATTAGATGAACTTAATTATCATGAACTTAATCTAAAATCTTTACAATATGTCTTGTAGATCAAATGGCCCACGCTAATGTTGCCCTCAACTTCAACGCGTTCCTAGAGAAAACCAAGCTGAAAGATGATGGCAGCAACTATACGGACTGGGTCCGGAACCTGAGGATCATCCTCATAGCTGCCAAGAAAGATTATGTCCTAGAAGCACCGCTAGGTGACGCACCCATCCCAGAGAACCAAGACGTTATGAACGCTTGGCAGCAGCGTGCTGATGATTACTCCCTCGTTCAGTGCGGCATGCTTTACAGCTTAGAACCGGGGCTCCAAAAGCGTTTTGAGCAACACAGAGCATATGAGATGTTCGAAGAGCTGAAAATGATTTTCCAAGCTCATGCCCGGGTCGAGAGATATGAAGTCTCCGACAAGTTCTTCAGTTGTAAGATGGAGGAAAATAGTTCTGTCAGTGAGCACATACTCAAAATGTCTGGGTTACACAACCGCTTGACTCAGCTGGGAGTTAATCTCCCGGATGACGCGGTCATTGACAGAATCCTTCAGTCGCTTCCACCAAGCTACAAGAGCTTTGTGATGAACTTCAATATGCAGGGGATGGAAAGGACCATTCCTGAGGTATATTCAATGCCGAAATCAGCGGAGGTGGAGATCAAAAAGGAACATCAAGTGTTGATGGTGAATAAAACCACTAAGTTCAAGAAAGGCAAGGGTAAGAAGAACTTCAAGAAGGACGTCAAGGGAGTTGCCGCGCCCGGTTAGCCTGTTGCCGGGAAGAAGCCAAAGAATGGACCCAAGCCTGAGACTGAGTGCTTTTATTGCAAGGGAAGTGGTCACTGGAAGCGGAACTGCCCCAAGTACTTAGCGGACAAGAAGGCCGGCAACACTAAAGGTATATGTGATATACATGTTATTGATGTGTACCTTACCAGCACTCGTAGTAGCTCCTGGGTATAAGATACCGGTGCGGTTGCTCATATTTGTAACTCAAAGCAGGAGCTGCGGAATAAACGGAGACTGGCAAAGGACGAGGTGACGATGCGCATCGGGAATGGTTCCAAGGTCGATGTGATCGCCGTCGGCACGCTACCTCTACATTTACCTACGGGATTAGTTTTAAACCTCAATAATTGTTATTTAGTGCCAGCTTTGAGCATGAACATTGTATCAGGATCTCGTTTAATTCGAGATGGCTACTCATTTAAATCCGAGAATAATGGTTGTTCTATTTATATGAGAGATATGTTTTATGGTCATGCCCCGCTGGTTAATGGTTTATTCTTAATGAATCTCGAACATAGTGTTACACATATTCATAGTGTGAATACCAAAAGATGTAAGGTTGATAATGATAGTCCCACATACTTGTGGCACTGCCGTCTTGATCACATTGGTGTCAAACGCATGAAGAAGCTCCATGCAGATGGACTTTTGGAGTCTCTTGATTACGAATCATTTGACACGTGCGAACCATGCCTCATGGGTAAGATGACCAAGACTCCGTTCTCCGGAACAATGGAGCGAGCAACCAACTTATTGGAAATCATACATACTGATGTGTGCGGTCCAATGAGTGTTGAGGCTCGCAGTGGCTATCGTTATGTTCTCACTCTCACTGATGACTTGAGTAGATATGGGTATGTCTACCTAATGAAACACAAGTCTGAGACCTTTGAAAAGTTCAAGGAATTTCAGAGTGAGGTTGAGAATCAACGTGACAGGAAAATAAAGTTCTTACGATCAGATCGTGGAGGGGAATATTTGAGTCACGAATTTGGCACACACTTAAGGAAATGTGGAATAGTTTCACAACTCACGCCGCCTGGAACACCTCAGCGAAATGGTGTGTCCGAACGTCGTAATCGCACTCTATTGGATATGGTGTGATCTATGATGTCTCTTACCGATCTACCGCTCTCATTTTGGGGCTATGCTTTAGAGACTGCCGCATTCACTTTAAATAGGGCTCCGTCGAAATCCGTTGAGACGACACCGTATGAATTATGGTTTGGGAAGAAACCTAAGCTGTCATTTCTAAAAGTTTGGGGATGCGATGCTTATGTCAAGAAACTTCAACCTGAAAAGCTCGAACCCAAGTCGGAAAAATGCGTCTTCATAGGATACCCTAAGGAAACTATTGGGTATACCTTCTACCTCAGATCCGAAGGCAAGATCTTCGTTGCCAAGAACGGGTCCTCTCTGGAGAAAGAGTTTCTCTCGAAAGAAATAAGTGGGAGGAAAGTGGAACTTGATGAGGTGATAGTCACCCCTTCCGAGCCGGAAAGTAGCACAGCGCGGGAAGATGTTCCTGTGGTGCCTACACCAACTGGGGAGGAAGTTAATGATGATGATCATGAAGCTTCGGATCAAGTTACTGCTGAACTTCGTAGGTCCACAAGGACACGTTCCGCACCAGAGTGGTATGGCAACCCTGTCCTGGAAATCATGTTGTTAGACAACGGTGAACCTTCGAACTATGAAGAAGCGATGGCGGGCCCGGATTCCGACAAATGGCTTGAAGCCATGAAATCTGAGATAGGATCCATGTATGAAAACGAAGTATGGACTTTGACTGACTTGCCCGATGATCGGCGAGCCATAGAAAACAAATGGATCTTTAAGAAGAAGACAGACGCAGATGGTAATGTGACCATCTATAAGGCTCGACTTGTCGCTAAGGGTTATCGACAAGTTCAAGGGGTTGACTACGATGAGACTTTCTCACCCGTAGCGAAGCTGAAGTCCGTCTGAATCATGTTAGCAATTGCCGCATTCTATGATTATGAGATATGGTACATGGACATCAAAACGACATTCCTTAACGGCTTTCTTAAGGAAGAATTGTATATGATGCAGCCGGAAGGTTTTGTCGATCCTAAGAATGCTAACAAGGTATGCAAGCTCCAGCGCTCAATCTATGGGCTGGTGCAAGCATCTCGGAGTTGGAACATTCGCTTTGATGAGATGATCAAAGCGTTTGGGTTTACACAGACTTATGGAGAAGCCTGTGTTTACAAGAAAGTGAGTGGGAGCTCTGTAGCATTTCTCATATTATATGTGGATGACATATTATTGATGGGAAATGATATAGAATTCTTGGAAAGTATAAAGGCCTACTTGAATAAGTGTTTTTCAATGAAGGACCTTGGAGAAGCTGCTTATATATTAGGCATCAAGATCTATAGAGATAGATCAAGACGCCTCATTGGTCTTTCACAGACTATGTACCTTGACAAGATATTGAAGAAGTTCAATATGGATCAGTCCAAGAAGGGGTTCTTGCCTGTATTGCAAGGTGTGCAATTGAGCACGGCTCAATGCCCGACCACGGCAGAAGATAGAGAAAAGATGAGTGTCATCCCCTATGCCTCGGCCATAGGGTCTATTATGTATGCCATGCTGTGTACCAGACCTGATGTAAACCTTGCCGTAAGTTTGGTAGGAAGGTACCAAAGTAATCCCGGCATGGAACACTGGACAGCGGTCAAGAATATCCTGAAGTACCTGAAGAGGACTAAGGATATGTTTCTTGTTTATGGAGGTGACGAAGAGCTCGTCGTAAAGGGTTACGTCGATGCTAGCTTCGACACAGATCTGGATGACTCTAAGTCACAAACCGGATACATGTATATTTTGAATGGAGGGGCAGTAAGCTGGTGCAGTTGCAAGCAAAGCGTGGTGGCGGGATCTTCATGTGAAGCGGAGTACATGGCGGCCTCAGAGGCAGCACAAGAAGCAATCTGGATAAAGGAGTTCATTACTGACCTAGGGGTGATTCCCAATGCGTCGGGCCCGATGACTCTCTTCTGTGACAACACTGGAGCTATTGCCCTTGCCAAGGAGCCCAGGTTTCACAAGAAGACCAGGCATATCAAGCGTTGCTTCAACTCCATTCGTGAAAGTGTTCAAAATGGAGACATAGATATTTGTAAAGTACATACGGACCTGAATGTAGCAGATCCGTTGACTAAACCTCTCCCTAGAGCAAAACATGATCAACACCAGAACTCTATGGGTGTTCGATTCATCACAATGTAACTACATTATTGACTCTAGTGCAAGTGGGAGACTGTTGGAAATATGCCCTAGAGGCAATAATAAAATGGTTATTATTATATTTCCTTGTTCATGATAATTGTCTATTGTTCATGCTATAATTGTGTTATCCGGAAATCGTAATACATGTGTGAATACATAGACCACAACGTGTCCCTAGTAAGCCTCTAGTTGACTAGCTCGTTGATCAACAGATAGTCATGGTTTCCTGACTATGGACATTGGATGTCATTGATAACGGGATCACATCATTAGGAGAATGATGTGATGGACAAGATCCAATCCTAAGCATAGCACAAAGATCGTGTAGTTCGTTTGCTAGAGCTTTTCCAATGTCATGTATCTTTTCCTTAGACCATGAGATCGTGTAACTCCCGGATACCGTAGGAGTGCTTTGGGTGTACCAAACGTCACAACGTAACTGGGTGACTATAAAGGTACACTACAGGTATCTCTGAAAGTGTCTGTTGGGTTGACACGGATCGAGACTGGGATTTGTCACTCCGTGTGACGGAGAGGTATCTCTGGGCCCACTCGGTAATACATCATCATAATGAGCTCAATGTGCCTAAGGAGTTAGCCATGGGATCATGCATTACGGTACGAGTAAAGAGACTTGCCGGTAACGAGATTGAACAAGGTATTGGGATACCGACGATCGAATCTCGGGCAAGTAACATACCGATTGACAAAGGGAATTGTATACGGGATTGATTGAATCCTCGACATCATGGTTCATCCGATGAAATCATCATGGAACATGTGGGAGCCAACATGGGTATCCATATCCCGCTGTTGGTTATTGACCGGAGAGGCGTCTCGGTCATGTCTGCATGTCTCCCGAACCCGTAGGGTCTACACACTTAAGGTTCGGTGACGCTAGGGTTGTAGAGATATTAGTATGCGGAAACCCGAAAGTTGTTCGGAGTCCCGGATGAGATCCCAGACGTCACGAGGAGTTCCGGAATGGTCTGGAGGTGAAGAATTATATATAGGAAGTCCAGTTTCGGCCACCGGGAAAGTTTCGGGGGTTACTGGTATTGTACCGGGACCACCGGAAGGGTCCCGGGGGTCCACCGGATGGGGCCACCTATCCCGGAGGGCCGCATGGGCTGAAGTGGGAAGGGAACCAGCCCCTAGTGGGCTGGGGAGCCCCCCCTTGGGCCTCCCCCTGCGCCTAGGGTTGGAAACCCTAGGGGTGGGGGGCGCCCCACTTGCCTTGGGGGGCAAGCCACCCCCTTGGCCGCCGCCCCCCCTCAGATGGGATCTCCAGGGGGGCCGGCGCCCCCCAGGCCCCCTATAAATTGTGGGGGGAGGGAGGGAAGCAGCACTACAGCTCCTGGCGCCTCCCTCTCCCCCTGCAACACCTCTCCCTCCCGCTTGCGCTTGGCGAAGCCCTGCCGGGATCCCGCTACTTCCACCACCACGCCGTCGTGCTGCTGGATCTCCATCAACCTCTCCTTCCCCCTTGCTGGATCAAGAAGGAGGAGACGTCGCTGCTCCGTACGTGTGTTGAACGCAGAGGTGCCGTCCGTTCGGCGCTCGGTCATCGGTGATTTGGATCACGACGAGTACGACTCCATCAACCCCGTTCACTTGAACGCTTCCGCTCGCGATCTACAAGGGTATGTAGATGCACTCCTTCCCTCTCGTTGCTAGTAAACTCCATAGATGTATCTTGGTGATGCGTAGAAAATTTTAAAATTCTGCTACGATCCCCAACACGTAGACCGTAAGCGTAAGCGTTATGACAACGCGGTTGATGTAGTCATACGTCTTCACATTTCGACCGATCCAAGTACCGAACGCACGGCACCTCCGAGTTCAGCACACGTTCAGCTCGATGAAGTCCCACGAACTACGATCCAGCAGAGCTTTGAGGGAGAGTTCCGTTAGCACGACGGCGTGATGACGGTGATGATGATGCTACCGACGCAGGGCTTCGCCTAAGCACCGCTACGATATGATCGAGGTGGATTATGGTGGAGGGGGGCACCGCACACGGCTAAGAGATCAATGATCAATTGTTGTGTCTCCAAGGGGTGCCCCCTTCCCCGTATATAAAGGAGTGGAGGAGGGGGAGGGCCGGCCCTCTCTATGGCGCGCTCTAGGGGAGTCCTACTCCCACCGGGAGTAGGATTCCCCCTTTCCTAGTAGAACTAGGAGCCCTTCCAAGTAGTAGGAGTAGGAGAGAAGGAAAGGGAAAAGATAAGAGAAGGAAGGAGGGGGCGCCGCCCTCCCCCTAGTCCAATTCGGACTAAGCCTTGGGGGGGAGGGCGCCCAGCCTCCCCCATCTCTTTCCCCTAAAGCCCAATAAGGCCCATATACTCCCCGGCGAATTCCCGTAACTCTCCGGTACTCCGAAAAATACCCGAATCACTCGGAACCTTTCCGATGTCCGAATATAGTCGTCCAATATATCGATCTTTACGTCTCGACCATTTTGAGACTCCTCGTCATGTTCCCGATCTCATCCGGGACTCCGAACTACTTTAGGTACATCAAAACACATAAACTCATAATACAAATCGTCACAGAACTTTAAGCGTGCGGACCCTACGGGTTCGAGAACTATGTATACATGACCGAGACCGGTCAATAACCAATAGCGGAACCTGGATGCTCATATTGGCTCCTACATATTCTACGAAGATCTTTATCGGTCGAACCGCATAACAACATACGTTGTTCCCTTTGTCATCGGTATGTTACTTGCCCGAGATTCGATCGTCGGTATCTCAATACCTAGTTCAATCTCGTTACCGGCAAGTCTCTTTACTCGTTCCGTAATGCATCATCCCGCAACTAAGTCATTAGTTGCATTGCTTGCAAGGCTTATAGTGATGTGCATTACCGAGAGGGCCCAGAGATACCTCTCCGACAATCGGAGTGACAAATCCTAATCTCGATCTATGCCAACTCAACAAGTACCATCGGAGACACCTGTAGAGCACTTTTATAATCACCCAGTTACGTTGTGATGTTTGGTAGCACACAAAGTGTTCCTCCGGTAATCAGGAGTTGCATAATCTCATAGTCATAGGAACATGTATAAGTCATGAAGAAAGCAATAGCAGTAAACTAAAACGATCAAGTGCTAAGCTAACGAAATGGGTCAAGTCAATCACATCATTCTCCTAATGATGTGATCCCGTTTATCAAATGACAACTCATGTCTATGCTTAGGAAACTTAACCATCTTTGATCAACGAGCTAGTCAAGTAGAGGCATACTAGTGACACTCTGTTTTGTCTATGTATTCACACATGTATTATGTTTCTGGTTAATACAATTCTAGCATGAATAATAAACATTTATCATGAAATAAGGAAATAGATAATAACTTTATTATTGCCTCTAGGGCATATTTCCTTCAGTCTCTCCCACTTGCACTAGAGTCAATAATCTAGTTCACATCGCCATGTGATTTATCATCAATAGTTCTCATCACCATGTGATTAGTTCACATCGCCATGTGACTAATATCCAAAGGATTTTACTAGAGTCAATAATGTAGTTCACATCGCTATGTGATTAACACCCAAAGAGTACTAAGGTGTGATCATGTTTTGCTTGTGAGAGAAGCTTAGTCAACGAGTCTATCACATTCAGATCCGTTTGTATTTTGCAAATTTCTATGTCTACAATGCTCTGCACGGAGCTACTTTAGCTAATTGCTCCCACTTTCAATATGTATCCAGATTGAGACTTAGGATTAGTGCCAAAACTTGCATCGATGTAACCCTTTACGACGAACCTTTTGTCACCTCCATAATCGAGAAACATATCCTTATTCCACTAAGGATAATTTTGACCGCTTTTCAGTGATCTACTCCTAGATCACTATTGTACTCCCTTGTCAAACTCAGTGTAGGGTATACAATAGATCTGGTACACAGCATGGCATACTTTATAGAACCTATGGCTGAGGCATAGGGAATGACTTTCATTCTCTTTCTATCTTCTGCCGTGGTCGGGCTTTAAGTCTTACTCAATTTTACACCTTGTAACATAGGCAACAACTCTTTCTTTGACTGTTCCATTTTGAACTACTTCAAAATCTGGTCAAGGTATATACTCATTGAAAAAACTTATCAAGCGTCTTGATCTATCTCTATAGATCTTGATGCTCAATATGTAAGCAGCTTCACTGAGGTCTTTCTTTGAAAAACTCCTTTCAAATACTCCTTTATGCTTTCCAGAAAATTCTACATTATTTCCGATCAACAATATGTCATTCACATATATTTATCAGAAATGATGTAGTGCTCCCACTCACTTTCTTGTAAATACAGGCTTTACCGCAAGTCTGTATAAAACTATATGCTTTGATCAACTCATCAAAGCGTATATTCCAACTTCGAGATGCTTGCACCAGTCCATAGATGGATCGCTGGAGCTTGCACATTTTGTTAGCACCTTTAGGATCGACAAAACCTTCTAGTTGCGTCATATACAACTCTTCTTTAAGAAATCCATTAAGGAATGTAGTTTTTACATCCATTTGCCAGATTTCATAAAATGTGGCAATTTGCTAACATGATTCGGACAGACTTAAGCATCGCTACGAGTGAGAAAATCTCATCGTAGTCAACACCTTGAACTTTGTCAAAACCATTTTCGACAAGTCTAGCTTTGTAGATAGTAACACTAATATCAGCGTCTGTCGTCCTCTTGAAGATCCATTTATTTTGTATGGCTTGCTGATCATCGGGCAAGTCAACCAAAGTCCACACTTTGTTCTCATACATGGATCTTATCTCAGATTTCATGGCCTCAAACCATTTCGCGGAATCTGGGCTCATCATCGCTTCCTCATAGTTCCGCAGGTTCGTCATGGTCTAGTAACATGACTTCCAAAACAGGATTACCGTACCACTCTAGTGCAGATCTTACTCTGGCTGACCTACGAGGTTCGGTAGAAACTTGATCTGAAGTTACATGATCATCATCATTAGCTTCCTCACTAATTGGTGTAGGAGTCACAGGAACAGATTTCTGTGACGAACTACTTTCCAATAAGGGAGCAGGTACAGTTACCTCATCAAGTTCTACTTTCCTCCCACTCACATCTTTCGAGAGAAACTCCTTCTCTAGAAAGGATCCATTCTTAGCAACGAATGTCTTACCTTCGGATCGGTGATAGAAGGTGTACCCAACAGTTTCCTTTGGGTATCCTATGAAGACACATTTCTCCGATTTGGGTTTGAGCTTATCAGGATGAAACTTTTTCACATAAGCATCAAAACCCCAAACTTTAAGAAATGACAACTTTGGTTTCTTGCCAAATCACAGTTCATATAGTGTCGTCTCAACGGATTTAGATGGTGCCCTATTTAACGTGAATGCAGCTGTCTCTAATGCATAACCCCAAAACGATAGTGGTAAATCGGTAAGAAACATCATAGATTGCACTATATCCAATAATGTACGGTTATGACGTTCGGACACACCATTATGCTGTGGTGTTCCAGGTGGCATGAGTTTGTGAAACTATTCCACATTGTTTTAATTGAAGGCCAAACTCGTAACTCAAATATTTGCCTCTACGATCAGATCGTAGAAACTTTATTTTCTTGTTACGATGATTCTCTACTTCACTCTGAAATTCTTTGAACTTTTCAAATGTTTCAGACTTATGTTTCATCAAGTAGATATACCCACATCTGCTCAAATCATCTATGAAGGTCAGAAAACAATGATACCCGCCGTGAGCCTCAACACTCATTGGATCGCATACATCAGTATGTATTATTTCCAATAAGTCAGTTGCTCGATCCATTGTTCCGGAGAACGGAGTCTTAGTCATCTTGCCCAGAAGGCATGGTTCGCAAGCATCAAGCGATTCATAATCAAGT
Organism: Aegilops tauschii subsp. strangulata; assembly: GCF_002575655.3. NCBI lineage: Eukaryota > Viridiplantae > Streptophyta > Magnoliopsida > Poales > Poaceae > Aegilops > Aegilops tauschii. The sequence continues at coordinate 427,508,220 of NC_053035.3, forward strand.
GATTCCAAAATCCCATCAACATGGAGTTTCTTCATGCGCTTTACACCAATATGACCTAAACGGCAGTGCCACAAATAAGTTGCACTATCATTATTAAATTTGCATCTTTTGGCTTCAATATTATGAATATGTGTATCACTACGATCGAGATCCAACAAACCATTTTCATTGGGTGTATGACCATAGAAGGTTTTATTCATGTAAACAGAACAACAATTATTCTCTAACTTAAATGAATAATCGTATTACAATAAACATGATCAAATCATATTCATGCTCAACGCAAACACCAAATAACTCTTATTTAGGTTCAACACTAATCCCGAAAGTATAGGGAGTGTGCGATGATGATCATATCAATCTTGGAACCACTTCCAACACACATCGTCACTTCACCCTTAACTAGTCTCTATTCATTCTGCAACTCCCATTTCGAGTTACTAATCTTAGCAACTGAACTAGTATCAAATACTGAGGGGTTGCTATAAACACTAGTAAAGTACACATCAATAACATGTATATCAAATATACCTTTGTTCACTTTGCCATCCTTCTTATCCGCCAAATACTTGGGGCAGTTCTGCTTCCAGTGACCAGTCCCTTTGCAGTAGAAGCACTTAGTCTCAGGCTTAGGTCCAGGCTTGGGCTTCTTCACTTGAGCAGCAACTTGCTTGCCGTTCTTCTTGAAGTTCCCCTTCTTCCCTTTGCCCTTTTCTTGAAACTAGTGGTCTTGTCAACCATCAACACTTGATGTTTTTCTTGATTTCTACCTTCGTCGATTTCAGCATCACGAAGAGCTTGGGAATCCTTTCCGTTATCCCTTGCATATTATAGTTCATCACGAAGTTCTAGTAACTTGGTGATAGTGACTAGAGAACTCTGTCAATCACTATCTTATCTGGAAGATTAACTCCCACTTGATTCAAGTGATTGTAGTACTCAGACATTCTGAGCGCATGCTCACTAGCTGAGCAGTTCTCCTCCATCTTGTAGGCAAAGTGCTTGTCAAAGGTCTCATACCTTTCGACATGGGCATGAGTCTGAAATACTAATTTCAACTCTTGGAACATCTTATATGCTTCATGGTGCACTAAACTATCAAGTAGTCATCATATCGAGCTTGCCAAATGTTCATAACGTCTGCATCTGCTCCAGCAATCGGTCCGTCACCTAGTGATGACCCACAAGTATAGGGGATCTATCGTAGTCCTTTCGATAAGTAAGAGTGTCGAACCCAACGAGGAGCAGAAGGAAATGATAAGCGGTTTTCAGCAAGGTATTCTCTGCAAGCACTGAAATTATCGGTAACAGATAGTTTTGTGATAAGGTAATTTGTAAAGGATAACAAGTAACAAAAGTAAATAAAGTGCAGCAAGATGGCCCAATCCTTTTTGTAGCAAAGGACAAGCCTGGACAAACTCTTATATAGAGAAAAGCGCTCCCGAGGACACATGGGAATTATCGTCAAGCTAGTTTTCATCACGTTCATATGATTCGCGTTCGGCAGTTTGATAATTTGATATGTGGGTGGACCGGTGCTTGGGTGCTGTCCTTACTTGGACAAGCATCCCACTTATGACTAACTCCTATTGCAAGCATCCGCAACTACAAAAGAAGTATTAAGGTAAACCTAACCATAGCATGAAAGATATGGATCCAAATCAGCCCCTTATGAAGCAACGCATAAACTAGGGTTTAAGCTTCTGTCACTCTAGCAACCCATGATCTACTTATTACTTCCCAATGCCTTCCTCTAGGCCCAAATAATGGTGAAGTGTCATGTAGTCGACGTTCACATGACACCACTAGAGGAGAGACAACATACATCTCATCAAAATATCGAACGAATACCAAATTCACATGACTACTAATAGCAAGACTTCTCCCATGTCCTCAGGAACAAACGTAACTACTCACAAAGCATATTAATGTTCATAATCAGAGGAGTATTAATATGCATATAGGATCTGAACATATGATCTTCCACCAAATAAACCAACTAGCATCAACTACAAGGAGTAATCAACACTAATAGCAACCTACAGGTACCAATCTCAGACTTAGAGACAAGAATTGGATACAAGAGATGAACTAGGGTTTGAGAGGAGATGGTGCTGGTGAAGATGTTGATGGAGATTGGCCCCCTCCCGATGAGAGGAGCGTTGGTATGACGATGGCGATGATTTCCCCCTCCTGGAGGGAAGTTTCCCCGGCAGAACAGCTCCGCCGAAGCCCTAGATTGGTTCCACCAAGGTTCGTCCTCGTGGCGGCGGAGTTTCGTCCCGAAAGCTTTCTTATGATTTTTTCTCGGACGAAAGACTTCATATAGCAGAAGATGGGCACCGGAGGGCCACCAGGGGGCCCACGAGGCAGGGGGTGCGCCCAGTGGGGTAGGGCGCGCCTCCCACCCTCGTGGCCAGGGTGTGGCCCCCCTCTGGTATTTTCTTCGTCCAGTATTTTTTATTAATTCCAAAAGTGACTTCCGTGAAGTTTCAGGACTTTTGGAGCTGTGCAGAATAGGTCTGTAATATTTTCTCCTTTTCCAGCCCAGAATTCCAGCTGTCGGCATTCTCCCTCTTCATGTAAACCTTATAAAATAAGAGAGAATAGGCATAAGTATTGTGACATAATGTGTAATAACAGCCCATAACGCAATAAATATCGATATAAAAGCATGATGCAAAATGGACGTATCACCTAGCGGTGCATCAAGGACATAATTCTTCTGTGCAGCAATGAGGATAATCCTCAGATCACGGATCCAATCCGCATCATTGATACTAACATCTTTCAACTTAGGTTTCTCTAGGAACATATCAAAAATAAAACAGGGGAGCTAAACGCGAGCTATTGATCTACAACATAGATATGCTAATACTACCAGGACTAAGTTCATGATAAATTAAAGTTCAATTAATCATATTACTTAAGAACTCCCACTTAGATAGACATCCCTCTAATCATCTGAGTGATCACGTGATCCATATCAACTAAACCATGTCCGATCATCACGTGAGATGGAGTAGTTTTCAATGGTGAACATCATTATGTTGATCATATCTACTATATGATTCACGCTCGACCTTTCGGTCTCAGTGTTCCGAGGCCATATCTGCATATGCTAGGCTTGTCAAGTTTAACCCGAGTATTCTGCATGTGCAAAACTGGCTTGCACCCGTTGTATGTGAACGTAGAGCTTATCACACCCGATCATCACGTGGTGTCTCGGCACGATGAACTTTCGCAACGGTGCATACTCAGGGAGAACACTTGTACCTTGAAATTTAGTGAGAGATCATCTTATAATGCTACCTTCGATCTAAGCAAAATAAGATGCATAAAGGATAAACATCACATGCAATCAATATAAGTGATATGATATGGCCATCATCATCTTGTGCCTTTGATCTCCATCTCCAAAGCACCGTCATGAACTCATGATCACCATCGTCACCGGCGCGACACCTTGATCTTCATCATAGCATCGTTGTCGTCTCGCCAACTATTGCTTCTACGACTATCGCTACCGCTTAGTGATAAAGTAAAGCAATTACAGGGCGATTGCATTGCATACAATAAAGCGACAACCATATGGCTCCTGCTAGTTGCCAATAATTCGTTTACAAAACATGATCATCTCATACAATAAATATAGCATCATGTATTGACCATATCACATCACAACATGCCCTGCAAAAACAAGTTAGACGTCCTCTACTTTGTTGTTGCAAGTTTTACGTGGCTGCTACGGCTGAGCAAGAACTGTTCATACCTACGCATCAAAACCACAACGATAGTTCGTCAAGTTAGTGTTGTTTTAAACCTCTCAAGGACCGGGCGTAGCCACACTCGGTTCAACTAAAGTTGGAGAAACTGACACCCGCCAGCCACCTGTGTGCAAAGCACGTCGGTAGAACCAGTCTCGCGTAAGCGTACGCGTAATGTCGGTCCGGGCCGCTTCATCCAACAATACCGCCGAATCAAAGTATGACATGCTGGTAAGCAGTATGACTTGTATCACCCACAACTCACTTGTGTTCCACTCGTGCATATAACATCTATGCATAAAACCTGGCTCGGATGCCACTGTTGGGGTACGTAGTAATTTCAAAAAATTCCTACGCACACGCAAGATCATGGTGATGCATAGCAACGAGAGGGGAGAGTGTCGTCCACGTACCCTCGTAGATCGTAAGCGGAAGCGTTATGACAACACGGTTGATGTAGTCGTACGTCTTCACGATTCGACCGATCCAAGTACCGAACGCATGTCACCTCCGAGTTCAGCACACGTTCAGCTCGATGATGTCCCACGAACTCCGATCCAGCAGAGCTTCGAGGGAGAGTTCCGTCAGCACGACGACGTGATGACGGTGATGATGATGCTACCGACGCAGGGCTTCGCCTAAGCACCGCTACAATATGATCGAGGTGGATTATGGTGGAAGGGGGCACTACACACGGCTAAGAGATCAATGATCAATTGTTGTGTCTCCCAGGGGTGCCCCCTTCCCCGTATATAAAGGAGTGGAGGAGGGGGAGGGCTGGCCCTCTCTATGGCGCACCCTAGGGGAGTCCTACTCCCACCGGGAGTAGGATTCCCCCTTTCCTAGTAGAACTAGGAGCCCTTCCAAGTAGTAGGAGTAGGAGAGAAGGAAAGGGAAAAGAGAAGAGAAGGAAGGAGGGGGCGCCGCCCCTCCCCCTAGTCCAATTTGGACTAAGCCTTGGGGGGGGGCAGCCTCCCCTCTCTCTTTCCCCTAAAGCCCAATAAGGCCCATATACTCCCCGGCGAATTCCCGTAACTCTCCAGTACTCCGAAAAATACCCGAATCACTCGGAACCTTTCCGATATCCGAATATAGTCGTCCAATATATCGATCTTTACGTCTCGACCATTTCGACACTCCTCGTCATGTCACTCCGAACTACCTTCGGTACATCAAAACACATAAACTCATAATACAAATCGTCACAGAACTTTAAGCGTGCGGACCCTACGGGTTCGAGAACTATGTATACATGACCGAGACTCGTCTCCGGTCAATAACCAATAGCGGAACCTGGATGCTCATATTGGCTCCTACATATTCTACGAAGATCTTTATCGGTCAAACCGCATAGCAACATACGTTGTTCCCTTTGTCATCGGTATGTTACTTGCCCGAGATTCGATCATCGGTATCTCAATACCTAGTTCAATCTCGTTACCGGCAAGTCTCTTTACTCGTTCCGTAATGCATCATCCCGCAACTAACTCATTAGTTGCATTGCTTGCAAGGCTTATAGTGATGTGCATTACCGAGAGGGCCCAGAGATACCTCTTCCACAATCGTAGTGACAAATCCTAATCTCGATCTATGCCAACTCAACAAGTACCATCGGAGACACCTATAGAGCACCTTTATAATCATCCAGTTACGTTGTGATGTTTGGTAGCACACAAAGTGTTCCTCCGATAATCGGGAGTTGCATAATCTCATAGTCATAGGAACATGTATAAGTCATGAAGAAAGCAATAGTAGTAAACTAAAACGATCAAGTGCTAAGCTAACGGAATGGGTCAAGTCAATCACATCATTCTCCTAATGATGTGATCCCGTTTATCAAATGACAACTCATGTCTATGCTTAGGAAACTTAACCATCTTTGATCAACGAGCTAGTCAAGTAGAGGCATACTAGTGACACTCTGTTTTGTCTATGTATTCACACATGTATTATGTTTCCGGTTAATACAATTCTAGCATGAATAATAAACATTTATCATGAAATAAGGAAATAGATAATAATTATTGCCTCTAGGGCATATTTCCTTCATTTCTTGCCGCCATTACAAGGGATCTGAAGGTCTAATGGATCTTGTTGGAGCGTGGGCAAGTAATCTGTGCCTTACTTGGGGAGAAGAAGATGGCTGGGTAGGTAGGTAATGGAGGTGGAAGCAACCGCCGGGTGTAAGGTATGGGGGAGGAAGAGCACGTGAGGAGGGGACCAATAGATATCGCGTGGAGAGGAGGCTGGTTGGGTTGGGACGAAGGAACCGGTGGCTGGGGGCGAGGGATTCGGCGGGCTGTGGGCCTTACCTTTTTTGTACTAGGGGTGACAGGAACTTACCTTATTTGGCTGGGCCGCCAGGAAACGCTAGGGAGCAGCCGACTGCTCCCTAGACGCGTCCTATTTAGTATACGAGCCTTGCCGTGCCAGCCCGCGTGCCTCTTTGTCAGGCCCAGGCGCAACACTATAGTTGAGCTGGTCGGCAGTGTCGGCCCGCATGGGTCGCGTGCTTTAGGCCTTATCGGCTGGTTTTGGGTCATATACATAGAAAATTAAATAAACAAACAAGTTGTGGCATGCCCGTCACAGCCCCAGGTATGCCACGTGTTAGGCACGCCCAACTATATATGTGTTGGGTCGGGCATGCATGCTAACGGGTTGACATGCGGCACAAGTGGCCAAGTTTGCGTCCACCCAAAAAAATCATCCGACTGGCCGTATCATACTTCTCCACGACTTTTGCAATGATGAGAAAGAGACTAGTGTGCATCTAAAAGCGACGGTGAAAGTACTTCTCTTGATAGGTTGGATTTTGGTCAGAATAATCTCTCACAAATGTATGCGGCCAAATTGCAATCCTCTCCTCGGCCATCGAATATCATCATTGAAAATCATGCCAAGAACAATTTGGAAGTCATAGGCATCTTCTACCTGTTCGGATGATGATGAGTCCCCGAAGATCATCTCTTGCAACCTCTTCGTCTTCAATTCAAACGACTCGGTTCAATTCAATTGTACAAAATGAAATGAGACAATTTTTTTTAAAAATAACTCACCTAGGCAAACTGTCAAACACTTGGTATGCGGTGGTGATGTACCGGCCGACCGGCGAAGTTGAGGCCAAACTAGCTGGCGGCGATGCGTGAGAATGACCTACAAGGGTGCGTACGCACGGTCTGATGCGGTGGCCGCCAACAAGGAAGAAGATCCAAGGCGATATCTGACGAATCGGTCTAGTCGGTAGTGGTGGCGATTCACCTCGATTTCGGTGATCATGATGGTCGGGAAGTGCTCGGACTCGGCAGAATGGCGGCGAGCGCTAAGGGAGGTGTTGAGGTAGCGGTGGATAGTCGCCCGAGGTTCGCCAGCGATGAAGCACCGGGGGCGGGGAGGTGGTAAAGTGGCTGCAATGTTTACTCGGCGTGGTCGAGGCCGAGTGTTTTTAGGTGCCCGCTAGGCCGAGGAGTAAATCTTTTACAGACGCAGTCTGTCTCTTCTGCCGGCATGAGCCAACTCAGAACACTAGTTTTTGTCGAGACAAAAAGGAAAGGACGATTCATTGAAGAATTGGCTATGCAATGAAGGTTTTCCTGATACAGTGATCTTTGCATACAGTTCACAGCAGAGAGAGAGAGAGAGAGCGCGTCGCTGCCTTTCCAGATTAGCGGCATCTCTATCCTAATTGTTGCCTCACCAGGCTTGGACGTTGCAAAGGTTCATCATTTGATTAACTTGGCACCACTGTTACTCAAGGAGATCGAAGGGGTTAGGGGAGTGCGCGCTCGGCAAGACCCGTTCACACCAAGGCGCAACACGCGATCGTCCGGGGCTATTGGTCACAGCAAGAAGTCTAGAGCAACGGCAGCAGAGACAGTCCTGCTCAAAGCTCTCGGGATCACGGATGACAACCTGGCGGTATCGGTGGATGCGCTAGGACAGCTGCCGGCGATGATTGCGGCCATTTCTGGGAAGATCATCCCGACTAACCTGGTTGGTGAGATGGAGCGTACGGCGTGGGTGTCTACCTAGGCCGGTGGTGCTGGGGACCCGGAGACCTACCTTTTCCATGGCATACGCAACGATGGAGTTGGTGTGCTGGAACGTTAGGGGGCTAAATAGCTCGGCTAAGAAAAAGAGTCTAAGGGAGTTTGTGGACACAGTCCGGGTGGCTATCATATGTATACTAGAGACGAAACTAGAGAGGGTGGATCAATTCACTATAATGCAATGTTTGGGGCCAGCCTACGATGGCTTTGCTATTACTTGCCGGCTTCAGAGACGAGGGGTGGCATTATGGTGGGATGGGATTCTTCTAAAGTGTAGCTGACGAATTTCGCGTTTGATACAAACTTCCTCACGGGTTTTGTGTCACCAAGAGAAGGACCTGCTTGGTGGTTGTCGGTGGTATATGGGCCGCAGACGGACGCACAAAAAATTGCTTTTCTGGGAGAACTTGCTGATAGGAGGTCGCTATGCCCGGGGCCCTGGTTGGTCATTGGCGACTTTAACTTGATCTTGCAAGCTACGGACAAGAACAACAATAGGATTGACAGAAGGATGATGGGGAAGTTCAAAAGATTCGTAGACGACAATGCCCTGAAAGAGTTGTTTCTGCATGGACGGAGGTTCACATGGAGTAATGAGAGGGAGGCGCCAACGTTGACCAAAATTGATAGGGCTTTCGTTTTGGTGGATTGGGAGCTGGATCATCCAGAGTGTCTGCTCCAAGCAATGTCAACATCCACTTCTGATCACTGCCCCTCTTTCTGGCGCTCGAGGAACACTTACAACCAAGGAGGAGATTCAGGCTTGAACTATTCTGGGTCAAAATCGAGGGATTCTTGGATGCGGTCAAGGAAGCATGGGTGTGTGATGAGGGTATCACGGATCCCTTTCACCGGCTGGATGTTTTACTAAGGAACACTGCCAAGTTTCTCACAGCGTGGGGACAGAGGAGAGTTGGAAACATCAAACTCCAAATTGCGTGTGCAAATCTGGTCATACTATGGTTCGACTGCGCGCAGGAGTCCAGGTCTTTGACGGAGGGTGAAAGGTGGCTTAGGGCTTCCCTCAAGCACTTGGTGCTAGGGCTGGCATCCTTGGAGAGAACGATTGCCAGGCAAAGATCCCGTATCAGATGGATGCAAGATGGAGACGCCAACACCACCCTGTTTCATTAGATCGCCAACAGAAGGAAAGCTAAAAACTTCATCCCAGCGCTGTTGGTCGAGGGGCAGGTCATTACAGATCAACTGGGTAAAGAGAGGGCCTTCTTTGAGGAGTACAAGGAACTGCTAGGGAAAGACAAGGCTAGGGAGCATACGATTGACCTAGAATTTCTGAACTTACCTAGGGTGGATCTATCAGAGCAGGATCTGATCTTTCAAGAAGGCGAGATTTGGGAGGTGATTAAAGAGATGCCAGCGGAGAGAGCCCCAGGGCCGGACGGGTTCATTGGGATTTTTTTCCAGAAATCCTGGGAGATAGTAAAGAAGGATGTGATTGCCGCCATGAACAAACTATTCTTGAACAATGGCCATGGATTCGGCAGGCTGAACCAGGCACTAATTGCGCTTATACCTAAATCCCCGGAGGCTTGCAAGGTGAAGGATTTCAGACCCATATGTCTGCTCCACAGTGCCCCAAAAATTGCATCGAAGCTATTGGCATCGAGGCTTAGCAAATGGATGACGGAGCTCGTCAATGTAAATCAGTGAGCTTTCATCAAGGGGAGGAGCATACATGACAAGTTTCTGCTGGTAAGTGATAACCCACAAGTATAGGGGATCAATTGTAGCCTCTTTTGATAAGTAAGAGTGTCGAACCCAACGAGGAGCTAAAGGTAGAACAAATATTCCCTCAAGTTCTATCGACCACCGATACAACTCTACGCATGCTTAGCGTTTGCTTTACCTAGAACAAGTATGAAACTAGAAGTACTTTGTAGGTGTTGTTGGATAGGTTTGCAAGATAATAAAGAGCACGTAAATAAAAACTAGGGGCTGTTTAGATAAAGACACAATAAAGTAAATATAGCGAGTGTGGAAAAGTGGTGGTAGGAGTTGCGAAATTGTCCCTACGCAATTGACTACTTTACTAGACCGATAGCATGTTTTATGTGGGAGAGGCCACTGCTAGCATGTCATCCCTGACTTAGAATTCTATGCACTTATGATTGGAACTATTAGCAAGCGTCCGCAACTACTAACATTCATAGTAAAACCCAACCATAGCATTAAGATATATTGGTCCCCCTTCAATCCCGTATGCATCAATTTCTATGCTAGGTTGAAGCTTCTGTCACTCTTGCCCTCCAATACATAGTCCTATCAACATAAAACTAACCCTATGGTGTGATCCACGCGCGCGCTCATATGATGGGCACCAAAGGACAGCAACATAACCACAAGCAAATTAAATCAATCATAGCAATTCATCAACCACTGATAGGACAACGAAAATCTACTCAGACATCATAGGATGGCAACACATCATTGGATAATAATATGAAGCATAAAGCACCATGTTCAAGTAGAGAGTACAACAGGTTGCGGGAGAGTGGACCGCTGTAGATAGAGGGAGGAAGGTGATGGAGATATTGGTGAAGATGGCAGAGGTGTTGGTGTAGATCGCGGTGATGATGATGGCCCCCGGCGGCGTTCCGGCGCCACCGGAAGCGAGGGGGAGAGAGCCCCCCTCCTTCTTATTATTCCTTGACCTTCTCCCTAGATGGGAGAAGGGTTTACCCTCTGGTCCATGGTTTCCATGGCGTGGGAGGGGCGAGAGCCCCTCCGAGATTGGATCTGTCTCTCTGTCTCTCTCTGTTTCTGAGTTCTAGTATTCTGCCTTTCCACCGTTTCATATATATATGGAGATCCGTAACTCCGATTGGATTGAAACCTTCGCCCAGTTTTTCTCCGAAAATTAGCTTTCTTGCAACCGAAGAAGAGCAGCAACCGTCTTACGGGTGGCCCACGAGGGGGGCAGGCGCGCCCCCTGCCTCGTGGCCACCTCGGGCACCGTCTCGCGTTGATTCTTCTTCCCATATTTTCCAGATATTCCAAATATATTCTCCATCTGTTTTTATTCCGTTTGGATTCCGTCTGATATGGGGTTTTTGCAAAACATAAAACATGCAACAAACAGGAACTGGCACTGGGCACTTGATCAATATGTTAGTCCCAAAAATAGTGTAAAAAGTTGCCAAAAGTATATGAAAGTTGTATAATATTGGCATGGAACAATCAAAAATTATAGATACGACGGAGACGTATCAGTAAGGCAGATGGCTACACTACAAAAAAAAGACACATCCGTGACATTTTGGGCCGAACGAATTTTTTTCTGTCATACTTATGACACTTCTATGACAATAATTATGACAAAACACGGTATCATCATAGATGTGGTGGGGTCCTACTTCTATGACAAAAAATCATGACAGAAAATGGGCTTTTCATCCTGGGTGGGCCGGAGACGCAGCTGCATGACATTCTTTGGGTCGTCCATGACGGAAAAAACTGTGGTAGAAGCGAGGGCGAGGAAAATATCGGGGTGTTCCCGGTTACGGTGGGTGGTCGGGGCCGAGCGATGCGCATTTCTCTCGTACACACACGCGCGTGGGTGCGAGGTGATAACCCACAAGTATAGGGGATCACAACAGTTTTCGAGGGTAGAGTATTCAACCCAAATTTATTGATTCGACACAAGGGGAGCCAAAGTATATTCTCAATTATTAGCAGTTGAGTTGTCAATTCAACCACACCTGGATAACTTAGTATCTGCAGCAAAGTGTTTAGTAGCAAAGTAATATGATAGTAGTGGTAACGGTAACAAAGGTAACAATAGCAAAAGTAATATTTTTGGTGTTTTGTATTGATTGTAACAGTAACAAAGGAAAAGTAAATAAACGAAGAACAATATGTGAAAAGCTCGTAGGCATTGGATTGGTGATGGAGAATTATGCCGGATGCGGTTCATCATGTAACAGTCATAACATAGGATGACACAGAACTAGCTCCAATTCATCAATGTAATGTAGGCATGTATTCCGAATATAGTCATACGTGCTTACGGAAAAGAACTTGCATGGCATCTTTTGTCCTACCCTCCCGTGGCAGCAGGGTCCTAATGGAAACTAAGGGATATTAAGGCCTCCTTTTAATAGAGTACCGGAACAAAGCATTAGCACATAGTGAATACATGAACTCCTCAAACAATGGTCATCACCGGGAGTGGTCCCGATTATTGTCACTTCGGGGTTGCCGGATCATAACACATAGTAGGTGACTATAGACTTGCAAGATACGATCAAGAACTCACATATATTCATGAAAACATAATAGTTTCAGATCTGAAATCATGGCACTCGGGCCCTAGTGACAAGCATTAAGCATAACAAAGTCATAGCAACATCAATCTCAGAACATAGTGGATACTAGGGATCAAACCCTACCAAAACTTACTCGATTACATGATAGATCTCATCCAACCCATCATCGTCCAGCAAGCCTACGATGGAATTACTCACGCACGGCGGTGAGCATCATGAAATTTGTGATGGAGGATGGTTGATGATGACGACGACGACGGATTCCCCTTTCCGGAGCCCCGAACGGACTCCAGATCAGCCCTCCCGAGAGGTTTTAGGGCTTGGCAGCGGCTCCGTATCGTAAAACGCGATGAATCCTTCTCTCTGATTTTTTTTCTCCCCGAAAGTGAATATATGGAGTTGGAGTTGAGGTCGGTGGAGCGTCAGGGGGCCCACGAGGTAGGGGGGCGCGCCGTAGGGGGGCAGGCGCGCCCCCACCCTCGTGGACAGGGTGTGAGCCCCCTGATGTGGATTTTTCTTCCAGTATTTTTCTTATTTTCCAAATAGATGTTCCATGGAGTTTCAGGTCATTCCGAGAACTTTTGTTTCTGCACATAAATAACACCATGGAAAGTCTGCTGAAAACAGCGTCAGTCCGGGTTAGTTCCATTCAAATCATGCAAGTTAGAGTCCAAAACAAGGGAAAAAGTGTTTGGAAAAGTAGATACGATGGAGACGTATCAACTCCCCCAAGCTTAAACCTTTGCTTGTCCTCAAGCAATTCAGTTGATAAACTGAAAGTGATAAAGAAAAACTTTTACAAACTCTGTTTGCTCGTGTTGTTGTAAATATGTAAAGCCAACATTCAAGTTTTTAGCAAAGATTATGACTAACCACATTCGCAATAACTCATAAGTCTCATGTTTACTCATATCAATGGCATAATCAACTAGCGAGCGATAATAATAAATCTTGGATGACAACACTTTCTCAAAACAATCATAATATGATATAACAGGATGGTATCTCGCTAGCCCTTTCTGAGACCGCAAAACATAAATGCAGAGCACCTTTAAAGATCAAGGACTGACTAGACATTGTAATTCATGGTAAAAGAGATCCAGTCATAGTCATACCCAATATAAATTAATAGTAATGGATGCAAATGACAGCTGCGCTCTCCAGCTAGTGCTTTTAATAAGAGGGTGATGACTCAACATAAAAGTAAATAGATAGGCCCTTCGCAGAGGGAAGCAGGGATTTGTAGAGGTGCCAGAGCTCGATTTTGAAATAGAGATAAATAATATTTTGAGCGGCATACTTTCATTGTCAACATAACAACCAAGAGATGGCGATATCTTCCATGCTACACACATTATAGCCGGTTCCCAAACAGAATGGTAAAGTTTATACTCCCCCTCCACCAACAAGCATCAATCCATGGCTTGCTCGAAACAACGAGTGCCTCCAACTAACAACAGTCCCAGGGGGAGTTTTGTTTGCAATTATTTTGATTTAGTTTGCATAAAGCATGGGACTGGGCATCCCGGTGACCAACCATTTTCTCGTGAGTGAGGAGCGGAGTCCACTCCTCTTGAGAATAACCCGCCTAGCATGGAAGATACAGACAACCCTAGTTGATACATGAGCTATTCGAGCATACAAAACAGAATTTCGTTTGAAGGTTTAGAGTTTGGCACATACAAATTTACTTGGAACGACAGGTAGATACCGCATATAGGAAGGTATAGTGGACTCATATGGAATAACTTTGGGGTTTAAGGGATTGGATGCACAAGCAGTATTCCCGCTTAGTACAAGTGAAGGCTAGCAAAAGACTGGGAAGCGACCAACTAGAGAGCGACATTTGTCATGAACATGCATTAAAATTAATAAACATTGAGTACAAGCATGAGTAGGATATAATCCACCATGAACATAAATATCGTGAAGGCTATGTTGATTTGTTTCAACTACATGTGTGAACATGTGCCAAGTCAAGTCACTTAAATCATTCAAAGGAGGATACCACCCCACTATACCACATCATAACCATTTTAATAGCATATCGGCATGCAAGGTAAACCATTATAACTCATAGCTAATCAAGCATGGCATAAGCAACCATGATCTCTAATTGTCATTGCAAACATGTTTATTCATAATAGGCTGAATCAGGAACGATGAACTAATCATATTTACAAAAACAAGAGAGGTCGAGTTCATAGCAGCTTCTCTCATCTCAATCAGTCCATCATATATCGTCATAATTGCCTTTCACTTGCACGACCGAACAATGTGAAAATAATAAGAGTGCACGTGTATTGGACTAAGCTGGAATCTGCGAGCATTCAATAAATAGGAGAAGACAAGGCAATATGGGCTCTTGATTAAATCAACAATAATGCATATAAGAGCCACTTCAACAATTTAATTATGGTCTTCTCCTATCGACCCCGAAGAAAAGAAAAGAAAATAAAACTATTTACACGGGAAAGCTCCCAACAAGCAAAAGAAGAACGGGAAATCTTTTTGGGTTTTATTTTTAATTATTACTACTACAGCAAGAAAGTAAACTAGCTTAAAGCTACAACTAATTTTTTTTTGTTTTTTTGTTTTTCTTAAGGTTTAACAAACACGCAAGAAGAAAGCAAGAAAAAGAAAATAAACTAGCATGGATATTCAGTGAAAAAGTATGAGCACCGACATCTAGCAATGAGTGTGTGTGAACATAAATGTAATGTCGGTGGGAAATACGTACTCCCCCAAGCTTAGGCTTTTGGACTAAGTTGGTTTATTGCCACGGATGGCCTGGCGGATATCCATTGTAGCCGGGGCCGTACTGAGATGAAGAAGACTCTGACCGCCACTGGTTGGCAATCATCTCCGGGTCCCAATGGTAGTTAGACTGTCGTGGAGGTTCAAATTGTGGTTCCGGCTCCGTAGCTGGTGTAGGGTTCCGGTAGGCGTGAATGACCGCCAATGGAACGAGATAAGGACCTTCAGATAAATTAAACAAGGAGGGAGCAGGCAAGGTAATAGTCTCAGGGTGATGTTTATCAAAGAACAATTTGTATTTAAGCGCTCCTTCCCTATTCTTAACAATAAAGTCATGCGCTACCATACTCTTATAATCTAAATAAGTAGTGGGCAGCAATTTTTCTTCTTTTTCATAATGCCTAATAGGTATGTTATAGTGTGCAGCAAGGCGTGAAGCATAAATACCTCCAAAGATGGGGCCCTTTGTATGGTTCAGACTTAACCGTTTGGCAATAATACCGCCCATACTAACAGTGTTATCGCAGAATAAACCATGGAACAAAATAAGAATATCAGGAACACTAAGGTTCCCACAGTTTCCGCGACCAATTAAGCAACGACTAGCAAATATGGCAAAGTAGCGTAAAACAGGAAAATGTATGCTAGTTATTCTTGCATCGGAAACCTTCCTGGTTTCCCCCACAGTGATAGTGTCAATAAACCCGTCCACATCTTTACGATGTGGTTCCTCTAAACTACCCTCAAAAGGTATTTTGCAAACCTTGCAAAATTCATCTAGTGGCATCTTCTTAACAACATCATATAAATGAAACTCTACTGAAGGAGGTGTTTCCTTAGGATAATAGTAGAATTTTTGCACAAAAGTATTGGTGAGTAAGAGATACTGATTGCGTTGGTCGCGGAGGAAGTCGGTGAGGCCTGCATTCTCAGCCAATTCATAAAAATCATCATAAATCTCGGCTTCTCTCAAGAAATCATTGGAAGGCCATTCACATGGCCGGACCTCCGCGGTGCGAGGCAAATTATATTTGGGCCTCTGTGCTTCTTCACTTTGCTTTTCCTTCGAGCTTCGGCTCGATGAACCCCTCAAAAATCTCTTCATTATTTTCTGAAAATTTCTGAAATTTTTAGCAACTTCAAATAAAAGTGAACCAAACTCAACAAAATTGATAGCAACTACTCCTACAAGTGCCTAGAGCCTATATCAAGCATTAGAACTACTTGGAACCATATAAATTTGACATGCAAGCTCAAGAACAAGGTCACCTAGGCAGCACAAATTTGCAATGAATAGAGCACTAGAACAAAAACTAATTGGACCAATGGAGGAGTCACATACCAAGGAACAATCACCCAAAGCAGTTTTGTGAGAGGTGCTTTGAGCAAGGAGATCAAAAATCGCAGCAAAATGAGCTAGAACTCATGCTTGAGCTGGATGGTGATTTTTTTGGGAGGAAGAAGAAGTGTGTGGGTGCAGGAATAAGTGGAGGGGGGCCACCATGGGCCCACGAGGCAGGGGGCGCGCCCTGGACCCTCGTGGCCAGGTGTTTGCTCCCCCTGCTGTGTTCTCAGTGCCACATATTCTCAAATGTTCCAGAAAAAATCATATTCCATTTTCAGGGCATTTGGAGAACTTTTATTTTTGGGGTATTTTTATATTGCACGGATAATTCAGAAAACAGACAGAAAAATACTATTTTTATTTTATTTCAACTAAATAACAGAAAGTAGAGAGAGGGTACAGAAGGTTGTGCTTCTAGTTTCATCCATCTCATGCTCATCGAAAGGAATCCACTAACAAGGTTGATCAAGTCTTGTTAACAAACTCATTTCGAATAACATGGAACCGGAGAAATTTCGAATAACACTATGTTACCTCAATGGGGATATGCACATCCCCAATAATAAGAATATCATATTCTTCTTGACAGTAAGTAGAGGAAATTCAAAACCTCCAAAAATAATTGATGGAATTTTTCCAATAGAATTTATACTATGAACTTGAGGTTGTTTCCTCGGGAAGTGTACCGTATGCTCATTACCGTTAACATGAAAAGTGACATTGCCTTTGTTGCAATCAATAACAGCCCCTGCAGTATTCAAGAAAGGTCTTCCAAGAATAATAGACATACTATCGTCCTCAGGAATATCAAGAATAACAAAGTCCGTTAAAATAGTAACGTTTGCAACCACAACAGGCACATCCTCACAAATACCGACATGTATAGAAGTTGATTTATCGGCCATTTGCAAAGATATTTCAGTAGGTATCAACTTATTCAAGTCAAGTCTACGATATAAAGAGAGAGGCATAACACTAACACCGGCTCCAAGATCACACAAAGCAGTTTTAACATAGTTTCTTTTAATGGAGCATGCTATAGTTGGTACTCCTGGATCTCCAAGTTTCTTTGGTAGTCCACCCTTAAAAGTATAATTAGCAAGCATGGTGGAAATTTCAGCCTCCGGTATCTTTCTCTTATTTGTAACAATATCTTTCATATACTTAGCATAAGGATTCATTTTGAGCATATCAGTTAATCGCATACGCAAAAAGATAGGTCTAATCATTTCAGCAAAGCGCTCAAAATCCTCATCATCCTTTTTCTTGGATGGTTTGGGAGGAAAAGGCATGGGTTTCTGAACCCAAGGTTCTCTTTCTTTACCGTGTTTCCTAGCAACAAAGTCTCTCTTATCATAACACTGATTCTTTGATTGTGGGTTATCAAGATCAACAGCAGGTTCAATTTCTACATCATTGTCATTGCTAGGTTGAGCATCATCATGAACATCATCATTAGCATTTTCATTAGGTTCATGTTCATTACCAGATTGTGTTTCAGCATCAGAAATGGAAATATCATTTGGATTCTCAGGTGTTTCAGCAATAGGTTCACTAGAAGCATGCAAAGTCCTATCATTTTTCTTTTTCTTCTTTTTAGAAGAACTAGGTGCATCAATATTATTTCTCTGAGAATCTTGCTCAATTATCTTAGGGTGGCCTTCAGGATACAAAGGTTCCTGAGTCATGTTACCAGTTCTAGTAGCCACTCTAACAGCATAATCATTATTCTTACTATTTAATTCATTGAGCAAATCATTTTGAGCTTTAAGTACTTGTTCTACTTGAGTGGTTACCATAGAAGCATGTTTAGTAATGAATTTTAAGTTCACCTTTAACTCTAGACATATAATCACCCAAGTGCTCAATCATATAAACATTTTGTTTTAATTGTCTATGAAAATAAGCATTGAAATCTTCTTGCTTAACCATAAAGTTATCAAACTCATCCAAGCATTGGCTAGCAATTTTAGTAGGAGGGATTTCAGCTTTATCATATCTATAGAGAGAATTTACCTTTACTACCTGTGTCGGGTTATCAAGACCATGAGTTTCTTCAACAAGTAATGGATTAGGATCATATATTTCTTCAACAGGCGGTAAATTAAGACCATGTATTTCTTCAATAGGAGGTAAATTCTTAACATCTTCAGCTTTAATACCTTTTTCTTTCATAGATTTCTTTGCCTCTTGCATATCTTTAGGACTGAGAAATAGAACACCTCTCTTCTTTGGAGTTGGTTTAGGAATAGGCTCAGGAGTTGGCTCAGGAGCTGGATCCGGAAGTGTCCAATTGTTTTCATTTGTCAACATATTATTCAATAAAATTTCAGCTTCATCCGGTGTTCTTTCCCTGAAAAAAGAACCAGCACAACTATCCAGGTAATCTCTGGAAGCATCGGTTAGTCCATTATAAAAGATATCAAGTATTTCATTTTTCTTGAGAGGATGATCAGGCAAAGCATTAAGTAATCGGAGAAGCCTCCCCCAAGCTTGTGGGAGACTCTCTTTTTCAATTTGCACAAAATTATATATTTCCCTTAAAGCAGCTTGTTTCTTATGAGCGGGGAAATATTTAGCAGAGAAGTAATAAATCATATCCTGGGGACTACGCACACAACCAGGATCAAGAGAATTAAACCATATCTTAGCATCACCCTTTAATGAGAATGGAAATATTTTAAGGATATAAAGGTAGCGAGATTTCTCATCATTAGTGAGTTGGGTGGCTATATCATTTAATTTAGTAAGATGTGCCACAACAGTTTCAGATTCATAGCCATGAAAAGGATCAGATTCAACCAAAGTAATTATATCAGGATCAACAGAGAATTCATAATCCTTATCAGTAACACAGATAGGTGAAGTAGCAAAATCAGGATCAGGTTTCATTCTAGCATTAAGAGATTGCTGCTTCCATTTAGCTAATAATTTCTTAACATCATATCTATCTTTGCAGGCAAAAATTTCGTTAGCAATCGCTTCATCCATAACATAGCCCTCAGGCACAACAGGCAATTCATATTTATTAGGGGAAGAGTCTTCATCATCACTTTCATCAATATTATCAATAATTTCATTCTCTCTAACCCTAGCCAGTTGTTCATCAAGAAATTCACCAAGTGGCACAGTAGTATCAAGCATAGAAGTAGTTTCATCATAAGTATCATGCATAGCAGAAGTGGCATCATCAATAACATGCGACATATCAGAACGAATAGCAGAAGCAGGTTTAGGTGTCGCAAGCTTACTCAAAACAGAAGGTGAATCAAGTGCAGAGCTAGATGGCAGTTCCTTACCTCCCCTCGTAGTTGAGGGATAAATTGTTGTCTTAGCGTCCTTCAAGTTCTTCTTAGTGACCAGCAGATATAAATCCCAAGTGACTCAAAGAATAGAGCTATGCTCCCCAGCAACGGCGCCAGAAAATAGTCTTGATAACCCACAAGTATAGGGGATCGCAACAGTTTTCGAGGGTAGAGTATTCAACCCAAATTTATTGATTCGACACAAGGGGAGCCAAAGAATATTCTCAAGTATTAGCAGTTGAGTTGTCAATTCAACCACACCTGGATAACTTAGTATCTGCAGCAAAGTGTTTAGTAGCAAAGTAATATGATAGTAGTGGTAATGGTAACAAAGGTAACAGTAGCAAAAGTAATATTTTTGGTGTTTTGTATTGATTGTAACAGTAACAAAGGAAAAGTAAATAAACGAAGAACAATATGTGAAAAGCTCGTCGGCATTGGATCGGTGATGGAGAATTATGCCGGATGCGGTTCATCATGTAACAGTCATAACATAGGGTGACATAGAACTAGCTCCAATTCATAAATGTAATGTAGGCATGTATTCCGAATATAGTCATACGTGCTTATGGAAAAGAACTTGCATGACATCTTTTGTCCTATCCTCCCGTGGCACACTACAAAAAAAAGACACATCCGTGACATTTTGGGCCGAACGAAATTTTTTTCTGTCATACATATGACACTTGTATGACGATAATTGTGACAAAACCCGGTATCATCATAGATGTGGTGGGCTCCTACTTCTATGACAAAAAATCATGAGAGAAAATGGGCTTTTCGTCCTGGGCGGGCCGGAGACGCAGCTGCATGACATTCTTTGGGCCGTCCATGACGGAAAAAACCGTGGTAGAAGCGAGGGGGAGGAAAATTTCGGGGAGTTCCCGGTTACGGTGGGAGGTCGGGGGCCGAGCGATGCGCGTTTCTCTCGTACACGTACGCGCGTGTGTGCGAGGCGTTGGCTCTAACTGAACCCGAGCGAGGCGTTGGGCTCTAACTGAACCCGAGCGATTGCACTGCAGGCTACGCGTTACTGAACCCGAGCGATCGATCGATGGCTGTTAACTGAACCCGATCGAGCGATTCCCTCGCTACTGCTGCTAACTGAAGCCGATCGATTGGATGAACAGTGAGCGTTGCGGGGGGGGGGGGGGGGGTTGGATGAACAGTGAGCGGTGGCGTTGCCTCTGGATGAACAGGACCCCGTGGTGTGGTGGAGGGGTGGATGAACAGTAGACGGTGGAGGGGTGCCCGTGGAGGGGTGGTTGAACAGGACCCCGTGGTGTGGAGGGCTGGATGAACAGTAGACGGTGGAGGGGTGCCCGAGGAGGGGTGGTTGAACAGTAGCCGGTGGAGTAGCGCGCGGTGGAGGCTGGATGAACAGGAAGCCGTGGAGGCTGGAGGAGGTCGACGGTAGCCCGTGGAGGCTGGAGGAGGTCGACGGTGGAGATGAACAGTACCCCGTGGAGTCCCGTTTTGCGGTACGCTACACCCCTCCCGATGAACAGGACCCCCATTTCGACCGTAGGAGGTCCGTTTCGTCCGTTTTGCGGTACGCCACACCCCTCCCGATCAACAGGACCCCCGTTTCGACCGTAGGAGGTCCGTTTCCTCCGTTTTGCGGTACACCACACCCCTCCCGACCAACATGACCCCCATTTCGATCGTAGGAGGTCCGTTTCCTCCATTTTGCGGTACGCCACACCCCTCCCGATCAATAGGACCCCCGTTTCGACCGTAGGAGGTCCGTTTCCTCCGTTTTGCGGTACGCCACACCACTCCCGATCAACAGGACCCCGTTCCGAACGTAGGAGGTCCGTTTCCTCCGTTCTGCGGTACGCCAGGCCTCGTTTCCATCTCCTATTCCGTCCAAGCCCTCCCGATGAACACGACCACGCATTTCGTTCCGACCCAGCCGGTTGGCTCCCACGCGTTCCGTTGCCTCCCGATGAACACGACGCATTCCATTGCCTCCCGATGAACACGACGCATTCCGTTGCCTCCCCATGAACACGACGCATTCCGTTGCCTCCCCATGAACACGACGACGATGCTGTTTCTCCGTTCCGACCCAGCCATGTACACGAGCCCTGGCCGTACGTATGCGCGAGTAGGCGTTCGAGACCCTGCCCGTATGTACACTTACGTGGCCGTATTTTCTTTCTTGCACCCTGGCCGCTGTACGTACGTGTACATGCTACGTGCGCGCCTCTACTACGACACGTGCGCGCCTCTACTACGACATGTGCACGCCTCTACATCGACCAGTATGTATGTACACGTTCACGACCAGAATGACAACGCTACGTACGCTTCGACCAGGTGGGTCCCGACTGTCAGGCACTTCCTCGCCTGCGAAGATGTAGCTGGTGGGTCCCAGCAGTCAGGGGGCGAATCGTTTTGTTTTTATTTTTTTGCCCGGACGCACTTCCTTGCGTGCGAAGGTGTAGCTGCTGGGTCCCAGCAGTCAGGGGGGCGAATCTTTTTTTGCCCGGACACACTTCCTTGCGTGCAAAGGTGTAACTGGTGGGTCCCAGCAGTCGGGGGGGGGGGGGGAATCGTTTTTTTCGGATGCACTTCCTTGCGTGTGAAGATGTAGCTGGTGGGTTCCAGCAGTGTGGGGGGCGAATCCTTTTTTTTCGGACGCACTTCCTTGCGTGCGAAGATGTAGCTCGTGGGTCCCAGCAGTCAGGGGGCGAATCATTTTTTCGCGAAATACGGTGGCCCGTCTGGTGGGTCCCCGCTGTCAGGTGGAGGAATAATTATTTTGCGCGTAATAAGGAGGCACTTCCTTGCGGCTGCCGTGGACCCAGCTGTCAGCCGCTCCACGTACAGTCCACGTCCGATGGAAGTCGTTCCTTGACCACGTTGACCACGCCGCGCCGAGAGCACCAGGGCGGTGGACGACGGCGAGGCCTAGGAAGGGGACGACGCGGAGCCAGGGAAGACGCGACAGTGGATGCACACGCAGAGAGGAGTACGAGGGTTCACTGGTTCGGCTGCGCTGCCGTCGCCGCAGAATAACAGGGGGTGTGGGTGAGCGGAGTGATGGCCTGGCCAGCGGTGGGAGTTGTAGGGGGCGGTGAGGCCTCCACGGCAGCACAGCCGGCCACGGGAGTTAGGAGCAGGCGGCACGACCGGCGCTGCTTTGGGCGGCTGGAGCAAGAAGACCAGAGGTTGAAGAAGCACGACGGCCGTTGGATGGACATCGTACGGTCACTGCAGCTAGAATCGTTTATATTGACTAAGTTGACAAAGCCCTTGGTACGTCAACTTAGTAGGCCCACGGGTCAGCTTCCGAAACGGTGCGCCCCAGATGTCAGGGGGAGGAATCATTTTTTGGGCGGGTGAAGCTAGAATATCCGAGATTGATGAAGAAGCACGGCATCCGTTGGATGGACATCGAACGGCCACTTCTGCTAGAACCGTGTATTGACTATAAGTTGACAAAGCCTTGCATACGCGTCAACTCTATTTTTTTAGGGGACGCGTCAACTTAGTAAGGCCAGAAGTGTGTGGCAGAGAACTTATAGCCCATTTGAGATTTGTAATAATGTGCAGCCCATTTTTGAATTCTAATGGAATTTACTACAGCCCATTTACAGTTTGTTAAAAGTACAACCCATTTCAACCAACCGTTCAAAACAGAATTCAATAAAATTTCCCACATTTTGATGGGATTCGAAATATTTTTATCCCGAAATTTCTAGTCAGATTAAATATAATTTCAATATAAATTTATATTACGTAAAAATCCAACGAAACATTGCGCTCGCAACAATTAATGAAATTAAAATTTTCAATATCCAAAAATAATATTTTATAAAGTAATCACGTGTTTGGTGCATTTTTTTATAGTTACTGCCCAGTTTTTATAATTACATCCCATTTATTATTTCTTAAAGCCCATTTTCTTGTTAAGCCTAATGCATCCGTCCTAGGAAAGATTTGCAGCCCAGCGGGGCAGAGAATAACAACTTGACCTTGCCTGGGTATTCCTAAAAAAAAGTAAAGCTGGGCTAGCCATTTTCAGCTTGAAAAAAATTAATATCTGGGGTGGATATCTGGCCTGGGCTAGACGAGCCACAGCCCGCCCAGTTAATACCTGCAACGATGTTTTCGTTGTTGATCAGAGGAGAAAAATTAATATCTGGGCTAAACATCGAAAAACTCTGCAGTGCTCACACCTCAAAAACACAAATACTGCTCGAGCTGCTTGGTCCCAGCTGTCGGCCGCTTCTTGTGCAATTCTCTCATTTATTGACTACTACATAGGTTGACAATGGTGTGGGACCGTGATGTCAGGAAACCAGGAGGAAGCAAAATAAATTATATATATATATAAAATAAGGAGGCACTTGCGTACGTGAGGCTATGGACCTGGTGGGTCCCCATTGTCATCCTCTCCAAGTAAAGTCATCTCCTCGCCCGCGCGCGCTTTCCGCCCGAAACAGTCAGCGCCGCCCGCCCCGCTTTCCGGTGCAGGCGATTGCTCCGCCTTCAAACGACACAAGTGCCGTCTGTCCGTCCATCTGCCGCCCACATTAATGATATGCGGTTGCCGAGGCGGCTACTCCAGCGCCACACGTCCGTCCCTCCGCCCGCCCACCATTGCTATATAAATTGTTGCGCCGGCCATAGCCGCAGTCATCCGCATCCGTTCCCTTTCTCATGTCCACACCACTACTGCCCACCATGGCTTCCTCGTGCTCCAGCGCTCTTCGGGACGGGCGGACGACGGACCACAAGGAGATGGCAGCCATTGCTACCGACCGGCTGGCTGGCAGGCAGCCGGAGGACGACGACGTCCCAATGGAGAACATGGTAGTCGATGATCCGGCGCCAACCCCCTCCTCCGCGCCATCCTCGCCGGTGCATTGCACCATGACCATCGGCGAGGCCCGTGCCCAATATATGGACAGGGTGAGGCAGATGCGTGAGGAGCAGTTCCGGGAGGCGCAGGCCGACGCCGCCTACAACCACCATCTCCTCCAGGAGCACCTGCAGGCGGAGGAGCAGATCGCCGCGGAGCGGGCGGAGCAGGAGGCGCTGCTCGACTCGTACCGCTCCGCCCGCAAGGGCCGCCTCGAGCGCTGGCGGTACCGCATGCGGGTGGCGGAGGCTGCGGCCGCCTACAAAGAGGCTAGCAAAGAGGGCGATGAAGCGGGCGAGGCGCTGTTTGGCGAGACCGAGGACGAGGCAGAGGACAATGCCGGCTCCGACGAGTCCCCGCTCCACTGGCGTCGACGAGGCCCTGCTCCACCGAGGCCACGCGGCGCCAACAACGAGGCAGAGGACACCGCCGGCTCCGCCGAGGCCCCGCCCCGCCAACAACGAGGCAGAGGACATCGCCGGCTCAGCCGAGGCCCCACCCTGCCGGCAACGTGGGGGAGGATTTCCACCGCTCCGCTGAGGCGCCGCCCGCCGGCAACGAGACAGAGGACATCGCCGGCTCCGCCGAGGCCCCGCCCCGCTGCCAACGAGGCCGCGCCACACAGAAAACGAGGAAGAGTAGAACACGGTAGGTCGCCGCCGCTCGGGTCCAAGTAAGGCCACCGCTGCTACCCTCCGGTGGAAGCCAAGCTAGGCGGGTTGACCATTGACGGCCGGTTAGCTTCTTGGCGGCGACGTGGAGTCGGAGAGCTGCGCTGGAGAAGAATGCTGCTTCTACTTAACTGCTGGTGCAGTTGGCTGACTGACACGTGGGCCCAACAAGCCACATGTCAGTTACGCAACTGCACCTGCAGTTAAGTCACTGAAGCTTCTGTTCGGCTCAGCGGGACACATGTGGGTAGCTTCGGTTAATTAATTATACCTCTAGCGCACCCCTTTTTAGTTGAAGAATGTATGAAATGTAATGAAATCTGGCATGTTTATATGAAATCTGACCGTGTATGAATGAATTTATTTCGATTAGTTCGAATTCCCGTATCACTGGCATTGGATGAACATGCAAAACAATACGTACTAGCATTATTCCCAGGGTGATCACCTCGTTTGCAGTAGTTTCACATGTAGTCCCTCCGGTCCTTTCTAGTCGTGCATACAAGTTTTGTCTGCAGTCAAAGTATCTCTACTTTGACCAATCTTATACAAAAAAGTATGCACTTTCACAATGTGCGAAGTAAAAAGGAACAGAAGGAGTACAAAGAGTTTGAGCAGCTTTTTAGCGTTTCTGTACATTGCAATCAAACACACAAGCCTGGCAATTCATAGAGAACATTCAAAACAATCGATGATTATGCATCTCAGCGACTCACATGTCAGAGGCAATATTTACTTCACAACTAAAGAATAAAGAAAAAATTGATCGACGCTGCTGACAGCAAAGGGCGTCCCATTCGAAAATATCAAACGCATGTCTTGCTAAAATCAATGAGCAAAATTTGACAAGGTTGTCCCATTCCAAAATATCAAATGCCTACGATTGTGGAATGGGCAGGGTTTGCCATCAGTTCGGACATTGACATGGCACCTCGTGCTAAATAAACCAGCTGTTCTTTTTGTGCAGTTCCACCAAAATCAACCAAATTCGCGCGTAGCTTGTATGATTTCGCCCTTATATGTTGCAACGCCTTGAACTTATCGGCACCTCCTTTCTTGTGGTGGAAATGAATGATTCGATGTATTTATGAACATTTTGTGCAGTTCCCATTGAAATCAAGCTGAGCACCCCTGTTTGCACAAATACAAAAAAGTGATTAGTATAAAGCAAACTGTACTATGAATTGACAGTTTCAACAGGCACATACATGGTCCATGTAGAGCACACTTTTAGAAAAATGGAACTCACCAAAAGAATCCTAGAACAACATTGTACTCGCGCATCACAGCAAAAAAATGGAGATTTGTCAGTCCTTCTGAGCTGAAGTTAGTTTGGTCTTGTGGGGAGTAATGTAACCATCCTTCAACTGCTCCTTCTGATGAGAAGATAGACAGGGCTTCTTCATCCTGGCATAATCGGAACTAGTCACTTCACGTACTCCATATTCTTCTTCAGAGGAAGATGATCCTGTTGTGCAAAGACAAGAGGACTACTAAATGCTAGCATCCCTGTTTGCTCGAAAAAAGGAAAGGAAATATTTAAAACAGCAGAGATGAAGCACTTCTCAAGGACAATACCACTTTTTCATGACAGTATCTAAACAGTAGCACAACACCAATAGAGATGACAAAGCTCAATCATATGGATGAAATCAGTGGGTGAGTAGCAACCTTTGTCAGGAGGCTTATTGTGTAGAGCATACAGATGAAGCACTTCTCCGGAACCATCTGTTGCTATCTACAGTGGTGGCCATGCTTACTATATACTCCTCGATTAGTTTAATGTTTCCAACATCTTCTTGTGCAGTTCCACTAAAATATATGGTATCTTCAAAGAAGATCCCTGTTTGCACAAGTAGAGATAATTACATATTACATTAAGAGTGGCATCAAATCAGTGGCAAAACAATTGCTCGTTCCAGCCATAGCAATAAATTAAGATGCAAAACTATATCATTACTTGTGTCATCACAGTTCCAGTGCTTCATTACAGCACCGGGAGTTGATTTTTGTTTTTCTTCCGCTTGTTCTTCCCCTTCATCACTTGGTTCAATAACAGACAAGCTTCGCCTTCAATGTAAGATTTGGCATGTCAATTAGGGAGCACAAGTATAGTACTAAACTTAATTTTCTGATGGAAGTGGCAAAATACAGGCCAGCAGTTGTGAAATATCCTTATCTTACCTCAATGGGATATTACGGTGCACATACAGATTGGAAGTCTTGTCTCCATTTGTGCAGTTCACTAAAATCAAGCAACATTATCGTACAAGTAGCACAACATATGAAAGCACACTGCAGAATCATGTGAAAGAAGGCTAGTACTGACCTCTCATGATGCGGAATTCAAACAACTCACAAGAAGAAGATCTGAACCAAATTCGCCTTAACGGATAGGAAGTAAGATCTCCTCTTGTGCAGTTCCACTAAGATCAAGCAATCAAGCAACGTTGTCGGTGTGACATTTTGGTTGAACTTCACGAAACACTCTTAAAACAAAAGTGTTTTGTGCAGTGCAACAAAAGGTCACAATGGCAACGAGGTGAAGTAGATAACCCTGTTTACACAGAGGTGCAAAGGAAACAATTAGTGGTCAATAACGGTGGATGACACAGAAGCCAACAAAAAGAAGCATCTACCTTATCTAAATGGGAAAGAAAGCAAGACAGTAGCATTTCTCAAACAGTGGCATTGATTAATATTAACATAGAGATTATATTAACAATAAAATTCGTTAAACATGTAATTTGCTTTTAACTGTGGCATTGCATCAATTTTCCAGCGGCATTATTAGAGGGTGTTTGTTTACAGGGACATTTTGGTGTAGGGACTAAAAAAACTCTGTGTCAGTCCCATCGAAACCAAATAGGAGGGACTTTTAGGGACTAAAAGTGGGCATTTGGGACTAAAGAAAGAAGACCCCGATGGAGTCTTTTTGGGACTTTTTCCAACAGTTGCCCCTGCCACGCATCGCACCTTGTCTCTATTAGTTCATTACTAGGGGTAACATGGTCTTTTAGCATGTCATTTAATAACCTCTAGTCCATGTTTAGTCCCTGGAACCAAGCAGGTAGGGACTAGGGAGTTTTTAACCAAACAGGGCCTTAGATTAACAACAGCTAATGAGTTGCACGGGACAGTGGATGCACCAGCACCATGTGCATCTACCGATGTACTGTGGTCATGCACAGTCTGTTGCAACAAAGAACAAACAACACTACAAAAAATACACTTCCGTGATGATACGTGTTTGTCACAGTAGGTCGCGTTTTTTGTCATGCATGTACATCCATGACAAATTTATGACAGAATCAAGATAGTCATACCTGTGCTGTCGTAGAAGTGTTCCATGACATTACCAAAATTATCATCATGGAAGTGTCCACTTCCATGACGATAAATCGCGCGTCACAGAAGTGCTTTCGTCAAGGGTGACCCACACGTGGCATCCACCGTAACGGAACGCCGTTAAGCTATCGGGTCGGGTTTTGGATCTGATAACCCGTTAACAGCCCCGACCAATGGGGATTTTCCACGTGTAAAATCATCATTGGCTGGAGGAAACACGTGTCGGCTCATCGTTGGGACAGATGTCATCCACTCATTGCACAGAAGGCGCCTATGATACGTCGACACGTGGCACGGCCCAACAGTGGCCCATTCCTGTGAAAAGGCCGGCCCGTTTGACTTGGTCAAAAGCTGGCGGGCCGGCCCATGGAAAGCCTGTTAACGGCCTATTTGCATATAGCCCATTTACAGCCCGCTAACCCAAGGCCCGTTACGCCCTATTCGAATTAGGCCCAGTAGCATCATCTGGGCCATCCAATATGATTCCAGCCCGTTTTCACTTCTGGCCCATGTATGGCCCATGACGTCTTTCGGCCCATATGAGGCCCTATGTAACTCCTGGCCTATTAACGGCCCGTGCTAAAACTGGCCCGTAATGAACAGTGTATTACTTTACACCCATTAACGGCCCGTGGTGAAACTGGCCCATAATGAACAGTGTATCACTTTATACCCATTAACGGCCCGTTATTCCGTTGGGCCGTTTCCAGCCCATGTTATCTTTCGGCCTTCTCAGAGCCCATTTATTCTTGGGCTATTTTCCAGCATTCGTTTACTTACGGCCCGTTACTGTCATTTTCTGCTTGTGGGCCAAATTCAGCCCGTCGTTACAGTCGGCCCGTTTGTGGTCCGTTAATACGTTGGCCCGTTTTCATAGCGTCATCAAATACGACCTATTAACGATGGCCCGTTATGGTCGGCCCATGAACGGACGATTCCAACTCTAGCCCGTTTACGGCCAGAATGCGGTCTGTTTGGCCCATGTTTGGCCAATCGATCATACGGCCCGTATAAGGCCCATTGATGATATGGCTCGTAGAAGGCCCATTGTTTCTACGGCCCGTAGAAGGCCCACTGTTTCTACAGCCCGTAGAAGGCCCACTGTTTATACGGCCCGTAGAAGGCCCACTGTTTCTACGGCCCGTAGGAGGCCCAGTGTCACTACAGTAAATATTAGCCCATGGTTATTGTGGCCTAGTTTTAAAAAATAGGTTATTGTTGCCACTAGCAAACCGCAGAAAAAGAACTGCACTGACTACAAGCAAACAAATAAACAAGACAACAAGGAAATAAATAAGCAAGCAACTTACACTAGGCTATCACAGCTATTACACATATTACATCCACTGGGCATCAAAGTTCGCCACCAGTGCAAATATAGGGAACACAGCAGCATATAAACGCCGCAGCAAAACAAGTCCAGAACTGAAACCACTTCAGAAGAGCTCAAGAAACAATATCCTGGGTACCCATAATGCTGGCAAGATGCTTAGCAAGCTTATTAACTTTCTCTTGTTTGGCGCTTAAGTCGTCCAGCGCTTGCTGTTGCACCAGAAAGTATGCATCTGAATTCTGCAGGGACTTCCTCAGTCCTTCGGCTTCCTGTCGCATAACATCCGATCGATGTCTTTCAATTTGAAGTTGAGACTCAAGAAGCCGAACTGATTCAGGCAACGAGTTCGAAGAGCTGGTGCCAGCAGTGGTAGCCAGTAACTCGAACACTACATCAAGACAGGACTTTGGGGTTGTCTCAGTGTCTTCAATATAGTTTTTATCAGCTTTCTTGGAGACCAACAGGGATGTCTCACTATCTTGAACCTTATCTGCATCACTTCCTTTACCATTGCATAACAGGGTACTCTTCTCCAATATTTTATCCGCGTTCTAAAAGAGAAACAAACAAACACATCTCAGGTTTACAATGTAGTATATGAAACTCATTTTGGTAAACCAGTTCAGTAGTAAGGTGGACAGGATAACAGCATGAAACAAACATATATCTATGTAGTATGGTCACTGTATGGTCTATATCATTCTAGTTTATGTTGCCAAATCAAGATAGATACAGTTCGAATCATATCTATTTAAGACAAAGCAGCATAGAAAGAATATAAGTGTGGGAAACTACACAGCAATAACAACACTTGTAATGTGCATGGCATGAGAACATAACTGTTTATTCAATTGAAACTAAAATCAACATAGAGCAAGTTACAACAGCAAACAGCCAAACACGTTGAAGAAACATGTTTAAAACATACCTATTGCGCCATTGGAGTTTCAATTGCATCCTTCAAATTTGAAATTAGTTGGTATCAGTAAATACAGTGATGCAAGAGCAAAGTAGTATGAACCATAGCTACAGAACCTGACCTGAGAACAATTCTTCTTCTGCTTTAAGCGTTGACTTCGGGTTCGGAGTGGTGGTCCTCGTGATTTGGGCACTGCAGTTGCCTTACTAACTGCTTGTGTTTGGGTGCTCTGTGGTGGAGACGGTGCTGTGTCAACAGGAACTGGGTGTCTATCTGCTGGGGTTGGGGTTAGAAGGGGTGTAGCTGGTTCTCTGTCCAGCTGGGTAGGGGTACAATCTGCATGAGTGTGGGTTATGTGTGGTGGGGCTGGTTCTTGGGCAAGTACAACCGTGGTTCTATCTGCATCGACACGTAGCACGATCTTTTCTGAAGACCGTGTTTTTACTCCCACAGATACTGCCATCACTCCCTCCAATTGAAATGGCTGATAAACAAGAAAAGTAATTGAATGTACAGACATTGTAAGATAGACAGGTGCAATGGATAGTAGGGAAGAAAACAGGGCATGAAATAATTCACATTTATGTTGTCTAAGCAAACAGAATAGCAGGACATAATTTCACATATATGATGGCTAATTAAACAGGATAGCATGACACAATTTCACATGTATGATGGCTAACTAAACAGGATAGAATGACATACTTCAAAATATGACGACTATGTAAACAGGATGACATGATATAACTATACGATGTGTCTATTAAAGTGGTTGGCATGCCATAAATCACAAACATGCCGTCGATGGAAACATGATGGCATGATATAATTCACGGATAGAATGACATAATTTAAAATATGATGACTATGTAAACAGGATGAGATGATATAACTATATTATGTCTTTAGAAAATGGGTTGGCATGCCATAATTCAGATACATGCTGTCTATGTAAACATCATGGCATGACATAATTCAAATATATGATGTATATACTAAGGAAGTGAGCAGAGGGCAATCGCATATATGATGTGTCAACTAAGGAGATGGCATTCAATATTGTGTATATGATGTAAAAACTAAGCATTGCAATACAACATATGCATTATATGAGTAATATAACCCTGCCAAGTTTGAGCATACACCTCAGGGGGATAATAGGACTGGTCATCTGCCTCTGAATCCTCCTCTAAAGAGCTATCTGTAACCAGCAAGATATCTGCTTCAGCAGGTAGCATTGTCTACTCTGAAGACCTTGTTTTCACTCCAGATTTCTCCATCACCAATTCAAATGGCTGATGCACAGGAAGAGCAGTTGAATATACAAACATTGTCGACAAAAGCAATGAGAAATACAAAAAAAAGGACGGCATGATATAATTCACATATATGACGCTTGCCTAAACAGCATGGCATTGCATAATTCACATACATAATGCCTTGCAACAAGATAACATTGCATAATTCACATATATAATGTCTTGCAACAAGATGGCATTGCATAATTCACATATATGGTAATTAGACACTAAACAGGTGGCATTCACACAAAGCATGTCTAAACTAAGCAAATGACATAGCAATGCAAGATACCATACGCACGATATGAGCAACATAACCCTGCCAAGTTAGGGCATGCACCTCGGGGGGAAATATGACTGGTCATCTGTCTCTGAATCCTCCTCTGAGGAGCTATCGGTAACCAGCAAGACATGCGCTTCGTCAGATAGCATTGTCTGCTCTGAAGACCTTGTTTCCACTCCAGATTTTCCCATGACCGTGCCGAATGGCTGATGCACAGGAAGAGTAATTGAATGTACTAAAATTATTGACAAATTTAACACGTAATAAAAAAATGATGGCATGATATAATTCACATATAAGATGACTGGCTAACCAGGGTGGCATTGTAAAATTCACATATATGATGCCTGGCTAGACAAGATGGCATTGCATGATTCACATATACGATAAAGAAACTAAACAGATGGCATTGACACAAAGCATGTCTAAACTAAGCAGATGACATCTTTAATGTATACAGTAAGCAATGCAAGGCACCATATGCATGATATTACCAACATCAGCATGCCAAGTTAGAGCGAAGATCTCATGGGGTAAATAGGAGTGGTCTTCTCCTTTTGAATCCCCCTTAGAACAGTTATCTTCCTCTTGATTACGATCCGAAATGGGTGGAGGGGGGCTGCCTTTGCGCCCACCATGGAACGACGTCTGCATGAAATTTTATTGCCACGCAAGGCTCGTCTCCTTTGCTCTACATGATCAGTTCCATTGTGTACAATAACTGGCATGCATAGGAATAAAACATAGTGAGATTATGTAAGGTGTGCATGCACAAATCCAGAGGGATGGTAGCAAACTGTGGATAGACCCAAAACCAATGATAGCAGGCAGATAATAGCTTTAGTTAAAAAATACAGATAATGGCTCCTTTAATATTTGTTTGCACCCAACATGAAACTCATAGTAGACACCGGAGATTAACCAGATAGTAGACAGATAGTACTGATTGCTGCCCCAATATGTACCCCACAACCATTTAAAAACTCAAGTTTCAGCATTAGTTTGGACCTGACTCGGAGTCTAATAGGTGAACACGACGATAATGTAGCATGTCATCATATTAAGTGACGCATAACGTAAGCAGAGATGGAAGAGTGCGACCTCTCTTGCGGACCCGTGTAGTCCTCAAGGTCTTCTGCTCAGTTGATGATGGTAATGCAGTTGCCGTGGCTGCCGGTGGCGGGGAAGAAGATCTGAGGCGGCGAAAGACATTCTGGGGAGCGGATCCCTGCTGTGGTGAAGCCTTCCGTCGTTGGAGCAGCTGAGCTGGGGTGGAACACAACGCCGCAGGAGCAGGACAAACCACACAAGGTTTTCTTTGACACATATGTGTAACAGAAGTAATTGAGTAAGGGCTTGTTTGAATTTGAGGATTCTAACAATGCAGGGATAGGAAATAGACAGGAATAGGATAGGAATGCACGTGCAAAACAAAGAATTTAAAAACACAGGATTTCTGCCAATCTGGGTGTTTGTTTCACAACAATTGGAAGATCACAGGATGCAAAAAAGCATGGTGAGATTAAGTCAAACCACAAGAAAATGTACGGTTATAATTCTATTATGCTACTATCTCTTAGTCTTGTGCTTGATGAATAGGAATATGAAAAGGAGGAGAAGTGGAAATTAGAATTCCTATGGTTTTTCTTTCAAGGAGACACTAAAGGAACAAATCCTACAGTTTTCCTTTGCACCAAATTCATGAAAAGTAGTACCATAGGAAACTTTCCAATTCCGATGTTTTTCATTCACTTTTCCTTTCAAGCACTCGCGATTCTAGTAGGCAGGCTTGAGCAAGGAAAATCCTACACTAAAAAAATGTTTTTGTGCTACTTCTATTACTTTGGACCCAGGCCACTGCCATACTAGCTCAACTCCCAGGCCCATCGACAAATGCACAGCTCAAACGCGCAGAGATAAATAATGATGGCGTTCAACAGAGTCCATCACGGATAGCTAAGTTGCCTGGTACCTCACTGCTTGTCATATAGTAGGATAAAATAATCGTATTTCCCGTTACTACGAGTGCTCAGTGGACAATATATATAACATGTAGAGTAAAAAAGAGATGCAACAAGTGTACAACCTCTTTGGCGAAGCCATGTCGATCTCAGCGTGATTGGGTTGGCCGGTGAGGATGCTCCGGCTGACTTGGCTGTCGGAGGAGGGGAAGAAGATCTTAGGCGTCTGGAGATGGAGCCTGAGGTACTGCTCCGCTGTGATGGAGGGTTTCGTCGTTGGAGCAGCTCCGGTGAGCTGTACAACGCCGAGGCTGAAGCAGGACAAGAGAGACAACGGACAATGTTAACCTGAGTGGAATTCTAATAGCATCTCCAATACATGACGTAAAATACATAACCACAAAGTGCTAGATATAAAATACATTAGTCGCTCATCTCTGAACTTAACTGTCGAAACTGAATTTAACTGTCGAAACTGAACTTAACTGTCGAAACTGAATTTTGCTGTCGAAACTGAATTTTGCTGTCAAAACTGAACGCACTAGCAAGGCGAGGCTACACGTCGGTCGACTGACTTTTTCATCTCTGGTCAGTCGATTTTGCAGCCGTTGGATACGAAATCAAGGGCCTACGGTTCATCTTCAACCTCCACCCCCCTGAGCCGCCAGCGACCACCGGCCAAATAGCAGCCTCCCGCCGCCCGCGGCCGGCGGTGCGCCGCCCCGCCCGCCCCGAAAACACTCCCCACCGCCGGTCCGCCGCCGCCCCGGCCATCCCTCTAGGCCCCCCCGTGCCGAGCTTTTTCTCCGACGATCCCCACGCCACCGCCCCGCCAACGCCGGCGACCACCGTCCCCATCCTGAACCCTAAGATAGATAGTGGGGTACCTCTCCGGCGAGCCCCCCTCCCCGCTGCGGCTGGTTCTTCCTTCACCCCGGCGAGCCCCCCACCCCTGAAAATCGACTGACCCAAAAGTCGATTCAGTCGACTGAAGTGTAGCTAAATCGGAGCAGCATCGCAAGCAAGAGCAAGAGCGAGAGTAGCAGCGCGAGCAAGAGCAATAGCAAGAGCAGACCAGGCAGGGGACCGAGAGCAAGAGCAGAGCAGCAGCGCGAGCGAGAGCTAAAGCAGCAGCAGCTCCTACTGATGTGGACGTCGCCGCCGAGGGAGCGACGTCGTGGAGGAAGTGGCCAGCGACGCTGCCGTGGATGGAGCCGCGCCGTGTCAGCTCGGGACCGAGCGCCGGCAGCACCGTGAGATTGAATCAAGAAGAAAATGCGGCGATTAGTGTACAACCTCTTTGGTGGAGCCGATTAGGCTGCAGCTTCATCCGAGGAAACGGTGATGATGATGCTCTTCCGGTGGTGCAGGTGAAGACGGCGGTGTGGGAATGGAGGTGGCGCGAAAGACGAGGGGAACGTCAGGGCAGCTCCTTGGAGGTGGAGGACGGGGTGGCTGAACCGGCAGGACGATGAGATCAACGACGGATCCTCATCCGGTATGGTGGATGAGGGACGTCGAGGTGTTGCTGTGGACGACGTCGTTGGGGAAGAGGCTCCGGCTGGGTGGCGGACGGAGCAGGGTGTGGGGTTTCATCGCGGGTTTTCGCGGCCTCGGTGTACAAATGGGTGGGCGGATGGGATGGCAGTGGGGAACCATGGCTTAGAGACGCGCTTGTCCGAAATGTGGGGTAAGTTACGAAAGTACCCCCACCGATTTGAGGCGGTTCTTTCGGTTCAGGGGTACCACGGGCATTTCGCGTGTCAGGATTTCACAGGAGGTGGGAGTTTTCGCGCGCGTTGTAATTTCGGAATAGCAAGGCGCGGGTTGAGATGGAGGGAGTTGTCGGAGCACAACGAGACAAAGATATATCTTAAATATTTCGGGCTAACAAGGCGCGGGTTGAAGAGGCGGGAGTTTCGCAGCACGATAGACAGAGACGCTAGCTTGAATTTTCGGCATAACAAGGCGCGGCTTGAAATTTCGAAAGAACAAGCTTAACGTGTACCCAAAAAAAGACAATTTGCACCTCAACACGCACAACACACACACAAACACCATTTAGACTAGAGTAAGGTACACGTGCATTGCACGCATGAGATTTGGCAACCAAATTATGAATAAATACCACATTACAGCATGCAAGCTTTGAGTCATATATGCATGATGTAGATGTTCGTTTAATTCTTATAGTTCATTTCATTCAAAATCATCTAGTTTTTATAAGAAAGCTAATCTATTTTAAGATTCATGGAATTGTGCGTCGTAAGACATAAAGTAAAAACAAATAATGGCAAATCATGTAGAAAAACATTTGGGAAATTATGATACGGAAGATTCTAGAACAAATAAGAAGTGCTTGTGTTATGATGTTTGTGCATTATGCTTAAGTTCAACCATGGAGTCTTCTAGATTATACATGTGGCGAAATCTGGTGGAATCTAGATGATGTCCAACGGCCAGTAGTGCTCAAATTTGCCATCTTTGGACCATCGGATTCACCTCATCCAACGACCATCTTTCAAAGTTAAAGTTACCCGCACAAAATATAAAAAAAATATAAAATATAATATATATATAGGGGTATAGATATAGATATGTGATGCGAAAGCCGCCCATCATCTCCAATTAGAATAGTGTGTCCATGCACGGATGCGACGTGGCCAAATGATGTCTGCCATCGGTATCTCAAAATCAAATCAGTCTGACCTTGTTCAATGTGTATACATTACAACATGCTCGTTTCCAAACCACACCGCGCAGATCTCCGTTATATTCATGCATGCATGGGTTTCAAACATCAGGATCTCTTATTCAAATATTTGAATTCAACTTTACATTGATTATGACCTCACCTATTCTTGTACACCCACACAGTAGTCTTCTCTTTATAATTGTACCACTAACTTTCTCTCGTGCATGCATATACACACACTACCAGTCGGCATTATCCATCGCACGAATGCAATCTTTTTCTTCAGGTCGGTCTCCCATGAAGGCACACACCCACACACATCCCCCTCTCCAACATATCGGGCATTCTTTATCTCTCACGCGTGCATGCGCAACGATCGATGTTCCTCTATGTATGTGTGTATATAGCTAGGTCTTTCATAGTTTTCCACACAAACCGATCAATCGATATATCCAGTGAGGTCTCACCCTCTTTCCCACGTCCACATCGATCAATCTATACCTCTGTATATAGGATTAACATATATAGCTAATACACCCACATTAATTATATATCCCACGTCCCCCTCTCATCATCCATGCCTTCCGCTTCATCTCTCAGACGCGTGCACAATGGCGAAGACAGGGGAAGTAAGGGTCCTGCCCCCTCCCCCCTAACATCACTATATATCGAGGCTAATATAAATGTGATCATTAGACAATTGCTGCTAAAAATGGTTTAAGTTCATGAATTGACCCTCCTCGTAAAGGATTAGCAATGCTTGGCCCCCTAGCTCATTTATTTTTCATGGCTCCGCCACTGCGCGCAACAGCGCACGTGTTCGCCCCCTCTCTCTAAATATCGATCTCGCACTTGTGCATTCCTTCATAGTCTCCCTCCACTCGTCCCCTCGCACCATCTTCTAGCCCCCCACCGGATTTTGCCACATGTACAATCTAGCAGACTCCATGGTTGAACTTAAGCATAATGCACAAACCTCAAAACAACAGTGGTTCTCTTTTGTTCTAGGATCTTCCGTATCATAACTGCACAAACTTTTTTCTAGTTGAATTGCCATTTTTTTTACTTTATGCTTTACAACGCACAATTCCATGAATCATAAAATAGATTAAGGGCTTCTTTGATTCAAAGGATTCTCAAAGGAATTTTGGAGGATTCTAATCATTAGGAATTTTTCCTATCTTGGTTGTTTGATTCGTAGGATTGTAAACCATAGGAATTTTTCCATATGATTCATTTGCACTAGATTTCATAGGAAACATCCCATCCACTCAAACCTCTTTGAAAGAATTCTGCGTTTTTTCTATGCACAATCAAACACTCGTACAATCCTGTAGGATTCAAGACGACATTCCACTATAATCCCATGTTTTTCCTATTCCCGCGTTCTTAGCTTTTTTATAAAAACTAATTGATTTTGAATGAGATGAACTATAAGAATTAAACGAAGGGCTACATCAGGCATATATGACTCAGAGCTTACATGCTATAGTGTGGTATTTATTCATAATTTGGTTGCAAAATCTGATGCGTGCAATGCACGTGTACCTTACTAGTACTTCGAGTATGTGCAAAACACGTAAATTAGAATACCAATGGCACGCTACATAGTGTCTCTCTTACAGTTCATGAAGCCACGTGGCACATGTGGAGGCGTTGTCGCGACCTCCTTGCGTGGATTGATCACAGTGACGTGCTGCTGGTTCCAGAAGAATGTACTCGTCCTCCCTGAGCCATACTGGCGGTACATGCACGAAGCGAAGATGTGCACGCACGCCACGCACGCACTCATTCCCTCGCACGCACATGCGGGTACACGGGCGGACGCAATTTTGTACCAAGATCCACCCCATGTGATAATTTGACGCGTGTAAAGTCGTTCACTTCATTGATGGTCAATTAATACAGCGCATGCAAATTGAGTGGACGTGAGGGCGGAAGAAAGACATTATTACTCCACTGCGCGCATGCGAGTAGTTAAATCGTGGGTTGCTAGTAGTACTTCCATTGGTCTCCTTCGTATTTTGTGCCAATTTTTGACAGTAACATAATATCTACGCATTTGAGCAGTGTAGTACTTGAAATTTATGTTCCGCTAAACTCATCGGGAGCCGTTTCAGGCCTCGAAACCAAAACCATCAATTAATCTTTACCTTGTTCCCATCACATTCGAAAGCCTACTCACACCTACTAGTACGTACCAAACCTGAACGTGTTCCCACAATGCAGGTATTAGTACTAGTGCTAGTACTTAGGTTATAAAAAGGGGAACTACCTAACCGAAAATTACTCTACCTTTCCTCATCATAAGTGCTTCTTCTTCGTCCGTCGTTGCCATGGCCGGTGAGCAGAGCTCTAGGTCGAGAACTACTCATAACAAGGGAGCGGCAACCAAGGCTGCGGAAAAAAAGAGAGGGCTCGCCGCCACGCAGAGACCTCGAAAGATCTCTCACGGGCAGGCGATGGCTCCCAGGAGCGCCCTAGCCGCGGAGGCGAACATGCCGAGCCGGCGGAGCTGGAGTCGTTATCCCTCGACGGCATGCCCGATCAGCTCAATAAGCAGAAGGAGTTCATCCAAGGCTTGATGGAGTTGCTGAAGGAGAGCCTCGACGACATGCCCGCTGAGCTCAATCAGCAGGGGGAGTTGACCGCCGGCTTGGTCATGCTGCTGAAGAAGAGCATTGCCTCGGAGAAGAAGGCGACCGGCGAAATCCTGCGACTTCAGGAGGACAAGGCGAAGCTCTGCCACGAGATCGACCTATTGAAGGAGACGCCGGCTGGAAGAAGATGCATGAGAATAGTAGTTCCTCGATGAAGATGCTGCAGGCCCTCGTCATGGAACAGAAGGAGGAGTTGGCGAAGCTCCGCATCGAGCACCCGGCTGCTGTCAAGGTACGTAATGCGGCCGTGGAACAGATGATGAAGGCTCGCGTCGAGAAATCCCGCGTCATGGACAGAATGAAGAAGATGGCGGAGGAGACGCGCAAGGAGATGGAGGTTGTGGAGGCGATGAAGAAGCAGCTACGACTCTGCGGCGAATTATACCATTTGGGGTGATAATCTTCCTTCTTCTTTTGCTCCTGTGTTTCATCTTTTGCTTCGGGTGTTTCGCCGCACGTGTCACGTTCTCTGCGAGGCATGAATAGAACAATGATTTTTTTGAGGGAATGAATAGAACAATGCTAACAATGAGATGGCTAGCAAATTAGATCATTTCTTATCGCCATATGGCACTGGGCTGCTGTGTTTCGTGCTCCTCCGTCGCAGTACTACTCCAGTGGAAAACTTGAGTATACCGCACGGTTCTTTGCTCCTCCTCGATCAGTTCGTCGGCGCATTTATACGAGCAGTCAAATCACAAGGCCCCGCCTTCCAGCAGTAATGAGCTGTCAAATCACAAAGGCCCTCGCCTCTCGTGAAACCGACCAAGCTAGATTGCCCCGCCCTCTAGCCTTTTAAAAAATGTATACTTTTGTACAACAGTAGTATCGATGGATTGCGCCATGGAGCAAAACTTGAAATTAAAAAAAAGGTGGTACATATAGAGAGCGCTCGTCGCCAAATTATGCATATAGTACTATTAAAAAGGCTAGTCACAATAATGGTGTCCAGCACAACCCACCCCTCAAATAAAACTAAGAGGGTGCTTGGATACGTTTTAGTCCCATGACTAAAAGTAGTGGGACTAAAACATGCTAGCCTCACCCATGCTTGGATCCAAATACTAAAAAGGCTAAAATCAAGTTAATGAGCATTTATTATCCTCCAAACCCTCCAATCCAGAAGTCGCCTGTGTTAAAGGAGAGGAGTTAAATGCGTAGAGAGAGGACTAATCCACATTTTAGTAGGGGTACCCCTGACTAAAAATTTTTAGTCTCAAGACTAGTTTTAGCCCCTCTTTAGTCAGGGGTGCTTGGAACTTTAGCCTCTTAAAGAGACTATTTTTAGTCAGACTAAAATAAGTCCCTTGGATCCAAGCACCCTCTAAGCATCCTGGAATTCTTTGACAAAACTAAGCACCCTGAAATTCTTTGACAACTAAACTGCTGGCTATATGATGTTGGCCATATATATTGTACGTATATAATGTGAAGAAACGAGTGGTAGTACTATACGAAATAAAAGATGAAATGTAAGAAATACTAGTATGTACGTACTGAAGAGTTAAAGTAACGAGAAGAAACATAACATAGTTCTGCTGGGGGCTCAGCACAACAAACCCCTCAAATTAAATTAAGCACACCTGAAATTAAACTTTGCAACTATTCCGGTAGACACTGCATTAGAACCACCATGAGCAACGACACTGCCACCTTACTCAGAGTCCTCGTCCACGTCCTCGACTTCGTCCTTGTCCCTCTTCCTCTTGGCCGATACTTCTTTGCTTGAACCGCACACTTGGCTGTTGCTCTTAATCCAACCCTTGTAGATATTGAAGGAAAGGTAGCCATCCATTGCAGCGTAGTGGATGTGGTCTATATCTAGTACATTCCGCTGCCATGCATGACGATGAAACATGTATGGAGGTTTCTCCAGTTTACCGTACGAAGGATGAACCACGGCTCCTGCCAGGGTCAGCATTGAAGGCTGACGAGAGGACACCAGCCGATTCTTCTGGAGGTCGAAGGTGTTGCCTACAACGAGGCCTATCCGACGCATGACTTCTTTGTCGTTACCAAAGTCTACAGTAACGAATTTGACTAGGTTGCTCTCGAGCAAGTCCTTAAAATCCTGGCACTCAATGTCGGCATGGCATATGTGGTAGACCAAGCATAACTCATGCATGCAAACCTGGATCACGGCGGGCTTCTTCCTCTCTTCGTCCTTTAGATCCTTCTCTCGTCCCAGGACTGTGGTGTACTCAACATCTAGCCCAGCGACCCACTCATCATCTGAGTCTTCGAACATGCGTCTGAAGCAAGAAAGGCATCCTTTCACCGTCGCGGAAAAACGGGTGTAGATGATGTCGAACTCATCGCCGGTGATGGTTCTAACCTTGTACTCACCGCCGATCGTGGAGATTTGGGACGCCATGGATTTGGGAGGAGGGTTAGGATTAGTGGAACTGCCGGGATGTGAATGGACGAGACAACTAGGAGCGAACCGCCGTAGTATTGAAGGACATGCGGGGGCGAGTAGGAGCGAACTGCCAGCGTGCGAACGGCAGGGTAGTGGCTTTCCATTCTCCCATGATACGGGCTTCCGAGAGCCCTTGGATCTGAGATCGAACGGTTGCATGGCGTGATTCTAGACCTATGGGTGAATATCCTATCCTGGAGGGTTATTCTGCAAATTTTCAGCAACTTAGCATGTGACCGTTTGATCTCAGATCCAAGGGCTGCCAGCAGCCCGTATCATGGTCGCGCCTACCACGACCGTCGCGTCGCTCGCGCGGTCGCGCCTTGGAGATTTAACACGGTGCGTTAGGCTATCTGATGTTGGCATATCATACATAGTCATCACTTAGTCACTCATACTACAAAAAGGTTGGCTATAAGGGTATTTTTTTACTCCTCTCTATCTCTTTCTTCGTACTCCCTCCGTCCCATAATATAAGAACGTTTTTGACACTAGTGTAGTGCCAAAAACGTTCTTATATTATGGGACACAGGGAGTACTAGTATTTATTGCATTTGCCAAGGAGTGACCTCTTCCAATGAAATGGTGTTGCTAAGTTTTCTTAATTTAATTAGCTATAGACTCAAAATTGTATTTTCACCTAGGTACACGCGCTTAGCACCGTTTCTTCCATGGGTCACCAAACTAGTCTCTCTCTTCTTGATTAACTTGCCACATCAGACTTTATGCCTATGTGGCAAGCTTAAGCACCTGTAGGAGCAAGTAAAAGTAAGTACAATAGTGCGCTTTACATGGCATTTTTGCATATGTGGAGCAAACAGAGGCAAGGAAAAAGTGGAGAAGTGGGCTCTCATGTAAGAGACAACCTCTACTACATGGTGGAGCATTGGAAGAGGCACCTGTATGGAGGTGGTCAGGAATAGGGAGACTCACGCCGGTCGTAGCGCCGCAGTTAAAATGATAATGGCAAGTCAAATCATGGGGCCTTACCTGTCCAGCAGTAACTCGCTGTCAAATCACACAGCCCTACGTTTGCAGCAGCCTACTCCCTCGTCTTCTCGCGTCTCTGTCGAACCGACTAGGCGGAACTGCCCCGCCGCCTACCGCGCAGGAAAAGCCCCGCCCTCGACTTTTAAATAGTATACAGTATACTAATTTTGTATCCATGGATTACGCCCGCGCCATGGAGCAAAGCGTCTAGAAAACGGCGGTACACATGTACGTAGTATACAGCACGCCCGTCGCGTTCGCGTCGCACCCCAGACGGTCGGTCGGTCTGGCACGCTGCTCTCCGAATGGAACGCGCGTCATATTGCGTTTGCACACACATGTGGGACGGCAATTGAGAAC
This sequence comes from Aegilops tauschii subsp. strangulata, assembly GCF_002575655.3. Classification (NCBI taxonomy): domain Eukaryota; kingdom Viridiplantae; phylum Streptophyta; class Magnoliopsida; order Poales; family Poaceae; genus Aegilops; species Aegilops tauschii. Next base: position 427,551,542 of record NC_053035.3, read on the forward strand.
CGACCATAGGCACACTCCCCGGCCCCGCAAGTCGGGTGACTTAATAGAAGAGGGAGACAAACGATAGTACTAGAGAAGTGTTGTACTACGTTGGTGCCTGGACGATCCCTGCAAGACACGGAAGATCAGTTCGTCCATGCATGTGACCAGACTCCAGCAGACACGCCTGGATTGGCTATCGTGTACATATCGTGCAGGCTGTGTTGTACATGGCTGTAGTTGTGGTGAGAAATCTAAAAAAAGGTTTCTTGTCATCTCGCAAAATTAGGTGTCATGTGCTTCGGATCACTGCGAAGGTTAAATAGCGACAACTGAGTTGGGCTAGTCATTGGGGGCACATGCACGAACGGTGACTACTCGGCTGCCATCTAGGTCAAGCCGGCTATGTTAATTAGGACATCTATCGACGGACCCCTTTTCTACGAGTTTAACTTTAATTTGAGCTTTGTTCCTCGTCTAGTTTGTCCGTCGGGATTCTTTTTGTCTCCTTTGGGCAGTGAGGTTATGATTTCTTGTCATGTGGCATTTTTTCGTGTTATATGTTATAATCCGGCGCTTCAGATCAAAATGACGACAACTGCGCCTCCGGGCCACGTGCATGAAGACTTCTCGACAGTCATTGACGAGGTCAAGCCGGCTCCGGTAGACAAAAGAAAACTAGTACTACTCCACTATATAGGCAGGAGCCTCCGCGCTTGCTTGCTAGTGTTGCTCTCTTCACACTGTCTCGGCCTCTCCAGATCTAAACACGATAGCGGTGGCCACACACACACTCTCTCTCTCTCTCTCTCTCTCTGCTCACCGCTGGTCACAGATCCAGCCGGATCCTCTCCGCCGGGGAAGGTGAGAAGGTGCAATGTTCACGCGGTCGTCCTTCGCGACGGCTCTTACCCACTGCTGGGCTCGTCCCGATCAACCTGCCTGGCCGTTCTCTCCCAAGCACCGCTGGCGAGGGAGGGCCTCCGACCCCTTCTTCCTCGCTGCCGTAGTGTGGGCAGATCTGGCCTCCCGCCGCCCACCTAGCGACATCCCGGCGACCATCAGGTATAACTACCTTCGAAACCGGCCTTGCTCTACTTCCCAAGCTCCTGACGTCACTGCATTTGTATCTTTCACTATTTCTCAGGCCCCCTCATAGATAGGATCGATCGTCTGTTCGAAAACCACCTAATTTTTTTACGTTTAAGAGGTAAAACTAGTTCATGCACTCGAATCTAGTACTACTTGGTTCAAACAAGGAAGAAAGGGGGTGGGGGTGGGGGAGGATTTGTTACCTGAATCTAGGACTTGGTCGAAAGAGGAAATAATGGGGGCGAAAAGTAGCAGAGACTGGCTATCCAACTGGTGTCTAGGTCTAATAGGGAAATAAAGGGAAACACAGTACAAACTCAATATAAACCCGATCTATTGGTTGAAAAAGGAAAGAATGTGGGGACTGGGGGACAAGTCAACAGAGTAAGTCCAGCACTAGATTTGCTAGCCTCACACAGCATAAGGTGGCTATACCGAACAAAAATGGGACCAACCCAGATATCCTGTTCTGATGTTTGTTGCCCCGAGCCACTCTTATGTAATGCCACTGGTAAAATGTAGCAGTCGCACTGTTAAAAGTAAGGACACGTTAAACCAATATTGTTTTCAATGTAATGCCTCCAGTAATATGAATCAATGGCACTTCTTTACATGTCCTGCTAAAATTTCCCATTAAGATAAGTTGGTTCTTTTTGTTAGAAATGCAACTGTCCTGGTCCGCCTACTCTCCCGTGCCCAAAGTAATGTCGTATTTAACGGTTGTCATAGTTAATCCTAATGCCCACACTAATATCTAGCAATGCCAGTGCTTTAGAAATTGCTAATGTCCTTGTAGGATTGCCATTCAGATAAGGAACATGCATCTTTTCATTTGATGCATGTTTCATCACTTGTTAGTCACCCTCCTTTCCACCTTTTTGTGTAAAGAGAGATATACATTTCACGCTCGATCTTAGTTGAACTGCACAAATGATATCCAAATTATAGTTGAGCATTCCAGGAGCTTCAAAACCAACCTTGATGTTGCTCAATTTTATTGCAACTAATGAAGAAGAAGCTCTGTGGGTTTCGTTTTCTGATGGAAATGGAACCGGGGCTGGAGCCCTTTTCTTAAATTTTTTTTTGAAGAAGAAGCTACTAGCTCACGGGACATTGCTTCATTTTAGGTGAACTGCACCAAAAGGTCCCATGAATTGAATCATCCATGTTGGTGATTGAAAGAGCCAGCTTCAGCATCCCAGTCTAAGCACCCCCGGCCTCCATCCTTGCGACGCACGGTACACCTCGTTTGCCACCTGCTCGACCCTAGTGTCACTGATAAAATGAAGTAATAATATAGTTAAAATAGAGCGAGTGTCATCTCTATCATTTCATTTCCAATGTAGATAAAGAAAGTGCTTCTCTTTGTTAATGTATGTTTCATCAACTAGTCCCATTGTTAATGTTTAAGCGTTTCTGCAAACTGGGGTGCTTAATTTTAGTTGATATGTACAAAAATAGAGATTTGAATGTCTCAAGGCGCCTCCTTGTACTACCGCTGTACACTGATGTTCATCACTGGCAGAAGGTGTATCTCGGAGACTTGGGATGATGTCCAGTATGAGGCGTACCGTATGAGGCGTCGCAGGGCCCATCTCGCCCTCGCAGCATGGCATACTATGATACTATCGCAATATTTTCTTCTATTTATTTTGTGTGTTTCATCAACCAGTGCCACTATAATTTAATCACTCTTTTTCATTATCTGTGCAAACAGTGTTATTCAGCTGCATTTTGGTGGAACTGCACAAATGTACGTATGGAACCGGCATATATGCAGAGTGCGAGGTGTGCCACGTAAAAATTACCGACACCAACCATGCTGCATGCACGCATTGGCATCCACCACCACCAGTGGGATGTGTGGGGCTCTCTGTGGACGAATCTTTCTCGGCAACAAATCATCTAACCAAATACTAGTAGCTTATATTGGCAGTTTTCCAGGGAGTACTCTTTTCTGAAAGAAGCACCAATCTATTTTTCTTTATTTGTACACTGTGTCACAACTTTGACCCAAAGGTCCAGAGCTATTTTAGGGTGATTGGAGTAGTACTCGGAGGCTGATTGTAAGCATGATTTCATTAGCTGTCACATTGATTGTAAGCATGAGCAGGTGGAAGATTAGGTTACTGCGAAGCTTACCTTAAACCCTACCGCCGCCGTTGAAACGAGGCGAGCGTCGAGGGAACCGTGGAGAACGGCGGGGAAGCGACGTCGCCCCATCCGGCCTCCTCTTGCGGTGGGAGAACGAATACTCCTGTGGCTCCGGCTGGCTCTGCACCCTCACGAACGGCACACCATACTCGATCGATTCGTTATCCTCTGGGTGCTCGACATTCGACCTGTACGCCCACCACCTCCGCGTGATTGTCGCCTCGGGCGAATCTGTCTACTCCATCGCCCAGAGGAGATACTCGATGAACTCGGAGGACTGCGGCGTGACTGCCGCCGAGGAGTACATGTACATCGCATACATTGCCACACAGCCCGCACCGTCCTCGAAATCTCCCACTCATTGTCAAACCAACTAAGGATCTCCTTCAACCTGGCTAACTTTGCCTAGTCGCCGCCGGCGATCTGCCTGATTCACTGCTGCATCCTCTCCATAGATGTCCTTCTGAGTGGTCCGGTGCTAGCTTTGGAAGATGGGAGGACAGACGGTGGTCTTGCAATAGAGAAGAGGGAGAGGCGAGATGGTGGTTTTGGAATGGAGATGATGGAGAGGAGAGGAGGTGGTTTTGCAATGGAGAAGATCAGAAGAGGGAGAGGCGAGACGGTGGTTTTGGAATGGAGATGATGGAGAGGAGAGGAGGTGGTTTTGCAACGGAGAAGATCAGAAGAGGGAGAGGCGAGACGGTGGTTTTTGAATGGAGATGATGGAGAGGAGAGGTGGTTTTGCAATGGAGAAGAGGGAGAGGAGCGTGCGACAGCGATTTAGGATTGGACGAGAGGGCCGGCGCGCTGTGACTGGATCAAAATCAAAATCAATTTACCCTTCAATTAAGAAAGTGACCCCACATTAACTAGTCTCCCTTTTATTCTGGGTCATAATTGACCATGATTTTCGCACATAAAATATATGTTATACATTGCAAAAATAATATAATTTGAAAGTACATTCAGATACGAACCAAACGATACAATTTTTGGTGACATGCATTCACATTTTGCTTGTCAAATACAGTACGTGGTCAAACTTTGACCCAAAATACGCAAAACAACAAAAAAATACTTCCAAGACCAGCGCCGCTCTTCCGCTCTTCTCCTCTTAAACCACCGTCGCTCCTCTCCTGTTCCAATCTAAATGCAGCGCCGCTCCTCTCCTCTTCCATTTCAAAACCACCGCCCCTCCTCTCCTGTTCCAGTCCAAAAATAGCGTCGCTCCTCTCCTGTTCTAATCCAAAACCAGCGCTGCTCCTCTCCTCTTCCATTCAAAAACCACCGCCGGCGAGTGAAGGTGCTGTGGAGAAGTAGATTGATGGAGGAGTACAACCGATACGTGAGGATCGCAGACGGCGACCCTGTGAAGCTAGCTAGGATGTTGGAGATACAGTCTTGGTTTGACAACAAGGACCAACTAGAGGCGACGGCGACATCCATGGCCAAATATCTGCAACAGAGCGAAAAGGCGGCGATACTCCCGGAGGGAGTCGCGCCGGAGTACATAGAGCTGCTCCTCTGGGCCATGGAGCAAACAGATTCACCAAATCCGATCGTGAGGGAGCGGTGGTGGGAGTATCGATCCCAGATGGAGCATCCACCAGATATTGAAGGATCGAGCATCTACAGGGTGCCGTTTGTGAGGGTGTCCTGCCAGAGCGAGCCGGTGGAGTCTTCGTCGACCGAACCCAACTCCAAGAGGAGGAAAGCAGTTGGCCCGACGACGCTTCCCCGCCATCGTCTCCCTCGCCGTTCACATCGTCTCACGGGGCGGCTGTTTGCCGCCAAGGAATAGGAGGGGGCTGTCCCCCCCCAGCCCAATAGTCGGGCAGGTTGTGAATTGTCAGGAGGAGCTTAGGGTTGTCAGTATTTCCAGGTTGTGAATTGTGTTTTGTCTTGTGTATTTTGAGAGTACTTTCAGATATGAATGTCTTTTGAATTTCAGATTTGCAGTATTGAGCATATGAAGTATTTTATGAATTCTAGAGATCTATTTTTAGCACTTAAAAAAATGTAGTTTCATAGGAGTATAAAAGTGCAGACAATGTGATTCTCAGAGAAGAAACTGCAAGTTTCAGTTTCAGATAAGAAACTGCAAGTTCAGTTTCAGATAAGAAATTGCAACTTTCAGAGGCAGAGCATTTAAATTAACACGGCCTTTTCAAACAGGGTTAACATCATGTTGGAAGTTTTATTCATGGTCGAAAACGGAACTACCAACCAGTTAACATCATGCTGATCAACATTCATGCATAGCACATCTTCATATGATGCACAGTCAAAATGCCCACACAATGTCGAGTGTGCGAAACACAGAGAAAACGAGGGACGAAGTTTTGGCAAGTGTTGGACGTGGTTTTGGGCTGCCCCGTCTGGGCTTTCATTTTTAACATGCGCAACCCACGACCTCGGATGGGAGGTCCATAGGCCGGTTTGTATTTTCTTAGGGCCGTCATGTATCGACCGGCCTATGGACCTCCCATCCGAGGTTTTATTTTTGGCAGCCCAATTTATGTATTTTTTTGAAGAAAACGCGAAGGTCTGTTCTACTTTTCTATATAAGAATAGGAACGCCTGGTCCAACTTATGTTTCCCTTCTAACTATATTATATATATTTAAATTATTTTATATGTTATTATATATTATTTTTATTGTCATCATATATTTAACAGATACTTACATATGTAAGAAAACAATATCCCACATCTTATTAACTTATAAAAATAATTTCTTAACAAATAAAAACCTGGTTTGTTTTGGCACGAAAATCCTAGTGATTGTGTACAAAAGCTTGGTAAGATTTAAGGACGAATGTAATAATATCACTTATTATTTAAATATATCTATAACAAAATGCTCAGCCCCTTTTTATTTTTTGATAACATTGCTGGCCTAACCCAACATTAGAATTAGAATCAGCCCAGCAAAATCGTGTATTTTGAGAAAGTGCAAATGGCCTGTAATTTTTTAGGAAATAAATAAATGGGCCGCATGGACGCTACATTATTTGTTCACCCAGCCCAGCTAATGGCTGTAATTCAAAAAAAAGATCAAATTGACTGTAAATTCTACCGCGCAAAAAAAGACTGTAAATTCTGAAAAATGGGTTGAATACGTGCCACATTTTTGGAGGCTGAAATATGGGCCAATAGGTCGAAACCAACGCAAGTTGTTGTCAATTTAGTCAACAAATGATTCTGATATGTTAGCCGTTGGATTTACATCCAACGACCGGAATCCATCTTCAATCTCTTGTCTTCTTCCTCCAGCGCCGCCGGGACCACCTCCCGCCTCCTGCTGCTAGCAGCTCTGCTTAGCACGCTTCGCTATGAAGTGCTACTCCACCGTTGGCCAGGCCATCCCTCCACCCCTCCACACCTCCTGTTCTTCTCCACCGACTGCCGAACCACACCGCACTAGAACCAGTTAACCCTCGTACACCTCTCCGTCTGTGACTCTACTCCCGCATCTTCCCATCTCCGGCTCGTTGCTGTCCGGGGCCTCGCCGTCATCCACCACCTTGGATGCGCTCGGCGCGGCGTGGTCAACGAACGACACCATCGGAAGTAGACTGTGCGTGGAGAGGCTGACAGCTGGGTCCACGGCCGCACACAAGGAAATGCCTCCTTATTACGTGCAAAATAATGATTCCTCCACCTGACATCTGGGACCCACCGGAAGGGCCTTTGTATTTCACAAAAATAACGTGCCCCCCACGGGCATGTCGGACCCACCAACTATCTTTGCACGCAAGGAAGTGCCTCCTTATTACGCACAAAAAAATGAATACTCCCCCTGCCAGCTAGAACCCAACATAGTGGGAGGCTGACTTGTGGGCCTACCAAGTTGACGGGGACGAAGGGCTTTGTCAACTTAGTCAATATGAACGATTCTAGCTCCTGTTACCGTACGATGTTCATCCAACGGCCGTAGTGCTTCTTCAACCTCTGGTCTTCTTACTCCAGCCACCCAAACCAGCGCCGGTCGTGCCGCGTGCTCCTGCCTCCCATGGCCGGCTGTGATGCCGTGGAGGCCTCACCGCCCCCTACTACTCCCACCGCTGGCCAGGCCATCCCTCTACTCACCCACACCCCCTGTTATTCTGCGGCGACAGCAGCCTCACACCTCAGCCGAACCAGTGAACCCTCATACTCCTCTTCGCGTGGGCATCCACTGCTGCGTCTTCCCCGGCTCCGAGTCGTCCCCTTCCTAGTCCTCGCTGTCGTCCACCGCCGTGGTGCTCTCGGCGCGGCGTGGTCAACGTGGTCAAGGAATGACTTCCATCGGACGTGGATTGTACGTGGAGAGGCTGACAGCTGGGTCCACGGCTGCAGCAAGGAAGTGCCTCCTTATTACGCGCAAAATAATGATTCCTCCACCTAACAGCTGGGACCAACCGCACGGGCCACCGTATTTCGTGAAAAAAACATTTCCCCCTGACTGCTGGGACCCACCAGCTACATCTTCGCACACAAGGAAGTGTGTCCGGGCAAAAAAAAATGATTCGCCCCCTAACTGCTCGGACCCACTAGCTACATCTTCGCACGCAAGGAAGTGCGTCCAGGCAAAAAAAACGATTCACCCACTGATTGCTGGGACCCACCAGCTACATCTTCGCACGCAAGGAAGTGCCTGACAGTCGGGACCCACCTGGTCGAAGCGTACGTAGTGTTGTCATTCTGGTCGCGAACGTGTACGTACATATATACTGGTGGATGTAGAGGCGCGCACGTGTCGTAGTAGAGGCACGTACGTGTTGTAGTAGAGGCGAACACGTAGCATGTGCACGTACGTACAACGGCCAGGGTGCAAGAAAGAAAATACGGCCACGTATGTGTACATACGGGCGGGGTCTCGAATGCCTACTCGCGCATACGTACGGCCAGGGCTCGTGTACATGGCTGGGTCGGAACGGAGAAACAGCGTCGTCGTCGTGTTCATGGGGAGGCAACGGAATGCTTGTGTTCATGGGGAGGCAACGGAATGCGTCGTGTTCATGGGGAGGCAACGGAATGCGTCGTGTTCATCGGGAGGCAACGGAACGCGTGGGAGCCAACCGGCTGGGTCGGAACGGAATACGTGGTCGTGTTCATCAGGAGGGCTTGGACGGAACAGGCGATGGAAACGAGGCTTGGCGTACCGCAAAATGGAGGAAACGGACCTCCTACGTTCGGAACGGGGTCCTGTTGATCGGGAGGGGTGTGGCGTACCGCAAAACGGAGGAAACGGACCTCCTACGGTCGAAACGGGGGTCCTGTTGATTGGGAGGGGTGTGGCGTACCGCAAAACGGAGGAAACGGACCTCCTTCGGTCGAAACGGGGGTCCTGTTGATCGGGAGGGGTGTGGCGTACCGCAAAACGGACGAAACGGACCTCCTACGGTCGAAACAGGGGTCCTGTTCATCGGGAGGGGTGTGGCGTACCGCAAAACGGGACTCCACGGGATACTGTTCATCTCCACCGTCGACCTCCTCCAGCCTCCACGGGCTCCTGTTCATCCAACCTCCACCGCGCGCTACTCCACCGGCTACTGTTCAACCACCCCTCCACGGGCACCCCTCCACCGTCTACTGTTCATCCAGCCCTCCACACCACGGGGTCCTATTCAACCACCCCTCCACGGGCACCCCTCCACCGTCTACTGTTCATCCAGCCCTCCACACCACGGGGTCCTGTTCATCCAGAGGCAATGCCACCGCTCACTGTTCATCCAACCCCCCCCCCCCCCCCGCAACGCTCACTGTTCATCCAATCGATCGGCTTCAGTTAGCAGCAGTAGCGAAGGAATCGCTCGATCGGGTTTAGTTAACAGCCATCGATCGATCGCTCGGGTTCAGTAATGCGTAGCCTTCAGTGCAATCGCTCGGGTTCAGTTAGAGCCCAACGCCTCGCACACATGCGCGTACGTGTACGAGAGAAACGCGCATCGCTCAGCCCCCGACCTCCCACCGTAACCAGGAACTCCCCGAAATTTTCCTCCCCCTCGCTACTACCATGGTTTTTTCCGTCATGGACGGCCCAAAGAATGTCATGCAGCAGCTGCGTCTCCAGCCCGCCCAGGACGAAAAGCCCATTTTCTGTCATGATTTTTTGTCATAGAAGTAGGAGCCCACCACATCTATGATGATACCGGGTTTTGTCACAATTATCGTCATAGAAGTGTCATATGTATGACAGAAAAAAATTTCGTTCGACCCAAAATGTCATGGATGTGTCCTTTTTTTGTAGTGCAACCAAGGAGCATATTTGTGTTGGTCCCAGTTTTGTTATCTTTAGACACCTTTCCCTATGTGAGCGTAGCAAATCTAGTCCTGCTCAAACTCTACAGCCTTGTCCCTTCCTTTCCTTTTTGAACCAGTACTTTTGCCCCTTCCTTTCCTCTTTGAACCACGTCCTAGATTTATGCGATACAACTTTCCCCACTACTTTCGCCCATTCCTTTCCTCTTTGAACCACGTCCTAGATTCATGCTATACAACTTTCCCCCTTCATTTCCTCTTTGAACCACGTCCTAGATTCATGCTATATACAACTTTTCCCACTACTTTCCCCCACACCTTTCCTCTTTGAACCACGTCCTAGATTCATGGTATACATGCAGCTAGTGTAATGCATGTGGAGTAAGTAAATTATACCTTAAGGTTCTTGGGGCGTGGTTCGGTGGGCGACGGGACGACAGCAAAGAAGAAGGGGTCGGAGGCCCTCCCGCGCCGCCGCTGGGTGGAAAGTGAACAGCTGCGCCGGTAGTCCCTCGCCGACGGCGACAGCGTTAAGCCTCCTTCCCTTCCCAGCGGACGGATCCTGCCGGCTCTTTGAGCAGCAGTGAGGGGAGAGAGAGGCCAACGAAGTCTTGTTTAGATCTGGAGAGGGCGAGAGAGTGTGAAGAGAGCAACTACAGGCGCTGAGGCTCCAACGAGAGAGGGCGAGAGAGTGTGAAGAGAGCAACTACAAGCGCTGAGGCTCTAGCATGTATATATATACTGGAGAGAGAGTGTGCAGCGTGCAAACCCTAGAAAACATTTTGACCAGTCAAAGAATCCTCCTGGCACAAATTATGCTCAAGTGTAGTTATCGAACCCGAGACCTCAAGTTTGATGAGCGAACAGGCTAACCAGCTACACAACCCTCCCATTATGTTCAACGAGAGGGAAATAACCTTTTATACATTCCTGCATTCGTGTGACAAGCATGCCGTGTTTTTTGTGTGTGTGTGGGAGTCATTGGGATTTCAATCATAATCGTGTCATGTGGCTTTGGTGGTAAGACTATCCACAGTGGTGCAGAAATAATGCAGCCTTAGTCACCTTACCTCTCTCCACCTAGTACGTTGGGTCCCACCAGTCAGAGGGTGAAACAAACAAATTAATAAGAAAAATTAAAAGCGCCAGCGGTGTATCTTACCTCACACATCTCGCTACTGCTCGAGAACACTGTCCAATTGATCCCTCTGTTCGCTCACGTACTATTTTAAGTGAATCCTTATTATAACGTGCATACAAATTTTGGGCACTTGTATTCGACTTAAGTCAGTGTGCCACCGTATCTCGTATACTTACTACTCCCTCCGTCTAGGTGTAATAAGTCACGTTAGAAGGTGCAACGGGACCAAGGTGCGTGCGTGTGCGCGCGCGCGCGTGTGTGTGTGTTTAACAGCATTTGTGTCTTAGAGAGAGCGACAAATCGACCTACTCCTACAGAGAGATGTTGTGTAGTGTACGATTTTAGCCGCGAGAGTCGGTGCATCCTCTCGTTTCCGGGCGTGTCCGGTAGGAACATGCGGATAGCTGCCATGCCCGCTCCTGACCAGCCTGGCCCACCCAAAGCCCCTCCATCGCCCGCGCACGCTTCCCGCCCGAAACGGTCAGCGCCGCTCCAAAGAATCGGTGCCGCATTCATGCCCGGGAAGAGCGGACGCGACCTCTCACTGGCGCAAGAGTGATGCTTGCTTCGTCCGTCCAACTTACTGCTGGGTCTATGTGATTTGACGGCTCATTGGTCTTTATTACTGAGGTGGTAGGACTGTTGGATGTCCCACGCTTTCGGCGAAAGTAGGTACTACTACTAGATTACAATTTTCTCCATTCTTACAGCGGAGGCGTGCAAGAGCAGTGAAAACACGCAGGCTCAGTGATTACGTGGCGCACCTCACACTATCACCGTGCGACACCTAACTCTTTACATAGTACTCCCTCCGTTCCTAAATATTACTAGATGAATCCCCGCGCGTTGCCGCGGAACAGCGGTATATCTCTCTGCGCAAAATTATCGATTTAATAGAACTAAAAAAACTCTATAACCGCATGACAAATGTGGTAGCCAAACTAAATAAACTCACATCATCATTTAGATCATCCCACGTAAGGAAAAAAGATCAGCCAACTCCTACTGCATAATGGGATTATATTTTTCTTTTTGACATGTTAATGGGACTTAAAAGCTCACTTACATGCATGCTACTGGTGCATGCTTGCATGCAGACATGTTGATGTGATTTAAAACCCACTCACATGCATGTGCCACGGTATTTCTGCATGCTTGCATGTGGCTTAGTGCGGAGCCTCTCAACGTCTAGATTAGACGGCTATTATGGACTGATTTACTTCATCTAACGGCTACCTCAATTTTGATGATGTGGCTCAAGGAGAGGATAGAGAATTCCTAGTAGTGGGGGCTAGCTATTACTACTCCCTCCGTTCGGAATTACTCGTCCAAGAAATGTATGTATCTAGATGTATTTTAGTTGTAGATACATCCATTTTTGTGACAAGTAATTCCGAACGGAGGGAGTAGTAGATAAGTCTTTGTATAGATTCCACTACATACGGAACAAAATGAATGAATCTACACTTAAAATGCATCTATATACATCCGCATGTGGTTCATGGTGAAATCTCTACAAAGACTTATATTTAGGAACGGAGGAAGTACTAGTATAGTACGTACTGTAATTTATCAGCGAGATAAATTTGTACAATGCTATGAAGCTTCCAGCTTCTGTTACATGTATCTTGCGTCCAAGGTTGCCCGTTGCAACATTTCATCAAATACAAAGAAGACTAACATGCATGCTATTGCATCTCAATGATTGACAGATCATAGCAAATATGTACTCCCTCCGTTCCAAAATAAGTGTCTCAACTTTGTGCAAACTTTAGTACAAAGTTGTACTACTACTAAAGTTGACACTTATTTTGGAACAGAGGCAGCTAAAGAAAAAAACGATCCATGCAGTCCCTAGCCCTTGAACCGTGAACCCTGACCAGGCTTCAATTTGCTGGCAATGTTCAAGCTTCCTAATAAATGAAGTTTGCAACCTTTTGACCATCGGATCATTTTGTGCAGTTTTACCAAAATCGAGATGAGCATCGCTGTGGCAAAGAAATTGAAGAAGCGTGATTAGAATAAGATTACTGGGACTAGTTGATGAGACATAAACTCATCACAAATACAGTATGTAGAAGCCAGTAGAGGTATGTGCGGGGCAAAGAAGTAGAGAAATATCCACAGGGAGTGATGTGGGCAGCTGGAGCAGTGGTGCAAGCCGGCTGTAAAGGGAGTTGTACCTGAGGGACGTAGCTCAACCTCGAGGAGGGCGGCGGGAGGCGGCAATTGCCCACGTCGCGGCAGTGAGCAAGGGACGAAGGCAACCTCACCGGCTTTGTGAGAGAGAACGGCGGGGACCCCTGATCGGGACGTGCCGACAGTGGGTTTTCGCCGTCGGCGACGGCCACCGCATCTACACTAAGCATCCACCCCTTCCCCAAGCGGACGTGATCCGCCGGGATGTTAGAGATGTGGCCACAGTCGTTTTGTGCGAGAGAGTGTGAAGAGAGCAACCCCAGCAAGCAACCGTGTAGGCTGGCCCGTCCTGACTATGTATATAGTGGAGCGGTTTCCTTTTCTCTCCATATGAACCTATCATATTGCATACGTGCCACTGAAGAAAAAAAACTTTATTTATAAATGACGCGACACCTACTACACGTTCTCCTATAACCTTGCGCTTGGCATCTCCAAAATATTAACCTTGCGATTGGCTCTTCGCCTCTTCGGGAAGTCGAGCAATAATGGTAGTGCAGTATATATCGTTCTGGCTATATGAGACCGAATGAATTGCTGCACGTCGACCACGTGGGCGAGGGTCGAGGGGCGAGGGAGAGTGCTACATACGGAGCAAAATGAGTGAATCTACACTCTAAAATACGTCTATATACATCAGTGCTTGGAGTATGTACTAGTAGTTCATATTGAAATCTACTAAAGGACATATATATTCCAAACAATATGATATAATCTCTATAACCAAGGTAGTAGGGACGAGGAGTAAACGGAGGGAGTAGTAAATTTTTCTCCTCGTCCAGCGAGCCACCGCGCGCATGGGCGAGGGAGCGGGCGTAATGCGGAGCAAGCTTCACCTCATCCTGCGAGCCACCGCGCCCGTGGGCGGGGGAGACGGCGTACTAAGCAAGCTTCTCCTCGTTCTATGAGTTGACGGGACACATCAAAAGTACTCCAGTGTATAGAGCCTTGCCTCTAAGGTAGGCCCCACATGGTTTGCCTCTTTTTTTAACATAACATGTCAAGTCGCAATTTGTTTGTTCACCCGTGGTAGACGATCCTCCCTCCACCAAGTGGACAACCAGTACACGTGCCAAATTACCACGTGGGCTGCCTTTTTCGTACAGAAATGAGCTCCACTGTGTACCCGCGTGGGTGTGGTTGGGAAAGAGACGGGAGTACGTGCGCCATGCATGCACCTCTTCTCTTCGTGCATGTCCCCCACCTACGTGGGTGTGTGTGAGAGATACAAACCGCGTTTGTGAGTGTTTTTTGTTTTGGGGTGGGGGTGGGGTGGGGGTTGATTTCGTGAATTATTTGTGGGAATATGTGTCGATGACATCTCAAACAGAATTTTGCATGCAATGTGTGTGAAATGGAGGCCTATCCATATCATACATAGAGGGTCGGGCAATCCACGAGAAGAGAGGGAGCGGTCATAGCTATCGATAGAGTCGAAGAGAGGATCAAGTGGGTGGGTGCGAGATCGATGAAGAGAGCCATCAAAATTGTGTGTGTGTGCAAGTCAAAGATATAGGGCGACTGGCCTACCGGAACGTTAGAGGGCACATGTCAAGTTTGTGTGTGGCAGGGAGACATGACTAGAGCGCTCGATGTATCGGTGTGTGTGGAGGGGAGGGGGTGGGGGGAGGGGTAGGCAGAGGCCTAACTATAGAGGTAGAACGACTCGTATATGTGTTGAGAAGGAGAGACCCAGCTATGTCTTGAGGGAGATCGGTCGACATCGATACATAACTGAAGGACGGGAAATATGATGGGACAGAGAGAGAGAGAGGAGAGAGAGGGAGGGAGAGGGAGGGAGGGAGAGGGGTATAGTGCTGGATGGGTGATGGAGTTGCTTCTCGAAGATGGTGGGAGAGGCCTACTAGACAAACTGAGGGTGGAACTGCAATGTTACCAATAAGAGTGGGGATGTGTTTCTGTGTGTGCCTGTGCGTGATAGATCTGTCGGGATGCATCCATGGATGATGAAGGGGAACCATGTGTTTGGTGAGCAAACCTAACTAGATCAGTAGATCAATTGTTGTTTGTCGGAGGAAGGGAGAGACATAACTAATGAGGTAGATCGATTGGCGTGTGGGTAAAAACGAGTTATAAGGACCTAGCTAGCTATATGTATAGCGAGAGATCGGTTGGTGTATGTCCATTTGTTAGAGGCAAATAAGGCCCAGCGAGACAGATAGACAGAGAGAATGGAGCTAGGAGGTGGTGCGAGAGGCCCAACTACTAGCTAGATAGGGGGAGGAGTGTGCGGTTGTGAGATCGATGAAAAGAGGGGCGAGAGTTTACACGTGTGTCTGACCGTATGAGAGACACGAGGCAAGGACACATAAAGGAGGAGATTGAAGGTGTGTGTGTATGTTGTAGGCAGGCATCGCCAGAGAGGTTTATCGATTGGTGTGTGTCGGAAAGGAGTTGTGGAGACTCTGGGAGAACGACCTAAAGAAAAAAATGAATGTGCCCGGTGGATAGAATGCCGAGGGAGGGGGAGGGCGAGGAGGGCGTGTGCATGCACGAGAGAAAGTTAGTGGTAGCTACAAAGGTTAGAGGATTGTGTGGGTGTAAGAGACTAACAAAGATCATAATTTGATATGAAAGCGGATTCATATATTTGAATAGGAGATCATAGTGTTTTAAACATTGCATGCATGAATATAGCGGTGATACACGTGCTGTGCACATGTTATACCATAATGTGATAATGCATGGCGTTTGCAACTCACAGCTAAATGCCAAACAATCTAAACCATACTATACATCAAACAATCTCACATTTTATTTGAATTTGTGATAATGTGTGGCGTTTGCAGCTTACAACTAAATATCGAACAATCTAAACAATACTATATATCAAACATTCTCACATTTTATTTGAATTTGTGGTAATGTGTGGTGTTTGCAACTCACATCTAAATACTTGTAGGTGTAGGGGGTGGGGCACCATACATAATGTGATAAACACATTATACATACGAGACATGGTTTAGATTATGAAGATCTAGCTAGAGCTAGAAATGTAATGTGATTTGAAATCAAAATAAAGTGGATTCAAAAAATCTAGTTCGAGTTCATATAGTACACATAGTTCATATGTAACTCGAGACTAATCATGTGGTGTGCTGTGAAGATAATACACAAACGATGGTTTAACTTGACAATAATGATGATTGTAGATCTTATTAAAACCGAGAAACGAATTCAAATGCTTTGACTTCACAACAATCATTACTGTAGATCTTATTCAAATAGAGAAACGAATTCAAATTTAGTTCATATTGAAGCGGTAGTATATACGTTTGGAATGCACTAAAACGTTCATTTGAGTAGTAGGTTGCATGCATTATACACGTAGCAAAATATTTTAATTGAACATAACATGAATTCAAAGTTTTGAATGACATTTGTAGTGCGCATTGATTTGGTACAGTACACGTTAGGCTTGTCCGGAAATTTCAACCCGCACCTTATTAGCCCGAAATATTTAAGATATATCTTTGTCTCATTGTGCTACGACAACTCCCTCCATCTCAACCCGCGCCTTGCTATTCCGAAATTACAACGCACGCGAAAACTCCCACCTCCTGTGAAATCCCGACACGCGAAATGCCCGTGGTACCCCTGAACCGAAAGTACCGCCTCAAATCGGTGGGGGTACTTTTGTAACTTACCCCACATTTCGGACAAGCGCGTCTCTAAGCCATGGTTCCCCACTGCCATCCCATCCGCCCACCCATTCGTACACCGAGGCCGCGAAAACCCGCGACGAAACCCCACACCCTGCTCCATCCGCCACCCAGCCGGAGCCTCTTCCCCGACGATGTCGTCCACAGCAACACCTCGACGTCCCTCATCCACCGTACCACATGAGGATCCGTCGTCGATCTCATGGTCCCGCCGGTTCAGCCACCCCGTCCTCCACCTCCAAGGAGCTGCCCCGATGTTCCCCTCGTCTTTCGCGCCACCTCCATTCCCAAACCGCCGTCTTCACCTGCACCACCGGAAGAGCATCATCATCACCGTTTCCTCGGATGAAGCTGCGGCCTAATCGGTGCCACCAAAGAGGTTGTACACTAATCGCCGCATTTTCTTCTTGATTCGATCTCACGGTGCTGCCGGCGCTTGGTCCCGAGCCGACACGGTGCGGCTCCATCCACGGCGGCGTCGCCGGCCACTTCCTCCACGGCGTCGCTCCCTCGGCGGCGACGTCCACATCAGCAGGAGCTGCTGCTGCTTTAGCTCTCGCTCGCGCTGCTGCTCTGCTCTTGCTCTCGGTCCCTTGCCTGGTCTGCTCTTGCTATTGCTCTTGCTCGCGCTGCTGCTCTCGCTCTTGCTCTTGCTTACGATGCTGCTCCGATTTAGCTACACTTCAGTCGACTGAATCGACTTTTGGGTCAGTCGATTTTCAGGGGGTGGGGGGCTCGCCGGGGTGAAGGAAGAACCAGCCGCAGCGGGGAGGGGGGCTCGCCGGGGAGGTACCCCACTATCTATCTTAGGGTTCAGGATGGGGGCGGTGGTCGCCGGCAGTGGCGGGGCGTTGGCGGGGCGGTGGCGTGGGGATCGCCGGAGAAAAAGCTCGGCACGGGGGGGACTAGAGGGATGGCCGGGGCGGCGGGGGACCGGCGGTGGGGAGTGTTTTCGGGGCGGGCGGGGCGGCGCACCGCCGGCCGCGGGCGGCGGGGGGCTGCTGTTTGGCCGGTGGTGGCTGGCGGCTCAGGGGGGGTGGAGGTTGAAGATGAACCGCAGGCCCTTGATTTCGTATACAACGGCTGCAAAATCGACTGACCAGAGATGAAAAAGTCAGTCGACCGACGTGTAGCCTCACCTTGCTAGTGCGTTCAGTTTCGACAGCAAAATTTAGTTTCGACAGCAAAATTCAGTTTCGACAGTTAAGTTCAGTTTTGACAGTTAAGTTCAGTTTCGACAGTTAAGTTCAGCTTCGACAGTTAAGTTCAGAGATGAGCGGCTGATGTATTTTACATCTAGCACTTTGTGGTTATGTATTTTACGTCATGTATTGAAGATGCTATTAGAATTCCACTCAGGTTAACGTTCTTCGTTGTCTCTCTTGCCTGCTTCAGCCTCGGCGTTGTACAACTCACCGGAGCTGCTCCAACGACGAAACCCTCCATCACAGCGGAGCAGTACCTCGGGCTCCATCTCCAGACGCCTGAGATCTTCTTCCCCTCCTCCGACAGCAAAGTCAGCCGGAGCAACCTCACCGGCCAACCCAATCACGCTGAGATCGACATGGCTTCGCCAAAGAGGTTGTACACTTGTTGCATCTCTTTTTTACTCTACATGTTATATATATTGTCCACTGAGCACACGGATTTGTTCCTTTAGTGTCTCCTTGAAAGAAAAAACGTAGGAATTTTAATTTTCACTTGTCCTCCTTTTCAAATTCCTATTCATGAAGCACAAGACTAAGAGATAGTAGCATAATAGCATTATAACCGCACATTTTCTTGTGGTTTGACTTAATCTCACCATGCTTCTTTGCATCCTGTGATCTTCCAATTGTTGTGAATCAAACACCCAGATTGGCAGAAATCCTGTGTTTTTAAATTCTCTGTTTTGCACGTGCATTCCTATCCTATTCCTGTCTATTTCCTATCCCTGCATTGTTGGAATCCTCCAATTCAAACGAGCCCTTATAGAATTACTTCTCTTAGAAATAGTTGTCAAAGAAAACCTTGCGTGGTTTGTCCCGCTACTGCTGCGCCGTCGTCCACCCCAGCTCAGCTGCTCCAACGACAGAACGGTCCAGCACAGCAGGGATCCGGCCTCCAGACTGTCTTTCGCCACCTTAGATCTTCTTCCCCGCCGCTGGCAGCCATGAAAACTGCATTCCCATCATCAACTGAGCAGATGACCTCGAGGACTACACGGGTCTGCAAGAGAAGTCGCACTCTTTCGTGTCTGCTTATGTTATGCATGGCTTAATATTACGTGCTACTTTACCGTCCTGTTCACCGATTAGACTCTGAGCCAGCTCCAAACTAATGGTCAAACTTGAGTTTTTAAATGGTTGTGGGGTACATATCGGGGCCGTTATCAATAGTATCTATCTACTATCTGGTTAATCTCCGGTGTCTACTATGAGTTTCATGTTGGGTGGGAAACAAATAGTAAAGAAGCCATTATCTGTATTTTTTAACTGAAGCCATTATCTGCCTGCTATTATTGGTTTTGGGTCTATCCACTGGTTGCTACCATCACTCTGGATTTCTGCATGCACTCCTTACATAATCTCACTATGTTTTATTCCTATGCATGACAGTTATTGTAAACAATGGAACTGAACATGTAGAGCAAAAGAGACGAGCCTTGCGTGGCAATAAAATTTCGTGCAGACGTCGCTCCATGGTAGGCGCAAAGGCAGCCCCCCTCCACGCATTTCGGATTGTAATCGAGAGGAAGATATCTGTTCTGAGGGGGATTCAGAAGGAGAAGACAACTCCTATTTACCCCCTGAGGTCTTCGCTCTAACTTGGCATGCTGATGTTGGTTATATCATGCATATGGTGTCTTGCATTGCTTACTTTATACATCAAATATGTCATCTGCTTAGTTTAGACATCCTTTGTGTGAATGCCATCTGTCTAGTTTATTCATCGTTTATGTGAATTATGCAACACCATCTTGTTTAGCCAGGCATCATATATGTGAATTTTGCAAAGCCATCCTGCTTAGCCAGTCATCTTATATGTAAATTATATCAGGCCATCCTTTTTTTCGTTACATATTACATTTGTCAACAATGTTAGTACATTCAACTGCTCTTCGTGTGCATCAGCCATTTGACACGGTGATGGCAAATTCTGGAGTGAAAACAAGGTCTTCAGAGCAGACTATGCTATCTGACGAAGCGCATATCTCGCTGGTTACGGATAGCTCCTCAGAGGAGGATTCAGAGATAGATGACCAGTCCTATCCCCCCCGAGGTGTATGCTCTAACATGGCAGGGTTATGTTGCTCATATCGTGCGTATGGTGTCTCGCATTGCTATGTCATTTGATTAGTTTAGACATGCTTTGTGTGAATGCCACCTGTTCAGTGTCTAATTACCATATATGTGAATTATGCATTGCCATCTTGTTGCAAGACATTATATATGTGAATTATACAATGCTATCTTGTTGCAAAGGCATTATATATGTGAATTATGCAATGCCATGCTGTTTAGCCAATCATCATGTATGTGAATTATATCATGCTATCATTTTTTTGTATTACGTGTTCCATTTGTCGACAACATTTGTATATTCAACTACTCGTCCTATGCATCAGCCATTTGAAGTGGTGATGGAAGTATCTGGAGTGAAAACAAGGTTTAAAGAACAGAGCAGACAATGCTACCTGCTGAAGCAGACATCTTGCTGGTTACAGAGAGCTCCTCAGAGGAGGATTCAGAGACTGATGACCAGTCCTATTTCCCCCTGAGGTCTATGCTCAAACTTGGCAGGGTTATATTACCCATGTCATGCATGTTGTCTTGCATTGCTTAGTTTTTACACCATATATGGATTGCCATCTGCTTATTTGCTTACTATATAAATCATATATTTGAATTATATCATGCCATCATGTTTACATAGTACATACACATCATCTATCTGAATTATGGCATGGCAACCCATTTAATAAAGACATCATATAGTTATATCATCTCATCCTGTTTAGTGTTTACAGTTATCATATTTTGAAGGCATTCTATCCGTGAATGTATGTGAATTGTGGCATGCCAACCTATTTAATAAACATATTATATAGTTATGTCATGTCATCCTGTTTACATAGTCTCATATTTTGAACTATGTCTTTCCATCTTTTTTAGTTAGCCATCATAATGTGAAATTGTGTCATGCTATCCTGTTTAGTTAGCCATCATATATGTGAAACTGTGTCATGCTATCATGTTTGGTTAGACAACATAAATATGAATTATTTCATGCCCTCTTTTATTCCCCACTATCCATTGCACCTGTCTATCATACAATGTCTATACTTTCAATTACTTTTCTTGTTTATCAGCCATTTGAATTGGAGAGCGTGATGGCAGTATCTAAGGGAGTAACAACACGGTCTTCAGAAAAGATAGTGCTACCAGTTGATGCAGATAGGACCATGGTTGTACTTGCCCAAGGACCAGATCCACCACACATAACCCAGACTCTCGCAGATTGTACCCCTACCCAGTTGGACAGAGAACCAGCTACACCCCTTCTAACCCCAACCCGGCAGATAGTAACCCAGTTCCAGTTGACACAGCACCGTCTCCACCACAGAGCACCCAAACACGAGCAGTTAGTAAGGGAACTGCAGTGCCCAAAGCACGAGGACTACCACTCCGAATCCCAACTCAACGCTTAAAGGAGAAGTAGATTTGTTCTCAGGTCAGGTTCTATAGCTATGGTTCATACTCCTTTGCTCTTGCATTACTGTATTTACTCATACCAACTATTTTCAAATTTGAAGGATGGAATTGAAACTCCAATGGCGCAACAGGTATGTTTTAAACCTGTTTCTTTAACTGGTTTGCTGTTGTAACCTGCTCTATGTTGATTTCAGTTTCAATTGAATAAACAGTTATGTTCTCATGTCATGCACATTACAAGTGTTGTTATTGCTCTATAGTTACCCACACTTATATTCTGTCTATTCTGCTTTGTCTTGAACAAATATTATTTGAACTGTGTCTCTATCTTGATTTGGCAACAAAAACTAGAATGATATAGGCCATAAAGTGACCATGGTACATAGATATATATTTGTTTCATGTTGTTATCCTGTCCACTTTACTACTGAACTCATTTACCAAAGTGAGTTTCATATACAACATGGTAAACATGTGATGTGTCTGCTTGTTTCTCTTTTAGAATGCGGACAAAATATTGTAGAACAGTACCGCGTTATCCAATGGTAAAGGAACTAATGCAGATAAGGTTCAAGATAGTGAGACATCCCTGTTGGTCTCCAAGAAAGCTTATAAAAACTATCTTGACGATAGTGAGGGAACCCAAAAGTCCTGTCTTGATGTAGTGTTCGAGTTACTGGCCACTACTGCTGGCACAAGCTCTTCGAACTCACTGCCTGAATCAGTTCGTCTTCTGGAGTCTCAACTTCAAGTTGAAAGACATCGATCAGATGTGCTGCGACAGGAAGCTGAAGGACTGAGTAAGTCCCTGCAGAATTCAGATGCATATTTTCTGGTGCAACAGCAAGCGCTGGAGGATTTAAGCGCCAAACAAGAGAAAGTTAATAAGCTTGCTAAGCATCTTGCCAGCATTATGGGTACCCAGGATATTGTTTCTTGAGATCTTCTGAAGTGGTTTCAGTTCTGGATTTGTTTTGCTGCGGCGTTTATTTGCGCTGCTCGCCAACTTTGACAACCAGTGTATATGATATGCTGCTTTGTTCCCTATATTTGCACTGGTGGCGAACTTTGATGCCCAGTGGATGTAATATATGTAATAGCCGTGATAGCCTAGCGTTAGTTGCTTGCTTATTTATTTCCTTGTTGTCTTGTTTATTTGTTTGCTTGTAGTCATTGCAGTTCTTTTTCCGCGGTTAGCTAGTGGCTACAATAACCTATTTTTTAAAACTAGGCCACAATAACCATGGGCTAATATTTACTGTAGTGACACTGGGCCTCCTACTGGCCGTAGAAACAGTGGGCCTTCTATGGGCCATAGAAACAATGGGCCTTCTGCGGGCCGTATCATCAATGGGCCTTATACGGGTTGTATGATCGATTGGCCAAACATGGGCCAAACAGACTGCATTATGGCCGTAAACGGGCTAGAGTTGGAATCGTCCGTTCATGGGCCGACCATAACGGGCCATCGTTAATAGGCCATATTTGGTGATGCTATGAAAATGGCCCAACAGACTAACGGTCCACAAACGGGCCGACTGTAACGACGGGCTGAATTTGGCCCACAAGCAGAAAATGACAGTAACGGGCCGTAAGTAACCGAATGCTGCAAATGAGCCCAAGAATAAATGGGCCCTCAGAAGGCCGAAAGTTAACTTGGGCTGGAAACAGCCCAACGGAATAACGGGCCGTTAAGGGGTATAAAGTGATACACTATTCATTACGGGCCAGTTGCACCACGGGCCGTTAATGGGTGTAAAGTAATACACTGTTCATTATGGGCTAGTTTCAGCACGGGCCGCTAATGGGCCAAGAGTTACAAAGGGCCTCATATGGGCCGAAAGACGTCATGGGCTATACATGGGCCAGAAGTGAAAACGGGCTGGAATCATATTGGATGGCCGAGATGACGCTACTGGGCCTAATTCGGATAGGGCGTAATGGGCCTTGGGTTAGCGGGCTGTAAATGGGCTATATGCGAACAGGCCGTTAACAGGCTTTCCATGGGCCGGCCCGCCAGCTTTTGACCAAGTCAAACGGGCCGGCCTTTTCACAGGAATGGGCCACTGTTGGGCCGTGCCACGTGTCGACGTATCATAGGCCCCTTATGTCCAGTGAGTCGATGACATCCGTCCCAACGATGAGCCGACACGTGCTTCCTCTAGCCAATGATGATTTTACACGTGGAAAATCCCCATTGGTCGGGGCTATTAACGGGTTATCGGATCCAAAACCCGACCCGATAGCTTAATGGAGTTCCGTTACGGTGGATGCCACGTGTCGGTCACCCTTGACAAAAGCACTTCTGTGACGCGCGATTTATCGTCATGGAAGTGGACACTTCCGTGATGATAATTTTGGTAATGTCATAGAACACTTCTACGACAGCACATGTATGACTATCTTGATTCTGTCATAAATTTGTCATGGATGTACATGCATGACAAAACACGCGACCTACTGTGACAAACACGTATCATCACGGAAGTGTATTTTTTTTGTAGTGGCAGCAGGGTCCTAATGGAAACTAAGGGATATTAAGGCCTCCTTTTAATAGAGTACCGGAACAAAGCATTAGCACATAGTGAATGCATGAACTCCTCAAACTATGGTCATCACCGGGAGTGGTCCCGATTATTGTCACTTCGGGGTTGCCGGATCATAACACATAGTAGGTGACTATAGACTTGCAAGATAGGATCAAGAACTCACATATATTCATGAAAACATAATAGGTTCAGATCTGAAATCATGGCACTCGGGCCCTAGTGACGAGCATTAAGCATAGCAAAGTCATAGCAACATCAATCTCAGAACATAGTGGATACTAGGCAGCAAACCCTAACAAAACTAACTCGATTACATGATAGAATTACTCACGCATGGCGGTGAGCATCATGAAATTGGTGGAGGATGGTTGATGATGACGACGGCGACAGATTCCCCTCTCTGGAGCCCCGACCGGACTCCAGATCAGCCCTCCCGAGAGGTTTTAGGGCTTGGCGGCGGCTCCGTATCGTAAAACGTGATGAATCCTTCTCTCTGATTTTTTCTCCCCGAAAGTGAATATATGGAGTTAGAGTTGAGGTTGGTGGAGCGTCAGGGGGCCCATGAGGTAGGGGGCGCGCCCTAGGGGGGCAGGTGCGCCCCCACCCTCGTGGACAGGGTGTGGGCCCCCTGACATGGATTATTCTTCCAGTATTTTTCTTATTTTCCAAATAGATGTTCCGTGGAGTTTCAGCTCATTCCGAGAACTTTTGTTTCTGCACATAAATAACACCATGGAAAGTCTGCTGAAAACATCGTCAGTCCGGGTTAGTTCCATTCAAATCATGCAAGTTAGAGTCCAAAACAAGGGCAAAAGTGTTTGGAAAAGTAGATACGACGGAGACGTATCACGAGGCATTGGGCTCTAACTGAACCCGAGCGAGGCGTTGGGCTCTAACTGAACCAGAGCGATTGCACTGCAGGCTACGCCATACTGAACCCGAGCGACCGATCGATCGCTGTTAACTGAACCCGATCGAGCGATTCCTTCGCTACTGCTGCTAACTGAAGCCAATCGATGCTGCCTCTGGATGAACAGTGAGCTTTGCTTGGGGGGGGGGGGGTTGGATGAACAGTTCCCGGTGGGGGTGGATGAACAGGACCCCGTGGCGTTGCCTCTGGATGAGCAGTGAGCGTTGCTGGGGGGTTTGGATGAATAGTTCCCGGTGGGGGTGGATGAACAGAACCCCGATCGTTCGAGCCGGTTGGGGCTGGATGAACAGGACCCTGTGGAGGGCAGGATGAACAGGACCACCCCGTGGAGGGCAGGATGAACAGTAGACGGTGGAGGGCTGGATGAACAGTAGCCCGTGGAGGGGTGGTCGAACAGGAGCCCGTGGAGAGGGCTGGTTGAACAATAGCTGGTGGAGTAGCACGCGGTGGAGGCTGGATGAACAGGAGCCCGTGGATGAACAGTCGCAGGTGGAGACTGCAGGAGGTCGACGGTGGATGAACAGTAACCCATGGAGGCTGGAGGGGGTCGATGGTGGAGATGAGTAGTATCCCGTGGAGTCTCGTTTTGCGGTATGCCACACCCCTCCCGATGAACAGGACCCCCGTTTCAACCGTAGCACTCCAACACAAGTCCGTTTCCTCCGTTTTGCGGTACGCCACACCCCTCCGATCAACAGGACCCCTGTTTCGACCGTAGGAGGTCCATTTCCTCCGTTTTGCGGTGTCACGTCCCTAGCCTTGCTATGCACTTGGACTAGCTTGGTTGTTGCATCATGTTTAAATTTCTCAGAAACTTGAAATGGGGGATGATAAACCCTAGCAGCAAATGAAATTCAACTAGGTTCAAACTTAAATCTTTTCAATGATCCCAAAATGCCCTTTAGAAATGTTCATCATTTCTGAATTGGTCCAGCACCTCTGACAAAAATGATGCACATATTTCTAGGCCATTCTGGATTTTTGAATTAAATCTTATTGTATTTGACTTTGGGCATTTAAGTAATATAAATAATTTAAATGCTCAAATAATGTTGGAACTATTTTTGGGCCACTGAAATAATTCAGCAAGTGTCCATGAATACTTTCAGGATTTTAGGAAATGCCTTGGTATTTTTCCTAAGCTCAAACTATAGCAAAAAACTAGAAAACAGAAACAAATAAAAGAAGAGAGAGAGAGAGAGAGAGACCCACCTGACTTACCTGGCAGCCCACCTGGCCCAGCTCCTCCAGCTGGCCCAGCCCGCTGGCCTGAAGCGGCTGTCTTCAACCTCTGCCAGTAGGCAGAGGCGTGTCGACAGCGCGCGCGCCCGAGCTCCACCTCCTGCTTGCCACCGAGGCGCCCCCGACGCGTCTGGAGACGCCCCGCAGCCCCTTCGCTCCTCTCCCTCACTCTCTGCTCTCTCCCTCGCCCTCTAGTCCCTTCCCCGAGCGCGACCGAACGCAGCCGTCGCCGCCGACGAGCTCCACCGCGGCCGCAGCCGTCCCCGCGCCTCTCCGTGCTATCCCCGCCATCCGCCTCGATGCCGTGAAGCTTCCCCCTCAACAAGCGCACGCCCGGACGCCCTCAAACGCCGAGCACGCTGACTTCTTCAACCTTGGTCCGCCGAGATCGTCACCGCCGTTCCGCCTGCATCGGACCTCCCCCGAGCCTGCTGAGCACTCTAACGGCCTCGCTATGAGCACCTCGTCGTTCCCCTCTCCTCTCTTCCTCGTTTGCGTGCCATAGCCGCACTAACCACCGGACCCGAGAGCTCATCACCGCCGTAGTTCCGCACCGCCGTGGCCAGGGCCACCCCAGCTCGCGCCTGAGTGCGTCACCATGTTCGCTGCACTCCCAGGAGCACGGAGCACCCTTCAGTTTCTCCTCTAGTGCACCGTAGCATCGACCCCTTCCACGTCCGAACTCCGGCCACCGCGGATGCGCTCACCGTCGTCGATTCCGGTGACCAAGCGGTCTCCCGTGCGGCTAGCTAGATGCGGGCGAGCTCGGGCTACCTTTTGTTGGCCTTCGCGCGTCCAGACGTCGCCTGTAGCGCAGCCCCGGCGAGCTTCCGCCATAGCTTTGGTCGCCGCCGGTGGAACTCCGGCGAGGACCGACGTGGCGCAGTCATTAGCGCTAATCCCCGCCAGCTCAGCCGCCCTTTAGCCACTGACAATGGGCCCCGCAGCAGGTCAAAGTGCTAGTCAACGCGGGTTAGCACCGATGTCACTGACGTGTGGACCCCACACGTCAGGTTTGACCCTGGTCAGCGCTGCTGACCTGCTGACACAGGCACGACGCAGTGCTGACGCAATTAATCCTTTTCTGGATTTAAAATAATTCAGGAATTCCAGAAAATCCTATAAACTTCTAAAAATCATAGAAAATAATCTATAGCTCAGAATGAAAAGATTTATATATGAAAAATGATCAGAAAAATCCAATCTATCCATTTGTACTGGTTTCATGCATGTTTAAACAACTTAACCTTGCTGTTTAGATGAAACAAGATAATGCACTTATATGACTTTATAAAATGGGTTTGCATTTGAATCTTTGGTTCAAATGGACTCATCTCAATCTGTTCTAGTTTCCAATAGCCCAAAACACATTCATATTGCCATGTCATGATCATGCATCATATTGTGCATTGCATTGATTGTATTTCTTCTCTATTGCCGGTATTTGTCCTCTCTCGGTAGACGATGTTCCGACGTTGTGATCGTTGACACTAATGAAGACTCAATGCTATCTTCAGAAGTGCCAGGCAAGCAAAACCCCCTTGTTCATTCCGATACAATCCCACTCTCTCGCTCCTGCTCTCTTTTATTACATGAGGACAACAACGATTCATCTGCTACATGTTGCGGTAGTTGAACCCCTTTCCTCTGCATGACCTGTCATTGCCACAGTAAATAGATGAAACCCACTAGCATGAGTAGGAGTTGTTTGAGCCCTGATGTGCCTACTCATTCATGCCTGTTTGTCATGCCTGCTATTGCTTAGAGTTGTGTCAGGTCTGATTCATCGGGAATGAATTGGAAAGTGGTGAACATGTCCTACTGTGTGAGAGCTAAGTGTGTGAACACGATTTGGTAAAGGTAGCGGTGAGAGGCCATGTAGGAGTACATGGTGGGTTGTCTCATTGAAACCGTCCTCAGGAACTGAGTTCTGTGTTTGTGATCCATGAACAGTTACTACCACACATTGGGCTCCGGGCGCTCCAAGCTCTCTCGACTTATTAATCAACCTGATCTCTGTCCAGGAGTTGCAACTAGTTTATGGTGTTTGTAGGTAGTGTTAGCAGTCTACCAACTGGCACCCGGTACAGGTGGGCTTGGGACAGACTAGGCACACGTGGCCTGGTGTACCGAGTGGCACCCGGATGGTGGGCTCGGGAACCCTGCACACATCGTTTGGGGCCGTGAGCGACACCCCGGCCGGATCTCCTTGCGGATGGAACCCGAATAGGCGATAAACCTGGACTAGAGACTTGTGTGGTTAGTCAGGTCATGGCCGACTCCCTCGCCAGGCTTCTGCTTGAAGGTTGCCGAGGTACACAACGTGTACATGGTGTTAAGTGGCGAGAGCATGTGTGACGAAGTACACCCCTGCAGGGTTAACATCATCTATTCGAATAGCCGTGTCCGCGGAAAAGGACTTCTGGGTCGCCTGTACAGTTCATAGACAAGTGGAAGTGGATACTCTAAAATGCGCAAGATAAGCGTGAGTACTATGGATGGCGTTCTCGTAGGGAGACGGGAGCGGATCCATAGTGGTGTATTGATATGGTGAATATGTGGACTCGTGTGCGCCACCTCAAAAGAGTTGCTTGCAGTCGTAGTTCAGGTTAGCCACTGAGTCAAAGCTGGCTTGCTGCAGTTAAACTCCACCACCCCCTTTGTTGATACCGATGCATATGTAGATAGTTCTGATGTAAGTCTTGCTGGGTACATTTGTACTCACGTTTGCTTATTTTATGTTTTGCAGAGAGACGTCAGTCTCGCTAGTGGTTCCGTGTGGACTTCGACGTTTAGCTTGATACCTCAGCTACGATCTTGTGCCCTCGGCAGGATCTGGTAGATAGTCAGGCTTCGCAGCCTTTTTCTTTTGTAGATGTCTGTACTCAGACATGTTAAGCTTCCGCATGTGCTTTGACTTGTATGCTCTGAATGTTGGGTCATGAGACCCATGTTTGTATTATCTCGCTCTTCGGAGCCTAATGAATAAATACTTGAGTCGTAGAGTTATGTTGTGATGCCATGTTGTATTTACACATATCGAGCATATTGTGTGTATGATTGAAATGCTTGGTATGTGTGGGATCCGACAACCTAGTTGTTTATCCTTGGTAGCCTCTCTTATGGGGAAATGTAGTCTTGTGCTTCCATGAGCCATAGTAGTCCGCTACAGCCCGGTTCACCGGAGTCCTGCTAGCCCAGCACTACTGCTCCGGAACATTTGATTGGCCGCCATGTGATTCACTTCGTTCCTGTGTCTGTCCCTTTGGGGAATGTCACGCGGTGACATCCGGAGTCCTGCCTAGCCTGCTACAGCCCGGGTTCCCGGAGTCCTGTTAGCCCAGAGCTACAGCCCGGATTCGCACGCTGCTGACCGACATGCTCGATGTTGATTCATGTATGCCTGTCCCCGTAAGTTAGTGCCACTTTGGGTTCATGACTAGTCATGTCGGCCCGGGTTCTCTGTCATATGGATGCTAGCGACACTATCATATACGTGAGCCAAAAGGCGCAAATGGTCCCGGGCCATGGTAAGGCGACACCCGTGGGAATACCGTGCGTGAGGCCACAAAGTGATATGAGGTGTTACCGGCTAGATCGATCTGACTTGGAATCGGGGTCCTGACAGCTTTGGTATCAGAGCCGGACTGCCTGTAGGATTACCAAGACAAACTGGTCGAAGTTGAGTCTAGAAATGCTTTAGTTATATAAGGGAATTGATTGTGGGAGGGAACGTAAGGCTCTTTTTACTCCTTTACCTTATGCCCTTCTGATCTGAGTCACCCTCTTCTCTTCTACGGGGATTAAGAACTAGGCTTCTCATCTTTCTATCAGGATCACGTGTTACTAATCCGTAGACTCGTAGGATTGTTGGTTCCAGGCCTCAGTTCAGTTTCTACTACTTTTAGTATGTTGTCAGTTGAACCAGAACCTTGATATTATGATGTTGTTGAGTGGTTATGCCACCATTTTGCAGGATGTCCCAAATATTTTTGATCATTTACAGCCGTTATGTTGTCCGAGTCATCCCAGGTTTCTAGATAGTCTAATGCACTTGCAATCATTCCTCCATATTCCTGATGTCTATTTGGGCCAGATTAACCACACTACTTGTTGAGTTGAGGTACTCTATTGCCTCGACATATATGTTGGAGCTATTATTATGACCCTAGGTGTCTTAGGGAGTCACCTAGTAATCTAGCAATGCTTTGTATTCCTGGTGTGATGATTCTGGCCATTATTCTTGAAAGCATCCCGTGATGCCATTTAGTTAGTAGGCTTTCTATTTCTGGGTTCTTGAACCCAAGATTCACTCTACTTAATTCATGTAGATAGTATTGCTTGTTCCTTTAGGATATTAGCAACCTTTGTGATAGTCCTCGAGGTCCGTGGTATATCCTTCTTCCAAATACCATGAACCGCTTATGGCAGTAGTTCTTCGTTGAACCAAAGGTCACAATAAGAGTGCTCTTGATGAGTTCTCGATTCTATGTTGTGACTCTGCCAGTTCTACCTTTCTGCATGGGTTATCCGGAAGAAATATGTTGAACTCGTTCGACATGCTAATCTATGCACCCACAACTCAGAAAATCGTATGTTTCTCTGAGTTGTCCCTCTTTAGTTGTATTCCGACCCCCGTCTATCAATTGATAGTCAGGAGTAATTGTGCATTTGTGTTATCGATGCCTATTATTCTTGTGGTCTGTCAAGCCATTCTAATCCGGAATGACTAGGAGAAACAAACTCCAGTATCTCGTCCATCTTTGGGATTGGGTCAAAGTAGTTGTATTCCATAGATCAAAATGCCAATCCAGTTTTTGTTCTATTCTACCTTGGAGTGTAACCATCTTTATGTCAAGAGTGTCATGAGAATTGCACCATCTCTCACGAATTCTTAACGCAGTGATACTTCTCGCCATCATTGCTCATTCCTCGGTTCCGTGTTGTCACAACCGGAATGCCGACAGGTGAACTATGATGTGTGAAATCTATACTCCTAGCAACTCCGTTGCTTAGTAGTTAAAGGACAATAATTTCATCCTTAGCGTGTTGGTTACTGAATCACATCCTAAGGTTGATCATGCTACCCAGTCCTTATTCCCGATGCACTTTTCGATCAATGAGTTAGGATAGTGTCAGTCCTTGCTTATTCGGTCATATCGTCTTGCTCTGAAAAGCAAGATTGTTCTCAAGCTTAATAACATATTGGTGGTTCGTGATTTTCCGAATATCTTCTCGGAAGTATCACCAGGTTGTCCCCTGACTGTTATGTTGAGTTCGTGATTAAGTTGGTTTTTTTATAAACCACCCCTTCTCCAAGAATCCGTGTTGGATACCCCTGAGCTAGTTGGTTACGCCAAACAACAACTTGGAGAGTTGGAAGATAAAAGCTTGTCCGACTTCATCTTAAGGGATATCTTGTATGTGTGTTGAAGAAAGATGGTATTTTCATCGATTGACCCTCGTGATCAGTTAATGGACCTATCACCTTATCCAATCTTTGATTTGAGTATGGGCTATCCTCAAATCAAATCATAACCAACAATATTCGTAATGTTGTCTTACTCGTGGTTGTTTCCTCGAGCATACACCATTATATTCTTTGGGTTTGACCAATGCTATCGCTTTGTTCACATAGTTGTGGAATTCCAACTTCATGGAAATTTGGATGACCTGTTGTTGAGCCCATCGGCAATATTTGCATCTTGTCCATGATTCATGTTGAACATTAAGCTAGTGCTGGAAACTTTGAAAGCATTTCTTCATGCTAGCTCATGAAGCATATGTTCGGTGTAAAAAGTAACTTCCTCTAATTCACGTGTATCTGAAGTAAGTTGCCACCGTGAATTTGAGAAAGTTTGTTTTGCTTCCTCTAGAATCATCCCAAGTTAGTCATGCATGTGCGAAGTATTCTATGGTTTGATAGACTGATCATCTTCATTTTGTAATGTATCCCTAGCACACGAAGCCACTGATTGATTTGTTCAAGGAGAAGAAGTTCCTTCTTAAGAATCATGACTTATGTTAGGACCTTGTTATCCTCGATGATGGTTCCCAACCTGAACTCAATAGTGTTTTAATATAAGACTACTACGTGGTCATGCTTGTCTGGGACGGCGTGTTCACATGTTTGTAGCAGAACCAGCTCATGTTTTGGAGCTTACCATCGTAGTCCATTTCCCGAGAATCTCGCAACGTCATCTCGTCGATTTGTGTTGCAAAGCTTCATTTTATTCTAGACTCGATGAGTCTGGAATATCCTGTTACCAACTAGATCTGAATCTCAGGCAGATATGACGGTTGGAACTTTTCCAAGGTTATGATGTAGGTCCCGACAAGGTTGATGTTCTAGCCCACACACCTAGCCGGAAGATCTATCATTGTAGTATCTTGATTGAGCTATTTAACCATCTTCTCCATGAGGATTTAGTGCAACTTATTCTAGAAGTTGATCCTCAGGGGTCCTTGTGCTCTCGGTTTCCTCGATTATGCTAGAACCATTCAACGGTGGAATCACTCTCGTTGAGTTATCCCCAGCTACCAGAATCATACCCAGCATTTGCATTTTGTTCCCAGCTTGCACCTCAGTAATTACTGTTTAGGATCATCTTCAAAAGTGGTCCTACTATGGGTCCCATCCATCCCCGATGATAAGCAAAATCATCCATGGTGTTGTCTTCAACAAGGTAGTCCACATCATTCATTCTGGTATGAGTATGCCATTCTTTCAATTCGTTCAAACGGTCGATTGTGATTGCCTTAGGCTGGTTTAGAGATTATTATTGATCTCTAGATCAAAAGTAATTCTTTTGCCACTTGAGGGAATAATTCTACGAGTCACCTTTTCCAAGGTGCCCCATTATGGAATCATGGCAATTCTTCCTCGCTATTCTGAAACCTTCGTCAAATTGTTTCTTCCGCCCCTCCTGATGCATGTTTTGCCTCTCACTCCATGAGTTGATCTTGGATGCTCGATCTTCGAGGAGATCGTTTCTGTAGAGTTTCCTTCTGTTCTCATCGTGTTGGATGAAGATGTCGAAAGCAAAGACGTTAAGATCAATCGGGTCACGTCCCTAGCCTTGGTATGCACTTGGACTAGCTTGGTTGTTGCATCATGTTTAAATTTCTCAGAAACTTGAAATGGGGGATGATAAACCCTAGGAGCAAATGAAATTCAACTAGGTTCAAACTTAAATCTTTTCAATGATCCCAAAATGCCCTTTAGAAATGTTCATCATTTCTGAATTGGTCCAGCACCTCTGACAAAAATGATGCACATATTTCTAGGCCATTCTGGATTTTTGAATTAAATCTTATTGTATTTGACTTTGGGCATTTAAGTAATATAAATAATTTAAATGCTCAAATAATGTTGGAACTATTTTTGGGCCACTGAAATAATTCAGCAAGTGTCCATGAATACTTTCAGGATTTTAGGAAATGCCTTGGTATTTTTCCTAAGCTCAAACTATAGCAAAAAACTAGAAAACAGAAACAAATAAAAGAAGAGAGAGAGAGAGACCCACCTGACTTACCTGGCAGCCCACCTGGCCCAGCTCCTCCAGCTGGCCCAGC
Source organism: Aegilops tauschii subsp. strangulata (assembly GCF_002575655.3). Taxonomy (NCBI): domain Eukaryota; kingdom Viridiplantae; phylum Streptophyta; class Magnoliopsida; order Poales; family Poaceae; genus Aegilops; species Aegilops tauschii. Next base: position 427,585,027 of record NC_053035.3, read on the forward strand.
CCGCTGGCCTGAAGCGGCTATCTTCAACCTCTGCCAGTAGGCACAGGCATGTCGACAGCGCGCGCGCCCGAGCTCCACCTCCTGCTTGCCACCGAGGCGCCTCCGACGCGTCTGGAGACGCCCCGCAGCCCCTTCGCTCCTCTCCCTCACTCTCTGCTCTCTCCCTCGCCCTCTAGTCCCTTCCCCGAGCGCGACCGAACGCAGCCGTCGCCGCCGACGAGCTCCACCGCGGCCGCAGCCGTCCCCGCGCCTCTCCGTGCTATCCCCGCCGTCTGCCTCGACGCCGTGAAGCTTCCCCCTCAACAAGCGCAATCCCGGACGCCCTCAAACGCCGAGCACGCCGTCTTCTTCAACCTCGGTCCGCCGAGATCGTCACCGCCGTTCCGCCTGCACCGGACCTCCCCCGAGCCTGCTGAGCACTATAATGGCCTCGCTGTGAGCACCTCGTCGTTCCCCTCTCCTCTCTTCCTCGTTTGCGTGCCATAGCCGCACTAACCACCGGACCCGAGAGCTCATCACCGCCGTAGTTCCGCACCGCCGTGGCCAGGGCCACCCCAGCTCGCGCCTGAGTGCGTCACCGTGTTCGCTGCACTCCCAGGAGCACGGAGCACCCTTCAGTTTCTCCTCTAGTGCACCGTAGCATCGACCCCTTCCACGTCCGAACTCCGGCCACCGCGGATGCGCTCACCGTCGTCGATTCCGGTGACCAAGCGGTCTCCCGTGCGGCTAGCTAGATGCGGGCGAGCTCGGGCTACCTTTTGTTGGCCTTCGCGCGTCCAGACGTCGCCTGTAGCGCAGCCCCGGCGAGCTTCCGCCATAGCTTTGGTCACCGCCGGTGGAACTCCGGCGAGGACCGACGTGGTGCAGCCATTAGCGCTAATCCCCGCCAGCTTAGCCGCCCTTTAGCCACAGACAATGGGCCCCGCAGCAGGTCAAAGTGCTAGTCAACGCGGGTTAGCACCGGTGTCACTGACGTGTGGACCCCACACGTCAGGTTTGACCCTGGTCAGCGCTGCTGACCTGCTGACACAGGCACGACGCAGTGCTGACGCAATTAATCCTTTTCTGGATTTAAAATAATTCAGGAATTCCAGAAAATCCTATAAACTTCTAAAAATCATAGAAAATAATCTATAGCTCAGAATGAAAAGATTTATATATGAAAAATGATCAGAAAAATCCAATCTATCCATTTGTACTAGTTTCATGCATGTTTAAACAACTTAACCTTGCTGTTTAGATGAAACGAGATAATGCACTTATATGACTTTATAAAATGGGTTTGCATTTGAATCTTTGGTTCAAATGGACTCATCTCAATCTGTTCTAGTTTCCAATAGCCCAAAACAAATTCATATTGCCATGTCATGATCATGCATCATATTGTGCATTGCATTTATTGTATTTCTTCTCTGTTGCCAGTATTTGTCCCCTCTCGGTAGACGATGTTCTGACGTTGTGATCGTTGACACTAATGAAGACTCAATGCTATCTTCAGAAGTGCCAGGCAAGCAAAACCCCCTTGTTCATTCCGATACAATCCCACTCTCTCGCTCCTGCTCTCTTTTATTACATTAGGACAACAACGATTCATCTGCTACATGTTGCGGTAGTTGAACCCCTTTCCTCTGCATGACCTGTCATTGCCACAGTAAATAGATGAAACCCACTAGCATGAGTAGGAGTTGTTTGAGCCCTGATGTGCCTACTCATTCATGCCTGTTTGTCATGCCTGCTATTGCTTAGAGTTGTGTCAGGTCTGATTCATCGGGAATGAATTGGAAAGTGGTGAACATGTCCTACTGTGTGAGAGCTAAGTGTGTGAACACGATTTGGTAAAGGTAGCGGTGAGAGGCCATGTAGGAGTACATGGTGGGTTGTCTCATTAAAACCGTCCTCAGGAACTGAGTTCTGTGTTTGTGATCCATGAACAGTTACTACCACACATTGGGCTCCGGGCGCTCCAAGCTCTCTCGACTTATTAATCAACCTGATGTCTGTCCAGGAGTTGCAACTAGTTTATGGTGTTTGTAGGTAGTGTTAGCAGTCTACCAACTGGCACCCGGTACAGGTGGGCTTGGGACAGACTAGGCACACGTGGCCTGGTGTACCGAGTGGCACCCGGATGGTGGGCTCGGGAACCCTGCACACATCGTTTGGGGCCGTGAGCGACACCCCGGCCGGATCTCCTTGCGGATGGAACCCGAATAGGCGATAAACCTGGACTAGAGACTTGTGTTGTTAGTCAGGTCGTGGCCGACTCCCTCGCCAGACTTCCGCTTGAAGGTTGCCGAGGTACACGACGTGTACATGGTGGTAAGTGGCGAGAGCGTGTGTGATGAAGTACACCCCTGCAGGGTTAACATCATCTATTCGAATAGCCGTGTCCGCGGAAAAGGACTTCTGGGTCGCCTGTACAGTTCATAGACAAGTGGAAGTCGATACTCTAAAATGCGCAAGATAAGCGTGAGTGCTATGGATGGCGGTCTCGTAGGGAGACGGGAGCGGATCCGTAGTGGTGTATTGATATGGTGAATATGTGGACTCGTGTGCGCCACCTCAAAAGAGTTGCTTGCAGTCGTAGTTCAGGTTAGCCACTGAGTCAAAGCTGGCTTGCTGCAGTTAAACTCCACCACCCCCTTTGTTGATACCGATGCATATGTAGACAGTTCTGATGTAAGTCTTGCTGGGTACATTTATACTCACGTTTTCTTATTTTATGTTTTGCAGAGAGACATCAGTCTCGCTAGTGGTTCCGTGTGGACTTCGAAGTTTAGCTTGATACCTCAGCTACGATCTTGTGCCCTCGGCAGGATCTGGTAGATAGTCAGGCTTCGCAGCCTTTTTCTTTTGTAGATGTCTGTACTCAGACATGTTAAGCTTCCGCATGTGCTTTGACTTGTATGCTCTGAATGTTGGGTCATGAGACCCATGTTTGTATTATCTCGCTCTTCGGAGCCTAATGAATAAATACTTGAGTCGTAGAGTTATGTTGTGATGCCATGTTGTATTTACACATATCGAGCATATTGTGTGTATGATTGAAATGCTTGGTATGTGTGGGATCCGACAACCTAGTTGTTTATCCTTGGTAGCCTCTCTTATGGGGAAATGTAGTCTTGTGCTTCCATGAGCCATAGTAGTCCGCTACAGCCCGGTTCACCGGAGTCCTGCTAGCCCAGCACTACTGCTCCGGAACATTTGATTGGCCGCCATGTGATTCACTTCGTTCCTGTGTCTGTCCCTTTGGGGAATGTCACGCGGTGACATCCGGAGTCCTGCCTAGCCTGCTACAGCCCGGGTTCCCGGAGTCCTGTTAGCCCAGAGCTACAGCCCGGATTCGCACGCTGCTGACCGACATGCTCGATGTTGATTCATGTATGCCTGTCCCCGTAAGTTAGTGCCACTTTGGGTTCATGACTAGTCATGTCGGCCCGGGTTCTCTGTCATATGGATGCTAGCGACACTATCATATACGTGAGCCAAAAGGCGCAAATGGTCCCGGGCCATGGTAAGGCGACACCCGTGGGAATACCGTGCGTGAGGCCACAAAGTGATATGAGGTGTTACCGGCTAGATCGATCTGACTTGGAATCGGGGTCCTGACAGCTTTGGTATCAGAGCCGGACTGCCTGTAGGATTACCAAGACAAACTGGTCGAAGTTGAGTCTAGAAATGCTTTAGTTATATAAGGGAATTGATTGTGGGAGGGAACGTAAGGCTCTTTTTACTCCTTTACCTTATGCCCTTCTGATCTGAGTCACCCTCTTCTCTTCTACGGGGATTAAGAACTAGGCTTCTCATCTTTCTATCAGGATCACGTGTTACTAATCCGTAGACTCGTAGGATTGTTGGTTCCAGGCCTCAGTTCAGTTTCTACTACTTTTAGTATGTTGTCAGTTGAACCAGAACCTTGATATTATGATGTTGTTGAGTGGTTATGCCACCATTTTGCAGGATGTCCCAAATATTTTTGATCATTTACAGCCGTTATGTTGTCCGAGTCATCCCAGGTTTCTAGATAGTCTAATGCACTTGCAATCATTCCTCCATATTCCTGATGTCTATTTGGGCCAGATTAACCACACTACTTGTTGAGTTGAGGTACTCTATTGCCTCGACATATATGTTGGAGCTATTATTATGACCCTAGGTGTCTTAGGGAGTCACCTAGTAATCTAGCAATGCTTTGTATTCCTGGTGTGATGATTCTGGCCATTATTCTTGAAAGCATCCCGTGATGCCATTTAGTTAGTAGGCTTTCTATTTCTGGGTTCTTGAACCCAAGATTCACTCTACTTAATTCATGTAGATAGTATTGCTTGTTCCTTTAGGATATTAGCAACCTTTGTGATAGTCCTCGAGGTCCGTGGTATATCCTTCTTCCAAATACCATGAACCGCTTATGGCAGTAGTTCTTCGTTGAACCAAAGGTCACAATAAGAGTGCTCTTGATGAGTTCTCGATTCTATGTTGTGACTCTGCCAGTTCTACCTTTCTGCATGGGTTATCCGGAAGAAATATGTTGAACTCGTTCGACATGCTAATCTATGCACCCACAACTCAGAAAATCGTATGTTTCTCTGAGTTGTCCCTCTTTAGTTGTATTCCGACCCCCGTCTATCAATTGATAGTCAGGAGTAATTGTGCATTTGTGTTATCGATGCCTATTATTCTTGTGGTCTGTCAAGCCATTCTAATCCGGAATGACTAGGAGAAACAAACTCCAGTATCTCGTCCATCTTTGGGATTGGGTCAAAGTAGTTGTATTCCATAGATCAAAATGCCAATCCAGTTTTTGTTCTATTCTACCTTGGAGTGTAACCATCTTTATGTCAAGAGTGTCATGAGAATTGCACCATCTCTCACGAATTCTTAACGCAGTGATACTTCTCGCCATCATTGCTCATTCCTCGGTTCCGTGTTGTCACAACCGGAATGCCGACAGGTGAACTATGATGTGTGAAATCTATACTCCTAGCAACTCCGTTGCTTAGTAGTTAAAGGACAATAATTTCATCCTTAGCGTGTTGGTTACTGAATCACATCCTAAGGTTGATCATGCTACCCAGTCCTTATTCCCGATGCACTTTTCGATCAATGAGTTAGGATAGTGTCAGTCCTTGCTTATTCGGTCATATCGTCTTGCTCTGAAAAGCAAGATTGTTCTCAAGCTTAATAACATATTGGTGGTTCGTGATTTTCCGAATATCTTCTCGGAAGTATCACCAGGTTGTCCCCTGACTGTTATGTTGAGTTCGTGATTAAGTTGGTTTTTTTATAAACCACCCCTTCTCCAAGAATCCGTGTTGGATACCCCTGAGCTAGTTGGTTACGCCAAACAACAACTTGGAGAGTTGGAAGATAAAAGCTTGTCCGACTTCATCTTAAGGGATATCTTGTATGTGTGTTGAAGAAAGATGGTATTTTCATCGATTGACCCTCGTGATCAGTTAATGGACCTATCACCTTATCCAATCTTTGATTTGAGTATGGGCTATCCTCAAATCAAATCATAACCAACAATATTCGTAATGTTGTCTTACTCGTGGTTGTTTCCTCGAGCATACACCATTATATTCTTTGGGTTTGACCAATGCTATCGCTTTGTTCACATAGTTGTGGAATTCCAACTTCATGGAAATTTGGATGACCTGTTGTTGAGCCCATCGGCAATATTTGCATCTTGTCCATGATTCATGTTGAACATTAAGCTAGTGCTGGAAACTTTGAAAGCATTTCTTCATGCTAGCTCATGAAGCATATGTTCGGTGTAAAAAGTAACTTCCTCTAATTCACGTGTATCTGAAGTAAGTTGCCACCGTGAATTTGAGAAAGTTTGTTTTGCTTCCTCTAGAATCATCCCAAGTTAGTCATGCATGTGCGAAGTATTCTATGGTTTGATAGACTGATCATCTTCATTTTGTAATGTATCCCTAGCACACGAAGCCACTGATTGATTTGTTCAAGGAGAAGAAGTTCCTTCTTAAGAATCATGACTTATGTTAGGACCTTGTTATCCTCGATGATGGTTCCCAACCTGAACTCAATAGTGTTTTAATATAAGACTACTACGTGGTCATGCTTGTCTGGGACGGCGTGTTCACATGTTTGTAGCAGAACCAGCTCATGTTTTGGAGCTTACCATCGTAGTCCATTTCCCGAGAATCTCGCAACGTCATCTCGTCGATTTGTGTTGCAAAGCTTCATTTTATTCTAGACTCGATGAGTCTGGAATATCCTGTTACCAACTAGATCTGAATCTCAGGCAGATATGACGGTTGGAACTTTTCCAAGGTTATGATGTAGGTCCCGACAAGGTTGATGTTCTAGCCCACACACCTAGCCGGAAGATCTATCATTGTAGTATCTTGATTGAGCTATTTAACCATCTTCTCCATGAGGATTTAGTGCAACTTATTCTAGAAGTTGATCCTCAGGGGTCCTTGTGCTCTCGGTTTCCTCGATTATGCTAGAACCATTCAACGGTGGAATCACTCTCGTTGAGTTATCCCCAGCTACCAGAATCATACCCAGCATTTGCATTTTGTTCCCAGCTTGCACCTCAGTAATTACTGTTTAGGATCATCTTCAAAAGTGGTCCTACTATGGGTCCCATCCATCCCCGATGATAAGCAAAATCATCCATGGTGTTGTCTTCAACAAGGTAGTCCACATCATTCATTCTGGTATGAGTATGCCATTCTTTCAATTCGTTCAAACGGTCGATTGTGATTGCCTTAGGCTGGTTTAGAGATTATTATTGATCTCTAGATCAAAAGTAATTCTTTTGCCACTTGAGGGAATAATTCTACGAGTCACCTTTTCCAAGGTGCCCCATTATGGAATCATGGCAATTCTTCCTCGCTATTCTGAAACCTTCGTCAAATTGTTTCTTCCGCCCCTCCTGATGCATGTTTTGCCTCTCACTCCATGAGTTGATCTTGGATGCTCGATCTTCGAGGAGATCGTTTCTGTAGAGTTTCCTTCTGTTCTCATCGTGTTGGATGAAGATGTCGAAAGCAAAGACGTTAAGATCAATCGGGTCACGTCCCTAGCCTTGGTATGCACTTGGACTAGCTTGGTTGTTGCATCATGTTTAAATTTCTCAGAAACTTGAAATGGGGGATGATAAACCCTAGGAGCAAATGAAATTCAACTAGGTTCAAACTTAAATCTTTTCAATGATCCCAAAATGCCCTTTAGAAATGTTCATCATTTCTGAATTGGTCCAGCACCTCTGACAAAAATGATGCACATATTTCTAGGCCATTCTGGATTTTTGAATTAAATCTTATTGTATTTGACTTTGGGCATTTAAGTAATATAAATAATTTAAATGCTCAAATAATGTTGGAACTATTTTTGGGCCACTGAAATAATTCAGCAAGTGTCCATGAATACTTTCAGGATTTTAGGAAATGCCTTGGTATTTTTCCTAAGCTCAAACTATAGCAAAAAACTAGAAAACAGAAACAAATAAAAGAAGAGAGAGAGAGACCCACCTGACTTACCTGGCAGCCCACCTGGCCCAGCTCCTCCAGCTGGCCCAGCCCGCTGGCCTGAAGCGGCTATCTTCAACCTCTGCCAGTAGGCACAGGCATGTCGACAGCGCGCGCGCCCGAGCTCCACCTCCTGCTTGCCACCGAGGCGCCTCCGACGCGTCTGGAGACGCCCCGCAGCCCCTTCGCTCCTCTCCCTCACTCTCTGCTCTCTCCCTCGCCCTCTAGTCCCTTCCCCGAGCGCGACCGAACGCAGCCGTCGCCGCCGACGAGCTCCACCGCGGCCGCAGCCGTCCCCGCGCCTCTCCGTGCTATCCCCGCCGTCTGCCTCGACGCCGTGAAGCTTCCCCCTCAACAAGCGCAATCCCGGACGCCCTCAAACGCCGAGCACGCCGTCTTCTTCAACCTCGGTCCGCCGAGATCGTCACCGCCGTTCCGCCTGCACCGGACCTCCCCCGAGCCTGCTGAGCACTATAATGGCCTCGCTGTGAGCACCTCGTCGTTCCCCTCTCCTCTCTTCCTCGTTTGCGTGCCATAGCCGCACTAACCACCGGACCCGAGAGCTCATCACCGCCGTAGTTCCGCACCGCCGTGGCCAGGGCCACCCCAGCTCGCGCCTGAGTGCATCACCGTGTTCGCTGCACTCCCAGGAGCACGGAGCACCCTTCAGTTTCTCCTCTAGTGCACCGTAGCATCGACCCCTTCCACGTACGAACTCCGGCCACCGCGGATGCGCTCACCGTCGTCGATTTCGGCGACCACGCGGTCTCCCGTGCGGCTAGCTAGATGCGGGCGAGCTCGGGCTACCTTTTGGTGGCCTTCGCGCGTCCAGACATCGCCTGTAGCGCAGCCCCGGCGAGCTTCCGCCATAGCTTTGGTCACCGCCGGTGGAACTCCGGCGAGGACCGACGTGGTGCAGCCATTAGCGCTAATCCCCGCCAGCTTAGCCGCCCTTTAGCCACAGACAATGGGCCCCGCAGCAGGTCAAAGTGCTAGTCAACGCGGGTTAGCACCGGTGTCACTGACGTGTGGACCCCACACGTCAGGTTTGACCCTGGTCAGCGCTGCTGACCTGCTGACACAGGCACGACGCAGTGCTGACGCAATTAATCCTTTTCTGGATTTAAAATAATTCAGGAATTCCAGAAAATCCTATAAACTTCTAAAAATCATAGAAAATAATCTATAGCTCAGAATGAAAAGATTTATATATGAAAAATGATCAGAAAAATCCAATCTATCCATTTGTACTAGTTTCATGCATGTTTAAACAACTTAACCTTGCTGTTTAGATGAAACGAGATAATGCACTTATATGACTTTATAAAATGGGTTTGCATTTGAATCTTTGGTTCAAATGGACTCATCTCAATCTGTTCTAGTTTCCAATAGCCCAAAACAAATTCATATTGCCATGTCATGATCATGCATCATATTGTGCATTGCATTTATTGTATTTCTTCTCTGTTGCCAGTATTTGTCCCCTCTCGGTAGACGATGTTCTGACGTTGTGATCGTTGACACTAATGAAGACTCAATGCTATCTTCAGAAGTGCCAGGCAAGCAAAACCCCCTTGTTCATTCCGATACAATCCCACTCTCTCGCTCCTGCTCTCTTTTATTACATTAGGACAACAACGATTCATCTGCTACATGTTGCGGTAGTTGAACCCCTTTCCTCTGCATGACCTGTCATTGCCACAGTAAATAGATGAAACCCACTAGCATGAGTAGGAGTTGTTTGAGCCCTGATGTGCCTACTCATTCATGCCTGTTTGTCATGCCTGCTATTGCTTAGAGTTGTGTCAGGTCTGATTCATCGGGAATGAATTGGAAAGTGGTGAACATGTCCTACTGTGTGAGAGCTAAGTGTGTGAACACGATTTGGTAAAGGTAGCGGTGAGAGGCCATGTAGGAGTACATGGTGGGTTGTCTCATTAAAACCGTCCTCAGGAACTGAGTTCTGTGTTTGTGATCCATGAACAGTTACTACCACACATTGGGCTCCGGGCGCTCCAAGCTCTCTCGACTTATTAATCAACCTGATGTCTGTCCAGGAGTTGCAACTAGTTTATGGTGTTTGTAGGTAGTGTTAGCAGTCTACCAACTGGCACCCGGTACAGGTGGGCTTGGGACAGACTAGGCACACGTGGCCTGGTGTACCGAGTGGCACCCGGATGGTGGGCTCGGGAACCCTGCACACATCGTTTGGGGCCGTGAGCGACACCCCGGCCGGATCTCCTTGCGGATGGAACCCGAATAGGCGATAAACCTGGACTAGAGACTTGTGTTGTTAGTCAGGTCGTGGCCGACTCCCTCGCCAGACTTCCGCTTGAAGGTTGCCGAGGTACACGACGTGTACATGGTGGTAAGTGGCGAGAGCGTGTGTGATGAAGTACACCCCTGCAGGGTTAACATCATCTATTCGAATAGCCGTGTCCGCGGAAAAGGACTTCTGGGTCGCCTGTACAGTTCATAGACAAGTGGAAGTCCATACTCTAAAATGTGCAAGATAAGCGTGAGTGCTATGGATGGCGGTCTCGTAGGGAGACGGGAGCGGATCCGTAGTGGTGTATTGATATGGTGAATATGTGGACTCGTGTGCGCCACCTCAAAAGAGTTGCTTGCAGTCGTAGTTCAGGTTAGCCACTGAGTCAAAGCTGGCTTGCTGCAGTTAAACTCCACCACCCCCTTTGTTGATACCGATGCATATGTAGACAGTTCTGATGTAAGTCTTGCTGGGTACATTTATACTCACGTTTTCTTATTTTATGTTTTGCAGAGAGACATCAGTCTCGCTAGTGGTTCCGTGTGGACTTCGAAGTTTAGCTTGATACCTCAACTACGATCTTGTGCCCTCGGCAGGATCTGGTAGATAGTCAGGCTTCGCAGCCTTTTTCTTTTGTAGATGTCTGTACTCAGACATGTTAAGCTTCCGCATGTGCTTTGACTTGTATGCTCTGAATGTTGGGTCATGAGACCCATGTTTGTATTATCTCGCTCTTCGGAGCCTAATGAATAAATACTTGAGTCGTAGAGTTATGTTGTGATGCCATGTTGTATTTACACATATCGAGCATATTGTGTGTATGATTGAAATGCTTGGTATGTGTGGGATCCGACAACCTAGTTTTTTATCCTTGGTAGCCTCTCTTATGGGGAAATGTAGTCTTGTGCTTCCATGAGCCATAGTAGTCCGCTACAGCCCGGTTCACCGGAGTGCTGCTAGCCTAGCACTACTGCTCCGGAACACTTGACTGGCCGGCATGTGATTCACTTTGTTCCTGTGTCTGTCCCTTTGGGGAAATGTCACGCGGTGACATCCGGAGTCCTACCTAGCCTGCTACAGCCCGGGTTCCCGGAGTCCTGTTAGCCCAGAGCTACAGCCCGGATTCGCATGCTGCTGACCGACATGCTCGATGTTGATTCATGTATGCCTGTCCCCGTAAGTTAGTGCCACTTTGGGTTCACGACTAGTCATGTCGGCCCGGGTTCTCTGTCATATGGATGCTAGCGACACTATCATATACGTGAGCCAAAAGGCGCAAACGGTCCCGGGCCATGGTAAGGCGACACCCGTGGGAATATCGTGCGTGAGGCCACAAAGTGATATGAGGTGTTACCGGCTAGATCGATGTGACTTGGAATTGGGGTCCTGACATGCGGTATGCCAGACCCCTCTCGAACAGGATCCCGTTTCAAACGTGGCCGGTCGAACACAAGGCCGTTTCCTCCGTTCTCAGGTACGCCAGGCCTTGTTTCCATCGGCTGTTCCGTCCAAGCTGGTTGGCTCCCACGCATTCCGTTGCCTCCCGATGAACACGACGCATTCCGTTGCCTCCCCATGAACACGACGATGATGTTGTTTCTCTGTTCCGACCTAGCCATGTACACGAGCCCTGGCCGTACGTACGCGCGAGTAGGCATTCGAGACCCCGCCCGTATGTACGTACGTGGCCGTATTTACTTTCTTGCACCCTGGCCACTGAACGTATGTGTACATGCTACGTGCGCGCCTCTACTACGATAGGTGCGCGCCTCTACATCGACCAGTATGTACGCACACGTTCGCGACCAGAATGACAACGCTATGTACGCTTCGACCAGGTGGGTCCCGACTGTCAGGCACTTCCTTGCGTGCGAAGATGTAGCTGGTGGGTCCCAGCAGTCAGGGGGTGAATCGTTTTTTTTGCCCGGACGCACTTCCTTGCGTGCGGAGATGTAGCTGGTGGGTCCCAATAGTTAGGGGGAAACGTTTTTTCGTGAAATACGGTGGCCCGTCTGGTGGGTCCCCACTGTCAGGTGGAGGAATAATTATTTTGCGCGTAATAAGGAGGCACTTCCTTGCTGCGGCCGTGGACCCTGCTGTCATCCTCTCCATGTACAGTTGACCGATGGAAGCCGTTCCTTGACCACGTTGACCACGCCGCGCCGAGAGCACCAGGGCGGTGGACGACGGCGAGGCCTAGGAAGGGGACGACGCGGAGCCGGGGAAGACGCGGCTGTAGCGACCCGACCCGAATGGATCAAGTCTCTGTGCTTAAGTGTCATCCCTGGATCGGTATGCTGACACACACAGTACTCGAGGATTTATAACAGAGGTAAATCACATGTATAAAGTAACGTACATACTATTACCTCAATCCAAATAGCGAAAGTAACAAGGTTGTGGATTCCCATCAACACCAACGGCAAAGTTGAGTGTAGAAATCGTAACCCTAACGTATCACTTACTCGTCGTAAGAATCCTGCAACATGAAACGTTGCAGCCCGAAAACGGGTCAGCACATGGAATATGCTGGCAAATTCACACCATAGAGAAATGATGAACAAAGGCTATCACTACATGCATATATGGCTGGTGGAAAAGCTCTACGGTTATAAGGTTTTTGCGAAAAGCCAATTTTTCCCTACTACAAAGGAATAAATTTTATTTAACTATCATGGTGGTTGTGAAACATTGAGATGGTTGACAGCATCTCAATCCCAATTAAGTATCATCATTAACCCAACAAGATTAATTAAAGTAACATGATGAGATCAACAGGATAATCCAAGAACTAGATACTCAAGTTGTCCATAACCGGGGACACGGCTAATCATGATTAGTTTGTACACTCTGCAGAGGTTTGCGCACTTTTCCCCACAAGACTCGATCTCCACCGTTGGATTACTCGCACTACATGGTGTTTGAGTAACGGATGACCGAGACACACTCTTTCAGAAGTGTTTGCACCTTACGTATGGGTAGACCGTTACACCTACTTTCCCCTACATCTGCTAGTCTACCACTGTAAGCGTTCACACAACTTAATCAACTATGCTAGAGCCCATAATAGCTTGTGGCTGCACACGGAAGTTTCTAGCATGAATAATCTCATGATCCCTTTGAACCTGGGTGGCGGTCCAAAAGAAAAACAGGCAATCCTGGAATACCCAGGTACCTCAATCCACCCAGATGTGAGTTTTAGTTGCCACCTTAAGTAAACCATTAATTAACAATCTCACATCTGTCATGGAAATCTCTCAAACCCAATCCACGTCTACGAGCATAGCATGGCAATATAATAGCAACGTAGAAGTAACTCCCAAGGGTTTGATAAATAAAACAGGTAATAGGTACTACCTCAACTACATCCCAATACCCACAATTTAATTAGATCCTAATCATGCAATGTTTGAGGAGTGATCTAATGCAATAAAAACTGGGTATGAAAGGGGTATGATCAAAGTGTGAACTTGCCTGCAATGTTGATGAAGATGATTCGCACTCAATACTCTGGATAGATCTACTCGTCACACTCCGGTCAATCTATCGAGAGCAAGCAATAGTAACCACACATAAGCAATCACTCAAAAGATCGAGAAGAACGAAGAAAACAATTCGGAAAACTTCAAAACCAAGCAAATAACTCTTGCAACATAAAACAATTTCTAACAGTACCAAAATTAGATGGATTTGGCCTTATCAGAAAGTTTAGGTCAAGAGCTTCGATTTGCAAAAAGAATTAACTAAATCGGAGCTACGAAACTCAAGTTATGATCAAACGAAGTTTGAATTCAAATCTGATCTAATTCAAATTTTAAAATTTCAAAAACATGTTTGAGTTGGATCACTGGTTAGAGGAGATCATAACGAAGAAGTGGGCGTTGGTTTCGTTGGATTTGGACAAACGAGTAAAAAGTTGCAGACGTTTGAAGATCAGGGGCTAATCTGTAAATAAATTATTCACAGATGGGTCCCTGGCCGAAAATAACAGAAAAAGAAAAAGCTAAAAAGTGAACGTTCGTTTATAGGATCTAAACAGTGGACGTTCGCTGTTTAATAAAACCTAAAAAAATAGATCTAGTCTAGGTTTTCTTAATAAAACCAAAACGAATAAAAAAATAAACCGGGGCGGTTCACGGTTTATACCGGTTGGGTTTTCATCGAAAACCGGCGGTTTTCGGCGGCGTACCGGGTCGGCGGTGGCGGGGTTCATCGGCGTCGGAGCAGGGCGGCGGGCAGCTCGGGCTCGACCGGAGCCGCGGCTCTGGTGGCCCGCGGCAAGGGCGGAGTGGACGGGGAGGGGCGGCGCTGAGCGGCGGACCCGATGGCGGTGGTGGCGGCGGCCGAGCGCGCTGGTGGAGCGCGGGGCGAGGCGGCGGATCTCGCCGGCGGCGGCGGCTATGCGGCTCGAGGCGGCAGCGAGAAGAGAGGAGAGAGAGAGAGGTCGGGGCCCGGGGCTCCGGCTTTATAGGTGGGCGGGGCGGCTCCGAGGCGTGGAGGAGGGGCAACGGGAGGCGTGCCCGACGCGGTCACGACGGCGGCGGCGTCGTGCGGGAGGCGGACAGCGGCGGGAGCTCGGGGACGAGCGGCATGGGCCGTTGGGCCGCGGCCTGGCTCGGGCGCTGGGCCAGCCCAGTCGGCGACGGGGAGAGAGAGGAGAGAGAGAGCAGTGCTGGGCTTCGGCCTGGCACTGTTCGTAAAGAGTTTTTTTTAAACATTTTCTAGACAAAGAAAAATAATAAAAACGAAATAAATAAAACTATTATATAGGCATATAATATATCAAAATTTTCAGAAAAAGATTTTCTACAACATGAACATTTTTGTGAAGTCAAATAAAATCCTCACAAATTTAAATAAAGCAAAGAGTGCTACTGCCTTCATAAAATCCAAAAAAATCATTTTAAAAATACCAAAATGATTTCAAATTTATTTCTCTCCAATTTGCTGATGTAGGGAATCATGTTACCCTATTTTATGTATATTTTTTATTTTGGAGAAAAATAATTTGAATAAAACTCAAATAACTCCAAATAAAAAAATAATTTCCAAAGGACTTTGATTTTAATCCTTTGAAACTCCCAACTCATATTTCATTTGTTTTGAAGAAGTCATTTTATCTTCTCTCGTGAAAATCATTGAGTTGCATAAAGTTTCAGAAATGGGAAATATTTTCAAATGAAATTCAAATATTTTCAACACCCCTTGTCATTTAAATAAATGTAAGAAGTCATGTCATCTTCTCTCGAGGGTTTTGTGATGAAAAGAATTTGAATTCATGGAGATCATAAAAGCAAAATGAAAGTTTGGGAAAGTCCTTTTATTCCCTCTCATTTAACTTTCAAAAGATTTCGAAGTCCACTCACTTTCAGTCAATCAAACAAACAATCAATCCAATCTATCTGTTTATTATAACATTCCAAAATTTAGAATTTTGGGATGTTACAGCGGCACTGGAAGCCCGCGCGGAGAGGAGTACGAGGGTTCACTGGTTCGGCTGCGGTGTGAGGCTGCCGTCGCCGCAGGGCCTGGCCAACGGTGGGAATAGTAGGGGGCGGTGAGGCCTCCGCGGCAGCACAGCCGGCCACGGGAGGCAGGAGCATGCGGCACGACCGGCGCTGCTTTGGGCGGCTGGAGCAAGAAGACCATAGGTTGAAGAAGCACTACGGCCGTTGGATTGACATCGTACAGTCACTGGAGCTAGAATCGTTCATATTGACTAAGTTGCCAAAGCACTCCGTCCCCGTCAACTTAGTAGGCCCCCAAGTCAGCCTCCCACCAAGGTGGGTCCCAACTAGCAGGGGGAGTATTCTTTTTTTTGTGCGTAATAAGGAGGCACTTCCGGTGGGTCCGAGCTGACAGCGGGGGGAACGTTTCTTTCGCGAAATACGGTTGCCCGTCCGGTGGGTCCCAGCAGTCAGGGGGAAATGTTTTTTCGCCAAATACGGTGGCCCGTCCGGTGGGTCCCTGCTCTCAGGTGGAGGAATAATTATTTTCCGCATAATAAGGAGGCACTTCCTTCCGACTGCCATGGACCCAGCTGTCAGCCTCTCCACGACAGTACTCTTCCGATGGAAGTCGTTCCTTGACCACGTTGACCATGCCGCGCCGAGAGCACCAGGGCGCTGGACGACGGCAAGGCCTAGGAAGGGGACGACACGGAGCCGGGGAAGACGTGGCAGTGGATGCCCATGCGGAGAGGAGTACGAGGGTTCACTGGTTCGGCTACGGTGTGAGGCTGCCGTCGCCGCAGAATAACAGGGGGTGTGGGTGAGTAGAGGGATGCCCTGGCCAGCGGTGGGAGTAGTAGGGGGCGGTGAGGCCTGCACGGGAGGTGGGAGCAGGCGGTCCCGCCAGCGCTGGATTTGGCGGCTGGAGCAAGAAGATCAGAGATTGAAGAAACACGACGGCCGTTGGATTGACATCCAACGGTTACGTCTGCTAGAATCGTTTGTTGACGTATATAATAACTAAAAAAATCTTGCATAAGCGTCAAGACCATTCCCTCTTTTTTTAATAATATATATAGCTCACCGCGACTTCTTATGCAATTTATTGCAGTCCGTTTTTTTGGTTGGCCAGCGCCAATTTCGCATATTTATGTGGGTTCCAAACTATTTTTAATACCAAAATGTCAAGCCAGATTTAAAGTACTTTGAAGATATATTTAAATTAGGTTAATGCCCGGTGAAATAGGAATTTGAAAATGTGAAAAAATTCAGAAATTATAAAGTAATTGCCAATTTGTCATCTGTTTTTATATTTACAACCAATTTCATATTACTTTAAGACTTGCCGGCGTCTTGAAAGAGTTGCAGCCCATCAAGGCGTAGAAAAATAAGTAGGCCTGGATTGGGTATTCATCAGAAAAAATAAACTGGGCTCATTTTCACAAAGATAAAATAGCTGGGCTCGTCACATGGTGAACATAAAATATAACCCTGGGCTAGACGGGCCACAGCCCAGTTCAAACCCTGCTCCGTCTCAAGAATAACAAAAAAATACAGCTCGAGCTGCTACGTCCCAGGTGTCAGCCGATCTTGTGCTGTTCTCTTGTCTATTGACTATATACGCTCACAATGTCGTGGGTCCCAGATGTCAGGAAAACACTAGGAGGAAGCATTTTATTTTTCCATACGCTGACATGGTGGGCCCTAATGTCATCCTCTCCATGTACTTCTGCCGATTCCTGTTGTTTGTTGACCATGTTGACAACGCGAGAGGGCGGCGCCGCGGCGAGCGTACCAAAGCGCGCGGAGGATGACGGCGAGGCCTCGGATGTCGGCATTAACAATTTAGGAGACGGTGGGGCGGCGATGCGTGCGCTGAGGCGCAGACAGCCGTGGGAGGCGGAAGCAGGCGGCCCCGCCGGCGCTGGTTTGGTTTTGGCGGCTGGAGGAAGACAGGACTAAAGAAACACGACAGACTGTAAAAGCAGCAGGAGTACTTAACAACCTTAACTGAAACCAGCAGGGGCACTTAACAACCATAGCTGAAAGCAGTATGAGTACTTATACAGGTTCAACCATACAAAGCACGCCTCGAAGAGTGCTACTTTGCCTACAGTTAACCAAGGGTGAGGCCGCCAAGCCCCAGGACAAGGCCCAGGCGCCACCCCGCGCATCCACAACCTTCTGAAAGAGGCTTCATCTCGCAATGTGGTCAATTAACAGGATATTCGCTTTAGATCCATGGAAAAGCAGGAACATAATCTTCTGTCCTATTCTCCAAGATGGACGGGCCTTCATTATTTGAGACCACCCATGAATAAGTATCTTTTCACCTCCAAGGGGAATGGAGTAGGTCGACATAAACATCATGATGTGACCAAGCGCAAGTCTGACCCGACCATGGTCAGGCATCTGTATAGGAACAATAGAACTGGGCAGTTTCTGTTTCAAGAAGATCACAGCTGTAAAACTGTGCATAAGCAATAGTTTATGAACACCATATATAACAGAAAATAGCTCGTACCATAAGTTTCTCGACACAGTTGGACCTGTTCAACGAGTGCAGCAGTGGCACACATATCCCATGTGGCCTTCCACCATTGAAACGCCCCACAAGGACCTCAAGACGATCAATAAAGTGTAGGAACTTGTGGATGTCGTCCCAGTCAACTTCAGTGCCATCAGTAACAGCCGAGTTGTTACAGAATAACAAACGAGCAGCCTGCTTAACTCTGAAAAAACCTAAATGTGCCACCAATTATAAGAAAATATTAGTTAGAAGTAGCATCTTCGTGAGAGATTCGTTGCTACTTCTAAAGTTAAATTGTGATCGGTTAGACAGAATAGGTGGATTAAGAAGTAATCGAGGCAACAAGCAAGAACCAGATACAAAACTAACATGGATGAACAATTGGAACGACGTCGGGGTGGAAGATTGCAGTGAAGATGAGACCAGGTTCTGCTATTTCCATCAACATTCGTGCGCCAACTTTCAGTCCATAACACTTGAGAAAGTTTATCCAAGTTCGGCCATAAAAAAAGTAGCGATCTTCTTGGTTCATGAACCCAACTCGAAACTTATATCCATGGCTTGTCTTCACTGTTACCATTAAACTGGTGTATTCAGTTATGGCAAGGCCGGGCATCTTGAGTACATGTGTTCTGGCAGAGCAAGGAATGCACTGCAGGAAAAATAATATGAGAACACAATGTATTCCCTATGTCCAAATCTAGAAATACTTTCCTCCTTCATGTCAGTGTTGACCACGGTACTAGTACCTTTTATCCAAATATAGCAATCCAAATTTCCAAATTAGTCGACATCATGTTCAAAAAACCCCACCCTCCCGGATAGAAAAGAGGATTCTAGGAACATACTGTGCGCGTTTTAAAATACTGTGTTAGGATGAGAAGGAACAAGTGTGGCGTCTCGCCAAGGGCGCAGAAACCTGTAGGGTCCTCGCACTTTGGGCACTGCAAATTAAACACACTAGATTCAGTAGGAAGAAAAATGCATCAACGGCGGCGGCTGCCATCCTAGGAGTACCCGCGACCAAGGGACTTGGATTAATCGGGGATGGATGAAGAATTCGTACCAGGTTCTCCATGAGAAAACCCTATGCAATCGCCGAGCAGGGGTTTTCTCTGAACAAGCAGACAAGGGAGAAGGGATTCAGGCCGAGTGAAATATTGCCGCTTCGTCCGTCCAGCTTACTGCCAAAGCTGGAAAGGTGGGGGTTTTTGTGATTTGACGGCTCATTGGGCATTAATGCGGCGCTACGACCGGGGTGTGTCTACCGTGCAGTTGTGCACTCTAATTTGGTGCATATGGCATGTGGACCCCGTTGCCGGATGCCCCACATATCAGCGCAAGGAAGTAGAAAGACATGAGTAACTACTTATTACACATAAATATATTTTTGACAGAGAGATATTCCCTCTATAAAGAAATATAAAGATCTTTTATATCACAACTTTATACATAAGAAAAATCACGGGGAATATATATAACATATATAATTATAAAAACAAAGTTTTTTTAACACGGTATAGACGAGTTGGTGATGATGGTGTGCCTGTCATCCTGCAATATAGGTCGTCCGATTTATATCTGACGGATAGGAAGGAAACTATGGCAATTTTGCAAAAAGGTACCCACACACCTCTCCACATTTGCAAATAAGGCCTTCCCTCGTTCATCCTTTTTCTCTCACAAGATAAAATACTCATACAAATGCATCTTGATGTTACGTGCAACGCACGGGCATTATGGGGGTTCAGCTGAGAAATACTCAGACAGGCTCACGGTTCTAGACTTTGGGCCATAGGCCGGTGGGCCTGAATTTTTGGGGGCCCATGTGTTCTACCTCAGCGCTTTTCATATTGCAAGCGGTCGGTACGGCGCTAGTTTTAGATGCTGTCGCAAGGCGAATACACAAAATTGAATAAAGCACAGCAGCTGTTGGAATGAAATCAAACGACAGTTCCTAACCAGCAATTAGAGTTGCAATTCTATCAATGATACTGTCGTACTACTTATACACACAGGACACTTGTTTCACCATGCCAGAGTATTACATCAAAATCTCTCGGCGGATAGATCAGTTCGGCAGTACTGAAGAATTTCAAAGTTGATTTGGACTAGCTCTCCTTGCCGAGAAAGTTCGATTTTGACATCATCCCCTACCGCAAGATATGATTTAGATTTGAACCTTGACCATCCTTTAGCATCAATCATCATGCGACCATCCTTTGTACTTATGGTATATTGAGCAGGTTCATTCACACCAAGGTTGCGCATGGTAAGAGAAACTTGGCCGCTGTCGCCCGGATTGTTGAACGACTCCCTCGTTGCTCTAGGAATTCTCTGTTTGCAAACAAGAAGACATACCCAAACAGTTAGATCAACACAGTGAATCATGCGAAACAACATGGAAATAAAAAAGAATGAAACACTTGGGCGGCCAATGCTTACCAAGAAGGTGGACATGTCGGTTTTTGTAAGGACTTTGGTATATGAAGTGGGAACTGCAGCCTAGTCTGTTGCCGGTGCAACTGCTCGTTCGGTTGCCGCTGCACGGGCCGGAGCAGATGCAAGTGCAAGTGTTGGTGCAGGTGCCGAAGCCGCTGCTGCTACCGGAGATGGTGCTCCTTGTAGAGCTGGTGCTGGTGTCGGAGCAGGTGTCGGTGTCGATGCCCGATCCTTCGGTAGATCAGCCTGATCCGCTGACGCGGTCGGTGCCCAATCCTCAGCTGGATCAGACTGAGCTGCTGCCACTGTCAGTGCTAGAGCAACTGCCGGTGCTCGATCCGTTGCTGAAGGTGGTACCGATGTGCGAGACAGCGGCGATCGTGTCTGGTCTGCTATGATCAGCTTTCTAACTTGACTAGGCTTCATGACCGTGATCCAGTTTTTTTCTTCATTTCTTTTAAACGCGAGAAGGACTAATTGTGGCATTTTTGTTAAACCAAACTGCAGTTCATCATAGGGATTCAGCTTGTACTCAGACAACAGACTGATCCAATTTTTTCAGTAATATAAGTGATGGACAGTGCCTTCGTTACTGACACGACATAAGAAGTGAAACCTGCAAAAATAGCCATCGTAGAGCAAACCAAATGGTTTATTCTGTGATGAATGTCACATGGCAAAACCTGCATCGTAAAATTGCAGGAAAAGAAAGAAAACATGACATTAAATCAATAAGATTTAGACAGTAAATCAATAAGATTTACTTGATGTGACACGAGTGAATCCTTACCAGGAAATCACTATGTTGAAGTACTAAACGGAAGATTGATCGTCCAACTACGGGTGGCATGCAGGGCCCCCGCCTACTCCTACAAGCAGGACAGTCCAAAGGTCGTGACAAATCGTATGGACCGAACATCCATGGCACTGGAAATCCTGGTGGGTGCGATAAACCCTGCAATGCATACAGATATTGGAGTGTAACCATAATTGATAAACCGTCCTCACAAAAAAGATGATCTGGATACTTCAAAATATACAGACTGAATTGAGTGGACAGACATTCACATAGACCGTTCTCAGGACTGACCACACACCAAAAGCGGCAGTACTAATAAACAATACAGGGTTCACAAACACAAATCAAGTACTGAACAATAGTACTTACTACAGACAAGCAAAGTTGCACTAATTAAACTCTGCTGACTATTTCTTGCCACCGACCTACAGGATGAACCCCGCATAACTGACTAGGCCATGGACTTCGTGAGAGATGTCTACATGCACCATCACCATCTTGTCAACCTTGGAGAACCTAACAGAGTGGTCTTTCCATTCATAAACATGATCATGAAGACAGGCCGCATCAGATTTGTTGGGAAGCTTTACAAGAACCACACCCTTCATAATCGAAGGCACAACCAGGAAATTGTTGTGGTCAAGTACAGCCTTGAGAACACGCCTGACAACAATGCTACATGAAAACACTACTTCAAGACACGTGGCGACAAGGACACAGCAGCTGGATAGTTTAGCAGTAGAACTCATTCTCAGGTCTTCCAGTTCACACGGCATGACTTTGAGAATTTATAGTATCTCGTTTTGAATGACTAATTATTGCAAGGAAAACACGGGCATGGTAATACATACAGGTTCGTTTGCAAATGAAAGAAGATTCGTTTGCATTCTCAAATGTAGGCGCACCAGGGTCGTGTCGTGGTGGTCGCGTGTGTCGGACGGACGCGTAGCACCCAGCCACCCACCCCCCTCCCCCCCCCCCAAAAAAAAGGACGACGACAAAATAAGTTCGCGCTTCCACGTTTCGGATTGAAATATCTGGCGGCCCCAATTCCAGCCCTGCAAAATCTCCCTTCTCCACCGTCCCCTTCCGCGCCCGGATTGCTCAAATCCCTAATTCGCCGCCAACCCAAGCAAAGTTCGAATCGTCCCTCATCTCGTCTCTTTCCCCACCTTTGTGCCGGACGACGACAATGAAGACGACGGTCGCACTTCACCACCGCACCGGAGCTACCTCATCTACGCCCTCATCCACCTCACCGGGTGGTCCACCGACAACGTCGGCCGCCGCAACCGACGTGCCTCACAGACACCGACTTCCACCGCATCAGGTGCGCTTCACCGATGCCGTCTCCCAGCTCACCGGGGCTACTTCACCGAGCACATCGTCGCGCCTCCGCCCTCCCCCCCCCCCCCCCCCCCGAGGCCACTGGGGCTTCACCAACGGTCTCGTCCACCGCATCGTAGCGCTCCGCTGCCACTCAAGATCTGCATCCGTGCGCGGCCAGCCAACGCCGGCGCATCACCCTCAATGGCTCTAAAGTGACCCGCACTCTAGCTAGGCGAGCATGCCCAAACGTCGGCCCGAACTAGGTATCCACACATCACTCCCTTGTGCACTATTCCGACGATGTTTGGACATCCTTTCACTGCTCTCTTAGCTTACACGCCTATCCAGCTCTGACTTTAACTCTTATTTCTTCTGGACATATCATCTGAAATAAGCAAATCCATTTTTTAGCGAAGCATGACGGCGCTACGGGATCTGGTACACATCCTGCACACCCGTATAACCTTTTAAGTATTTGTCCTTCGGTACAACAGCAAGGTCGATTCCTCTTATTTGTTCAGCCATTCGACGTGTCAAAAATGCAGAGGGGGATGCAAGGAGCACAAGGCCTGCACATCCAAGCAAGTGGTAACATGGACTTGTACATGGAACATCCCAAGCACAAGCAGAGCTGCAGTGAGCCTGTACAACGAGCTAGCGTAAGTCCCTGCATTTCATTTAATTCGTACTGGCATTCTCGTATGATTTGTGTGCAGTGGCAGATCCACGAATTCAAGTTACCAGGGGCGAACATTTAACTTAAAAAATACGAAGACACTTGCACTCCGGAAATCAACATAACTTGAGAAATGTGAAGCTACATGCACTTTGAAAACCAGCTAATGATCCAAAGTAGTTCAGATTATAAACACTAAATGATGCAAGCACCAAAAAACACAAAATGCAACATGGTGTACAAGGACTACAAACATGGTCTGTACCTGCTTGAATTATTCGTTCTCTGGCTGAAAATATCGAAGTGCAATTGCACCTATAACCAGTGCGCAAACTGCATATCAATATATCTATCCTGCATAAGTATGCCAATAGTTTCAAACAACAGATTAGAAAAGTATTTATGCTACGTTGTCATGATACGGGGACTTTCTGGTAGATGGCCTCGACGTTTCCTCAAGCCATGAAAATGCACTATAATTTGCTTGTCATCAATGCCTACAAATCTCTATGTCTCTCTCAACATAGCAGATCATCATTAGACACTAAATCCTTCAATGGGAGCTTGCAAAATGCTTGCATTAGATGCCTCATTAGACACTATATGTTCATCACCAGGAGCATGTAAAATGTTTGCATCAAATCCTTCATTACCAGTATGTTCATTAGACACTTCAGGCTCAAGAACAACATGAGCTTGGATGTTTGCACCGGAAACTTGATTAGATACATCAGATTCAGTCAGTTCAGTATTGATTGGGGGAGTTATAAAATAAGTAGAAATTAGTTTCATTTTCTCATAGATTCCCTACATACAAGCAGTTTTACAACACCGTCAGGTTTAACTATTGGCCAGAAATTGAAGAGTTGAATTAGATATAATCAGGGATGTGATGTACCTGCTCGTTGCGCATGCTACTCTTGCAAGCTGCGACTGTCCGTTTGCGCAAGCTCGTTGCCATGCCCGTGCTGCCGCCGCTGCCTCCCACGCAGGCTACACCCAGGGTTGGATCTTCATCTTCTTGTCCTTCCGTTCGCTTGAAGCCCGGCGACCGCCCTCCAACGAGGGCGCGAGGAAGTGCTGTGTCGGTCTGTCCAGCGGAGGCTAGGTTAGAAGTGAACCAGACTGGAGGCTGGAGCGGATGAATTGGGATTTTTCCTGCTGTCGATCGATATGGGAGGCGCTCGTTTGGGCCGCGAGCCTACTATAGGGCCTGCCTTGCACTTATGTTATTGGCCTATCCAAATTGAAACATTTTTCTTCATTTTTTACATTGCCTGCTCGTGCGTTGGGACGAACAAAACTAGCCTGGGCCAACCTGGACGACTCAAACTAGGTGAACACTTTCGAGCCACCCGAGGCGGCCGCCCATACCAGCCCCTATGGTATGATAGGGGTAGTGAAAAATATTCCAGTGGCGCTTTTGATTTACCCACAGAACGGTTGAATTGCTTGTTTCTATGAACTGTGTTCGCCAATAATGTGAAGGATGCCAGTCTTTTCATCCTATTGTAGATTGCTTAGATCTCGATATGCCAAAAGTAATCGCATGAAATATACATTAAAAGCCAGTGTGATGTGTGTGGCTACAACTAGTCTGACTACACGTCCTCATATAACATATCAAGGATGCACCATCTTACCAGATTAACCATTCGACTTATCAATGCAGTGTGGGAAGAAAGAAGTATTGGGACTACGTATCCAAGCAATTGATGCCATGGACTCCTTCGTACAACCTTGTAAGCGAAAAAGAAGTTGCAGTGTGCCTATACAAAGAACTAGCGTAAGTTCAGTTACCTGCTTCTCGGAATTTTAGTTCGCCACTTATTGCAAAATTGTTCAATTACGTTGCTTGGCTTAATTTAGTTTGCTACTGATTACATAATGCCACAGCCTGTTAATCCTATTATAGACTGCACCTATCTATGTGTTTGATACTTACTGTTAAGAATTACCTGTTTGCCTGAACTTAAATAGCTACTTGTTTGTTTAACTGCTTTGCTGCTGCAGCAACGGGTTAGAATGATGTTAATAACTACTTTTCAGCATCGAATTGAAACTCTTTAATTCCTTGTTTGTTTAACTGGTTTGCTGTTATAACTCCCAGTTGAGATGTTTTGCTAACTTCAACTTTTCTGAATCCAATCGGAACTTTAATGGCAAAACAGGTTAGCCCAAGATCAAAGAGTGAGGTCCCCATGGACGTTGTATCATCCCACAGCAGTGGCACCGGCCCAATCGTGCATTATGAATTGCCAACTGCTGATGCTCTAGAGGCTAAACTAGTGGTAGAAAGAGATTCTGCTTCTGCACTTAGAGATGAAGTTGACATGTTGAGGAAGCAAACAGCACAATCAGTAGCAGTACTCAAGATAACCATTAAATATTTGGTGGATTTCAAAACGAAGCAAGCTGAGACTAACCACATTGTTAAGGTCCTGAAGGAAAAAAGGAAATTAAATTCCCACTTGGTAAATCATAGGTGAAATGTTCTTTCCATCGTTGAATAACCTTTGTGTTGTTTGTTCATGTAATCAATCAAACCATTTGTTTTAGAGATCATGTAATAATTGTTCTTTGTTTTTTGTTTTTTGGTTTGTAATTTTATTTGAACACAAGTCTGTATTAATTGATAAGACTCGGAGACATTTCATTTTGATTGCTGTGCTAGACCTACAAATATGCCAATCGGGCTGAAAGTGCATTCAGCAATAATAGTAGTATAGATGGACCATAAGTGGCACGCATTGGAAAGGGCCAAGATGTTGTAGTAGCTTGGCTAAAAAAAGGATGCTGTTGTAGCAAAGAAAAGTACAGCGGTCTGGCTTATGTATGTTAGTTGATATTATTGATCCATATACTCTATAAGTGTTTATATGTCTGTTAGTTCTGTACATTTTTGGTTGATTCACTCGGTATTTGAATCTTGATACATCGCTTGTGTACATATCTAAATGGGAGTTCACATTATGTTGCGTGTGACATTTGAGTTGGACATGAAGTGTTCCAAATATTCGAATTCACCTTAAACTGGATTCTAGCTTCTGAATTTGAGTATCGGCATTTGTAAACCATATTCATATATGACAGTGGAATACATCTTTGTCGTCCTTTTGAAGATATAGAAAAACACATAGAATGATTTATAAAGATTCGTATAGGAATACAAAATGGATTCGAATTTAGTTGCCAGAGTAAACGTGGATGCTTATTGTCCCAAAATTCGAAAGAAGCGGCAAAATGTCCACTCCCACGTCGGCTGCCCGAAGCCAAGTGTTTGGGATATGGAAATTACTATCTACCCATTATACGGACAATCCATCGGCCCGATTTCCACTGCTCTAAATAGGGGTAGGATAGTAACTTCAATAAGACGTGACACGACTGCCTCTGAGCCCATTCCGACACGGTGGGCGCCAAACATGGGCGGCAAAACACATTTGATTCAAGCTCGTCCGAAAGACCTCTGTTTCTCCCTCCATTTCCCCATTCATACACGGTGGGCGGCAAAACAAACTCGACCCGGCCAAAATCGATGTAGGCAAATATTTTCAATAGGGGCAGGTTTGTAACTTCACTCAGACGTGACCCAACCGCCCTACCTGTCAGCCCCATTCATACACCGTGGGCGCCAACCATGGGCGCCAACCACCCTCTCCTCGCCCAAAATCGCTCTGGGCAAATATTGGCGAGATGCGAGATTACCGTTGTATCCCCAACCGACGAGACGTCCAAATTTTAAATGGGGGCTAAGTTCGTAACTTTCCCATATTTCAGACAGGCACGTCCCAAAAACATGGTTCCCCGTACCTCTCCCTCCATTTTTCCATTCATACACCGTCCGCGCTAGAACACCAGCCTCCGTCCGCCACCCCATCCATCGCCGCCGTCCTCCACCACATCCATCGCCGCCGTCCTCCACCACATCCATCGCCACCGTCCTCCACCATGCCGGAGCGCCTACCAAGACCGCGTCGTCCACTGCTAGAGATGGACGTTTCTCATCCACGGCGACGGACCAAGAGCCTTGCAGAACGTCCTCTCGCTTCATCAGCGCTGTCGTCCTCTTTGCCGGGGCCGCTCACACGACCTTCTCTTCCACCGCAATGGGACTTATCCCCCGATGCACATGTCTACCGTCGCAGATCTGCTTCAACGCCACTGACAGCCATCGCACCCCCGATGCCTACACGGCACCGCAAGAGAGGTGGTACTTCATATCTCCTCAACTTTTTGATCTCAACCAAAAAATAGATCTTAACTTGGTTACTCTACTTTCTTTTCAGCTCTTAGAATTTAGTTCTTAGTTCGAAGCAAACAATGGCTGCTAAATGTCATTTATCCGGTTTCCCCTTTTACGATCACTATACGATCAGAATACGTGCTTCGTGTCATAATAGCACTGCTCGACCCATCAAGCTAAACAAGCTTAGTTGTTCAAATACGAATATGATATTATTAAAATAGATTCGTTTAATTGGTCAGCTAAATGTTCCTAAATTAGTTTCGAAAATGCATGTTCGCCGCTCGGGTGTGTATCTCTACAGGGTGCCCACGGTGGGCCAGCCCACCCTGGGGTTTTGGGTCGTCCCAGGCCCCGATTCCCCTTTGTTCTGCTGCGCGCTTCCGATCTCTACTCGCCCCCAGCCGCCTGCCTCGCCGGCGACTTGCCGTCCCCGGACGGCATGCCTCTAGGAGGAGACGCCAGACTAACAGGAGGTCAGGAGCCGCTCGCCCAACAGCGTCACCGCTGCCCGGGCGCGCCGTCGTGCCTACCTTCCCAGTCCGTTCAGGGCTCAGGCGTGCAGCACCCACTATGCCAACCCGATTTATCCTGAGATAAGTCCTCAACACTCAGCAGCCACTCCTCATCACCCATTTCTAATTGATTCGTTACGCATTAGGCAGGACTGTCATTAGGGTTTGTTGTGTGCTCAGTGCTACCTACACTTAATGGTTCAGATGTATTTCGGTAATCTTTACTACCTGTAATGTTCATAGGGTTTTCAAAATTCCGGCCCTAGGAACAGACACTAGTCATTTTGGATTGTTGGTCATAGTGACATTGACCCAGATTACTACTGCAAGCCAGGTTTGTTGAAAATTTTACTTGTCTTTCTTACTCATTCGATATAATATCCAATTATTCACGTCGATTAGTTGCAAACAATAAGTGCTAGACAAACTTCTTGATTCAGATTTTGGATGGTCTCTTACTGCAGTTACAATTCTGCATACTTGTCCTAGTGAGCTCACAACTAAATGATTGATTCACTACATCTATGCTTGCCTTGTCATATTTGTTGTCAATATTCTTTTAGGGTGGACCACCCTGTTTCTAAATACTGCAACCGTAGACATGAGTGAATAGTATTTCTCTATGTGATCTCTTCCATCATGTGTGGGCAACGAACACTGCATTGTATAGAAAGGAACTGTCATTTCCAGCTTTTACATAGGCTTCGATCTTTTACATGGAATACAATCTGCCTACTTGCTTTGTGTCGCACTACCAACACTCCACCCTTGAAGTTAAACATTATGCCACTCATAATTCCTTAGTTTATTTGTTCAAATACGAATTTCATATAATTCTAATGTTCCTACTTCAGTTTTGAAATGTGTGTCTGCCTGTTATAGAGACATAAGGGGTTTGTATTTCTGTGTGTGGTCTGGTCAGCACGGTTGGGGGTGAACTTTGCATATGCAGGGGTTTATAGGGAGACACTCCTCGAGTTGAATCGGCAATGCATTCCATAGATAATCTGACTACTTTTTATGTTTTCATGAATCTTAGATTCTGAACAGCGTCATAATGATTATGAGCTTGCGCGCATGAAAAGAATAAAGCAGAACAATGCCATGGCTGTCAAACTTGGCATTAAGGGACTGAAATCAAGTTTGGATGCAATGCAATGCAATGCAAACACTCTCCACCTATAGATTCATGCTCAGAATATGATCCTAACAGTATTCTGAGCTAGAGGGAGACCTAAGTCAATGTAGCTCCCTAGTGGAGGAGTCAGAGGAAGATGCCCTATCTTATTCACCCATCAAGGTGCTTGCTCTAACTTTCCAAGGTTATATTTGTCGCACATATCTTGCAACTGATGCTTTGCATTGCTTCTACTTTGTTGAACTGCCATTAGCTTAGTTTACACATCATGTATGTGAATACGGCCTGCCTATCCATTTTCAGTACATATTCCATCTGTCATCATACCATATTTATCCATTCAAATGTTGTTCTTGTGTATCAGACGCTCAAAAGGAAGAGGGCGATTGCTGATCGTGGAGGAGCACAAGCAAAGTGTTTGGAAAAGGTAGTGGCACCTGATAAATCAAATAGCCCATTAGGTGTAGTTGCAATATCACCTGACCCACAAAACACCCCAACTCTAGCAGACTCTAGCCCTACTACACTGGTCATTTCTGATGCCCCAACTCAGCAGACCCCAACTGCAGCAAACATTATGATTATGCCAGTTGACATAGCACCAACTCTACGACGCAAAACCCCCATTCCAGCAAAGAGTACACAAAATCCAGTTGCCAAATCCCTTTTCAAACCAGAGAGAGCCCCAATTGCAGCAAATAGGACCCCTGTTCCATTTCTTCCCAGTTTAGAAGACAAAGCTTATATTGTTGTCAGGAACTTTGTGCACATCTTTCCTTCATGGAAAGATTATACCGCAGACGCAGAACAATTTCCAGTCTTCCTCCGCAACTTACGCGTAAGTAATGTACTAATGTTATTCATGGTCATTACTGCATATGTTTCTGCTGACAGAAGACACAAGATTTCATTCTTTTAAATAGGCGAGGACCAAACTGGATTGTGAAGACGAGCAAGGGTTGGTTGCGCTTTTCAAGCACTCGTTGATGAAGTATCATTCCTACCTGAGGCAAGCGCACTCGATGGCAAGCCTCTAAACGAAATTTCTATAAAGTCTCCGGTGCTACATTTATCCGACGGTGACTGGAATAATCTTGTTACACATTGGTCTCGGCTACAGCGTAAGGTACTATCTATGATATCACATCACAATTTGAACTACATTTCTGCATTTGCCTTAACGTCTCACTTGTACGAAAACTGTTAACAGAAGAACATTTGTTCTCAAGGGACCACAGAATCTCGCAACTATACTGCACACTGCATTGCTCTTGTGAGTACCTCTTGCCCTGTATGACCATACTTACTTTCATAGTTGTTTGATTATGTAGCATCACTGCACATGTTAGCCTCGTTATCGTCCATTTGGTGGACATTATAAGATCCGTATGGACTCTTACATAAATTTAGAATCAACCCAATGCTTTTGAAGAGGTTTAGCTCTGCAGTCCTCTTGTAAGGACTGAACGTCGTCTATCACTGTACTTACATTAACGGCTACTCCCTCCATCCCATAATGTAAGAACGTTTTGTACAGTACACCAGTGTTCAAAACACTCTTGTATTATGGGAAGAGGGATTGGTTCATTGTGTAGCATTCTGCATCTTATCTCCCTCGCCCACCATTTACTAAAAAAGATCAGATCTATATTTAATCTTACCAAAAAGTAGAATACACAGACAATGCCAGTGCAGAAGTGTAGCCCATTGCTCTTGTCAGTACATTTTGTCATGTAATGCTTGTACTTCCAGGGATTTGTAGTTGATTATGTAGCATCAATCTGCATCTTATCTTCATTATCCTCTATCCCTTCCAGTATTGTCATACCTATAATTACTCTCTACAAAATGTAGAGTACAGGCAATGCTTATGAAGAAGATTATGTGCTGATATTCTTGAGTTATCCTTCCCTTGACATGGAGAAGGGCATTATAAAGCCGATGTTAACTGTTAATGTAAGTCAGTCCTTCTAAAGCCTTTATCCTCAACTGCTGTTTAATTTGCTCATAGTCCCTGTCGTTTACTGCTGTTTAGTTTGCTATTTCTACCAAAATGCATGTTCGCAAGAACCGTAAGTTCTAAGTTTTACTTGTAAAACCAAATTCCTGATTCATACCATGCACATTACTCAATACTCCCTATATGTATGCTTGTTTTTGTGGATCTATAATCCAGTGTGTGGTGAAGCAGCCCACGTTTGCACCTTGTCATCTCCTGTTTTATCTTACTGATGTGGCTGATGATATGAACAACATGCCATGCACATTAACCAAAATATATACAATGCTTTTCTTTTCCCTTCATCTATGCTTGTTATGTTGACATGGTAATCCAGTAGTGTGGTGAAGCTCCCCGCATTATGAACAATGCCAAATTATGCTATTGATATTTTGAACTTACTCTTTATTTTCTAATTTGAAATTGGATGGAATTGACAGCACAGTTATCATCTTTGTTTATACACGTGTAAAACCTGTCATCTCTTTGCTTTGTTTCAGGGTGATATGCCTGATGGCATGCACAAGTCTGCTGAAGGCTGTGCGACAAACCCAACATATATTGCAACAAAGAAGGCAAAACATCTTGAAGTTAGCGAGACAACCCCAAAGTCTTTTCTTGATGCAGTGTTCAAGTTACTTGAGACAAGCAGTCAGACAAGCTCACAGAATTTGTTGTCTGAATCAGTTCGACTTCTTCAGTCCCAAGTTCTAGCAGAAAGGCATTCTGCAACTCAACTTCGACTTGAAGTCCTATCTCTAAGAAAGATTGCGGAGAACACCAATGAGAACCTCGTCGCTAAACAGCTACACCTGGAAGCTATGACCGACATGCTAGGCCGGTCTCACAGCCTTGCTCAGCAGCTTGCGCCGTAGTTCCCGCGCAAGGCTAACCTTTCTTGAACTGTCTTGGAAGTGGTCTCGGTTCAGTATTATTTTGTTACGCTGCAATGGTGCCCAGTTTTTCTAATCTTCTTCTTCGTTGCGCTTTATGATCACTGGTGGCGAACTTCGATGCCTAGTGGATGTAATATACCATAAATCCTTTATTGTATAGTGTAGGTTTATTCTTAGTTACTATGCCGTAATTTCTTTATTGTATAGAGTAGGTTTGTTCTTAATTCCTACTAGTTACTGCCATCATTCGCTATCTGGAAAAAAATCAGATGTAGTCGACCGGGCCGAAACATTCGCCTCTAACGGGCCTGGTGTTTAGCGGGCCACAATTGGGTCGGCCTGCATCTTTCTTGGGCCCGAATGATTGGGGCCTTCACACTTTGCGCGAGGACCACAACTTACACCGGCCTATATTTTAGTTGGGCCTTTTGTGGACCCAGCGCTTAGTTTGGCCCAGGTAGCGTTGGGCCATTACCAGGCTGAATATTGTACTGGCCTGTTACAGCCCAGATGAAACAATGGGCCTTTAGCAGGCCGAAATGCATATTGGGCCTCAATTTTCACTAGTCGTCGACGGGCCTTCAGCAGGCTGAAATGTAGATCGGGCCTTTTTGGGCCCAGTTATATCACGGGCAGTTACCAGGCCGAAACATATCTCGGGCCTTAGTTGGCCCACTGATATCATGGGCCTTTAAGAGGCCGAAAGCTTAGTACAGACATCAACAGGCCGAATTATGCGACAGGCCTTTAACAGGCCCAAAGTCACGTTGGGCTTAACTGTTGCCACCTTTATCACGGGCCGTTAGTGGACCCGATGTCACGTCGGACCATATATGGCCCATGTGCAGCACGGGCCATTCCCAGGCCGAAAGTCACACCGGGCTGAAATGGGCCCATGTCTACATCGGGCCTCTAACAGGCCGAAAGTCACTGGGCTGTAATTGGGCCCAAATATTCGGTGAACAATTAACGAGCCAGATCCGGCTTCAGGCCGTAAATGGGCCCAAATATTCGGCGAACAATTAACGGGCTAGATCTGGCTTCGGGCCCTAAATGGGCCTTTATTAAGCAAGCCATTATTGGGCTGGCCCACTAGTACCTGAGTAACTACTACGGGTCTTTGCCTGGGCCGGCCTTTTTAACCTATATGGGCCTCTGTTGGGCCGTGCCATGTGTCGACGTATCATAGGCGCTTTGGGTCCAATGAGTGGATGACATCTGTCCCAACGGTGAGCCGACACGTGTTTCCTCCAGCCAATGATGATTTTACACGTGGAAAGTTGTGGCACCCTGGCTCCGAGCGACCGGTTCACCATGCATTGCCAGCCCAGAGACCATGTCTTCGGGCAACACACAACATCTTGGTATAGAAAACCACCGCTTTATTGAAGCTAGCGGATCAAAGTTTATATTACAACAGGTGTTGAGGCCAAGCGGCACACACAGTGCGGCTGAACAATATGTACATTATTTAGTGAACATAAATGGGCCTCGATCACAACAACTACGCGGCAGCGGAACAACGTCGTAGCGGAAAGTCCATAGCACAGGGACACCGATGTGGACACGATCTAGACTCGGACAGCACTCCTTTCCAACGAGACTTTCCTGAAATCTCGCATGACACGCCAGGTCAGTTCATTGAATGTACTTGCAAGCTCACAACAAGCATAAACATAATGACAAACAATATCATGATAATTAAC
Source organism: Aegilops tauschii subsp. strangulata (assembly GCF_002575655.3). Lineage (NCBI taxonomy): Eukaryota > Viridiplantae > Streptophyta > Magnoliopsida > Poales > Poaceae > Aegilops > Aegilops tauschii. The sequence goes on from NC_053035.3 coordinate 427,618,524, forward strand.
CAATTATTAATAATGCAACAATATAGCCAACATGTTGTGATTATGCTCTTATGAGGACAGTCCCTCGGACTGACTTACCAACGGTGTCACTCTTGGATCACATCTTACGGTCTTAACTAGTGATAACTCGTGATCTTTCCGGCGATCACAACCACGACCAATATTTGGTCTCGAACGGTGATCCTTCCGGCGATCACAACCACGACCAATATTTGGTCTCAAACAACAAGACGGCCTTCCCGCCATCATCAGTGCAAAGTTCGTGACTTAGTGTGCAAGATTTATTAAACGTTGACCCATGGTGTGACCTACTTTCGGGGTGTCCGTAACCGTGGACCCGGCTATCGATAGATTAATACACTCTGCAGAGGTAGCGCACTATACCCACACCACGGAACCCATGGCCTCGTACTCCCATTCAGGTGGACCAACGGAGTTCTGACGAAACCCCCTCCATTGCCATGACACTCTCTCGGCCACTCCGACTCACTCCCCATCGGGCTAGTCCTAGGTGGCCCCGTGTCTACCAAAGACACAACGACCAACGTCGTGGCCGAAACATAAACGATCCCACACGGGGACCCGGTACCATAATCTCAACAACAGGCACACAAGGTTATGTCTGCTTACCAGGCCAGGGCACCGCACGCCCATAACCTTCCCTCGTTGGAGGCACCGACCATAGGCATGACAACGGACCGAATAAAGGCCTTCCCATAAAGGCAAATGTGGTTGCACTGGGAAAACTCGATTCAGTGGCACCATGACCCGGTCAATGATTTATTCAAGTTGAGTTATCATCAGGTTCAACTTAAAATGCAAATAACCGGTGTCATAACATGCCATGAAAATGCAACACTAAAGTATGCATCACATATCAACGATAATGACTGAGTCAACTAAATCCACACTAAGCATAAACATCAACAACTCCTTACACTTATCTGGTTAGGATTGAACCTCACCTTAAACAGAATCTTTTCTAACAAATTTTATCATTTTTCTCATGCAAGAAAATAACTCAAATTAATTAATTATATCCATAACCATATTATTTCTATTATAGCAAAATCTTATTCTTGTTTCTTTACCAACTAAGTTAGCTACAAACTTTCTGTAAATCAAGCATATTAACTAAAACAAGCACTTAACAGAATATAAATAACATAATAGTTAGTTAAATGCATGGATTAAATCATTCATTCAAGTAGGAAAATCACAAATATTGAATGACACCATGAAAATGTTGCTGTGGCTTGCCTTAGTGCAGATGAGGTTCACAAGCCTCCTGGTGATCCTCAAGACAAGCCTCACCCTCTGAAAAATAATTTTAAACACAAGAAGAAAATATCAAGAAACCTTCTGAAAATCACCAGAAAATCTAGACAGCATAGAAAAATCTCATTTTTGGTGAGGTGCTAGATTTCTTTGCAAAGAACACAATGCAAAAAGAATCAATTCATTTGGACTTATGGTTGAAGAGTTATAGCTGTTTGAAGCTCTCTGGAACATATATGAATTTGAATTTAAATAAAACAGACTGGGGGTGACGTCGAAGGCGTAAAGCCTCAGGGCGCCACCACTCGTACCGCTTCGCGCGCGTACTGTGTGGTGACTAGCGGGCCCCGCTAGTCAGGCGAGGGGGAGAGGGAGAAGGGAACAGAGAGAGGCGCGGCTTCGCCGGAGCTCACGCCGGCGGCGAGGGCCCCTTGGCCAAAACTAGAGGGAGGGATCGAGAGAGGAGACGGAGGCTCACCTGCCCGTACCCGTAGAGTAGCTAGGGGTGGTCGGACGGTGTCGGAATCGTCCTCTTTAGTGGAGACAGGAAGCAGAGCTCGCCGAAGACGAAGACGACAACGAGCTGAGGCGACTCCAGAGGCTCCAACCGGGTGGGACAGCACCACCGCAGAGTGGCGGAGGCCCTGGAAGGGTTGCCCAGGCCTGGGAGGGGCTGGAGCTACCGCGACGACCCGAGGGGATCACCGGCGAGGTCGAGCTCGGGGACGGCAGCCCGCGGCCTGTCCGGCCGGGCTACAGCTATCTACGAGGTTGTGGAGTGTCTGGGAGTGGAGGATGGTGCTCGAGGAGGCTGGGGATGGCTCCTTTTATACGCGAGCATCGAGGGGGGTTTGGGCTCCGCCGGTGACACCTGGACACGGCGCCCGGCGACCAGCGACGTCAGTGAGAGGGGGAGAAGGCGACGCAACTCACGCGGGGACTGTGGGCGAACGGGGACGAGCACAAGATCGAAAGGAAGGCGACGAGCATAGTGCAGAGCACACTGTTGCGTTGGACTGACCATGCCCGTGCTCGCTGCGGCGAGCTCCGGCGTCGGCGAGTGCCAGGGGAGAGTTAAGGGGGTTAGCACGAGGATGTTGGCGAGGTTTGGCACGCTTTGGCAGTCGGGGAAGCAAGCGCGCGCGAAACAGAGCGCTCGGCGGCACTCAGAGCGCGTCGACACGCATGCTGGCATCATGTACACGCGTGGTCACCGCGTGAACTTTGCCCTCAGGCCGACCTACGTCCAAAGATCATGTCTGGCTTGTTGTTCGTGGTAGTTTTGAAGATTACCACGCTTTGGTTTGGACCCAGACGCAGTAGAAAAGATTTCACAAGCCAAGTAAGTTTCTGATCAGTAACTTTGAGAGGTTATTGAGGTCAAACAGCTGGGAGTTGGGAGCTGAGCTTTGGAGGCTAGCAATCATCTACTAAGGTGATGATGCACAAGAAAAACCAGCCACATTGGAGCAAGTAAAATGGTAGTTGCTATAGAAACCACCATTTCTGTCCAGAACAGAAAATATTTTCTATAGCAAAAATATTCCAAAAAGTATCCAATACTCTTGCTCAGGAAGGTGCCCTAGGGTTCAAAGAATAGTTGTGAATTTTGTCAGATTTTTGTGGGCTAGAAAAATTGGGGTTGCTATGGAGCACATTGAGCTAGTTAGGGTTTAAGAGAGGGAAATGAATATTTTTCATTTAAGAAAAATATTCCAAATATTATTTTGGGTAGAACCAGAGAGGGAATGATAGTTAGAGAGGGAAATGAGGCACTTGGGTGAAAGCCAAGGGTGCCCAAGTGTTTATGTCCATATGAAAAGATTCAAAAACTCCAAATTTCAAAATCAATCCAAATGAAAATCAGGAAAATAAAGGAGGGCAAAAACCAGGCTGTCACAAACCTCCCCCACTTAGAATGAATCTCGTCCTCAAGATTTAGTTGCTTGGGAAAACCATTCTGGATAATGTGCCCTTAGAAATTCTTCCCGTTCCCACATTGATTCTGACTCCGTGTGATGCTCCCACTGAACTTTGTACATCTTCCTTACTTTACTGCGAGTGACTCTTTCCATTTGATCCAAAATTCTAACCGGTCCCTCTTCATAGGTTAAATCCCTTGCCAACTCTATCTCAGTCATAGCAGTCTTTTTCTCAGGCGGCGATATGCATCGTCTCAACTGTGAAACATGAAACACGTTGTGCACGTCCGACAATTCAGGGGGTAGTTCCAACCGATATGCAACAGTACCCACTCGGGACATAACTGGAAATGGACCAATAAATCTGGGTGCCAATTTTCCACGAGTCTGGAACCTCTTGACTCCTTTCATAGGAGTGACTCGGAGGTATACATGTTCTCCGGGTTCAAAACTGATCTGTCGGTGCTTTGCATCATAATAACTCTTATGTCGAGATTTGGCCAATTGCAATCTGTCTCTGATTTCCCTAACTTGTTTCTCAGCTTCCATCATGAGATCTGTTCCGAAAATACGGCTATCTCCAGTTTGAGACCAATTTAAAGGAGTGCGGCACTTACGGCCATACAAAGCCTCATACGGTGACATCTTTAGACTGGTCTGGAAGCTGTTGTTATAAGAGAACTCGGCATACGGCAGACAGTCTTCCCATTTAGATCCTTGGGCCAAAGCACAGGCTCGCAACATATCTTCGAGTATTTGGTTTACCCGCTCTGTCTGTCCATCAGTCTGAGGATGATAAGCGGTACTGTATTTCAGTGCTGTCCCCAAGGTTGCTGGAGACGTGACCAAAAAGCTGAGGTAAAAAGTGAACCTCGGTCGGAAACGATGGTTCGGGGTACTCCATGCAGACTGACTATCCTGGTTACATACAACTGTTCAAGTTGATCCGCTCGATATGTGGTTCTGCTCGGGATAAAGTGAGCAACCTTGGTTAAGGTGTCCACTATGACCCAGATTGCATCATTGCCTCGCTGAGTCTTGGGCAGTCCTGTGATAAAATCCATGCAGACATTATCCCATTTCCATTGTGAAACTGGCAATGGTTGGAGAAGTCCGGATGGCTTCTGATGCTCGGCCTTCACCTTGTGCATATGTCGCAACATGCCACAAAATAGGCAATGTCTTTCTTCATTCCATCCCACCAGAATATTTGTCGAAGGTCTTCATACATTTTCGTACCTCCAGGGTGAATGGAATACGAAGATTCATGTGCTTCTGATAGGATTTTCTGATTTAAATCCGCATGATTTGGTACACAAATTCTCCCATGGAATCGGAGGGTACCAACTTGATCCTTTGAGAAATTTGAGGTCTGTCCCGTCACCACATTCTTGGCACGTTTCTGCAGGACGGTGTCAGCTGGCTGGGCCTTGCGGATCTCTTCCTCAAGTGTGGGGGCAACTTCCAAAATATGAGCAAGGCCAGCATCAACTATGACCAGGTTGAGCTGAGCAATCTCCTCTTGAAGTTCAGGAGGCAAGGATTCCAATATGACAGTCAGGCTGACAGGCTTTCGGCTGAGTGCATCAGCGACCACGTTGGCCTTACCCGGGTGGTAATTTATTCCAAGATCATAATCCTTGACCAACTCAAGCCATCTTCGTTGACGGAGGTTTTATGATCGGTAAAAATTTGGCACCTCTTCCCGATGAGGTAGTGTCTCCAAATTTTTAGAGCATGAACCACCGCGGCCAATTCCAGATCATGAGTGGGATAATTTCCCTCGTGGGGTTGTAGCTGTCGCGATGCATAGGCTACTACCTTGCCGTCTTGCATAAGTACGCATCCCAGACCTTGTGTGGAGGCGTCGCAGTACACATCAAAATTGCGGTAGATATCTGGAAGAGTTAACACAGGTGCGGTCGTTAGCCGTTTCTTTAGCTCATTAAAACTTTTCTCACAGTCCTCAGTCCATTCAAACTTCTTATCCTTTTTGAGCAGCTCCATCATGGACTTAGCAATCTTGGAAAACCCTTCAATGAAACGACGGTAATATCCGGCTAATCCAAGAAAACTCTGGATCTGTGATACGGTGGTGGGTGGCAACCAATCGAGCACATCCTTTACTTTGCTGGGGTCCACGGCTATACCTTCAGCGGATAGTACGTGTCCAAGAAATCCAACTTGCTTGAGCCAAAACTCACACTTACTGAATTTGGCGTATAACTGATGGTCGCGGAGTCGTTGTAGCACTGCTCGGAGGTGTTCTTTGTGATCTTCCTCACTTCTTGAGTAAACAAGTATGTCATTGATGAAGACTACCACGAACTTATCGAGGAAGTCCATGAATACCTTGTTCATCATATGCATGAAGAAGGCAGGTGCGTTGGCGAGACCAAAGGACATAACTGTATATTCATAAAGACCATATCGAGTGGTGAATGCGGTCTTAGGAATATCTTCCTTTTTAATCTTGAGCTGATGATATCCTGTCCGTAAATCAATCTTGGAGAATACCTTGGCCCCACTGAGCTGATCAAACAAGTCATCAATCCTTGGCACCGGATATTTATTTTTGATGGTGACCTCGTTCAGCTGACGGTAATCCACACACATGCGGAGGCTGCCATCCTTTTTGTCCACGAAAATAGCAGGTGATCCCCATGGTGAAGAGCTGGGACGGATATATATCCTTTCTGGAGCATTTCATCAAGCTGTTTCTTTAGCTCCACTAATTCTGATGAGGGCATCCGGTAATACTTCTTATATAACGGTGCGGTTCCGGGCACAAGATCTATTGCAAACTCAAGCTCTTGATCTGGTGGCATGCCTGGCAGCTCTTCTGGAAATACATCAGGAAACTCACTGACCACAAGAATTAATTCCAATTCAGCCACAGCGGTGAAGGCCATTTCTTTCTTGGGTATGCTTCTACGAGCATAGAATTTGGTAGTCTGCCCCTTCGGACTGGTCAAAGTAACTTTTCGGGTCGCGCAATTTATGCATACTTGATATTGAGTCAGCCAATTCATACCCAAGATAACATCCAACTTAGCAGACTCAATGATTATCAAAGAAGTTGGAAAACAGACTCCGTTGATATTGATTTCCAGATTATGGCAGACCAGATTGCTCCTGATTAATGATCCCGGGGTTTGTACCAGCATATTCTTGCCCAAAAGCGAACAAGGAAATTTGTTTTGGGCAACAAAACTCTAAGAAATAAAAGAGTGGGAAGCCCCAGAGTCAAATAAAAGTACTGCAGGTATGTTATTAACAGAAAACATACCAATAACGACTTCGGGGTTCTCTTGGGCTTCATCAGCGAAGAGGTGATGAATGTGCCCAGTGATGTTTTGCTGGGTTGGGCATGATTCCATAAAGTTGGCGTGTGGCCTGAATAGAGCATTCGCCTTGCTGTTCTTGGGACACTGCCTGGCATTATGTCCGGTTTGCCCACAACTAAAGCAAGCATTGATGCGCTGACGCTCCTCGTGCACTGGGTTGGGAACGACATTCTTGACTTGGGTGGTGGTCTTGTTAACGTTCTGTTGCCAATTGGGCTTGTATTCCACCCGAGTCTGCTGCCAGGTACGAGCCTTTTGCACAGGTTGTCCATCCTTCTTTGGCTCAAACTTGTGCTTGTGATCGTTATTGACAGGCCTGTTGTCTAATACGAGCTTGTGCTCCCTTTCAGCAATAAAGCTTTGTTCACCAGAGTTTGGAAATCTGGGAAATCAAACATGCTGAGAGTACATCGGAGTTGCGGGTTTAATCCACCAAGAAATATGTCAATCTTTCTTTCTTCAGTGGCCACGTCATATAGGGAGTAACGTGACAGATGATTGAATTTTTGCAAATATTCACCCACAGACTGATTTCCTTGAAGGAGCGCGAGAAATTCACGCTGCTTAGTCTTCATAATTCCAGTAGGGATATGATATTTCCAGAACTAATCCTTGAATTTTGTCCAGGTAATTTCTTCATCAGCAGGCCACATGGCTCTTGCATTTTCCCACCATATGGCAGCAGCGCCTTCAAGATAATGAGTTGCAAACAGAACTTTATCATCTTCGTCAGTACGAGCAATCTCAAGCTTTCTCTCAATGGTTCATAACCAATCGTCTGCATCCAAGGGATCTAGAACCTGACTGAAACTGGGAGGCTTGGTCCTCTGAAAGTCTGACAGCTTAGAGTGGAGACCGTTTTGATTTCCATTTTGTCAACCACAGCTTGCACAATTCTTAATATTTCAATCAGATCATTATTCCTCCTTTCCTCAAACATACGCAGAATTTGCTCGGTGGAGGGCGGATTTGGCGGTGGAGGCGGTGGTGGAACATACGGCTCAGGGGAGTGTCCTGCCTGTCGTGCGGAACGACGAACAGGGGTACCCTCGCGAACGTTGCTACTGCTGCCTCCCCACGGCATCCTATTATGATTTTTCCCAAGGCAACGCAACCGAGATGAGAAATATTCAAAATAAATTGGGGAAAAGCCAGCAACAAAAGCCCGAGAAAAACCGAAATGACGAAGGAAATACGGCGGATAAAAGAGAGTTCCAACATAATTATACATAGACTCATACATGAAAGATAATCAACATGCCAGGTTCAACTATTCTCATACATGAAGCGAATCCTCATGACTCGTATGACTACACTCGTGCACCATCCTGACGACTGCGGATACTCAGAAGCTCTACTGCTCTGCGGGTGCTGCGGGGTCCTCTCCTGAAGCGGACTCGGATCCTGAACTGACGAGGTTAACTGAGACCTCCGGGTTAAAGGTAACACGACGACGCTGCCTAGAGGGCTCTCCCTCAGGGGCAGGTGTAGGGTGAAGCATCGGGGCTACAGGAGTAGTGAGAAGTGAAACCCACTCAGCAGGAGCACTGAGAGGATTCACGGTCGAGGCGCTTGAGCTACTCGGAGGAGTAACCGTTGAAACAGGGGAGCTAGAACTGATTGGAATATAAGGAGTAAATCCTAGGGAGGATGGAGTAGTGGCAGATCTAGTAGAGACTAAAGCAGAGGCTAAAGCAGTACGAGCACGAGTCAGCTCTCGAGCCAGCTCGTGGATCATAAGATAGCTAGCGGTGACATAACGAGCAAGGTGGCTAGCGACACTATCAGACTCCGGATCAATGATAGGGAAACGAACACAACCATTGTCGTGCAGAGAAGGATAGTAATAGAAACCTGGGTGGTTCTGCATCCGGACCTCGTTGTAACGAAGCTCGACAAGGACCTCGAATGCAGCAAACTGGACAGCCTGAGAAGTGGTAGAAGCGTAACCACTCCGAGAGGTACAAGTGTAAGTGCTGGAATCGGAACTGGTGCGCAGAGTAACCACTGCGTGATACTCATACACAGAGTCAGCTAGACGCTCCCGGTACACATGATAGACTGGATCGTCTCCGAGGGGTACAGCCGACGCCACACACTACGAAGGAGATGCGGCGACGTGAACGACATCAGCTGCAACTGGCACGGATACGGCACCAGAGCCATCTACACTCACAACCATTAGTAGGTTAGCATAAAAATAAAACAAGTGCATGCAATGCAACAACCAGCTACAAATGCTACCGGCACTCAACTTAAACTCGTATCTAACGTCCAGTTAACACGTCGAAGTCTAGCATGGCCTACAGTCAGCGCGGCTCTGATACCAAGCGTTGTGGCACCCCGGCTCAGAGTGACCGGTTTACCATGCATTGCCAGCCCAAAGACCATGTCTTCTGGCAACACACAACATCTTGGTACAGAAAACCACCGCTTTATAGAAGCTAGCGGATCAAAGTTTATATTACAACAGGTGTCGAGGCCAAGCGGCACACACGGTGCGGCTGAACAATATGTACATTATTTAGTGAACATAAATGGGCCTCGATCACAAGAACTACGCGGCAGCGGAACAACGTCGTAGCGGAAACTCCATAGCACAGGGACACCGATGTGGACACGATCTAGACTCGGATAGCACTCCTTTCCAACGAGACTTTCCTAAATCTGGCATGACACGCCAGGTCAGTACATTGAATGTACTTGCAAGCTCACAACAAGCATAAACATAATGACAAACAATATCATGATAATTAACCAATTATTAATAATGCAACAATATAGCCAACATGCTATGATTATGCTCTTATGAGGACAGTCCCTCGGTGACTTACCAACGGTGATCACTCTTGGATCCCATCTTACGGTCTTAACTAGTGATAACTCGTGATCTTTCCGGCGATCACAACCACGACCAATATTTTGTCTCGAACGGTGATCCTTCCGGCGATCACAACCACGACCAATATTTGGTCTCAAACAACAAGACGGCCTTCCCGCCATCATCAGTGCAAAGTTCGTGACTTAGTGTGCAAGATTTATTAAATGTTGACACATGGTGTGACCTACTTTGAGGTGTCCGTAACTGTGGACTCAGCTATCGATAGATTAATACACTCTATAGAGGTAGCGCACTGTACCCACACCACGGAACCCATGGCCTCGTACTCCCATTCGGGTGGACCAACGGCATTCCGACGAAACCCCTCCATTGCCATGACACTCTCTCGGCCACTCCGACTCACTCCCCATCGGGCTAGTCCTGGGTGGCCCCGTGTCTACCAAAGACACAACGACCATCGTCATGGCCAAAACATAAACGATCCCACATGGGACCCGGTACCATAATCTCAACAGTGGGCACACAAGGTTATGTCTGCTTACCGGGCCAGGGTACCGCACGCCCATAACCTTCCCTCGTTGGAGGCACCGACCAGAGGCATGACAACGGACCGAATCAGTGGCACCATAAAGGCAAATGTGGTTGCACTAGGAAAACTCGATTCAGTGGCACCATGACCCGATCAATGATTTATTCAAGTTGAGTTATCATCAGGTTCAACTTAAAATGCAAATAACCGGTGTCATAACATGCCATGAAAATGCAACACTAAAGTATGCATCACATATAAATGATAATGACTGAGTCAACTAAATCCACACTCAGCGTAAACATCAACAACTCCTTACACTTCCCTGGTTAGGATTAAACCTCACCTTAAACAGAATCTTTTCTAACAAATTTTATCATTTTTTCTCATGCAAGAAAATAACTCCAATTAAGTACTTATATCCATAACCATATTATTTCTATTATAGCAAAATTTTATTCTAGTTTCTTTACCAACTAAGTTAGCTACAAACTTTCTGTAAATCAAGCATATTAACTAAAACAAGCACTTAACAGAATATAAATAACATAATAGTTAGTTAAATGCATGGATTAAATCATTCATTCAAGTAGGAAAATCACAAATATTGAAATGACACCATGAAAATGTTACTGTGGCTTGCCTTAGTGCAGATGAGGTTCACAAGCCTCCTGGTGATCCTCAAGACAAGCCTCACCCTCTGAAAAATAATTTTAAACACAAGAAGAAAATATCAAGCACCCTTCTGAAAATCACCAGAAAATCTAGACAGCATAGAAAAAATCTCATTTTTGGTGAGCTGCTAGATTTCTTTGCAAAGAACACAATGCAAAAAGAATCAATTCATTTGGACTTATGGTTGAAGAGTTATAGCTGTTTGAAGCTCTTTGGAAAATATATGAATTTGAATTTAAATAAAACAGACTGGGGGTGACGTCGAAGGCGTAAAGCCTCAGGGCGCCACCACTCGTACCGCTTCGCGCGCGTACTGAGTGGCTGACTAGCGGGCCCCGCTAGTCAGGCGAGGGGAGAGGGAGAAGGGAACAGAGAGAGGCGCGGCTTCGCCGGAGCTCACGCCGGCGGCGAGGGCTCCTTGGCTAAAACTAGAGGGAGGGATCGAGAGAGGAGACGGAGGCGCACCTGCCCGTACCCGTAGAGTAGCTAGGGGTGGTCGGACGGCGTCGGAATCGTCCTCTCTAGCGGAGACAGGAAGCAGAGCTCGCCGGAGACGAAGACGACGGCGAGCTGAGGCGACTACAGAGGCTCCAACCGGGCGGGACAGCACCACCGCAGAGTGGCGGAGGCCCTGGAAGGGTTGCCCAGGCCTGGGAGGGCCTGGAGCTACCGCGACGACCCGAGGGGATCGCCGGCGAGCTCAAGCTCGGGGACGGTGGCCTGCGGCCTGCCCGGCCGGGCTACAGCTATCTACGAGGTTGTGGAGTGTGTGGGAGTGGAGGATGGTGCTCGAGGAGGCTGGGGATGGCTCCTTTTATAGGCGAGCATCGAGGGGGGGTTCGGACTCCGCCGGTGAGACCTGGACACGGCGCCCGGTGACGAGCGGCGTCAGTGAGAGCTGGAGAAGGCGACGCAACTCACGCGGGGACTGTGGGCGAACGGGGACGAGCACAAGATCGAAAGGAAGCCGACGAGCACAGTGCAGAGCACACTGTTGCGTTGGCCGGACCGCGCCCGTGCTCACTGCGGCGGGCTCCGGCGTCGGCGAGTGCCAGGGGAGAGTTAAGCGGGTTAGGACGAGGATGGTGGCGAGGTTTGGCACACTTTGGCAGTCGGGCAAGCGAGCACACGCGAAACAGAGCACTCGGCGGCACTCAGAGCGCGTCGACACGCAGGCTGGCATCATGTACATGCGTGGTCACCGCGTGAACTTTGCCCTCAGGCCGACTTATGTCCAAAGATCATGTCTGGCTTGTTGTTCGTGGTAGTTTTGAAGAGTACCACGCTTTGGTTTGGACCCAGACGCAGTAGAAAAGATTTCACAAGCCAAGTAAGTTTCTGATCAGTAACTTTGAGAGGTTACTGAGGTCAAACGGCTGGGAGTTGGGAGCTGAGCTTTGGAGGCTAGCAATCATCTACTAAGGTGATGATGCACAAGAAAAACCAGCCACATTGGAGCAAGTAAAATGGTAGTTGCTGTAGAAACCACCATTTCTGTCCAGAACAGAAAATATTTTCCGTAGCAAAAGTATTCCAAAAAGTTATGCAATATTTTTTCTCAGGAAGGTGCCCTAGGGTTCAAAGAATATATGTGAATTTTGTCAGATTTTTGTGGGCTAGAAAAATTGGGGTTGCTATGGAGCACATTGAGCTAGTTAGGGTTTAAGAGAGGGAAATGAATATTTTTCATTTAAGAAAAATATTCCAAATATTATTTTGGGTAGAACATGAGAGGGAATGATAGTTAGAGAAGGAAATGAGGCACTTGGGTGAAATCCAAGGGTGCCCAAGTGTTTAAGTCCATATGAAAAGATTCAAAAACTCCAAATTTCAAAATCAATCCAAATGAAAATCAGGCAACTAAAGGAGGGCAAAAACCAGGTTGTCACAAAAATCCCCATTGGTCGGGGCTGTTAACGGGTTATCGAATCCAAAACCAGACCCGATAGCTTAACGGCGTTCCGTTACGGTGGATGCCACGTGTCGGTCACCCTTGACGAAAGCACTTCTGTGACGCGCGATTTATCGTCATGAAAGTGGACACTTCCGTGATGATAATATTGGTAATGTCACGGAACACTTCTACGACAGCACAAGTATGACTATCTTGATTCTGTCATAAATTTGGCATGGATGTGCATGCATGACAGAAAACGTGACCTACTGTGACAAACATGTATCTTCACGGAAGTGTATTTTTTTTGTAGTGCTAGGAGTCTGCATAAGAGGAAGGTCAAGGGGGTGCTTCTCAAACTAGATATTAACAGAGCATTTGACTCGCTTTCATGGCCCTTTCTCTTCGAGGTTTTGAGAGCTAAGGGGTTCTCAGAAAGATGGTTGTCGTGGATAGCAACACTACTGTCAACGGCAACATCTAGAGTGCTGGTAAATGGATGCGCAGGAGAGAAATTCACACATGCATGTGGGCTAAGGCAGGGAGACTCACTATCGCCGTTCCTATTTGTGATTGCAATGGACGTGCTCACGGCTATCTTTAGCAAGGCGCATGAAAACTAGGTGTTGGCAAAGATCAATGGTTGTGGACCAATGCAAAGGTTGTCGCTATACGCTGATGATGTGGTTCTATTCACCAAACCGACGAGATCGGACTTAGCTTTTGTCAAAGAGGCGCTCAACATCTTCGGGGCTACATCTAGGCTACGGGTGAACTTCGTGAAATCATCTGCTATTCTGATCCTAGGAGAAGAGGAGGACGAGGAACGATTGCAGAATACACTACCATGGCAGATCGAGACGTTTCGATGCAAATACTTGGGACTGCAGCTGAGCATCAAATGCCTCACGAGATCGGACTGGCAACCAATTGTGGATGCGGCCCTTCGGATACTACCAGGTTGGCAGATAGGGATGGTGACTAGGCCGGTGCAACTCATTCTTGTCAACCAAGTCATGCGTGCGCGGCCAACGCACCACTTGATAATCGCAGAAGCTCCAAAATGGGTTGTGGAGAGAGTGAACAAAGGCTGCCGCGCATTCTTCTGGGCTGGTTCGGAGGAGATCCACGGAGGGAAATGTATGGTTGCTTGGCAGAGAGTCTGCAGACCAAAGATTTTCGGTGGGCTGGGTGTGATTGACATCCACAAGCATGGATTGCCCTTAGAATGAGATGGGAATGGCTTAAAAGAACGGATCAGTCCAGGCCATGGCAGGGGCTTGGCAACATGATTGACAAGCAGGCTCACGAGGCGTTCACGAGCATGGTCAGCTGGCAGATAGGGGATGGCTCGCAGATTCTATTCTGGAAGGACAGATGGGTAGGAGGACACACGATCAAGGAGATTGCGCCTGTACTTGTGGGAAAAGTGAGGACGCAAGTGGCCAATAGAAGGTTGCTAAGGGACGGGCTATATATGCATGCTTGGACTAATGACATTGGAGGAGAGTTGGATACGGAGGGGCTGGCGCAATTCATCAGACTATGGGACATATTGATCAATGTTCAGTTGAATCAAGAGTTGGACGATAGACCGATCTGGGCTTGGAACTCCTCTGGGATGTACTCCGCTGCCTCGGCGTATAAGATGATGTGTGAGGGGGGGTCAGATTCCAGGCGGCTAGGGCGATATGGAAGTGCTGGGCGCTGCTGGGTTGCAAAATATTCATGTGGCTCGCCTTACTACACCGACTATGGATGTCAGACCGGCGCATGCGACACGGGCTGCAAGAAATGACCTCACCATGCTATCTTTGTGACCAGGAGGAGGACACGGCGGAACACATCCTGGTGCAGTGTGTCTTTGCCAGGCAGGTCTGGCACCAATGCTTTCTGGAGACGGGGATCAGCTCGTTGCTCACTCCAACAGGGCAAGAAACGCTCCAGGATTGGTGGGCAGCAGCAAGGAAACAGGTGACCAAAGTGCAACACAAGGATTTTGATGCTTTCGTGATGCTTGTGTGCTGGTGCATATGGAAGCAGAGGAACAAGAGAGTCTTTGGCCGGAACGATATATGTAATGAGCGTGGAACGGTGCAGCTAATCATGAGAGAGCGACACCTTTGGGCGATCGCGAGAGGGGTTGGAGCACTATCTAGTCACGAGTAATCCGCTAGGTCGGTAGGTGTAGGAGTGTGTAGGCTCGCCGTGTGTGAAGCCCGCCTATTGTAAAAAATTCTTGTACATATCTTCTACCTTGTATAAAGCTAAGGTATGCCTTTGGCGTACTCTCGTAAAAAAATTAACTATGACCTTCCAAAGTCTATCGAGGAATATGTTGTGAGGATTAGAACATTTGGGAGAGTTGGTTCTGCCACTTCCTTCTTCACCGAGTCCAACCAGTCCATAGCAAAAGGCTTGCTAGAATTGATGATTGAGGCAAATCTACAAGTGCCAGATTGGCTGCTGGGCTATGCTAATCCTGATTATACTTGTAGATCTGTGGAGTTGGACTCAGAAGATGAGGAGAATGATAAGTACAGATATGATTTAGCTCGGTCTCTGGCCTCTCGCAAGATCGATAACATATACGATCTGGCAGATGTTTGTGCTCAACTAAATTGCAAGAAAAATAAGCCAAGCTTTGATGATAGTATCACGACAATGTCTAAAGATTGTTGTATTGCATTTACACAACAAGAAGAATACAAGTTCCTCAAGTTCTATTTTGTCAAGATTACTCATCATTGTTTTAGCCCTGAAAGTTATGGAAAACCTATTGGCATTACAATTTCATTGCCAAGATTAAGAGTAAATCAGGAATCTGGACTGAAGGTATCTACTTTGCTGAAAGAAAATTAGAATGTGGTGTGGAAACATTTTGTTGTTGTTTCCTGGAGCCGTCAGACAATGGCGAGTGCTATGGATGTCAACATGGGAAGGCGAAGGTTCGTCATCCAACTAGAGGTGACTATGAGAGAGGAACACCTGATCATGTTTGGCTTTCCGATGGTGACTGTGAAATGAGTGATGATGATATGGTGGACTTCTAAACTTGTGTAACATTGCATTTTCAGTTTGTGTACTGAAACACTGTACTTGTTGCGCGAGTATGCATTAACCTTTTACCACTTGTACTAAGGTTAATTCATCTAAAAAAGGGTAGCTTTATTAATATCAAACAATGCTTACATCGTCCGCTAAAAGTTTATAAAAGCAGGAGGTGAGTCCAACCATAAGTTTGATGGATCAACATGACCATTTTGCGCTAGGACATGAGCTACCATATTAAAATCATGATTATAATGCTTTAAAACGACTTTCCCGAAACCAACTAACACTAACTGGCATTCCTTTAGAATTGCGGCTGCCACCATCGAATGCCCCAGGTTTTGTTGCAAATTGCACCCGGATTGAATTACAGTCAACTATATTTGCGAGCTTCAAACCCTCCACTAGAGTTGCAACCTTAGTCAAACACATGTTAGCTACATGGTCAAGCTTAGCCGGCGCTGCTCCAATGAACATGGCAGTACTATCTCACATAATTGCTAGGTTAAAACTTTGGATGTCACCAAATCCCATACCTCCCCAAATTTTAGAGGCACACATCTTCCATCAAGCAAACCAATGTAATTTACGTTAGGCCTCTCTGTCAATCCACCAAAAATGAGATAAAGTATCAGTGATTACCTTGCAATTTTTCTCCGGAAATTTAAATACACCCATTGAATAAGTTGGGATAGCTTGAGCCACCACTATAACTAGAGCCTCTTTTCCTCCATAAGACCAAGTTCTTTCCTTCCACCCACTCACTAGTTTCTGTATTCTCTCAATCAGGTGTTTAAAGCAATCCACTCGGTCGACACCAATCGCTGAGGGAAGTCCTAGATATTTATTAGATAAGGACTCGGTCATGATATCAATAATTTGGCAACCTTCTACCTTATCATCAATATTGGTATTTGAACTGAAATAGATCGAATATTTAGTAGCACTTATCATTTGTCCTGAAGTAGCACAATAATCATCTAAAATCCTCTTCAAACAAGTGGCGTTCACAGCATCTGCACTCGTCGCTTCGGTATCAAAGGGAAGCTTGCCCCTAGATACGTGGGTCCTTTCAAGATCATTGGCAAAAGAGGCGACCTCGCCTATCAACTTGAGCTTCCTTCCAACTTCGCGAACGTGCACGATGTGTTCCACGTGTCACAGCTTCGCAAGTGCTTCAAGACTCCTGAGCGCACCATCAACTTCGAAGAGGTTGACCTCCAAGAAGATCTGTCTTATCATGAGCACCCCGTTGCTATTCTTGAAGAAACTGAGCGCAAGACTCGCAGCAAGTCAATCAAATTCCTGAAAGTGAAGTGGTCGCACCATTCCGACCGAGAAGCCACCTGGGAACACGAGGACCACCTTCGTTCCGAATATCCGGAGTTCTTTCAGTCCTAGATCTCGGGACGAGATCCTCTCGTAGTGGTGGAGTGTTGTAACACCCCAGATGTAACTTTCCATATTGGTAACTCCGACTCTTGCCATTTTCGGCTATGTGCTATGATATTCCCTTCGTGGTCGGGTTTTGTTTTTCGTTTTGCATTTTGTTCATGTCATGCATCTCATATCATGTCATCATGTGCATCTCATTTGCATACGTGTTCGTCTCATGCATCCGAGCATTTTCCCCGTTGTCCGTTTTGCAATCCGGCACTCCCACCTCCTCCGGTGCACCCCTCTTGTTTTCTTTTCGTGAGCGGGTGTTGAACGTTCTCGGAATGGACCGAGACTTTTCCCCCCTGTCAAAATATCTCTCAAGTCCTAAAGATTTTACAGTACATGCTCATGTTCATTGCATCATAACTCTCTGCATATAGCTCCGTTTCGCGCGTGTAATATATTGAAATGTTCGTCTCAAGATGCTCTTCATTTTGTTCCATTGCACCATGTTCATTTGAGTCCATCTGGATGCCCAAATCTCTGGTGCAAGAGTGCTAGTTGCTGTTATCTGCTGTTACTTATCTGAACTTGAGGATTTGTTATTTTTGTTGCATTTATTCTGTGCATCTTATGGGCATGAGCTCTACATGTGTTTTGATGTATGCCATGCCATATTTACAGAGGTGTATGCCATGCCATATTTACAGAGGTGTATGCCATGTATTTTTGTGATCTCTGTGGTGACTAGCACAAGCATGCAAACTAGGCTTCGTGATGTTTCTGATTTCAGGGACTTAGTGATTTCTCTAAGTCTTTGTCTGCTGTTATTTGGTGCTATGTATCCATGTGTCTACAGAGAGATCCATGCATATTTTGGAGATGTTCAGTGAGGATGTTTTGTAGATATTGTTGTAGTTGATCCGTTCATGCCCTTGTTTGCAATTAAGGAGTTCCATACCATGACTCAATCTTGCTCTACTTTTGCTATAAAATATTTCTGGCAGATTGTTAACATGATATCCAATATTGCCAAGCTTGTTGTAGTTGTTTCATACATGCTATGTACTTTCTCTTGCCATGGATAGCTTGATAAACTTGCCATCTTGCTGTAGGTATGCTTGTTTTGTCATGCATTGCTTTGGGATGAGTGCATCAAGCTCACAAAGATGCCTTCATAGTATTGTTTCTGCCATGCTCTGTTTTCTGCTAAGTCTGAAACCTGTTAACGAAACTTGCTATGTGTTGAGGATATAGCCGTTGGAGTCACCCGCCCAGGAGGGGTCGGGTTACTCATGATGGTTACTACGCGAAGCCCGGTACCAGAGATGAAGACGGCGGGTCAATAACGGGCCCAAGACCCGGAGATGGCTTAAGGCCCGTAGCATTAGCCGCCGTTAGGGTAAAACTTGTATTGTAAGGCAAGAATAGATAAGAGTCCGAGCCGGACACTGTTATGAGCCGGCCGGGACTCTGAGAGCCGCTGGGCATCAACCTCTCTATATAAAGGGACGACCCGGCGGCGGTTTAGGAAAAGATTTAATCGAGAGCCAGGCATAGCAATCAAGCTCCCTGATTATCGAAACCCTAATCAATACCACCTCAACTGGACGTAGGCTTTTACCTTCACCGTAAGGGGCCGAACCAGTATAACCCTCGTGTTCCTTGTCCCGCTTAACCCCTTTAAGCTTCCTAGTTGCGATGGCTCCACGACTAAGTCCTAGCTCGAGGACATCTGCCGTGACAATTCCACGACAGTTGGCGCCCACCGTGGGGCCAGCGCATGGTGGATTTGAGTTCTTGAAGGGCAGCTTCGAAGGGCTCAAGGGATACGTTGTGGGCCGGATGACCAAGAGTCGTCGCGGCAAGCTCTACATCGACGATGCAACCTAGGGCCCCGACGCCGGCTCAATTGAGTACGGGTACCGGGTCCCCTTCGGCGGAATTCATGTTTTCATTGGCAAGATTGGAGAGCCGGGCCCTGAGCCGGATCTCTGCGCCGGTCTCATCGAGACGGCTCAGCGTGCACGACCCGCCCGGGCTCCACCTGCCTTGAAGCATGCTTTTGTGGGATGTGTTCATGAAGGACTCTCTGTAGGGTCTGGATCTGGTGATGAGACGGCCGCCGGCTCTGACGGCGAGTCGTCCACAGATGACTCAAACTCGTTGTATCAACTTCAAGACGGCAGGCTCAGGGGTTGTTCCGATGGTGACAGTATTCCGGACCCCTTTGAGCCGCCGAGCCGGGTTGGAATCTTCATGGCTGGTGCACAGCCTGTTCAAAACCCTGCTGCTGGGTCAGGAAACCTGGTACCCTCGCCGGCTCAGGTGCTGATGGATCTCACGGACAAGATGACGGCCCTGTTAACCGCCACGGTTGACCCAGCAGATCAAGCTCAGCATGACGCGGAGGTGGCGCAGTTAAAGTTAGATCTAGTGAAAGCCAAGGAGGATCTGGCGGCGGAAGGGATTAGGATGGCTGTGGAGAGGGCGGCTCTCGACGCCCAGACTCAGTTGATTCAGGCGCAGTCCTTCCGGCTCACGATGGATCAGAACGCGTCCAATGAGATCATGAGAAGGAGGCATCAAAAGGCCCAATCTCGACTCCCTCCGGTCTACGATCCTCGAAACCTCTTCAACACGCCAGGTGCAGGGTCTAGTAACCCGCCGGAGGTCATAGTGCCCGGGGCCGGGACGTCTATTCAGCCACAAGTGATGGGGCCTCCCCGGGTGAACCCTGCCCCGCCTCAGTACGTGCCAATACCACCGGGTCATTATGCTAACCCGCTGGAAAACATGGTCGCCGCGGCAGCACGGTTGGCGACTCTGCCAATTGACGGCGACTCTCCAACGGCTGTTGAAACCCGCCGGATCAGAGAACTCCTTCAGACAGCGCTGGCGCAGCAAGAGGCGTACTCTTACAGCCGGGACAGGATCCATTCAACCCCTCGTCCAGGCCAAAGCCCGAGTTATAGCAGACACATGGTTTCAGCGACCGGCTCAAGTAATGTCCGACGCCATGACTTGCCCCCTGGCCATGGCCCGGCTCATAACGGAGCCTTTCACGCAACGGACCAAGACAGGGCGCGGCAAGAGGCGGAGCATGTGCCTCAGTTGACGGCTTACCAGACACCCCCGGCTTATCCGATGACTTCCGTCGACGTGGGTATCCCTACGAGGACTGGAGGTGTCCCTTGTTTAGTGCCGGCTCTCCGCAATGAACGTCTACCCAAGGACTTCAAAGGGCCTAGGAAGGTGCCTAATTACACGGCTGATTTACAACCCGGAGCCTGGATCGGGAGTTACGAGATGGCCATGGAATTGCTGGAGGTTAGCGAAGCGGCGATGGCCAAGTACTTCACCATGATGTTGGATCGGACTGCCCACACTTGGTTGAAAGGGCTGCCACCAAATTCCATCGGGTCTTGGGCTGAGCTGAAAGCCCGGTTCATACAAAACTTCAAGGATACTTGTAGGCAGTCTATGTCAATTGTGGATTTGACTAACTGTAAACAGCAGGAGGGTGAGTCTACGACACATTGGGTTCGCCGGGTCAAAGAGATAATACATTCATCTGATAAGATGGATGCCGGCTCTGCAGTCTTAATGTTGGAACAGAATTGTCGTTTCCTGCCCCTGAAGATGAAACTCGGGCGGCTGAAGCGCGACTGCAATGATATGGGCACACTAATGGCGGCTCTCGTCAAGTACGCCGACTCTGATAGTACCAAGGACCCCGCTTCAGATGATGAAAGGACAGGGAAGGGAAAGAAGAACGGCAATGGCAAGGGTCCTCAGCATAACCCGGGGAACCAAGGAGGTGGCAAGCGTAAGGCCGACGGCAGCCTAGAGTTCGTGGCCAACGCCAGCTCACAGGGTAATAACCAGCGACGCAAGGGGAGGCCGCCTCCCCGAGCCGGCGGGTCAGGCCCGACGCTGGAGCAGCTATTGAATGAGCCTTGTCCAAGGCATGGCTCTAGGGAGAAGCCAGCTACTCATCTATGGAAGGATTGCGCAATCATGAAGGCCTTTAAGAATTCCAATGCCTTTAATGGCAACAGTGGCCTGGGCGGCGGCTCAGGCGCTGGCGATTTTCACGGCCCGGGTGGCGGCTCACATTCTAATCCTCAGAACGGTCAAGGGGGCTTTAATCAGCAGTCTGGCCAGGGTCATCAACAGCAGCAGGGGGTTTATCAGACCAATCCCAAGCAGCTTAATGGTGGACAGTATCACGTATTTACCACTAGTCTGTGTAAGCGAGATCAGAAGCTTCATAAGAGGGCTGTGAACGCTGTTGAGCCGGCGGTTCCACGCTACTTAAGATGGTCTGAGCAGCCTATTGTGTGGAGTAGGGAGGATCACCCTCCCCGGGTTGATAATCCGGGTCACTTGGCCCTGGTGGTGGCTCCTCAGGTGGGAGGATACAAGTTCACTAAGGTACTCATGGATGGAGGCAGCAGCATCAACATCCTCTATTATGAGACCTTCTGTCGTATGGGGTTGATTGATAAGAACCTCAGCCAGTCCAATACTATTTTCCATAGCGTGGTGCCAGGTAAGTTGGCTTATCCAGTTGGTAAGATCGAGTTGGAAGTGGCCTTTGGAGACGAGTACAATTACAGGGTGGAAATATTGACCTTTGAGGTGGTCAAGATAAGAAGTCCGTATCATGCCATATTTGGGCGGCCGGCTTACGCCAAGTTCATGGCACGGTCGTGTTACGTGTATTTGCAGCTCAGGATGCCGGGTCACAATGGGACCATTATGGTTCATGGCAGCCGGAAGGTGGCCTTGGAGTGTGAGGAAGGCGATGCGGCTTATGCAGAATCTGTTTGCGCAACACAGGAGTTGAAATTTTACAAAGACAATGTTGACCCAACAGATATGACCTCTCTGAAAAAGCCGACTACGGAGCATGAGCCGGCAATGAAATTTAAGTCGGCTGATGAGACTAAGCTTGTTGATTTCGTTCCAGGTGATTCATCTCAGCAGTTTAGCATCAGTGCCAATATGGATCCAAAATAGGAAAGCGCGCTCATCGAGTTCATCCGTGAGAATAGGGACATTTTTGCATGGAAACCTTCTGACATGCCAGGTGTACCTAGAGAACTCGCTGAGCACACCCTCAATATTGATCCAAAATTTAAGCCGGTCAGGCAGTTCCTTCGGCGGTTTAATGAGGAGAGGCGGAAAACCATTGGTGAAGAGGTGGCCCGGCTCTTGGCGGCCGGGTTTATTGTCGAAGTCTTTCATCCAGAATGGTTAGCTAACCCGATGCTCGTGCTCAAGAAGAATGGCACCTGGCGGATGTGTGTGGACTACACGGACTTAAACAAGGCGTGTCCGGCTGATCCTTTTGCCCTTCCCCGTATTGATCAAATCATTGATGCTACGGCGGGTTGCGAGCACCTGGCGGATGTGTGTGGACTACACGGACTTAGCCAGAGAGGCGACTTATCAGCGTTGCGTGCAGAACTGTCTTCATAACCAAATTGGGCGTAATGTTCATGCCTATGTGGATGATATTGTGGTTAAGTCCAGGGAGAAGGAAAACTTGATAGATGACCTGAGGGAAACCTTTGATAATCTCTGGGTCTACAAGATGATGCTTAACCCGGCCAAGTGTGTTTTTGGTGTTCCTGCAGGCAAACTCTTGGGTTTTCTGGTTTCTAACAGAGGCATTGAGGCTAACCCGGAGAAGATCAAGGCAATCACCTCTCTGGCTAAGCCGGCGTGTATAAGCGACGTCCAGCGCCTGGCTGGTCGTATCGCTGCGTTAATCCGGTTTATAAGCCGTTTGGGTGAGAAGGCCATGCCATTGTACCAGTTGATGAAGAAAACGGATGACTTTATCTGGAATGATGCTGCTAATACTGCTTCTGAGGATTTGAAGAGATAGTTGGCTGAGCCCCCAGTCCTTGCTGCTCCGGTTGACAAGGACCCCTTATTGCTATATGTGGCTGCTAACACAAGAGCCGTCAGTGTGGCTGTAGTGGTGGAGCGCAAGGAAGAGGGTAAGGAGTATCCGGTTCAGCGGCCGGTTTATTACGTCAGTGAAGTGCTCATCGAGTCCAAACAGCGGTATCCACATTGGCAGAAGCTTGTTTATGGTGTGTTCATGGCAAGCCGGAAGCTTAAGCATTATTTCCAAGGTCACCCCATCACTGTGGTTAGTTCTGCTCCCCTTGGAGATATCATCCAAAACAGAGAGGCCAGTGGAAGAGTGGCTAAGTGGGCTATTGAGCTTGGGACTCATGGTCTAAAATACGTGCCACGCACGGCTGTTGAATCTCAAGCTTTGGTGGATTTCATCAACGATTGGACAGAGCTACAGGTGCCTGAAGAAAAGCCGGACAATACATACTGGACTATTCACTTTGATGGGTCCAGGCAGTTGGAGGGCTCGGGGGCTGGAGTTGTATTGGCTTCCCCTAAAGGTGACAAGTTTCATTATGTGCTATAGTTGATGTTTCCTTGTACTAACAATGCGGCTGAGTACGAGGCCTTGCTCCATGGTCTTCGGATGGCCAAGGAGATGAGCTTGAGCCGGGTAAGATGCTTCGGTGACTCAGACTTAGTGGCTCAACAAGTATCAGGCAAGTGGGACTCCAAGGACCCTCTCATGGCGGCTTATCGCCGTGAAGTTGACGCCATTGCTGGACACTTTCAAGGTTACCAAGTAGAGCACATTGATCGCAGGAAGAACGAGGCTGCTGATGCATTAAGCCGGCTGGGCTCTCAGCGAAAACCGGTGCCGCCTAATACTTTCTTGGACATCCTGCATAACCCTTCTGTTAAAGTACCTACAGAGGAAGAATTGGCTATCCCTGACCCGGAAGCACAGTTGGTGGCGGCTCTCCACATCACCCCGGACTGGACAGTGCCCTACTTGTCTTATATGACCCGGGGAGATTTGCCTGAGGATGAAACTTTGGCCAGACAAATAACCCAGCGGTCTAAGTCAATGGTTGTTATCAATGGTGAGCTACATCGCCGCAGTGTTACGGGAGCGTTCCAGCGTTGTGTTTCTCCTGAGGAAGGTCAAGAAATCTTGCGTGAGATTCACGAAGGGGATTGTGGCCATCATGCCGGCTCAAAATCCCTTGTGGCCAAGGCTTTTCGTCATGGTTTTTATTGGCTGACGGCTCATGCTGATGCGGAGGACTTGGTCAGTAAATGTGATGGTTGCCAGAGGTTCTCACGACGGGCGCATGTGCCGGCTCAGGAGCTGAGAATGATACCAATCACTTGGCCATTTGCGGTCTGGGGGCTTGATATGGTTGGGCCTTTTAAAAGGTCCAAGGATAAGAAGACTCACCTTTTGGTGGCAGTTGACAAATTCACAAAGTGGGTTGAGGCAGAGCCCGTTAGCAAGTGTGATGCAGCCACGGCGGTTCAGTTCATGAAAAGGGTGATATTTCGCTTTGGTTTTCCACACAGCATTATCACTGACAATGGGACCAATCTGTCTAAAGGCGCCATGGAGGAGTTTTGTCAACGTGAGCATATTCGACTTGATGTTTCTTCAGTAGCTCACCCTCAATCCAATGGTCAAGCTGAGAGAGCCAATCAAGAGATTTTGAAGGGTATCAAGCCCCGGCTTTTGGTCCCTTTGCAACGGACGCCGGGTTGTTGGGTGGAGGAGTTACCCTCCGTGTTATGGAGCATCAACACTACTCCTAACAGGTCTACGGGGTACACGCCCTTCTTCATGGTCTATGGAGCGGAAGCAGTCCTCCCTAGCGACATCCGTCATGATTCACCTCGAGTGGCGGCTTATGTTGAGGTGGATAATGAGCGGGCATGCCAAGATGCTCTTGACTTGTTGGATGAACAGCGTGATGTGGCAGCAGCTCGCTCGGCGATTTACCAACAAGACCTGCGCCGTTATCACAGCCGCCGGGTTAAATCCCGGGTCTTCCAGGAAGGTGATCTAGTGCTCCGGCTCATCCAAGATCAAACAGATGCACACAAGCTATCCCCGCCTTGGGAAGGACCCTTTGTGGTCAGCAAGAACTTGCACAACGGGTCGTACTACCTTATTGACGTTCGGGAGCATAAAGATTCACGCAAGTCGGAAGAGGAGACCCGTTGTCCGTGGAACATAGCTCAGCTTCGGCCTTATTACACTTGAGCCACCGGCTCTCATAATGTACATATCGCTATAACCATGTATATATAGTGTTAAATAATAAAGCAGGACCTCTGTCCTTTTCTCCTCCAAAGGTAAAAGTGTTGTTTTCATTACACCATCACATGGTCACTTGGAGGTGGATCCGGCTTATGATCGTATGTGAATCTACCCGTATGCAATATAATCACTTGGGGGCTTCCTGTTCAAACATAGGTCGTATTCGAACCAAAGAGAACATAGCTGTCGATACCCATTTGATTGGCAAAGTGCCGAGCTCATTGGGGAGTTTCCTTGATCATATTTGAATCATAGTTTAACCCCCTTTGGGAACCGACGTGGATCGTATTCGAATCAGCGTCGTTAAACAACTTTTAAGGTCATTTGGGGGCTTCCTGTTCAAACATTGGTCGTATTCGAACCAAAGAGAACATAGCTGTCGGTACCCTCTTGATCGGCATCGCCAAACCCACAGGGGGCTATATGATCGCATTTGAATCTTAGCTTAACCCCTTTGGGACGGGTCTCTGGTCGTATTCGAATTGGAAGCCCCTAAGTTTTGATTTTCTGATTTACAACAAGTTCTTCTGGTTGTATCAACAATGTACACGGCGGCTCTTATTCCGCCGACTTAACTTTGGTTCACAGTGTTAGTTACACACAATCAGCATTATCAAAACTAGTAAACTGGAGTTGAGGTATCAACCTTATTATCCGGGTTAGATAAACCGGAGGTATATTTGAAGGCATGTAAGTATGCTATCATGGTTACATCAGGGACATACTTGAGGACCAGTCTTTGGTGACTTAGATTCATATTCCAGGTTATATGTATGAGACTATGATTTTCAGTGCGGTAAGCCGCTTAGAGACTTGTGACTTGTTTTTCTATGCAGGATGGTTAAGGACAACTATTCGAGCTTCAGGAAAATAAATGATCAATTATAACCCGGAGGAATATAAGGAAGCAACTTCAATGGAGTTAAGCATTCAACACGTGCACGATGGCACGACAGAGCTAAAGTGTTGGTCCTACTCTATTACAAGACTCTCCGAGTCTAAAAGGGTGAAGCATTGTTTAAACAAGCATAATCATGAGCCGCCTAAAGAGTCAAGCTGCTTGCCGAGTCGAAGCTTCCGACTCATCCCTCTCCGCTCCTCCGGCTGTTCCTATGACCTGGAAGGTTGACGATTTCCAGTCAATGCCGCTCAAAGCTTCGAATTGAGCCTCCTCGTCAATTAACCCGGCCGGGTCAATGTCTGGGGCAAAGGTGTGCTTACGAGTCGGCGGGACCAAGCTGATGGCTTCATAACACGGAGTGGGGATCCTCTGATTCTCTGCGTCGTAACCCGGCTGGTACTTGGTCAGATCGGTGTCATTCCCAATCAGGGTGGCCACCGGGCGCACGATCTTCACACAGGCAGCAAAGTCTTTTTGGTCGAAGGGGGTGCCGTCTTCCTTCAAGCTGGGGTAACCAAGTGCAATATCTGCCGGGTCTAGCTCCGGAAGGAAGGCCTTGGCCCGGCTCAGAGCAGCCATGGCTCCGGCTCTTGCAGAGGCCCGCCGCAGCTCTTGGAAACGCTGAGGAAGAACGGCAAGCCAGCGAAGTACGTCTGCCAGGTGAGTCGGAACCTCATTGGATAGGGCCACCACGGCCAAAGCGCGCTGTGACCCGGTGTAGAGTTGCTCCACCAGGGTGTACACGGCCTTCAGCTTGGTCAGCACGTTCTGATTGAGGTTGGCGCTTCTGGGACCTATTTAACAAAGTAAGATAAGCCGTTATCAATGATGGGAGTTATGAGACGTAAGGACTGTAAACTTGCTCAAAGCCTGCAAAAGGACTTACCGAAGATTGCGGCGACCATTTGTGACACATGGCGTTTTAAGCCGGAGAGCTCGGCGGTTCTCTCCGTTAGAGCCTTCTCCGCCTGTTCGGTCCGGCTTACAAGAGCAGCCTTCTCTTCGGCCCAAGCCTTCCTTTCCGCTTCAAACTTCTTCTTCAGCTTCTCTTGAGGAGCAATGCTGGATTCAAATTTGGCGTTGGCCTTCCGGGTCTCAGTTTCCTGAGTCTTCAGGCGGTTCTTCAGCTCTGAGATATCAGCCTCAAATTTCTTGCAAGCAGCCTGCACAATTTCCGGGTTATAGTATGAACAGTTATTATGCAACTTTAAAGTCCCAAGCACTTTCCAAGCAAAGACACTTTGCACTTGGGGGCTAATGCATGTCGAAAGTTTCTATCTACAAAATTACCGGTTCATGAAAGTAAGCCGGAAATTAAGTCTACAACATATTCTATCATAAGTAGTAGACTTGGGGGCTAGTATGGTAAAGATGACTGTGCGGTAAGCAATAGAGTGGTACCTCGGACTTCTGCTGTATCTGCTTCACCATATCAATCTCCAAGTCCCGGCTGCTGTGCACCTGATTGACATAGCCGGAGATGATCTCTCCAATGCTCAAGTCAGCATAGTTGGTGATGTCCAGCTTGGCCCTGCGGCGCTCTAGCAACTCTTCCTTGGCAGAGCACTTAGCCAGCGCAGTGGGTCTCCCCGGCTCGACAAACTCCGTCCGGGTAATTACCACGTCCGGGTCATCGGCTGGCTGAGCCGGGTTGGAGATTTCCGGGTTAGCAGAAGTCTCTGTGATTGGCTCGTCGGTTGGAGCGGTGGCTTCAGGAGCAGAGGCAGCTGGCGGCTCTTGAGCTGAAACCTCTGGCTCAGTCACGACCGGCTCTTCGACCGGCTTATTCTTCTTTGCTCTTTTGCTGAGCTTTGCTTGAGCACTGAAAGGACAAAAAGTTAGTACAAAGGTATGAGTAAAGATAAGCACCACAAGAGATGATCATCATTACCCGGGTACGGTCTTGAAAGCCGGCAGGTTCGATTGCATAGAGTCGCCAGAGGACGGTGAAGTTTCCTGATAATTCGAATCAGAAGAATTGAGCGGTTGACGTATAACACCCGCCAAAGGATGAAAAGGATATAAGTTGGAGATAACCTCGGTCCGGCGCTTCCTTGACGCCTCAGGTAAGCCGGAGGAGAGGTCAGCATCCTTGTTGGTCTGGTGTGCCGCCGGCTCTCATGAATCTGTTGCTTCAAAAGAAATTGAGGATCTTGATAAGCTAAAGGATGTGAAAATCTTACTTTCCGGGTTACTCTTCGGACTTTCAGCCTTGGCAAGGGCTTCGAGTCGGAGGAAAGTGTCATTACCTCTTTAGTCACCGGGTTACTTGCTCCGGTGTCATCCTGCTGATGAACAGTATTGATAAGGTGGACAGAAATAAACAAGAAACAAAACAAGAGCTTACAAATTCAGGAGTTACCTCTGACTCGGAGCTGTCACTTAGCTGAAGCAGCTCTGAGGCAGTAGGCTTGCTTCCCTTCTTGCGGGGAGCGGCTCTCCTGGCGGCTTTCTTAGCCTTTCTGGCTTTTTTAGCCGCCTCATGGTCATACTTGACCTTCCAGAATTTATCATCAGCCTAAAAAATACAATGAAGACTTCTTAAGGTTTAGATGAAAACTATCTAAGGAGAAAATAAAATGTTCAGATCAGCGGCTTACCGCTGGGGCCGGGTTGGTCTTGCAGAAGGGGCTTAAGCCGGTCCTCCCGCAGTCTGCCAAGCTCTCGTTCAAGAGGGCCTTGGTCATCTCTTCAACAACGTCTTCAGGAAGATCGTTGCGGCTGTGTCGCAGGGGGTCATCTTTCCGGCCGGTGTAATCACACATTAAGCCAGGGCGGCGGCTTAAGGGGATCACCCGCCACGAGATCCAGACCCGGACCAGATCAATGCCATTGAGGCCATTTCCCAGGAGAGCCTTGATTTTGTTGATGGTGGGGATCAGAGGTTGGCGCTTGGCTTGAGTCAGCTTATCCGGCAGAGAGTGATTTGGCTCCAGACGCAGGGCACGAAAGCCGGGCAGGCGACTCTCGTCAGCCGGAGAAGTGTCCTCGCAATAAAACCACGTCTGGTTCCAATCCTTCGGATGGCTTGGCGGCTCAGCATAAGGAAAGAGGCAGTCTCTCCGGCGTTGAATGGAGATTCCACCAAGTTCTAGCCTCGGCCCGTTGGCACACTCGTTCTGACGGTTCAGATAAAAAAGCTCTCTGAAGAGCAGCAGGCTGGGCTCTTCTCCAAGATAGACTTCGCAGAATACTTGGAAGTTGCATATATTTGACACAGAGTTGGCTCCTATGTCTTGTGGCCGCAGATCAAAGAAATTCAGCACATCTCTAAAGAATTTTGAGCCAGGCGGTGCAAAGCCCCGGCTCATGTGATCAGCAAAAATCACTACCTCACCCTCCCTTGGTTGCGGTCTCTCCTCTGACGGGTCAGGGGCACGGTAAGACATGACATCCTTCTTGGGTAGGTAACCCGTCTTTACGAATTCAGCTAAGGTGTCGTTGGTGATGTTGGACCTCATCCAGTTGCACGTAATGGGTGCTTTGGGAGCTTTGGGAGGCATTGTGAAAGATGAAGCCTATGACAAAAGGAAAATGTCCGGTTCAATTATAAACCGGCAGATGTTTACAGTTTAAATACTCAAATGGCGGCTTATGAGAGGGGCCTAATGACATATGGTTAAGTGCATCGGGTTATCTAAGCCGCTGCAAGTATCGTGAGTAATTCAAATTGTCTACGGCTTTATCATAAATGAGCCGGAAATTTACGGCGCATGGCTTCTTTTGAGCCGGAAACATAAGCCGCCATAGCTCAGTAGAGGCAATTTTTGACTAAGTCTAGGGAAAACAAGTTTCACGGATCGCAATAAATATTTTGGATCAAACGGTTGGCTAAAGAGAAAAAATTTCTAGACCTAGAACTGACGCAAAAGAAGTCCATGGATTCAGAATGGGATCTTCTTTCAAACAAAGGGGATCTACTAGTGTTAAAATGGATGAGCAACAACTACCGCAGAAGTTCTGTGCTAATCTTGGATCGAAACATGGGCATAGTGGCAGAACTATAGGGAACTTGCGAAGAACTTACGAAGAACAGCGAAGAATGGCGAAGAACAGTGGAACCCTAATGTGGATCTACGGTGGAGAGGTGCAGGGACTTACAGGTGCGGAGTTACGGCGGAGATCCGTCGCGTTTCTCTGGTCACGTCAGGGTGATGCAGCGGCCTGAGCTGGTGAAGATGAAGAAATCCGCGGCGGCGACGGCGACGGAGCTCGGGCAGCAGCACAGTGGTGAGAGGAAGAAGAAGATGGAAGCGACAAGTGGCACGAGGCTCATGGGCCGGGCTACTTATAAGGGGAAGCTCATAAGTGGGCGCGAGAAACGAGGAGGCCACGGCGTGGTTATCTCGCCATAAAAACGCCTCGATTCTCGGGACGGCAATTAAAGATAAGATCCGTTGCGGATATGGTGGAGTAAAAAATGGACTTAATGGAAGATGACGTCACGGCGGGTTACCCGGAATCCAGAAGATGACGTAACGACGGGTTATAGCCTTCACACAATTGTAAGCCGGAAGATTTTCTATCGTAAGGATTGAAGATTGACATGAGCCGGCTCAAATCAATCTGGGGCCTAATGTTGAGGATATAGCCGTTGGAGTCACCCGCCCAGGAGGGGCCGGGTTACTCATGATGGTTACTACGCGAAGCCCGGTACCAGATATGAAGACGGCGGGTCAATAACGGGCCCAAGACCCGGAGATGGCTTAAGGCCCGTAGCATTAGCCGCCGTTAGGGTAAAACTTGTAGTGTAAGGCAAGAATAGATAAGAGTCCGAGCCGGACACTGTTATGAGCCGGCCGAGACTCTGAGAGCCGCTGGGCGGCAACCTCTCTATATAAAGGGACGACCCGGCGGCGGTTTAGGAAAAAGATTTAATCGAGAGCCAGGCATAGCAATCAAGCTCCCCGATCATCGAAACCCTAATCAATACCACCTCAACTGGACGTAGGCTTTTACCTTCACCGTAAGGGGCCGAACCAGTATAACCCTCGTGTTCCTTGTCCCTCTTAACCCCTTTAAGCTTCCTAGTTGCGATGGCTCCACGACTAAGTCCTAGCTCGAGGACATCTGCCGTGACAATTCCACGACACTATGTTTACATGGTTGGCATCATATCTTCTGGTCCTTTTTGGCTTATGGTCAGTAAGAGACTTTTGTCATATGCATTTAGTAGAATACTGTCATGCCTTGTTTTTCCATGTTAAGTTCCTGTAGCATGTTGATTTCGTGCTCTGAACATTGCTACCTGATGCTGTTTCAGGCATGTCCAGTAATTTCACTAAGTCTGTGAACCTGTTATCTTTTGCACTTTTGCCATGCTTGTTTGAACCTGTTATGTTGTGATCTAGCCATAGCTCAGTGTTCATCTTTTGTCAAGCATCTCCTGTAGACTACTTCAATATGCTTTGTTGCTATGTTGGAGTGCTTTAGCATTGTTACTTGTTGCATTCTAAGTGCTATCATGCTGTTAATCACATATTCGTGCCATTCTTGTTTTGCTTGCCATTTGCAAACCGTGCATCCGTTTCCGGTGATCTTTATATCGATTTCGACCGAAATCATCTCATCTTTCCAGTGGCATGCTTGGTTTGCCAAGGTACTGCCTTGTTCATCATTTTTCTTCCGGAGTACGCATATGCATCGCATACCACATCTCGCATATCATGCATGTTTTGCATCATTTTGCTTGTGCATTTCCCGTGATTGATTGTGGTTCCGTTGCTCGTGTTCTTGTTTTGGGTAGAGCCGGGAGACGAGTTCGTGAACGAGGAACGTGTTGAGTACGCTTACAAGGATCAAGCTTTTCGCAACTCTGAGAACCTTGCAGGCAAGATGACCATACCCTCGAAATCACTTCTATCTTTGCTTTGCTAGTTGTTCGCTCTATTGCCATGCTGCGCTACCTACCACTTGTTATATCATGCCTCCCATATTGCCATGTCAAGCCTCTAACCATCCTTTCCTAGCAAACCGTTGTTTGGCTAAGTTACCGCTTTTGCTCAGCCCTTCTTATAGCGTTGCTAGTTGCAGGTGAAGTTGAAGTTGGTTCCATGTTGGAACATGGATATTTTGGAATATCACAATATCTCGTATTTAATTAATGCATCTATATATTTGGTAAAGGGTGGAAGGCTCGGCCTTATGCCTGGTGTTTTGTTCCACTCTT
This sequence comes from Aegilops tauschii subsp. strangulata, assembly GCF_002575655.3. Classification (NCBI taxonomy): domain Eukaryota; kingdom Viridiplantae; phylum Streptophyta; class Magnoliopsida; order Poales; family Poaceae; genus Aegilops; species Aegilops tauschii. The sequence continues at coordinate 427,650,703 of NC_053035.3, forward strand.
GCCGCCCTAGTTTCTGTTATACCGGTATTATGTTCCTTGAGTTTGCGTTCCTTACGTGGTTGCGTGATTTATGGGACCCCCTTGACAGTTCGCTTTGAGTAAAACTCCTCCAGCAAGGCCCAACATTGGTTTTACCATTTGCCACCTAAGCCTTTTTCCCCGGGTTTTCGCGAGCCCGAGGGTCATCTTTAATTAAACCCCCGGGCCAGTGTTCCTCTGAGTGCTGGTCCAACCTAGAGCATCGTGCGGGACCGTCCCTTGGCAACTTGGGTTATGTTGGTACCTGTACGCTTCGCTTATCCGGTGTGCCCTGAGAACGAGATATGTGCAGCTCCTATCGGGATTTGTCGGCACATTCGGGTGGCTTTGCTGGTCTTGTTTTACCATTGTCGAAATGTCTTGTAAACCGGGATTCCGAGACTGATCGGGTCTTTCCGGGAGAAGGTTTATCCTTTGTTGACCGTGAGAGCTTATAATGGGCTAAGTTGGGACACCCCTGCAGGGTATTATCTTTCGAAAGCCGTGCCCGCGGTTATGAAGCAGATGGAAATTTGTTAATGTCCGGTTGTAGGGAACTTGTCACTTGACTTAATTAAAACACATCAACTATGTGTGTAGCCGTGATGGTCTCTTCTCGGCGGAGTCCGGGAAGTGAACACGGTTTGAGTTATGCATGAACGTAAGTAGTTTCAGGACCACTTCTTGATCATTTCTAGCTTCGCGACCGTTGCGTTGCCTCTCTTCTCGCTCTCATTTGCGTATGTTAGCCACCATATATGCTTAGTGCCTGCTGCAGCTCCACCTCATTACACCATCCTTTCCTATAAGCTTAAATAGTCTTGATCTCGCGGGTGTGAGATTGTTGAGTCCTCGTGACTCACAGATTCTACCAAAACAGTTGCAGGTGCCGACAATGCCAGTGCAGATGATGAGATCGACCTCAAGTGGGAGTTCGACGAGGAACGTGGTCGTTACTATGTGTCTTTTCCTGATGATCAATAGTGGAGCCCAGTTGGGTCGATCGGGGATCTAGCATTTGGGGTTATCTTATTTTCATTTGGATTTTGACCGTAGCCGGTCTATTTGTGGAATTTGGATGATGTATGAATTATATTTATGTATTGTGTGAAGTGGCGATTGTAAGCCAACTCTCGTTATCCCATTCTTGTTCATTACATGGGATTGTGTGAAGATGACCTTCTTGCGACAAAACCACAATGCGGTTATGCCTCTAAGTCGTGCCTCGACACGTGGGAGATATAGCCGCATCATGGGCGTTACAAGTTGGTAATCAGAGCCATCCCCGACTTAGGAGCCCCCTGCTTGATCGAATCGCTGGCGTTGTTGAGTCTAGAACAAAAATGTTTTGAGTCTTAGGATTATATATATCGGAGAGTAGGATTCTTTTTACTCCTCAGTCCCTTCGTCGCTCTGGTGAGGTCTCCTGACGTAGAAGTTTTGACTTTTCTCTCCTCAAATTTCACTAAAAAAAATTTAGGATCACGCGGCTATCTTGGAATCGTTCCGATGGTTTTGTGACGAGAACATTGTTCTTGGTGCCTCCTGACATTTAGGGGTTGTGGCAGTGTCCCGGGGAGTTGAGCTCCGAGGTGTTGTCGTCACAATTTTATTGTTGCAGTTCTGGAATACCTGAGTTTCGCCGACATCGAAATCTCTTTTATGCAGTTGTTGGTGAGATCACCTCGATGCCACCCAGTACTGGGGCGGGAGTTCGGGAGTATTGCCATAACTCATATAACGGATGCTTTTCGAAGGTTGAGGTACACGATTTCTGAAGGTTTCTTGGTTATGTGTTGACGGATGGATACAGCTGGATCTAGGGATTGCTAGTTTGGGTGATATATTTTGTGTCCTGTTGAGGATATAACCCTTAGAGTCACCCGCCAGGAGATGCCGGGTTACTCATAATGGTCATCACGCGAAGCCCAGTACCGAGCTTGAAGACGGCGGGTCAATGATGGGCCTAGGACCCGGAGATGGCTTAAGGCCCGTAGTGATAAACCGCCGTATGGCGAGACTTGTAGTGTAAGGCAAGAATAGTTGAGAGTCCGAGCCGGACACTCTTATGAGCCGGCCGGGACTCTGAGAGCCGCTGGGCGTCAACCTCTCTATATAAAGGGACGACCCGGCGGCGGTTTAGGGACAAGTAAGATCAGATCGATAACCAGGCAAGGCGTTTTAGCTCCTGGTCGTCGAAACCTCAAGCAATACAACCTCAACTGGACGTAGGCTTTTACCTTCACCGTAAGGGGCCGAACCAGTATAACCCTCGTGTTCCTTGTCCCGTTTAACCCCTTTAAGCTTCCTAGCTGCGATGGCTCCACGACTAAGTCCTAGCTCAAGGACATCTGCCGTGACAATTCCACGACAGTTGGCGAGTTCTTCAAGGGCAGCTTCGAAGGGCTCAAGGGATACGCTGTGGGCCGGATGACCAACAGTCGTCGCGGCAAGCTCTACATCGACGATGTAAACTGGGGCCCCGACGCCAGCTCAATTGAGTACGGGTACCGGGTCCCCTTCGGCGGAATTCATGTCTTCATTGGCAAGATTGGTGAGCCGGGCCCTGAGCCGGATCTCTGCGCCGATCTCATCGAGACGGCTCAGCGTGCACGACCCGCCCGGGCTCTACCTGCCTTGAAGCATGCCTTTGTGGGATGTATTCATGGAGGACTCTCTGAAGGGTCTGGATCTGGCGATGAGACGGCAGCCGGCTTTGACGGCGAGTCGTCCACGGATGAGTCAAATTCGTTGTATCAACTTCAGGACGGCAGGCTCAGGGGTTGTTCCGATGGCGACAGCATCCCGGACCCTTTTGAACCGCCGAGCCGGGTTGGAATCTTCATGGCCGCCGCGCAACCTGTTCAAAACCCCGCCTCCGGGTCAGGAAGTCCGGTGCCTTCACCGGCTCAGGTGCTGATGGATCTCACAGACAAGCTGACGGTCCTATTGACTGCTACGGTGGCTCCGGCGGATCAAGTTCAGCATGACGCGGAGGTGACATAGTTAAAGTTGGATCTATAGCAAAGGCCAAGGAGGATCTGGCGGCGGAGGGGATCAGGATGGCTGCAGAGAGGGCGGCTCTCGACGCCCAGACTCGGCCGATTCAGGCACAGTCCTTCCAGCTTACGATGGATCAAAACGCATCCAATGAGGTCATGAGAAGGAGGCAGCAAAAGGCCCAGTCTCGACTCCCTCCGGTTTACGATCCTCGAAACCTCTTCAACACGCCAGGTGCAGGGTCTAGTAACCCGCCGAAGATCGTAGTGCCCGGGGCTGGGACACCAATTCAGCCCCAAGTAATGGGACCGCCCCGGGTGAACCCTGCCCCGCCTCAGTACGTGCCAATACCACCGGGTCATTATGCCAACCCGTTGGAAAACATGGTCGCCGCGGCGGCACGGCTGGCGGCTCTCCCAATCGATGGCGACTCTCCAACGGCGGTTGAAACCCGCCGGGTCAGGGAGCTCCTTCAGACAGCTCTGGCGCAGCAAGAGGCGTACTCTTACAGCCGGGACAGGATCCATTCAACCCCTCGCCCAGGCCGGAGCCCGAGTTATAGCAGACACATGGTTTCAGCAACCGGCTCAAGTAATGTCCGACGCCATGACTTGCCACCTGGCCATGGCCCGGCTCATAACGGAGCTTTTCACGCAACAGACCAAGACAGAGCACGGCAAGAGGCGGAGCAGGTGCCTCAGTTGACGGCTTACCAGACACCCCCGGCTTATCCGACGGCTTCCGTCGACGTGGGTATCCCTACGAGGGCTGGAGGTGTCCCTTGTTTAGTGCCAGCTCTCCGCAATGAACGTCTACCCAAGGACTTCAAAGGCCTAGGAAGGTGCCTAATTACACGGCTGATTTACAACCCAGAGCCTGGATCGAGAGTTACGAGATGGCCATGGAATTGTTGGAGGTCAGTGAAGCGGCGATGGCCAAGTACTTCACCATGATGCTAGATGGGACTGCCCGCACTTGGTTGAAAGGGCTGCCACCGAATTCCATCGGGTCTTGGGCTGAGCTGAAAGCCCGGTTCATCCAAAACTTCAAGGATACCTGTAGGCAGTCTATGTCAATTGTGGATTTAACTAACTGTAAACAGCAGGAGGGTGAGTCTACGACACATTGGGTTCGCCGGGTCAAAGAGATAATACATCCATCTGATAAGATGGATGTCGGCTCTGCAGTCTTAATGTTGGAGCAGAATTGTCGTTTCCTGCCCCTGAAGATGAAACTCGGGCGGCTCAAACGCGACTGCAATGATATGGGTACGCTGATGGCGGCTCTCGTCAAATACGCCGACTCTGATAGTACCAAGGACCCCGCTTCAGATGATGAAAGGACAGGGAAGGGAAGGAAGAACGGCAATGGCAAGGGTCCTCAGCATAACCCGACAAACCAAGGAGGTAACAAGCGTAAGGCTGATGGCAGCATGGAGTTTGTGGCCAATGCCAGCTCACAGGGTAACAACCAGCGACGTAAGGGGAGGCCACCTCCCCGAGCTGGCGGGTCGGGCCCGACGCTCGAGCAGTTGTTGAATGAGCCTTGTCCGAGGCATGGTTCTAGGGAGAAGCCAGCTACTCATCTATGGAAAGATTGCGCAATCATGAAGGCCTTTAAGAATTCCAATGCCTTTAATGGCAACAATGGACCGGGTGGCGGCTCAGGCGCTGGCGGTTTTCATGGCCCGGGCGGCGGTTCAAATCCTAATCCTCAGAATGGTCAAGGGGGCTTTAATCAGCAGTCCGGCCAGGGTCATCAACAGCAGCAGGGGGGTTACCAGACCAATCCAAAGCAGCTTAACGGTGGACAGTATCACGTGTTTACCACCAGTCTGTGTAAGCGAGATCAGAAGCTTCATAAGAGGGCTGTGAATGCTGTTGAACCGGCGGTCCCACGCTATTTAAGATGGTCTGAGCAGCCTATTGTGTGGAGTAGGGAGGATCACCCTCCCCGGGTTGATAATCCGGGTCACTTGGCCTTGGTGGTGGCTCCTCAGGTGGGAGGATATAAGTTCACTAAGGTGCCCATGGATGGAGGCAGCAGCATCAACATCCTCTATTATGAGACCTTCCGTCGTATGGGGTTGGCTGATAAGAACCTCAGCCCGTCCAATACTGTTTTCCATGGCGTGGTGCCTGGTAAGTCGGCTTATCCAGTTGGTAAGATCGAGTTGCAAGTGGCCTTTGGAGATGAGTACAACTACAGGGTGGAGAAATTGACCTTTGAGGTGGTCAAGATAAGAAGTCCGTATCATGCCATATTTGGGCGGCCGGCTTATGCCAAGTTCATGGCACGGCCGTGTTACGTGTATTTGCAGCTCAAGATGCTGGGTCACAATGGGACCATTACGGTTCATGGCAGCCAGAAGGTAGCCTCGGAGTGTGAGGAAGGCGATGCGGCTTATGCAGAATCTGTTTGTGCGACAGAGGAGTTGAAGTTTTACAAGGACAATGTTGACCCAACAGATATGACATCTCTGAAAAAGCCGACCACGGAGCATGAGCCGGCAATGAAATTTAAGTCAGCCGATGAGACTAAACTTGTTGATTTCGTTCCAGGTGACTCATCTCAGCAGTTTAGCATCAGTGCCAATCTGGATCCAAAATAGGAAGGCGCGCTCATCGAATTCATCCGTGAGAATAGGGACATTTTTTCATGGAAACCTTCCGACATGCCAGGTGTACCTAGAGAACTCGCTGAGCACACTCTCAATGTTGATCCGAAATTTAAGCCGGTCAGGCAATTCCTTCGGCGGTTTAATGAGGAGAGGCGGAAAGCCATTGGTGAAGAGGTGGCCCGGCTCTTGGCGGCCGGGTTTATTGTCGAAGTCTTTCATCCAGAATGGTTAGCTAACCCGGTGCTCGTGCTCAAGAAGAATGGCACCTGGCGGATGTGTGTGGACTACACGGACTTAAACAAGACGTGTCCGGCTGATCCTTTTGCCCTTCCCCGTATTGATCAAATCATTGATGCTACGGCGGGTTGCGAGCACTTAAGTTTCTTGGATGCGTATTCTGGATACCATCAGATTAAAATGGCAGTTAAAGACCAGGAGAAAACGGCGTTCATCACTCCCTTTGGAGCCTTCTGTTATGTGTCTATGCCTTTTGGACTCAAGAGTGCACAGGCGACTTATCAGCGTTGCATGCAGAACTGTCTTCATAACCAGATTGGGCGCAATGTTCATGCCTATGTGGATGATATTGTGGTTAAGTCCAGGGAGAAGGAAACCTTGATAGATGATCTGAGAGAAACCTTTGATAATCTTCGGGTCTACAAGATGATGCTTAACCCGGCCAAGTGTGTTTTTGGTGTTCCTGCAGGTAAGCTCTTGGGTTTTCTCGTTTCTCATAGAGGCATTGAAGCTAACCCGGAGAAGATCAAGGCAATCACCTCTCTAGCTAAGCCGGCGTGCATAAACGACGTCCAGCGCCTGGCGGGTCGTATCGCTGCTTTAAGCCGGTTTATAAGCCGTTTGGGTGAAAAGGCCATGCCACTGTACCAGTTGATGAAGAAAACTGATGACTTTATCTGGAATGATGCTGCTAATGCTGCTTTTGAGGATTTGAAAAGATAGCTGGCTGAGCCCCCAGTCCTTGCTGCTCCGGTTGATAAGGAGCCCTTATTACTGTATGTAGCTGCTAACACACGAGCCGTCAGTGTGGCTGTGGTGGTGGAGCGCAAGGAAGAGGGTAAGGAGTATCCGGTTCAGCGGCCGGTTTACTACGTCAGCGAAGTGCTCATAGAGTCCAAACAGCGGTATCAACATTGGCAGAAGCTTGTTTATGGGGTGTTCATGGCAAGCCGGAAGCTTAAGCATTATTTTCAGGGTCACCCCATCACTGTGGTTAGTTATGCTCCCCTTGGAGATATCATCCAAAATAGAGAAGCCACAGGAAGAGTGGCTAAGTGGGCTATAGAGCTTGGGCCTCATGGTCTGAAATACGTACCACGCACTGCCGTCAAATCTCAAGCTTTGGTGGATTTCATCAACGATTGGACAGAGCTACAGGTGCCTGAAGAAAAGCCGGATAATACATTATGGACTATTCACTTTGATGGGTCTAGGCAATTGGAGGGCTCGGGGGCTGGAGTTGTATTGGCTTCCCCTAAAGGTGACAAGTTTCATTATGTGCTGCGGTTGATGTTTCCTTGTACTAACAATGCGGCTGAGTACGAGGCCTTGCTCCATGGTCTTCGGATGGCTAAGGAGATGAGCTTGAGCCGGGTGAGGTGCTTCGGCGATTTAGACTTAGTGGCTCAACAAGTATCAGGCAAGTGGGATTCCAAGGACCCTCTCATGGCGGCTTATCGCCGTGAAGTTGATGCCATTGCTGGGCATTTTCAGGGTTACCAAGTAGAGCACATCGATCGCAGGAAGAATGAGGCGGCTGATGCGTTAAGCCGGCTGGGTTCTCAGCGAAAGCCGGTGCCGCCTAATACTTTCCTGGACATCTTACATAACCCTTCTGTCAAGTTGCCTACAGAGGAAGACTTGGCTGTCCCTGACCCGGAGGCACAGTTGGTGGCGGCTCTCCACATCACCCCAGACTGGACAGTGCCATATTTGGCTTACATGACCCGGGGAGATTTGCCTGAGGATGAAACTTTGGCCAGACAAATAACCCGGTGGTCTAAGTCAATGGTCATTATCAATGGTGAGTTGCATCGCCGCAGTGTTACTGGAACGTTCCAACGTTGTGTTTCCCCTGAGGAGGGTCAAGAAATCTTACGTGAGATTCACGAAGGGGATTGTGGCCATCATGCCGGCTCAAAATCCCTTGTGGCCAAGGCTTTTCGTCATGGTTTTTACTGGCTGACAGCTCATGCTGATGCGGAGGACTTGGTCAGTAAATGCGACGGTTGTCAAAGGTTCTCGCGACGGGCTCATGTGCCGGCTCAAGAGCTCAGGATGATTCCAATTACCTGGCCATTTGCGGTCTGGGGGCTTGATATGGTTGGGCCTTTTAAAAGGTCCAAGGATAAGAAGACTCACCTTTTGGTAGCAGTTGACAAGTTCACAAAGTGGGTTGAGGCAGAGCCCGTTAGCAAGTGTGACGCAGCCACGGTGGTTCAGTTCATGAAAAGGGTGATTTCTCGCTTTGGTTTTCCGCACAGCATTATAACTGACAATGGGACTAATTTGTCTAAAGGTGCCATGGAGGAGTTTTGTCAACGTGAGCATATTCGACTTGACGTTTCCTCAGTGGCTCACCCTCAATCCAATGGTCAAGCTGAGAGGGCTAATCAGGAGATCTTGAAGGGTATCAAGCCCCGGCTTTTTGTCCCTTTGCAACGGACGCCGGGTTGTTGGGTAGAGGAGCTACCCTCCGTGTTATGGAGCATCAATACTACTCCTAACAGATCTACGGGTTACACGCCTTTCTTCATGGTTTATGGAGCGGAAGCAGTCCTCCCTAGCGACATCCGTCATGACTCACCTCGAGTGGCAGCTTATGTTGAGGTGGATAACGAGCGGGCACGCCAAGATGCTCTTGACTTGTTGGACGAACAGCGTGATGTGGCAGCAGCTCACTCGGCGATTTACCAACAAGACCTACGCCGTTATCACAGCCGCCGGGTTAAGTCCCGGGTCTTCCAGGAAGGTGATCTGGTGCTCCGGCTCATTCAAGATCAAACAGATGCACACAAGTTATCCCCGCCTTGGGAAGGGCCCTTTGTGGTCAGCAAGAACTTGCACAACGGGTCGTACTACCTTATTGACGTTCGGGAGCACAAAGATTCACGCAAGTCGGAGGAAGAGACCCGTCGGCCGTGGAACATAGCTCAGCTTCGGCCTTACTACACTTGAGCCACCGGCTCTCAAAATGTACATTGTTCTATAATCATGTATATATTATGATAAATAATAAAGCAGGACCTCTGTCCTTTTCTCCTCCAAAGGTAAACGTATTATTTCCATTACAACATCACATGGTCACTTGGAGGTGGATCCGGCTCATGATCGTATCCGAATCTAGCCGTAAACAATATAATCACCTGGGGGCTTCCTGTTCAAACATAGGTCGTATTCGAACCAAAGAGGACATAGCTGTCGATACCCACTTGATTGGCACACTGCCGAGCTCATCGGGGAGTTTCCTTGATCATATTTGAATCATAGCTTAACCCCTTTGAGAACCGACGTGGATCGTATTCGAATCAGCGTCGTTAAACAACTCTTAAGGTCATTTGGGGGCTTCCTGTTCAAACATGGGTCATATTCGAACCAAAGGGAACATAGCTGTCGGTACCCTCTTGATCGGCATCGCCAAACCCACTGGGGGCTATATGATCACATTCGAATCTTAGCTTAACCCCTTTGGGACGGGTTTCTGGTCGTATTCGAACCGGAAGCCCCTAAACTCTGCTCTTCTGATTCGCAACAAGTTCTTCGGGTTGTATCAACAGTGTGCACGGCGGTTCTTACTCCGCCGACTTAACTTTGATTCACAATGTTAGTCACATACAATAAGCATTATCAATACTGGTAAACCGGAGGTGAGGTACCAACCTTATTGTCCGGGTTACTTGAAGGCCTGTAAGTATGCTATTATGGTTACATAAACCGGAGGTATACTTGAAGGCCTGTAAGTATGCTGTTATGGTTACATCAAAGATATAATTGAGGGCCAGTCTTTGGTGACTTTGATTCATATTCCGGGTTATATGTATAAGTTCTATGATTCTCAGTGCGGTAAGCCGCCTAGAGACTTGTGACTTGTTTTCTATGCAGGATGGTTAAAGATAGCTATTCGAGCTTAAGGAAAATAAATGATCAATTATGACCCGGAGAAATATGAAGAAGCAGCTTAAATAGAGATAAGCATTCAACACGTGCACGATGGCACGGCAAAGCTAGGTGTTTGTCCTACTCTATTACAAGACTTCACAAGTCCAAAAGGTGAGGCATTGTTGTTAAGGCGTAACCATGCGCCGCCTAAGAGTCAAGATGCTCGCTGGGTCGAAGCTTCCGGCTCATCCCTCTCTGCTCCTCCGGCTGTTCCTATGACCTGGAAGGTTGACGATTTCCAGTCAATGCCGCTCAAAGCTTCAAATTGAGCCTCCTCGTCAATTAACCCGGCCGGGTCAACTTCTGAGGCAAAGGTATGCTTACGAGTCGGAGGGATCAAGCTGATTGCTTCATAGCGTGGAGTGGGGATCCTCTGATTCTCCGAGTCATAGCCCGGCTCATACTTGGTAAGGTCGGTGTCGTTCCCAATCAAGGTAGCCACCGGGCGCACACTCTTCACACAGGCAGCAAAGTCTTGTTGATCAAAGGGAGTACCGTCTTCCTTCAGACTGGGGTATCCAAGTGCGATCTCCGCTGGGTCTAGCTCTGGGAGGAAAGCCTTGGCCCGGCTCAGAGCAGCTATGGCTCCGGCTCTTGCAGAAGCCCGCCGTAGATCTTGGAAGCGCTGAGGAAGAACGGCAAGCCGCCGAAGTACGTCCGCCAAGTGAGTCGGCACCTCATTGGACAGGGCCACAACGGCCAAAGCACGATGTGACCCGGTGTAGAGTTGCTCCACCAGGGTGTACACGGCCTTCAGCTTGGTTAGCGAACTTTGATTGAGGTTGGCGCTTCTGGGACCTGTTTAACAACGTCAGGTAAGCCGCTAGCAATAATGGGACTTGTGAGACAGAGAATGTAAACTTGTTGAAAGTCTGCAGAATGACTTACCGAAGATTGCGGCGACCATCTGTGACACATGGCGCTTTAAGCCGGAGAGTTCGGCGGTTCTCTACGTCAGAGCCGCCTCCGCCTGTTCGGCCCGGCTGACCAGAGCAGCTTTCTCTTCGGCCCAAGTATTCCTTTCGGTTTCAAACTTTTTCTTCAGCTTCTCTTGAGCAGCAACACTGGATTCAAATTTAGCGTTGGCCTTCCGGGTCTCAGTTTCCTGAGTCTTCAGGCGGTTCTTCAGCTCAGAGATATCAGCCTCAAATTTCTTACAAGCAGCCTGTACAATTTCCGGGTTATAGTATGAATAATTATTGTACAACTTTAAAGTCCCAAGCACTTTCCAAGCAAAGACACTTGGCACTTGGGGGCTAATGTACGCTGAAAGGTTCTATCTACAAATTGCCGGTTCATGAAAGTAAGCCGGAAGTTAAGTCTACAACATATTCTATCATAAGAAGTAGACTTGGGAGCTAAGTATGGTAAAGATGACTATGCAGTAAGCAAGAGAGTGGTACCTCAGACTTCTGCTGTATCTGCTTCACCATGTCAATCTCCAGGTCCCGACTGTTGTGCACCTGATTGACATAGCCGGAGATGATATCTCCAATGCTCAAGTTAGCGTAGTTGGTGATGTCCAGCTTGGCCCTGCGGCGCTCTAGCAACTCTTCCTTGGCAGAGCACTTAGCCAGCGCAGTGGGTCTCCCCGGCTCGACAAACTCCGTCCGGGTGATTACCACGTCCGGGTCATCGGTCGGCTGAGCCGTGCTGGAGATGTCCGGATTGATAGAAGTCTCTATGACTGGCTCGTCGGTTGGAGCGGTGGCTTCAGGAGCAGAGGCAGCTGGCGGCTCTTGAGCTAAAACCTCCGGCTCAGTCAAGACCGGCTCTTCGACCGGTTTATTCTTTTTCGCCCTCTTGCTGAGCTTTGCCTGGGTATTGAAAGGACAAAAGGTTAGTACAAAAGCATGAGTAAAGATAAGCACAACGCAAGATGATCATCGTTACCCGGGTGCGGTCTTGAAAGCCGGCAGGTTAGATTGCATAGAGTCACCAGAGGAAGGTGAAGTTTCCTGATAATTTGAATCAGAAGAATTGAGCGGTTGACGAGTAACGCCCGCCAAAGGATGAAAAGGATATAAGTTGGAGATAACCTCGGTCCGGCGCTTCCTTGATGCTTCAGGTAAGCCGGAGGAGAGGTCTGCATCCTTGTTGGTCCGGGTGTGCCGCCGGCTCTCATGAATCTGTTGCTTCAAAAGAAATTGAGGATCTTGATAAGCTAAAGGATGTGAAAATCTTACTTTCCGGGTTACTCTTCGTACTTTCAGCCTTGGCAAGGGCTCCGAGTCGGAGGAAAGTGTCGTTACCTCTTCAGTCACCGGGTTACTTGCTCCGGTGTCATCCTGCTGATGATCAGTATCGATAAGGTGGATAGGAATAAACAAGAAATAGAACAAGAGCCTACAGATTCAGGGATTACCTCTGACTCGGAGCTGTCACTTAGCTGAAGCAGCTCTGAGGCAGTAGGCCTGCTTCCCTTCTTGCGGGGAGCGGCTCTCCTGGCGGCTTTCTTAGCTTTCCTGGCTTTTTTGGCCGCTTCATGGTCATATTTGACCTTCCAGAACTTGTCATTAGCCTAAAACATACAGCAAAGATTTCTTAAGGATCAGATGGAAACTATTAAAAAGAAAACCAAGGTGTTCAGATCAGTGGCTTACCGCCGGAGCCGGGTTAGCTTGGCATAAGGGGTTCAGGCCAGTTCTCCCACAGTCGGCTAAGCTCTCATTCAGGAGAGACTTGGTCATGTCGTCACAACGTCCTCAGGAAGATCGTTGGGGCTGTGCCGCAGAGGGTCATCCTTCCGGCCCGTGTAAGCACACATTAAGCCAGGGCGGCGGCTCAAGGGGATCACCCGCCAAGAGATCCAAACCCGGACCAGATCAATGTCGTTGAGGCCGTTTCCTAGGAGAGCCTTGATCTTATTGATGGTGGGGATCAGAGGTTGACGCTCAGCTTGAGAGAGTTTGTCTAGCAAGGGATGATTTGGCTCCAGACGCAGGGCACGAAAGCCGGGCAGAGGGCTCTCGTCAGCCGGAGAAGTGTCCTGGCAATAAAACCATGTCTGGTTCCAGTCCTTTGGATGGCTTGGCGGCTCAGCATAAGGAAAGAGGCAGTCTCTCCGGCGTTGAATGGAGATTCCACCAAGTTCCAGGCTCGGCCCGTTGGCGCACTCATTCTGGCGGTTCAGATAAAATAGCTCTCTAAAGAGCAGCAGGTTGGGCTCTTCTCCAAGATAGACTTCGCAGAATACTTGGAAGTTGCATATTTTGACACGGAATTGGGTCCTATGTCTTGCGGCCGCAGATCAAAGAAGTTCAGAACCTCTCTAAAGAATTTTGAGCCGGGCGGTGCGAAGCCCCGGCTCATGTGATCAGCGAATATCACCACCTCACCATCTCTTGGTTGAGGTCTTTCCTCCGATGGGTCAGGGGCACGATAAGACATGATTTCCTTCTTGGGCAAGTAACCCGTCTTTACGAAATCAGCTAGAGTGTCGTCGGTGACATTGGATCTCATCCAGTTGCACGTGATGGGTGCCTTGGGAGCTTTGGGAGGCATTGTGAAAGATGAAGCCTATGACAAAAGGAAAATGTCCGGTTTAATTATAAGCCGGGAGACGTCTATAGTTTAATACTCAAATGGCGGCTTATGAGAGGGGCCTAATGACATATGATTAAGTGCATCGGGTTATCTAAGCCGCTGAAGGTATCGTGAGTAATTCAAATTGTCTACAGCTTTATCATAAATGAGCCGGAAATTTTACGGCGCGTGGCTTCTTTAAGCCGGAAATGTGAGCCGCCATAGCTCAGCAGATGCAATTTTTGACTAAGTGTGGTGAAAACAAGTTTCACAGATCGCAGTAATTATTTTGGATCAAACGGCTGGCTAAAAGGAAAAATTTCTAGACCTAGAACAGACACAGAAAAAGTTCAAGGGTTTGAACGGAGCTTTTATGCAGTGAAAGGGGATCTATGTACATTGGGAACGGGCGTGAAACAGCTACCGCAGCAGTTCTGTACAGTTTAAAGATCAAGGAAAGGTGGTAATAGTGGAATCTATCAAGAGCTCATGACGAACGGCGACGAACACGGGAAGAATAGCAAAGAACCCTAATGCGGATCTACTTTATGGAGTGGCAAGGGCTTATGGGTGCTGGAGAGTTGCGGAGGTCGCCGCCGTTTCTCTGGTCACGACAGGTTGATGCAGCGGCCTGAGTCGGTGAAGACGAGGAGACCAGCGGCGGCGGCGGCGGTGGAGCTCGAGCGGCAGTACAGTGGATTTCAACTCGGAGATAGCCGGGTCTATAGTAAGAGCCGCTTTGTGAACAGCATCGGAGAGGAGGAAGATGATGGAGGCGACAAGTAACTGGAGCCTCATGGGCCGGGCTATTTATAGGGTGAGGCTCATAAGTGGGCGCGAGAAACGAGGAGGCCACGGCGTGATTATCTCACCACAAAAACACCTCGATTTTCGGGATGACCATTAAAGATAAGATCCGTTGGGATTTAACAGAATAAAGAAATGAACTTAATGGAAGATGACGTCATGGCGGGTTATTAGGAATCCAGAAGATGATGTCACGGCGGGTTAAAACCTTCGCACAGATTTAAGCCGGAAGATTTTCTCTCAAGGGGATTGAAGATTGACATGAACCGGTTCAAATCAATCTGGGGCCTAATGTTGAGGATATAACCCTTAGAGTCACCCGCCAGGAGATGCGGGGTTACTCATAATGGTCATCACGCGAAGCCCAGTACCGAGCTTGAAGACGGCGGGTCAATGATGGGCCTAGGACCCGGAGATGGCTTAAGGCCCGTAGTGATAAACCGCCGTATGGCGAGACTTGTAGTGTAAGGCAAGAATAGTTGAGAGTCCGAGCCGGGCACTCTTATGAGCCGGCCGGGACTCTGAGAGCCGCTGGGCGTCAACCTCTCTATATAAAGGGATGACCCGGCGGCGGTTTAGGGACAAGTAAGATCAGATCGATAACCAGGCAAGGCGTTTTAGCTCCTGGTCGTCGAAACCTCAAGCAATACAACCTCAACTGGACGTAGGCTTTTACCTTCACCGTAAGGGGCCGAACCAGTATAACCCTCGTGTTCCTTGTCCCGTTTAACCCCTTTAAGCTTCCTAGCTGCGATGGCTCCACGACTAAGTCCTAGCTCAAGGACATCTGCCGTGACAATTCCACGACATGTCCCCTGTATCCCCAACACCAGATTGCATAACCAGAAAGTTTTGGGAGTTTATAAGTGGGAATTCAAGTAGCTCCTAGGATATCTTTCCGACAGACGCATGATATGAGATTGGGGTTCGACGTCTAGTGGTCCGCCTTTCCACAGTTGGTTTTACAGTGGTCTCGTAGTTTCTTAAAGAGTCCTTGGCTATGCCGACTCGGGGACGCTTTGTATGTCATGTGCACAGCCTTGTACATGATGGTGTTGTACGATCGAGCCCGTGTGGGCCCCACCACGAAAACTTCGGACGAAATCTCTATCATATGTTTGTTCCGGCTTATTCTGCAAGCCAATACTTTGTTTTGTTTTGAATTATGGTATTCAAGTTGCTTCGAAGTCAAATGTTGATTACATACCTTTTTTTCTAAGTGGCTTCTCAACTTATGGAAGTGTGATGATTTACTATGGAATTCTTTCGTTCATCCTCGTTCGAATGTTTATTGTGAAGACTATATGTTGCAATTTCTATCCGTTGATTCTACTTGTCTATTTGTCTATCAAGATGCTAACGGATGTCACCCTCTTCAGGATGGCCCCGCCAACGCGTCAGAATCCGGAACGCAATGATGGGAGTCAGGCGAACCCTCCGTCACCACCTCCGCCTCCGAAGGCATGGCAAGCTATCATGGCAGCCACCAACGCCAATGCTCAGATGATTCTGCAACTCTTGCAAGAACGCATCCAAGGGCAAGGCAATCAAGGAAATCAAGGTCAAGGCAACAATCAGCCTCATTTCGCTACCCTCAACCAGTTTCTCGCAAATCAGCCCAAGTCTTTCAGCTTCTGTGCCGAGGCCACGGATGCCGATGATTGGCTCATGGACATCAACAAGCATTTTGAATGTAGCAATGTCAGGCCTGAGGACTATGTCAAGTCCGCTTCTTTTCAGCTCAAGGACCAAGCTGCTGATTGGTATCAACAATACAAAGATTCCAGAGGAGGTCGTGTGATCACTTGGACTGATTTCTGTCGGGACTTCAAAGCGCACCACATTCCACAAAGTGTTGTTGAGAGCAAGCGTGAGGAGTTCCGCAATCTCAAGCAAGGCAACATGTCTGTGTATCAATTCAACATCCAGTTTCAGAAACTTGCTCGCTTCGCTAAACAAGAGTTCCTGATGAAAAGAGCATGATCTATCACTTCAGAGGTGGCCTTAGAGAGGATCTGCAGTTAGCTCTCGTTCTTGTTGAGCCTACTCAGTTTGATCAATTCTATAACATGGCACTGAAGCAAGAGGCTGCTCAGCTCAAGTGTGAGGCTTCTAAGAAGAGAGTCAGGGACGCAGTTCAGTCTTCTTCTTCCTCACTAGTGGCTGCTAAGCAACAGAAGTTCTGGTTGCCTCCTCCTCCGTTTCGTTAGCCTTACCAGCAGAAGAACAAAGGTGGCCATGGATCTTCCCACTCTTCCAACTCTGTCTATCAGAACAAGTCTCAGAATCAAGCTCCAAAGTCGAATGCTCCTTATCATCGTCCACTCTCAGAGGTGACTTGCAACAAGTGTCAGCAGAAAGGTCGCTATGCTAACAAGTGTTTCAACCAAAGGCGTCTTCCGCCTCCTCCTCCTATCAGATCTTCCAGCAATGCAGTGGTCAAGCATAATCCCAAGTCTGCAAAGGTGAACATGATGAATGCAGCTCAAGTGGAGGAATCTACTGATGTGATAATGGGTAATCTCTCAGTTAATGATATTCCTGCAAAAGTTCTTTTTGATACTGGTGCATCGCTTTGTTTCATGTCAAGATCGTTCTTTGCAAAGAATGATTTTACTTGGTCTTACCTAGATAAACCATTGGGTGTTGTTTCTCCGGGGAAGTCAATGAGAGCCAACTCGATAGTTCCTGATGTTTCCATCAAGATGGGCGACTATAAATTTCTGTCTTCTCCAATTGTTCTTGGTGACTCGGATATTGATCTTATTCTCGAGATGGACTGGCTTTCTAAGCACAAGGCTCAACTTGATTGTGCTGCCAGGGAAATTCAATTGACACACTCTTCTGAGGATGTTATCATCTATGCCGCTCGTGATGAAACCATTCGGTTATTTTCTCTCAATGAGAAGGGCGAGTTGAATGCCATCTCTCAAATTCCAGTCGTTTGTGAGTACCAAGATGTCTTTCCAGAAGAGCTTCCGGGTATGCCTCCTCACCGGCCAGTTGAGTTCGTTATCGATCTTGAGCCCGGCACTGAACCCGTTTGGAAGCGTCCATACAAGCTTGGACCCAAGGAGCTGAAGGAATTGAAGAAACAGCTCGATGAACAAGAGCGTCTGGGTTTGATCAGACCGAGTTCATCTCCATGGGGTTGTGGTGTTCTTTTTGTCCAGAAGAAGGATGGCACGGACCGACTTTGTGTCGACTACCGTCCATTGAACAAGAAGACAATCAAGAACAAGTATCCACTTCCCAACATCAATGAGCTATTCGAGCAACTCAAAGGTGCTAAAGTATTCTTGAAGCTTGACCTTCGTATGGGTTATCATCAGATTCGCATTCGTGAAGAAGATATTCCCAAGACAGCATTCAGAACAAGCTTTGGTTCTTATGAATATACTGTCATGTCTTTCGGCCTTGTCAATGCTCCTCCAACATTCTCTCGGATGATGAATTTCATCTTCAACCCCTATACCAATGAATTCGTCCTAGTGTATCTCGATGATATATTGGTCTTCTCCAAGAATAAGAAGGATCATGCCAAACATTTGCGATTGGTGCTCGACAAGCTCAGAGAGTATCAATTCTATGCGAAGTTTTCAAAATGTGAGTTTTGGCTTGATGAAGTTCTTTACCTTGGTCACATCATCTCTGCCAAGGGCATCGCTGTTAATCCCGAGAAGGTGTCCGCAATTGTGAATTGGGAACCTCCTCAGAATGTCAAGCAGCTCCGCAGTTTTCTTGGTCTTGCAAGCTATTGCCGAAGATTCGTTGAGAATTTCTCTAAGATTGCAAAGCCTCTTTCCAACCTCCTACAGAAGCATGTGAAGTATGTCTGGTCTCCTGAGTGTGACGTTGCTTTCAACACTCTCAAAGAGAAACTCGTCACAGCTCCTGTCTTAACTCCTCCTGACGAATCCAAGCCATTTGAAGTTTTCTGTGATGCTTCTCTCCAAGGTCTCGGTGCTGTGTTAATGCAAGAGAAGAAAGTTGTGGCTTATACATCTCGTCAGTTGAAGCCCAATGAAAAGAACTACCCCACTCACGATCTTGAGTTGGCGGCAGTTGTCCATGCATTAATAACGTGGAGACATCTCTTGTTGGGAAGAAAAGTGGACATATTCACCGATCACAAGAGTCTCAAGTACATCTTCACTCAGCCCAACCTCAACCTCAGGCAAACTCGATGGGTCGAAATGATTCAAGAGTACAATCCGAGTATTGAATATACTCCAGGCAAAGCCAATGTCATTGTAGATGCTTTGAGCAGGAAGGCTTATTGCAACAGCTTAATTCTCAAGCCATTCCAACCGGATCTTTGTGAAGCTTTCCGCAAGCTGAATCTCCAAGTTGTTCCTCAAGGCTTTCTTGCCAACCTCATAGTCTCTCCTACTTTGGAAGATCAAATTCGTGAGGCACAACTCCTGGATACCATGGTGAAGAAGGTGAAACGTGGTATCGACAAGGGTCTTTCCAAATACAAGTGCTATCGCATTGATGACAGAGACACTTTATTCTTCGAGGACCGGATTGTGGTTCCTAAAGGTGATCTAAGGAAAGTCATAACGAACGAGGCGCACAATTCTCTTCTTTCCATTCATCCTGGAAGTACGAAGATGTACCATGACCTCAAGCAGTCGTATTGGTGGACTCGAATGAAGCGAGAAATCGCTCAATTCATGAATGAATGTGATGTCTGTCGAAGGGTGAAAGCAGAACACCAACGACCAGCTGGTCTCCTCCAACCTCTTGCTATCCCAGAATGGAAGTTTGATCATACCGAAATGGACTTCGTGACTGGATTTCCAAAGTCCAAGCGCGGAAATGATGCTATCTTCGTTGTCATCGACAAGCTTTCTAAAGTGGCTCATTTCCTTCCAATCAAAGAATCTATCACAGCAGCTCAGTTGGCAGAGCTATACACCTCTAGGATTGTCTCCTTGCACGGCATTCCATAATTGATTTCTTCAGATCGTGGAAGCATCTTCACTTCTAAGTTATGGGACTCCTTCCAGAAGGCCATGGGTACCAACATTCGCTTCAGCACAGCTTTCCATCCTCAAACTAGTGGCCAAGTCGAGTGAGTCAATCAAATTCTTGAAGATATGCTCAAGACTTGTGTCATTTCCTTTGGCATGAAATGGGAAGATTGTCTTCCATATGCCGAATTCTCCTACAACAACAGCTTCCAAGTGAGTTCGGGCAAGGCCCCATTCGAGATTCTCTGTGGCAGAAAGTGCCGTACTCCTCTCAATTGGTCAGAGACTGGTGAACGCCAACTTCTTGGCAATGACTTAATCTCAGAGGCTGAAGAAATGTGTAAAGTCATCCGTGAAAATCTCAAAGCCGCGCAATCGCGCCAGAAGAGTAACTATGATAGTAAGCACCGTGATGTGGCTTTCGAGATCGGAGACCATGTCTACCTCCGCGTCTCTCCAATGAAAGGCACTCGTCGCTTCGGTATCAAAGGGAAGCTTGCCCCTAGATACGTGGGTCCTTTCAAGATCATTGGCAAAAGAGGCGACCTCGCCTATCAACTTGAGCTTCCTTCCAACTTCGCGAACGTGCACGATGTGTTCCACGTGTCACAGCTTCGCAAGTGCTTCAAGACTCCTGAACGCACCATCAACTTCGAAGAGGTTGACCTCCAAGAAGATATGTCTTATCATGAGCACCCCGTTGCTATTCTTGAAGAAACTGAGCGCAAGACTCGCAACAAGTCAATCAAATTCCTGAAAGTGAAGTGGTTGCACCATTCCGACCGAAAAGCCACCTGGGAACGCGAGGACCACCTTCGTTCCGAATATCTGGAGTTCTTTCAGTCCTAGATCTCGGGACGAGATCCTCTCGTAGTGGTGGAGTGTTGTAACACCCCAGATGTAACTTTCCATATTGGTAACTCCGACTCTTGCCATTTTCGGCTATGTGCTATGATATTCCCTTCGTGGTCGGGTTTTGTTTTTCGTTTTGCATTTTGTTCATGTCATGCATCTCATATCATGTCATCATGTGCATCTCATTTGCATACGTGTTCGTCTCATGCATCCGAGCATTTTCCCCATTGTCCGTTTTGCAATCCGGCACTCCCACCTCCTCCGGCGCACCCCTCTTGTTTTCTTTTCGTGAGCGGGTGTTGAACGTTCTCGGAATGGACCGAGTCTTGTCAAGTGGCCTTGGTAGACCACCGGTCAAGTTTCGTTCCATTTGGAGGTCGTTTGGTACTCCAACGGTTAACCGGGTAACCGCAAAGTCCTTTTGTGTGTTGCAGCAAAAAAACCCTCCAAACAGCCCAAAACCCCTCTAAGTCTCTTCCATGCTCTCGGTCGTTCGATCACGATCGTGTGGGCGAAAACCGTGCTCCATTTGGAGTCTCCTAGCTCCCTCTAGCTATATATATGTGAGTCCCCCCCGAATTTTTTCGCAGATCAAACCCTAACCTCGTCCCCTCCGCGCCGCCGGACAAAACTCCCTCGCCGACGGACATGTCCAGCCGCCGCCCCGACCAGTAGCGCGCCGCCACGTCACCGACCCGTACGCCGACCGCCGCCGAAGCCCGCGAGCCCGGGGCCGGCCCCCGCGGCCCGCAACGTCCGCCGCCCGGGTCCCCGCTCCTCGCCGCCCGAGGCGCCGTCCGGTCGCCGCCCCGCCCTCGGTGCCCGCCGGCGCCGCCCGTCGCTGCTCCTCGGCCCCGACGCGCGCCGCCGCCGTCCTCTCGCCGGCGCAGCCGCGCCCTCGCCGCCGGGTCGCCGTCCCCTCGCCGTCGGGGAGCTCCTCCTCCTCGCCGCCTCCTTCTTCCCCTCCGTCGCCGGCCGCCGTCCCCGCCACTTCTCCGGCAGCCTCGTCCCCAAGCTCGGCCCGATCCGATCTGAGAGATCCGGTTGACTTTTCCCCCCTGTCAAAATATCTCTCAAGTCCTAAAGATTTTACAGTACATGCTCCTGTTCATTGCATCATAACTCTCTGCATATAGCTCCGTTCACGCGTGTAATATATTGAAATGTTCGTCTCAAGATGCTCTTCATTTTGATCCATTGCACCATGTTCATTTGAGTCCATCTTGATGCCCAAATCTCTGGTGCAAGAGTGCTAGTTGCTGTTATCTGCTGTTACTTATCAGAACTTGAGGATTTGTTATTTTTGTTGCATTT